>NW_027204159.1:16163241-17384491 GCF_024711535.1 Dipodomys merriami | reverse complement strand
CTCACCACTTGGAAAGGGCCCTGGGTGTCTCCCACCTCAGCAACATCACATACCAAGATGCTTTAGCCCTAAAGCTGCATTCCCAACATCCCACTTCTCGAATTCACTGTGCAGTTCTAGGCCTGGACTGGCCAATGGCTCATCTGGCCCTAGCCCAGTGAGTGATCCCCTTCAACATACAGAAGAGGCGACCCTTGCTACTTCACCTCTTTGCATTAACAAAGGGCACTTCTGACTTCTACTTGGGTGCTCCCAATAGTAGCATGCTGAGAATTCTCAAGGTATAGGCTGCTTTCTTCCAGAACCACGGGGGAATTCCAGACTGTAATGGGGCTTGGTGCCATAAGAAATGGTCAAGATTAGTCCAGCGCCAGTGACTCACACCTGTTATCCTAGCTACTCAAGGGCCTGAGATCTGAGGATCATAGTTCAAAACCAGTTCAGGCAGGAAAGTCCTTGAGATTCATTATCTCCAGTGAACCACCTAAAAGATGAAAATGGAGCTGTGACTGAAGTGGTAGAGTGCTAACCTTGAGCAAAAAAAAAAAGCTCAGAAACACCTAGGCCCTGTGTTCAAATCCCAGGACCACTCCCCCCGCCCCCCCCCCAAAAAAAAAGCAAGAAAAAAAAAAAGAAAAAGGGAAGGACAGACACAGTCAAGTTCTAGAGTGAATTAGCCACACAGTCTTCCACTCCTCTTCAGTCTCGGACCCTGTGTGGGCCTCAGTTTTCCATCTGTGCAGTTGGTGAAGAGAAGCTACTAGTGCAAATCCTAGGCCCACAGCAGCAGTGTGTGGGTCTTGCAGAGCCAGAGCCTACTCATTCACTGTCTCCATCATGCCTGTCGCTTCAGTACTGACCAAGTGCCAGGAAGAGGTCAGCCACATCCCTGCCGTCCACCCCGGCACATTCCGTCCCAAATGCGATGAGAATGGCAACTATATGCCACTCCAGTGCCATGGGAGCACTGGCTACTGCTGGTGCGTCTTCCCCAATGGCACCGAGATCCCCCACACCAGGAGCCGTGGGCACCATAACTGCAGTGGTAAGCAGGGGCCAAGATGCCAGCAGCTGGAAGGATGAGGAAGGACTAGGAAAGCTAAGGGGCAAGAGGTCCCCCCTGTGCCCATGGGTCAGGATACTGGGGATGTCAGCTTCCGGGTGGTTGGCTCTGTCCTGCCCTTTCCACCCATCCAGCCATCCTTCTGTCTCTGCCATGTCTCCTCTCACACCCACACATCTCTCCATGCACCGGGAGTCCCACAGACCTCCCTACTCCTGTACCACCCTACTTGGCCCCCAGTTACACTCCTGTACTGCAGGCCTGCATCTTTAGGAAGGATGTTATTGGACACCTGCAAGTAACAACTGGACTTGCTTCTTTGTAGAGCCACTGGACATGGAGGACCAGTCTTCTGGGCTGGGTGTGACAAAGCAGGATTTGGGCCAAGGTAAGGCCTGGTGGAGTAGGGGTCACCTGCAACCATCCCTAGTTGCACAGCATGACCATTAGCCATTCTCCCACATCTCATTGTAAAGTGATGGCGGGGGGGGGGGGGGGGAAGGGAGGCATGCTAGGGGAGGTTACTTGAGCCCCTGATGGGCACTACTTGAGCTCAACAGGGGTATGTAAGGTATGTCAAGTCCTCTTGCTCTGTGGTTCTGATACTAGGAAGGAGTAAGGACAACAAATGAGCATCCCCTAACCTCAACCTGCCTCTTCTTTTTCCAGTCATCATGTGAAGACAGCAGAAATCATCTCCAGCACCCAGCCAGCTTTGTGTGACCACGGCTTTCCTGCTCCCCTCTGCCTCAGCCCCTCCCCTGTGCCTCCAGTGTCCCCCAAGTTCCCATCCCTGCAGCCCCTCCTGGGCTGTCAGCCTGTCCACTCCCATCTGTTGGCATGGATGCAAAGCCAGAGGTGGACTCCTGATCACATCACTGCAGTCCCTAACATCAATTATCTAGGTTCATGGGCAGGGAGGAGGGACACTACCCCAAACCCAAGCAGCACATTTGCTGACCTTTCCCCTCAGGCCTTTTCCACCTCACTCCCCAAGGAGGGGCAGTCTCTCTGCTCAACACCTGCAACCCCAGCCAATGCCAGGTCCCCTGCTCAGCTAGCTTGTAAGCAGCCATCAGGGCTGGGCCATAGTGCACATTGAGAATAAAATGTAGTAAGTAGAATGTTCTGGTTCCTAATTCTTCTGTGGGGATGAAGTCAGCTCACTGTAAGGCTGAAGAACCTAAATCCACCCATCAGGAAGAAGACAATGCAGCCCCAGGGGTCCAGACTGGGGCCTGTGGACACAGATATTTTGGGTGGCACGTTCAATATGCAAATACTCTTACTTCTGAGAAGAGACTTGCCTGCAGTTCTAAAGCACAAGTTCCTTGTGTTCCAGCTCCCGTTCCCTCCCCCACCATGTCCTCGATTCCATTTCTATACTAAGAGCAGCATGGGTGTGATGACAGATGACAACGGACTGAGGCCTCCATGTCAGGAATAGGGGCTGCAGCCAACCAGGTGCTTTGTGGGACCATGGGCCAACCACTCTTCAGCTCCTGCCGTTTGTCCCTAGGAGGTGGCGCAGGTTCTGGCTGTCAGGTTGTTGAGGTTCTGCAGAAGCTGACATTAGTGAAATCACACCACTTCTAAGTTTAAAGACTTCTGTGGGTCAAAATTGCTCAATGAGGACACTTCTCTGCAGCCGCTGATCTAAAGCAACACACTTGTAGAGATGAGGTGGGGTACCCAAGGCCTCAAATGCAGGGGTGCCCAGCTGGATACCAATCTAGGTCTCCAAGACTGCCACTCATGCTTTTTCTGCCTGGGCTCTGGCTATTACCAGAGCCTTCTAAATGTCTGGTGTTCTTCACTTCAGGGACAGAGGTAGGCCTCTGCACACCCAGGGTGGGGCAGCAGGCAACATCTCTACCACCCTCCCCTCAGTCCACAGGGGAGCTATAAAGAGTCCCAATAGTCCATACCCAACATATTCTGCAGGTTTGCCTCTTCCTGCCCTCCCAGGACACACTGCCTGGAGGCAAGGCTAATACATGCCTAGTTCCTTTTCTTGTGCCTCCTGTGACTGTCACAGCAATATTCCACCAACCACCTCCCAAGCTCCTGGCCCTCAAGCCCAACCCCCCAAACTGCTTTCCAAGCCCCTTTCCTGTCTGAGCATTTTTACCATCTACCCTGGCATTTGGAGACCAACATCGTTCATCTCCCCTCATACTTACGATGACACTTCTTCCAGGAAGGCTCCCCTACCAATTCAGCCCAGGGAGCTTCCCACTTCACTGAAGCTCTGTGACAATCCGTCTCAGACTGAGCCTCAACATGCAGCCTAAAAGGACTCCTTGTTGCCTTGGAGCCTCAACATGCAGCCTAAAAGGACTCCTTGTTGCCTTGGAGCCTCAACATGCAGCCTAAAAGGACTCCTTGTTGCCTTGGAGTCAGAATGACTTTTTTTTTGGGGGGGGGGGGGCGGGGTCAGTCATTAGACTTGAACTCTGGGCCTGGGCACTGTCCCTCAGCTCTACCACTTGAGCCACAGCGCCACTTCTGGTTTTCTGGTCATTTATTGGAAATGTCCGTTTCCTGCCTAGGCTGGCTGGCTTTGAATCGTGATCCTCAGATTCAGCCTCCTGAGTAGCTAGGATTAGAGGCATGAGTCACCTGTGCCCAGCAAGAATGACCTTTTTTTGTAGTGCCAGTACAGGAGCTTGAGCTTTTTTTTATTTTGGTCAGTCATGGGGCCTGAACTTGGCCTGGGCGCTGTCCCTCAGCTCTTCAGCTCAAGGCTAGCGCTCTACCACTTGAGCCATAGTGCCACTTCTGGCTTTTTTTTTGCTTATGTGGTGCTGAGAAATCGAACCCAGGGCCTCATGCATGCGAGGCAAGCACTCTACCACTGAGCCACCTTTCCCAGCCTGAGCTGTTTTGTTCTCTTATAGCTGGTGCTCTACCATTTGAGCTATACCACTTCTGGCTTTTTACTGATTAACTGAAGGTTAAGTCTTTCAAATTTGTTTGCCTGGTTCTGCTTCAAGCTGCAATCCTCAGATCTCAGCCTTCTGGATAGCTAGGATTAAAAGTATGAGCCATCAGTGCATGGCTCTGAATGACTCTCAAGATGTCTCTAAGGGTCACCAGACTGCCTTTCTTTAAAGTAGCCAACTGCACAGCATTTCCTCCAGTGCATTGGAAATATCTACCTTTCCTTTAAGTCTTTTACTTTATTAAAACAAAAGAAAACAAAACAGAACCCTATAACCAGAAAAACTGACAGCAAGTGGACAAAGCCTCAGTTGGGATCATCCAGACACCCAGCAGCGTGGGATGGGTTAAGCTGAGCCTCACTGCGTCTGCAGAAAGGAGAGAGAGAGAGAGAGAGAGAGAGAGAGAGAGAGAGAGAGAGAGAGAGAGAGAGAGAGAAAGAGAGAGAGAGAGAGAGGAGATCTCAAGGACTTCAGCATGTTGGACTTGTAGAGGGAAAGGCAGGTGACTTAAAAAATATATATATATATTATACACATCTATACGAAGCGCCTTGTGTTGTGGGAGGGGCCACTTCCTCCTCGGACCAGCCTCCGGCAGGCTCACTGGCTTGGCCAGCACGGGACCCTAGGGCTGGCTGTCGTCTTGTGGAGGGAGAAGAAGATAAAGATCCAGTCCCAATCCACGATGGGGAGAGGGCAGAGGCCTGGAGATGGTCACTTCTCTGCTAAGATATCCCTGGGGGAAGGAAATAGTCAGATGTCAGATTGCCCAACTCTTCTCCACCAAGGATGAAGTCAGGCCTCGCACTGCAGTTCAGGGGCACCAACTAACCACTCCATGTGACCATGTGGGCCCCGTGGCTGCTGCAGCTCCAGCCTTTGGCATCAACCCTGGCCCCACCTTCTCTTATGGTCCCCAGGGTGTTGGGATGATCAAGAAGCATACCTGCGCCCTGTGCCTGGCATATGCCTTCACACCGCCTGCTCTGCTGTCTTCTTCTGTAAAGGAAAGTGTAAAAGGCTCTTGTCCCTATGGGTCCCCCACCCTCTACTCACCACCATGCACCCACTGAAGCCTGGCAACTCCCCCACAACTCCATGGTCTTCTGCTCCCTCTCCTTACTTCAACCTCCCACATCCTTTTACCCTCCTACGGTCTTCAGAGGCTGGGAGGGGAGACACCTGCCAAGGCTCTTCCTTGTTAGGTCTCCTTCTTCTTCTTTTTTGCCAGTCCTGGGGCTTGAACTCAGGGCCTGGGCACTGTGCCTGAGCTTCTTGTGCTCAAGGCCTAGCACTCTACCCCTTGAGCCACAGTGCTACTTCCACCCTTTTCTGTTTATGTGGTACTGAGGAATGGTACCCGGGGCTTCATGCATGTGAGGCAAGTGCTCTACCACTAGCCACATTCCCAGCCTCTTGTTAGGTCTTCCATAGCTCCAGAATGGAAAGGAGGCAAGGATCAGGCCCAATTGTGGAAGGGGGTTAACATCCACCCCAGGAGACCCTTTCCTGGGTTTACACCCCTCACAAGTTCCCAACCTTTTTCTTCTTTTTCTTCTGGAATGGTGAGTCAGGATCTTTGGTTATAGTTTTTGCTTTCTTCTTCTTTTCTTTTTTCTCTTTGTCTTTTTTTTCTGAGGGAATAAAATAAACTTTCTTAGCCAAGATTACTCCTCGGTATTGGATTAGTCAACTTCTCAGCCCATGGCTCCGTTGGTCCCCAGCTCTCCTCACACACCTGGAAAGCCATCAAAACAGGCTGTAGCTGGGCTAGGACACCTACTATTTTTCAGGGGCCAGCTTCATGATTCCTTTCCAACCAAGTATTTTACTTTTCTTTTCTTGTTGGTCGTGGGGCCTGAACTCTGGGCCTGGGCACTGAAGAGCCTCAGCTCTTCAGCTTAAGGCTAGCGCTCTACCACTTGAGCCACCACACCACTTCTGGGTTTTTCTGCTTATGTGGTGCTGCAGAATGGAATCCAGGGCCTCATGCAAAGGAGGCAAGCATTCTACCACTGAGCCACCTTCCCAGCCTCTTTTTTTTTTTTTTTTGATCATGGGGCTTGGGTGCTGTCCCTGAGCTCTTTTGCTCAAGGATAGTGCTCAGTGCCACCTCCAGTTTTCTGTTGTTTAATGAGATAAGAGTCTCATAGGTGCCAGGCACCGGTGGCTCACGCCTGTAATCCTACCTACTCAAGCTGAGATCAGAGGATCGTGGTTCAAAGCCAGCCTGGGCAGGAAAAGTCCATGAGACTCTTATCTCCAATTAACCACCGGAAGTGGCACTGTGGCTCAAGTGGTGGCACTGTGGCTCAAGTGGTAGAGTGCTAGCCTTGGACTGAAGAGCTGAGGGGCAGCCCTCAGGCCCAGAGTTCAAGTCCCATGGCTGGCAACAAAAAAGTCTCATGGATTTAACTGCCTGGGCTGGCTTTGAACCATGATTCTCAGATCTCAGCCTTCTGACTAGTAGGATTACAGGTGTGAGCCACCAGCACCTGGTTCTATTTTTCTTTAAATTAGTCTTCCTACCCAACTCCAAGTGGTGGAGCCTCAAGCATAAGAGACATGTGCTCTACCACTGAGCCATAACTTTAGCCTTTTTTCTTTTTTTGGGTCATACTATGTAGTTCTAAACTGTCCTGGAATTGCTTATTCTTCTGGGTCTGTATCCCAAGGGTTGGGATTACAGGTGTTCCACCATGTCCAGGAAATCAGCTGTTTTTTTTTTTTTTTTTTTTTGGCCAGTCATGGGGCTTGAACTCTGGGCCTGGGCGCTGTCCCTCAGCTCTTCAGCTCAAGGCTAGCACTCTACTGCTTGAGCCACAGTGCCACTTCTGGTTTTCTGAGCGATTTATTGGAGATAAGAGTCTCACCGAGTCTCTTCCCTGGGCTGGTTTGAACAGCGATCCTCAGATCTGAGCCTCCTGAGTTGCTAGGATTAGAGGCATGAAACCACCGGAGCCCGGCCAACTCAGCTGAATTTTAAATGAGAACTCTCTTGCCAGGAGCTGGTGGTTCATCAGGAGACTAGCTACTCAGGAGGCTGAGATCCGAGGATCACTGTTCAAAGCTGGCCTGGGCAGGAAGAGACACATTGCCAATTAACTACCAAAAATGCCAGAGGTGGAGCTGTGGCTCAAGTGGCAGAGTGCTAGCCTTGAGCAAAAGCAGCTCAGGGACAGCACCCAAGCCCAAGTTCAAGTCCCAGGACAGGCATACACGCAACACACGCACATACATGTGTACACACACACACACACACACACAAAAACTTCAACACATTTAAAGATGACAGTGGGAATACACGCAACACACGCACATACATGTGTACACACACACACACACACACACACACACACACACACACACACACACACACACACACACACACACACACACACACACACACAACTTCAACACATTTAAAGATGACAGTGGGAATCCAGTCAAGTTCTGCATGCCAAGGGGTGATGGCAGCCCCGCTGTGAGGGTGGCCCCAGCAGCTAGGCTCTGTGCTCTGCAGCTGCTAGGCTCTGTGCTCTGCAGCAATTAGGCACCAGGCATCTATAGGCATACCTGCCTTGGCAAACTCAGAGCAGTGCTCAGGAGGACTAGGTTAGGGGATGGCTCTGCCTAGTAAAAGTAGCTTTTCTCCTCTGAGCCTTTTCCCACATGGAAAATGAGAATGAAATACCCACTTCTGTTACAGGGCTGGTAGAAGGAAGTCAGAAGTCCTACTACATGTAGATTCTAACACAGCCACAGAGCTCTGTAAAAGGCTGTTATTTAGGAGAAACAAGTCTAGAGAGAAGATGAGGCTTGGTCAGGGGTTCTGGTCCATTCAGCACCTACAGAACTGACAGGAAAAGCAGGCACCTCCAAGATCTGCCTGCTACCTTGGGTTAGAGGCAGAGGAGCCTTGAGCCCAGGGCTGAAAGTGGATGTGATTGCTGAATGGGCTCCAGAGGCAGGGCACACAGTGTGGGCCTAGGTGCCCCTCATCTACTCTTGGTTTTGCCACTAGCTGCCCCAGGACCCTAGACAACTACCTCTGAGTCTCTTATTCTGCATGGGGATCATGCCACTGAATGTGGTCCCTAGCCGCCCTCAGTGCGCACCAGGGGACGTGATGTCACTTACTCTTATTGGATTTCTTCTTTTCTTTCTTGCTCTTTGAGTTCATTTCATCATCACCCTCGGCCTTCACCATCCCCAGCTTCCCTTCAAGCTTGTCTTTGGCCCCTGGGGAGCCAGGAGGTCCCTTCCCCTTCTTCTCTTTGATGTCACCACTCCCTTTGTCCTTCTTTGCTTTCTTTTTGGAAGTCCTGGAGATCTTTTCTGGGGAAACAGTACCCTCTCCACCTTCCCCAGCTGTTGACTGCTTCTTCTTGCTCTTGGGGGGCCCGGAGGCTGACTGGTCCCCTGACAACTTCCGCTTCCGGCTCTTCTTGCTACTCTCTTTAGCGGTGTCTGTGACCTTCTTCCTTTCTTGTTCTAGCAGCTGTGTCAGGACCTTCACCACTGACGCCTGCACCTGAGCCTCACTCAGGGGCCAGGGCTGGCCCAGCAGGTGCTGGGTGATGCTGCTCTGAAGCGCCTGTGTGGATGCTGCCAAGCCCATGGCTCCCTTCTTGGGCTTCCGGGGCTCCCGAGGTATGCCTGAGGCAGCATCTTTTCTACCTGTGGAGAGGCTTGGGGTCACAAGTCTGCGTGTTGGGAGACAGATCTACAAGCTGAGGGGGTGACAGGGAAGACTATTTCTCTAACAACAGAACAGATGGGCCGAGTAAAGGTCCTCTCTAATCTCAATTCACACCATCTCAGACCTTACTCCTAACTTAAAGCTCTTCTTTGTCTTTGTCTTCATGCCAATACCCCACTCAAGTTCCAGATGAGGATGGATAATGGATATAGAATGTTAAACTAGAGGCCGGCACCCAACAGGGAGATGCCAGGTCAGACAGGAGGAATTCCTGCTGGCAGTACTGGGAGACAGGAGACAGGCTTGATGTGGTATTCCACCTTACTGGGATACCAGTCAGGTACTAGCTCTTCTTGGGGGCTTTGTCCTTGAGCGTGAACTGAGGAGCTAGATAAGTACTGAGGTCCCTTATTATAAGCCACAGACTCAGACATTCAGCTCATCAGCTTTGATGCACAGTGAGTCCTTGCCCTTCCTGACCAGGGCTCCCAGCAGCCCGGGGGAGTGCTGGGCTGGGAGTGCTGGGCTGGGGTGTGCTGTGCACACACGTGGTGTCTGACTAAGCAGGTTTACTGCCTGCCAGTGACTTCTGGTGCTGCCTTTGTTTAGAATTTTCCACGCCTCTGCTTGCCTTTGATAATTGTGTGCTGACTACACGTGTAAAAAAAAAAAAAAAACCTTCCACAGCCCCCTCTAAAATGTCTCCTTGTCACACCCGCCTCTCATGTAAAGAAAAAAGATGGTGAAGAAAGTGAGCAATGATTTCACCCCTGGCTCCGAGCAGGGAAGCTGCAGCTGATACTGGGGCTGCCACTGCTTCATTTCCCAGGTCACCTGGGATGGTCACCACCCCCTTTCAGGGCTACATGAAGCTCCTAATGTTGGGCTCTACAAGGGGCTCAGGTTGGGATGTGGAGATCCTCACCTCAAGAGTCCAAATGGGCACTCCATGCCACATGAGGCTGGGGGCCATGCAGAGAACTTCACAGTGCCCGTTCCCACCACCTCCCCATGCCATTTGCCTATTTTCTGAGCACCATGCCTTGATATGACCTAACGTAGCCCCCTGACTCATGGTTAGGACACAGGGGTCCAGGGTGGCCAGAGGCTTGTTCAGGCTTCAAAGTAAATCAAAGCAGCCCTGGGGTCAGTCCATTGACCAGGATCTCCTGAGATTTGTTACCTCTGAATCTTGACATCTACACTGTGAGTCCATTTGTGAGAAAGTCAGCTGGGATTGCTGGAGAAAGTCAAGGCCTACTGCACAAGTCCAAGACATTGTTCTCTATCACTCACAGCTGCACCAGCTTTCTGGGGCTGGACAAAACTGGATCCCCAGAATCCAACTCCCATACAGGACCTTATGGATGGGACATGGTGGCCCATGGCCTTGTTCTCTGTCCTGTTGCCCTTGACTCACCTGCTTTAGGGGACATGGTGCCTGCTGTGTGTTGGGAGTCTGCTTCCTGCTTCCCATCTGGGTCATCTTTAGCCAAAGCAGAGGGAATGGAGGGATTTGGGTCTGGCTTAGGAGTGGCCTTTGAAGCTTGGGAATTGGCCAGGGTCAGCCCGGGACTCGCATAACCTGAGAGGAGAGACTGAAGAAGCCCAGTGTAAAAGAGGCTGTGGGCCCGCCCATCCGGGGCCCAATACATACTCATAGCCTGTGGTGAGGAAAGCAGCCCTGGAGGCTCTGGATCAAGCTGACCTTGTCCATACAAAGCAGGCGGCACTGACACCGGAGAGGGGCTTAGCCCTGCAAATGTGCCTCCTGAACCATTTTCATTAGTACTTATTTTAGGCACATTTGAAAAGGAAATTTCTTTTTTTTTCCTTTGAAAAGGAAATTTCTCATTACTGATGCAAATGGAAAATCACTAGAGTTGGGAGTAACCATAGAAAAGTTCTGTTAAGGCATGTTTCTGTTTGGGCATGACTTAGTGTCAAGGTAAATCTTTCCACAGACTGGAAGGAAGGTTAACTACTGTGGACCTTGGGGGGAGGACGATGCCTCAGGTGAAGGATGTCCTAGCCCCTACTGGAAGTTACCTGTGAAGGTGCTACTATCTCATCCTCGCTGGAATCAGATGTGGTCTCCTCCACCAGGGTCTCTCTCTTGGTCAGAGCTGAACCTACCAAAGAAGCAAAGGTCTCCTGTTGGGAGTCCTGGGGTCCTGTCAGCCAGGCAAGAAGAGTTACAGGTGGGCCTGTGCTGCCCCAGTCTTCTGCCCAAGCCTCTTATTGCCTCCATCAACACTAGCCACAGTAGGGCTGGGAAGGTGGCTCAATGGAAGAGTGCTTGCCTTACATGCATGAAGCCCTGGGTTCGATTCCTCAGCACCATATAAACAGAAAAAGCCAGAAGTGGCGCTGTGGCTCAAGTGGTAGTGTGCTAGCCTTGAGCTGAAGAGCTGAGGGACAGCGCCCGGGCCCAGAGTTCAAGCCCCATGACCGACAAAAACAAACAACAACAAAACCCCACTAGCCACAGTATTCAAGAGGAGATGCTCAAATGCCATAGGTTTCATTTCTTTTTTTCTTTTTGGCACCAGTCTTGGGGCTTGAAATCAGGAATTGGGTACTATCCCTTATCATTTGTACTTAATACTAGTGCTCTATCACTTGAGCCACAGCTCCACTTGTGGCTTTTTTGGTGGTTAGTTGGAGAAAAGAATTTCATGGACTTACTTACTGCCCAGGCTGGCTTTGAGCCACATCTTCAGATTTTAACCTCCTGAGTAGCTGAAATTACGGCATGAGCCACCGGAACCTGGCAGTTTTCATTTCTAATTCCCAAGCCTTTTGGTTACCTCTAAGGTGGAAATGTACTCTAGGGACCCGGGGGAATTCAATAAAGAGAGCCAAAAATATCCACTAAGCTGCCAGTGGGTCAAGGGCAGAATCATTTGGATGAACTTCCTCATGGAGTTGTAAAAGTGAGTAAACTGGAGCCCAGTCTGGGCTGTTGTGATCAAGTCCTCTGATGAGGTTGGGAAACGGACCTGAGACCAGAGTTCTTAGCAGGCTACATCTCATGCTCTCCTCTCTCCTCCAGTAACGCTACCCGGCTTTGGGGCTAACATGGCCATCTGGGGTTCCTTACCATCCTGCTTGCACTCTGAAGAGGTGCTGCTGCCATTATTGCTGTTATCTGGGCTCTTGAGGGTTTTGGCTTTGGGGTGGCCCAAGGGAGTGCTTGTGGCCTGCTGGCCCCCGGGAAGCTTGGGTTTTCTGAGCTTCTTGGTCACTTGAGCCTGGACAGGGGTGCTCTGGGGAGATGTCACAGGGAGAGCTCCCACGGCATTACCAACCTAAATTGGCAAAAAGAGTGTAAGGGAAATCAAGGTGAGAGGGGGCTGGTGTTTGCCCAGCACAACAGGAATGGCCCCATGCAGGAAGCTCCACACACATGGCCTTATGTGAGGCTTCCCACCATTCTCAGGTGAATACTCTCCAGTTCCTTCCTGCACACAGGATGCCAAGACAGCTAAAGGCAAGGACTGGTGCTAGAGCACAGGCCATGTGGTGGAGCTGAAATGTAAACCACACCTCTAGGAGCAGAGCTGGGTGAGGAGTTGGGTTCCCTCATCTCCCCAAGCTCACCCTACTTGATGACTGGGTCTGGGAAGGAGACTGAGCCTCACTGGCTTTCTGGGTGAGGACCTTCAGGGTGGCCTGTGTCAGTGGGAGGGATGCCTAGTTCTTCTTTGTCACCTGGACAGTGACAGGCAACCTTGAGACCATGGGTTCTTAGAATGCTACCTCCTATGCCATGACAGCATGGAATAAGGACTTAGGAGCAATCAAAGGTCAACACTGCCACTTACAATAGAATACATGTGACAGAACTTGGGAGATAATAAATCACCATGTTCTCAAAGAGCAGAGAGAGCTCCTGGGCCAGGGCAGAGACTGGAAGTCCAGCACTCAGCTGGTGCCTTCCCTGGGGATGTGTACTCCCTCCCTTATGTCCCCCAACAGCCATGTAAAGAACCTGGATGACCTTTCCAAGCCTCCCATGGGCTAAGCTTACTATGCCACACAGCCTATCACCGCCTGGCCTTGCCCCTTACCACCTCATCCTGTTGGTGAGGTCCCCTCGCCCTACTTGAGTCCCCTGAGTTTCTGGTACCTGCTGGCTTCCTAAGTGCAGGACATTCCCTGCCCCTCTTTCCTAAATCAAGTCACCCCATTTTTCTCTGCTAACTTCCTTCACATCTGCTTTCCTTGATGAATGGCTTGGGAGCTCCATGAGGGAACGATTCTCCCTGCCTTGTTCCTAAATGGTACCTGGCAGGGGCAGATGTGGAATTTCTGGGTACAGTGACCACAGTCAAGCAATCCACTCAGCATCCACACTACATAAGCTCTTGGGCTGTAGTTTGTTCATGCACCTGGGTGGCACACCAGTCCCTTCAAGCTACAGATACCCAACTCCCCAGCACCACTGCTTGCTCAGAAGGAATGGTATACAGGGGTCTCCTCCCTTTATATGAGATGGGAGGACAAACTCGGAAGGCAGAGAGCATGGAATAGAAGTTAGAACCTGGGTGCTGACCTTGTCTAATCCTGACCAAGCCTTGGGTGGGGTATCCTGTTTTTTTTTTTTCCCCTGGTGTTAGTCCTGGGACTTGAACTCAGGGCCTAGGTGCTGTCCTTGACCTTATTTTTGCTCAAGGCTAGCACTCTACCACTTGGGCCACAGCTCCACTTCTGGCTTTTCTGATTGTTTAGTGGATTTTGCTGCCCACCTGGTTTCAAACCACAACCCTCTGATCTTACTCTTCTGAGTAGCTAGAATTATAGGCATGAGCCACCAGTGCCAGGCTGTGCTCAGTTTTATTAACAATAGGTTATTAACTTACCCTGTTGGTTTTAGATTTAGGAAGGGCCAAAAAAAAATGCAGTGAAAATAGGGAGAGTTGGGAAGAACACGCACTGAATGCTAAAACAGGGCAACGATTGCTCATGGCATTTCAAAACTATGGGGGAGGGGGAAGAACACAAAGCAAAGCCTAGCATGCACACTGGAAAAGCTGATGGGGGAAAGCGCTCCCAAAGCACAGCAGGCACCTGGGGCGAGTTCCCAGGCTGCTCCTCCTGACAGTATAAAGGTGGCTTGGAAGCCTGGCATCGGGGCAGTGGCCTGAAGCCCACAATGACTGCCTCCAGCTGGCAGTAACTGTCAGTGGCAGGAAACACTGTGGCCCATACGACTCCCTTAGCTGTTGTACCTGAGTGGTGGCCGCCTCCTGTTTCTTGCCTTTTGGTACCCAACTAGATTCCTTGTTGCTGCCAACTCTGGGAGCTGCCTTTGTGGGAGCAGCAGGCATAGTCTCCCCCTTGGTTTCACCAGCTGAAAGGAGGAGAGGAGCACATCAGGACACAGAAGCTACCTGGACCCCCCAGCTGGGTGTTACCCAGTCACCAGCCCTGACCAGGGACCTGGTACTATGCCCAGGGATCACACAGGAGAGCTGGTTCACCCCTCTCCCCAAGCTCCCAGGCAGGAGCTGTTGCTTTATCAATTGGTAAGGCTCTGGGATAACAAATGGTTCCAGGTCTTCTCAGCACCTCTCTTCTCAGCAGGGCAGGCCAGCACTCCTGAGCCACATGCCACAAGTGCCACACTCCTCTCAGTTCAGACATCCTTTCTGAGAACCAGTAGGGAGAGGTGCACAGGGTTGGACACATCCCTGTTACAGCCCTAAAAGACCCTTCGTGTCTCCAATGCAGTAGCAGTACTGGCTGAATGAACTATGGTACTACTTTGCAGCCAATAGGATTCACGTTTCAAATGTGTAACAAGAAACCTCCAGTGTTCTAATACATGTGCTCAACAGTACTACAATACATCTGTTGTTGAGGACAGGGTACTGGGTGCATGATGATCTCAATGTAAAAACACCCAAGTGTATCTTATATTTTCATGAAAGTCAGTGAGTATAATTGTCAGCAGCATTATATGAAGGAAGGGGATTATAGTTATTTTTTCTCTGGTGAGCCTTTCTTTTATTTTCTCTTGGTTGTTGTGGGGCTTGAACTAAGGGCTTGGGTGCTGTCCCTGAGCTCTTTTGCTCAAAGCTAGTGCTCTACTACTTGAGCTACAGTACCGGTGCCACTTCTAATTTTCTAGTGGTTAACTGGAGACAGAGTCTCATGGACTTTCCTGCCTGGGCTGGCTTTGAACAGTGATTCTCAGATCTCAGCCTCCTGAGTAGTAGGATTATAGGCATGAGCCACCAGTGCCTAGCTGTATTTCTCATCTTCAAGCACTATTTCTTTTTTTTTGGGTCCGGTCATGGGGCCTGAACTCTGGGCCTGGGCGCTGTCCCTCAGCTCTTCAGCTCAAGGCTAGCGCTCTACCACTTGAGAGCCACAGTGCCACTTCCGGCTTTTTTCTTTTTGCTTATATGGTGCTGAGGAATCGAATCCAGGGCCTCTGGCATGCAAGGCATGCGTTCCACCACTGAGTCACCTTCCCAGCCCTTCAAGCACTATTTCTTGATTAACATGTTATAATAACAGCAATACCAACAACTTTTTGCTATTATTGACAGTGTAAGATTCTCGGAACTCTCCCTCTCACCCTCCCTCCACAGTACTGTGCTTTAAAATCAGGGCCTTGCACTTGCTTGGCTGGTGCTCTACCACTTGAGCTATGCCACCAGTCCTGCTTTTTATGGGTTATTTTTAAGAGGCTGGCTCTGAACCATGATCCTCTAGGTCATGGTAGCTAAGACTGATTAGAGGCATGAGCCACTGGTGCCTGGCTTGGTTCTTGTGCTGATGGATGAATTCCCCCTGCAATATCTCGGCTTAGGATCAGCCTAATTCTCTTCACATGCCACTAGGGATGGCTACCCTAGCCAGTTATATGTTCTTCCTTAGACTCTAGGGTTCTAGTCCCTGCAGCTTCCAGATACTGTGCTGGACTCCATGCTTGGAGCTGGCAGAGACCCAAATCCTCCAGAACAAGGTCTCAGCCAGCCCCTATCAGAATGCTACTGTAGAACCCCGAGCCCTGGCCCCCATGGCACTCTGCTAGGCCACTCAGCCAGAGGCCTGTTCTGTCTCATCTCAAAGGGCAGCATGGCGGCAGCCCTTCCCAGCTGAGCCTGGCAGGAGCAGCAAGGCTGTCACGAGAGGCGCTGTGACCTGGCTCACCAGTGGAGGACTGTGTAGCAGGGATCACATTGTCATCGTCCTCACTCTCGGAGGAAGAACATTCGGTGGAGCTGTCCGAGGCCCGGGTCTTCCTTGGGGTGCTTGCGGCCCGGGATTGTGTGGGGGTAGCAGCTGGGCCAGCTGGACTACGATTAGGGTCGACAAAAATCAGAGGGGGTTTAATCACCTTGAAAAACAAAAACAAAACACCCCCCCAGTGATTAAAGACTTGGCCAAAACAAGGGGAAGTGGGTAGAGGACCTCAGGAACACCTAGGCAGAGGTCTTTCTAGCTGCCCAGGGCCCTCTCCATCCCTTTCCACCCTAGGTACCTGCCAAGATCTAGGACATCACCTCATAGCTCCCAAAAGCCCAACTGACCCCCATGCTAAGCACCTGAGAGCAGCAGGGTCATCTCTACTGAAGAGATAGGTGTCAAAGCCACAAACAAGTCCAGAGAGGAGAGAGGTGCCAAGGTCACATGGCCTTCTAGAAGCAAGGCCATGATCAGAATGCCAATTTAATTTTCTTTCTTGTGGCTGATTTTATTGATGGTCCCCTAATGAGGGGCTGTAAAATCAGCAGTCTGGCTGTAAGGTAGGACTTCCCTGGGGAGGTGTTTGCAGTTTCACTGCCCTACTCGAGACTCGGAGGCGGCACTCAGCCCCACTAACCTGGTTTCTTCAACACAAGCAAACAGGGGTGGGCAGGCAGGGAAGAACCCATAGATTAAGACTGAAGGGCTCAGTAAACAAACACAGTGCATGACCCTGATTTGGACTCTTTACTATTAAACACATTAGATACAAAAATAGCATTCATGAGATAACTGGGGAAATAAGACTGCCATTTTTTAGGTGTGATATTATATTGTGGTTATGATTAAAATTTAAAAAAGAACAACAATATAAAAAAGAGTCCTTACCATTTTGGGTCAAGGTGCAAAGTGCAATCTTGGTGGATGAAATGGAAGATCTAAGATCAGCTTCAAAGCAAGCCAAGAATGCTGGGGACGCGAGGGTAGGGTGTGTATGTAACGAGCCTACTCAGTAATACGTGACTGAGGAGGCTAGGAGTAGGGTATAGATTTTTTTTTTTGGTGGGTTTTGGGGCTTGAACTCGGGCTGGGCACTATCCCTGAGCTGTATTCAGCTCAAGGCGAGCACTCTACCACTTGAGCCACAGAGCCCCTTCCGGTTTTCTTGTGGTTAATTGGAGATAAGAGTCTCACAGACTTTCCTGCCCAGGCTGGCTTTGAACTGTGATCCTCAGATCTCAGCCTCCTGAGTAGTTAGGATTATAGGTATAAGCCACAGGCACCTGTTTAGATTCTCTGTATTATCTTTTTTTTTTTTTTTTTTTTTGGGTCTGGTCGTGGGGCCTGAACTCTGGGCCTGGGCACTGTCCCTCAGCTCTTCAGCTCATGGCTAGCGCTCTACCATTTGAGCCACAGAGCCACTTCCGGCTTTTTTCTTATGTGGTGCTAAGGAATCGAACCCAGGGCCTCGAGCATGCAAGGCAAGCACTCTACCACTGAGCCAACTTCCCAGCCCCTTATCTTTTTTTTTCTTTTTAAACCAGTCCTGGGACTTTACCTTAGGGTGCTATCCCTGAGCTTATTTTGCTCAAGGCTAGCACTCTACCACTTGAGTCACTTCTGGCTTTTCTGTTTATGTGGTACTGAGGAATCGAACCTAGGGCTTCATGCATGCTAGGCAAGCACTCTACCAGTAAGCCACATTCCCATTCCCCTCCCCCCCCCAAAAAAAAAAAGATAGGGTCTCTAATGCCGGATGCTGGTGGCTCATGCCTGTAATCCTAGCTACTCAGGAGGCTGAGATCTGAGGATTGCAGTTCAAAGTAACTCGGGCAGGAAAGGTCCCGAGACTCTTATCTCCAATGGTGCTCAAGTGGTAGAGCACTAGCTTTGAGCTCAAGAGCTGAGGGACAGCATTTAGGCCCAGATTCAGGCCCATGACTGCCAAAGATAAAAAAAGATAGGGTCCCTATGGAGCTCAGACTGGCCTCAAATTTGTGATCCTCCTGCCTCAGCCCTCTGAGCACTGGGATTACAGGTGTCCACCATAATACCCAGTATCATTTGATCTTGAGAAGTACTTTGTACTTCCCAATTCTTACTGGTAAGAGAAAAGGCAAGGAGCAAGAGTAGCTCCTTACCATTGGACAAATTCATCTGGTTAGGAACCCCTTTGTCTGGAATGTAACACCACATCCCAGAGGACTACAGGACTGTTTCCTTCTCCAATCTCCCAGCTAGTGAGACCCATGTGTAGCTACTGAGCCAGGGGGGCTCTACCCCTAAAATGCCAGAGCTGGCTGGAAGTCTATTCACTTCCTGGCCAGTGTGTGTGTGTGTGTGTGGGGGGGGGGGGGGAGGGGACAAAAGACAGGAGGGCTGCCTAAGAACCTGGAGGCAATCAGGGCTAGGTCTCTGCCACTTTGGTCTAGCCACCTCCTGGGTATCCATCATTCCCAAGGGCTATGGAAAGAGAGGTAAAGCAATAAAGCAAAGCAGAACACTACCCATTGGGGGGTGGAGGCTCTGTTGGGCTTAGGCCCTTCCTACCCCTGCCAAATAGCCTCCCCCACAGCCACTCTGATCTGCTACTTCCAGAGCCTTTCTTCCCACGAGATGAGAAGGAGAAGGATGGAAAGTGGGAGAAGGCTTGCAGTGGAGGGAGGGGATCTATATATATGAGAGAAGACAGAGGAACAGATTGTCGGGGACCAAGAGAGGCAGCGAACCCACTGAGGCAAACAATAGCGTCTCAGGATGTTAAAAGCAGCTCAGCAGCACAAGCCTCCTCCTCACTCCACCTGCCCACGCCACCCTATCCCAGCCGCAGGGCAGTAGCAGGGAGCTGATGCGGGGGCCTGGATATGGAGGGTGGGCTGGGACAGGGGTAGGGGAAGAGGGGCTGCAGGGAGCAATGATCAGGTCTATAGGCTGTGTGGCCTCACTTTTGTTCCCACCTCTGTCACGACTGCTTTGTGGTTAAGCCCTCTGACTCCTGGAGTCTCGTTTCCCAACTGTTGGAAGGGCCACCAAAAATTCCTCCCTGGGCCTGCTCGATGCAGGGGAAACAGCACATAGGGGTGCCCCTCTGTCTAGAATTGAAGCAGTCGAGCCAATCAGCGAGCCTTTGGCTTCCTCCCTGTGGGCGCCAGGCACTGAGGACCCAGAAGGGATCCACAACACCCCTGCCATCCATGGTGCCTCTTTCTAGCAAGGGTTGCATGGTGTTCAGGTGTGCTGAAGGCCCTGGCTGTCAACCCTCAATTTGTTTTCTTACTATTTCTCTCTTCTTTCAGATGCAATCTCAAACTGGGAGGGCTTTTGGTTTGGGCAGTGATATAAGGGGGACTTTAAAATAATTAAAAACTATGTATTTGTGGTTTCAGACATAGTGGTGATATATTGTACTAATTGTTGTTGATATATATATAAAGCATTATAATATATGTATTTCCTAATTCACTCCAGTTTGCAAAGTACTCTGGCCTGAGCCAGTGTCTATTCATGCCCTGTAGCCAGGGACTCAACCACCATCCCAACACCCAGCTCTTTCTCCCACTCATGGGCTAATGAGGAAAATGGCACAGGAGACTAAGGTAGGAGGGTCAAAAACCCAGGCTAGCATGGGCTACACAGTGAGAGAAATTGTCAGTAGAGAAATGCTGGATAATAATGACAGCGATCACAATTACGGAGGTGGGCACTGAGGAGCTAGAACTCCTCCAGTTAGGAGAGGACACAGTCTCAAGCTCTACCCCTCTTCCCTGAATCCGCCCTGGAGAATTCTAGCTGCTGGCTTTTTTCCCAACCATTTAAAAACTTTTTTTTTTTTTTTTTTTTTAAAATAGGGACTCAGTACTAGTGCAGCAATTGACTGGTTCAGCTTAAACGTGGTGTTCCTTTTAATTGTGTTAACCCGCCCCCACAGAGAAAGGTGAGGCAGCACCCCTCTCCCTTCCAGCTGTGTGGAACACCTCAGAAGGTGCCTGATTAGGATTCCACAGAGAGCAGGAAGGCAAAGACAAAGGCTGAGCCCCAGAGAGGGAGTGTAAAGGCAGCAAGGCAGGGATGAGTGTATGCATCCCGACTGGGTTCAAATAGGTGCTGGGGCAGAACTCTCCCCTTCTCTGAGCCTCACTCCTCAGAACAAGAACAAAAAAAGGATGTTCCCACAGGTTCTCTGGGCTCAACACAGTGCTTGGCACCTAGGGAGCGTGTTCATCAGCCTCTGTAGCTTGCGCTACTGAGATGGGCATTTGAGTGCACCAACCCTGGGTACACAAGCAGCACTGGACCTGCTTGATGGACTGACAAGAACATGGCACACATGGTGGAGGTGATGGGAAAGACCCCTGCAAGTGTGGGGCTACAAGATGCCAGCACCATGTGAAGGTCTAGCCAAAGGGCTGAAGACTGAGGGGGTTGTTCTTACCAGGAAGGCCTAGGTTCACCAACAGTGCATGCCACATAAGAGATGAGTCTCTGAAGGCAGAGCAAAGGCAGTCTTGACCACACCTTTAGGGACCCAGAACTAGGAGAGTGGCAAAACCTTTGAGGTGCCTCGGATACTAAGACACAATCTCAGGCGAGGCCCACAGTGAAGCCTCTTGATCCCCAACAGGAAACAGGAAGACATAGGGATCTGGGAGCAGTGTGTGTGCTCCCTCAGCATGTCACTTCAGTTCACACACAGAGCTCAAGCCTGACCTTCAAATGGGCAATATCAGCTGGCTCCTGAGAACAGGCACTCCTGCTCAGGTGAGGATAGTGACAGGATCTGAAATGCTTAACATCCATACATAAACACCACAGTGACCCTATTTTACAGCTCAAACACCCCAGTGTGGAGGAGGCTGGCTCAGGATGGAGGAGTTGGGGTGTGGAGCTGGGCTTGACCCTGCCCCAATGGTCAACTACGCAGACCAGTGTGTTGAGAGAGTAAAGAGCTCCAGAGTTGTGGAATGCTTGAATATTGAGATTCCTCTGAGGAAGATCTCCCCCTGTCCTCTCTGAGCCGTGTCTGGAGAAGGCACAGCCTACCTGGCTGCACGGTAGCTCCTCATCACTGCTATCTGTGGACTCCTCTGTGTCCTGCGGGGGGGCTGAGGTCAGCGTCTTGCTTTTGGCAGTGTTTGAAGTACCATCCTTCAGAGGAGACAAGATTCAACAGAATATGACGGGGGACGTTAGCTGAGGAAGTGCAACCAGTGAGCATGCTGCCTATCATGACCACAGCCAATGGAAACACACCCCCCCTTGGCTTTCTGATTCTAATCTGTACATGTCACTTCTATTTTTAAAAACTTCTTTTTTTGTGTGGTACCAGCTTTGTGCTTGCTAGTTAGACATTTTACTGCTGAGCCATACTTCTAGCCTTTTTTAGAGGTGGCTACTTTTGATAAGGGTCTTCCTTTCTGCCCAGGAATGCACTTGAACCAGGATCTGCCCATCAGAGCTGGGAGAAAAGGCATGTGCTACCACACCAGCCTATTTCATCGTGATGGAGTTTCACAGATTCTTTTCTGCCCAGGCTGGCCTGGAAATGTAATCCTCCCGATTTCAGCTAGGATGACAGGTATGTGCCACTGTGCCCAGCTATTGGTTCAGAAAGATCCTTGTAAACTTTTTTACTCTGACATCCTTCCAATCTCAGCTTCCTAAGTAGCTAGGATTATAGGTGTGAGCCACTTGCCAGACTTATTTCTGAGCATGTGTGTGTTTGTGTGTGTGAGTGTATGCTGATCCTGGGGCTTGAACACTCTACCACTTCAGCCACAGCTCTACTTCTGGCATTTTAGTTTCACAGACTTTCCTGCCAGGGCTGGCTTCACTGTGATCCTCAGATCTCAGCCTTCTGAGTAGCCATGATTACTGGCGTGAGCACCTGGCTTCATTTCCTAATTTTTAATTGGGCAACCACAATGTACACTGTTGACCAACCACCAACAACTCTGCCCTGCAACCTTCCTTTCTTTCATATTCCCAGATCTATTCTGGTGTTTCTCACATGCTCTGGAGAGGGGCAGGGAATTCCAGCCTGAGATATGGAAAGGCCTGTAAGGTAGTGCTATAGTCCTATGGTTACTAAAGTGGGTGGAGCTGAGAGATAGAAGAAATCCAGGTTACCATGGATGCCAGGCTGCTGAAGGACTAGTCTTTGCAGTAGCCAACCTCTGGGCCTGGTACTCTGCTCGGCCCACATGTATCCTCCATACTGTGGTACTTTCTGACATAGCACCCCACTGAAACCTTAACATAACAGCTATCCAGGTTGAGCACATGGCTCAGTCTGGAATTTATGCCCTTAACATTTCCACTAGTAGCTGGGCAGCAGGGGCTCATGCCTGTAATCCTAGCTACTCAGGCCAAGATCTGAGGATCACGGTTCAAAGCCAGCTCTGGCAGGAAAGTCCATGTGACTCTTATCTCCAGTAAACCAGGAAAACTGGAAGTGGCCTTGTGGCTCAAGTGATAAGAGTACTCACTTTGGGCTGAAGAGCTGAGGGACAGCGCCCAGGCCCAGAGTTCAAGCCCCATAACCGACAAAAAAAAATATAGCTTCCAGTAGTATGCAACCAGCAGGATGCTGCCTGTGCTAACCACCGCCAACCCATGTGTACACACTGCTCTGTGAGGTGCTTATCTCCACCTGGGTCTTGTGAATACCCAGCTTTCCTTCAATCTCAGCATCATCACCGAGCTGCACCCCCAGCCTGCATCTCCATTCTCAGTGCTTACATTTATTTATGTATGAAAAAAACAGAACAAACCTAAGAGGGGGTAGAGTCTGGTGTGGGGTAGGGACTTTGGCTTCTTTTAGAAATGCAAGATCTAGAGCTGGAGGTATGATCAACTTATAGAACACCTTTATCCAGCAAATACAAGGCTCTGAGTTCAAACTCCAATACGTATTAAACTCCTGTATCACAAACAAAAAAAGAAGAAATGGAAGATCTACCTGTAACAAGGACACATTTCTATAAGGTCTCAAATGGCTGAAACTGAAAGGCACTATCCACCTCGTTTCCCCTAGCTGCCTCCTCCATCCCTTATCACTGTATTCATTACATGCTTGAGTCCAACTGGAATTTGTCACCCTGGACATAGCCAGTTCTGCTGCCTACTGTAGCTAGGGAGAGGAAAACTTCTCAGAAAAGAGATCTCCTTCTTCCCTTCCTTCCTTCCCACTGCCTGGATGCCACACTAAGCTAGATCAGACCCCTGGGAGCACCTGCCTCTGTAGGCCCAGAGGAAGGAGTTCCCTACCTTCTCACAGCCTAAGGCCCCTGCATGGTGGTCCCAGATTTCTTATTCTAACAGAGATAACTTTGGAGGTTATGATTGAAGTTGGCAAGAGCTAGCCTTGACTGCATGGGGCAGCTCCATCCTAGTGCTGACAAACCCCCGCTGGTTATGGGGTGCCAAGGATGTCCTTTATCAGACCAGGTGAGGTGCTACAGGTTCCACCTGAGACAAGGAGGCCAGCAGCGGGGCCAAATTCATCTGTGCTTCCTTCCTATATGGTCCTATAGTCATAATTTAAATAACATGTAGGTTGTGGTGGCTTGAAGGCCTCACCTGGACTGGGGTCACAGCTGCTGGAGTCTCATCACTCTGTGACTCCTCACTGCTGCTGTTGTCGGAGTCTTCCTCTAGCTTCCCAGTCTGGGCCTGGGCAGCTGCAGGTCCTGTCTTCCCAGTGGGTGCTGGAGGGGCTTTCTTGGAGGAGTCTTTAGTAGGGACTGAGATAGTGCTGACCTGAGCTGTCTTAGCTGAGGGCTTTATCTGCAGTGAAAATGAGGAAGTAGAGAAAGCTGGAAGGTAGGTAGGCAAGAACTAGAAAAGCTGAGCCCTATACAGTAAGGGCCCAAGGAACACACAGAGCTCTCCCTGGGCCTACCTGGGCTGGTGCTGCCTCCTCCTCACTATCAGACTCCTCCCTGCTGCTGTCGTCGGAATCTTCCTCTAGCTTCTCAGTCTGGGTATGGGCAGCTGCAGGCCCTGTCTTCCCAGAGGGTGCTGGAGGGCTTGTTTTCTTTGAGGATCCCTTGGTAGGGGCTGAAGTGGTGCTGACCTGAGCTGACTTAGCTGAGGGCTTTATCTGCAGTGACAATGAGGAGGTAGAGAGAGCTGGAAGGTGGGTAGGCAAGAGCCAGAAAGTGTAGGCCCTACACAGTGAGGGCCCAAGGCACACACAGAGCTCTCCCTGGGCCTACCTGGGCTGGTGCTGCCTCCTCTTCACTATCAGACTCCTCACTGCTGCTGTTGTCGGAGTCTTCCTCTAGCTTCTCAGCCTGGGCCTGGGCAGCTGCAGGTCCTGTCTTCCCAGTGGATGCTGGAGGGACTTTCTTGGAGGACTCTTTAGTAGGGGCTGAGATAGTGCTGACCTGAGCTGTCTTAGCTGAGGGCTTTATCTGCAGTGAAAATGAGGAAGTAGAAAGAGCTGGAAGGTAGGTAAGCAAGAACCGGAAAAGCTAGGCCCTACACAGTGAGGGCCCAAGGAACATGTACAGCTCTCCCTGGGCCTACCTGGGCTGGTGCTGCCTCCTCCTCACTATCAGACTCCTCGCTGCTGCTGTCGTCGTCGGAGTCTTCCTCTAGCTTCCCAGTCTGGGCCGGGGCAGCTGCAGGCCCCATCTTCCCAGTGAGTGCTGGAGGGGCTTTCTTGGAGGACTCTTTAGTAGGGGCTGAGATAGTGCTGACCTGAGCTGTCTTAGCTGAGGGCTTTGTCTGCAGTGAAAATGAGTGAAAGGGAATAGCGAGAGGGTGGGTATATAGGAACCAGGAGCTGGGTCCTACAGAAAGAGGGACCAAGGCACACTTGTGGTTTTCCCTGGGCCTACCTGGGCTGGTACTGCCTCCTCCTCGCTGTCTGATTCCTTGCTGCTGCTCTCTGAGTCCTCTTCTGCCTCTACAATTGATCCCTTCTGTGCCTGACCCCTTGGAGTGATGGTGCTATTCTGAGGGGCTCTTGCAGGTGGCTTTTCCTACAATGGGAGGGGTAAAGCCACTGGAGGAGGAAGGGGAAAGCGTGGTTCTTCTGGATTAAGCTCCCACTTTATGGTGTGATGGGTGATCATGAGGCTGCTCTGGCCACACATAGCCTGGTCCAGCTACATCACTGTTGGGGGGGGGGTCCCTTCTGCCCCACTTACCTTGGCTGGGGTGACCTGTCTTGCTTGGGCAACTGTAGTGGCCACCTTCCCAGGAGCCACCCCCTTGACTGAAGGTGCCTTTGTGGAAGCTGGGCTGGCTTTGGCCTCAGAGGCTTTCCCCAAGAGCTTGGTCTGGAGGAACAGAAGGGAATTAGAGAAGAGAGAAAGTGAGAGTAGCAATCTGGGGAGCCAAGAACACCCATTCTGTAGTCAGATCTACACTAAAGCTAGGATTCTGGCTCCTTCATCTAACAACTGTGTAAACTGGAGTAAATCATCTGATCATTTCTTTTTTTTGCCAGTCCTGGGGCTTGAACTCAGGGCCTGGGCACTGTCCTTGAGTTTCTTTTGCTCAAGGTTACCACTACCACTTGAGCCACAGTGCTGCTTCCAGCCTTTTCTGTTTATGTGGTGCTGAGGAATCGAACCCAGGGCTTCACACATGCTAGGCAAGCACTCTACCACTGAGCCATGTTCCCAGCTCATCTGATCATTTCATCCTCTGTAACATGAGCCTAGTAACAAGGCTCACCTATAGCATTTTTTATTTTTTTTGGTGTTGGTATAGAGACTTGAACTTAGGGCCCTAGGTGCTGTTTCTTAGTTTTTGAGATCAAGGCTGTAGCTCTACCACTTGAGGCATAACTCTACTTTTGGCTCTTTGTTGCTTAGCTAAAGATAAGGGTCTCGTAAACTTTCCTGCCTGGGCTGGCTTTAAACTGTGATCCTCAAGATATCAGCCTCCTGAGAGGCTAGGATGACAGGTGTGAGCCACCAGAGCCCAGCTACCTGTAGGATTACTGTGAGACTTCAATAGGTGTTTTAGTACTTAAACCTAGTAACAGGTATCATGCTATATGCTCAAATTCACCACTGTAATGAAGTTACCCAGAATAAAGGTGTTTCTAGGCTCCCTTCTAGTTTGATGTCCATGTCATTAAATTCAGGTCAAGACAATCTAAGTTAAAAGCCATAAAGATAGAAATACATTTCTCCCTCCTCTGGGATGGGATGCTAAGGTAACAGCTAGAATTCAGACAGCTATCTTAAGTCTATGAGGCAGGAGCTACCTTAAGTCTATGAGGCAGGAGCTAAGAGCAAGACAGAAAAACACTGCAAATTTTCTTCTGCTTAAACCTAATCTTAAGTGATATCCAGAGAACTGTAATGCCTGACAGAGTCTTCAGTGAATACAGGTAAGAGAGAGATAAGCACAACCAAGAGGGAACTCTGAGGAATAAGCACTCTGCAGGATCAGACAGCAAGCCGGCTGCTGCGAGATGGCATGCAGAATCTGCAGCATCTCAAGGCCATGCCTCACAGGGATGCCATATGGCTAGTGCCAGAAGACATCCCACCCTAGCACCTCTCATCTGCACGGGGAAGTCAAGACTCAAACGTTCCAGCTGAGAGCTCATCAGAACAGCATTTGCTACATTAAGGGGCTCAGAAGACAGAAGACACATTCTTTCACAGATGGGAGAAAATCAAAGTCATGAAGCCCACCTTGATCCAAAAGCCAATGGAAAATAGGACCAAAGCCACAGAGCATGTTCTCCAACCACAGTGCAGCTAAATTAGAAATCAACAATAGAAAGGCACCTGGGTAATCCTAGATTATCTGGAAATTAAATAACTCATTTCTAAATAAACCATGGTTCAGAGAATAAAAATAAAACAGCCTCCTCAAGGTAAAGGTGGGTGGCTCAGGCAGGAAGACAAATACTCCAGTGACCTACACAGTGACATCCTTTGCGGAGCTGGGCCTGGCATGTGTTTGCAGTCTGAGAAGAGGGGAAGTCTTCCCAGTAAGACTATACAGCTTAAACTCCAGAAGAAGAATCTTCTGTGACCTGTGGTGTTACAAGATAATAGCAAGATGGGGAAGCAAAGATCCTGAGAAAGATGTTCAGTAGTACAGGGGAAAAAAAGGATCAATCCATGTCTGAGTGGTTATTGAAAAAAGAAAGTGGTAACTAAAGTAGTAAACAAGTGATAGGTGGGGAGAGGCAACATCTTCATTTCCTCTTGATCTCCCAGGGTGGGAAGTCTGAATCCTGGCTGTTGCACATCAAGCTAGGCCATTCCTCAGGGGATAAATGGTCCAGAGATCATCAGACACAGGTCCCTGACTCGTGTGCATAGTCTCACCCAACGTGGGAGAGCTCATTTCTAGGGTAGAGAAAACAATCAAAGCCCTGGTAGACCTTTTAGGTAGCTCCAGAGAGTCTGCTTCCGGCCCTGCCATACACACCACACAGGCACTGGCAAATCAGGCTTCCTTCTCTGCCTAGTCTCTGCCTCCTGGGAGACTTTCAAACTGGATTGGCTGCCAGTCTTCCTGAAAAGCCCTAGGTGACCACCTGTTTCACTCAGCAAGCCTCACTGCACACTTTGATCCAGTGGAACAACCTACACATACTTACATGGCTACTTGGTAGGCCTTCCTTTTGTCTTGGTCTGTCATGGGGCTTGAACTCCAGGCCTGGGCACTGTCCCTCAGCTCTTCAGCTCAAGGCTAGTGCTCTACCACTTGAGTCACAGCACCACTTCCAGTTTTCTGGTGGTTAATTGGAGATAATAGTCTCAAGGGGACTTTCCTGCCTGGGCTGGCTTTAAACCGTGATCCTCAGATTCTCAGCCTCCTGGTAGATAGGATTTCAGGCATGAGCACCAGTACCCTGACAGTACCTAGCAGTGACTGAGCAAAGCGTGTATGTGAACTCAACAGGGCTATGGAGGAGACCCTGGAGCTTGGCTGGGTGGAAAACAAAAGCGAGGAGGGAGGCTGTCCAGAGGCTTCTGAACACCCAACAGCAGGAGTGGTAGCCTGGCCTGCCTCCCTCAGGGCCTCACCAGTGCTGGGGCCACAGCTGCCTCCTCACAGCTGGACTCTTTCTTGCTGCTCTCAGAGTCTTCAGAAGCCTTTGCTCTGATCTGGGCAACTGTAGGCCCTGTCTTCCCAGGGCATGCTAGAGTGATTCCCTGTCTTGAGGCAGCTCTCCCTTGGGAGTCCTTTCCCCATATACTTTCCCTGGGATAAATAGTAGAAAAGAGGGGGTCTACAGGAGCCTAGGGAAGCTAGGCAGACTGGTGCAGAGGTGGCTGGGCAAATTCAGGAGTAATCTGGTCCTTTGCCTCCTCACTTCTGAAAGGACATTCCCAGGGCCTCTAGATATGAGTTTACAGCAAGAGATGAGGGCAGGCTGCAATCACGTCCTGCAATCCAGGGGGCTAGGGTGCTAGCTTATATGGGGGCGACCTGGCAGATCTGAGGGTAACAAGGGCACCTCTCCAGGGAAAAGCCTTGATCTGGGTTTTCAAAGCTGGTTTTGTCCACAGGGAGGCAAACAGCTGGAGGTACATAAATTTGGAAGCCCCATCTGTTCTAGGGTGCAGGCCCCCGCTGTCCTTCCCCACATCCTGACCCAGGGGCAGACTCCTTGCTGCTGGCCTGACACGAGGGCAACCAGGGTAAGGCCACCTAGCTGCCTTCTGTCCCATCTCACCTGAGCTGGAGTCACCACTGCCGCCGCTGCCTCCTCTTCCTCACTGTCTGAGGAGTCCTCGCTGCTCTCGGAGTCTTCCTCCTTGGACTTTTCAGCCTTGACACGGGTGGTTCTGGGCCCTGTCTTCTGAGGGGACACTGGGGCAGTTCCTTTCCCCAAGGAACCCTTGGCAGGATCTGAGGCAGGTCTGATCGGGAGGTTCTTCCCTGAGGGTTTTGCCTGGAGTGAGACAAATAGGGAGAGAGAGCTCAAGGAAGGATGTTTCCAGACCAGAGGCCAAGACAGCCACCAGTCCCAGTGCAAAGGAGCCAGGGCTTAAGGCCCCTCTTCCCTTTGTGGGGGTCTGAATGCTGGGGGCAAAAATCTGGAATGGGCCTCACTTGGGCTGGGGCTGCCTCCCCTTTACCATCCTCTTCCTTTGCATTAATGTTCTAAGTCCTTCTACCTTTTCTGCCCACAGGGATTACTGTAGTCTTCCTAAGACCCTTCTTGGCAGGGTATGGTATCTCCCCAGCCTCACCTGAGCGGGGCTCACAGCTGCTGGTGCTTCCACTTCACTGTCAGACTCCTCTTCGCTGCTGCTGTCTGAGTCCTCCTGCTTTCCTACCTGGACCCGGGTCTGGGTCACTGCAGGTCCTATCTTTGTAGGGGCCACTGGAGGTGCTCGTTTCTGGGGGGACTCCTTGGTAGGCACCGAGGCTGCTCTGACCTGAGCTGTCTTCACTGAGGGTTTTGCCTGTCATGAGAAATGGGAGTGAGAGAGCCACAGGCTGGGGATGAGTACACCTCATAGCACAGATGGCACTACCCAGGGCGAGGACCCTGGGAGCCCAGGGCTGCAGGGGACTCCCTGCGGACCTCACCTGAAGTGGGGTAATGATTACTGGCATCTCTTCCTCACTGTCAGACTCCTCCTCACTGCTGCTCTTGGCATCCTGCTCAGGCCTTCCTTTCATGGCTTGGGTAGCCAAGGCCCCTGTCTTTCCAGGGGTCACTGGAGAGGTCCATTTTGCAGGCGTCTGCTTGGCCGAGGCTGAAGCAGCTCTAACTTGGGGAACTTTCTCAGAGCCCTTTACGTAGTAAAGGAGAAAGAGTGGTTTACTCCCATGATGCCTTCAGGAGAAAGCTTGGAGACCCTCTAGGGCTTCCCCCTGACCGTGACTGTGCTCATCTCCAGGTGCATCTATGGTCAACACTGATCAGGCTTTATCCCTCCTCACCTGAGGTCTTCATGGTCCCTGCTCTACTTCACAACCCTGCAAGGACCCAGTAGACACTTTACATGGCAGATGTCATTCTGCTCTGACTATTCTGTACTGCTCCATACCCAGGGTGGTGATAGCTGGTCGGTCCCCTGCTGGAAGCCCCAGTGCCTATCTGACTAGGCGGAGGAAAGGAATGGGAGGACAAGCTAGAGAACAATGGAAACTGAGCTATGGCAAGCAAGAGACAGTTTGAGTTGGCCTATAATCCTAGCTACTTTGGAAGCTGAGATCTGAGGATCTCCTAAGGCAGAAAAGTCCATGAGACTCTTATCTCCAAGTAACCACCAAAAAGACAGAAGTAGAGCTATGTCTCAAGTGGTAAAGCACTAGCCTTGGGCGAAAACACCAAGCAAGAGCCAGAGGCTCTTAATTCAAACCCCAGTGAACTTGTATGTACACACACACACACACACACACACACACACACACACACACACACACACACACGCACACACACGCACGCGTGCACATGCATGCATGCTGCAGTCTGAATGTGTAGGGATGGGTTGAGGCCCTTGACCCCAGAAACCTGTCCTTAGCTTCTTAGGGCAAGAAATCAGCCTGGCCTCTTCTCTGGCAGGATCAGCCACATGCCATCTTCCCAGAATGATTCTGGGATTCAGCCCTGAACCAATCTTTCCCAGAAAGTGGCAACTAACATCTAAGAACTTTCTCAGGTAGAAGGAACAGATATTTCACACATACTTTGCTTGATTTGCTTCTTTTCAAATTCTAAACCAAAATGGAGAACACAGTTTTTATGAAAGTTCATGTGGGTTCCTTCTGAAAAGTAGATACTCACACCTCTAACCATAGCAAAACTACCCTGAGCCTCCACTCTGCCCTGACACGCAGGCCTTTACATGCTTATTCCTACCTCAGGGCTCAACCTCCTTCAAGTATGACCTCCTAAAATGTCCATGTGGTTCCTATCTTTTCAGCTCCAGGTCCCTGCTCAATCCATCCTATCTTCTCTGCCTACTCACTTCATATTGCTGTGACCCTGCCCTGTTTATCAGTCCTGGGTGTGGACACTCACTCTTCTCCCAGCTCTAATCCAACAGCTTTCTAGTTCTGTAGCCTTGTCCCTGGGATGTATATCCCAGGGGAAAGGCTCCAGCAGACCAGGAAGGTAATGGATCTCCTTTAACTAGCAGTGGTTGCCTGCTCAGGGTCTTGACCTGAGAAGCAGATAGGACAGACAAAACTTTGAGTTTGCCAGGCGCCAGTGTGGCTCAGGCCTGTAATCCTAGCTACTCAAGAAGCTAAGATCTGAGGATCACGGTTCAAAGTCAGCCTGGGCAGGAAAGTCTGTGAGATTCTTTTCTTTTTTTGGGGGGTCTAGTTGTGGGGCCTGAACTCTGTCCCTCAGCTCTTCAGCTCAAGGCTGGCACTCTACCACCTGAACCACAGCGCCACTTCTGGCTTTTTTGTGGTGCTGAGGAATCGAACCCAGGGCCTCATGCATGCAAGGCAAGTGCTCTACCACTGAGCCACCTTCCCAGCCTGTCCGTGAGATTCTTATCTCCAATAAACCAATCAGAAAACTGGAAGTGGCACTGTGGCTCAAGTGGTAGAGAGCTATCCTTGAGCTGAAGAGCTGAGGGACAGTGTTCAAGCCCAGAGTTCAAGCCCCATGACTGACAAACAAAACAAAAACAAAACCCCCCCCCCACAAAACTTTGAGTCTCAGCAGGAGGATTAAAGGATACCAGTTATCCTAGCACTTGAGAGAAAGCGACAGGAGGATTTTGAGCTATAGAGAGAGCTTGTTTCAAAAACCAAACTAAAAGTTCAATCATCTTCACAGCAGAACTGGCTGGGTGCGGGACCGCAGCCTGTTTAATAGAAATGCAGACTGAGGCGGGCTGGGAAGGTGGCTCAGTGGTAGAGCGCTTGCCTTGCATGCCTGAGGCCCTGGGGTCAATTCCTCAGCACCACATAAGCAAAAAGAAAAAAGCTGGAAGTGGCGTTGTGGCTCAAGTGGTAGAGTGCTAGCCTTGAACTGAAGAGCTGAGGGACAGCGCCCAGGCCCAGAGTTCAGGCCCCACGACCGGACCCCCCCAAAATACAGACTGAGGCTAACAGAGTGATCATCAGTGCAGTGGGATGCAGCACTCACCCTCTGCAAGAAGCCATCTAGGCCACACTGTAGGCTGGAAAGACAAGTCCACTAGCCCAGCTCCTTTGCCCCAATCTCAAGGATAGGTATTCTCTGGCTAGGATGTTTATCACACAGGGGATCTGCCAGCATCAGGGGCCACAGGCAGCCTTTCCCCTGTCCCTCACCTGGTTGGGTGTCCCAGTGGGGGCCTCCTCCTCACTCTTAGATTCCTTGCTGCCCTCAGATTCTGCTTCTGGTTTAGTGGCCCTCCTGGTTGGAGTGAAGACAGCTCCCCTGATATGGGGTGTCATCACATTACCCACCTTTTCAGGGCCCAGGGCAGCCCTTCTTGCTGGAGACTCTTTAGTAGGGGCTGGCAAGGTTTTGGCTTGAGCTGGCTTTACCTGGCATCAGGAGAGAGAAGTATGAAATGAACAGACTTTGTGGTTTAGGTGATGAAAGTACTTTAGTTCATAAAACTCCTTTCCTTCAAACAATGTCCTGAAACAGACATTATCTTCACACCCATTTTCTATGGCACGGAACACTCAAGGCCAGCTCTCATGGACCACTGATCACTAGCCTTGGGGAGCAGATTTAGTCATTTCACTTGTTCCCCTCCTGGCACACTCAGGATCTAGCCTGAGAGGGTATCCATGTGTGCTCTTTCAAATAGCTGGTGTCTTGGAGGAATCTGAAGGCCAATCCTCCCCCTGGCTTGCCTACTTGCATGTTTATGCCAGTCCTGGGGCTTGAACTTAGGGACTGGGAACTGTCCCTGAGCTGCTTTTGCCACTCTACCACTTGAGCTGTAGCACTACTTCTGGCTATTTCTGTTTATGTGGTACTGAGGAATGAAACCCAGGGCTTCGGGCATGGTAAGTAAACACTCTACCATTAAGCCACAGTCCCTGCCCCACATTTGCATTCTTTTTGCGAGACTTCCTTGAAGCTTCTAAAATTCTGATATTTCCAAGGTAGTCATTCAGTGTCCTGATCCACCTCCAAGCTTGGACAGACCCACAGAACCTGGGGGTATTCTTGTCCTTCACCCTCCTTCAAACTCCTCCTTGCCATGGAGTGCTGAGAGCCAAGGATGTCCTTATGCTGGTCATATCCAGGTCCCAAAAGTGAAGAGGCAAGGCAGGAACAGCCCATACCAGGACTGTGGTAGATGGGGAAGCTCAGTCTTTACAGGGTCCCTGGGTGGTTGAGACAGCAGCCTGGGAATCACACTGATCCACTTTGACTCTAGCTGATCTCTTTTCTAAAGCAGTGTTTGAAATGTACACCCAGTCCCAGCTACTGGCATTTGCTGAGGCACTCCAACAGCCCCCAGCTGGTCCCACTATTCCTATTATACAACATCTTCCAAGGCCGGACATGGCCAGCAATCTTTCTGAAACACAATTCAGGCCACCTTACCTTTGAGATGGAAACTACAGTGGCTTCTCTGAGCCTCAGAATGAAACTCCTGTAGTGGCCCTCCAGGCTGGGTAGTGGAGCTTCCTAATCTATACGTGACGACTGCTTATATCCCACTTTCTCTTTTACAAATTTAGTTACACAAGCTGTCTCCACCTCACCCCTTCACTGTGCTCCAAGGCCCTGTATGGCATCTCATTTCCATAACCCTGGCCCTTCTGTTATGTGGTGTGCCATGGGCAGCCCCAGACTCCTCCTAACTGCAGCCACAACCTTTCCAACTTCTAATCTGATTTGGTCATGGAGGTTTGAGCCCCACCAGGGTCCTGTAGGATCAGAGAAGGAAACTCCTGAAGATGGGTGGCAATTACCTCGACGTCTGTCTCATCACTTGAACTGGTGGTGTCTTCGCTGGAGTTGCTGGCCTGGGTCACTGACAGCTTTCCTAAAGGGTGGACATGAGACATTAAGGGACACCCTCTCCCACCCACCCGCCCTCCCTAGCACCTCTGTAACGCCAGCTGCTAGTGAAAGCCCAGCTCAGCACTTGCTACTCCTGTACAGAATATAGGTCTACTGTCTCCTATGCAACCCCCCCCCACCCCGCCCCAAGGGGGGGCCCTTCATTATTCCTATTTTCCCACACAGCTCTAAGGGCCTCTTAAGGCCAGGATAGGACCTTAGAAACATGCTCCAGGACCTGATAGTTTGTAAATCTCCATTTGCTATTATGTCCATGGAAGTAGGCAAGAATGGCATTTATGTAAAAATGGAGACCAATTCAGGCCTTTCCACTTAAGTCTCTGCACCACCACAGTGGTCCTTGTGTCCTGCCCGAAAGAGAGGAGTCAGAGCATGCTCTGGCTACCCCTCTGAAAAGCCCCAGCAGTGCCCGTGGAGCTGACCCAGGAATCAGGAGAAGGGAAATGGCCCGAGGTGCAGGAGTCTCCTGTCATACAGACAAACTTCTGGATTCCAGAATGTCTCAGAGCTTAACAAAGCAGAGCTTCAGCCATATCAGTCTAGGCTCCAGCCCTAATTCTGAGCAACTGGATCTTTGAGGTGGGGGCATCTCACCAGGCCTGGCAGTGGTTCTGAGGGTCTGAACACTGCCTTCCTCCTCAGTTTCTGGGGCCAAGATGATACTTGCTGAGGGCTCTGCAGCCTTCTTGGGTGACTTTCCAGAGAGCAGATGGATCAGTGCTTTCCCCGAGTCAGCATGTGGCATGGAGTTCACTGTCTTGCTGGTAGTCTTGGTCTTTGCCTATATGGAAAAGAGGGCCAGGAACATCTTGCATGGCAGGATGTTTGAGAAGCTCAGCCTGCTGTGTGTGGACCTGACAAGGCTACTCCTAGTTGGGTGTGTTTGGGTAACCTGCCTCCCTGAGCCTCACACTTCATCTTCATAATTCCTTTTATATTACTGCTAATGTTCAAGCTGTAGGGACACATACCTTTCTATGTCTGTAACACTTTATGAATTACTAGAAAATGCCATTCTATATTATTACTTATTTTTAATTTATATTTTGATTGGTGAATGCATAACCTTATGAATATCCTACTTCTTAATAGTTTCTTTTTTCTTTTATGACCAGTCCTGGGGCTTGAACTCAGGGCCTGGGCACTGCCCCTGAACTTCTTTTGCTCAAGGCTAGCACTCTACCACTTGTGCCACAGTGCCACTTACAGCCTTTTCTGTTTATGTGGTACTGAGGAATTGAACCCAGGGCTTTGTGCATGCAAGGCAAACACTCTACCACTGAGACACATTCCCAGCCTTCTAATTTCTGATGTAGAAAATGCTATTAAATGCCGGGAGCTAGTGCTTCATGACAATATCCTAGCTGCTCAGGAGGTTAAGATCTGAGGATTGAGATGTGAACTCAGCCTCACCGGGTAGATCTGAGACTCTTAATCTCCAGCTAACCAGTAAAAAGCTAGAAGTGGAGGTAAGGTTTGAGTGGTAGGGCACCAGCCATGAGTTTGAAAAAGCCAAGAGAGAGCTCAAGGGTCTCAGTTCAAGTCCTAGTACAAAAAAATAAAATTAAAAAATGTTTAAAAAAAGGAAAGAAAGGACATGAAGAAAATGTCATTAGAGTTTTAGAAATGCAAAGTGCCTTGTTTACCACAATGCCTCCACTATCTGGATTTCACCTGGGGTTCAATCCTTTGACTAGAACTCACCAGGTATTAGCAATGTGCTCCTCAGAAGATGGGAGTGCAAGGATGACGGAGGAATGAAAATGCAAATCCCAGGTGCAGGATGTGTCTGGTGGTCCACTACAGAGCCCGAGTGGACCCCATCTTTCAGAAAAGGAAAGAGATCTAGAGAGGCACACAGATTCACTAAGACCATGCTGGCCAATCTCTGAATCCCAGTTGGGCAAATACAACCCTATCCTACTCAATCTAAGGTGATTATTCTCTACCGGGCACTTCCAGACCCACAGGCAACAGTTTGAAAAGTGGTCCCACTCACCTGGACCTTTTCTTTCAGATTTGATGGAAAATCCACTCCTATCATTGAAGAGTTGGTAGATGCTACTCTTAGGGCTGCAAAACACAAACAAATACAAGTAAACGAACCAGGTAGGTTTTTCTCATCTAAGGACAGCTAGGCCAGGCCTCACCTAACAATTCAATTGGTACTGGTTGCCTGATGCTGAGGCTGAGCCCCCACTTCCAGGAAAGAGTGCTGTGATACATTAGCCACGCCCACCACAGTCACATGAGAGATACACTTGCACCTTTTAAGGGACTCCCCGTGTGCCTGGTAATATAAGATGCTGAGGCCTCTAGAGGGAAAGAACTGGCTCACATTCCTGCCACCCCTACACAACTCTGGTGGGTGCCTTCCACAGCAGCTGGTACATAGTAGCCCTGAAAAGCCTCAGCAGGAAGGTACAGCTGTTAGCTCAATGTCCACAGAGAAAATGCTTGGAAATCAAGTGGCTCCTTTTTCTTTTTTATTAGCAAGATTTTTTTTATTTTATTAAAAAAAATTTTTTTAAAGTATAGTAGGATAAAGCAAAGATAAATGGGGGGAAAGAGAGAAATGCTTCCTGCTACTTATACAGGAGATGGAAGTACATAACTCTGGATGATTTCCTAATAAAGAGGTGGTTGAACATGAGTCTGGGCCTACTTAGATGTAGAGATTTATAGATTATTAATGCTTTAAACAAAATTATAGATAACTTCCTCTTCCATCCTAGACAGACAAGACTTTTAAGCTGTTATTACAGAGAATGTTGCTGAAATGAATGGAATGATCTAATTCTCTTCCTGGTACTTAAAACTTTCTCTTTTGGCAATTACAGAAAAGTTGAAACATAGTCAGAAGTTGTAAGGAAGTAAAATTAAACTCTCAGCTTTATTCACTCTCAGCTTGTGGCCAACTTAGTTCATCCGTTGTGTACCTATGCTACCCCATCCTGCATGCCCCAGGTTTTCCTGGGGATGGACACTGTTCTGTGACAGCTGGGGTATACTGCTCACGTTCCCTTTTCCCAGGAAGATCACTTATCTAAAAAATGCTAGACGTACTGACATGTTGTCCATAAATATGTTAACTTATTTCTCTCAATAAGAACCCCAAAAATGGGGCTGGGAAGGTGGCTCAGTGGTAGAGCACTTGCCTTGCATGCTCGAGGCCCTGGGTTCAATTCCTCAGCACCACATAAGAAATAAGCCGGAAATGGTGCTGTGGCTCAAGTGGTAGAGTGCTAGCCTTGAGCTGAAGAGCTGAGGGACAACGCCCAGGCCCAGAGTTAGGCCCCATGACTGGACCCCCCAAAAAAAAGAACCCCAAAAAAGTGTAAGTCCAACTCTATTATCATAGCTTTAAAAATTGATTAAATTTAGCTGGGCACCAATGGCTCACGCCTATAATCCTAGCTACTCAGGAGGCTGAGATCTGAGGATCATGGTTCAAAGCCAGCCCTGGGCAGTAAACTCCATGAGACTCTTTATCTCCAATTAACCACCAGAAAACCGGAAGTGGCACTGTGGCTCAAGTGGTAGAGTGCTAGTCTTGAGCTGAAGAGCTCAGGGACAGCGCCCAGGCCCAGAGTTCAAGCCCCATGACCAAAAAATAAAAAATAAATAAATGTTTTGATTAAATTTAGTAGCCTGCCAGTATGGAGTGATACTGTCAGAACACAAGCGTGTGTGGATGGCTATTTGACAGTGGATGCAGAAGGAGGTTTACAGGCTACCCACAGATATGCAAACAAGGAAGGGTTTAAGAAAGAAACTTCCCTTTTTTTCTATATGTTTTTGTAAAGTTTAACATAAATTTTTTTTCATTTGTAATTTTAAAAGATTATACAAGATATAAATATACATCCAGTGTGATCACATGGCATTTGTTTGGTTTGGTGCCATTCCTGGTGCTTGAGCTTTTGTGCTCAAGGCTAGCACTCTACCACTTTAGCCACAATTCACTTTCACCTTTTTGGTGGTTAACTGGAGATAAGTCTCATGGACGTTCTACATGGGCTGGCTTTGAACCATGATCCTTAGAACTTAGTCTCCTGAGTAGCTAGGATTACAGGTGTGAGCCGCTGGGCCCAACTTACAAATACTTTTAAAAACAGATTCTGGATACCAGGCTCAAGCCTGTAATCCTGGCTATTTGGGAGGCAGAGATCTGGAGGACTGTGGTTCTTTATGAGTTCATCTCAGTCAATACCTGAATGCATATACCTGTCATCCCAATTATGTGGGACAAAGTACTAGTAGGATCTTGGTCCAGATTAGTGAGGCAGAAAGCAGGACCTTATCTCAAAATTAACCAATACAAAGAGTTGGAAGGATGCTTCACTGCTTGAGTGGTAGAGAGCCTGCCTAGCAAGTATGATGTCACAAGTTCAAACTCCAGTACTGCCCAAAACAAAACAAAACACCATAGGCTCTAGAAAAATAAATAAAATTTGCTGAATTATAGGAGGCAAAAATATCAGTTAATAATTTTGTTTGTTTCAAAGATAGGGTCTTGCTATACAGCCTGAACTATCCTAGGACATGCTATGTAGCACAGGTTGGCCTCAAACTATTTACTCATCTCCACTGCCCAAGTGTTGAGATTAGAAGTATACATACATATATTCGCATACAGGCTATGAGAATATAGATAACTTCTTTTCCCGCTTCTCTGCCTTTTTCAGTACTAAAGATTGAACTAGGAGCCTTGTGTACACTAGACAAGCTCTCTACCAACTGAGCATTCCCAGCCTTTCAGGTTTTCAAAATTCTGTAATGAATGTTATATGAATGAATCCTGCATTACTTTTCTAATCAGAAAATCTACTTTAAAAATCAAGAAATTGCTTTCTATGAGAGCAAAACATGGCTCTACAATGCCTAGGAGACACAGCAATGGCTCTGTAGAGCTCAGGCTGTTGCTGGCAAAAAGAGAATCAAAAAGCAGGGGCTTGGAGGCCTCCATGGGCCACTCTGTCTAAGCTTGAAACCAGTCCCAGCACTCACATGCACACTGCCAAGGGGAAGGTGACTCTCAAATAGCCCTGGGCCACTCAGACGAGGGGTCTACTGCATGGATGGCTGTCTATTTGACTATGTGGTTGCATTCTTTGCATTTATAATTTACAGAGATTAAACAGGATATAAATTATACATCCAGGATGGTCACAGGACTTGCACAAATGTGGTTGCTTTTTTCATATCCATCAGAACCCCCCAGGACTTTGTGGAGATGCAGTCCTGGGTCTCACAGGGGGGCCAACCGTATGAGGTTCACCTCTGGATCCTCAGAACTTAGACACACAATTGTCTGCCACAAAGGAAGGGCAGGCTCAAGCCTTTCTTCCCTAAAAGTTCCTTCTAGGACTTACACAGAGGGCAAAGGCAGTAGAGCACTGTACCTCTAAGGCAAGCCACTGTTCTAGGGGTGTAGCTGCAAGTACCTGCACACTCCCCAGTCCTCTGTGGCACCTAAAACACAGGGGGCTTACTGGCTTTGGTGGCTTCGGCTTCTGCCTCCTCCTCCTCCTCCTCCTCCGAACTCTCAGAGGTGGTAATGGGGTCTGACACACGAGTCTTCTTGGCTTGCAGTGCTGCGTCATCTTCAGCCTTCTGCTTCTGGCCAAGCTCTGACGTCCTGCAGGACAGGGGAGATTGTCTATCCCAACTCAGTGACAGGACACCTTAGCGGCATCTGAGAACAGACCTCCCCACACTCCCAGGCTCTACAGGAAATGTGAAGAATTTAAATAGTTGGGTCCCCAGGCTCTACAGGAAATGTGAAGAATTTAAATAGTCAGGTTTGACCTGGGTGACAGTTAATAGTACAGTTGCTTCTCAGTTGGACCAGTGAGATTTCTTTTCTTGAAGAACCTCAACCTCCATGCAAGTGCCATGGTTTCTAGGAAGTATGCCAGTTGAGTGGCCAACACTAACTCAAAGCCTGGGCACTGTTCCTGGGCTGCTTTTGCTCAAGGCTAAACCTCTACTACTTGAGCCACAGTGCTACTTCTGGCCTTTCCTGTTTATGTGGTAGTGAGGAATCGAACCTAGGGCTTCATGCATGCTAGGCAAGCACTCTACCAATAAGTCACTATCCAGCCCTTCTTAGAGACTGATCGTGAGGTACAAGTATAAATGAAGCAAACTAGGCAGACAGGACAATCTCTGCAACACTGAGATAACATGGCTCCTAGGGTGCTGTGTGACACAAAATGGCTTGAGTAGTTTATCCTTACAGGAAACAAACAGGCCCTGGAAAAGGCAGCCACAGCTGACATGGATATCACAGGAATAAAGTAACAGTAGAAGTTGTTCAGACACCTCAGAACTCTTTCAGAAAACCAAAGGTAGTACGAGTTGGTGAAATGACAGAGAAGGAAAAACAAACAGAACTCTTGTAACACCACGGGTCAAGAGGTGTCTTCCCCATATAGCAGGACAGTATTAGGAAGAGAAGAAGACTGAAAGATAACAAGGAATGGGAAGAAAAAGAAACAATGAGGAGGCTGGGCGCCATTGGCTCATGCCTGTAATCCTAGCTACTCAGGAGGCTGAGATTTGAGGATCGTGGTTCAAAGCCAGCCAGGACAGGAAACTCAGGAAACTCCGTGAGACTATTATCTCCAATAAACCACTAGAAAACCAGAAGTGGCACTGTGGCTCAAGTGGTAGAGCGCTTGCCTTGATCTGAAGAGCACAGGGACAGCACCCAAGCCCAGAATTCAAGCCCTACAACCGACCAAAAAACCCTCCCAAAAAAACCAATGAGGATAAGAGGTAGGAATCAAGGTGATTTTTTTTTTTTGTTGGTCATGGGGATTGAATTCTGGGTCTGGGCACTGTTCTTCAGCTCTTCAGTTCAAGGCTTGGACTCTACCACTAGAGCCACAGTGCCACTTCTGGTTTCCTGAGTGGTTTATTGGAGGTAAGAGTCTCACGGACTTTCCTGCTCAGCTAGTTTTGAAGCAGGCTAGCTTTGAACCATGATCCTCAGATCTCAGCCTCCTGAGTAGCTAGGATTACAGGCGTGAGCCACCGGGGCCCAGCATGAATTTTTTTTTAAAGAACTAGAATTTGCGGGCGGGGTGGGGGGTGGGGAAGGGATGCGAAGGGGAAACAAAGGAGGAGACAACAATGCTTGATAAGAAATGTACTCATTATCTTGCCCATGTAATTGTAACCCCTCTGTATGGTATTTTCACAATAAAAATAAAAATAAAAAAGAACCAGAATATAGGGTTGTGAAGGTGGCTCAGTGGTAGAGTGCTTGTCTCACATGCATGAGGCCCTAGGTTTGATTCCTCAGTATCACATAAACAGAAAAAGCTGGAAGTGGTGCAGTGGCTCAAATGGTAGAGTGGTAGCCTTGAGCTGAAGAGCTGAGGGACAGTGCCCAGGCCCAGAGTACAAGCTGTATGACCCGACACACACACACACACAAAAGTAGAAACATAGTTAAGAATTCATTGTATATACCCAAAAATTTAAAAAAAAAAAAGGGAAGGGGTGGGTCAAAGGGGGTAAAAATATTGGAAGGAGTGACACAGATCAACATGCATTGTTAAATGGCAAAAAAAAAATTCAATACAAACTCTAGAAAATTAAGGAAAGTGAGGGAGGGGTGGATTGGAGTGCTGAATGAGAATGTTGAAAGGGGTGACATTGATCAAGACACACCATATTCATAAACTGTTTTGTTGAATAGCAACTCCTTTGTACAAATGTTTAAAGACAAAAAAAAAAAGTGTCTTCTATCCAGAACAGAACACAGTCCATAGTAGCAAAAGGCAGAAGCAAAAGGGTAAATATAACACCACTGTGACCGCAGGCATGGGCAGACTAAAGTTGTCCATGGTGAAATAAACCCCAGGCCTGATACTTGGGTTTGACTCTAGGATCTTGAAGAACTGGGTCTTCATACTCCAGCAGCCAGAGAGGAGATTTACACCTTAGCCAATGGTAGCCCTCGTGCTTATAGCAAAGACATCTCCCTCACTGTGCCAGCATGCAGTTATTGGCCAATGACCTGCAAAAGATAGACATTGCACTGCTGGACCTAGAGGCTTTAGGAAACAAACTCTCTGCAGCAGCCCAGGAACCCATAGGTGAGAAGAGAGCAGAGAAGGGGCAGCAGTGACAATAGTAACAGCATATGTACTTTTGGCCCCTAACTCCCTACTTCTGTAGAAGCTTCTAAATGGGGTTTTAGCTACCTCCTGCTGTGCTTAATAGTTCTTGTCAAGCTGTCTGAAGCAGTGTTTCAAATTTCTCTTTGTCAATGACCAAAACTGCCCTGTAGGTAATTTTGTATCTTGCACCTCTATTTCAATGGAATTTATTTTTATTTTTTTTGGTGGTTGTGGGGCCTGAATTCCTATTGGGTGTTGTCTTTGAACTCTTCAGCTCAGGGCTAGCGCTCTACCACTTGCGCCACAGGGCCACTTCTGGCCTTTTCTTGCTTATGTGGTGCTGAGGAATTGAACTCAGGGGCTCATGTATGCAAGGCAAGCATTCTACCATTGAGCCACCTTCCCAGCCCCTCTCAGTGGAAATTCAAATAAGGGAATTGTCGGGCTCTGAGCCATCTAAGTTATACATACACTGTAGTAGTCCCTACCACATCTGTAGAATGTAAATAGCATTTCTTCTTTTGGGGACCACCGGGAGGACTAATATGACTTGTCTGATGAAGTCAATCTTGTATAGGCTGAGCTGCTTTCAAGTTCTTTTATCCTGTTTTTTTTTTTTTCCCTGAAACTTTCATACAATTATTTTCCTGAGCAAAAGTAATTTGTTCTAATTAGAAACACTAAAAAAGACCTAATTCAATAAATCTGTTTTGTTGTTGTGCTGGTCCTTGGGCTTAAACTCAGGGTCTGGGTACTGTCCCTGAAACCTTTTTGGTCAAGGCTAGTGTTCTACCACTTGAGACCCAACTCCACTTCTGGCTTTTTGGTTAAGAGTCTCACAGATTTTTCTGCCAGGGTTGGCTTTGAGCCACATTCCTTAGATCTCAGCTTCCTGAGTAGCTAGGATTGTAGGTGTGTCACTGGTGCCCAGTTTACTTTTTAAATAATAAAAAAATTTTAAGTGCAGTGATGATAATATAGCATGGATGTAATTTTGTATACTGCATTTTTATTCGTTTGGAAAAGTGCTCCTAATAATTGTTGATTAGTCTTGAATAGAACCAGGTATGTTACAGAGGATTACAGCAGTAGCTAATGGCCATTCAATGACAGGCTCTGTGTACAACTTCTGGGCTCCACCCCAGAACTTACCCCACCAGCAGTGCCCTCCCTTTTCCTCCTGTACCAGGGCTGAACTTTCCCTGACTGAAGTCTAGTTAAGCCTCCTAAGTACCCTGGCAACTGTTCCCTTCCCCCCACCACATTCTAGGCCCTGTCATCAGGTTTCATTTCCTTCTGAGCACTTCTCTCTTTCTCTGTTGTTCTACTTACTTCCGGCCTGATTCCTCACCCAAATCACAGGCCCAAGAGGAGGGCTACAAGCTTACCCCAGCATCTCCCAATTCCTTGCACATACCTAGAAAAAGGAGTCACTAAGTACCTTGCCCAGAGTCAAGGAGTTAAGTTTGGAGCACTGTTAGATGAGCACCCACATGCATGAGCCCCCTACATTTCAAGTATCACTTTCTTTGGCCCTGCTGCTCCCCATTTCTCCCAGGAGTCAATCTGTGTCTTATGTTTCCAGCTAAGAAGGACATGGCTCTCCCAGTCTGGGAAGCACTACTCAGTTGCCTTCTTCTCAGGAAGGCCACTTCTCAGGAGCATTTTATTACAGGTTTCACTTATTACACGTGATGTATTAACTTGTCCTGTTTCTTTCCTCCCAACAGAGGAGTTCTAGTTCAGCGCTGGTGGCTTATATTTGTAATCCTGCTCAGGAGGCTGAGATTGGAGGATCTAGCTTCAAAAGTCTGGTGAGACTCGTATAGAAAGGTGAGCTGTGGCTCAAGTAGTAGAGCACCAGCCTCCAGCAAAAAAGCCAAGAGACAGCACTCAAGCTCTGAGTTCAAGCTCCAATACTGGCGCACACACAGACACACAGACACACAGACACACACAGACACACACAGACACAGAACAATGCTTGGCTTGTAGTAGCTGCTCCATAAATAATGATTTTTTTTTTTCCAGGTCGGTCGTGGGTCTTGAACTCTGGGTCTGGGCGCTGTCCCTCAGCTCAAGGTGAGCGCCCTACCACTTGAGCCACAGCATCACTTCTGGCTTTTTCTGCATAGGAATCAAACCCAGGGCCTTAGGCATGCGAGGCAAGCACTCTACCACTGAGCCACTTTTTTTTTTTTTAATTACATACAGTACTATTGAACCTTTACAATGCAATGAGATAGTTATTATTTTTCATTTCATAGATGAAGTCAAGGAAGTCGCACAAAGTTATACAAGTAGTTGGGTTTGAATGACTAGCTAGGCAGCACAGGAAAGACACTTGTCCCACAGAAGGGGCTAGCAGCAGGAAGGGTGTGTGGTACAGCTCACCAGAACCATCTGCTAGGGAAGGAAGTACTGTAAGTAACCCCCACCTACCTCAGCAAGAAGGAGAGGGTGAGAAGTATAGGGCATGCCATGTGCTCTGAGCTCACCTAAGCACCAAGGTGGATAGGGTTTTTCATGACCTTAGCTTTCCACTACAGACTGGCATCCTTTGTTTGCATACCAGAGGGCAGGAGGCTCATTCCTACTGTCATCTACTTTATTTTTGGATAGCTCTGATGAGCAAGTGCTTGTATTTAGAAATTAAAACCTGTCTTTTGATTACTACCACTCCTTAGGAGCTATAACTACTGCTTCTTCGTCCCAGCTATGCTCAGGGCAGGGAGAGAAAACAGTCATCCATTCACAAGCCGTTTCTCTGATGATGCACCCTTAACTGACCCCCTCCTTGAAAAAGTGTTTACATTTCCATTTTATACTCCATGTGTCCTTGGAGGTTTTCCCTCCAAATGTGTTCCCTCCAGCTCAGTGCACAGGCTTACCCCCAGATCTGGGGGTCAACTAGACACTTGTCCAACCTATCCACATCCTGGTTTCATCCCTACTGTTCCTGAGACATGCTGTCTACTTACTCTGTACTCTCATCTCAGGCCCAGCCAGCACTTGCCTGGTAATAATGTCTTGCTCTGCCTTGTCTTTCTGTGGCTCCCATTGCTTGTGAGTAAAGACACAATTTCACCCTTCGTGGCTAGGCTGCAGGGACTGGCCCTGTCAGTTGCCTGGCTTCATCTACATTGTTCCTCAGCTACAGGCCTCAGAACCAGCAGCACCCACTGCCAGCTACTCTGCCTGCCTCTTTAATGCAATAGCTAGTTCACTCCACTACTTCCAAGAGCTCTTATGTTACAGCCCCCCAGAGAAGCCCCCAAAACTAGAGGCTAGATTTGCTAAGCTATGTTCCATGTCCCCAAGCCTTTGTCTTTCCTAGAAGCATTTTATGGCCACTTGTTTTATCTTACCTCCTTGACTCTAAAGTCAGCAACAGGAAAGGAGCAACCAGTTCTGTATCATTTATGACAGTACCACCATTCTTAAAACAGGACTGGCCATTCTTCAGGAGTTCAATAACTGCTTGTTGATAAAAGTGATTATAACTATCAATATCCTCTCCCCCTACCAAATGTCCACACAGAAGTTGTGGCATGTGGTGGGACCTGGCTTCTGGAGGCAACGCGTGTCACAGATCTGAGACCAGACCAATATGCTGGCTGCTTCCTGGATGACTGACGGGAGGTGGGGGTGTGGGGGTCCCCAGTCCCACCATACTTACTGTTGCCAGTGTGTATAGATGTCCAAAAGGGTGACAGGCTGAGCCAGAAGATTCTTCTGTAAAAAAGTAAAGAGAACACTACAATGACCTCCCAGTGCAGTAATGTCCTTTTTGGACCCAGTTCCCTCCCCTAACCCTGGGGCCTGAACACACAAGCACTTTACAGAGGGTCTTTTGCTGAGAAAGAATGTCTACTTGGCCTTGACAGTAGCATTCAAGTTCTTCTAGACACAAGAAGGGCAATCATGTAATTCTAGCTAAAAACATTTTGAAATAGTACATTGCTGAGAGGCACTTTTGAGAAGCTGGAGTTGAAATGTTTCAGGATAACATTTTTCCAGGCTCATTGGCACTACTCACTTAGCGGCTATGAGACAGGGCTTTTCCTTCTTCTGACCTTTTAGAAGCCTTTCAAAGGTCTGCCTAGTCAACCTCTCTGATGCTCAAACCACAACCCAGACACTTGAGGCATCCATGTGGCATGACCACAGTCCCCTGGTGGCTAGGAAGAAACTTAACCCAAATGGTGCCAGCCTCTCAGTAGCAGAAAGCATCTAGGTGAAATCTAAGCCCCTGAATCCGGGGCAACAAGTCCATGCCATGCAAACAGAAGTGCCAATGTATCAGTGTTCTAAGGAAGCTGAGTCATGTGACAAGAACAGAGGGTGTCACACCTGAGCAGATGTACCTAGAGTCAGGCAGAGATCCTGTCAGCTGGTTGCACTCATCTCCTCACATCTTCAAACTTCAAGAACTTTCATCATAACATGGGAAATGTATTGTAGACACACTCACGTCTGAGATAGTTCATGTCTGGGTCTAGCACCATAAGCTACTAACACCAAGACTGTCAGTTTCATTCTTTTCCACCCTGGGAATACTGGTGGCTGAGCTCCCAAAAGGGCTTTGCCATTCTTGTTAGGTGAAATGCTCTCTTCTCTGGCAATACATAACTCATTCTCCCATTTTCTTCTGGTTTCTACACATATGTCATCTCCTCAAGAAGGCTTCCCTGACCACTCTACTTATAATCGAATGCTGCCATTCCTTACCCCTTACACAGCTTCTTGTGACATTCAGACCTTCCATCTATCAGGTATAATTAACTACAAGTTTGTGGGGGTTTCTTTTGTCATTTGCTTTTATGTGCCAGTCCTGGGGCCTGAACTCAGGGCCTTGGCGCTGTCCCTGAGATTTTGTGCTTAAGGCTAGCTCTACCACTTGAATTCACTTCCAGCTTTTTGGTGGTTAATCGGTAAGAGTCTCATGTACTTTCTTGCCCAGGCTGGCTTTGAACTGTGACCCCCCAGATCTCAGCCTCCTGAATAGTTAGGGATACAGGCTGAGCCACTGGCTCCTGGCTCAAGCTTGTTATTTGTATATTTGTTATGATTATGTCTGATCCTAATAGAACAAATAACTTTGTGAGGACAAGACACTCTTTTTTTTTTTTTTTTTGTCAAATGATCGTGGGGCTTGAACTCTGGGCCTGGGTGCTGTCCCTCAGCTTTTCAGTTCAAAGCCAGTGTTCTACCACTTGAGCCACAGCGCCACTCCAGTTTTCTGGTGGTTAATTGGAGATAAGAGCCTCACTGCCTGGGCTGGCTTTAAACCGTGATCCTCAGACCTTAGCCTCCTGAGTAACTAGGAGTACAGATGTGAGCCATTGGTGAGCGGCAACAAGACACTCTTGCATGCCAAACGAAGATGGACACTCTCTCTTGCCCTCTTATCTCCTAGGTGATATAGTTTTGGGGCCCATCATCCTTTGGCCCTTCCCAAGGTCCTGAGATTTCTTTCAAACTATCAGGGACTGGGACTGTGGCTCAGTGGTAGAGTGCCCGCCCAGCATGCATGAAGCCCTGGGTTTGATTCCTCAGTACCATATACACAGAAAAAGCTAGCTTTGAGCAAAAGCTCAGGGACAGCGCCTAGGTCCTGAGTTTAAGCCCCACGACCGGCAGAAAAACAACCCCACCTCCCCCAAAGCTAATCAGATCAGTATCCATATGGTTAGCTTCAAACTCTGTCTCCATTTCTCAGAGAGACTGTAGCCCTTCTACTGCAATCAATACAGTCCGGCCAACTTCGTGATTCTCTGACTCTACCTAACAGACTGTAATTTCCAGGCTCCTTGTTCCATCAGCTTAAGTCAGCGGATGAAGTTCGTTTGAAATGACTATGCACCACGACGAGTTCGAGTCCCACAGCTGTCCTATCAGTGTTAAGGATGGCAATTATGGGGGCTCTTCTCTTGCCGCTCCCCAAGGCTGGGTCACAACCCATCCCAACTCGCAGCAACCCCGACCACCTGGGGGGGTACCGCGCCGGGCCACGTGGCCGGAGACTTAGGAAACGTTAACCCCCCCACCCCCACGGCTACCAGGAAGGGGTGGAGAAACGAGGCGCGGGAATTACAAAGCCCTGAGCGTCAGCGCCCACGTCGTCGGCCCTCCCACTGCACAAACGGGGAAACTGAGGCCGGAGCAGGCGGCGGAGGCCACGGCCCCCGCCGCCCCCCGCCGCGCACTCCGGGTTCGCGCGCCGATCCCGCGGGAGCGGCCAGCCTCCGCGGGGGTGCGGGCCACCTCTCCGGATCGTGCACGCGGCCCGCGGACGCTCACCTGGCCGCTCTGCTCCTTCACCTCCCGCGCTGCGCGCACGTAGCCCGTCTGCAGGAGATGCTGGTAGATCAGGGGAAGCAGCTCCCGCCGCTTCCGGGCCTCCGCCATGCCCGCGACCCCGGCCGGCCTGCTCGCACGCACGCCCCCTTCGGCCCCCCACCCCGCCCGCCACTTCCCCCGCGCCCGAGGACCTCGCGCACCACACTTCCGGCTCCTCATCGCCTCGGCCGCTGGGCCCGCTGGGAAATGTAGTACGGATGTGGACCGCCGACCCTGTCCTGGCAAGCGAAAGGGGGCGGAGACGTAGAGACCTAAAGGCCCTCCCATTGGCTCGGGGACGTGGCCAGCCGTAAGCCCGCCCCCGAGCCTGCCACGGTGAGGAGGAAAACCTCTCTTCCATACCTTCACCTCTGCACTTCAGTTCTTTCACAACTGTGGGCACATTTGCTACATTTCTCCCTGGACTTGAGCTGCCAGAATATCCATTCATTTCACACATGCTGTAGGACCCATTGCAAGCGACAACTTACCTGACCCCCCCATCTCTCTCTCTCTCTTTCTCAATGATCCTTCTCCTCCTTCCTCCCAACACCTTACCACCTTTTCCTCACGCTCAGCAGTCCCTGAGCTGCTTTTGCTCAAAGCTAGTGCACTGCGACTTGAGCCACAGCTCCACTTCCGGCTTTTTGGGGTAATTAATTGGCGTTAAGTTTCTCCCTGGGCTGGCTTTGAATCGCGATCCTCAGACCTCAGCCTCCTCAGCAGCTAGTGTTACAGGTGTGAGCCATCAGCACCCAGCAACTTCACTGAGTTTGTTAAGTCCATCAGTTTTACTAAAAACTGAGCAACCGGTTCCCTCGCCTTTATATCAGTGCCCTTTGATCTGAGCTGTTCCCCATTGCACTCACTTCACCACTGGGCTCCAGGAAACACAGGATTCACTGATAAATACCCTGTGACAGAGGGCAAACTGGCCCTCAAAACCCAATGCCCCATGCTTATCATCTTAAAGTAAAAAGCCTTTGGAGACCATTTGCCAAGCAACTAGTTCCTGTTTGGTTCCAATGATAGAATGATAGCTTCTCTGGAAGTCATCTAAAGATAAAGACCGAAATAATGAACAACCAGGCAACACTTTGACCTGGACTGTATTAACTGCATACCCTGCCACACACACAGTCACATGCACGATTGTTAGCAGCTCTTTTATGCATTTTCTGCTTATAACTCAGTTACCCCCTCATGACAAACTTGGATAGTAGAAATGAAAACGATCTCCAATTCATAGGTAAAGAAACTGAGGCAGGGGCTGGGAAGTTGGCTCAGTGGTAGAGCGCTTGCCTTGCATGCTTGAGTCCCTGGGTTCGATTCCTCAGCACCACATAAGAAAAAAAAAGCCGGAAGTGGCGTTGTGGCTCAAGTGGTAGAGCGCTAGCCTTGAGCTGAAGAGCTGAGGGACAGCACCCAGGCCCAGAGTTCAGGCCCCACGACAGGACCCAAAAAAAAAAAAGAAAAAAAAAAAAGAAACTGAGGCACAGAGAAATTATATATAACTTGCCCAGTTAATAAGAGGCAAAGCTAGACTAGAATTTAAATCCAGGCGGCAGTGTAACTTTGCAGCACTATTATTCCATTTAAAAATCTTATCTTTATTCTTCTAGCACTTACAATTTTTAACTATATTATGTGATCATTTGTTTAGCATGGCTTCTTTCATTAAACTTCAAACTCTATTAATAGAGATTTTAATCCGCAATAGATAGTTATTCAATGGCTAGCTGAATGCAGATTAGTACATGCTAAGGGTCAGCCACATTTGGGTTCTGCCCAGTGGAGGATGCTGAGTGGGAGAGAAAGAGAGAGGGAGAGGCAGTGCAGGACAAACTGTGGAAACCAGCAGATAGAATTTGGCTCTGAGATGGAAAAACTGAAAGAGGGCTATGTGTGGGAGGGACTGAAGGAGGAGGATGGTGTGGGGGAAGTGAGAATGCAAGTCCTACTTCAGCTATCTTAAGCTGAAAATGCCTGTGGATAACAAGGGTAGGTATTATAGGTAAAACTCAGGGCCTTTTTATTGCTCGGTGAGCCTTCTACATCTGGGCTATATCCCCAGTCCCTAAGTATGTGCTTGGAAACCTGGTTTGAAGATAGCATAGAGGTCCTGGCTGGAGACAAAGACCTTTGGTTTAAATGACTGGCATGGAGACTGGGAGGGATTCAGGAAGGGCTATTACATAGAGTAATAGAGAGGGTCAGATGACAGTGGAAATCCTAAGGGTATAGGAAGAATGAGGGAGGCAGGTTTTTTGTTTTTGAGGTTTATGTGAAGGGGAAGAGAGATGATGATGATGATGATGGTGGTAGTGGTGGTGTGTGTGTACTGGGGGAGAGAGATTAATTCCTGGGGTGATGTTAAGAAACCAATGTGAGGGGCTGGGAAGGTGGCTCAGTGGTAGAGCTCTTGCCTTGCATGCATGAGGCCCTGGGTTCGATTCCTCAGCACCACATAAGCAAAAAGAAAAAAGCCGGAAGTGGCGCTGTGGCTCAAGTGGTAGAGCGCTAGCCTTGAGCTGAAGAGCTGACAGCGCCCAGGCCCAGAGTTCAGGCCCCACGACCGGACCCAAAAAAAAAAAAAAGAAAGAAAGAAAAGAAAGAAACCAATGTGAAAGGAGGAGTGGGAGGTGTGGGTGAAGAGGCTGGTCTTGGAGATGAGGAGGGAGGACTTCCCTAGACTCCTGAAGGGAGAACAAAGAGAATGGGTGCCATGTAGATGTAGGTTTGTAGTGGGATGTTAAGGGAGATTTCATTTGAGCTTCTATTTTTTTCTGCCAAGTGGGAGGTAAGGTCTGCTGAGAGTGAGGAAAAGGTGGTGAGGTGTTAGGAGGAAGGAGGAGAAGGATCATTGAGAGAGTTGAGAAGCAACTTGCCTACAGAATTTGCAGTTTCTTGGTAGTCTAGGCAACCCATATGGGGTTGATGGTCTTTAATGTATGTTCCAGCCTGTTTTGCTGAGATTTCCACCATCAAGGTTTAACTGCCCAGGTGCAGGCAGAGGAGAGTACTTAGTAGGGTTTATGTTGGTAGAGGGTTTTGCCAGGTGAGCAGGGGAAAAGGACATGGGGTTCTAAAGTGTTGGCAGAGACACATTGTCTCTGTATCTAGGTTAGGTAGGAAGTAAAATGAAGCCAGGTGGGATTGGTTTTCAGGGAGACAGTGCAAATCTTTGCAGACTGGGCCATTTTAGGAGGGGGAACCAAAAGCCTGGAATCAGAGAAAGCTCCAGCTGGATGGGCAATTAGCATGTAAGATGAGGATATAAACCACTAGAAGAGTTGAGATCTCTTTACACAGTCCCCTATCTTCTTTTCCTCCCAGAAACCATTTCACCTGATTTTCTTTTTCTTTTAGTGCAAACACTGGGGCTTGAACTTGGCTTTTGCCAGTCCTGGGGCTTGAACTCAGGGCCTGGGCACTGTCCCTGAGCTTCTTTTGCTCAACTAGTTCTCTACCACTTGCGCCACAGCACCACTTTGTGCTTTTTCTGTGTATGTGGTACTGAGGAATGGAACCCAGGACTTCATGCATGCTAGACAAGCACTCTACCACTGAGCCTAACATTCCCAGCCCTGCCTCATGTTTTAGCTTGGCCTTTTTCTTGTTTTTCTTTTTTTAAAAATTTTCTTATATTTTATTGAATGTAATATATGTATATTACCATTTCAACAATGTAATAAGTGAAAAATACAAGTGAGATTTAAAATTTCTCTTTGGGTACTTAGTTTTTGAAATCTAGTCTCAATGTTGACTAGTCACATTTTGGGTACTGAATAGCCACATGTGATTAGTGTTTTCCAAGTTGGACAGTGTATCTTTAGATGTACTAATCTGTTCAGAACTCTCTGGTTAAAAACATTGTCCTTACTTTGTATATCTTTTCTTTCCAAGCTTGGCTTTTTTTTTTTCACCAAAAGCTGGCACGCTACTCTGTAAGCCACATCTTCACTTTTGGCTTTTGTGGGGGGTTAACTGGAGATAGAAATTTCATGGGCTTTTCTGCCTTTGGCTGGCATTGAACCTTGATCTTCAGATCTCAGCCTCCTGAGTAGCTGAGATTACAGGCATGAGCACCAGCACCCAGCTTCTGTTTCGCTTTCTTGAGGACATCCTTGCTTTGAAGGTCCAAACCTAAATAAACCAAGATGGCCTAATACCTTTGTCTGGCAACAGGTTGTTTGTTTTTGTTAGGTCTCTAATAGAATTTGTTTCTGGCACTTAGCTTTGTCCTCTGCTCCTGGGAGGCTGCTTCCTCTGAGGACAATTTCTTTATTTCCCTGATTTTCCAAATCATACCCTTCACTGAATTGCCTCCGGACCCAAGCTCAAAATTAAAACATTAAACCAATAAAATATAACATGGTAACAATTAAGGAAGCAGCAAACAAAGAGGAAATGTCCAACAAAACAGAGCTTTGAAAAACATTTCACCTTGGAGCATTTCTTCTCCCAGTTAGGAAAAGATGTCATTGTCAGTGAATGGTAGGAGCCACTCAACTGCCAGTGCCACTGGGCAAGGCAGCTGGCCTTAGTCACCCCAGACTACTAAGCAGGGCACAGGCAGAACGGGAATAAAGGACTGTAAGCCCAGCAGGTGGGGCACTGAACCCTTTTCTTCCTAGCTGGAAAGGTTCTGGCACTCTGGTGGGAGGTATCATGGCAGGGAAGGGGGCTATTGGACTAGCAATTACTTTTGTTGTTGTTGTTCTAGTTCTGCTGTGTGACCCTGATCAAGTCTCTTGCTCTATCTGGTCTTCAGCATTACCTTCTATGAAATGGATCTGCCAGATGAAGGTCCTTCTTTAGCACTGGATTCAAGAGAGAAGCTCTTCTGAGATGACTACTCTTCACCCTAGGATGGCTCCCCTTATTCCTGCCTTAGTTACTTTGGCTGGTAGATGCACATGTCCAGAAGCTCCCTTCTCTCTTATAGGATGATCATTTTCTTTCTTTTTCTTTTTCTTTTGGTTCACCTCACAGTAGCTTCTTAAGGTTTACAAGTTGTTACTAAAGCAGCAAGTTAAGCAATTTAGAAATGTATCAAGACAGCCAATCACTTAATCATCCTCCCCACTCTCTAACCAGCTCCCAGCTGCTTTCCCTACTCTAATGCTCCCCCCCCACTCCCCACCTCATCCTCTCTCTCTTGGTACACAGATACCCAGCCCTTTAAGGTTTGATTATCTCCTTTTCCCTTGCTCATGTCTCATTTTTTTTCCTTCCTACAAAAAGGGGTTGTAGCCAGGCTGGAGGTGGCTCACATTTGTAATCCTCAGAAGGTTGGGAGTCTAATACAGAGGACCTGTGCACACTTTTCTGACAACCTTTTGAACCATGTTCTTAAATTCCACACTCTAAGCCGGGATTAGATTTTCAGTTATTTATGTTTCTTCAGTTCTCTTTCACTGAGAGAGTATTCTGTTTATACTTCAATCAAGGTTCAAAGCCAACCCGGGTATGAAAGTCTATGAGCTGGGCACTGGTGGCTCATGCCTGTAATCCTAGCTACGCAGGAGCTGAGATCTGAGGATCGTAGTTCAAAGCCAGCCCAGACACAGAAAGTTCATGAGACTCTTTTTTTTTTTTTTTTTTTTTTGTCGGTCGTGGGGCTTGAACTCTGGGCCTGGGCGCTGTCCCTCAGCTCTTCAGCTCAAGGCGAGCACTCTACCACTTGAGCTACAGCGCCACTTCCGGTTTTCTGGTGGTTTATTGGAGATAGGAGTCTCACAGTCACTCCTGCCCGGGCTGGCTTTGAACCGCGATCCTCAGATCTCAGCCTCCTGAGTAGCTAGGATTACAGACGTGAGCCACCAGCGCCCCGCTAGTTCATGAGACTCTTATCTCCACTAGAAAACTGGAGTGGAGCTGTGGCTCAAGTGGTACAGTGCTAGCCTTGAGCTGAAGAGCTGAGGGACAGCACCCAGGCCCAGAGTTCAAGCCCTACAACTGACAATAAAAAAAAAAAAGTCCATGAGACTCTTCTCTTCAATTATTCACCAAAAAGCCAGAAATGCACCTGTGGCTCAAGTGGTAGAGTACTAGCCTCAAGCAAGAAAGCTCAGAGACAGCCCCAGGAATTGCACAGACACACAGACACACACACATATGCGTGCGCACAATACACAAACACAAATTGTAGTATGCATCTATCTCTACAGCTCTTTATTTTTCACTTAAGGCTAGCATATCACAGCTGTTTTCTCCAAACATTGCAATCAACCATGCTTTTTTTTTTTTTTTTTTTGTAGTAGGCACACAGTGAGCCAGAGCTGGGACTTGAGGCTACCAATACTAGCCTGTTTGGCCCTATGACATCCCAAAAATGTCCTGTTAGCAGATTGGAAAACTGAAGCTTTGAAGGTCAAGACCTGGGCCAGGTGCTGAGTGGCAGGATTTAGCCAGGCCCTCGCTGTGTCCACCAGACTCTGAGCAGGACCTAGACAGGAGGGGGGGGGGTGGGCTACAAGGTTACAGGATACAAGTTGTTCACTAAGAGCTCTAGACTAATACAATAGAACCCACCCTAGTCCCAACCAGCTAGGCACCATGGCTCAAACCTGAAATCCTAGCTACTTGGAAGGTAGAGATGGAGGATAGAAGTTCAAGGTTAGCCTAGACAAAAGTTCACAAGAGCTGGGCACTGGTGGCTCACACTGGTAATCCTAACTACTCAGGAAGCTAAGATCTGAGGATCGTGGTTCAAAGCCAGCCCAGGCAGGAAAGTCCCTGCGAGACTTATCTCCAATTAACCACTCGAAAACCAGCAGTGGTGCTGTAGCTCAAGTGGTAGAATGCTTGCTTTGAGCTGAAGAGCTGAGGGACAGTGCTCAGGCCCAGTTCAAGCCCTATGACCAACCAAAAAAAAAAAAATTCACAAGACTCTGTCAACCAGGTGTACAAATCCAAGCCAGCCAGAGCCTAAAGTGATACCCTGCCTTAAATATAGCTACTGGAGCTGGGCGCTGGTGCCTCACGCCTGTAATCCTGCTACTCAGAAGCCTGAGATCTGAGAATCGCAGTTCAAAGCCAGTCCAGACAAGAAAGTCCATGAAATTCTTATCTCCAATTAACCACCAGAAAACCAGAAGTGGTGCTGTGGATCAAGTGGTTGAGCACTCACCTTGAGCTGAAGAGGGACAGTGCCTAGGCCCAGAGTTCAAGCCCCATGATTGAGGAAAAAAAAAAGCCAGAAGTGGAGATGTGGGCCAAGTGGTAGAGTGCCAGCCTTGAGTGAAAAAGCCAGGCAAGAGTGCAAGGCCAAGAATTCAAGCCCCCAGTACCACCAAAATACATACATACATACATACATACATACATATATACATATATACATACATGCATATTAAAAGCACATGTGGCTGGGCACATCCCATCTACTTGGAAGGCTAAGCCCAGAGCATTGCTTGGGCTACAGTGTCCTATGCCAATCGGGTATTCTCACTAAGTTCGGCGTCAATATGGTAACCTCCCAGGAGTAGGGAAACACCAGGTTGCCTAAAGAGGGGTAAACCAGCCCAGGACGGACAAACACATGTGACCCTCTGGCTCACTTGGATTCTATCCTATGGGCTTGAAGGCTTTGGAGGTTGGTTTCCTTCCTTCCTTCCTTCCTTCCTTCCTTCCTTCCTTCCTTCCTTCCTTCCTTCCTCCCTCCCTTCCTTCCTTTCTCCCTCCCTTCATTCCTTCCTCCCTCCCTCCCTCCCTCCCTCCCTCCCTTCCTCCCTTCCTCCCTTCCTCCCTTCCTTTCCTTTCTTTCTTTCTTTCTTTCTTTCTTTCTTTCTTTCTTTCTTTCTTTCTTTCTTTCTTTCTTTCTTTCTTTCTTTCTTTCTTTCTTTCTTTCTTTCTTTCTTTCTTTCTTTCTTTCATACTCTATGGCTTGAACTTACAGCCTTGCACTTGGGAGGTCAGTATTCTACCAGTTGAGCCACACCCCTACTCCCCTATTCCAGTAGCTTTTTTTTTTTGTTGGCTGTGGGGCTTGAACTCTGGGCCTGGGCGCTGTCCCTCAGCTCTTCAGCTCAAGGCTATCACTCTACCACTTGAGCCACAGCACCACTTCTGGTTTTCTGGTGGTTAATTGGAAGAGTCTCATGGACTTTCCTGCCCAGGCTGGCTTTGAACTGTGATCCTCAGATATCAGGCTCCTGAGTAGCTAGGATTACATGTGTGAGCCACTGGTGCCTACTTCTCTGGCTTTTTTCATGGTGAGTTGGAAAAAAGAATTTCATGGATTTGTCTGCCTGGACTGGCTTTGAACTGGGATCCTCAGATCTCAGCCTCTTGAGTAGCTAGGATTACAGGCAGGAGCCACCGGCACCCAGCCTACATATGTTTTATTTTAATAGATGAAGCCAGATTAACTGTGAGCCTCATCAGCATAATTTCTTATTTTTGGTGCTTTTCTTTTTCAGAGCTGAAACAGCCCTTGGAGAGCATGTAGCTGAGCTCTCTCCTCCTACTGTTAAGGTCCAGTGACAGGAAGTGACTAAGCCAGGTCTCCAGCAGATTGGAAATAAAGGTAGGCCTCATAGCTTTTGGCCTGGGCCTCCTGCTCTTCCTCTAGGTGCCTCTGCCTCTTCCTTCCTTCCCTTCTGTCCCTGCTGTCCCACACCATGTGGCCTCACATCATGCTTATTTCTGCTTATCACACCTTGTCTGGCTGAACCATTGACCACAGACTCTTAATATGTGGTCTGCTCTCTGGTATGTTTCCAAGCCATCAACCTAATCTTTTAGTACTCATTGTCCTTGGGGGGGAAAAATCTCCCATTTCCTTCATATCATTTGGACAGATTGCCCTTTTCCCCTTTGACTTTTCACTGGTTCTTCTTTATCCTTCAAGGCCAAGTGTAAATGCCACTTCTTCTATGGTGTCTTCCCTTACTGCACAGGCTTTCCATCTCACTTGGTAGTCTACCACTTACATCTGCTGACTTACATCTGCTACAGGGCCCCTCTTAAGGGCTGTTTCTTCCAGAATCCATGCTGTGCTACAGGAGAACCAACCAGGAGGGGGCAGTGCACAACCAAAGGAAGGTGTTCCTAAAGGTCAAGGTCACAGTGGGACCTGAGCCTGGAGGAAATACCAGGATCAACCCTGTGGCTGGCGCCGCCCTCACATCAATTTGCTTGACCGGGTTAAGTTAGTTCCTAAAATTGTGGTGATATCAAGAAGCTTTGAGAGATAAATATGTGGACATTTTAAAATGAAAATCATTATGTATTTATTGTAATGTGTATTAGACAAAAAATAACTAGCACATCAAACCTGTTATTTTGCAGATAACATTGCCTAGGATGGGGCTAAATAGGCATTCAAATAAAGAAACAGTGAGTCAATGTAAAAGAAAGTACCAATTAAATAATAGTACAGGTGGAAAGCCCACAGTGAATGGCTGTGATGGGGAAACATAGAAGTGTCTTCAACATTCTGCGATGTTGTGATCTGCAGGGATGCCTGCCTATGGAGGAGGGTGTGGGAGAGGAAGAAGGAGTTGCTGGCAGGAACAGGGTGCTGGTCTTGGGGTGGAGTTCAACAGATGCGCAGTGGTGTTCTCACCCCAGGCCCTCCTCCACCTGTGGGGGTATGTGGTGCTGGCTCCCCCTCCCTGCCTTCTTTCCCAGCTTCCCTGTGGTTACTAGGGAGTGGGAGGCAGAGAGGGGCCCTGTTCTGGAAGCTCATCTGCTCCCTCTTTTTCACCCAGCACCCTGCTTGGCATATACTATTCAGGGTGATGATTAACAAGATGCAGAAAGGCACTGGGGGTGGGGAAAAGAAATATGTAGACAGTGTTTTACTGTATCCATGTCCAACCTGGTATGACCAGCTTCATGGTTCCTAGGTTTGGCTATGCATTGGAACCCCTGGGCTATTCAATGAGAATAGAATTAATTCCAAGACTCTATGGCAGCAAATCTGATCTTGGGATCCTTGCATCTGCATCTTAGAAGCTCCCCAATTGGTTCTGATGTTTCTAGGTTTGGAATCGCTATGTTAGACAGCACACCTCCCCCATTGTATCTGTGGAGGCTCAGAGAGGTTGGGCCACTTACTCAGTCACCCAAGAAGTCAATAGCTATTATCCAAACTCCCAATTCAGTCCTTCCCATTGAACATCCCTGTCTGAGACAGGTCCAGGGTTCTCAGAGAGCTTCAGTGATAAATCTGAGGATTCTCTGAGCTTCCTCTGCCTCTGGGCTTGTCAAGGACTTTCTCTAGAAGAGAACATGCTGTACGACTTGCCATCTGCTGAGGAGGCTAGAAGGAGTGGGGAAGGATGCTGATGGAAAAAGAGTGCAGGGGGTATGATGCCAGGGGAGGGGGCGGCCAGGAGGTGCAGCCTTGTCCCTGCAGTTGCCAGCCTGCAGAGAGCAGGAAGCAACTTGGAGAAACGCCACCAATGGTTGGATGTTCACCTGGAATCCTTCAGGAACAGAATTAGGGCCAATGTCTCCAAGGTGAATCTCCAGATGGAACTTTCTGACAGTGATCAGTGACCTGGGAGATGACTGACTTTAGGGAAATCCTCCAAGTTCCTTCCTGCTTTTTAAAATTAGAAGATAGTTGACATATGAAAAATATAGGGACAAATATAGGCAATCCCTTGTTCCCATGTGAATTAAGGCTATTAATAAATTGGAGCTTCTCAACTTATTTTGCCTCTCCTGTGAGAGTGGTCGTCAGCTTATTCCCTGGTAGGCAGACACCATTCCTGTACATGGCTATTTTCTTCTTTTTCTTTCTGTTTCTCTTTCTCTCTCTTCTTTTTTTTTTTTGTCGGTCGTGGGGCTTGAACTCTGGGCCTGGGCGCTGTCCCTCAGCTCTTCAGCTCAAGGCGAGCGCTCTACCACTTGAGCTACAGCGCCACTTCCGGTTTTCTGGTGGTTTATTGGAGATAGGAGTCTCACGGTTTCTCCTGCCCGGGCTGGCTTTGAACCGCGATCCTCAGATCTCAGCCTCCTGAGTAGCTAGGATTACAGGCGTGAGCCACCAGCGCCCGGCTCTCTCTCTTCTTTTCCTTTCTCTTCCTTCCTTCTTTCTTTTCTCTCCCTCCCTGCTTGTTTGCTTTCTCTCTCTTTCTTCCTTCCTTTCTCTCTTTCCTTCCTTCCTCTCTTTCCTTCCTTCCTTTCTCTCTTTCCTTCCTTTCTTTCTCTCTTTCCTTCCTTTCTTTCTCTCTTTCTTTCTTTCTTTCTTTCTTTCTTTCTTTCTTTCTTTCTTTCTTTCTTTCTTTCTTTCTTTCTTTCTTTCTTTCTTTCTTTCTTTCTTTCTTTCTTTCTTTCTCCCTTTATCTCTTTCTCTCTTTCATACCAAGGTTTAAACTTAGGGACTGAACTTAGAACCATTAACAAATTTTTTTTTTTTGTTAATTGGAGATTAAAGTCTTCAATTTTCTGCCCAGGATTTGAATCATGATCCTTAGATCTCAGCTTCTGAGTAGCTAGGATTACAGGTGTTAGCCATCAGCTCCAGGCCTATACATCAACTCATAATTATGTTATATATGTCTTTACTCATGAAACAGAGAAGGTATTGCTTTGTAGATTTGTAAACTTTCTCTAAAGGGCATATAATGTGCTATGGTATACCTCATCCACAACTTGCTATTTTCTTTCTTTCTTTCTTTTTTTTTTTTTGCCGGTCATGGGGCCTGAAATCTGGGCCTGGATGCTGTCCCTCAGCTCTTCAGCTCAAGGCTAGCCCTCTATCACTGGAGCCAAAGCGCTACTTCCGGCTTTTTCTGTTTATGTGGTGCTGAGGAATCGAACCCAGGGCCTCATGCTTGCAAGGCATGCACTCTACCGCTGAGCTACCTTCCCAGCCCCGCTATTTTCATTCCACATTGTGTTTGAAATTTATTTCTACCGATGTATACCATTTCAGGAATCTATTTCCACGATGGGGGTTCTACTTCATAGACCCCATATACCCAGTGTATTAATCCACCCTCCTGTGGATGGGTGTTGAACTGAGTCCCAGTGTTCTACAATAGAAGCCACTCTTGTGGGGCTGCCCTTGCACACATCTCATGTGTGCTTATGGGGAGGGTGCTGCCTTCATGAGCTTCTTGGGAATTGTCTGATCTTGCCTGGCTGTATTGGAAGGGGCTGGTTTCTGCTGGTGTATGTCAGACCTACTACTCTGACAGGGTCATTGTCTCTGACTCTAATCTACCATTTGTATCCCCTCTGGTATGCAGGATGGAAACATCCTCACGACTTCACTGGATGTTCGCATTTTGTTTCCTGGGAGTCACCTTTTTTTTTTTTTGTCAGTCATGGGGTCTGAACTCAGGGCCTGGGCGCTGTCCCTCAGCTCTTCAGCTCAAGGCTAGCACTCTACCACTTGAGCCACAGCACCACTTCTGGCTTTTTTCTTTTTGCTGATGTGGTGCTGAGGAATCAAACCCAGGGCCTCGAGCATGCAAGGCAAGTGCTCTACCACTGAGCCACCTTCCCAGCCCCAGTCACTTCTTGAGTCCCTCATTTAGGTAAATTTGGAGTAATCTGTAGGATCATCTGCGTTTTCTTACTTGTCTTTCTGATTTGTAGAGATTTCTTTCTGAAATTTGTTGCTGGGCTCCTCTGCTAGCCTGTGGCTTATCTGTTCTTTTACTTATCAGGTGTGTGTGTGTGTGTGTGTGTGTGTGTGTGTGTGTGTGTGTGTGTGTGCATGCGCTTACACTTGCATGCATGCTTTCTTTCTTTCTTTCTTTCTTTCTTTCTTTCTTTCTTTCTTTCTTTCTTTCTTTCTTTCTTTCTTTCTTTCTTTCTTTCCTTTTTGTGTCTGGTCGTGGGGCTTGAACTCTGGGCCTGGGCGCTGTCCCTCAGCTCTTCACCTCAAGGCTAGCGCTCTACCACTTGAGCCACAGCACCACTTCCGGCTTTTTTCTTTTTGCTTATGTGGTGCTGAGGAATCAAACCCAGGGCCTCAGGCATGCAATGCAAGCGCTCTACCACTGAGCCACCTTCCCAGCCCCTGCATGTTTTCTTTCTGATATTAGGGTTTAAACTCAGGATCTCATGTTCTTGCTTAGCTTTTTTTTTGCTCAAGGCTGGTGCTCTACCACTTGGGTCACAGCTCCATTTTTGGCTTTTTAGTGGTTAATTGAGGATAAGAATTTCTTACATTTGTCTACACCAGCGGGCTTTGAGCCAGGATCCTCAGATTTCAGCCTCCTGAGTGGCTAAGAATACAGGTGTGAGCTACCAGCACCTGACACTTACCAGTCTTTTGATAGGCCAAGTGTCTTCTGCTATGGTTTGGGGCTCTGCAGCCCTTGGACCAATGAAGTTATTAGGTGTTGTGTGACCTCCTCAGCAGGGAGGTGCAGCTTGGAGTGCAGGAGGGTAATTTATAGCTGGTAAACTCAGGATCAGTTATTTTTGCCTTTGGGTGCAACTTTTGTTGTTTTTAACTGGTGAAACCAGAATAAGAGCTGTCCTGAGACACTAAGAAGCTGGAAGGAGGAGGTCTCCAAGGAGAGGGGAGCTAAGAAAGCATCTCCTCAGATGCTACTCCCTGAGAGAATCCAATGTGACATTTTGGTCTTACCTGACCCTTGGGGGTCAACATTCCCATGTCCCATGGCTCAGGAGGCAGGGACCTGTGTGGAGAGGAAGTAGAGGGAAGACATGCTCATACCCTTCATATGCCCTGACTGCTCACAGCTGCCTGGGCCATAGTGGCAGCAAGCTTAGGAGAGCAGCTCATGGCTCCAGGGAAAATATTTGTTTGGGGGAAGAAGAACACACACACACACACACACACACACACACACACACACACACACACACACACACACACTTGGTCACTTCCACTCATATGTGACCACATGCCAGCCCACACAAACTGGTCTCTTGAGGCCACAGTGAGAGTGGGAATGCTATCTTTATCACCTGAGCACATGCCATCCTGGTAAGAAGAAGCTGTGGGGGAGTCCTCTGGGGGTCACAGCCTCTTGGACAAGGTCACAGAGCCCACTGGCAATAAAGTCAAAGGGACATCCTTCCTCATCCCATTTAGTGACCAGCACCACTTCAGGGGTTCCGCCTGCTCAAGGAACCAAAAACTGCGGGGCATTGAGCCATGTTGCTTAAAATGGAAACATGTTTTCAGTGATGCATGTGTATTTTGTACAAAATGAGTACAGAGAAAAGTAACCTCCCAGCTGCCTGTTTCCTAACCCCAGCCCCTCAGGAGGAAGTAGAAATTATATATGCATGCAATATTTACTGATGGTGGCTTGTTACCTACACTGTGGTCAACTTTGCTTGTGATTTCCATGCCATCTTCTCCTCTCCCCCCCTCGTCCCCCCCTACATCTAGGGGCTTGAACTTAGAGCCTGGTAGCTATCCTTTAGTTTTTTTCACTCAAAGGCTGGCATTCTACCACTTGAGCCACACTTTCACCTCTGGCTTTTTGCTGGTTAATTGAAGATAAGAGTCTCACGAACTTTCCCTTCCTAGGTTGGCAATTTCCAGATCTCAGTCTCCTGAGTAATAGGATTACAGGTATGAGCCATCCCTAGCTCAGCATCCATGCCATCTTTTCCCCTTCTTACATGGAGAATCGGTAACACAGCAGACAGGAATGAATGAAGACTGGACGGATGTGTGGATGGGGGGAAGATGGGTGCATGATGCCCTTCTGGGTTTGGCTTTTGTATTAGGTATTTTAAGACACATCTCTGGCCTTGGGGGGCTTTTTATCCTTCTGCAAGTCACAGTAGGTGGGTAAATTCAGGCCTGTTTGACCCTGGCAAAGAGCCATAGTGGGGGAACTAAGTAAACCACGCAGCCGAACAGCTTAATTGTCATTTCCACCAGCAGATGGTTACCAGGGAAACAAGAGGACTGTTAGAAGGGGGAGGGGTTTCCAGGCTAGGCAAAACTGCAAGATAGAATATCAGATTGGAGAGGGGGAGGTTTACAAAGTTCTTTAATTTTCCTTCAGCAACAATCCAAAACAATCACAATTGTATTTTTAGATAATTTTGATGTTGCTTTATAACATTGCATGGTCATATAAGACTGAGGCCATATTGGTGCTTCTAGTTGCAATCACATTAGCACAGGGGTCATCAGTGACATTGTAGTCCCCTGAATAAACTAAGGTTTTGCTGTTGGTCAACCTGGGAAACTTCTTTTTCACTGATGCATTAAAAATATTAAAAATATCTGGGTGCCAGTGGTTCAGGGCTGTAATCTGAGCTACTCAGTAGGCTGAGATCTAAGGGACCATGGTTCTAAGCCAGTCTAGGGGAAGGAAAGTCTATACACTTCATCTCTAGAATAACCAGCAAAAAGGTGGGCTAGAGGCCTGGCTCTAGTGATAGAGCACCAGTTAAACAAGTACAAGGCCCTGAGTTCAAAACACAGTACTGGCCAGGGAAAAGTGCATATTAATGGGGTATCATATTACTGTGCTATTCTTAAATTTGGGTCTGTAGATCATTAAGATTCTTAGACATATTCTTTGAGTAGAGGGAATTATCCAAGAGGGGTGCTGGTGGCTCACACCTGTAATTTTAGCTACTTGAGAGACTGAGAGCTGAGGAATGAGGTTTGAAACCAGCCTGGGAAGGATAGTCTGTGAGACTCTTATCTGCAATTGACTACCAAAAAAACTGGAAGTGGAGCTGTGCCTCCACTTCCAGTGGTAGAATGCCATCCTTGAGTAAAAAGCTAACAGACAGCACCTAGGCCCTGATCAGGTTACCTTTATTCTTCTGCTTTAATTTCCTTGTCAAGAAAATAAGGATATAAGAAAGCAAAGAAAAAAGGAAAAGAAGGATCAAAATGCCTTCCACACAGGATATTATGAGAGGAAAATGAGATATGGACACTCCATCTTTATAAAAAGATAGGAAAGGAGCCTTGAAGAGGCTCCGAGACACTTTACCAATCACTGTCTCTGGCAGAGCTGTGCCTAGGTCTTGGGCTTTTTGCCCTTCATTACCAAGGGCATGTAGGCCATTTGCAGTAATTTTGGATTCTAATTCTGGAAAGTATAATATTAACACTCAGGTGGGGCCTGCCACTATTTGGGCAAACATACTATCTTTATTTTTATTTGTTAAAGAGATTAAATTAGGGAAACCAAACAAATAAGTGAGCACACTGAATTTCCCTTAACTATACTTCTCTTCCAGTGAAAAAGCAAATTCTCAGGTGAAAGGTCATACAAGGGGCACCCAGGGCTTTCAGTGCCAGATACCCAGACTAGTCATTTGGTAGCACCAGCCACTCAGGAACCTGATTTTAGGATTGGATCACCTATGGCAGGCAGTGGGCTTTAGAATGCAGAGATTGTGACTGGTCACTGCTGTTTCTCCCAAGCTCAGATCACTGTTTTGCTTGTGGAAATGTGTGCACCATCATCAACACTTAAATAAAGGGATGAAAGACTGGAGTCGTGTTCTTTATGTTTAAAGATTTGAAGAAACCTGATGAGGTGGTTCATGCCTTTAATCCCAGCATTGGGGAGGTAGAGGTAGAAACACTGAGATTTCTAGGTCAGGCTAGAATACAAGAAAGATCCTATGTCAAAAAACAAGCAAGCCAGGCACTGGTGGTTCACACCTATCATCCTAGTTACTCAGGAGGCTGAGATCTAAGGATCACAGTTCAAAGCTAGCTCCAGGAAAGAGCCCATGAGACTCTTATCTCCAATTAGCTACCAAAAAAAGCAGAAGTGTAGCTGTGGCTCAAGTGGCAGAGTGCTAGCCTGAGCAAAAGAAGGTTAGGGACCATACTTAAGTCCTGGGTTCAAGCCTAGGACCTGGCAAAACAAACAAATGAACAACAGAACCAACAAAGCCAACACTGGGCACTGGTGGTCAATGCCTATAATCTTAGTTAGGAGGTTGAGACCAGGAGAATTGGGGTTTGAGGCCAGCCATAGACAGAAAAATTGAAATTCCACCTCCAATTAATGAGCAAAATGCCAAATGTAGCTCACTCAAGTAGGAGGGCCTTGAGCAAACAAGTCAAACCCTGGTACTGGCAACAACAACAACAACAGAGGGATCTCAGAATGGAAGGTGTGTTAGAAAAGATGTATCTTCCACATCCAAGTTTTCATAGGAAGTTGAGGAACAAGAAAACTCAGAGTCTAAATAGCTTCTGGTCTGAATTTACAGGACCAGGGAGACTGGCAGGAAAAGAAGCCTAGTCCAGAGACTGAAGTCAATAAGAATAGCTTTGTTACATCTGAGTTCCTGTTTCCTGGGCTTCTTCCATGGGCCAGGCTCTGTCCTACATGCTGGGAATCCCAAGCAATAAAAACAATCTGTACCCCAAAGAACTACCAGCCTATGACAGTGTGCTCAAGATAGTGAAGGGGAGACTGAACTTTGGAATTAAACAGACAGAGGTCATACTTCACCTGCACAATGTGTGATTTGGGGCATGTCACTTTACTTTGCTGTTTCAGTTTCTTTATCTGTTAAATGGGATGGAAAATAAATAAGACATGACCTAGGGCATCTGATCTAAAGAGAGTGCATGGTTCACTGTTATCTAGAATGAGACTGATTGGGCCCAGGCCCCTGGAAGATGAGCCTTTCTCTTCCATTTGCCACGAACTCCAGAGGAACTTCTCTGAGATGACATCAGAAGCCGTTCCAATGTGCATCTCTTGGCCATAGACACCAGATTATTTATAGTGATGTGGCTATTGTGGTTGTTGCAGTTGTTGTTTCTATTAAGAACATGGATGTTCTGACTAAGCCTGTTCATTTCTCTTGGTACCTGTGAGCAAGGGTTCCTCAGGGGTGCATATCAGGACAAGCAATGACCAGGACAAAAATAGCACTAGGCAATCAGATAACTATGGAGTTGCAATATGGCCCTAAAGGTGTTCTGTGAAGCTCACATTAATCTGTTAGTTGCTAGATCATGGATAGGTGGGAGGCAGAAGGGCTTGGGCAGGCAGAGCACAAATAAAAGGGACAGGGGAAGACTTCGAGTAGTTTCTTACTAATTGGCACCAAAACATTGAAAATTCTAAGCCTCAGTGCAGTCAAGATGAAAAGCTTTGTGCATGCCTTGTGGGGAGTAGAGTTGCTAGGCTGTAAGAAAAGCAACTTACCAACTCTACAAGATTATATTGAATTGTTTTCCAAATCTCCTATTCCCCATGGGCATTGCCTCCGGCAGTGTGTGAACATGGAATCCATATTCTTGCCAACACTTAGTATTGTCAGACTCCATACTTTCTTGTTAGTCTAATAGATATAAAACGAACTCTCATGATGGTCTTAGTGTGAATTTTCCTGCATTTTAATAAACTTGAACATCCTTTCACATCTTGAAGATTTACTTAAAAGATGTAGGTCCTAGAAAAATGAGAAGGAGGGAGTAACAATGTTGGACAAGAAATGTACCCATTTCCTTACTGTGCAACTGTAACCCCTCTGTACATCATCTTGACAATAAAATAAAATTTAAAAAAAGATGTAGGTCCTGTGTTCATTTAATATGTGAAGAAGCTGGCTGAGAATGTGGCTCAGTGGTACAGTGCTTGCCTTGCATGCATGAGGCCCTGGGTTCAATTCCTCAGCACCACATAAACAGTAAAAGCCAGAAATGGCGCTGTGGCTCAAGTGGTAGAGCGCTAGCCTTGAGCTGGAGAGCTGAGGGACAGTGCCTATGCCCAGAGTTCAAGCCCCACAATGGACAAAAAAAAAAAAAATTGTGAAGAGGCTAGGTGCTAGTGGCCCACTCCTGATCTGAGGATCTTTGGTTCAGGGTTAGCCTGGACAGACAAAGTTGAGAGACATATCTCCAATGGAACACTAAAAAGTTGGAAATGGAGATGTGGCTCAAGTGGTAGAGTACCAGTCTTGAGTAAAAAAGCTAAGCAAGAATACAGAGCCCTGAGTAGGGCGTGTATGTTGCGCTCACGGACGCACACGCAGACAGAATTTTTTGTATCAGTTACACCTAAACAAAGCTGCCCCAAACACATGAACATACCAAATCCCCCCCCCCCCCCCCGCCCCAGAGAACTAGCATTGTATCCCTAACAACAATGAACATTTATTAGGTACTCAATATTTGGATTGGATATGGAAAAAGAAGTCTTGGGTCCCTCACACCACAGAGAACATTCCATCTCAGGCACAACCAGGCCAAGTAGTAAGAATACTGGATTGAGAGCCAGGGGACCTGGTTCGAGCCTCTGCATGGCCACACCCTATGTGGCCTTTGGCAGGGTGCTTGTCTTTTCTGAGCCTCAGTTTCCCATTCAGGAGCTGAGCTGGGTAGTGTTCACAGGAGAGTAGCTGAGGGACCACATGAGATCTTGGAAGTAAAATACTTTGGGGACTGGGAAATGCAGCTCTGGTCAGATTATTGCTCCTTCTTTAGGAACAATTTAAGAGGGCTTTGGAACCTCAGAGACTGGGTGGCTTGTGGACTTTCTGGAAGTAGAGGGCATGCATTCCTAGGCTGGAGTGAGCCTCTATTTCCTCCCTATTGCCTGACCTTCCAGGGGCCTCTCCACCCCACCAGGTACAGCAAGACAACCCCGGTTTCTTCCTGGCATATGTTCTTAGGCCATCCTGACCATCACTGGGAACCAAATTCGATACCCATCTTTAAGGTAAAGATAGTGAGTATTCTGGTGCCAGAAATATCCTGGAAGGCTTCACTACAGGCAACTGGACCCAGGTACAGGGATGCTGCCAAGCCATGGGGCATAACCCTTAGGTTGTCTTGCCCATATCCCTTTTTCCTCATATCACATTTGTACCTATTTAATGACAGAAGGGTTTGCCTCTGCAGGCATTTCTCTGAGCGCGTGTAGAAGGGCACTGACCACTGTAGATGGGTTAAACGGGGACTCTGCAAAGGTTCTGTGGTCAGATAGAAACACTGAATTAATTTATATGTGCCACTAACACTTGCTGAATGTGTCAGGCCCTGGGCTAGGTATTTTATGAAAGTGATTCATTTCTTACAGCAACGTTTAGGGCACACGCTAGGACTGGTTCCATCTTCCAGGTGAAGAAACTAAGGCTGTGCAAAGTTAGAGTACTAATTAAATTTATTTATTTATTTACTTACTTCCTTACTTACTCTGGTACTAGGGCTTAAACTCAGGGTCTTGTGCTCTCCCTTGGCTTTTTCACTCAAGGCTGGCACTCTGTCATGGGAGCCACATTTCCACTTTGCTGGTTAATTGGAGATAAGAATCACACAGATTTGTTTGTCCCCACTGGCTACAACCAAGGAGCCTCAGATCTTAGCCTCCTAAGTAGCTAGAATTACAGGCATGAGCCACCAGCTCTTAGCAAGTTTAGGTATCTTGCCCAACATTCCTCTACTGGTGAGTGGCAGTCATCTTCAATTTCTAGAGTTCCCGTTCTTAGCCTGCTATACAAGCAGGCCTTGGTGACTGATGAGGCTCCAGGGTTAGGAGAAGGAAAAGGAGAAGGAAGCCTTTTACTCTGGTTTTGATTCAGCACAGCGTCAGCTGAGAATGGAGGCTTGGAATTAAGAAAACACCTGCATGGCTCCCCTCCTGGAGAAAGCTTCAGGTAGGAGGTATGTTCAACAGAGCCAGGAACCACACTGAGGTGGGAATGAAGAGACCAGTTTTCCTTGAGTGGTATCCTTCAAGGCAACATGGAGGGACCATTAACTATGTGAAAAGCTGGGTACACAGAGCACCAGGCAGAGGAAATAGCATGACACAGAACAAGCAAAGTCACACCCACAGGAGACGAAGCGGGTAGGGGATGGGAGAGGAGGCAAGAAGTCATTGGAAGAGGGTTAGGGAGCCTTCACCCACAGCTTCAGCTTTGTGCTTCCTAGATTCAATGGGAAAAAGGAGGGATGAGAATGTCCCAAGAAAGTGCTAAGCAAATAGTGCGGCTGTTAGCTGAAACTAGGTCCATGGGGAGAGGAGCAAGGGAGGGATGGAAAGAGGGGTCGTGATAGTATACTTGTCTTTGGTCTCCATCATAAGTTTGTCTTTGGTCTTACTGCTAAGACTTGGTCAGTGCTGACCTTCTCAACTTCCCTGGAAGGAAGGAACATCTTGCTACGGCCCCTCCACCCCCAAATATTCTGGGCAGGAAGGAGCAGGATCTGTCAATGCAGCTTGCAATAAAGAGTCTCATTCAGGGAAGCAAACAGCTGCTTGACTATTAATAGGCAGGGGCCTCAGCCGCAGGCTGCTGGGAGGGCCTAGCACACAGCTCTGCAAAGGTGAACTGCTCCTTCTGCCTGTCTGAGGCTTGTTCCTTGTGAGAGGACAATTGGGAAGCCATTTATTTTTTAGATGTCCAGCCACCCCCAGGGAAGCTTGACTTGGCCCTGCTAGGGTGCAGACTTTCTCTCTCACGTGTGTGTGTGTGTGTGTGTGTGTGTGTGTGTGTGTGAGAGAGAGAGAGAGAGAGAGAGAGAGAGAGAGAGAGAGAGAGAGAGAGAGAGAGAGAGAGAGAGAGAGAGAGAGAGAGAGAGACTATTGGGAATTGAATTTAGGGCCTGAGTGCTGTCCCTTAGTGTTTTCTCTCAAGACTGATATCCTACTACTTGAGCCACAGATCTACTTTGGGCTTTTTAGTGATTAGTTCTTGCCCTGGCTGACTTTCAACTGAGATCCTCAGATCTCAGCCTCCTGAAATAGCTAAGAATATGGGTGTGAGCCATCAGCACCTGGCTTCCCTCATTTCTTCATGCCACACACAGTCAGAGGTAGAGGGCTTCCAGAGGATCTTGAGCTAACCAGAGATCCAGGCATCCCTGCTGATGGAAGGGATGTCTAGCTGAGGTCTTCCCAGCAGCTCAGATGGAGACATCAAGCCCCATTTTTGAGAGATCCAGGTTGGGGGGTCTGGAAGAGTAGGGGTGTCAGTCTAGAAACAGAAGGACTTATGACAAAAACTAGGGATGAAGCAAGAGGCCAGAGAAGCCACAGTGCATTCTGGGTCATAAGCCAGACCAGGGCCCAGGGGAGCCTGGGAGTCTAGAGCTGAGAGGGTGAGGCCTAAGGGGTGGCCAGTCTCCCACTACTGTTCCTGTGGGGATGCCCAACTTCACTTTGGCTAGCCAGACCATCAATTCAAAGGAGTCTACGGACAGGGCGGCTGAAAGCAAGCAAATGGCAACCTGACTGGCAGCACTGAGGCCAAGCCCTGCTGTGCGAGAGGCTCCATGGCTCCTGCCCAAGTGGGCTCAGGGATCACAGGCTGGCGTTGTTTCTGCCCCTTCAGGTGGTGACCACTTCAAAGAATCCCCATTTAAAGCAAGGCCGCCCCTCAAGTTTCCTAAGGACCCTGTCCAGGCTAATGAGATCATTAAGAGATGCCTTGTTAAATGGGTTTAAACAGAGTTTGCCTGTAAGGCCTTTGGCTGAGCCTTGTGCCCAGGCTGTAGTGATTTTTAACCTATGCACATCTGTGCCTGGGTATGCACTTAGCAGCATGCAGGAGAGCATGGGTTCTGGTTCAGAATGCCAAGGACCCTGGGCCCAGTTTTTTCTTGGTAGTATGACATCAGGCTAGTTACCTAGCCTTGCCTCAGTTTCCTTTCTTGAAAAAGTAAGCTAGTAACACTGCTGCAGAGTTATACTGGAGAACTTTCTTTCTCTTTCTTCTTTCCTTATTCCCTTCTTCTTTCTCTCCCTCCCTTCCTTTCCCTACCCGTCCCTTCCTCCTTCCCTCCCTGCCTCCCTGCCTCCCTCCCTACATCCCACATCCCTTCCTTCCTTCCTTCCTTCCTTCCTTCCTTCCTTCCTTCCTTCCTTCCTTCCTTCCTTCCTTCCTTCCTTCCTTCCAACTTGCTCTGTTGGTCTGTCTGTCTGTCTGCCTGCCTGCCTAACTGTCTGTCTGTCTCCTCCTTCCTCTTTCTTCTTCTGTTTTGGTAATGGGGCTTCAACTCAGGGCCTGGGTGCTGTCCCTTAGCTTTTGTACTCAAGGCTGGTAACTCTTCCTCTCAAGCCACAGTTCCATTTGCAGCTTTTTTTTTTGGTGTGGTTAATTGGAGATAAGAATCTCATGGATTTTCCTGTCTGGTTGGCTTTAAATTGTGATTCTCAGATCTTCGCCTCCTGGGTACTTAGGATTTCAGGCATGAGCCTGTGGCATTGGACTGGTCGTAGCATTTTTCAAGTAGAATTGGTGAGGAAAAGCTGGAGATGGGAGGCAAAGTAAGAGAATTAAAGTTGGAGGCAGGACAATCAAGAGATGACCACAGGCAGCTCTCAGAAGGAGGTAGAGGCCAGAAGTTCAGAGTCAAGCATGTGACTAGAGTAGACTTTGCTATCAGGGACTGTCTAGTGGCTGGGAAGGGACACAGGATAAATCTGCAGATCCTTACTAAACTAGGAGCTTCTCACCAGGAGTGAAAAGTGCTTTCCATATCTGTATCCCTGAACTGTGAAATGAATCCCAAATCTTGTCAGCACTGATCGGAAGGGTTTGTCCCTTGGTACTTGAAATGGATGATACTGTGCTACAACTAATAAAAACAAATATCATTTGTGGAGCTCTTATGATGTACCAGGTACTGTGCTAAATACTTTACATCCATCATCTCCAGTACTGTCAGCTCCATGAGCACAGAAACTAGGTCTGTTTTGTTTTACCACCGCATCCCTAGGGCCTAGCACAAGGCTGACATGTAGTAGATGCCTAATGCATATTAATGGCATAAAGAAACAATTCTGCCTATTGTCCCTGTTACACAGGTAAGGAGCCTCATCTCAAACAGGCGAAGTAACTAAGGTTGTTCAGTCAGTGTGATGCAAAAGGCAGGATTTACCCTTAGGCCTGATTCTCAAGTTCACAGGCTCTGCTCTACCATTCTCAGTGGGGCTTGGGAGCCAGCATCAACAGCATCTCTGAGAGCTTGTTGAAAATAGAGAATCTCAGCTGCATCTCAGATTTACTGAATCAGAATCCACTTGGTAACAAGATGCCTAAGTGAATCAGAGATATATGAAAGAGTAAGAAGCACGGATTCTCCAGCCATTCTGCTCTCCTCCCCCCACCCCTACCCCAGTCACTCAGGGGCCGACATCCTTGGCTGCTAAGCAGCCTCAGCCACACTGGACTCAGCCATTTGGTTCTTTGTCCTTTGCCATGAAACTGCTGAGTGTAATTGTAGTCCTAGTGGCTTTGACCACAGTCTTTAAAAGTGTTATTACTTAAAGATCAAAAGCATAATTTCTCCTTTTAAGTCATTCATGTCCATCAAGTTTCTACCAATCCCAGGATGTATTCATGAGGATGGAGGCAGGGCTTTGTAGCTGGTGGTCTTTCTCTGCACAGGACCATCTTAGAAGGAGCCTTCTCCCTGATTCTTTTTTTTTTTTGGGTCCGGTCGTGGGGCCTGAACTCTGGGCCTGGGTGCTGTCCCTCAGCTCTTCAGCTCAAGGCTAGCGCTCTACCACTTGAGCCACAGCGCCACTTCCCGCTTTTTTCTTTTTGCTTATGTGGTGCTGAGGAATCGAACCCAGGGCCTTGAGCATGCAAGGCAAGTGCTCTACCACTGAGCCACCTTCCCAGCCCCTTCTCCCTGATTCTTTGTTTTTCTATATCCAATCATGGATGTTGTGGATTCTCCGCCCCATTCTATGTTTATTATGAGCAGATGATTTAATCCAATGATTATATTCATAAACAATTCCCCACTGATTTAAACAGTTCTGTTGACTTGTGTTTTGAAGATTATGGGTCTGGTCTTTCAAAACAGTGTAAAGAAGTTCTTCTAGCAGAAGAAACAGAGAACATGGCTTATGGTTACTTCACCTGTTTTCCCCAACTCTCTTCTCTCTCTCATCTAGCTTCTGGTCCCTAGGCCACTGACCTCATTGTGTTATTTATTGTTGTTGTTGTGTCCCTGGACCTTCCTAATAATTAGTGTTGAGCTCTTGTTCAAGAATTCAAATGAGGATTTGCTCCAGATCCACCTGACTTCTACTGTGGGTTTAGCTAAATCATCAGTTCTTAGCTGAGACTACCTAGAAATTGTATGTAAAATTTGCTTTAGGTTGTATTGGGGAGGTCACTCATTTTCTCAGATCTTCACAGTGTCTGTGACCCTTCCACCTTCTCAATAATTATTGTTCTCTCCCACCTCTGCCACATTCCTTTCTCTCAGTGGGTTTATTTTGCTTGATTATATCTTCTCTGTGGATAGTGAAATCTGTGCAAGTTAGGACAATAGTCAGGGGCATTCACATCCAAAGCTGTACGTGTGTGTGTGTGTGTGTGTGTGTGTGTGTGTGTGTATGTGTGTGTACACGCACACTGGCATTTGAATTCAGGGCCTTGCACTTGCTAGCTAGGCAGTCACTCTACCATTCAAGTTACTTCCCCAGCCCGGAAGCTGTGCTTTAATTCTTAAAGTGTGAGATCCTTCGGCAAAGTACAGTACCCTCTTCACTCTAGACACATGAAAAGCATTGGAATTTTATGTATTATTTACAAATAATGTTTGATTCATGGACTATTTCAAGACCTTTTAAAAATAATCTGGTATCCCCTGCTCTAGGAATCTGTAGCTCATAGACTTGAAGATAATATCATAATATAATAGAAAAGATCATAGATAATAAGAAAGTCAACCCCTTTGGATATTATCAAGTCTAACACTTCATTTTACAAGTGAGAGCACTAAGGCCTAAGAAGAGAAATATCCTGCCTAAGGTCACACAAAGAATTCCTATCAGAGTTAGGGTTAGAAAACAAGCTCTTACTACCCAAATAGTCTCCCTGTAGCCAAGCTATAGACATTCTAAGAGGGGTTGGTGAGATCCATGGATAAATACTGGGTATATAAATAGCAGAGGATCCTAAGGGTGCTGGTGGATTTTTTTTCATTAGTTAGACAAAATAAAGTATCAGTCTTGTTCTTTCCCTTCCCCCTGTCTCCCTTCTCCCCCCTCCCATGCACACACACACACACACACACACACTTATCCTTAGACTAGGTCAATGTTGCAATATAACCCCAAGAATTCAAACAAGGGCTTTTCTTCTTGGAGGTTAAGGTTAAGGAGCATTAAATTGATTACATTTGACACCAATCTCAGTTTTCTAATAATGATGCCTATTATCCCATCACTTAATCATGCATGTGTTCATTTGGCAGTTATTTATTGAGAGGCTTTTAGGTGTTGGATTTTTATGAGAATGGCTGAGAAATAAGTATCTTTAAGTACAGTTGTGGCCCTTGCTTTCTGGTGGCCCATCGTCTATGAGGTGAGGGTTTTACAGCTTCCTCATAGGCCAGAGCCAATTTATTGTCTCCCTTCCCTGATTTTGAGTTTGGCAAGGTTGTCACTAAGCAGCCAGAACAGCTTCCTCCTCATGGCGGGCACGATTGCACCTGCCATTCCCAGTGCTGTGACTAAAAGGAATTTATACTGTGGTCTTCAATCCCTTCATTTTCCTATGTTTCTGTGTGAAATATGCAAATTCTCTGAGTCCCAGAGAAGGGAAGGGACTGATTGGAAGTAATCAGTGAGTCAGGGCCCAGCCAGGACTGCCTGTTTTTGTTTTTGTCAGTTGTGGGGCTTGAACTCAGGGCCTAGGCAATGTCCCTGAGCAATTTTTTTTTTACTTGCTTGTGCTCTACTTCTGTGAGCCACAGCTCTACTTTGGTTTTTTGGTGGTTAACTAGAGATAAGAATCTCATAGACTTTCTTTGAACCACAATGCTCAGATCGCAGCTTCCTGAGTAGCTAGAATTACAGGTATGAGCCACCAGAACTCAGCTTTTTCAACCTGGGTTTTAGAGGTTGGTCCTGGGAGCAGGCTAACTGGAGAGAAGGAAAGCAAGAGCATGAATGATGTTCTAGAGGTAGGACTGTGCATGGGATAATAAAATGCAGGACCCACGCAGCTCCAGTTGTGCATAGATTGTTGTGGAGTCAGGAAAAGAGGATGTAAGGCTGATCATGGAGAAGTTATTATGAGGACAGTTTCAGAAACTGAGCTCAGACCACAAAGCCTCAGGCACTGGGGGCCTGGCAGAAAGGAAAAAGAGGTATCAAATTTATGGAGGACTTCTGAGTATTACATGCACTGCACATCATCTCTGTCAATGGGAAAATTGATGGTCATCCACACTTCCTGGAGGATCAAATAATAATTCCTGCTGTTTAATAATGAAGCAGCAGCCATTCATTTAGTGAGAAAATGTGCTGAAGAGAGAGCTGTTCACCAGAAATACACCATGCTGTCTTCCCTGAGCTGTGTGCGTGTCCTGATTACACAGGGAGGAGACAAAGGACTCATAGTGGACCAACAGTGGTGGGACTGGAACTTAGATCTTCCTTTCTCCCAGGTCAAGGCCTCTCCCATTTTAAATCTGAATCTACAGCCAGCCTCAAAAAGTGTGTGCACAGCAATAAATAAGCAGGACTGTGTTGGGTCACAACAGGCTGTGCACATAGCATGCTATTCTCCCTGATCCTGGGGTATCAGCACCCCAGAGTTCTGCCTGTGCTCTCTGCCCACAAGCAATGACATCTGCTGCAGGCCAGGCTGTCACCTGATGGGGGCTAGCCCAAATGCATTTCTGTCCAGCTGAGTTCCTGTAGCACCTCCAGGGCCAATAAGCTTAGAAGAGAAGAAAGCAACTGCCCTCTCTTAGACGATGTGTGTGGCTTGAGGGGTGAAGGCTCAGAGCCCTTTGCCCAGGGAGCAGAAAGATACATGATGCTTCATGCAATGACTGGAGTGAATGAGGGTGATATCAAAGGATAGCACAGAACAATTCTGATCACTTAAAGAGAAGGAGATAAAAAGTTCAGTGACATTTTTCAATCCTCATAATGTTTTAATTTGATGTGAATATGTCATTAGTAACTTCTCTAAGTCTTGCTAATACATACACACACAAACACACACATGCACACACACACACATGCACATTTTTTTCTCTTCTCTTCTTTCTTTCTTTCTTTTTCCTTTTTTTGAACAAGCCTTGGGCTTGGAGCCATTGGCAAGCAACAATATCTAGTTAGGATTTAATAGCATTGTTTTATTGTATTTATTTTTACTTTTAGCTCCTATTTATGGTAGGTGAGACTGGTTTTCCATTTGCAATAGTGATATAAAGTTTCCATTTTAAAGACATTTATTTAAGTTAAAAGGAGTCTATTTAAAGGAAAACCTTGAATAATAATACAGGTGCCACGCAGACCTAGTCTAGGTGGTAAAGGTGGTTTGGGAACAAATGAGATTTAAGGAACATGGACTTAAGCAAACAAAATAGCTATGTATTCTCATAATCAAAAACCATTGTGTTTTAGAAGCCCAGCATATAGAATCTTAGCACCATAAATCCTAAAATAAAGATAGGAAATACTATCAAACACCTCCTGTCTCTCATAAAATATTAGCATGGGAGGCAGAAAACTTGGAAACCATTGTCAATTCAATGTCCTTACTGGTGTGGGAAAACTGACACTTCAAGAGATTAAGGATAGAGTGAAATCACATGTGAAAGAGACTTGTAACACCTAACATGTTCTTAAAATATTATGTATATTTGTGAAGTACCCTCCAACCCTAAGTCACTATGCCAAAGGTGTCTGGCTGAGACTTGGGACTCCAATCAGACTTTTTGACTCTTGTTCTTGTGACTTTCTTGACAGCTATGACACAGTTCCTGAGGGACTTGTGATACTACAGGAATGGAGAACAAACCTGTGGAGGGGGGTGGCCTGCTGGGTACCCCCCCCGAGACAGCAACAGAGATGGGGGAAAGCCCTGGTCAGGAGTCCCAGGAAGGGAATGTGCAATGCTGTTAAGAGAAAACAGAGTACTTTGGTCTGCCATTCTTGGAGCTATATAGAGGTCCCTCTTTGAAACCAGCATGTGCCAGCAGCCTTCAAGGGGAAATCTGCTCTATGATCTGAACTAAGCTATTTTGGGAGCCATGGGTTTGCCTTTTGTCTAACCATTAGGCATCTAAGCAAATCTATTTTTTTTTTTTTGGGTCCGGTTGCGGGGTTTGAACTCTGGGCCTGGGCGCTGTCCCTCAGCTCTTCAGCTCAAGGCTAGTGCTCTACCACTTGAGCCACAGCGCCACTTCTGGCTTTTTTCTTTTTGCTTATGTGGTGCTGAGGAATCGAACCCAGGGCCTCATGCATGCAAGGCAAGTGCTCTACCACTGAGCCAACTTCCCAGCCCTTTTTTGTATTTTTAAGCAAGTAAAAAACATATTGGCATGTTGGAAAAGACCCTGGTCTCCCAGCTTCTTACAGACTTAATTTCATTTTTCTATGTACTTGCAATTTATGGATTCTCCTTTGCCAGGGAGAAACTGCCTTGAAAATGGAGACTCCATGGCCAGGCACTGATGGCTCATGCCTATACTCCTAGCTACTCAGGAGGCCGAGATCTGAGGATCATGGTTTGAAGCCAACTTGAACAGGAAAGTCCATGAGACACTTATCTCCAATTAACCAGCAAAAAGCTGGAAGTGGAGCTGTGGCTCAAGTGATAGAGCGTTAGCCTTGGGCAATAAAGCTCAGGGACAGTGCCAGGCCCTGAGTTCAAGCCCCAGGACCAACACACACACACACACACACACACATACACACACACACACACACACACACACACACACACACACACACACACACACACACACACACAAATGGAGGCTACAGGGTGTGACACCATGCTGCACCAGATGGTAATGTATAATACATACACTGTCTCTTTTGGTAGTCATTGCCAACTTTTTTTTTTTTTTTTGGTCTGGTCGTGGGGCCTGAACTCTGGGCCTGGGCGCTGTCCCTCAGCTCTTCAGCTCAAGGCTAGCACTCTACCACTTGAGCCACAGTGCCACTTCTGTTTTTTTTTTTCTTATGTGGTGCTGAGGAATCGAACCCAGGGCCTCAGGCATGCAAGGCAAGCGTCTACCACTGAGCCACCTTCCCAGCCCTCATTGCCAACTTTTAGAACTGTGTACCTATCCATAGTCATTTAAGCAGCCCCATCCAGGGCCTGACCCTCATGCCACTGTATGAAGTGAAGGGTCTCTGGTGGGGGACTAGTAGACCAACAGTTTCCTCCAATCTGACAGCCAATGGGCTCTTTCTCCTGATGGTCAGACTTTGACCCCAGTCAAGTCTCCAGGAGGCCCAAAGCCTTAGAATTGCCCACTTCTCATGGTCAGCAGCCTGTCTGCCAGGCTCAAATTTTCACACTCACTCCTGAAGGGTGTTCTTGCTCCCTTTCCCCCAAGAACTGTTTCATGTGGCTCTGTGGCGGGAAATGCCATGGGCAGTTGCTTCTCAGTAGTTACCAGGCTGAGGCTGGACCAGGCCCCTCTTCCTGAGGTCACCCACAGCGTGCCTCCCAGGTGCCAGGACCCTACGTGTTCAGTGATGTGGATTCCTGCATACATTCCAGGTGGCCCTGACGAATGCTTGACCCTTCCCTGCCCACTGTCCCCCAGACAGGCGTCTGGAGAGAAGCAAAGAAAGGACCACTTCTCTTCCACTGGTCCTCAAAGTGTCTTTGCCATTCTCTCCACATTAATCATGGAAAAGACAGCGTGCCCCACCAGGGGAGAGAGAAAGCACCTTTTTCAGCAGGCTGGCTATGCGGGTCTCAGCCCTCCTTCAGCTCTGCTCTTGAGAGCAGAGCCGTCCTGCTGTCTTAGACCCTTTGCGTGCTCTTCTACCTACACCTCTAAAGGTTAACAGCGCTAACTTGATGTCACTTTTCGGAGAAAAAGATTGATAGCCTGTCTCATCCCCCATTTCCTGTGGAGGGCAGCTCGTTGTGCTTTGGCATAGTCAGCAGGCCTCCCACCCACCCTCCCTGGTGTTACCCTGGGTTGGGACTGTTAAGTATTTCCTCATTAAAGCTCTGGCAGCTGGGCACAGACCTTCAAGCCAACAGCAATAGTTATGGCTGCCTTGGAATGTTTGGACAGAGTTCTGCAGTTACAAGTTATGAAGTTGAAAGGTTTTATGGATGGGGTACCCTGCTGGTGTTAAGGGAGCCCATTTCTCCAGGGGCCTGAGTCTGCTGGCTTAAGATCCTAGTAGCAGGAAGTAGAGGGTGATGGTCAGCCAGAGAATAGAGAAGGCAGACAGGGAGCAAAAGGTAATGGAGCCCAGAAACAGCTAGGACAATGAAAGGACTGCTAAATTAGGGACAAGAAGTAGGAGGGGACACCAAAGGGCACCTTTGCCCCAAATGCAGAAACAAGCTCTCCACACAGAGATTCCCAAGTCCTGAGCCTCTTTTACAATCAAAGGGACAACCATTGGATGGTCATGGTTTTCTGTTCTCAAAGCTGATGGTTTCAGAGAAAGATTCTGGGTTGGGGTTCACAGGGCAAACTGGATGTCTCAGTCTGAATCTTCCTTGGGCAGAGGATCTGTTTTTATTTTTTTATTTTTTGCACTGCATTTATTTTTTATTTTTATTTTTGTTGGTTGTGGGGTCTGAACTCTGGGCCTGGGTGCTGTCCCTCAGCTCTTCAGCTCAAGGCTAGCACTCTACCACTTGTGCCACAGCGCCACTTCCAGCTTTTTCTGCTTATCTGATGATGAGGAATCGAACCCAGGGCTTCATGCATGCAAGGCAAGCACTCTACCACTGTGCCACCTTCCTAGCCCCTGCATTACATTTAAAAAGGCATCTGTAACAGGGTGCCTGTGGCTCACACCTGTAATCCTAGCTACTCAGGAGGCTGAGATCTGAGGATCTTGTTTAGAAGCCAGCTTGGGCAGGAAGATCTGTGAGATGCTTATGTCCAATTAACAACTAAAAAGTGAGTATAAAAAAACTAAAGGACAGCACTTAGACCCTGAGAGACCAAACCCCAGCACACACACACACACACACACACACACACACACACACACACACACACACACACACACACACACACACACACACACACACACACACACTGAATTACACTTACCCTCTCATGATATTGCTGGCCAAATTGAGGATTATTCATTTATCCATCATTCTGCAAATATTCATGGAATGTCTAAGCGCTGAGGAATTGGCAAGAAAGCAGGAGGTCCATGCAGCATGGGTCTGATGGCTGTGGGTTGGTAAGTGATACACAGACACTAAATGCACCACGAAAGAAGGAGGAAATATCCAGAAGTCAAGGTGTTCTGTGCAGATGTGGACAGGTTCTGCCCTCTCTGACAGTGACATTTCAGATTCAGCTCAAGATTTAAGGAGGAAGACAGCTGAAGGCCAGAGGTCTCTGCAGAAGGCATGAACAGGGCAAAGGCCATGAGCAATGAGCTTGGAGACAGGCAGAGAGTTCAGGGGGGGCAGAAAGGGTATGAGTAAGATGCCAGAATAAGAGCAGAGGAGGCTGGCAGGGTAGAACATATGGAGCCATAGGAAGGAATTTGGAGTTTATTCTCAGAACAACTGGAAGACATGGAGCTTGGGGAAAAGTTCAGAAAACCTAAGAGGGATAAGTAAGGCTCACTGAAACATCTCTGATTTGTAATTCCTCTTCCTGGCTACCTCCCTCTTGTCCATCCAGTTACACTCCCTTTCTGTTCTTTTTGGGAGAGAATGCAAGAAAGTATCTTGGTGGGTGGGATTGCCTTCCTTTGTTATTATTGTTGTTGTTTATTGTGGTGATACATGAGTTTGAACTCAGGAACTCACACTTGTTTGGCTGGCACTCTATCACTTTAGCCACACTAAAGCCAGCACTGCTTTACATTGTTTTGTTTTATTTTGTGGACATCTTTGCCCAGGGTGGTGTCCAACCTCAGTTCTTTGGATCTCAGCCTCCTGAAGAGCTAGGATTACAAGTATGAGTCATTGGTGTCCAGCTTTTAGAGTTACCTTCTTTTTTTTTTATTGTGAAAATACCGTACAGAGGGGTTACAATTACATGGGCAAAAACATTTCTTATCAAGCATTGTTGCCTCCTCCTTTGTTTCCCCTTCCCATCCCTTCCCATCTCCTCCCCTCCCTCCCACACCTGCCCCCAGAGTTACCTTCTTAACTGCTATATTAATGGATTGCAGACCACATTCTATAAGAGGACCCTTCTATAACATCAGGTCGGAAGGGAATGGAACCTGTGATCCTGACAACTGCCACAGGCCAGAGCCAGGCTAGGATACCAAAACAGGATGAGCAGGAGTACAGTGAGAAACCAGGAGAATGGCCAGGAAACCATGTCATTATTCATATGGATAAAACTGCTAAAACAAACTTTCCTTTTCTAAGAAATCCATAGTTTATTAAAAATTTGTTATCCAGGGGAAATATAAAAAAATTACCTATGTTCTCATTGCTCCCACCCTATCAAACATAGAGTTTAAATTGTGTGTGTGTGTGTGTGTGTGTGTGTGTGTGTGTGTGTGTGTGTGTGTGTGTGTGTGTGTGTGTGTGTGTGTGTGCTGATAGCGGGGTTTGAACTCAAGAACTTGCATTCTTCTTTGGCTTTTTCTCTCAAGGCTGGTGTTCTACTATTTGAGCCATAGCTCCACTTCTGGCTTTTTAGTATTTAATGGAAGATAAGAGTCTCACAGACTTTCCTTCCCAGGCTTGCTTTCTACCCAGATCTTCAGATCTCGGCCTCCTAAGTAGCTGGGATTATATGTATAAGGCACTGGTGCCTAGCTAAAAGTTAAAAGTCTTAACTTGTGAATTAGGGTTCACCAGCACTAGATAAGAGGCAATTCTGATCTTGTGCCTGACTTTAACCCTGCTGGTCCTTGGTTGTCTTGGGTAGCAGATGGGATAACTACTGTAAATTCCTTGTGGGGTGGTGGAGAGAAGTAGATGTCATGGGCCTCGTGAGGAGTAGGCAATAACCCCCAGATTGGGTCATTTCCTTCTCTCTGCCTGGAGTTCTTCCTGGTTTCTGGGGGGAGATGATCTTAACCCTGATTGGAAGTTCCATGGATTTGTCTCTGGAGTCACCTCTTGTGCACTCTCCACCATGCTTTAGTGGGCCTACGAGGCACTGTTTCTACCTTTGTGACAACGTATGTCCATTTCCTTGTTCCTCAGCTCTGGCCTCAGAGCTAGCTGAGATTTCATATGCTGCACATATTCCAATTATTTTTAAAAGTTGGAAATTGGGAGAACAATAGAATGTTCCACTATTTTCTTTGGATAAAAGCACTTTTTGTGGGCTGAGAAGGTGGCTCAGTGGTAGAGCCTGAGGCCCTGGGTTCGATTCCTCAGCACCACATAAGCAAAAAGAAAAAAGCCGGAAGTGGCACTGTGGCTCAAGTGGTAGAGCGCTAGCCTTGAGCTGAAGAGCTGAGGGACAGCGCCCAGGCCCAGAGTTCAGGCCCCACGACCGGACCCAAAAAAAAAAAAAAAAAAAGAAAGCACTTTTTGTTGTTGTTGTTGTTGGTCATGGGGCTTTAACTCTGGGCCTGGGCACTGTCCCTCAGCTCTTCAGCTCAAGGCTAGTGCTCTACCACTTGAGCCACAGTACCACTTCTGGTTTTGTGGTGGTTTATTGGAGATAAGAGTCTCACGGACTTTCCTGCCCGGGCTGGCTTTGAACTGTGATCCTCAGATCTCAGGCTCCTGAGTAGCTAGGATTACAGGTGTGAGCCACCAGCACCTGGTTTTGTTTTGAGAAACAAACTCATTAAGTACCTTAGGCTGCCCTCAAACTCACAAACCTCTTGCCTCAGCCTCCAGAGTGCTGGGAATAGAGGCACACACCATCATGACTGGCTAGGTAAAGACATTCTTTTTTTTGTGTGTCAGTTGTGGGGCTTGAACTCTGGGCCTGGGCGCTGTCCCTGTGCTCTTCAGCTCAAGGAGAGCACTCTACGACTTGAGCCACAGTACCACTTCCGGTTTTCAAGTGGTTTATTGGAAATAAGAGTTTCTCTGACTTTCCTGCCTGGACTGGCTTTGAACCACGATCCTCAGATCTCAGCCTCCTGAGTAGCTAGGATTACAGGCATGAGCCACCAACCCCCAGCTTGGTAAAGAGATTCTTAAATAGCTATTATTGGCTGAGATTGGTGGTGAACAACTATAATCCCTGTATGAGTCAAGAAGAACTCTTGAGCCTGGAAGTTTAAGACCAGCCTAGGCAACATAGCAAGGTTCTGTATCTATTAAAGAACAAATAAAAAAAAAAAGATGTTGCTTATTATTAGATTGATTGGAAGACATTGCAAATGTGTGGAAATGAAATCACACACACTTTCCTATAACTAGTATAAACTAATAATAAAAAGCTATTGTTTATACAGTGATAATTTTTTTAAAGATAGGACTTTTTGACATCACATAAAAGCAGGAAAGGAATAATCCCTGGTTTAAAAAATCCTTTAAGTGGATGAATGGACATTGTTCTTTTTGGGGATGCGGGGGGGGGGGGTACAAGTCCTGGGGTTTGAATTCAGGGCCTGGGCACTGTCCCTGAGCTTCTTTTTGCTCAAGGCTAGTGCTGTACCACTTGAGCCACAGCTCCATGTCCAGCTTTTTTGGGTAGCTTATTATGAACTTTCCTGCCTAGGCTGGCTTTGAACCATGATCCTCAGATCTCAGCCTCTTGAGCAGCTAGGATTACAGGCGTGAGCCACGAGCACCTGGCTGAACATTGTTCTTACCATCTTTGCTGTAGACCCATGAAAGCATCCCTTTGGGCCAGCACCTGGGCTACTCCATGTCAGCCTGCCCAAGGAGACCCTGCCTTGGCTTCCTGCCATGGTAGGGTTATTTTTCCCTCCAATGGTTGTGATTTTCAAGGGGCTATTTTTTTTATTTCATCTTGAAAGGGCAGCAGGGTCCATGGGTTCCAAAAACTGTTATTAATCCCTCAAAAACGTCCATGTTCCAACCAACATGTGGGCAGGCTTTTAAATGTTTGCAGTTGCCTCCCTCTCCCTCTCTTCTTTCAAGAAGTGAGGACTTCAAAGGCCATTTCCTCGCTGAAATAAACATGGGCTGGAGGGAGGGGAAAGAGGAATGGGCTTGAGGAGTGGAAAAGAAAATCATGTTTTCTTCTAAAAGGGATCCAGGCGTGTCACTGTATAAATGGTGTGGAGTCTGGAGGGCAAACATCTAGACAGTTGAGGACAGGGCTGGGGTGTAGCTGGGAGGAGATGCCCAGGTCCTTTGTGTGTTCAAGAATGGAGCATGCACCTTTCATGCACAGGGCTGCTAGTGACTCAGATGCTTTATCTGTGCATCACAGCTGAACCTCAGAGCTCACTTGTAGGCTCGGTGGAAGTGGCTTTTACACACCTCAGTCTTCCCATCTGTAAAATGGGGAGAATTGTTTTCATGAGGATTAGGCCAGTTCATGGTGGTGTCATTGTTTTGACAGTGTCTGGCACTCCCAAAGTCTTGGGCCAATGTCATAATTGTGGGTTTGTGTGTGTGTGTGTGTGTGTGTGTGTGTGTGTGTGTGTTAAATATTCAGAGGATAGGATCCCTATAGAAGTTTCTTTTCCAAGTCTGAAAACTCATGCCCATGCCTGAAAAGTCTGTGACTCTGATCCTCCATTAGGAGAGACAGCTGGATTCTGCAGAAAAGAAGCAGGCTCTTGACACTCTCAGCTAGGGCAAAGCCCACTAGGGGCGAGAAACAGATGGGCCCATTCTTTGGAAAATGAGAAGAATGGCAAGGACTCGCACAGAAGGCTCTGGTGTGCATGCGCGCGCACATACACACACACTCACACACTCAAATACCCATCCTTCCCAAAGTGAAGCCTTTGGCCTTCATCTGTAAGGAAGAATTGGTAGAATTCTCGGAAGGATACAGTGGCGTGAGTGTGGCACAGGGAAGCATGTATGAGTTCTACAAAGTGGAGCCTTCTTGAAAATGTCCACCTTGGATGTACTGAAATGTCAGTTGGGTGGGATATCTAAGTAAGATAAAAAATAAATGTAGGGCTGAGATCGGTGCTGGTGGCTCATGCCTGATCTCAGGAGGCTGAGATCTCAAGATTATGGTTCAAAGCCATTCTGAACAGACAGATCCATGAAACTCCTTATTTCCAGGTAACCACTCAACAGAAGTAGAGGTGTGGCTTAGAGCACCAGCCTTGAGCAAAACAACCAAGGAAGAGGTATAATGCCCTGAATTCAATCCCCTATGTAAAGAAAAAAAGAGCTCTGTTGAACCTCAGAAGAAAGCAAAAGGAAAGAAGGTGGAGTGTGTGGAGCTAGAGAGAAGATGCTTCTGGAATGAGTCCACAGGATCTAGCTGGAGTGGAGATCAGGAAGAGGCTCTGGAGCTGATCCTGTATATGTTAAAGGGGGAGAAGGGAGGAGTCCTTTAGGAAGGAGGCAGGAAGCCAGAAGTCCATAGGCAAGAAAAAGATAGATCAAAGAGAAAGGATCTAGTGCCTTAGTATGTGGAGAGGGGACAGTGACCTGGTCTTAGTGGATGCGAGGATCCAAGAGCAGCTAGTGAGGGAAGGACCTCATGTGAACAGGTAGAGAAGGCCAAGCTGGGAGGCTGAGGTCTGTTCCCAGGAAGCCATGTCAAAATGGAAGGGTGTGCATCCAGCCAGGCCCTGTTGTAATGAAAGAGGATGTAACCCAAGATGGGAGGGAATTGCCAGAGCAAGTCAGAAGCAGAGGAAGCAACCTAGACCTTGTCTGAACTGACATGGAGCTTGTTCTTGGGTCTGCAGCCAGATGTGGAGAGTCTTTGGGCCCCAGACTAAAATCATCAGGCAAGAAAGCTGGTGTTGCTGGACGCTGGTGGCTCACACCTATAATCTTAGTTAATCAGGAGGCTGAGATCTGAGGATCATGGTTCAAAGCCAGCCCAGACAGGAAAGTCCATGAGACTCTTATCTCCAATTAACCACTCAGAAAACCAGAAGTGGTGCTGTGACTCAAGTGGTAGAGTGCTAGCCTTGAACTGAAGAGCTGAGGAACAGCGCCCAGGCCCAGAGTTCAAGCCACATGACCAACGAAAAGAGAGAGAAAGAAAGAAAGAAAGAAAGGAATAAAGAAAGAAAGAAAGAAAGGAATAAAGAAAGAAAGAAAGAAAGGAATAAAGAAAGAAAGAAAGAAAAGAAAGAAAGAAAAGAAAGAAAGAAAGAAAGAAAGAAAGGAAGAAAGAAAGAAAGGAAGAAAGAAAGAAAGAAAGAAAAGAAAGAAAGAAAAGAAAGAAAGAAAGAAAGAAAGAAAGAAAGAAAGAAAGAAAGAAAGAAAGAAAGAATATAGAAAGCAAGCAAGCAATCATGCAAGCTGGTGGGGCCTCAGCAATTGTCTAGTTTAAAGCCCTTTTTTTTTCTTGATTTTTTTTTATTGTGATTACATAATTTCCCAAATTTCACAGTATTGTGGGATAGTGATGCTCAGTTAAAGTCACAAACACATTCTAACTTTCCTGGAACAAATTGTCTATCCTGGTCTATAACATTTATGAGTTCTGTGAGCTTTGCGATACAGTTATTTCTTCCACATTAGGTGGTATGTACATTTCTTTTGTTTTGCATAGCATCAACTATTCCCTCTTTCCCATTTGTTCCTTCCCTCCCATCACTGCCATTAAGTTGCTTAGTTCATTTTGGTCAATGCCCTGTGCAGCCAATGGGTCTCACTGTTGTATGTTTTTCCCTGATTCCCTCTAGTTCTGTATCGTTTTCATGGTTCCCCTCCGGTGTACACATATATACCATACATGTGATCAGCAGCATGGGGTTATTTAGTAGTGGTTCGACCAGATGAGTGGAAGTCCTTTGTTTCTTAAGTCCTGTTAATTTTGTCGTATCACCTAACATTTTGGATTTAACATCCACTTATCAGGGAGACCATGTACCGTTTGTCTCTTTGCACTTGGCTTACCTCCCTCAATATGATTTCTTCTAGCTCTATCCATTTCCCTGCAAATACCATTATTTTGTCCTTTCTAATGGCTGCATAATATTCCATTGTGTATAGATACCACAATTTTTGGATCCATTCATCTGTGGTGGGACATCTGAGTTGTTTCCATATTCTGGCTATTGTGAACAGTTAAAGCCCTTTCTGCTGTTGAGCCCATAGGCATCTGTGGCTCCTCTGTGCCTGGGAAAGGCATCATAAAATGGTGACAGAGCTGGGTGCCAGTGGCTCATGCCTGTCATCCTAGCTACTCAGGAGGCTGAAATCTGAGGATTGCACTTTGAATCCAGCCCGGGCAAGAAACTCTGTGAGACTCTTATCTCCAATAAATTACTCAATAAAAGGCTGGAAGTGGCATGGTGGCTCAAGTAGTAGAGTGCTCACCTTGAGCAACAGAAGCTCAGGGATAGTGCCCAGGCCTAGAGTTCAAACCCTAGGACCAGCAAAAAAAAAAGTGGTGACAGGGCTCTAAAACTTACTCAGGCTCCACCACACAGGAATAATGCTGTAGCTTAATGGTATAAACATCTCACTATATGCTTTCACTGCATCTGCACCATAGCGCCATGAAGAATAGAGTCACATGACTGCTTCCATGTTATACCTGAAGAAACTGAGGCCCAGAGACCAGAAAGACCAGCCCCAGAGAATAGAGCTGGTGAATAATAGAACCCAGATCCAAACACAGGAAGCCTAGCTCTCTACCGTGACCCTGTCAGGGCAGAGATGGGGGTGTGTGGCATTCCTGGCAGAGAGGAATGAACACAGAAGCAAGATGTAAGAGTCAAGGGCATCTGGAGAAGTGGGTAGTTTTCTGAAGTAGTGGGTTGGGGGCAAGGGGAGAACAGGGAAGAACATTCTCCATGGAAGGCAAAGGCTTTGCTCTAGTTTTGGCTTGGCAAGTGTCTTGCACAGCACAGTAATTAAGACTGTGGGCTGTGGAAAGGGGAGGGTGTACCTTCAGTGCAATTGTGGAAGGCATGCTGCACTGGTTGGAATAGCTATGGCATGCTGCAGTAAATAAACATCCTGAATCTTTTCATGGCTCCTCGCTTGTGTTACATAATCGTCATGGGTTCTCCCCCCCGCATCTCTCTCTCCTCTGCACTATACTCACTCTGGGACTCAGACTCTGGGAAGGGGAATGCTGGACATTGTCACAGCAGGAATTACACAGTCAAGTCCAGAAGTAATGTCTAAATCAGGAAAGGCTGGAAACTGGTCTCATGGCTCCACTCAAGTCCAGAGGAAGCCATGTTCCATGATCCCAGGAGGCAAAGAGCCAGAATGTTTGCTGAACATTACAGATGACACCCATGCAGATAGGTGGCAGGAACAGCGAAGACCACAGTGGAAATCCATTTCCTTTTTAACCTTATTTCAGCTCTTAGAGCATGTCTCAGGTGAGCTCTCCTGTGCACCTGCACTTTCCTGTGCCTGCTTCTCCCTTCTCAGCAGTTGACAACAAGTCCCAGTTCAAATCTTCCTACAATAGCAGCAACTAGCTACACTTTTCTAACACTATTTCTCTCTCTCTCTCTCTCTCTCTCTGGTCAGTCTTGGAGCTTGAACTCTGGGCCTGGATGCTGTCCCTCAGCTCTTCAGCTCAAGGCTAGTGCTCTACCACTTGAGCCACAGCGCCACTTCCAGTTTTCTGGTGGTTAATTGGAGATAAGAGATTCATGGACTTTCCTGCCTGGGCTGGCTTTGAACTGTGATCCTCGATCTCAGGCTCCTGAGTAGCTAGGATTACAGGTGTAAGCTACCAGTGCCTGGCCACTATTTGTCTCATTGCTCTTATTTTTACCTTTGCTTGATATGGATATTTGGTTTTTTTAGTTTTTTTGCTTTTTGTCAGTTGTGGGGCTTGAACTCTGGGCCTGGGCTCTGTCCCTGCGCTCTTCAGCTCACAGAGAGTGCTCTACCACCTGAGCCACAGCACCACTTCCTGGATATTTGTTAATAATAGTAAAAATTTGTCTTTGACTAATAAATATGTTTTATTTCCTCAATCCCTATAATAATACCTTTTTTATAGTTCCGAGCTTTGAACTCAGGGCCTCTTGCCCTTGTTCGGCTTTCTTGCTCATGGCTGGCACACCACCACTTGAGTTACATCTCCAGCCCAGCATTTTGCTGATAGAGTTTTTTTTTCTGTCTGGGATGGCTTTGAACCTTAGTCTTCCAGTTCTCAATCTCCTATGTGACTAGGATTACAGGCATGAGCCACCAGCACCAGCCCAATGAATATCTTGTGTGTGTGTGTGTGTGTGTGTGTGTGTGTGTGCGTGTGTGTGTGTGTGTGTGTGTGTGTGTGTGTGTGTGTGTGTGTGTGCGTGCATGCTAGTCCTGGGGCTTAAACTCAGAGCTTAGGTGATGTCCCTGAGCTTTTAAAGATTTTTTTTTCTTTTTGCTGGTCCTGGGGCTTGCACTCAGGGCCTGAGCTTCTTTTGCTCAATGCTAGCACTTTACCACTTGAGCCACAACACCACTTCTGGCTTTTTCTGTTTATGTGATACTGAAGAATTGAACCCAGGGCTTCATGCCTGCTAGGCAAGCACTCTACCACTAAGCCACATTCCCAGCCCCCATTTTAAAGATTTTAAAATTGTTATTATAAAGGTGGAGTTATATAGGAGTTACATTTTCTTAAGTCAGGTAATGAGCATATTCCTTTTTGTTACCCCTTCCTTATTCTCTCCCACTTTTTCCCTCCCGTCCCCACCCATAAATTGTATATCTATTTTCAACATAGTGTCTAGTGAGTACTACTGCTGCATTGTTCACCCTTTGTCCCTCCATTTATGTGGCCCCCCGTACCTCCCAAAGGCATAAATGAACGAACAAGACAAAAAGAAAAGAGAACAAAAACAAAACAAAACAAACAAAGCTGCTGGTTTCTATTTCCTGGACTTCATTTTAATAAGTATTATTTTGTATGATAAGAGGCACATAGCATTGTACCTTATATCCCTTCCCTAAGAATATCCACCTTTGGTCTTACTGTGTGTGAATGCTTAGAGTCTTCCTGAGCTTTTTTGCATAAGACTAGCACCGTACTGGTTGAGCCACAACTCCACTTCTGGCTATTTGGTGACTAATTAGAGATAAAGTCTCATGGACTTTGCTGTCTGGACTGGCTTTAAATTGAGATCTGAGGCTATCAGCCTCCCGAGTAGCTAGGATTATAGGCGTGAGTCATTGGTGCTTGGCTCCAATAAATGTTTTTTTTTTTTTTTTTGGCAGTCCTGGGGTTTGAACTCAGGGAATTTGGCTTGCTAAGCAAGTGCTGAGCCAAATCTCTAGCCAAGAACTTTCCTTTGAGAAAAAGAATTTCATATAAGTAAATAAAGCACTTGCTTTAGCAGCATATATACTAAAATTGAAATGATACAGAGGAGATTAGCATGGTCCCTGTGCAAGGTTGATAACAAATTTGAGAACCATTACATAAAAAGAAGAAGAAGAAGAAAGCAAAGCCGGGCACCTGTGTCTCACATCTGTAATCCTAGCTACTCAGGAGGCTGACATTTGAAGATCACTGTTCAAAGCCAGCCCAGGCAGGAAAAGCTATGAGACTGTTATCTTCAATAAACCACTAAAAAAGCCAGAAGTGGAACTGTGGCTCAAGGTAGAGTGCCAGCTCTGAGTGAATCAAAGCTTTAATCAAAATTCTTAAAGCTTTGGCATTCACATTTGTTAAATGGCAGTAATCCAGGTAACACCACCACAAGGTAGTTAGGAAAAGTTAGTTAAGCTCTCGACATACCTCTTGACTCATAGTAAGTTCTTGGTGTTGCCATTTATTAGTGTTAGGGCAGCCCCTCTCTTACCAGCCTCAGTTTCTCTGGCTCTGAAGTGGATTTGACGATGATCTATGGCAGGCTATCTATCATTCCTGCTTAGAATAGCTGAGGTAGAGACAGGTCTTTGAATGCCAGGATAGGTAGAGAGAACCCTATGAACTAGGCTAGCCCCCTCCTCTCTCCCATCCCTTCTCTTCTCCTCCCCTGCAAGTGCTGTACTGGGCCTCTGACAGGCAGCTGTGTTTTTTTATGCTCAGCAAAAATCTTAATCATAAACAGCAGAAATTGGGGGACCTGCGGCTTTGAATGCCTCAACCCAGGGATCTGGGTGAGAAAAGGCTCCTTGTGTCTGGGGCCTGGGGTGAGCTCTGCATGCCTCATGACCAATCACTTACAGATTTGCTCCTAGAAGTCTAGTCCCTGCCAGGAATTGCAGGAGACCCAGGGCAGCTTTGCTGTGGTGCCTGTGCTCCGCCAAAGGTCCTTCTGGGGCTGTGAACACTGAGGGTTAGGGGCATGGACTGGACATAGGATACCCTTTTGGGAAATGACTAGGCTCTTCCAGCTTAATTCTGAGTCAGGTGTTCAGAGGGAGTCTCCAGGGGCATGCACTTGCATTTGGAAAGAAGTGAACCTGTCTTAACACCAGCCTGAAAGCACCTGCCACTCCCATCTCCTCATCCTCCATTCTCCCCTTCTCATTGCAGCCTACTACTGAGTTTGCAGTTTCTTCCACACCAAGCTTCCTTTAGATATCCATGCCCACCTCGTTCAGTCCTTCCCCAAGGTGGGCCAGTCCTCATGTGTCAGCATCAGTTACCCACTGTTTCATCTTAAGTGCCAGACTCCAGTGGCTCATGTCTACTCAGAAGGCTGAGATGTAAGGATCATGATTGGAAGTCAGCCCAAGCAGACAGGTCTGTGAGAATCTAATCTCCAATTAACCAGCAAAGCAAAGCAAAACAAAACAAAAAAGCTGGAAGTGGAAGTGTAGTTCAAGTGGTAGATTACCAGCCTTAATGGAAAGACCCAAGCCAAGGTCCTAGCTCCAGTACCAGCACACACACACACACACACACACACACACACACACACACACACACACACACACACACACACACACAATAGATAGATAGATAGATAGATAGATAGATAGATAGATACAGTAGATAGAATGCCCTGAGCCAACTTCATCTTCCATCACTAAGACTTTCCTGCTTATTATCTATTCACCAGCTTACTTTTCACTAAAGTCTAAATTCTGTAATGGGAGAGACCACTTCTGTTGCTATCTATATATTTTCTCTCCTCAGCAAAGGCTTTTGCCATTAACACCATGGAAATCCATAATCTGAGCTCTATTCCCTCTGGTAAGTACGTATTAAATACTTATTAAATACAAATCAAAGAGTGAATAAAAGAAGCACATGAGAAGAGTCCTTGAGTAATATTTGCTATTATTAAGTAACCATGAGCCAAAGGCTGGTGCCTCATGCCTGTAATCCTAGCTATGAGGAAGCTGAGATTTGAGGATCACAGTTCAAAGCCAGCCTGGGCAGAAAAGTCCAGGACTCTTATATCCAATTAAGCAGAAAGAAGCTGAAAGTAGAGATATAGCTCATGTTGTAAAGTATTCATCCTTGGGTGGGGAAAAGGCCAAGTAAGAGCATGAGGCCCTGAGTTTAGGCCCCAGTACTGACACACACCGAAAAGCTAACTGTGATATTACCAGTGCCCTACATATGAGCTAGTGTATTGTGTATGAGCCCCCATAGCTCTGGTTTAGCTCTGGTTTTCCCATTTTCAGAAGCCCAGAGAAGTCAAGTACTTGCCAAGGTCACACTGTGAGTAGGAGACAGAGTGGAGACTCCAGTCTCAATGGTTGGCTTGTCTGTGGCAGAGCCCATGAATCCCTACCCCCCAAATGCCACCCAGGTCACTCTTTGAAGTGACTTTCCCAAAGAGGGATGGGGGTGCTAGAGAGGCATCTCCCTGCCTCCCACCATCCTCCCCAGCCCTCCCATTTGCTAGTACCTTCCATTCTATGCTCAACATAGAGAGCATACCAGGTCAGTGTTCCACTTCTGGGCAGCGCAGAGGTGGCTCTGGTCTCTCTGAGTCATCCAAATCCCTGTGGCCTCTCAGGTCAGTTCCCAAGGTGCCAGGCCATGACCCAATGCCATTCATCCAGCTGGCACATTTGTCTAAGCTAACTGGAGAATTCACAGAGCTCACCTCACAGGAAGGATCCAAGGCGAGCCATGGTTCTTACCCAGCCACCAGGAATGCTGCTGACTCATGCAGCAGGCTGCTGGTGACTCAGGGGCCAAGCAGTCACAGCCTTGGGAGGGGAGACAAGAGAGGGAAGGGAGGAAGAAGAGCAGACAGGAAGGTCTCCTGGTAAAATGCAGGGCAGGCCCCAGCTCACTGCCTGACATGAGTTAAGTACATACCAGCAACTGTTTTATCTAAATAGGCTCGGCCCACACCAGCCATTGCTGTAATCTAGCTCCATGACCATAGGCAGCCCTTTCCCTCCTCCAGAAACCTGATTTCCCCATCTGTGAATTGAGGATGGGCCCTGATGGTCTGTCACCCCACCCGTAACTCAGGTCATAACAGTGGGTAAGAAACAGGTGATACAGGGCTTGGAATGCCAGTGGGAAGAATCCAGGCTGGATTTTGCAGGCCAAGGCCCTGGGTTGGGAATTAGGAGTTCAGGTTGGACTTTCCCCACACGTATGACCTTGTAACATTACCTTGTCTTCCACAGCCCCGTTCCAGGATCTGTCATAGGTTGGACTTTAGTCACATTTTGCCTTCTCCTGAGAAGGCACTGGTCACCCTCTCTGCCTGCTGATTCTTTAGGGGCTCATGCAATGCCATTTCATCAAAAGCAACTTTTAGAGTCTTCTGTTCAGAATTCATCTCTCACAGATATTCAAATGAAGGTATGAATCTGCATTTGATGACAAAAACTGAAATACATTGTGAAAAAAAGCAGGAGTCAGAATAAAATACATAAAATACATTTCTATCCATATATGTGTATCTATAAGTAGAAATGCATAGGGAAAAAGTCTAGTAGGATATATATAATGATCATATTACTTATGATCATCTCTCTGAGTCATGAAAACTATATCAATCTCTTTCCTTTTCTTTCTTTATTGCCTTCTCTTTCTTTCTTTCCTTCTCTTTCATTCCTTCCTTTTTCCTTTCTTTCCTTCCTTTCCTTCCTTCCTCTCTCTCTCTCTCTCTCTCTCTCTCTCTCTCTCTCTCTCTCTCTCTCTCTCTCTCTCTCTCTCTCTCTCTCTCTTTGTGCTAGCACTGGGGTTTGAACTCAGGACCTAGGTGCTACTCCTTAGCCTTTTCTGCTTAAGACTGGTACTTTACCCCATGAGCCGTACCTCTACTTCTGTTTTTGCTGTTGTTGTTTTGTTTTGCTTTTGCTGGTTACTTGGAGGTAAGAGTCTCACAGACTTTTCTGCTTGGACTGGCTCCAAATTATGATCCTCAGATCTCAGCCTCCTGAATAGCTAGGATTATAGGCATAAGCCACTGATACCCTGGCTTTCTTTACTTAATATTTTTAAGGTTTTCTAATTTGCATGTAACAAGAATGGTACTTATTACAGGTGTAATAACACTCAGAAGGCTGAGATCTGAGGATCCAATTAGTCATCAAAAAGTCAGAAGTGGAGCTGTGGCTCAAGTGATAGAATCCATCCTTGAGCAAAAAAATCTCGTGGAGAGAACCCAAGCCCTTGAGTTCAAGCCCCACGATGTCACAAAAATAAATACGTAAACAGAGATCAAACTTCTTTTTAATTAAGAAGCTTGGTTAATTTTTCCCTAAGCTGAGTCCTGAGCATTGGCCAGGTTGGCTCTAAATGGTTGCCTGTGTTTAGGTAATTCTCTTCTCTGTAAGTTAATCTTTCCTGTTTGAACAAAATTGCTGAGCAAATCAGCTTAAAGAAGGAAATGGCTAATGGTTTCAGAAGTTTCCATGATCTGTGGCTCCATTGTTCCTGACATCGTGGGGGTAGCATGATGAAGAGTAGAGCTGCTCCTTTCATAGTGGCTGAGGAGAGAGTGCAGAAGGATCAGGAAACAGTACAGCCTTCAAAGACACATTTCCTATTCCCTACTTCCTTCAGCCAGGCCCCGCCTCCTTATAGCCCATTCAGAAGGAATTCATCAATGAATGAATGAATCATTGAAGTTTTGGATCCCACAATCCAATCACCTTTCAATAGCACCAGCTAATCAGAACTCCTCCCTGGGATTCAAATTTTTATTGTGGTGAAATTCATATATCCTAAATAAGTTATTTAAAATCAAATAAGCCAATTAAAGTATATTTACAATGTTATGCAACCACCACCTCTGAGTTCTAAAAGCTTTCCCCATTCGACCTTCCACCATATCCTGACAAGTACTGCTCCACCTTTTGTCTCTTTGGATTAACCTGCTGTATGTACCTCACACAATATATAAAGTTTTGTGTGTGACTGCTTTTACTTAGGATGTTTTTAACATTTGTCTATGTTATAGTGCACGTCATTTCTGCTTTTGGTTAAATAATATTCCACTGTATATATTTACTAACTTGTTTATTCATTCATTCATTCATTGAGAGGACATTTGGATTCTTTCTACCAATTGACTATTCCTGCCATGAACAGTCATGTACATGTAGTATTGAATTGCTTAGTTATACTAGGTTCTTTTCCTTACCTAGTAGATAATTCTATGACGTCTAATTACCAAACTTATGCAGAGGTTATAGTCATCCTACTTTACATTTCACTAGCAATGGTAATTGTGTGTGTGTGTGTGTGTGTGTGTGTGTGTGTGTGTGTATGTGTGTGCCAGTACTAGAGCTTGAACTCAGGGCCTTGAACTCTTGGCTTTTTCCACTCAAGGATGACGCTCTATCACTGGAGCTTTACTTCCACTTCTGACTTTTGTTTTGTTTTGTTTTGTTCTTGTTTTGTTGGTTAATTGGAGATAAGAGTCTTTTGGACTTTTCTGACTGGGATGGCTTTAAGCACAGAACCTCAGATCTTAGCCTCCTGAGTAGCCAGGATTACAGGCAGGAACCAATAACACCCAGAACAATGGTATTCCTTAACATGGACCTTCCCTGTGAAACTGAAGTCTACTTGTTTGGAAGAGTGAAAATGACACCCAAAGAGAGATCAAGGTAAAAGACAGAAAGCGTTCCAGCCATCTGTGAAGCTTAGTTCTGTTTCATGTCCTCCTCAGAGTAGCAGGAAGAGACCCCCTTGTTCTTGCTGAAGCTGGCCAGTTCCATTTCATCATGGAGTCCTTGCTGACCCCAGTTTAGGACAGAGTTCCAAGTCCTGCTGCTCAAGCTGCGTTTAAGTGTGCCCTAGGTAGGGCACTATGTCCCAGCCTGGACCCTGAAAATTGAATTCCTTCCGGTTCCCTCTGCTCCTCCTCAGGTCCAAAGCCAAGAACCCAGACACATTTGACCCCTAGCCACTCATCTGATAGGTGAGAAGGTCAGGGAGGCTGGCAGTAAGGGAGGTGGGGTACAGAGGGAGAAGAGAACTGAGGTTCCCCTGAGGACACAAGAGAGCAAGGAAAGCAGGAGGCTGGAGGCCAGGCAGGGGGAAAGGTGGAAAGAAAAACCTAGCAGAATAGCCAATGTTTAGATGGCCTTCCACAGGGTAATTGAGACAGCCTGTCCGTGGCCAAACATGAAGGCAACTTTCAGGTTCTGAATTGAAATGACTCCAAGTTCATTTTTTGGGAGGAGGAAAGGAATGGAAAGTGATGGAGAAGGGCAGTTTTCAGATAGAGTCCAGGCCACTCTGTCCCTCGCATTCCCTGGAGTCTCATATTTGAGCTCTGGGTCTGTGGGAGCAGAGTATAGCCTGCTGCTATTCTTAATAGCATCTGGGGAGCACATGGCCCTAGGATAAGGGCTCTGGATGTGCAGGTAAGGAAGTTCTAGATGCAGCCCACGAGAGAGAGAGAGAGAGAGAGAGAGTCCCAGAGGGCCTCAGAGTATCTGGAGGAGGACATGCCCACCCTTAATAGGAAATGGTTTTGTAATCATCAGTATGAAGAATGGAAAGATGGCCTAGCCTTCCCCCTTAATGCAGTTGACTGAATTTTCTGGTGTGTGTGTGTGTGTATGTGTGTGTGTGTGTGTGTGTGTGTGTGTGTGTGTGTGTGTGTGTGTGTGTGTGTGTGTGTGTATTTTGTTTATTTTATTTGTGCCAGTACTAGGTCTTGAACTCTGAGCCTTGCACTCTCACTTGGGCTGGTATATACTACCACTTGAGTCACACCTGGCTTTTTGCTAGTAGAGAGATAAAAGTCATAGATTGTTCTGTTTTAGCTGGCTTTAAATGGGGAGTCTCAGATTCTAGCCTCTTGAGTAGCTAGGACTATTGTCATGAGACATCAGTGCCCAGCTGATCTGTTTAGGGTTTTTTTTTCCCTGTCAGTCATGGGTCTTGAACTAGGGGCTTGGGCATTGTCCCTGAGCTCCTTTGCTCAAGGCTAGTGCTCTACCACTTGAGCTACAGTGCTACTTCTGGTTTTCTGGTGGCTAATTGGAGATAAGAGTCTCATACACCTTGCTACTTGGGCTGGCTTTGAACTGTGATCCTCAGATCTCAGTCTCCTGAGTAGCTAGGATTACAGGTGTGAGCCACCAGTGCCTGGCTCTGTTTATTTTTCTTTTTCTTTTTTTTTTTTTTTTTGGGGGTCCAGTTGTGGGGCCTGAACTCTGGGCCTGGGCGCTGTCCCTCAGCTCTTCAGCTCAAGGATAATGCTCTACCACAGCGCCACCTCCGGCTTTTTTCTTTTTGCTTATATGGTACTGAGGAATCGAACCCAGGGCCTCAGGCATGCAAGGCAAGCGCTCTACCACTGAGCCACCTTCCCAGCCCTCTGTTTAGTTTTCGATAGCTAGAGTGCAGATGCCTAAAAACATGGATGCTTTTACCATGTCGGTTCTGCTACAGTCATAGGGGTTCTAACAAGTTCTGTCTCATGTGTGTACTGCTTTGCTAAGGCTGCCTTAATGAAACACTTTACTTTAGGTGGCTTGAACATCAGAAATGTCATCTCAGAGTTCTAAAGTCTAGGAAGCCAAAATGAAGGTGTAAGTAGAGTGGGCTCCTTCTGATGGTCTGTGTCTTTCTCTTTGGGAAATTCTCTGACAATCCTTAGTTGGTTTGTAGATTCATCATCTCAACTTCTGCCTTCATTGTTACATGTTATTGTTTCTTTATGTATCTGCCTGTGTTCAAATTTCATTTTTACAAAATACAAGTCACATGGGACCTAAGGTCACCCTAAAAACTATTTGGGTGTGTGTGTGTGTGGTATGTGCTGGTCCTGGGGCTTGAACTAGGGGCCTGAGTGCTGTCCCTGAGCTTTTTTGCTCAAGGCTAGCTCTCTACCACTTGAACCACAGCTCTACTTCTGCTTTTTCTGAAAGTAGTTTTATTGGAGATAGGAGTCTAATGGACTTTTGTTTTTTGTTTTTTTTTTTTTTTGCCAGTCCTGGGGCTTGAAATCAGGGCACTGTCTCTGAGCTTCTTTTGCTCAAGGTTAAGACTCTACTACTTGAGCCACAGTGCCAATTCTGGCCTTTTCTGTTTATGTGGTGCTGAGGAATTGAATCTGGGGTTTTGTGCATGCTAGGTGAGCACTCTACCACTAAGTCCCATTCCCAGCCCCCAGTGGACTTTCTTGCCTGGGTTGTCTTTGAACTGCGATCCTCAGATCTCAGCCTCCTGAGTAGCTAGGATTACAACCTTGAGCCAGCAGCACCTAGCTCTTAGTAAACATCTTTTATGCTGATGGCCTCTGCAAGGACCCTTTTCCTAAGCAATGTCACATTCTTAGACACTTGGAATTCAGCATATCTTTTTTATGGAGACACAATTCAACCATAACAACATGATACCTATCAAAAAAAGGAAAAAATAGTTATGGCACATTATAATTATATGCACTACATTTGAGAGAATATTTCTGACAGGAAATAATTTCCATAATTTCTGAGCATAGAATCTTCTGTTTCCAATTTTACAGGTCTGATAATTGGAAGAATTTTCCATAGCCTAGCGTCTGGCTCCCTGGATTTCTCTTCTTTTTAACTCCCCCCCCCCCCATCTCTCTCTCTTGGTAGGCACTAGAGGACACATTCATGTCTCCAACCAAGCCTAGATATGCATCTTCATGTTATTATGCCAGTCGGGTCAGCTTTGGGGGCAGCAAGAATAGTGGAAGCTATTTCTCTTTCAAGATAGCCAGCTTAGGTGTACATTGGACCTTAAAAGTTCCATCAAACACTGAATGTATCCCCAAGTCAACTTCCCCGAGCCAACTCCTCAAACCATCACAGATATTCTAAAACCATCAGACAGGAGGAAAACAACTGTGAAAAGAGTCATTGATCACAATAAATTATAGCTAACCTGAGTCAAAATTTACAGAAACATGTGGACATGTGAACATGTTGCTGGGATTCTCTTAGGGCTTAAAGATAGGTGAGACCATGGAAAGATCTAGAAGCTTAAGCTGTATAAATTTCATGGTCAACCTGCCTCAACATGGGGTGCCTCTCCTCACTACAAAAATAAATCCCTCAACCAGGTGGTGTTGGCTCACACCTGTAATCCTAGTTACTCAAGAGGCTGGGATTTGAGGATAGTGGTTCAAAGCCAGCCCAGGCAATTCTCTAATTAATCAGCAAAAATCCATAAGTGAAGCTATGACTAAAGTGGTAGAGCACTATCGTTGTGCAAAAAAGCTTAGGAACAACAACCATGCCCTGAATTCAAGCCCCAGGACCAACACACACACACACACACACACACACACACACACACACACACACACACACACACACACACACACACACACACGTCTCTTAAATGTACATGGGAGGAAAGCTTAAACATCTATTGTGGGATAGCCCCTGTGGTGGGTACCAATGAGGCAGAGGTAAGCAAATCAAGCCAATATAAATCTGCCTTCTAGACATCACTGTCTCTGCAAAGGGCTGGGTTTTGAACAGATAGAGTCCTCTCAAAGGTGGATCATTTGAATGGAGGAGGAAAAATCTAGCTAGGCCAGAAACTAGGGCTATTCCCTATGAGAAGTGTCTTGAATGTGCCTATGAGAAGAAGCCTCCTTTCAGAACAATCTCCTTGTTGAAGAGCTTTAGCAATCAAAGTTCTAGACTAAAGGGAATGTCCTCAGTTTGGCCAGGAGATGAGAGTTGAAATCCTCAAGTGAGACAGAGCCATACTGCTCCCAAAACATGCTCTGCCTGGAGTCCTGAACCCAGTAACTGGCAATCAGCCTCCAGATCCAGCCCTTACCCTTGGTCTAGAAACATCTGGCTGAGTAGAAACTCATGAATATCCTCAAATCAGTCCTTCCTGCCAGCAATGGCCAATCCCAGCTGTCTGCTACCTGTTCCTGCCTACCTTCCATCAAGATGGGCACTGTGGTTCATATGAAGAGCTATAGTTCTCCTCTCTGAACCTGATGTATAGTTCTCCTCTCTGACTTAAGATGCTGAGTGAGTGCCAATGGATTATCCACTCCATGAGGTCATTTTATAGTGTCCGTTGTGGTGATAGAAAGGCATAGGGCAGTTGTTCAGTAAGTGACTGTCAAGAGAATGGATGCAGTAGGGGGATCTTTTGGGGGTGGGGAAGAACGTGATTTTGCATAAATTAAGGTGGGATATGTGTGCTTTGAGCTTCAGGTATAACTGGGAAACATTATGTACTCCAATGATAGCATCAGGCAGCCTCTTCACCTCTGTGCATGGCTCCCTTTGCTCAGAAGCAGCAGGTGAGCCCAGGCTGCTACCTTTCTTACTCCAAGTTAGGGATAAAAGACCATCTCTGAATGGGGCTCAGTGGACAGCCATTCCCAAATGGTCCCTGAGGCTAGGGACAGCTCATGCTTGGATGGGCCAAGCTGTTCCTGGAGCTGATCCACCATGGAAGGATGAGGTAGCTTTTCAGGAAAGTCTGTCATCAGGAAAGAGGAAATGATTGTAAGGCAGATAACAAATGCCAGTGTGGACTGAAGTCAGGGTGTTCCGGGAGAACGTCTCATCTCTGAGCTTCGATTTCTTCCCATGTTAACGAGGACAGTGATGACACAAGTCAGATCCCCTCTTTCCCATTCCAGAGCGTTCATGAGGCCCTAGCGATGCCTCAAGTGATAAAGGAGAGCTACCCGGCAGCAAGGCATTGCAGGTACCTGGCCTATTTATTTTAGTTCTTACAACCGTCCATCCCTTAGAACAGACTCAGGCTGGGAGAAGCTGCAAGGCTAAAGCCTGTCACACAGCCAGGAAGGGTGGAGCTGGTGTTTTGAGCAGTGCCCTCCAAGCATGAAGCTATATATAAACTGTAAATAACTTTACAAGCGTAAGGGATTATTAGTAATGGTCTGTTCTGTTAATAATAGTAATTTTTAAAAACCCTGAGAGGGAAATTCAAATAAATTTAAACAAATGTTTGTTTAGCACCTACTATGGGCTGATCACTCACCAGGGGCTCAGAAGTCGACACATAAATAACTGTGAAACAGGCACACTGTGATCTAATAGAACCATAAACGTGCCCCAGGAGGTGGGGGGGAGTGAAAGCTGACTCTGAGTGTGGAGAGGAGATGGTGGGGGGTCTGGAAGGATCTCTGGGGAGAGTGGGGATTGGAAGTGAACTTTAAAGATGAAAGGACTTCAACAAACGGGGATGGAGAGAAAATTAACTTGTAAGGGACTTGGGAGGATCTAAAGATCCAGAACAGAATGCTTGGATGAGGGTTAAGTACTTCTATGCAAAACAACTCTCATATCAGCATGAGCTTCAAAAGTGATTGACTAAGTAGAGCACAGCAGTTGCCATGGGAACGGAAGCACGCTTCATCCCTGTCATTAGTGAGCATCCCTGGCTTTGGAGCTGTCTAGCCAAGGCCAGGAGACAGAGGGGGCTGGGTTGCTCTGTCCCTTAGAAGAAAAGCCCAACAAGATTTCTGCCCTTGGGAAATTGATTCTCGTCTCACAGGGAGGCAGAGCTGACAGGTGACACCTCAGTATGAGAAGATAGCCAGAAGAAGCCTGTGCCTCTGAAGGCAGAGGCTTTAGGACATCCCAAAACTACTGGAGTAGGCAGAGGGGCCTTAGAGCAACAAAGGAAGACAGGTAAGAGGTCTGCAAGCAGATTCCCGGAGGGCTCCATTCCCACCTGAGCACCACGTGAGGAGCAAGTTGGGGTAACTCCATCCAGGATGTCAGTCCACAGGCTGTGTCTGAGTCATTCCCATGTCTGCTCCCAGGGCTTCTGGTGGCTACCTGGCCATGCTGATACATTAGGAATTTGGGTGCTTCACCATTCCCTGAGAAGAGAGACTGGGCAGCAGTGGGGCACAGTGGGATCTTCATTCAAGCAAGCATCAGTGTTGAGACATAGGTTAATCTTGCCTTTGACGTATTTTAGCTGTGTGACCTTGTGAAACTTCCCTTTCTGTGTTTTTGGCTCCTCTAATCTTTGAGGGCGATAACAATTTTAAGTACTTCCTTGGACTGTGTGAGAGTTAAGTGAGATAACTGATATAAAGAATCATACATGACTCATAAATATGCAATAAATGCAAATGACCACATTATTATTATTGCTTCCAAATGTAGATTTGGTAAGAATTTAGGGTTCTTTTGCTCTCCAGAGTCTCCTTATTGTTTGTGCTAAAAGCCAGTTTCTCCAACTATAACAGATGATAACAATGAAAATAGCAATAGCAGTGTTGAGGTCTATTCACCTTCCTTACTGTAACCTAAGACTATTATAAAGGAGAAAGAGCTAGCTGAGTATTCATGGTACATGCCTGTGGTCCTAGCTACTCAGGAGGCTGATATCTGAGGATCACGGTGTAAAGCCAGCCTAGGCAGAAAAACCTGTGAGACTCCTATCTCCAATTAACCAGCAAAAAGCCAGAAGTGGAGCAGTGGCTCAAGTGGTATCAGCTTTGAGTGAAAGAGCTAAGGGATCACCCAGGCCAGGAGTTTAAGACCTAGTATAGGTACCAAAAAAAAAAAAAAAAAGGGAGAAAGAAGGGTCTGTTGGTGGATATCAGACTATTGTGCTTTAACTTTTTACTGGAGACAGCTAATAGCTGTTGAAAATTTCAGAAGACAAAAAAAAAAAAAAGCAACTTGATCGAGAGAAAATGCAGGTTTGTCTCCTGAAGCTGTATGTATACTTGTAGGCATGAAATCAAAGTATAATGACAATAGAATCCAAAGATAGCAGCAATAATAACCATAGCCATCATTTGGAGAGAGCTCATTATACACTAGATACTGAGCTAAGAGTTCCTTTAGAAGGGAAGTATTATTTTCTTCCCATTTTATAAATAAGAAAATTGGGCCCAGATAGGTTAACTCAGGTAGCTAAACTACACAGCTAGCAAAGGATAGAGCAGGAATAGAGCACAGGCAGCCTTGGACCAAGGATCTTATATGTTTGATTTTGTGCTGAGGCTTGAACTCAGGGCTTGATGTTCTCACTTGGTTTTTCTATCAGTTGAGCAACACCTCCACTTCCAGCTTTCTGCTGGTTCATTGGAGATAGGAGTCTCATGGACTTTTCTGCCAGGTCTCGCTTCAAACAGTGATCCTCAGATCTCAGCTTCCTGAATTGCTAAGATTACAGGCGTGAGCCACCAGCACCCAGCTCAGAGGTCTCATATTTAACCAGAACATTCTTTCTTCTTTCCTTGGGCCTATGGGGACTTTGGGATGTGGCTACACCACACTCTATCCATTTCAGTATCCTACCCTCTGTTTCTCTGGGCCGTCACCGATGTCTCTGAGAGTGGGTATGTGAAGAGGAATAAAAAGCTTCAGCTGACCAGTGAGTATGGAAGCCACCCACATCAAAGAGGGCAGAGTCCCGGATGGATGAGCTGGAAGCCAACCTGGGTCCTGTTAAGCTAATTCCTCCTGAAGCTGGCAGAGGCCATGGCGGGAACTTCTGAGAACATGGAAAACAAGTCCTTTCATAGGGCCTTCCTTTGAGTTGGCCTCCGGGTGGGGCTGGGGGTGGGTGGGTGGAGGGTGGGGAGTGTGCCGAGAGGGGAGCCACAGTCAGGCTGGGCAAACAGATTGGGCAGAGGCTGTGAGCACAGAGTGCCCATTGTGCATCGAGCTCTGCTTTCAATAATCCACTCGGAAGAATGTTTCATTGAGTGCCACAGAAAGAAGTCATTGAGACGCCCAGGGCTGGGCCCCATGAAGAGTTAAAGTAAGGGGCTATGGGTACCCAGGCTCTGGCCACTACTAGCTTGGATGCCTGATACAGGGATCTTGACCACTAAGATGAGGTACACACAGTGAGACCACCCAGACAACTAGAAGCAGTCAGAATGGGGGTGTCCTCCCTCCAAAATGCTAAGGGTGCCCCAGCATCAGGGAGGAAAATCCTTTCTTCCCCAAACCATCTGCCTAAGTAATAAATACCCAGCAAACACTGGGACATCAAGATGCCCCATTAGGCTGCATATGGGGGAGAATAGCTCACTGGGCGGGCCTCCCCTCTCCTGGATTTACTACAGAGGGGTATAAAGGATCTCTGCACTGTCTTTATGACATAGCACTGCTGACCTGTCATTAACCATTAATTAATTCTCATTAATAATGCACTTGTGAAGGGTGGATGTGAGAGCCAGAACCAGAGGTCACCTGGGGTGACCCCTGTGGAACATGCTCTTTCTGAGAGGTGCAGTTCATGGGGGAGGATATAGCCTGTTCATGAATGACCAGTAGAAGTGGGGGTGCTGTGCTCCCACAGCAGGGCTACATGCCATTTCCAGTTGTGGGGTTCCAAGTGCTGGCAGCATCATGCCACCTGTGGGTGGCAGAACAGGCAGCAGGTAGATGACATGACCTGCCACTGGGAATGAGCAAGCCAACACATTCTTGTTGGCTTGCTGAGAATGCCCATCACAGTGGATCAGCTGAGGCCCTTACCATCTCCCTGAGCCTAGGATTCAGGGAGAAGGCCTTACAGCTAAAGTGAACGTCCACTGTGTGCTTTTCATAAAGATCATTTTGGATGGAAACCTTTAAAAGTAGACTGACTTTCCTGGCTTTCTGAAGAGGATCATGAACAGGATTCAAATTCTAGTGGGCAATCCATCACTTCTATACTAGGGTGTGTGTCTTGGTGATGCCCCGGTCCTGTTCTTGTTCATATAGTTCTTTGCTACTATACTAAATCCCAGCCATTTGGAATTCATCAGAAAGATTTTTGGCATCCCCTTCTCTTTCCCTCCCTCCCTCCTTCCCTCCCTCCCTCGTTTCCTCCCTCCCTCCTTCCCTCCCTCCCTCCCTTCCCCTTTCTTTCTTTCTTTCTTTCTTTCTTTCTTTCTTTCTTTCTTTCTTTCTTTCTTTCTTTCTTTCTTTCTTTTCTTCCTTTCTTTCTTCTTCCTTTCCTTTCCTTCCCTCCCTATCTCCCTCCTTCCCCCTCCCTCCGTTCCCCCCTCTCTCTTTCCTTCTTTCTTTCTTTCATTGTGCTGTACTGGGGTTTGAACTCAAGGCCTCATGATCTTGTTAGCTTAACTTTTTTTTTTTTTTTTTTTTTTTTTTGCTAAAGGCTGATGTTCTACCACTTGAGCATACCTCCACTTTTGGCATTTTTTGCTGGTTGATTGGAGATAAGAGTACCATGGGATTTTCTGCCCTAGCTGGCTTCAAACCATAATCCTCAAATATCAGCCTCCTAAGTAGCTAGGATTATAGGTATGGGCCACCAGAGTCCAGCTTTATTCTTTTATTTCTGTCTGTTTTATTGTGAAATGTGTTCCTGCAAAATACTCACTTGTTTCAAGCCAACTTCTTACCTAAGCCCACTGAGCTCCTTCTGCTAGCCTTGGACTGGGAATGAAATGATGGGTCTTGCTTGAGCTGCGTATGAAGGTCAGCTTCGCGTGTGGAGGGCCTAGGAACTCTTGTGAGCTAAGGGATTGATCATTGTGATATTTTCCCACTGTTCAGAGGCCTTCTCTGTGTTCTTTCAAGTCCCGATGTGGCTAGCCTAGACAAATTGACCTTGTGAGAAGATGACAGTACGCAGAATAAAGTCTTCACCAAGGCTTCTAAGTATCCTGAAGGAAATCATATCTGTAATAAGGCAATTTTATTTCAAAGATAACCAAATACACATACACCTTCTCTTGGTCTCTCTCTCTGTCTCTGTCTCTCTCTCTTACACACATACATGCACATACACACAGATGCATAGCAGTGGAAGAAGAAACTATCAAACATTCTTACCCACTCTTCCATTTTTAGCTCTCCATACTCTAAAAAGTCTAATTGTCTGAGGACAATTGGCATAATGACATATTCACGTTTGAAAGATTATTCTAAGTCCCTTTGCATTGTTCGCCATTTAGTTCAAAAACCTTCCTATCACCTCCTAGACACACAGACATGTTTATTCCTTTCAGCAATGGAGAACTCAGTACGTTTCCCAGTCTGAATTTATCAATGGAAATAAAATCTCCAAGAGTCAGAAAGTCACAAAGCTATACTCCTGTCACTTCTAATCTGCATTTTGTAGGCAGATGTCAGGCTTCTTGTAGTGTTGGATGTGGCTGTCATGTGGGGGCAGGGGATAAAAGCACGGATGTGAATGGGGGGACGGGTCTTTCCTGAATGGAATGGGTGGGCATTCATGACATCTGTCATCTGGGAAACAGCTAGGTTCTGAAACACAAAGTGAGTAGCATAGATGAGCCTGGCAGGGAGAAGATGTCTGCCTCTCTGTGCCTTCTTTCTGAGGCCTGAGCTTGGATTTCACGAGTGGGGCCTGATGCAGGTAGGATTTGTAAACACTGTCCTAGGGAAGGAGGTGGGAAACACCCTGGAGAGAACAAAGAAGGAATATAAGTAGTCCTTCTTGAAAGCAATATGACCTAGATTCCCATTATGCTTTGTGTTTATTTCTGACGTCGTCTCTGAGGTTTTGGAATGTCTAGTTTAAATGCTCCAACCTGGCTCTGCTGCGTAATGGCATGTAAGAAGGAGCTGAGGACCGATGTGCATTTCTCCCAGGGCATTAAAGGAGAAGTAGTGCCCTCTGAGGCCATTTGGGTTTCAGTGATTACTAAGAGATACCTCAATGGAGTGTGTCTATTGGGGAACAAGAGCTGGGTCTCAGTGGTCCACCTACTCTTCTCCACATGGTGATTCACCCATTGCTGTTGTCCTTTTATTGAGCAAGCTGCTGGAGCTCCTATAAAAGAAATCCCTTAAATTGTCCTGAAATCTGTCTCCTAGTAACTTTCACCCACAGGACTTACTTCTTCCACTCAAAAATCACAGAGCTGGGCTTGGTGTTGCATACTTGTAATCGCAGCAGCTTGGAGGTGGAAATAGGAAGATAGAAGTCCAAGGCTAGCCAGGGCAAAAACATTAGACCCTTTCTGAAAAACAAACATGAAGTAAAAGGACTGAGAATGTAGCTCAAGCAGTAGAACACTGTCCTAGCAAGCACTGAAGCCTGACTTCAAACCCTAGGACCACCATTAAAAACAACAGGGATTGGAGGCATGGCTCAGTTAGTAGAGCACTAGCCAATGAGCAAAAGTGTCAGGTACTGAGTTGGAGTCCTGGTCTCAGATCAAAAAAGAAACACAAAATAATCGTAATCATCCACATTCACAGATTGCTTATTATGTGCTGAACACTGCACTGAGCACTGCATTAATCTTGTTTATGTTACTGTCCCACTTACAGACAAAGCAATTGACACTGAGGGGGATAAAATAATTCCCTAGGCCAGCCCAGGGGCAGGATTTGAACTCAAGTAGTCATGCTGAAATACTCCCCAGAACTCTGAAATACTACCTGTCCTGCTTCTGTGGCAGCTCCACACCGATCTTCAGCCTGTGATCTTGGCCTTTCTTTGAGTCAGGCTGACACCGCATTGCCATCTCTGTCCCCTTTCTCTAGTCCTGGTCAGTTCCTCCTGATGAAGGTCTGAGAAAATGTAACAAATGCAATAGCCTGTCCTACTTTGTCACCCAAGACTGCCTTGGCTGAAGCCTCCGGAAGCACCATTTTAGCAACCTTCCCCTCAGGAGGCTGTACTTTTCCTGTCTGTCCTCAACATCTCTTTTGCCAGAACAACAGGCTCCGTTTTCCCTTCTGATAAATCTGGTCACCCTAAATCTGGGGCTTTGAGCAAACAGGAGCGGCTGGCCCCACGCAGCCCTCATTTCAAAATGCAGATTCGCGATGGGCTTGCTATTTTGGAGGTCTGGTTTCCTTCCCCACACACAGTGGTTTTCAGCCAGAGGGATTTGGGATTTGGCAGGCAAAAGGTGTTGGGAGAGAAGATACACCTGGGCAGTCTTTGTTTCCCACATCTGCCAAGAAGCCCTGGGAGAAAGACAGCCTCTGGTCACCTAATGCTGGGAAATCCAGCTTAGCCCACCCCCTCCTGGTGATCCATGTTAAACACTTGAAGCCTTCGGACTAAAGAACCCTAACTGGTTTTGTTCAGCTCCGTTTTCCCATCCTAGTAAACATCTGGAAAATGTTGCAGAATTGAAGTTAACATGGGCACCCAATGGCCTGGTAATATTTCTCTAAGAGGTTTGATTTGGCCTTACATGGTTCTTACATTTTTTTGCTCTAAACTATTACTAACATTGAACAACTGGAATATGTATTTAGGGGTTCCTTTTGAAAAGTCAGAAGATCTGTAGACAATGATCCAATCTACAAGCACCTGTGACAAGGGACAGCTAGAACCAAGGCTGTGGGATCTCTTTGTTTATCTTTTTTGTGCCATACTCAATTTGAACTCAGGGCCTGGCTCCTATCCCTTAAGTTCAAGGCTGGCACTCTACTGCCTGAGCCACACCTTCATTTCTGGCTTTTTGTTGATAAATTGGAGATAAGAGTCTGTTGGATTTACCTGCCCAGGCTTGGTTCAACCATCCATCCTCAGATCTCAGTCTACTGAGTAAGCTAAGATTACAGGCTTGAACTCAAGTCTGTGCTGTCTTTAGCTGGCCACAGCCACTGGACTTGGGTGTGGTAATGCAGCTGCCCTGCCTGCCTGATGCCTTCCCTAACCTTCCTTGGCATGGAGGTTTTCAGGATGATCTCAAAGCTCCTACTGGGTGCCAGATCTTGTGGATATAAAGTGCACACAGTAGTTCTGAGGTCGTAAAAGGTCTGACACGTGTAAGATTCTAGTTGGGAATTGCAGAGTGAATACTGGAAGGGACTGAGGAGGGCAAAGGCCACAAGAACTTGTCCCAATACAGGCTCATGGCGGGAGATGAGACTCCAGCAACTGCTGTGAACCTCTCCCCCGCCCCGGAAAAAAAATCCACTCTTTTTCTACACCTTCGAGGCGTTCCCATCTATCCAAGGCCTCAGTTTCCCCACCTGTAGATTGACCCAATTTGACGAGAAAACCATATGCCTTCAGTCTTTTCCAGGCCTGGCCTTCGGTGACACAGAGATTCCACTATCAAGGAATGTCTGCCGGGGCCATTCCGGAATTATTCTACGGACTCCAGCAGCACGCATACCTCCCCGTCCCCCCGCCGGGCCGGGGGCCTGTGAACCCCGCCCGAGGGGGCCCGGGCCCCTCGCCCGGGGGCGGGCCGTGAGCGCGTCCCGCCCTCCACCTGGGATCGGCGGGCAGATGTTACAACTTCTCACCGTCCCGTCCCTCCCGCGGTGTCCGCCCCAGGCCCGCCCCGCCCGCGTCCCGCCCGCTCCCTCCCGGGGTCCGGCCCACCTCCCTGCGGGGAGCCCGGCGGTCTGCGTGCTCAGGGCGGGGCGCGAGGCCGGCCCGGGGGTTACGGGGGTCGGGGGCTGGGGGTGGGGGGCGTGGAGGAGAAAGGGAAAAGCAGGAGAAATTCCCGGGCCCAGAGGAAGAGCAGAGTTGGGATGGTGGAGAGCGCTTTCGGGCCGCCGCCACGCCGCGTCTCGGGCTGGCCGGGCTAGGCTGGGGGAGAGGGAGCCAGGGCGGCGCGGGGCGGCGGCGGGCGGCCGAGGCGGCGCAGCGCGGCCCCGACGACCTGCTGCCCGTCCCGGGCGGGCGAGATCCTGGGCTGCCCTCGCCCCAGCCAGGCGTCCGGGCAGAGGCCGGCCGTGCGCCCCGGCGAGCCGCGCGCCCCGGGACGCGAGCGCGGCCCGGCCATGCACGCCCTCACCGGCTTCTCTTTGGTCAGCCTGCTCAGCTTCGGCTACCTGTCCTGGGACTGGGCCAAGCCGAACCTCGTGGCTGATGGGCCCGGGGAGACGGACGCGGAGCCGCCCTCCACCGCTCCGCCCCAGCCTCCCCACATCATCTTCATCCTCACCGACGACCAGGGCTACCACGACGTGGGCTACCATGGGTCTGACATCGAGACCCCCACGCTGGACCGGCTGGCGGCCGAGGGCGTCAAGTTAGAGAACTATTACATCCAGCCCATCTGCACGCCTTCCCGGAGCCAGCTCCTCACCGGCAGGTACGTGTCCGACGGGACGGGTGGCCAAGGCCCATTCACCCCGACTTCCCTTCCCCCAAATCTCACGTTAGGACCTGGAAAACCTGCATGATGGGTTAATTTTCCCTCCATGTAGCTGCTGAGTTCATTGCTAAGTTCCTAAGTCTTCTCTGGTCAACAACTTCCGTGACCCAACATAACAGTGAATGCATCTGGTCATCGTTGAGCATACTCTCTTTCTCTCTCTTTTCCTCTCTCTCGTTCTAGGATACATACATTCTACCCGATGTGGAGGAGACAGCTGGTCATTCCTTTGTTAGAAAATCATGGCAACCCTTGACATTTATTTTGAAAGCTCCGTCTATTGAAAGAACCAGCCTCTGTACAAGTCACTTCACTCCCCTGAGCCTCACTTTCCTTGTCTTTAAGAGGAAGAACTTTTTGGTCTTAAATAAGCTGTGAGTGAAGAATGAGTTGCCTGTCATAACTTGCTGCTTGGCTGTCAGTAAGCAGCAGCTTGCAGAGGACTGGAAGGATTTGGGTCCCCACGGTTCAGTGATTAAGTTGGGTGAAGCCCAAAGAATTGATCCGTGGCAGAGGGATGCGCTGACCCGTGGACCCTTGGGCTAGCTGCTCACTTGCCCAAGGTTCTATATTTCAACTTCAGAATCCTCGAGGATTGGGTGGGAATCCCAGATGTGCTACTTTCTCCTCAGGAGCTCTCCCCAGCAGGGCACTAGGTTACAGGATTAAAAGAGCAAGAAAACAGGAGGGAGGTTGTAGAAGGCAAGATCTGGCCACTTAGGAGAAAAGCCTTTGGCAGGGCTGAGCTAATCCACCTTGGAAAGAGGCCAAGGCATGCTTTTTCCAAGTTCCACCCAAAGCCATTTGTATGATCTCAGGACCTAGAACCCTAGTTTTCCCTGTTTCCTGAATGGGAGAAACTGAGTCCTGCTGCCCTTGAATCCAAATTCAGTGTCTGTAGGAGAGAAGTCTGAGAGTTCAAGGGCTGAGCAGAGTTAGAAATGGAATGGTGGTGCCCTCCCTTCCTTTGAGCTGACACTCAGCATTTGGATCCAGGAATTGAGAGGACGAAGAAGAGAGAGAGGAAGAAGGTGGGTGAGGATGCTTTTACAGCTGAGGCCCATGGTAGTGATCAAACGCACTGGACATTGACCAATCTCCTGAAGAGAGGAAGAAGGGAGCTGCCTGCTGCAAGTTTTACAATAGTTAGCATTTCTCTCCTTAGAGAGCAGTGACTCCGTTTAAGCAATGGAATGAGCAGCCAACAGGGCAACACTCCAGCCCCTTGATCTGTGAAGTTAGCAGTGTACTGCATGGCACCAAGCAGCATCTGCCTTTCTGTAGCAGGCTCTGACTCCTTCTTGTTTGCACATGCATCCAGTTCTTATGCTTGATGAAACCGGAGAGAGCCAAAATTGCTTATTGCACTCACTTGCAAAAGGGCTTTGGGGACTGGGAAGGTGGCTCAGTGGTTGAGTGCTTGCCTCACATGCCCTGGGTTCGATTCCTCAGAACCACAAACGCAGAAAAAGCCAGAAGTGGCACTTTGGCTCAAGTGGTAGAGCACTAGCCTTGAGCTGAAGAGCTGAGGGACAGCACCTAGGCCCAGAGTTCAGGCTCCAGGACAGACAAAAAAAAGGGAGGGGCTTTGGTAACTCTTCGCGGGTCCACCCATGGTATAAGCAATATTCCACCCAACCCTGCCCTATACAGAGAAGCTCAATGAGGACTCAAGATGCATGGGTACTTCTCTTATTTATTAACTTGAGTGAAGCTGGAAAAACTGTGTTATACAGAAATGTCAGCCTGATTTGGGTAGACTGGGTTGGGTTCAAAGCTCAGCCCCACTGCTTGCCAGCTGTGTGATCTTGGCCTAACTTCCGCACCTTTGGGATCCTTGATTTCATCTGTACAAAGAGGATAATGATAATCTTCCCTGCTTTGTGTGTGTGTGTGTGTGTGTGTGTGTGTGTGTGTGTGTGTGTGTGTGTGTGTGTGTGTGTGTGTGCGCGCGCGCGTGTGCGCTTGCGTGTGCGTGCTGACACTGGGGCTTGAACTCAGGTCCTGGGCACCATCTCTTAGATTTTTCTGCTCAAAGCCCATGTTCCACTATTTGAGCGGTAGCTCTGCTTGTAGGTTTTTTTTTTTTGGGTCCAGTCATGGGGCCTGAACGCTGGGCCTGGGTGCTGTCCCTCAGCTCTTCAGCTCAAGGCTAGTGCTCTACCACTTGAGCCACAGCGCCACTTTTTTTGCTTATGTGGTGCTGGGGAATCGAACCCAGGGCCTCATGCATGCAAGGCAAGCGATCTACCACTGAGCCATCTTCCCAGCCCTGTTTGTAGGTTTTTGTTAGTCAGTTGGAGGTAAGAGCCTCGTGGACTTTTCTGCCTGGGCAGGCTTTGAATAGTGATGCTCAGATCTTAGTCTCCTAAGCAGCTAGAATTACAGCAATGAGCCATCAGTTTTTAAAATAAGGATTGGAGATAATATATGTATGTGGCACATAGTGTTAAAAAGGAAACATAAGCAGAGCCCCTAGGGATGGGCTGAAGATGTCAAGACTTAGGCAAATTTGGATTCGGGGCGGGGGGTGGGTGGAAAGGGGGGAGAGTGTGGGATTCTGACACATTTGTGAAGTTTCAGGCTTTGTATTTATTCTGAGGCTTTTTAAGATACCCTACGATACCAGATCATATAGGACCGTGGCCATAGAAGGGGGAAGATGGGAACAAGTAACAGGACTTCAGGATTGTTTCATTTACTTCTGCCTCAGGGTGTTTGCCTGTGCTTGTGACCTGGGTTGAGAGGCCGCATGAGCTCATAGCAGGCACGTGGAGCCAGTCTCATAAAACTTGGGAACTGGGCAGGTCTTAGAGAGATTTCCCATTCCAGCTAGCTCACTCATACACACAACAAACTGATGCCTCATGTGGAGAGAGAGTGTCCAGACTGCCTGGATTTATGCTCAAATTTTATTTCTGTCCCTGACTACCGAGTGACATCGGGCAAGGGCCTTTCCACATCTGACCTTAGTTTCTTTTTTAAAAAAGCAGATTAGGGCTGGGAAAGTGGCTCAGTGGTAGAGTGCTTGCCTCACATGCATGAGGCCCTGGGTTCGATTCCTCAGCACCACATAAACAGAAAAAGCTGGAAGTGGTCCTGTGGCTCAAGTGGTAGAACACTATCCTTGAGCTGAAGAGCTGAGGGACAGGGCCCAGGCCCAGAGTTCAAGCCCCACGACCAACAACAACAACAAAAAATTTAAAAAGCAGATGAGGTGTTGGAGGTATAGGTTGGGTGGTAGGGCACCTGCCAATGCTATATAGCATCATATAGAAAATTCTAGTCCTGGGCTGGGAAGGTGGCTCAGTGGTAGAGCACTTGCCTTGCATACATGAGGCCCTGGGTTCGATTCCTCAGCACCACATAAGCAGAAAAACAAAAGGCCAGAAGTGGCACTGTGGCTCAAGTGGTAGAGCACTCTCCTTGAGCTGAAGAGCTGAGGGACAGTGCCCAGGCCCAGAGTTCAGGCCCCATGACCGGAAACCCCCCCCCCACAAAAAAAGAAAATTCTAGTCCTAATCTCAGATAGAAAAACTTAAAAAGTAGATAAATAAAGCATAAGAGTTGTTTCCTTTCTGGCTCTAAAGCCCTTGGAGTGTCACCATTCATTTACTCACTCATTCACTCATCCATTATCCATCCATTCATTCATTTAACCATTCATGCATTCCATAAGTAACTGCCTAAGTATCACTGGGCTGCTAGGAACACAAAGCTATGTAAATGACAGTCCTTTCAACTATCAATGGTCCCAGGAGCTTGTACAATTGAGTATAATCTCATAGCCAAGTAGGATGATGGTGATGTGCCCTAAATGGTAGGAGAACCTAGAAAAAAAATGACTCATTCTTTCAGAATCATGTGAGACGCTACAGCAGTGGTAGCATTTAGGATGGACTTTCAAGAGTGACTAGGAATTTGCCTGTGAGAGGAGTACTTGCTACAGGTCCCATAACAAATTAGATAGAAACTTAGAGTTCAGGGATTCTGAAGTCAGGAGGTGGATAACTTGGAATACAAAGCCCACCCCAACTGCAGCTGTGATTTGATTTTCTGGGCCTCAGTTTTGCAAGTTGGGGACTGGGAATAATAACATGTAGGATTTAGTTTTGGTGAAGATTTAAGGAACTGCTGAGCACATAGTATATGCTTGGTATTAGCTATTGTTGTTAATGTTATTTTGCACTGCTGGGACTGAACCCAGGGTTTTGCAAATACTAGGCAGATTCTCTACTACTTGAGCCATGACCCTAGCCATTTTTTTGTCAGTTGCCCAGGGGCTCCAACTCTGGGCTTGGTCACTGCCCTTGATCTCCTTTTTGCTCCAGGCCAGTGCTCTGCCAGTTGAGCCACAGTGACACTTCCCACCTTTTTTGTGTTTAATTGGAGATAAGAGTCTTACGGACTTTCCTGCTTGGGCTGGCTTTGAGCCACAATCCTCAGATCTCAGCCTCCTAGCTACTAGGATTACAGGTATGAGCCACTGGTGCCCAGTGCCTTTTTGTTTTTGAAGCAGGGTCTTCCTGCTCCCTTTGCCCAGTGTGGCCTCAAACTCATCACCCTCTCGCTTCCATCTCTCTAGTAGTGAAGATTACTGGTGCATACCACCACACCTGGCTCAGTTTTCATTATCGTTAAGTCCTCACTCACCTTCCTAGCTGTGCGATTCTGAGCAAATGGCTTAACTATACTGAGCTTCAATTTCATCTGTAAAATAACAGTGACACCTACTTCCATTGATTTGAGGATTCAGTGAGGGAGTGCGTTAGAGGCAATTAGTTAATACTTGGTGCTGATTGTTACTGTCTTTGCTGGCACTGGACCAAAGGCCATATCTGGGTGGTATTGGGGGTTGGTTGGTGGGAAGAAGAACGGTCTATGATTTACCTTGCATTTCTGCCCCCCTTCCACCAGGTATCAGATCCATACCGGATTGCAGCACTCCATTATCCGCCCACGGCAGCCCAACTGCCTGCCTCTGGACCAGGTGACCCTGCCACAGAAGCTGCAGGAGGCAGGTTACTCCACCCACATGGTGGGCAAGTGGCACTTGGGCTTTTACCGGAAGGAGTGCCTGCCCACCCGCCGGGGCTTTGACACCTTCCTGGGTTCGCTCACTGGCAACGTGGACTACTATACCTATGACAACTGCGATGGCCCGGGGGTATGTGGCTTTGACCTACATGAGGGTGAGAATGTGGCCTGGGGGCTCAGCGGCCAGTACTCCACCATGCTGTATGCCCAGCGTGCCAGCCACATCCTGGCAAACCACAGCCCCCGGCGGCCTCTGTTTCTGTACGTGGCCTTCCAAGCGGTCCACACCCCCCTGCAGTCACCTCGGGAGTACCTGTACCGCTACCGCACCATGGGCAATGTGGCCCGGCGGAAATACGCAGCCATGGTGACCTGCATGGATGAGGCTGTGCGCAACATCACCTGGGCCCTTAAGCGCTACGGTTTCTATAACAACAGTGTCATAATCTTCTCTAGCGATAACGGTGGCCAGACTTTCTCAGGAGGCAGCAACTGGCCACTCCGAGGACGCAAGGGCACTTACTGGGAAGGTGGTGTGAGGGGCTTGGGCTTTGTCCACAGCCCCCTGCTCAAGCGAAAGCGAAGGACCAGCCGGGCACTGGTGCATATCACTGACTGGTACCCAACCCTGGTAGGCCTGGCAGGGGGCACTGCATCAGCAGCCGATGGGTTGGATGGCTATGATGTGTGGTCAGCCATCAGTGAGGGCCGGGCCTCACCACGCACAGAGATCCTGCACAATATTGACCCACTCTACAACCACGCCCGATATGGATCCCTAGAGGGTGGCTTTGGCATCTGGAACACTGCTGTGCAAGCTGCCATCCGTGTAGGTGAGTGGAAGCTCCTGACAGGAGATCCTGGCTGTGGTGATTGGATCCCACCGCAGACACTGGCTGCCTTCCCTGGCAGCTGGTGGAACCTGGAGCGGATGGCCAGCGTTCGCCAGGCTGTATGGCTTTTCAACATCAGCGCTGACCCTTACGAACGGGAGGACCTAGCTGGCCAGCGGCCCGACGTGGTACGAACTCTGCTGGCCCGCCTCGCTGATTATAACCGCACTGCGATCCCTGTACGCTATCCTGCTGAGAATCCCCGGGCCCATCCTGACTTCAATGGGGGTGCATGGGGGCCCTGGGCCAGTGATGATGATGATGATGAAGAGGAGGAGGAGGAAAGCAGGGCTCGCAGCTTCTCCCGGGGTCGCCGCAAGAAAAAATGCAAGATCTGCAAGCTTCGATCTTTTTTCCGTAAACTCAACACCAGGCTGATGTCCCATCGGATTTGATAGTCGGGGTGGGGGAGGGGAGGGTGGCAGGGATCTCGGGTCCCCTACAACACTTCCCCCACTGCAGCCTGGCCCTGCACCTTCTTAGGGAGAAGCCTGAAGTCAAGCCTCCTTCTAAGGGGAAAAGGAGGGTGCTAAACCCCACAGTTGAAGAGAGTGGAAATGAACCAGACTGCATGGCCGCTCAGGACCCTGTCCTACCTGTCCACTGACTCTCGCTCCGTGACCTCAGGTGACCTCGGTCAGCTTTCAGCCCATCGCCTCATCTGGGAGATGAGCTCTGTGACTTGCTTGGGGCCACAGTGGGGGTTCTGGCTGGCCTCACCACCTGACAGCTGATGGAAGGCCTTGCCTCCTCCTATGCCAGGAGCACCAGATGCCATCTGACCACTTTGTTAGGGGAACTCTTTCAGAGTTGAGGGAGGAGGCACCGCGTGGGAAGGGAAGGTTGCCCTTCTGGGGCCAGATGGTAAGGGATGCTACGCTGGAAGGCTTTTATTTCTGTTCCCCAGCACCCAGTGAAGCTGGCTGTGCCCTCAGTGGCTGCGGTTTTAAGGGTGGTGGAAATAGCTGTGAAAAGAGAGCCTCTGAACCAATCACCTCTTTTGACCTGGGGTGTCATCCTTGTCCCCTGGACCTCAGTTTCCCTAGTTACAAATGGGGATGATGATCCTGGAGCTGCCTACCTCACAGAAGACTGGCCATGGTAATGGCTGAGGAGGTGCCTGTCACTTGAATAAAGTGTCATTCCACAGAGGCGAGGACACAGCACTGTGTGTGAGCACCTTTCTTGGGGCATGTGCGTCCTTGGGCCCATACATGTATGGTTGTCTAGTGAATGGCAGAGCATGTGGCCATCCTGACCAGGAGGTAGGATTCATGGAAGCCCTGCCATAGATTTACTGTGTGACCCTGACCCTATCTGGGCCTCAGGAGTGTCCTGTGTACAGGATGATCTAAGAGCCCTTTCTACATGGCCAGTCTGAGTGCTACTGTGTATGTGCATCTAGGGGGCTCAGCTAAGCGGTGGGGAGGAGAGGTGTGGGGGTTGCAAAGCCTACTTGCTGCCTAACACAGCTCCATCCGTACACTGCGCTCTGCATAGCTCCCTTCAGGTTCCAGTCGGCACAGTGTGTGTAGGCGAAGGCCCTGCTGTGAATTTTGAAAATAGTTATTTTTGTCACTGGCAAAGGAGGCCTGTTAGGACTCGTCAGCTTGTGGATGAACGGGATGGGTGGGGTGGGGTGGGATGGGTGCGGTGCAGTGGGGATTTGTCTGTTGGTGGCAAATTTGCATCCTCATGGCAGCAACTGAGTCCTGGAGCAAGGGTCTGGCCTGGGTTGCAGAGTGAGGAGACCATTGTGTTCTGGTTTTTTATTTTATTTATTTTTTCTTTTCTCATGTCCCTCATCTGGAGCCTTTCCCTGCCTCTGTAGTGTTGATACCTGACTGCCAGGGCAAAAGCTGGGGCTTGGCACAGGCCTCAGGGATCCAGGGACCCCAGCATCTTTACCAGCTCAGGAGAGAGGCTCTGAACAAGTCAGACTGTGAGCTGTCCACCTTGCCCGCTGCTCAGGATACTCCTGCTTGCTCCAGATGTTCACGCAAGGCCAACCAAACGTGTAGCCAGGGTTCCATGAAACTTCAGGCTTGTGGCATCTCATGGATGCTCCTCAGTGGCCTGCTGAGTTGGTCTTGCCCAAGTTACCCAAGCTCCAGCCCCAGCCTCCACTTCCTTTCTTATGGTGTCTGACTTTTAGGATCCAAGAGCAGGGCCATAAATAATCTTTCTGTGGTTCACTGGGGGCTCCAAGGACTCTTCTTTGTGGCCAACCTGGCCCCAAACCATATAGACCAGCTGGGGTAAGCTGGTGTCTTGTCCCTAAAAAGGAAACATGGCCCCGTTCTCACCTGACTTGAGAGTTTTCCTCACCCCAGACACTGGCACACAGTGAGCCCTGACTCAAACTTTGGCTTACAACCTGGTCCTGAGAGCAAGAAGCTGGCTTGGCTGGCTGTGGTGGAGGATCTCTCCTGGGACATTGTTCTGAGAGGTTCTGTCTAGCCATCTAGACTATTCATCTATCCTGGCCCTTTGTGCCAGGCCCCTGGCTGGCACTTCTGGGCATGTGCTTTGACCAGCAGAGCCACTGAGGAGGAAAGAGGAGGAATGGCATCCAGGGGTCTGAGGAAGAAGGGCCCAAGATACCCCTTGCTTCTTCCTTGGCTGAGCCTAGTGGCAGCAGACCTGTTAGCTAGAGGGATTCCAACCAGGTAACAGTCTGGGTCCTGGCTGCAGAGAGCTGGGTTTGATGACTAGTCCTTCATAGCTGCCTGGGCAGTAGTTTCTGCTCTCAGTGCTCAGTGTCTTACTTAAGATGTAAGCAAGAACCCTTGCATGCCAAGGGAGGAAAACCCAAGCAAGAGAAAGAGCATTGTTCTGGGAGCCAAGAACTCAGGGTTGTCCTCAGTGTTCCTGACTTTATGTAGTTATGAAACAACAGTCTTCCCTCCCTTGGCCTTGATTCTTATCTGTGGGATCATGTTGGTTCTCTAGGCCTTCCCAACCCTGGTGGAGGCTTGATGACCCAGGACAGGACTGCTGGAGTTGCTCAGATCCAGACCACATGGCCTTGGGTGGGTAGTTACTGTCACTGCCCATGCGTTTCTGTGAGCTCTAAAGAGAACAATATGCAGATTGCTTAGCACAGGGCCTGACTGAAATAGGATGGCTACTCTTTAGGTCCTTGAAAACAAATAATGGGTATTTTGTCCCTACTTTCCTGGACAGAAGCAGAGACCCCACTGGGGGAGAAGACCTTGCCAGCTCACCTGTCACCAGGACTCTGATCCTCTAACTGCAGAGCATGGCACACAGCCCCTGACTCAGCAGCCATCATCCTCTGTCTTCTGCCTCTCTTTGCTCTCCACTATAGGGAGGAATTCTTCTGGGGGCACTTCAGAAGACAGTGCTGTCCCCAGACCCCTGCTTTCCCCCTCTGCTCTCAGTCTGGCACCACTCATTGTACAGCATTAATCCACTCACCCCTCATCCCGACCCTCTGCAGGATCGTTTCTCTCCTGGCCCACTTCCCCACTGATTCTGCACCACTGCTGCTGTTAATGGGACATGCCCCAGGAGGACCCTTCAGATGGCACGCTTTCTGTGGTCCCTGCTTGGCCCCTGTAGGACCCTGTGATGCATGTGAGCACACAAGTGATCTGTGGGAGGTAGGATTTGATTTGGCTGCCACAATGCCATCAGAACTCTGATCATCCACTCAGGAACTCAGCCAGATCTCCTGTCATCAAGCATACTTCCTGCTTGCATGCCAGCATGTCAGGCCTAACTCAGCAACCTCCAGGGCAGGCCACCTTCCCTCTTTTCGTCCACTTCCCCCCCTCCATCCCCCCCTCGGCCCCCCCACTAGCTTGTGCACCAGCCTGTTTTGAGTACAGTGCACATGGTGTAGACAGGGGCACACGTGCCTGCCATGGCCCTGGGGACTGGGGCGTCTGGCAGGAACAATCCTCCTGATGCAATCATCAGCTCATTCAGCGCCACGCAGCCTGGCTAGCTCCTCATTGCTGGCCACAACCATGCACAGCTGCAGCCTTGCGGGTACAGGGAAATGGTGAGGTAGCAGCAGGCCTTCTCTGCAGGGTGGGGGTGTCCATCATGGGCAATGCTAGAACCCCTACACTAGGCTCTAGAAGACTCAGGGGTCGTTTACATTTATGTGTCAAGGAGGTGTCTTCCTCATCTTCCTCAATTTCTCTGTTTCCCCCGTCCAGTGATTTCCATCATCAGATGGCCCCTGAGACCTACCCATCCCCCAGCACCACATTCAAAGGGGAGAAAAGTGTCAGAGAGCAAGAAACAGAAAGGAGGGGAGATGGAACAAGAGCAGATGTGAGAAGGATTGAGTAGGGAGGACTGGGGAGGAAGGGAGACAAGGGAGTGGAGGAAGAAAAAAAGACAAGAAAGAGAAGGGAGAGTTGGAATGAGGAACAGCAGACAGGGTGCTAGGTGGGGCGAAAGCCTGAGTTGGCTCTGCCTCCCACTGGCACATTGATTTCCCTCATGATCTCTGTCAGAGGCAGGGAGGGAGTTGGCCATGTACACTTTCTCCATGCCATTGTGTGTGTGTGTGTGTGTGTGTGTGTGTGTGTGTGTGTGTGTGTGTGTATATACTAGAGCTTGAACTCAGGACCTGGACCCTCTCCCTTAGCTTTTTTTTGCTAAATGTTAGCACTCTACCACTTGAGCTACACCTCCACATCCAGCTTTTTGCTGGTTAATTGGATATAAGAATCTTGCCGATATTTCTGCTTAGGCTGGCTTCAAACCATGATCTTCAGATCTCAGCCTCCTGAGTAGCTCAGATGACAGGCTTGAACCACAGCACCTTCCCTCTATGACTTCAAATCATCCCCTAAAATGCTGCTAACTTCTGAACTGCTCTATTTCACCAGGAGAAGAGAGAGAAGGAATGGCAGTCAGGCTAGCTCCAGGCCAGGCATGCCTATCACCTCCTTTGCTCGGAATGTTACATTTCTATTAATTCAGCCCTATGGCCATTTACTTATTATTTTAGTCATTCCTCCTGCCATGCTAAGGATTGAAGCCAAGTCCTCATGTGTGCTAGGCAAGTGCTCTAACATGGAGCTGCACACGCAGCCCCTGTTTACTGATATTTTAGGGGGTACAGTATTTGAATTTACTGGTGTGTGTGTGTGTGCGTGCGCGTGCATGCACACCAATCTTGGGGCTTGCACTCAGCATCTGGACTCTATCCTTGAGGTTTTTTGTTCAAGGCTAGTGCTCTACCACTTGAGCCACAGCTACACTTCCAGCTCTTTTGGTGCTTAATTGGAGATAAGAGTTTCACAGAATTTCCTGCCCGGACTGGTTTTAAACTATGATCCCCACATCTCAGCCTCTTGAGTAGCTAGAATGACAGGCATGAGCCACCAGCACCTGGCAGATTTTACTGATCTTTGAAGCAAAATTATCATTTGGTTGGCACCTGATGAGCTGGAGATCCTAGTGGCATTTTCTTTTTCTATCCCCGGGCTTTTGTTTTACAGGAATTTCTCATCTCAGCTGATGAGGCTGAGATAAGGTAATGCCCCAACCATGATCTCAACTCCAGTAAACAGTACCCCATACTGCCAAGGCTTGGCATCAGTGTGTGCTCACATGGCTCAAGACAGACAGAGAAAGACCTGAGGCCCCCTGTGATGACAGCTCCCTTGGATTGTGCACATACAGCAGGCTAGCCACTGTGTTTCAGTCATTTAATCCCCAGAGATAGAGAATTAAATTAGGTAGAGAATTTTTTAAAAACCGGTCATGGGGCTTGAACTCTGGGCGCTGTCTCTCAGCTCTTTAGCTCAAGGCGAGCGCTCTACCACTTGAGCCACAGCACCACTTCTGGTTTTCTGAATGGTTAATTGGAGATAAGAGTCTCAAGGACTTTCATGCCTGGCCTGGCTTTGAACCTCAATCCTCAGATCTCAGCCTCCTGAGTAGCTAGGATTAGAGGCGTGAGCCACTGGCACCTGGCAAATAGGGGATATTATTACCCAGTTTTACATATGAATAAACTGAGGTCCCGAGAAGTTAGGACACTCATCCAAAATCACCCAGCCTGTAAGCCATGCAGCAGTTAAATGACTGAGCACTGCGTTGACTGGGCCATGGCTGGGGTCTCCAGGACACTGAGGCTGTTGGCAGCATTTCCATATATGGAGGCCAGGGTGATAAGACAGCCTGGAGTCAGTTGAGAGGGTCTGGGTAAGGAGCACAGCAGTGCTGCCTTCCCCACTCCCCACGGCCCCCTCCTCCCTCTAGCTTGGCCGTGGTGTTCTGTGCCCTGCCTGCTGCCCACCAGCTGCGTGGCCCCCGAGCACGGGCCTCTCCACTCTGCCTCTGAATTGCCACGTTGGCGGCAGAAGCGGGAAGCATATTGTGTACAGAAACAAAACGGAGTGGTTTTTACTTTTTCTGAAGGTGGTAATGGTGCAATTAGTGGCTAAGCATCACCCTCCTCCCTTGCTGCCTCTCTCCTTCCCCTCTATACCCTCCCTCTTCCTCCCAGGAGAAGCGGCTGATGGAGAGCTCACTCCTTCTTCTCCCAGACAGAGGGGCAGAGACCCCTGGGAGGTGTCCAGGGCCCCCAGGATGAACGTGATGGAGCTGGAGAATACTCAGAGGCACACAGTGAATCCTGCCTGCAGGGGACCTACCAGGCCACTTTTCTTGAGCGGAGGGTTAAGCCATAGTGTGGGAATGATTGTGATCCCTCTTTAAATCTTCTTTTTCCTCTTCTAGAAATTGAAACACGACCTTATGCTTGCCTATCCCCAAGGCCTTTATGACCTTTAGGCCACCTTTGCAGCCTTCCTCTAATTAAGAGGAAGATTGATTCCCCTATTATTAAAAAAAGGGAGGAGGAGCTGGAGATTGGAGCCAGTGGCTTATACATATAATCCCAGGTATTCAGGAGGCTGAGATCTGAGGATCACACTCTGAGGCCAGCTTAGACAGGAAAGTTCATGAGCCCCTAATCTTCAATTAATCACCAAAAAGCCATAAATGGATCTGTAGCTCAAGTGGTAGAGCACTAGGCTTGTGCACAAAAGGGCCAAGGCCCTGAGGACTGGAGAAATGAACAACAACAACAACAAAAAAACTCAAAACAACAAAAAAATCTCTGGAAGTTCAAAGAGGCCAATGCTTGCCTAGGGTTGGTTACACAGCTAATAAATGGCAGAGCAGAACTTGAATTAAAATCTTTAGTCTTAAACTCCAGTTCCTTTTCTTCTTAACTACCTCGCCTCCCTGGTCCTGGGTGAAATAGCCATAGGAATGGCTAGTGACCTGGGAAGAGAGAGTTTGCTCAGAGAATTTGGGACTGAAGACTTCAAGGCAGGCAGGTGCATGCCACTGGCCAAGCCCTGCATAGGCGGGGCTGTGTGCATGCCATTGCAGCTGCCTCTTGCTTCTTTTACCTTGCCTTGAAGCACAAGCAGAAACTAGGACATGGGCCCCAGGAGACCAGATCTTTAGGTCCCTCTGGGAGCCTGAGTGGGGGAGAGGCCTTGGAAGAGGTCTCAGGAGGGGCCTGACTGTCATGGCTATGAGAGATGAAGAGGAACAGAGTCCTGGGGTCTTTTCTGCAGTCTCCTCCAAGATAGAGTGACACTGAAACAGTGATAAGGGTGACAAAAACTGAGATAGAGGACAAACCAACCAGACAAAAAGACCACAAAGAGGATCACAGACAGTTTCAGAGGAGAGAGAGGGAGAGAGAGGGGGAAAAAAGAAGGGGTATCCTGATGAACTGGTCATCATTTCCCTGTAAACCTTAGAGCCCAGCTGTTGCCAGGGCAACGGGGCAATACCTGTCTCTCCAGAGGAGATGAAGTTGCCAGGGTAACTACATCCTGTCTTTCCTGAGGACCATCCCAAAATGTGGCACCCACTGGCCGTTACTATAGCAACTGCCTCTTTGCCCCACTTAATCCCATCCCATTTGCTAGATCGGCTTCATAGTTGGAGATGGGGGAGGTGAGAAGAGAGATTACTTGGAGACTAAGTTTGTTCTACCTCCCCTCAACCCCTAACCCTCAGGGGTGCTGGGTCCACCGCCCCCGGACGCATGCAGTCCTGTGGTATTATGTGCGGTAGGTAGGACCAGGGCGACTGGGAGCAGGTTTCACAGTGGAAGGCAGGCAGGTGTTGGGGAGGCAGTTACCGGGGCAACGGGAACAGGGCGTTTCGGAGGTGGTTGCCATGGGGACCTGGATGCTGACGAAGGCTCGCGAGGCTGTGAGCAGCCACAGTGCCCTGCTCAGAAGATCCAGGCTCTTCAGTCAAGCCGGTTCTTCATTCGCACTCGGCAGCACGGGCAGGCGAGTGGCCCTTGGTTCTGGAAGCAGGGCAGCAGTATTCTAGTCCTGGTCCTCCATCCTCCAGCCTCGCCTGCCCACCCAGTGCTAGCATGGCCACCATCACCTGCACTCGCTTCACGGAAGAGTACCAGCTCTTCGAGGAACTGGGAAAGTGAGTTGCGCCTCAGGGAGTCCTGGAGGGTGAAGAGGGTCAGCCTCTTGGGTGGGCTGAGGGTGTGCCTGCAAGGCTCAGAGCTCTCTGGCACATAGTGGCAGGCAGGCTGCATGGTTTGGGGGTGCTTGCATGTGCACAGGATGTCCACAGTCAGGATAGAGACATTTGTGAGTGCAGATGTGCCAAGCTAGCAGGAGAGATGTGTATATAAAGGGGACAGGTTGACAGTTAGGTTAGCATGCACACAAGTACACATGACCTGGGCACACAGAAATTCTTAGAAACTCAGGGGTAAAAAGGGCTTCCCCTCACTCAGCTGGGTTCAAGATAGAGTCTCTTCTGTACTTGTATCCCTGTAATGATGGAGAGCTCACTATATTCTAGGTAGGATGCTGATTGTGCAGCCACAGTGCAGATTGCTAACTTCATCCTGTAAGCACATCCCCTCCCTACTTCCCTCTTTCTGTCTCCTACCATGAGCAAGGGCACTGGTGCAGAAGGGGTTAAAATGCCAGTGGCTGGTGTTAAGAGGAGGAGAAGGGCAATCTGCAGGCTATGGTGGGGTTGTATACATAAGCTGTGGTCCAGTGGCAAAGTTACTCATTTTGTTATGCCCCTGATGTTAATGCAAGAAGGATCAGAGGTCAAGAAGAGAGGAAATCTTGGGGTGACCCAGTGAGGTGCGAGTGCCTGTTGGGAGAAGATTGCTAGATGCCCATAAGCAGGCTAGTAGAAGGTCCTGGGATGGATCAAGGGTTGGGCACAGTTTAGAGGTGGAGTGTGCTCGTGTCCTTCTGGATCCTGCTGGAGCGGCAGGACTTGGGGGACAGAGGGCCCGCATGCGGGTGCAGGTCTGGATGTGCGTGCACCAAGGGGTTGATATGTGCTGCTATAAATGACTCTCAAGGGGAGTCGATCATGTTGTATAAGAACCGACTCTGAGCTACACTCATTGAAAAGAAGTGTACCAATATTCATATGTGTGCACCAGGAAGAGATGTTTGTGTAAAGCTTATAAATACAAGTATGCCCAGCAGAGGTATTTGTGTGTGCAAGCAGACAGGATGTGCTGTTGGCTAGCTCGCATGGGCGTGAAGGATGCACACATATCACTGTGTGTGCACATCTGTGGCAGGTCACAGCTGTGTATGCACATCAGGAGGCACATGTGTGTGAGGCCTGGGGTGTGTCAGAGCTCACACATGAGACTGGACACAGTGGTGACTCAGTGTGCGCATCTGGGTGAAAACTGGGAGCATACACACAGGAAGGCATTAGTGTGAGCATGTGAGTGTGTATGCGTGTGTTCATATATGAGTCTTATATGTATGTTGTACATATATGTGAGCTCATGCTGGTATCTGCATATGTGTGGGAGGTAGACCTATGGCCGTATAAGCTGAATTCCTGCACATACATGCACACATACACACACACACTTGTACAACCAGCCTATCCCCAAACCTACACACACAAACACACACTTGTTCCCTTGTGCAGACACATACTCTTGCAAAGATGTGTGTTCATTCTTGTCTGCAGACTTCCTGCCTTTCTAAGTCTGTCTTTGTGCTGAAGGTGAGTGCAGGGATATATTTAGGGCTGCTGACTGGGGCTGTCCCTTAAACTTTAACTGGGAATCCTCTCCATCTAACATCCATTATCCATCAAGAGCTCAATAATCCCCTTAATAGCCAGGAGCTGTCCTTCAGGAAGATACTTAGGCTGGGTCCTGGCAGGAGTGCGTCACAGAGCCCGGAGAGGAGTGAGGATGTGACTCAAGTATGCAAAGTGAGAACAAAGTGCTGTTTTGGCCAGGGAGGAGATGGGTATCATCAAGTTTGGGTTTAGTAAGGTGACTTGGCAGAGAGATCTTCAGTAAGCCTGTCCAGCCCCTAGGGTAGGAATAAAACTTCAAGGGAGAGGACGCTGTGCATGGCCACAGCAGGAAAACTGAGGGTAGCAGGCATAACCAGGCCTCATCCAATCAATTTCAGACCTCTTCCTTCCAGAACTATCAGTGCTCTTAACCTTTTTTAGGTCACAAATTCCTCCAGGAATCTGATGAAAGTCTAAACTGACATTCCCCAGGAAAAAAAAATGCACAAGCCTACAAAATGTTACATGCGGTGTCAGAAGACTGAAGGACCTCAGGAGGCTGTGTGTGTGGGCCCAGGGTGAAGGCTGCTTGTATTGGAGAGAAGGGGCCGAGGTGGCTGGCAGAGTGTCTGCATTACAGAAGCCACGGCTTGTCAGGCCTGCGACTCCTGCTCAGCACAACAGCTTCTGTCCGAGCATCCAGGAGGGCAGGGAGAGGAAGCCCCACCCCACCCTCAGCCCTATGGTGTTGGCTGCAACACCCACCTGCAAACTGGAGACAGAAAGGGATGTTGGGATTAAATGAGATGGTACGTGTGAAGCCTCAAGTCTGGTGTGTGCATAGTGGGTCTCAAGCTGGCATTGCTGCTGGGGTGGATACTGTCCTCAAGGATGGAGCAGAGTTAGAAAGGCCTTCTAGATCCATCTGGAGCCTTCTAGATGTTTACCTTTTGCCTGAGCTGGCAGGGAGGCTCCAGATCCTCTTCTGTGGGGGAGGCTTTGAAGATGCCTGCAGGCTTTACCCTTCCATTGATGGTCCCTGAACCTCCCAGCCAGTATACTACCATCCCCATGCAGAGGCTGAATCCCTTTCCAGCGCCCACCCCAGATACCCACACAGTGACTGGGGGCGGATTTAAAAGGGGACATGGGGACCTTTGGCTCCTCTCTAGCAGGGGTCTGGACTGGCAGGCTGCAGGAGGAACGATGCTCTGGAGCTCCCTAGAGTTCCGCCTGGTGAGTTCTGGCTTGTCACGGCGGAGCTTCCAGAAGTCCAGGGTAAGGCTCACTATGTTAGGATGAACAACCAGCATGGGCTGTGGCTGCAGGGGACCTGTGCAAGAGGTTCGGGGGCTTCTACATGCTACCAGACTGCGGGGCCCCTGAAGAGCCAAGAATTTGATTCCAGATCCATTAATGGGTTAGGATGCCGCCCCCCCCTCTCTTTAAATTTAGTTTTATTGTCAAGGTGATGTTCAGAGGGGTTACAGCTATATACATAAGGTAGTGAGTACATTTCTTGTCAAATTTGTTACCCCCTCCCTCATTTTTCTCCCACTTTCACTCCTCCCCCCAATTCCCCACCCCCTCTGCAAGTTGTACGGGTCATTTACAATGTATTGTCTTGTGAGTGTCACTGTTGCATTGATATACCCTTTGGGCCCTCTTTTAAGGCAAAGAGATGAGCTCTCTCCCTCTTCCCCCAGTTCTCCTCCTTCCCTGGAATGCAAGGGTGAAGCCTGAACCCTAGGAGTGTGAATTTGCTTAGAAGTGGTTTTGATGCCAGCTCTAGCAGGGCAGAGTAGACTGGGACAGCCAGGCCATGGCTCCCAGCGCACTCAGTCTTATCTGATGTTTTGAATCCCTGAGAAAGCCAGGAATTCTGGGGTTGATGGAGGTGTGGGGGGGGGGGGAGACAAGGACTCAGGAAGGGGGTCAGGAGGAGAAGGGGAGGGGGAGTCAGCATCCTCCTGCCTTTGCTATTTCCTGGGCTGTTGGTCTGCCCCCGCTTACAGAGGTTAGAGAGGCAAAGAATTGCCCTGCAGCCTCGGGTAATCACTGGGCTGAACAGAAAGAGCCTCAGAAGGAGATTGTTACTTGAGAGAGGCAGAGAGAAGGAGGAGAGAGTTCAACCCACTCTTTTCTCTCTAGAAACAAGGATCTGAAATTGACTCAGGCAGCACTGGTGAGGGGAAGCTGGTGTCACTGGTTAGCCACAATGACAGAGGGAGGAGAGGGCTGGATGCCGAGCTGAGCTCTGTGCCCCACTGGGAGCCTCCTGTCCTGCGCCATCCGTGCCTGGGCTGTCGAGGGGTGACCTAGGGCATCTAGGGATGACCAGAGGCAGCACCCACACTAGGGGTCAGGTCCTGGTGCTTAAGCCCTCTCTTGGAACTTAACTTGAGTAGAATTACTTAGCCTTCCTGCTCTTCCCTGGCAAGCCATTAGGAGAAAGTTGGGCAGTGTCTATTGGAGAGACAATTCTGAAGCACTGTGCCCCACCCAAGGACAGCACAGTGTATCTGGATTCTGCTACTTTTCCCACCTTCAGCAGTGCAGGCTGGGAGGAGCGGCTCCACCCTGTCCACAGCTCATCCCTGAGGGAGGTGGGTGGGACTTGCTCATCCATCTTACAGATGAGCAGACCAGGGCTGGAGGAAATAGAGGGCAGCTTGGGGCATGGTGACCAGGCCGCTAGCACCAGTCTTCTCAGGGAGGCTTCTGAGCAGGGGCCCTCTGGTACTGTGCTAGAGGATATCTTCCCTCTTGACCATGAGCAAGGGAAGAGGGGGTAGAGACCTTTAGGGATGCGTGCCTGTGTGTGTGTGTGTGTGTGTGTGTGTGTGTGTGTGTGTGTGTGTGTGTGTGTGTGTGTGTGTGTGTGTGTGTGATTGGGGGGAGGGGGGCTTAGAGCTCTCTCCTTCCTTCTCTCTTCCTTTCTTCCCTCCATCCCTTCCTCCCTCCCTCCCCCCCTCCTTCTCTCCCTCTGTCCCTCCCTTTTTCCCCCACCCCCCTCTCTTTCTGTTCTGGTCTTGGGCTTGAACTGAGGGCCTGCACATTGTCCCTGGTGCTGTTCCCTTGTACTCTAGGCTAGTGCTCTACCACTTGGAGCCACAGCTCTATTTCTGGCTTTCTAGTAGCTAACTGGAAATAACAGTCTCATGGACTTCCCTGCACAGGCTGGCTTTGAACTGCTATCCTTAGATCTTAGCCCCTGAGTAGCTAGGATCACAGTTGTGAACCACCAACAGCCAGGATTCTGCCTTGAAATTTTCTAATCAGGACTCTGCCTTGAAAGCTTCCCGGGCTACCTTGAGCGAGTCACTGTCCTTTGTGTGCCTCAATGTAACCATCCGTACAATAGGAGTCACATCTCTGGGGCTGCCCCATTAGAGTTGCTATGCTACCCTCTGCAGAGAACATAGGAAGCTATAGACCCTAGCAAGTGTCCATGCATTGCACAGATGGATGAAAGCCCACGGAGGGCAGATTTGTCCAAAGCCACAGAAAGAGGCAATGGCCAGGCCAGGGCTAAGAGGCCATGATATGCAAGGACCAGAAGCCAAAGGTTGTGAGATGGGGAAGCAGGATCCGGGGTGGGGGATTTAGGAGCAAGGGAAGGGACAGCCTTTCCAGGCTCTCCCTGCAAGCCAGCAGAGTGGCAGGCAGACACATGTTCTGGTGCATGCCGCAGCCCTCCACCCCCGCACAGCCGCCCCCGCACAGGCTGAGCCACACTGACACTCCAAGAGCCTCGCTCCTTGCCTCCCTCCTGCTTCCCTCCACACTGGCACTGCTGCCAGCCATACCTGCAGTCTGGGTCTGAGAGCAGCCCCTCAGAGCACCACACAAGCATGTACCTTCCTGTGGGTGCACAAGTGCAGGCACACACACACACGCATGCACACACATGCACATGCACAGATGCACACAGGCTAGCCCCTACAGGACACAGAGCACAGGTTCCTCCTTCAGCTCAGGGTCAGAAAGAAGACACCAGCTGTGCTTCTTGGCTCTTTTGTTTTCTCCGTCTCTCTCTCTCTCTCTCTCTCTCTCTGTCTCTCTCTGTCTCTCTGTCTCTCTGTTTTTCTGTCTCTCTGTCTGTCTCTCTCTCTCTCCATCTCTCCAGTCTCTCCAGTCTCTCTGTCTCTCTCTTTCCCACTTCTGTTCTCTGAGCAAGCCCTCTGCCTGAGCCCATCCTGTCCCACGTACAGGCTGCCCATGGCCTGACTTCCTCCAAGCTTTTCCACAGGAACTCCCCACCACAGGTGAACATAGTGCCACCCACCCACCGAGCTCCACCTCTAGCTCTCTAGGTCCCCGTGGGGCCTGGCTGTCCCCTGTGCCGTCAAGTGGGGTCTGGAGGTCAGGGCCACTTTCTGAGCTGGAGAAGATTGAGGATCTTACGACCTTGGGTTCTAGGGGAAGAAGACTTCTGCGATCCTTGCAGCCATCCCACAAGTATTTCCTGAGCAGGTTTTCTGGTCTCAGCTCTAGTCTGAGATCAGCACACAGCACAGACAGAACTTTTTGTTGTCTTCTGTCCTCATGGGGTGCACAATCTGACACAAAGACGTTGTACATTAATTAAACCACTTCAGAAATTATTACTTAAATGCAACTGTGTAGAGCTGATGAACACAAATATGAGCTTGAAAGAGACCTCTACTAATGGGATGAGGGAGGTATCAGGGAGGGCTTCCCTGAGGAAGTGGCAATGGGGACTGGGACTAAGTAAGAATTCCCTGGAGGGAGGTGTGTGCATACGTGTTCTTGAGAGTGGGAACAGCTCAGGCAAAGGCTCTGAGTGTTTCCGGGTAGCATGTCAGCCCTGAGAGGATCTAGGGTCTCATTTTCCTCTGGCCTGCACAGCCTGCCCCCCAACTCCCAGACCATGGGTCTTAGAAGAATATGAAAAGCCTGTCATCTAGGGCAAGTGGGGGACAGGTAAAGGCTGGAGGCCAAACAAGTGCCAGGGAAAGAGGGCCTTTATGAGGGGGAAGGGCCTGGGGAGGGGGCTTTTCTCTCCCCCTAGGCCTTCAGGGATGGACCCAGAGGGAATAGCAATGGTGACACATAGGTGAGGAGAGGTGGATTTTACTTCGGAGCTGCTCTTTTGTCCCACAGATTCCCACAGCCGATGGAGATGGTTGGTGGTGGGGTAGTAGGCAAGTTCACAACTCTAGCCTCCTGGGTGCCCTCCTGTTCCCACATCTCTCCCCTTACCTAGCAAGACACTGACAGCAAGAATGAAGCGGCAGATGCATATTGCAGGGCCAGGACAGCCTCAGTTCACTCAGAATATCCAAGAGACCAATGCTATTATTTTATGGATGAGGATGGGAGGTCCAGAGAGAGCAAGGGCTACATCCAAGGTCATGCAGGCCAGAGACCCAGAATTGAGTCCTTTCCAGTGCATGACTTATAGCACCTGGGGCCTCTCTCTCTGAAGCAGGGACCCCTAGAAGCCTCTGGGGTGTGCACCCTGGACAGGCAGGCCACGCAGCCATCAGAGGCCGGGAAGATAGCCTTTCCTCTGCCTCTCCCTGCTCCGGCCCCGCTGCTAAGCATTGCCAATAATTTTCTATTCCTTCCATTATGTTTTTCCTTCTTTGTAACCCATTCAAGAAAAGCCATGTGCAGCCAAAACAAGGAATATGTTGGAACTTCTGTTGGTTCGATGTTCCCTGCAGCAAACAGAATCTTCGGGTTCTGAGGCCTTCTGTGTCCCCTGTGAGACTTCTGCTAGGTTGGCGTCAGGGCCGGGGGTGCAGGACAGCTCGTGCCCACAACATCTTCTGGAGTCGGGGAGTGGGTGGCACCGCAGCAGCAGGCAGGAGGGGAGAGGCTCGGTTTCGGCTCTGATCACAGAGCTGCGGCAGCAAGCGGGTAAGATGAGAGAGGAAGGCATCCACCCGGAGCCAGCTCGGCTTCTCTCATCTATCTGCCATTTGGCATTGTTTGCATGTTATTAGAAGAACCCATTGTTTTAAAAGGAAATAAAGTTAAAAAGGAAGAGGAACCGTTCATATTTCTTATTAATATTTGAGTTGCCAGATGGGCAAACTGAGTCTCCAAAGGATTAAAGTTGCCTGAGGAGTTCAGCATCAAGTGTGGTAGAAACACCTGGTGTGGGAATTTTCCTTTTGATTCCAAAGGACCCTGCCTGGCTCTAGCTTTTGAGCTGTTTGGAGAATTAGGAGCCTTCTGAGGTTCCCAGGTAAGCTAAGACCATTCTTCCTGCCAGCACACACACTTCTTCAAACACTTGGAATGCTGTCTGCTTCCCACAGGCCTCCCTACCCTAAAGTCCAGCTGTGGGCCCCTCTGATCCTAGAGTGTGGATAACAGAAAAGTAATGGACTCTGAGATGGTAATCGGGGTTCAAGGTCCTGGCTCTCAGCTTGTATGCAACCTGAGGGGTAGATCTCCATGGTAACCTGAGGGCTATGTCTCCATGGTAACCTGAGGGGTAAATCACCATGGTAAGATACTATTGGGCATGCCAGTGTCTGATGAAGCCTGACATGGAACGCTGCTTTGTGTCGACCCTGGCCTTTTCCCTTCCTTGAGAAGTTCTAACTTTGCCTGTTCTTGGTATCTCCTGGGTGGTGAGATCAGCTCGCTGGGATTATGAATTATTGAGATCAACCTGTCCCAACATGTTGGCAATCCTGACAGGCAGCAAGTCTGTCTGCTCAGGACCAGGGACCTTCTAATATCACCCCCAGCTCATCTCACAGAGGTAGAGTGCTTCATGTGTCTTCACAGACAGACAGGTTTGAATGGGAGAAGCCTGCTATGTGAAATCCAGGTGAGAGGCTGAGTAGCAGCTCAGCATATGGGACTAGACTTCTGGGGACAGGCATAGTCAATGGATAGATTTCAATTCAGTGGCATGGTCACTGGCTTGAACCCTTTGGGAGCCACTGACTCCTTTGTGAAGTTGGTGAACAATATACATCCTTTGCCCAGAACAATGCACAGACACAAAAATCATATCTATATTGTGCCTGTCCTGGGACTTGAACTCAGGACCTGGGCATTGTCTTTGAGCTTTTCTGTTCAAGTCTAGAGTTCTACTGCTTGAGCCATTTGGTAGTTAATTGGAGATAAGAGTCTCAAGGGCTTTCATGTCCGGGCTGCCTTTGAATCATGATCTTTCTGAGTAGCTAGGATTACAGGTGTGAGGTACCAGCACTGGGCTCATTTTGATATATTTTTGAGTGGATTCACAAATGCCCAGAATCTCTCCCAGAGGAACCAGCTAATAGCCCCTGGTCCTGGGAATGAAGCGGGAAGTAGTAAGAGGAAGGGTAGAGAGAGAACAGGATAGGGAGGGGGAAAGAATGAGGAGTGGCTTCCCAGAAGCAGAGTCTCAGAGGTGGGTTGTCAGTGGGCCAAATGCCAGTAGATATGGTGCAGACGTGGCAGATTAGGCCCAAGGGGGTTGACTACCTGGGGATTGCGGGGAGGGGAAGCATTGGGTGGGCAAGCCTGGCACAAGTATTTCTTCCATGGAGCTCGGGAGGGGGGGTGGTGGCAACCAGATTGTGGTGGGTTCATGGAGTGTGGGAGGTGGGAAGAGGAGGCGGCGGATGTCGGACATTTGTTCTGGAAGTTTGGCAGCAACTAGGAAGGGAAGAAGGAAGCAGCCAGGCTGCTGGGTCGAGAAGAATGCTCTTAATTGTTTTATTTGGTGGGTGGGGAGGGGGCTGTTTGGATAAACAGCCTAGAAAGAGAAGACCCTGAAGTCTGTAAGAAGTGCGGACAATCAGGCTGAAAGGGGTCCAGAGTGCAGGGACCGTTCGTGAGTGAGCCATCCCCAGAAGGCCGCCAATTCTCTGCAGAGACGCATGCATCTCCTGAGCTCCGAAGGAATGGGGAGAGGGTTCACTACAGGCAATCGGCAGTGTGACCCATCTTGGGTTTCAGGGACCAGTCACAAATGATCCAGGAGAAAAAAGGACTGGGGCTCTTTACCGCTCTTTCCATTGGGGAAACTGAGGTCCAGCAGCATAAACCAGCTGCCAGCCAAGCTGAATAAGAACTCTGGGTCTTCTGAATCCTCCCCCAGGGCGCTGCCTGGAGGCCATGTTAACCCTTGCAGGAGTTCCAGGCTAGAGAAGGCAACGCCCCCTGTGGCTGACAGCCTGCCAGACAGACAGCAAGTAATGTCCCAGTGTGAATCTTTCTCTTCACAGCCCATTAGTGCATTCCCATATTCTCAGCCACTCAGTGAATCCACTGTGGCTCTGCCCTCTTGTTGTTGTCTGGGATGTGGTCTGCACCTGCCTCCTCCCTGGCTCACGATACCCGGGTCCATTTTGTTTCTGATGATGCTAGTTGCTCTCATCCCCTTGAACATAATGATGCCCATACAAGGCATTGTGTCTCGAGCATTCACTGTACTCCAGGGACTCCACTAAGCTCATTGCCTCCCTTATTATCTCATTGGATCCCTGAAGCAACTGCTCAGGGTAGAGGGCTCTTATTGTCCACATTTTACAGGAGGAGGAAACAGGCAGACTAAGGTGAAGTGCCTTACTACTAAGTGGCTGAACCATAATTTGAACTCTGGCTGGGCTGGTCCATAAGAGCCTGCTCTTACCCACTTAGAACTGCCTTCTCTAACACAGTGGGCAGTGACCACATACAGCTACCTAAAGGAAGTAAAATTAAAATTCTGGTCTGCAGCCCCACTCACTAGTCAGATGGCAAGTGCACTATGGCCATATGCAGCTAGTGGCCGCCATGCTGGACTGTACAGAATGTTCCCACTGGCACCGAATCTATTGCTGGCATGCAACACTGATGCCAGAAAAGCCTCTGTACTGCTGAGCCAGGGCCCCATCCTAGCCTTTACCGAGGATGAAGAAACTGAATGACCAAAGGACCTCTCACAAATGGCCCAGGAGGAAGTAGAGCTAGGGAGCCTTTCCACCCTCTTTCATGTGGGGAAACTGACACCCAGAAGGATAGCAGGATAAGCCAGCTGGTAGCCAATCTGGGTGAGGACTCTCTTCCTCCTCTTCCTCTTCCTCTTCCTCCTCCTTCCTCTTTTGTCTTCCTCTCGTATCAGGGCTGGAACTCAAGGCTGGTATACTTCCACTTGAACTACAGTTCCCTTTTCAGCCTTTTTGGTGGTTAATTGAAGATAAGAGTCTCATGGACTTTCCTGTCTGGGGCTGGCTTCAAATCATGGTCCTCAGATTGTAGCCTCCTGAATAGCTAGGGTTACACGCATAAATCACTATGCCCAGTTCAGGACTTGGGTCTTCTGCGCGCCTATCGAGGGCCTTTGGTGCTGACCCTGATTACCACATTAACTACTTACGGCTCCAGGCCAGAGGAGATGATGGACCTTGATTCTATCCTCTAGTCTCTATCCCATATCTCTACCTTGCTACATTCTGTGGCCCTCGTGCTCACATGGACATATACTCCATTCCCAGACTTATACTCCATCTTCACCCAGGAGCACCTCCTCACTCTTCCCCATCTGCACCCAGGATCCCCATCCTACCTCTTTCCATCTGTACCCAGGAGCACTACCCTGATTCTTTCCCCTGTGGTTCAGGACATTCCCCTCTCTCCAAGGAACCTAGGAGCATTTTCACAGCCAGTAACTTTCCCCTGGCTCCACACCCAGCCTCACCCCTTCTCCTGAGGGGGGGGCATGCCTTTCACTCTTCTTGCACTTCAGCCCTGTCTATTCCCAAACTTTTGCCCTTGTCTTCCCTGCCTTGCCATCTGCTGACTGCCTACATGCCAGGTACTTGCTCACACTGGACAAGAATACAGAAATATGTTTTTGCCCCATGACTCTCCTTTGCCCTTTCTCCCTGATCCCCACCTCTAAGGCGGGCAGGGAAGCCTTCTGCCTTGAAGATGGAGACTTGAGGTTGCACGGGTAAACGACAAGGCTCCCTGGCGTAGGCTGTTTCCTTGCCTTCCTGGCCTCTCCTTACCTCCTGCAGTGTCTTCTGTTCTGTGCCCTTGATCCATCCATCAAATGGTGGATGTATATCATCATTGCCCTCGCATGGGAGGACATAGAGAGGTCAAGGGACAAGTTCAGAGTCACACAGTCAGTTAAGTACAGCCAGGAGTGGAGTACAGGCCTTCATGACCACAGAACTCCGGCTTCTGAGAGCTATACTCCTGCTTTTGGAGCAGATGAAAAAGTTCAAGGGCCTGAATTCTCTTGGCAAGCTTACCAGGACCGTTCCTGCCCACCTGAGGCCTCAGTTTCCAGTCTGTTAAAGGAGGGCTTTTAGATCTGATTTCTCCAGTTGCTATGGGGTCAAGAGAAGCCTAGTGGTGCCTGTGTTCTCATAGAGGGAAGCCTAGGCTTGGAAAGTCAGGAGCAGCGACCTGGTTCTGAGAAGCACCTCCTTCTGCGCATGTTAGGAGGATGCTGCATCTCTGTCCTAGGACCAAATGCTGTATGTAACTGACTCCACAGGATGAGGATGTCCTTTGGGGCTGGGCCTCTAGTTAGAAACCTCAGGCCCACAGGAAATTGTGCCCCGTGCTAGGAGCCTGCTCAGAGCGTCATGGTGTCCCTACCAGTACCAATTCCAGGAGGTATGGGGCTTGTGACAGGACATTCTCAGAAGGCAGACAGGGCAACTCTGAGCTGTCCAGAAAGAATCACTTAGAGAGGGAGTTTATTTTCAGGGGCTGTACTCAGAGGGTCTGAGTAGGTCTGGGTGGAGCTTTAGAATTCATCGTGTAAAATATCCTCAGGCAGATCTGTAGCAGCTGGTTTGATGATCACTGATCTGAGGCTCTCACCTAGAATAAAAGGGATTTTGCTGTTTGTTTTGTCTTTGTTTCAGTACTGAGGATTCAACCAGGGGCCTGTGTACTCTACCACCTGAGCATACTCCCAGTTATTTTGCCTTTCGTTTCTTTTTCACATATGGTCTTAAACAAAGTTTGATGGACCAGCCTCCAACCTATTTTGATCTTCTTGCCTCTATTTCCCACATATCTGAGGTTGCAGATGCACACTGCCATGTCCAGCTTGTTTTTGAGATAGGGTCTCCTGAAATTTTCATCAGGGCTAGTCTGTAATGCAGCGTAGGGTGTCTGCTGAGATTTTAGCTCTACCACATCTGGGTAGGAGGTTTGTTTGTTTGTTTGTTTTTTCCTAATGGAAAAATTCTATTCATCCTCCTCCCACATCTTTCCACCCACACACTGAGTTCCAGTTCTGGACCAAGCCTAGGCTAGGTGCTGGTGAGCAGGGCAGGCCCAGCCCAGCCCTTGGCAACTTGATGCCTCCTCCTTTCCTCCCCTCCCTCATGCAACACTCAGAGCCCTTCCCAGGCGTGGCTACTTTAAATGTTTTCTCTTGAGATAGTCTCGGAAATCCAGCATCTGTCTGGGCAGCTACCTAAAGGCCTTTGGGTCCCTCCACCTGCCTTAGCAGGATGGAGCCTTTAAGAGATTGTTACCCCTCTTTGTCCCCAGATGACTTCTCCGAACACCCCTGGCTGAAAATCTCTCTTGTCTCATTTTCTGTTTCTCTCTATGTTGCTTAAATCCATCTTCTGTTCCTGCAAGTCATACTTGGGATATCAGAACAGAGAGGAAAGTGGGGTTCTGGTTCCTAGGAGCTCACTGGCAGAGTGAGAGAGACAAGGAGGAAGGAGCAGCCCCCAGCTGGACCCAGATGGTGACACTGATATATATATATATATATATATATATATATAAATATAATATATGAAACATATATGAATATATATGGAATATATGATATATATGAAATAGATGAAATGTATATTTCATCTTTGTGTTTGCTTCTTGTACAGAGTTCCTAAAACCCTTGCAGTTTCCTAGGTGATGGGGTGGCTGGAACATCTCTTCTTCTAATACTTATCTTTGATCCCCAGTTCTCAACACAGAGCTCTCCTGGAATTTCCTGGGTGTTAAGAGCATCTTTTATTCGACTAGGAGACTCATTATGGAGTCCTGGGTAGGCTTGGTCACCAGAAAGATCAAGCTATGATTAGAAGCATGGAACTGAATTGGGAGTTGGGACCTCATTTCTATAAGCCTAGCTACTCAGGAGGCTGAGATCTGAGGATTACAGTTCAAAGCTAGCCCAGACAAGAAAGTCTATGAGACTCTTATTTCCAGTTATCTATCAAAAGCTGGAGAATGGAGTTGTGAGTCAAGTGGCAGAGTATCATCCTTGCACAAAAACAATAAGGGACAGCACCCAGACACTGAGTTCAAGCCCCAGAGCTGGTACACACACACACACACACACACACACACACACACACACACACACACACACACACACACGCACGCGCACACACACACACACACACACACACACACACACACACACACACACAGCATCAAACTGGCATCCTCATGTCCTGTCTTCCAGGAAGGACATCAGGGATTGAGCTAATAATTGATTGTGCCTATGTGCTGGAGCCTCCATAAACATTCCCAAAGCATGGGGTCAGGAGAGCATCTGGGTGGATGAGCACGTTCTCACGGTAGAATAGGTGTGCTCACGGAAGCAGAGCTTTGTTGCTCAGGACGTTCCTAGCCTTGCCATATGGACTTCTTCATCCAGCTGTTAATCTCTCTCCTTCACCATATTATTTTTGTATAGTAAACTAGGAATTGTGTTTTTTGTGAGGCTTGTGAGACATCGTAGAAAATCCACAAACCAGAGAAGGGGTTGTGGGAATTCTCAGTTGCCAGCTAAGCTGAGAAGAAATGGGGGTAGCTTGGGGATCAACTTCCTGTGATTGGTGTTTGAAGTAAGGGGTAAGTCTTGTGGGATGGAGCCTTTAACCTGGGTCTGTGTCAACTCTAAGTGGTTTTGATATCTGAATTGTTGGAGACCCAACTCATGTCCTAATTGATGCAGAAGAATCAGTTTGTTGGAAAGAAGAAGTCCATATACAGTGGTCAGAGTGATATAGGAGTGTTTAAAGGAAAGTGAGTTTTCCTTATACAAGACACTTGGAATCACCAAAGAAGAACTCTGTGGCAGGGTCCCACTATCTCACAGAAGTTCTAGGGTCTCTCTACTTCATTACTGGTGAAGAACAGGCAGGGTTTCTTGCCCCATGGAGAACCCAAACTTACTGCTGTGAAAGGCCATTGATTTATGTATGTATTTTGGCATTTTCTTTCTTCCTTGTCCTTTTCCTGTGGTTTCCAGTGACTACTTCCTGGTAAACGGATGTGCAGCCAGTGATAGTACCTCCCAATGTGTGCAGAGCTGGGATCAGTGCCAACCTGTGGTTTCCTCCATCCACTAGTGCCATCCTCTGCCTCTGTTGGCCTCATCTGTGTGGCTTTAACCTGCCCATTATTCTACATGGGGAGATGAAACTTGGAAGCTATGTTGGGGTGAGACTTTATCAGGAACATGGATGTGTCTTGGCAGGAAGTGGGAGGCTCATGTGGTGTGGAAGTCCAAAACCATGACTGCAAATATCTGCAGTGGACAGTGACCCTGCCTGTCACTTGCTGGGTGACCTTGAGTGCTCTCCATGGAGCTTCACTGGGACTCTGAGTCTTGGGCCCTATTCCAGATGTGAAGAATGAGAATTGGCATTTTAGTGAAAGGCCCAGATGATTGGAATAAACACTAGCATCTGGGAAGCCTGCCCAGAATCCCCTCTTCTCGCTGTCTGCACGTGGTTAGGGCAGTAATGATGCTGACCTCAGCATCAGGCCATTCAGGAGCCTCTCATATCGGAGGTTGACCAGAAGGCCTAACCTTTTAACTAGTTTTATCTGTCCCTTAGCTCAAATCCTTTTGTAATAAGATGCCAGTATTTAAACAGGGGGAAATTTCTCATCAATTTTGAGACTTCTAGAATCTCTTGAAAAATTGAACATTGCAGGAAATGAGCACATTCCTTCTGACAGCAATCAGTACTCCCCTTCCCCCACATTCACATTCTCATCTTGTCACTAATACTTGGAAGATAAAAATCTCAGGGGCTTCTTAAAACATGTGGAAATATGCTCCACCTTGGTCTTCAAAAAACAATTAAAAATGAAACCAATATTGGGTTGTCCCTTTCTACCCTTCTTTCTAGCAAATATAAAAATAAAGTTTGATAACTCACTGGGTTGACAAGGAAGGCAGATGGAATGGGGCTACTCAAGTACTAGTGGGAAAGTGAGATGACACCATCTTATTACCTGTTAAAATGCCCAAATACCATTTGTCTCTTGATCAAATGCTACCATTTCCCATAGGTAAATGCATATAACCCTAATGCACACACACACATACAAGGGCAGTTATTATTGTACTGTTTGTAATAGCTAAAGATGAAAACAAACTCAGTTGTTCTTCAATCTAGCTGGCTAGGTACAGTACTGGGTAGCCATACAATTACAAGTATATAATGTCAGGGTTTTTTATATCATGATGGATACGAAGAGGAGTCTCCAAAGTGCACAGTCCAGAGCTGTATGTGTGTAAGAGCATCGGCAGAGAGAGCCGAGGACCCAGGCAATGGCCACTTTGGGGGAAGGAGGGGCTCTAAGAGAGTGGGGCACAAGGATGGGAGGGGCTATTTTCACTTCTACAGTTTTGTATCCTTTGAACTTAGAACCACATCAATGTATTACCTACTGACAGCCAGGCACCAGTGGCTCATGCTTGTAATCCTAGCTACTCAGGAGGCTGAGATCTTAAGATCTCAGTTTAAAGCCAGCCCAGGCAGAGAAGTCTGTGAGACTCATATCCAATTAACCAGCAAAACTTCAGAAGTGGAGGTGTGGTTTAAGTGGTAGAGCACAAGTCTTGAAAAACAACAACAACCACCACCTAAGGAACAGTGCCCGTGCCCTGAGTTCAAGTCCTAGGACAGGCACAAACAACAATGACAAAAACAAAAATTTCAGAGACATATTCTGTGTCTCTGACACTATAGGAATCTAATGTTTCACAATTTGATGAGTGCCAACTTTTTTCCTTCCTTCCTTCCTTCCTTCCTTCCTTCCTTCCTTCCTTCCTTCCTTCCTTCCTTCCTTCCTTCCTTCCTGCCTGCCTGCCTGCCTGCCTGCCTGCCTGCCTGCCTTCCTACTTTCCTTTGTTTTATTCTGTCATTCATGGGGCTTGAACTCAAGTCCTGGGTGATGTCTCTGAGCTTTTGCGCTCAAGGCTAGTACTCTAAACTTTGAGCCACAGAACCAGCCACTTCTGGTTTTCTGGCCATTGATTGGAGATAAGAGTTTCATGGACTTTCCTGCCTACCCAGATATCAAACCACAGTCCTCAGATCTTACCCTCCTGACTAGCTAGGATGACAGGTGTGAACCACCAGTACCCAGCTGAATCTAACTCTGATGACTCTGCAGGACTTCTCTTGGGTGAGACTAGATTTTTTTGGTCCCTCTCTGGGTCTCTCTGGCTTTCCTTAACGTGGCCTCAGCTGCCTCAGTGAGTGTGAACAGCTGTAGGGAGGATGTGGAGCTACTTCCCCAGCATGGTACCACTGCAGGAACTCTGGTTTCTCTGGGAAGCCCAGTGCTTAGACCCCTCACCTCTTGGCCTTCTCTGTCTTCCTAGGGGAGCCTTCTCTGTCGTGCGCAGGTGTGTGAAGGTGCTGGCCGGCCAGGAGTATGCTGCTAAGATCATCAACACCAAGAAACTCTCAGCCAGAGGTAGGTTCTGGCCCATGCCTCTCCCACAGGGCTCTCCTTCCCTTCTTCCCTCCCTCTACCTCTTGGTTTCCCTTTCTTGGAGAATCTAGGCTGTGGGCCAGACATCCCCCAGGAAGCTCTGATAGGACTTCCTTTCCCCGATCTTCTGCACTCCTTTCATTTCTCACCTTCACACCCCTGTTCTACCACCCTCTGCCTAGCGTCCTAACCTAGCTCCTTCCAACGCTGGCCTTCCAGCTTCATGCCTCAGCTCACCTCTGCCCTGACACCCATCCTCCATCTGAGGGGGTCTCCACCATTTTCTCTCTCCTATTTATTTCCCTCGTGGATGTCCTCTGGCTTAGCCTTACCCCATTTGCTGATTGGTTCCTTGTTATTAAACCTTGATCTTGACCCATTGCCTCTTGATGGGATGTTCCAAGAAGGTGGGCAGGCCTCACCACCACTCTGGGTGCTCTCAGCACCTGGGACAGGGCCTGGGCAAGGGGCTGGGTGTGGCCATGAACTCCAGGTATCTCTGTTCCATCATACCAGCACACTTTTTTTGCGGGGGGGGGGGGATCTGGTCCTGGGGCCTGAACTCTGGGCCTGGGCTCTGTCCCTCAGCTCTTCAGCTCAAGGCTAGCGCTCTACCACTTGAGCCACAGTGCCACTTCCGGCTTTTTTCTTTTTGCTTATGTGTTGCTGAGGAATCGAATCCAGAGCCTCATGCATGCAAGGCTAGTGCTCTACCACTGAGCCACCTTCCCAGCCCCAACCAGACTGAAAAATCTCTAATCTGCATCTTTTCTTTTTTTTTTTCTTTCTTTCTTTCTTTTTTTTTTTTTGTCATCTCACTACTGGAGCTTAAACTCAGGACCTAGTGCTTTTCCTTGGCTTTTTTTCCCCCCAAGATTTGTGCTTTACCACTTGAACCATGCTTTTGCTTCTGGCTTTTTGCTGGTTAATTGGAGATGTGTCATGGACTTTTCTGCCAGGGCTGTCTTTGGTCCATGGGTCTCAGATCTCAGTCTCCTGAGTAGCTAAGGTTATAGGTATGAGCCACCAGCACTAGGCCTGAGATGTCCATGTGTGTGATAGGGACTAAGTTGTGGAAAAGCCTTCCCTCAGACTACTTGCCTTTAGCATTTGTTTAAAAGGGCAAGAGTGGCCATGACTAGATCAGCATGTTGGAGATTGTTTTCAAAGATGTCAAAGTCTTCTCAAACCCCAGTGTATAAGTTGTGTTGGGGGCTGACTGATCTGGGGGGAATTCTGTTGGGTGAGGGGGAGCAGCAGAGGGGCAGGCATATGTCCAGCGGCTTGACGGCTGCAGCTGTATGGGTGTGGGGCTCATGGACTCCTGCCTGTGCCGGTGCAGGTTTTTCTCTCTGTGCCCTTCAGGCCTCCCAGTAGGCCTTGTGTTGGCCTGTGCCTAGCTGCTTTCATCTCTGGCTCAGTGCTGCAGGGGATGCTGTCTAGTTACAGATTTCTGCACCCTGCAGGGTGAAGAGGCTCAGTACAGGGGTCTCTGAGGGCCCCCTGGATCCTCATATGGCAGGCCAGATCTGTGCAAGGTCGGGAGCCAGAGCCAAAGCCACAACTAGGGCCAAGGAGCCAGGCAGGCAGGCAGGCCTGGATTAGCTGTTTTCTGCTGTGTAGCTAGGAGCAATCTGGTGCCCTCTCTGTGTTTGGTGTCATTAGGAATCAAGGCAGATGTCACAAGGCCTGAGATACAGCAGGACATCTGGAGTTCACTGGCCCCTCTGGACCAGAATCATGGCTTGGTTTGAATACTGGGGGTCCTGGATCACAATTTCAGGAGTACATCCACACACACGCACCCCACCCCTCACACACACCATACACATATACACAGAGGTGGGGAGAGAGATGGTGGGCACAGGACAGCAGAACAGACATGACTCCAGTTCAGAAAGGTGACTAAACAAACATTGTTGAGAGACAGGACCTACTCTGCCCCGGCCAGGCTGTTTGTAGAGCTCTTGACTGCCTGGGAGGAGAGAGGAAGGTGAGCCAGGCCTAAGTAAGCATGCAGGGTGGGTGTGGGTAGGTTAGCAGGGAACATTCCAGAAGTCTGCCAAGTGCCTGCTGTTTCTCCCCAGTGGGAGAGGTGGAGCCAGCCTCTTTTAGCAAGTCTCTTTTGTTTGTCACTCATGGAGCCTCCAGGGGGGCTTTAGTGCTTCTATTTGGCTGCACACTCTACATTTCTCCTGCTGCTGCTCAGAAAGGGCTGTGCCCACCCCGGGGGTCTGCCCAGCCCTCCCAGATCGCTGTGGATTCCTTGTGCTGGTGCTGCCCCGCCTCTTCTAGCAAATCCACAAGATACTCTGAATATGTATTCTAAAGCTAGTCTTTAAAAAATATCCATAATTCAAAAAAACCAGCGAAATGAAAAGTCAATTTTGCATGTCCAGTTGCCTGTCAGTTCTCAACCCACAATCAATGTCTCACAGTCTTTAAAAAAATCTATCTATCTATCTATCTATCTATCTATCTATCTATCTATCTATCTATCTATCTATCTATCTATCTGCACCTGCATTTAAGAGAGAAAGAAAAGAGAAAGAGGAGGGAAGAGGGGAAGAGAGAGGGAGGAGAAAGGAAGGAAGAAAGAAAGGGAGGGAGAAGTGTGTTCTGCCCTGAGGGTTAGATTCAGTGGGCGAGGCCCACGCCTCGGCATTGAGGATGCATGGCTGTCTGTCGCAGTGCAGTGGAAGGAAGAGAATTTGGGACAGGCTCCAGACCACGCCCCCCCCATCCCTTTCCTCAGTGCAGCCCGTTTGGATGCAGGGCACACAGATGTGGTTGGTGCCGTGGCAAGTGCCTGTGACCTTCTTAGGCGCTAGGCTCCACGGGCGAGCAGGGGGGTCACTTCCTAGGTCCCAAGCAGCCAGTCTCAAGACACACCATTGAAAATATGGCAGGAGCTCCTCTGGGCGATACTTCAGCTTCATTTAGAGCCCCAAGAGGAGGCCCCCAGAAGGAGGCCCCCAGGAGGAAGTAAGGCCCACCATGCCCGTCCTCCTAGCTTCTCTTCCCTGTATATCTGGTCTTTGGAGTTTGTTCTCCCAGGATAGGAAACCCTATTAATGCTCTGCAGAGGGAGAAGAAGCTTCCTGCTTCTAGTCTTGTAGACTTTTCCACTTGGGCTCATTGTCCCTTCTGCCAGAACCCCATGTCCAACTATCTGTTGGAGCCGAGTCTCCTACAAGCAGAACCTAGCTGGCCTGTGACTGCATTTCCTCTGCCCTGCCCTGCCCTGCCCTGCCTTGCTGTGCCCTGTTAGAACCTCTGGCTACAGGGATCTTCCTGTAGAGTATCTTCAACCTGGCCTCCCCATGCTGAGATGACCCAGCCACCAGGGTGAGAAAAAGATGTGTGTGTGTGTGTGTGTGCGCGTGCACATGCATGTGCCAGTACTCGTGTTTGAACTCAGGGCTTGGGTGCTGTCTCTTGGCCATTTTCACTCAAGGCTGGTGCTCTGCCCCTTGAGCTAAGGCTGAACTTCTGGGTCTTTGGTAGTTAATTGAAGATAAAAAGGTCTCATAGACATTTCTGCCTGGGCTGGCTTTGAACCATGACCTTCAAATTTCAACTTTCTGAGTAGTTAGGCTTATAGGCATGAGCCACCAGTGCTTGGTAGAAGAAACCTCTTGAGATGGAATCCTGGGCATTAAGGGAAAATCTAAGACAATACCTGTGACAAATCCCTGTGACCTTTTACCACTGTGTGACTCTGATGAGTAGATGGACTGGTAACCAATTAATTAATTACTAAAATGGGAAGCAATGTGGCACTGTGATTACAAACATAGAATGAAATCTGACTCTGATGATTGTGTTGGGACCTTGGACACGCTGCTGGCTGCTCTATGCCCTGTGGAGAATATTCAGGCAAGGTCTTGCCCTCGCTCACACAGTTTTCTAGGATCTGGGACTTGAAATAACATATGCATAAACTGGGTAGTTTCAAGCAGCAGTACTAATATACTACTATAAAAATAAGTCAGGGTAAGAAGGAAATGACAGAGCAGGAAGGATACTCTTAGAAAAGGCAGCCACAGGGCTGGGAAGGTGACTCAGTGGTAGAGTGCTTGCCTTGCATGCATGAGGCCCTGAGTTCGATTCCTCAGCACCACATCAGCAGAAAAACCCAGAAGTGGCGCTGTGGCTCAAGTGGTAGAGCGCTAGCCTTGAGCTGAAGAGCTGAGGGACAGTGCCCAGGCTCAGAGTTCAGGCCCCACAACCGCCAAAATAAAATAAAATAAAGAAAAGGCAGCCAGACCATGGCTTTTACCTTTGATCCTAGCTACTAGGGAGGCTGAGACTGGAAGGATCATGGTTCCAGGCCAGCCTCGGCAAAAAAGTCCACGTGACTCCACTTCAACAGAGGAAGCCGGATATAGTGGCACGTGTGTGTCATCTCAGCTACTCTAGGAAGTATAAACAGGTGAATCATGGTCCAGGTGCATGCTTGGCTAGGAAGTGAAATCCTACCTCTAAAATAACAAGTTCAAAAAGGGCTGGAGATGTGGCTCAGTGGTATAGTGCTTGTCTAGTAAGCTCAAGGCCTTGAGTTCAAATCCTAGTACCTACCTGCAAAAGAAGAAAAGAGAAGGCAGCCAGGAAAGCTCTCTGAGGAGATGACATTATGCTTCCTCAGTGAAAGGGGACAGTCATGAGAAGGTCCAGGAGAAAATCATTCCAAGCAGAGGAGAACAAGTGCAAAAGCCCTGAGGTAGAAAGGACCTTGGTATACCTGAAGCCAGAAAGAGGACCAAAGTGGTTGCTGCTTCATAGTTGAAATGAGGCAGAATACAGAGAGATCTTGTTGGTTTGGTGTGGAGTTCAGGGGAAAATCCAAGAATGGGGCCTTCAGAACTCTGAGTTCTAAAAATAATTCTGAAAAGAAGGCTTCTCCTTTAATTACTGGGTCTTAGTTTCTCCATTAACATAACAGAGCAAAGGCCTCAGAGGTCTGGAGAAACATGGTCCCTCCATGTCTTCAAGTCTCTGAACTTTAGAATTTCAAAACATCCTGTGCAGGGTTCTAACATTATTGTACCATGTATGTGTTTTCATTCAGCACATGAACTCTGTGACAGCCACCATCCATGCACAAGATGGCACTGAGCAGGAGATGTACGAGAAGTGTTCATGCATTTCCTGCAGGCTGGGCTACTGGAAAGACAGTGCAAGGTTGGGTGGCCAGCATTTCCCTGTCAGTGATCAGTGCTACTGGGCTCCTGGGCTGGTCACATGGAAAAAAAAACATCAAAATTGGGCTGGGAAGGTGGTTCAGTGGTAGAGCGCTTGCCTTGCATACCTGAGGCCCTGGGTTCGATTCCTCAGCACCACATAAGAAAAAAGCTGGAAGTGGCGCTGTGGCTCAAGTGGTAGAGCACTAGCCTTGAGCTGAAGAGCTGAGGGACAGTGCCCAGACCCAGAGTTCAGGCCCCACAACCGGACCCAAAAAAAAAAATGAAAATGAAAAAAAAACATCAAAATTAGCCTGGGAAGATGGCTCAGTGGTAGAGCGCTTGCCTTGCATGCCTGAGGCCCTTGGTTTGATTCTTCAGCACCACATAAGCAAAAAGAAAAAAGCCAGAAGTGGCGCTGTGGCTCAAATGGTAGAGCGCTAGCCTTGAGCTGAAGAGCTGAGGGACAGCACCCAGGCCCAGAGTTCAGACCCCACGACTGGACCCCCCCCAAAAAAAACAATTTAAAAAAAAACATCAAAATCCTGCCTTGAGCAAGACACTAGTGGCTTACTCTTGTAATCCTAGCTACTCTGGAAGCTGAGAGCTAGAGGAGCAAAGTCTGAGGACAGATTGTATGAAAAAGTGTATTAGACTTGATCTCCAAAATAACTGGCAAAAAAACCAGAGCTGGAGGTATGATTCAAGTCATGGAGTTCCAGCAGAACAAGCAACCAAGCAATAGTTAGGGCGTGAGTTCAGACCTTAGTACTACCAGAAAAATAAAAAGAAAAAAAAAAACCTTGTATTTGGGCCCTACCAATTTAGTGGGTGTGGTTTAGGCTGGAAGACTTCCTGTCCTCTCAGAATCCTGACCTCGACCTACTTCATTTCTGATCCTGCTGGGCTGGGGTGGAACAGGGCATGTTCAGAGCTGGGTCTCAGCCTTCCCTAGATGACCATGCCTCCTCTGTCCAGGAACCAGTGTCTGTGCGTGGAGGGTATGGAGGGAGGCTGGAAGGGAGGGGGAGAAGAGGATGTCCTGCAAAGGCTGGCAGCATGGGGGGGGGGGTGAGCCTATGGTGTGGACACAGTGGACTTCATTGCCTTGCTGCTGGCAAAGCCATATTTTACCACTGACCTGGGTTTCAGAAGCCACTGGGGAGCAGAGATGTTGCTCTGGGGTGGGGATCTGGGTGACTAGGAACAAGACTGGAGCTTTTGTCCACCATCCTCACCCTTCAGCTTCCTTGCCTGCTCTGGAGGGGTCATTTGGTCACTAGGCTCTAGTCCTGGTTGGTCTCTACGTGTCAGTCAATGTGACCTCCTCTTTGTGGGCCCCAAAGTTCCCATCATGAGACAGGTGGTGTGGTGGTGGCTGTTCACTGGCTGTGGACAGCAGCACAGCCCAGAGTTTGAAGCCCAGCTCTGGAGTCTGACCCTCTGATGTCAAGGTATGGCTTGATCACTGCTCTACCAAGGCTCACCTAAGGGTGTGACTTTGGACTCTACTTAACTCTGAATCTATGACCTTCCTCTGCAAAGACAGCAATTGGTGGTGCTTCTTGCAGAGGATTGTTGAGCTGGCTTGGAAGGCATATAAAGCAGTGCCTGGCTCAGTCAGTACAGGTTGAATATCCTCAATCCAGAAATCCAAAACTTTCCGAGTACCATGTGACATTAGAAGTGGAAAATTCCACACATTGTTCATGCAGGCATGGTGAAAAGGCTGGGCGCTGGTGGCTCACGCCTGTAATCCTAGCTACTCAGGAGGCTGAGATCTGAGGATCATGGTTCAAAGCCAGCCCGGGCAGGAAAGTCCGTGAGACTCTTTTTTTTTTGGTCGGCCGTGGGGCTTGAACTCTGGGCCTGGGCGCTGTCCCTCAGCTCTTCAGCTCAAGGCGAGTGCTCTACCACTTGAGCTACAGCGCTACTTCCGGTTTTCTGGTGGTTTATTGGAGATAAGAGTCTCACGGTCTCTCCTGCCTGGGCTGGCTTTGAACCTCGATCCTCAGATCTCAGCCTCCTGAGTAGCTAGGATTACAGGCGTGAGCCACCAGCGCCCGGCTAGAGTCCGTGAGACTCTTATCTCCAATAAACCACTCAGAAAACCAAAAGTGACGCTGTGGCTCAAGCAGGAGAACACTTGCCTTGAGCTGAGGAGCTGAGGGACAGCACCCAGGCCCAGAATTCAAGCCCCACGACCGACAGAAAAAAAAATGGTGAGAATATTGGATAACTACCTTCAGGCTATGTCTACACAGTGCATATGGAAGCATTAATTCTGTGATCAATCTTGAGTCCTATCCCCAAGGTATCTCATGATGTTTATGAAGGGATGCTCTGCATGTAGTATACATTTGCTAGTAGTTTCTCTTAACCCTGTTGTCTGAACTCAAGGCATTAACTTCCAAATTGTGAGAAAAATACTGTAAGGGGCACTGGGGAAAGCATTCAGCTCTACTCATTCACCACTGACGCTTCGTTGGCCCAGACTGCAGTTTTCTTTGTGCAAAGTGGCAGTGGAGTCCGCAGTAGACTGTGGTAGCACCGACTGGATCTTGTTCCTAGTGGTGCAAGTGTTGGGGGCCACAGATAGCAGGTGCTCAGCAAGCTTCTCCTAGGTGGATGGGAAGGCCCCAGGAGTTTGAATGGGGATCCCGAGGGCTCCGGGCCAGCCCTGAAGCTGCCACATGCAAGTTCTGTCCTATAGGCATTAGGGACACTCTGTCCTCACCCCAGAGTCTTCTGAAAGGAAGGCGCTCCTGTGCAGAGCACACAGTCAGTCATTTGTCCTTCATTTAGTTCTTCTCCCTCCCCCCTCTTTCTTTGTGCCACCCTGGCCTGAGCTTTTGTGCTCACAGCTAGCATTCTACCACCTGTGCTATAGCTCCACTTTCAGGTGTTTTCATTTTATTTTGGTTTTGGTTTTGGTAGTTAATTGAAGATAAGAGTCTCTGCCCGGGCTATCTTCTAATTGCCATCCTCAGATCTCCGCCTCCTGAGTAGCTAGGATTATAGGCATGTGTCACTGGTGCCTGGCTTCATTTAGCCATTTCTTGAGTCTGTTGTGTACCAGGCATTCATGTAGGGGGGGATGGCAGGGACTCTGCTTTAAAGACATAAGTGTCTATGAGATAGAGGAACATTTTTTCGGAGGTCACTGAGAACACAGAAGGGGCCCTGATCATGGCAGTAGAGGCAGGTTGCTAGCAACTAGTGATGTCTACAGGTGGATTGATGGGTGGTGAGTGACGCATGGGGGCGCGCTGAGACACCTGTGCTGAGAGCTGCTAGTGTCAGAGCCAGAGGGCCGAGGTCATGCGAAGGGGAAGAATCCAGCGGCAGTCTGTCTGCTAGGCCAGTGTTAGGTTTTTAAAAAGAGGTAGCCGAGTAAGAACAGCAGCACGCACGTGGTATTCAGGTAAGGGGTAGGTTTATTCATCGTTCCGGCTGGCACCAGGCCATCTTGGTCCTCCATGCGGTGGGGAAAGGCCTGGGAAAGAGAGCTGAGAGAGCTGGGAAAGAGAGAAAAGAGCTAGAAAAGAGCGCATCTGGGAAAGTTGGGAAAGAGAGAGAGCTAGGAAAGAGAAGAGAAGGAAAGAGCTGAGAAAGAGCTAGAAAAGAGCAGAGAGAGAGAGAGAGAGAGAGAGAGGGCGTCTGGGCCTGGGCTAGGCCTTATCTAGGGTATGGGCAGAGAAAGGTGTGGCCACATCAAATTCAGATGTGACCTCAGCAGATGCAGATGTGACCTCTTCCAGGTGTGCCAGTTGCCTAGGTAACGCAGGTACTGGGTGGAGACTTTGCTGTGAGGAGGGTGGAGTCTGCTAGCCATCAGGAGCGGACCTTACAGTCAGGACAGGAGGGGTGGGCCTGGAGGGGGGCAGCAGGTGGGGAGGGGGGCAGGAGCTAGGCTGGGGCACCCCAGGCAAGGGAGGCAGCATAAGCTAAGCTAGGGAACCCCAGGTGGAGAGGGGGGCACCCCAGGCTTGGGGGGGGCTTGGTCTTGTCACACCGAAAGTGACTTGAAAAATCCTAGAACCTGATTGTGTCGACAGGCAGGGCCTCACACAAGTCTGGGAGACCCAGGGCTCCCCTCTCCAGCGCACCCCACTACTGTCCCAAAAGACGGTGGCTGGGGTGTTGGGGAAGGGTCCACCCCTCCCGGGGACTCATCTGGCCTTTGTGTTTCAGATCACCAGAAGCTGGAACGCGAGGCCCGCATCTGCCGCCTGCTGAAGCACCCCAACATCGGTGAGCGCCAGGGGTGCAGCTGCTCTCTTTCTGCGGGGACGGAGGCGACAGGAGTGGGAGAGAGGGCGTCTTGCATGGCTCCACGCGACTGGAGACCAGCTTGGTTCGGGGGAAGGTGAAGAAAAGGCCCTTCCTCCAGTCCCATGCTGCCTGCCGCAGCCTCCTTCAGAAAAGCTGTTCCCCGAGCTCCAGAGAGATCTAAATAGGCCAGGGGGGAGCGTCACCTTGCACGGTGGTGGGGCCCACTCCCCAGCCCCCCACTCCCTACAGGGCCCCACCCACCTCCCTGCCAGCCTGGTGTGGACTGTCCCTGGAGACGCTGGGTGCGGGGCAGGTGTTCTGGAAGCCAGAACAGGGATGGACCCACCGCAGACAGAGCCCCACTGCCTGACACCCCCACTCCTATGCTAATGGGTGCAGGTCCCTGCAGTCAGGGCTCTGGGTCGTGAGGGGAGGAGCAGCTGTGAGACCCAGCTATCAGGGTGGTATTGGTAGGTAAGCTGTCCTCTCCGGCCCCTTTTCAACATTGAGCAAGGGCAAGGCCTGAGCACTGGCAAAGGTAGAAAGGTGGGCCTGGCATGGGCCTGGGTCTCAGCTCTCAAGGCTGCCAGCAGATGCCAAGGCCCTGGTGGAGGAGCTAGCTCTGTAAGGAGGGTTCCCGCGATGACAGCAGCCACCACACCTTCCTGGGGTCCCAGCGCCCAAGGGTTCACTCCTGGAGGAAGCAGCTCAGTCTGCTATTTATACCCAGGGGCTCCTCTCTTCTGCCATAGTGGTGGTGGGGGGGAAGGGGAGAAGGGGAGGACTGACCTGCAGCTCACCTGGGCTTCCAGTGTCTCCTGTGTGTGTTGGAGGGGTGAGAGTGATTTCTAAGCCTCCGACACTTAAAGAGGCTGAGTGGCACATGTATGTGTGTGTCTGTTTACACATGCGTGTGCTGCTCCATCTCTAGTCAGTGCTGCTCCTTCTATTTTGCACCTCTCTCCCCTTCCCATTCCCAGCCTTACTAGGAGGACTAAGCTATGGGTTTTGGGATGACAGATTGCAGGTCATACCCTAGGTTTGCTGTTTCATTGCTGTGTGACCTTTTGGACACTCTGAAGGTTTAGATGCAAAATAGAAATAGGAATAAGTAGAGACAGGTATAAACCTGCCCCAGTATTGGTAGCAAAAGAAAAAAGAAAATATCACAAGAATGTCTGAAATTCATGACTTCAGATGTATAAATAAAAACTAGGCTACAGACTTGTTTCTTCTATGCTTGGGGGGTGGGAGAGGAACTCACTATGTAACACAGGCTAGCCTCAAACTCACAATCTTGCCTCAACTTCTTAAATACTGGTATTGCAGGAATGTACGACCAAACCCAATTCAGATTTGTTTGTCCTATGACTTTTTGTTCTGTTTTTATTTGAGACAAAGTCTCATTTATGCAGGTCAGGCTAGACTCAAATTCAGGATCCTTCTTTCCCAGCCTCTTGAGTGCTAGGATTACAGGCATGACACATCATGCTTGGCTTATTCTATTTCCAAATCCTTAAAAGTCAAGTGACTATTCAACTCATTAGACACAAACACTCTACGCCCTGTAGCAGGAGGAGGGATGCCACTGCAGTGGTAGCCCGTGAATCCTACCTGTTCTCTTGGGCTTGGGCTGACGTGTTCTTCAGAGTGGTCCTCATTCTGACAGGGAATTGTAAGGAGGCCTGCCTCCTGTTCCTGGGTTCTGCGCTGTGATTCCACCCCACTCAGGCTGTAGCAGAGCTCAAAGCAACCAGAATAACCCTCCACCCCCCAAAGAGCCTGCTTCTGAGTCTGCTAGGAATTGCTCAGGTGGGCAGCCATTTATACCAGCACAGTTGAGTCTGGGGTGGTGAAAACTTCCCCCAGCTCAGTGCATCCTACGAGCCCTGAGGCCTTTTCAGGTCCTGAGGCCGAGGTCAGAGGGTGGATCTCGGATCCCAGCCTTTCTGGCACACTTCCAAAGGGCCTTGTTCTAGATGGTTCTGGCTGTTGCATGGCTTCCCATTTGGGAAAGGGAATAAGTTGACCTCCCACCAGAGTAGATAGAAAGCATCCACTCTCCAAGAATCCTGGAAGGAAGGCGGGTGAGGAGAAGGAATGTAGTCACGCGTGGCCTTGGCACACTAATGATTCGCTTACTGCGACTCTCCCGCGGGCTCCCCGTCTAGCAGCAGCACTAGGGGAATGTGGACTTCCAAGTGCCCTGTGTGCAGGCTTCCCGAAAGTGGATCCGGCCAGGCGCCCCCATGGTAGGGTGGCTGGAGGCATAACCGTGGCTAACCGATGGTTGCTGGATTCTACAAACTAAAAAGACTGTCAGTACCCACACACATTTAAAAAAAAAATGAAGCCTGACCTTCACTTTGAAATGCACTAAGAAATTAAAATAGATGAGTGGAGAGCTAGTAAGGCCAGTAGATTAAATGCTATGAATGGTAAGTATAGAAGTGCTTACTTTAAAAAAATATATTAGTATTACTATGTGATTCTACCATATGTACTCTTAAGATTTTGCTTTATAAGGCTGGGAAGGTGGCTCAGTGGTAGAGCGCTTGCCTTGCATGCCTGAGGCCCTGGGTTCGATTCCTCAGCACCACATAAGCAAAAAGAAAATGGCCGGAAGTGGCGCTGTGGCTCAAGTGGTAGAGCACAAGCCTTGAGCTAAAGAGCTGAGGGACAGCTCCCAGGCCCAGAGTTCAGGCCCCACGACCGGACCCTCCCCCCCCCAAAAAAAAATTTTGCTTTATATATTTAAAACATCTGTCATGTTTTTGTTGTTGTTGTTGTTGTTGTTGTTGTCGTTGTTGTCGGTTGTAGCTCTTGAACTCTGAGCCTGGGCACTGTCCCTCAGCTGAGCTGAGCCATAGCACTGAGCCACAGTGCCACTTCCAGTTTTCTGGTGGTTCATTGGAGATAAGAGTCTCACGGACTTTCCTGCCCCAGCTGGCTTTGAACCGTGATCCTCAGATCTCAGCGTCCTGAGTAGCTAGGATTACAGGCATGAGCCACTGGCACCTGGCTGTTGTTGGGTTTTGTTTGTTTATTTATTTATTTTTTTGCCAGTAGGTGCTAGGGCTTGAGCTCAGGTCCTCATGTTCTTGATTGGCTTCTTTTTTTTCTCACAGCTGGCACTTTACCACTTGAGCCACACTGCCACTTCCAGCCTTTTGTTGTTGTTGTTGGTGGTGGTGGTGGTCATGGGGCCTGAACTCTGGGCCTAGGTGCTGTCCCTTAGTTCTTCAGTTCAATGCTAGCGCTCTACCACTTGAGCCACAGCGCCACTTCCTGCTTTTTCTGCTTATGTGGTGCTGAGGAATCAAACCCAGGGCCTCATGCAAGCAAGGCAAGCGCTCTACCACTGAGCCACCTTCCCAGCCCCACTTCCAGCCTTTTGCTGGTTAATTAAAAGTCTCACAGACTTTTCTGTACGGACTTCAAGCTATACTTCTCAGATCTCATCTTCCTGAGTAGGTAGGATTACAGGTGTGAGCACTAGTGCCCAGCACATCTGTCGGTTTCTATGAGTTTATGTCACTTTTTGTGGCTGAGAAAAATTAAAGGGAGGAAGTAGTTCTTTGGGCTCATGGTTTCAGATCTTTCAGTCCCTGAGGGACTGGCTCTGTTGTTTCTAAGCTGTGGTGAATTGGATATTAGGAAGTACTTAGTAGAGTGCAATGCTCACTCATGCCTGCCCAGAAGGGAAGAAGGGAAGAAGGCAGTGCCGCGGGTGGGACTGGGGGTGTCAGGGACAAGATATCCTCCTCAGCAGGCACTCCTGGTGACCTGCTTCCTCCAACTAGGTCGGCAGCTCCACACAGCCATTCGGCTATGACTTCATCAGTGGGTCAATCCACGGACAAAGCTAGTGAGAGCCTGTTTGGTGATGCAATCACCTCTCAATAGCGCCACCAGCTGGGGAACCCAGCTTTCAACACATAGACTTTTCGTGGGGAGACACTTCATAGCCAAACTATGACAGTATATAATGTCATTTAAGAAAGTCTTACTATTTTGCTGGAGGTGGTGGCTCATGCCTGTAGTCCTATCATTCATGAGATGGAAACAACACAATCATGAGTTCAAGGCTAGCCTGAATTATATAAATGAGACCTTGGGCTGGGAAGGTGGCTCAGTGGTAGAGCGCATGCCTTGCATGCATGAGGCCTTGGGTTCGATTCCTCAGCACCACATAAGCAAAAAGAAAAAAGCCAGAAGTGGCGCTGTGGCTCAAATGGTAGAGTGCTAGCCTTGAGCTGAAGAGCTGAGTGAGGGACAGCGCCCAGGCCCAGAGTTCAGGCTCACGACTGGACCCAAAAAAAAACCAAAAAAAACATATAAATGAGATCTTGTCTGGAAGTGGCGCTGTGGCTCAAGGTGGTAGAACACTAGCGTTGAGCACAAAAGCTCAGGGACAGTGCCCAAGCCCTGAGTTCCAGCCCCATGACTGACAAAAATACCCAAAAAACCAAAAAACAACAACAACAACAACAACAACAACAACAACAACAACAACAAAAAACCCCAAACAAGACCTTGTCTTAAAACCCTAAGACTGAGATATGGCTCAGTGGTAGAGTGCTTGCCTAGATACCCCCTGGATTTGATCCTCCGCTATGACTTAGCGGGGAGAATAGATTAATATTTTAGAGCATTCTGTTTGGTTGTGTTTCTTTGTGCTGGTACTGGGGCTTGAACTCAGGGCCTCACACTCTCATTAGGCTTTTTCATGCGAGGCTGGGGCTCTACTACTTGAACCACATATCCCCTTCTGGCTGTTTTGGGGTTTGAGACTGGGACTTGAACTCAGTGCCTAACACTTTTGCCCATTGGCTAGCACTCTATGCTTCTGGCTTTGGGGAGTTCATTGAAGATAAGAAGCTCATGGGATTTTTATTTTGCTCAGGCTGGCTTCAAACTGTGATCTTCATTTGTCAGTCTCCCAAGTAGCTAGAATTATAGGCAGGAGCTCCCAGCTCCCAGCTTTTAATTTAAGCCTGTGCCCTGTCATCTTCTATCTCTTGTCCCCAGGGGTTACCCACTTGCCTTTCTGCCTCTGAAGTTTTTGTGATTATGAGAGCCATAGCCATCCAAGGGGCTCAGGTAGAGCTTGAACTCACAGCCTGGGTGCTGTCCCTGAATTTTTTTTGCTCAAGGCTAATGCTCTGCCACCTTGAGCCACAGCTCCACTTCCAGTCTTTTGGTGTTTCATTGGAAAAAAGAGTCTCACAGACTTTCCTGCTTGGGCTGGCTTCAAACTGTGATCCTCAGATCTCAGCCTCCTGAGTAGCTAAGATCACATGAGCCATTACTGCCTGCCAAGGAGGCTCAGTTCTGAGTCAGCAACATATACATGATCAAAACTGAGTGGCGTAGGGTTTACAGTGAAAATCGAGTCTTCCCCTACTTCTTTCTCCCATGGGTACTCCAAAGCTGCTTCTCTGAGTTCTCCCAGACTGGTGCCATGCATAAGCTTAGTGAATACATCCTCTTTAGAAAGAATCATACTGCGTGTACTTTGCTTTTCCACTACACAACGTGATCTGGAGATGATTCCAAGCCAGTGGCTATATAAACTACCGCATTGTTCTAGCAGCTGCCTGGCTTTTCTTTGTGAGGGAGGAGCCTAGCTGACCCAGCCCTGCTGCGTGCACATTTTTAGGCTGTAGCTCAGGAAAGGACGGGCCCTCTGCTCTCACAGCTGGCCCTGTGCTGACAGGGCAGAGCCCTCAGGGTCAGCCCCGGGTCTTAGGCCCTTCTGTTAAAAAGCTCAGGTGCTTTTGGGAGCTCTGGGTTCCTGGGAGTTTTCTGTTGCTGGTAAATGAGTTGTGAAGAGATGGCAGCTTTACAGCAGCCTGAGCTCAGGGACACACTGCTGTCACTCCCACCCCAGCCCCCACAACTTGATTGTCTTTCAGACATAGGAGCAGAACAGGGGTTTTAGCTTAAGACCAGCACTGTGTGAGCACCAACTGTATACCTCATATACTTCTACAGCAACACATGTCATTTTTTTTTTTTTGGTCGGTTGTGGGGCTTGAACTCTGGGCTTGAGTGTTGTCCCTGAGCTCTTCAGCTCAAGGTGAATACTCTACCAGTTGAGCCACAGCACCACTTCCAATTTTCTGGTGGTTAAGTGGAGATAAGAGTCTCACAGACTTTCTTTCCTGGACTGACTTTGAACTGCCATCCTCAGATCTCAGCCTCCTGAGTAGCTAGGATTACAGGTGTGAGCCACCGGCTCCTGGCAACACCTGTAATTTAAAAAGTGTCATTTTTGTAGTCCAGGCAAAGGAAAAGGCTCAGAGAGGCTTAGCAACTTGTTCACAGTCACACAGCCATCCAGTCCATGGCAGAAATTAGAGCCACAGGCTTCTTCCAAGACTCAAGCCTGCCCACCAATGGAACTGAGGATTGGAGAAGGGAGAAGGTCCAACTTTGATACAACAGAGGTCTTTCGTCTTTAGATCTAAGCCTTTTTCAGCAATGCCTGAGCTCTTGGTGTGCCATCTACATATGTCCAGATGTCACCAGAAAAGCGTGCAGTGCCAAGTGTGTACTCAATGGCTGAGTAGTTGGGATATTGGCTACATGGGAGTGAGAGGGGCGGTGGGGGTGGCAACCAGCGTGTCCAGATGTAACGAATTGCCTTGGCCCCTCCCACAGTGCGGCTCCATGACAGCATTTCTGAGGAGGGACACCATTATCTGATCTTCGACCTGTGAGTCTACATGTGGGTGCGGGGTGCCTTGGCAGGGGTGGCCTGAGGGGTCCCCAATGTCTTCAGGGTGGGCTGCACTCCTTCTATTCAGTCTCTCCAATGTGGCTGTCTTATCACCTAAGCTGTACAAGCTGCGTTTGCTGATTAAAACCAGCATCATATATTTATTTTTGTTTCTGTGCTATTTGTGGCCAGTGATGCCGGTTTGCCATTCGTCATGGCAATATAAAGTTGCCTTTTGGAACAGGATTTGTTAAAGCCAGAGTGAAATGACAGGCGGGTTCCTGGGTGGGTGGTAGAAATCAACGATGCCACCGGCTTTAGAACAGGCTTTGCTGGGCTGTCGATCATTGGAGAGGAGGGTGAAACACACTTGCTGTCTGAGAAGACTTTGCATTTTCTCCTCAACTTTCCTGTAACTCAAAGCTGCTCTACAAGTCCTTAAGACTTCCTCTGCAAAATAACCCGCAAAGAGCTGGGCTGGACATGTGAATCGAGTAGTAGAGAGCCAGCCAGCCTAGAAAGCTCAAGGCCCTGAGTTCAGACCTCAGCATGGAAAAGAGAGAGGGGTGGGGGAAGAAGAAAGGAAGAGAAAAAGAAAAAAAGAACAAAGAAAGAGGAAAGGCAGGCAGGCAGGCAGGTTATAACCGGTTGTAGTGCAGTATGTCTATAATCGCAACACTTGGAAGGCTGAGACTGGAGGATCAAGGGTTTAAGTACAGTCTGGGCTACATAAAGGGTGTGTGTGGGGGTGTTAAAGCTAAGTTGTACAGCAAACAGAAAAGTAAAAAACTAAGCCTTTGGGCTTCCAGGAGCTTGACGAACATAATCATGTGTTCCGAGCCCCGTCCCAAATAAACATAAGCCAGTCAGGACCCGGTTGTGGGGGGGGGGGGTAGTTGGAAGAAGGAAAGGTGTGCTGGACAGGGACTGGCAATAGCAGGCGGCCCAGTGGACTGGCCCCTCTTCCCAGACGACTTCCCCGACAGCCCGCAGGCTGGGTGGCGCTGGAGTCTCAGTGAGGAGGTAACTCCACTCTTGTCTCCCCAGGGTCACGGGTGGGGAGCTGTTTGAGGACATCGTGGCTCGGGAGTATTACAGTGAAGCAGATGCCAGGTGAGTGCCAGGTGGAGCCCGGCAGTGGTATCTGGGTGCAGGGCGTTTTGCCTTCTGCCAGCTTCTCAGAGGGCCTGCCCTCAGCCTCGCCCCTTCCTCTCTCCCCAGTCACTGTATCCAGCAGATCCTAGAGGCTGTGCTTCATTGCCACCAGATGGGGGTGGTGCACCGGGACCTGAAGGTGAGCAGCCTATCCCAGCAGCCCTTCTGGCCCAACGCTCTTCCTGCTCTCCCTCCCTCCCCCTCAAGCTGGCTGCACCTGGCTGGAATCCCTTTAAACCACCTGAGTTAGATGGGTGGGAACATTTCCCCCACTAGCAGATGAGGAAGATAGGGCCAACTGGATTTGGGCCCCAGGGCTCTGGATGCCCAGGCCCAGATGCTTTGTTGTTCAACCAGGGTGGGAAAGGCGGGCGGGCTGGGTTCAGATTCCAGCCAGGCAGTGGTCCAGCCACTAGGCCAGGGATTTCTTGTCCTCCTGGCTTCCCTAGAGAGGGGGTTGCCATAGAAATCACATAGTCATTAAGAGCACAGTGCCTGGGACACAGGCCTGCTACTGTCCGTTTGTTGTTGCTCCAGTCCTGGGGCTTGAACTCAAGGCCTACGCACTGTCACTGAGCTTTTTCTGCTCAAGGCTAGTGCTCTACCACTTGAGCCACCGCACCACTTCTGGCTTTTTGGGGGGTAATTAATTAGAGATAACTGTCTCAAGGACTTTCCTGCATGGGCTGGCTTTGAACCGCTATCCTCAGATCTCAGACTCCTGAGTAGCTAGGATTACAGGTGTGAGCCACCAGGGCCCAGCTTCCTGCTGTGGTTCTTGTTCTGGGGTGTCTGGTAGGCCAAGTACTCACTCAGCTGACTGGAAGGAGGAACGGGGCAGGTCTATAAGTCTACGGCCAGCACAGGCTGCACAGCTCTGTCCCATCAGACCTCTGCAGAGCCTGTGGCTGGTAGCTCACAGCATCCTTGCTTTGCCCAATAGGAAACCAAGGCTGCAAAAGTCTTTAGGATTTTCCCAAGGAATGCATTCCAGTTCTACCTGACCTTCAAATGCCAGATTCTGTGACCTCAGGGTCCCCTCAAGTCACTTCATACAGCTACTGCTTGTCCCAACCTCTTCCAGGGTGACTTTGCCAGTCTCTGGCTTTTAGGGACAGTGAACTCACCTAGGGAGATGCCCCTGGCACCATCTCGGAACCTTCTTTTGCTTGGTCGTGTTGCCACAGCAATCAAGCATACAGCTCCCAACACCCCTGGAGGGACTCAGGCAGCTTTGTTGCTGCTGCTGAGACTTTGGCAGGTGGTATTACGCATTTCCACAAGGGATATGGCTCCAGGCCCCTCCTTACCCTGGACACCCTCCTGAGCATGCTCCATCCAATTGGAGTCTTTCTTCTAGTCACAGTCCTCCGCACAGAATCCCTTGCCCCTCTTTTTGTGTGCCCTCCAAGATTGTTCCCATTGTACTACAGCCCTTACACACACACACACACACACACACACACACACACACACACACACACACACACATGGAATGAGGAGGAAGAAGAGGAGGAGGAATTGGAAAAGGAGGAAAACACCTTGATTTAGGCCATTCTGTCACTAATTGGTGACACAGTCAGCAAATTGGGACAGAAAACTGCTGAGACCCAGGATGTGTTGGGAACGTAGTCCCCAGAGGACAAAAGAGGCCTTGTGAAGCAGGCCGCGGGAGCTTCATTTGTTTGGGCCTGGGCTAGCTTTGGACAGTGGGAAGTTGGAGGTGTGACTCCTTGAAAGGCCCACTGGGGGAAAGTAGGAGGAAGAGTAGAAAGCAGCTGTCCCCAGACACCTCTGCAAACAAGAAGTCTGTGCATCTTAGGATGTCCATCAAGAAAATAACACAGACACTGCAAGGTGTTTTTATGGATTGTCTCCATCAATCTAGACAGACCGGACCCCTCAAGTCAGGTAGGGACTGTCTCTATTACTCTGGGAGGAAACGAAGGCTTGGAGAAGTGAAATCACTTGCATAAATGTGACAGTGCTAGGACCAGAAGTGTGGAGGACACCCTCTTATTTCCCCTTGCTCTGAGTTCCAGGGGAGACGAGCAGGAAGTGAAAGATTCAGGGAGAGCAGGCCAGTTGAAGGCAGTAGCAGCCTTGATGGCCCAGAAGCCAGGCTCAGGGCTTTCCCCAAACCAGCTATGGCCCATTGGGCTCCACAGTCTCTTAGCCAGGAGGGATTAAGGAATGTGTTTTTGCCTTGATTTTGATTATCACCTACCAGCTGAGTGACCGTGGTCAAATTACTCAGCCTCTCTCAGCCTCAGTTTTCTCATCTTTTACACAAATGACAACTACTTAGAACACATGACGATGAGAATTAATTAGGATGTTACCAAGAGCTCCTTTGGGTAGAGTAGACAGCTTTGCAGGGTCTCCCATAAGGGTGAGACAAGACAAAGAGAAACTTGGACTAGTGCATAGAAAACTTGGCAGGGGGGATAGGAAGTACACAGGCCTGAGGTTGGAGCAAAGGTTTCTGAGAAGGTAAGACAGAGGGAACATGTGGGACACAGGCCAGGGCTAGTACTAAATGCCACTGCTTCTTCACTATCATAGTGGCTGTACATTTCATCCCGCCCTGCCTGCCCCCAGCCCCTGCTCCCAGTCCTGGGCTGACTGGTGGAGAAAGGTTACAAAGGATGGAAGTCTTGCCATAGGAGAATCCCCTTCCTGGCACTGCAGCTCTGGATTCTGTGGCCAGGGGTGGATGTGGGTGGGAAGCTTGAACTTGTCCAGCTACTCTCCCTAGGCCTAGGCTGAGAAACAGCATCTACTGACTGTATCTTAGCCTCTCCTCTCCCCTCTTCTTCCTCCCTCACTCCTTTCCTCTTCCTGGTTCTGTGAAGCCGGAGAATCTGCTGCTGGCCTCCAAGCTCAAGGGTGCAGCAGTCAAGTTGGCAGACTTTGGCCTGGCCATTGAGGTGGAGGGGGAGCAGCAGGCATGGTTTGGTGAGTGCTGCCGTGAATGGCAGGGGTGGCAGTTATGGGTGACATGGGGCTCCTGGGGCCTCTGGCTGGGGGGAGGAAGGGAGGGTTAATGAGGTGTATGCTGGGTGTCAGTGCCTGGCCTAGGCAGGGCTGTCACCACAGTGGCATCTGGATGCCACTTGCTGCACACACCCTCTGTGCCCCTTTATGTCTGCATAGGAGGTCAATGTCCTGTTTTTGCAGATGACAGGACAGGCATGGGAAAGGTCCGGTGAGCTTGAAAGAGGTACAGCCAAAACCTGAGCTCCGATGACCCAGCACACTGGGATTTTGGTAGAATGGAGCATACTTCAACAATCTGGGGCTACTTTTTAGTGGCAAGATTCATTGATTCATTGATTCATTCATTCATTCATTCATTTTGGTGATCCTGGAGTTTGAACACAGGGCTTTGTACTGCTTGCTAGTCAGGTGCTTTCACTGACGAATTCCAGCCCTTAGAAGGCAGTATCAATCAATGATAAGAACTAAGCTCTGGGCTCACATCCTGACTCTGCTACGTAAGAAGTGTGTGACTCTAGGTGAGTCAGTTCACCTCTCAGAACCAGCGTTTCCTTATCTGCAAAGGAACAATACAAATATGCTCCTCAAGGTTGTATGAAGGTCACTAAGAACAAGAGCAGAAAGAGCCCAGCTTGGTGCTTAGCACATACACTCAACAACTAGGAATTAAATACTAAGGCTACTTATGTGTTTTGTGTGTCCTTCATCCCAACTAATCCTCTCAATCCTGGGTAAGTATCTGACAGATGAGGAAACTGAGGCCTGGAAGGTAAAGAAACCACCCAAGGGACCTAGGGGCAAAGTTAGAATGGAGACCAAGCCTGCAGACAGTGCACAGGCAGCTCCCACCCAGAAGTGTGTTAGGCAAAGGGCTCAGCTCTCCGCACAGGAGACAAGGACAAGGAACTGCACTTCCGGCCATCAGCAAGTGGTGGGAGGGTTGTGAGAGAGGTCTAGCGACAGCGGGAAGGAAGCGGCTCGGTGACTGATTCCTGCTGTCTGGCTGTGAGCTCTGGAGCGGGGAATCACGGCAAGCCTGCCGTGTACTTATCAATCAGATTGGGTTCAGAGGTTTTGCTGAGGTTTGATGGTACAATTGCGACTGGGGGTTGGGGAGGGGGGGAGGCAGGGGCTGTTTTCCAGCTCCAGGGCAATCCTCATCCCCTCTCCCGGCAGGATCTTGCTCCAGATTACTCACGTGCCAACCTCTGTGTGTGTGTCTGCCTGTGTGTGTGTCTGGGGAGCAGGGTTCGCAGGGACTCCTGGATACCTCTCCCCAGAAGTGCTGAGGAAGGACCCATACGGGAAGCCAGTGGACCTGTGGGCCTGCGGTGAGTCCCTCTGAAGGCCCGTTTGCTCCCCGGGCTCCCTCTCTCTTTTCCACTGCCATCATCCCTCTCCTATCTTTCCGCCCCACAAAAGGTTTAAAATGGTCTTGGTCCTCTCTCCAGGGGTCATCCTGTACATTCTGCTGGTTGGGTACCCCCCTTTCTGGGATGAGGATCAGCACCGCCTGTACCAGCAGATAAAAGCCGGTGCCTATGATGTGAGTGCCACTCCCCTCTCCAGCCCCCTCCTCCCTCTGCTGCTCCTCCCCAGGGAATGCCAGCACACAGCCAGGTCCAGAGAGTCCAGGACTCCCCTTCTTCCCAGCCCACTTAGATCCCTCTGCCACTCTCTAGTTCGGGGACAGAGGATGAATCCCAGAGAAGCGGAAAAGCTGACCAGGGCCAGGTGATGACCATGAGAAGGCTAGGGCTCCAGGTGGCTTGGGGCTCCAAGTTTGGGCATTTCTCCCATGGGGCCCTAAAAGGCTGAAGCAACACCAATGTGGGGTAAGAAATGAGGACTGGCCAGAGTTTTTCTCTCTCATCTATAACGATACTAATGTAACTAGTACTTGTGCAGTGCTCTTCTGAGTGTTTTACTTTGCTTATACATTTAATCCTTAGCCCAATCTGTGATATCATGTAACTGTTATTACCTCATTTTATAGATAGGGAAGTTAAGGCACAGAAAGGAGAAACCACTGCCCCGATCACATAGCCAAGACATAGAACTGGGATTTGAACCCCCAGCAGTCTGGCTCTTAGTGAGCATGCTTCTGACTACTAGGCTGTGCCGCTTTTCTGCAAGGTCGGTATCTGGCATGTGAGGTGTCAGGTGATTCAGATGGCATTTTAGCCTCACAATGCCCCTAGGGATGGCTCAGGAGCTCACATGACTTTTCCCAGATCTCACAGATTAGAAGAGGAAAGCTGGACTTGAACCCAGGCTTAGTGTAGACTGTGGCTCCCTGCCCTGCTCTCCTGACAAGCCCCAGCCTCAGAAAGACAGAGCTGGGTCTTCTTTCCCATTGGCCATGTTCTGGGCTGTCCTAGGGTCAGCGGCCCTGTTCCATTCCCTGGTCCACGAGAGTTCCAGGCTGTGGTTGTGGAAGCGTGAGTGGTTAGGCAGCAGGGCCCCTGACTGCTCCCCTGCCAGTCAGGGGCTGAGGGATCGCAGGGGTGGCCTGGGGCAGGCTGGGCAAACCTGGCCCCTCTGCCCCTTCCAGTTTCCATCACCGGAATGGGACACCGTTACTCCAGAAGCCAAGGATCTGATTAATAAGATGCTGACCATCAACCCATCCAAGCGCATCACAGCCGCTGAGGCCCTCAAGCACCCCTGGATATCGGTGAGCTTCAGAACCCGGGACCCTCAGAGGCTTCTCCTGCTTCTGGCCTCACAGCCCCCATGTGGGGCTCGGGAGGCTTCATCCAAACGTCTCTGGCCCTCCTAGTCCTTGGAGATGATGTAGAAATGGGTAAGACCCTGGGCTGGAATCAGAACAAGGGGTGACACGGGCACTGACTGTCTCAATGCCAGGACTTCAAGCACCCTGCACCACCCCCTAGGGCAAAAGTTACCCAGCCACATCTCTACCAACCATGCTCCCCCCCCCCCCCAACCCTGGGGAACCTCAGGCAGCCACAGCATCCCTTCTGCCTTCATCTCAGACTTCCTTCTCTTCCTCTAGCACCGGTCCACTGTGGCCTCCTGTATGCACAGACAGGAGACCGTGGACTGCCTGAAGAAGTTCAATGCCAGGAGGAAGCTGAAGGTACTGGGCCATCGTCCTTTGACACACTCCCCTTCCCTCCTCCCACCAGGCCCACTCATTCTTTCCTCACGGATTCAACAAGCATGTCTTGAACGTTACTGCATGCTGGCTGGTGGGGCTGGGCTTTGAGGAGTGAGCAGTGGTTTAGATCCCGTCCACACCCCATCTGTGCTGGGTGGAGAAGACACCAGGATACTTCGGGCCACTGGTGAGTGCTGTGCCTCACCGAGGGGAGGATGCCAGAGCACAGTGGCACTCCAAGGTGGAAGGACTCAGGAAGAATACCAAGAGGCCTTCCTGGAGCCAGTGGCATTTAAGCCAATCATGAAGGACAAGCAGGTATTAGCCCACTGTAGAGTCAGATTAGGAAGATGCTCCAAACGGAGTGAAGGCTTGCACAGCCATTGGGATCACAAGTGGTTCCTGGTGGCTGGTGGAAGCTTATGCAGGCAAAATATGACTGGGGAGACCACAGTGGGATCAGAGGGCCAAGATGCTACATGCTGAGAATGGTCAAGTCACTCAGAGAATGGTTGTCATCTTGGGAAAGCTACTGTGGGATCCATGTGGCCCTGAGCTACCTCTGTCAGCAAGTTCTGTGAGTGCATGGGGTGGGGACAGCACCTCCTGTAACAGGCAAGCCATCACACATCCTGAAAGGACACTGGAGGACAGATGTAGAAGTCCTGGCTCTCTGGGAACTTCCTCACCCAGGCTTTGAATGAGGACTGAGAACAGGGACACAGCCAGGGAGTGATGGCTGGCACAAAGCTAGGAGAACTGCACGATGCTCCAACGCATCACGGGAGCCATGTGGGACCCAGGGACTCTTAACATCACAGAGAACTGGATTAAGACAGTGTCTGACTTGGATGCAGGTCCAAGTCAGAGAGTGTCAGGATCAGGAGAGCTGTGCCCCCCAGAGCCTTGTGGAGAGAGGTTTCTCCCCATGGTGAATCCTCCAGGTCTGAGCTCAGAGATCATGGAGGATGCGCTGGTCTTGGAGTGAGGTACTCTCAACCCAGTAGAGGGACTCATGGCCTGCCATACTTGCCTAAGCAAGAAGCTTCCATGGCCTTTCGAAGTTCCCCACTGGCCACAGATTTAGCCGGACAGACTATTGGACCTATTAATATCCATGCCCTGGATGGCCCTGTTCCAAGAGCTATGCGAGACAAAGCTGGCTTCTCCAGGAAGGGGGAAGTGAGTCTGGGCTGCTGGGGTGGGGGAAAGGAGGATAAATGATGGGGAAGGGGTAGAGGCTTTGTCTTTGTCTACCTGTCCTTCTCCATGCCCCTCCTGTTCATCTCTCTCTTCTCCTCCTCACGGCCACCTCCTTCCCGGCCCTCCTCTTATGCGTTGCAGGGAGCCATCCTCACCACCATGCTGGCCACCAGGAACTTCTCTGGTAGGTAGTGGGCCTGGAGCCCCACATTAGTCTACTTGGATCATTGTCCAATTGAGTAGCTGGGTGACCCCAGAATGGGGTCTGCAGATGGTGATATGACTGGGTCTTACTCACCTGCCACAAAGCCAAGAAGAAGAACTCAAAGGTCAGCAAACCAAGACCTCATTAGCCGTCTATCTGGAGATCCTGGGGTTCTCTGGCTGGGCCAGTCCGAGGGAAGGCTTACAGAAAGTCAACGGACATGGAGCTAGGCTGAGGGAACACAGCAACATCCCACCACCACAAGAGCCCTGTGCCCAGCTGCCCTCAAGCTTCTGTTCTGTGACATCAAAGACAAGGCAGTAGGGGCTGTGTCATCTCTCTTTTCCAGACGAGGAAGCAGAAGCTCAAGGAGGTGCTTTCTGACTCACCCCCAGCTCACAGGACTAGAGAGAGGCAGAGCTTGCCTTTAGCATTGCTCTGACAAACCCAGAGCAACTGGTCATAACCAGATTGGGCCAACAAGGAGAGCAGCAGGAGCCTCTCAGGCCTGTGTCCAGTGCAGGCTGGTCAAGGCAGGGAGAACCCAAGTACCTTACCAGGTAGCCCCAAACAGAGAAGAGGAAGAGATTAGCAAGCAGTTCCTTGTGGCACATAGGCTGGTCGGCCTGAGGCCTGTCTCTAGGGGAACCCTGGGCATGGATAGGGCAGCAGAACAGATATAGACCACAGATAGGACAACTCGCCCGAGGGGCTAGCTCTGGGCCAGCACAGAGGCTTGCCTGCCTTGAGTGTGGCCAGAGGTCAGCTCTAAGTAGGGCATAGGCCTGGCTTCCACTAAAGGGACCATGTTGCCCGTGTGACCAGCCAGGAGGGAAGGCCATGGCTCAGCATCAGGCTCTCCCTAGACAAGGTCCTGCTGTTTGTTAAGTTGAAAGCTGAGCCTCCCATCCCAGACAGTCAGAGTCTTTTAAACAACAACAACAAAAACAATGGCAACGCTCTGAAGCATGCTAGTCTAGAGTCGTAGCATAGGCCCCATGGTTTACACCCATCTCTAACTGTGCTTTGTATAGCCACAGCTATTGACAGATAGATAGATAGATAGATAGATAGATAGATAGATAGATAGATAGATAGATAGATAGATAGATAGATAGATAGGTAGGTAGGTAGATAATGGCTATTTAAGATTATTTAAGATTTGACCCTGGTTTTGTTTTGCTTTTTGTTTGTTTGGGTCTGGTTGTAGGGCCTGAACTCTGGGCCTGGGCGCTATCCCTCAGCTCTTCAGCTCAAGGCTAGTGCTCTACCACTTGAGCCACAGCACCACTTCCGGCTTTTTTCTTTTTGCTTATGTGGTGCTGAGGAATCGAACCCAGGGCCTCATGCATGCAACGCAAGCGCTCTACCACTGAGCCACCTTCCCAGCCCCATTGACCCTGTTTTTGATCTTCAGCATGGGGGGGGAGGAGGGAGAAAGACAATGGCAAAAAATTTGGATTTTTTTTTAAATGCTGGTCCTAGGGCTTGAACTGGGGGTCTAGGCACTGTCCCTGAGCTTTTCTGTTTCAGACTAGTGTTCTATCACTTGAACCACAGCTCCACTTCTGACTTTTTGATAGATAATTGGAGATCAAAATCTCACAGACTTTCCTGCTGGGGCTGGCTTTGAACTATGATCCTCATATTTCAGCTTCCTGAGAAGTTAGAATTATAGGTGTGAGCCACTGGCACCTGGTTTGGAATGAGTTTTTAAGCCTTGCAAAATCTCATAGAAAGCCTGAGGTTTCTGTGATCTCTTAGAAACCAGAATCTGGGCATACTGGATGCACACTCTCCTTCAGGTACATGGGCAAGAATCCCCTGCCTCCTCCTCTTCATCTTGGCCCAGCTCACAAAGCCTGCAGGGGACAGACGCTCTTCCCAGACATGGGTCACAGAGCAGCCTTCCATAGCTTGGTTTGTAAGTGGGAAACAAGGATGAGTCTTGAGGGGTCATAGGTGGGAATGCGGGGGGAGGGCGGGCAGGGGAGCTTGAGAGCAGGATCAGCTACGAGACCATCTCTGAGAGTCCCTGGAACATTGGCATCCTCGACCCCACTCCCTAGCTCACATGCTTACTGAGCACCAACTGTATAGATAGGCTCAGTACTGTGCTAAGCATTTCCTGGAGTCCTGCCTCATTTAAGGTAGTGCTTAAGGTCTGAAGAAGCTAGATGCCAGGCAGGACAAGGCTGGACATTCATGTCACTTTCTGGCTGATGCCCACTGCCAGGGCTCTCCAGCCAGGAAATGAGGAGGGAGGAAAGGGATATGACAGAGGTGGAGGTGGAAGGCCTTTCGGAGAGAGAGGGGGAGGGGAGGGAGGGAAGGAAGGGGGCAGGAAGAAGCTGTTGTTGCTCTTCACCACCAGGAATATAGGCAGCCCCAGTGTGAGGCCTGACTGAGTCTGAGATTGCCTCTGGGGAGGAAGGCAGGGGCTGGGAATTGGACAGGGGTGGGCCCCAGTGGGGGGCATCTGCTTCTTGTCACCAGCAAAATGCAGCCTGCAGCTGTCTAGAGTGAGTAGGCAGGACTGACACATGACCTCTGAGGCAGCATGGGGCTAAAATTAGAGAAGACCAGGGAGGGCGGGCATGTTAGGGGGGAGCGTCCAGCCCCCAGCCGGGCAGCAGGCCTCAGCGGTGACTACCGTCCAGAGGGAGTCCCCAGGCTGAGGCAGTGATCCCGCCGTCTCAGGACGGGCTGGATACAGCCTCCACCCATGAAGCCAGAGAATTGTATTTGAAATTGTTGGGAACTGGGGATCCCAGGGCCACCAGTGGGACACAGGCAGTCCCCTTCTGCTGAGGAGGGAGGAAGAGGAGAAGCAGCAACCGCAGCAGCAGGAGCAGCAGCAGGAGCAGCAGGAGGAGGAAGTCTCCCCCAAGCTGCTGAGCCAGCTCTGTTCCTACATCGTCTACTCTTTAGCTCCTTGCCGGATACTTGTGGATGCTGCTCTTTCTGGCCCTATGGGCCCTGGTGCCCTGCCTGGTGTTGCTAACCCTCTACTTTCTCTCCTCCACAGGAGGGAAGAGTGGAGGGAACAAGAAGAATGACGGTGTGAAGGTAAGTCCACTGAGAGCCTGGCATGCCTATCTAGGCAGGGTCTCTGCTCAACCACAGGGAATGGCTTTTCAGGTTCAGGCCTTTCTCATGGTGTTCTGGAAAGACATAATCATATCTATAGTCAGGTTCTGGTCTTGCTGGTGGGAGCAAATTGGGGGTAGGGGGTGTCTTTGCAGGAGGGAGGGAAGAGCTGGTGGCCTGGGTTGGAATAAGCACAAGGATTGGGACAGATCAGAAAGAGGTTTTGTTGTTGTTGTTGTTTTTGATTGTGGGTCTTGAACTCTGGGCCTGGGCGCTGTCCCTAAGCTCTTCAGCTCAAGGCTAGCACTCTACCACTTGAGCCATAGCGCCACTTCTGGTTTTCTGGTGGTTAATTGGAGATAAGAGTCTCACAGGGATGTTCCTGCCTGGGATGGCTTTGAACCGTGATCCTCAGATCTCAGCCTCCTTAAGTAGCATGAGCCACCAGCACCCAGCTGGTGGTGTTTTTTGCTTTTGGGTTTGGGGCGATGGGATGCTCTTCAGGGCTGGAGGTCTGTGAACAAGAGAATGCAAGGAGGGACAGAAATGGTCACAAAGGGAGATCTCCTGCCAGGTGTAAATGGGCTGGCTTGGGCTGCCCTGCTGCATGCACTAGTCTAACTCAGAAGGCCCATGGAAGATGGCCAGCCATTCCCTCTGACAATGGGATCCACAAGTCTTTTTTTTTCCCACCAAGACCCACTGACTGACTCAGTGCCAAGGATCCCCTTCCCTCACTGGACCTATCCCCTATGCCCACTCCTGATGCTGAGCTGTTCTCTTCCATGCCCTGCTGACCTCTCCTTCCATCTTTTCTCTCTTCTCCCTCTGCTCTCTTGGGAGCCTGGTGCCCACTCTCTGCACGCTCCCTTCATACTCAGTTGCCTTATAGGTTCTTCTCTCTGGCGACCCTGCTTTGTTATGGGCTCAGAGAATACCTGGCCAGGACCCAAGGCTGGGTTGGGCCCAAGACATGGAGCAGTATGAGATGCTGTAAGAATGTAGGCACCTAGGTATGCTGGTAGTTCTGCATGGCTTTGTTTATGGTGGCATTTATGGTTTTCAGGTCTTCAGCTTTAATGTGTCAGGGGTTCCCTGGAGGAGGTCTGGGCTAGATGGTCAAAGTTAGGATTGGCCTTACCTCTGCACTTTGTTTCCTTCTGTTTGAGTTTCCCCTAGGGCCAGATGTGGACTTATGATCATTTATAAAACTCGGGCTTTAAAAACAAGCAAAAGCAGCAAAATCCCATCTTATTGTTCTTGAAAGATGCAGTTATGTGCCTTGTAATGTTTCTACTAGGGACAAACTATATACAATGGAATTCCCTTAGATTATGATAGAGTTAGAAATTTTGAATTTCCTAAAGTTAAAAAAAAATTTGTTGTGATAGCTAGGGTTTGAACTCATGGTCTTGTGATTGCTGGGCAGGTGCTCTTCTACCTGAGTTATGCCTCCAACCCTCTTGGTTTTGGTTACTTTTGTGGCATAGTCTTGCTTTTTGCCTAGGTCTGCTGAACCATGATCCTCCTATTTACTCTTCCCAACATACCTGGGATGACAGACCCATGTTACCATGCCCAGGTTTGTCTCTTAAGTGCTTTCTGTGATCTTCTCTATGGAAACCTCCTGAGTAGTTTAGATTACAGCCATGAGTCACCACACCCTGCTGCATATTTCCTAGTATTTTTTCTATATATATATTTTTTGTGAAGTTATAGTTTTGTTACATAGCATAGGCTGGCCTTGAACACCTAATCCTCCTGCTTCAAGTTTCCAAGTGCTGAGATTACAGGCATATATGACCACTATAGTCTCTACGTTTCTTTTCTACTATATCTATCTTGAGATATGTTTAGGTACACAATTTCTAGCCATGTGTTATATTGCCTATAACATTTGGCACAGTAATGTATATGTTTGTGTTTGTAGCCTTGGAGCAATAGGTTATACTGTATCCCTAGGTGTGTAGCAGGCTGTAAGAACTAAGTTTATTTGAGGATACTCTACAACATTTGCATAATTACAAAGTCACTTACTCACAGCTCGCAAGATGTGCCCCTGTCATTGAGTGACATGTGATTATGCGTAATTATTTGGCTATTAGAAAATAAAACAGCAGATGTGGTGGAATGGAATCTGGGGAGGCCCTACTGGGCATCACTGGTTCTCCCCTGGAAATCTTAGCTGCTCACAAGCCTGAGATCCAGAAGATCAAGGTTTAAAGAAAGCCTAGGCAGACTCCATCTCCAAAATAACCAGCAAAACCTGGGCTGCACGTGTGGCTCTAGGGGTAGTTACACCAGGCCAAGCATGAGGCCCTGGGTTCAAACCCCAGTACAGGGAAGGAAGGAAGGAAGGGAGGGAGGAAGGAAGGAGCAAAGGAAGAATGAAGGAGGGAAGGAAGGAATGAAGGAGGGAAGGGAAGGCAGGCCAGTTTACAAGATCTGGGCTTTTTTTTTTTTTTTTGGGTCCGGTCGTGGGGCTTGAACTCTGGGCCTGGGCGCTGTCCCTCAGCTCTTCAGCTCAAGGCTAGCGCTCTACCACTTGAGCCACAGTGCCACTTCTGGTTTTTTTCTTATGTGGTGCTGAAGAATCGAACCCAGGGCCTTGAGCATGCAAGGCAAGTACTCTACCACTGAGCCACCTTCCCAGCCCAAGATCTGGGCTTCTTACACCCATCTCAACCAGAGAGGTTGGTTTCACAGTGCCAGCATCAGTGGGTAAGATGATGGAGCAAGTCCACCAGCAGCAGGTCATTTAAACTCCCTGAGCCTGCCTTTCCTCTTTTCTGCAATGAGGTTCCAAGTGTTCCCACCTCCTTCGGCTATCTGTGAGGATTATCTGGGATAATGGGCATTTTGAGCTTAACACTCTGCTACTGTGTGATACATTCTCAGCAGGTGGTGATGTTTTACACATGAGACTTTTCTGTAAAGTGTCTCTGGAAAGCAAAATTGCTCAAGAAACCATTTGGAAAACACAGGTAGAAAAGCCACCCTAGTTTATAAGGTCACCATGCACTTGATCCACATGTGGTTGTGAACTCTAGAGTGAAGCCGTGGCCCGCCTGCTCTTTTGGCATGCCTAGCTGCCTCTTCCTCCCAATGCCGATGGGGAACAGTCATGTGCAGCATGGGAGAGACCTGTTTGGAGCAGCTAGGCCCTCTCTGACCTGGAAGTAGATACTGAGTCAGGGTGTTGACCCCCTAGGCTGGTCGTCTTCTTGGCCTCAATTTGAGTTACATGATGGCAGAAGCTGCAGGCACTGGTGGGCTGTGGTGCCAGTCAAGGCGTGGGAGAGGGGCTGTGCCAGTCTGCCTGGCAGAATGGGGCCCTGGCAAAGGCTGCTGAGGAGTCACCAAGCGAGTGTGGGGCCTCCCCTGCGCGGGGGCTGGGACATAGCTCTAAGTATTGATCTTCATGGGAAGAGATAGGAGGTTTTAGGACAGCTGCAGGTAAGGTGAGCCCAGATGGAGCACAGGGGCTCTGCTGTCACAGCTGGACAAAGTGTCATTCAGGACAGCCCCTGGGTGACTTCTAGGGTATGGATGAAGAAACCGAAAGGCCGTTCCTGGCCCAGTCATCTTTTTGTAGCTGAGCTTCCTTCCTTCTCATGGAATGGACAGAGAAGGTCAGCTGGCAGAGTCCCTCCATGAACCTGGCCCTAGGCCCTGCCTACACCACTATTTTATTAGCAGGGAACAGAGCAGAGTCGGGGGAAGGTGACAGTCATGTTTCCACAAGTCAAGAAGTCATGGGTTTGAGTCTGAACACCAGGTCTGGTCCTATTGTCTGCACCCAGAGAGCAAAGCAGCTGTGGATGAGGGCTGGTAAGAGGGGACTTCCTAGAGGCTTCTGACAGAGCACATTAACACACACACACACACACACACACACACACACACACACACTCACACACACACACACACACACACACACTCACACACACACACACACACACACACACACACACACACACACTCACACAGAGCTGAAGGGAAAATTGGTGCTCTTTCAACAACCCAGTCCTCAGAGACAAGCCATCGATCTTTGTGGGATAGTGTGGTTGCCTCGTTATTGGGTGGAGTTACAGCGGAGACTCCCCTGTGCTTCACAGACCTTCAATGACTTTCCAAGGCTGATGGTGCCCACACCCAGGTTTAACCATCCTTGCACACCTTCGAACCCCAAGTCTGCATGGGGTTCTAGAGAAGTCACTCCTCCAATGAAACTCCCAAATGCGGAGGAGGTGGAATTGTCAGTGGTTCAGAAGCAAAGCCCTGGCCTGGCCTCCATTGGCTGTGGCTTCTACAAGGAGGGGCCCACCGCTCCCACCCCTTACCCCACTCACTGCCCCTGTTGATGTCCCATCCGTGCCGTCGTGACCTCTCTCCCCATGTCCCATCCTGTCACTGTCCGTCCAGATCTGATGCAGTCTCTGCTCTGTGTTTCCTCTTCGTGTCCCGCCTGGAACTTCCTGGCCCCCGTGTGGCTCCTCAGGTTTCTGCTGACAGCTGAGCTCAGTGGCCTGGCCCCCTTTCCCAGCACCCAGAGCCTGGCTCAACTCCAACCAGGGAGGAGAGGAGGAGAGGGGAGAGGAGAAGGGAGAGGAGGGGAGGTGAGAGGAGGGACTAGGCTAGCTATTAGTTATGAAGTCATGTGGCCTAGTCAGCCAGGAAGATGTAGGGCCTGGGTGCTCATGTTCCCTATGAGCACAGGGGTATAGCACTGCCTGGTAAGAGGTGTGGCCATACCCATACAGGCCATGGACAGAGGGCACGGAGTTAGTCAAGTACACAGAGGCTCATTACATTATGGAATTAGAAAGCCCAGAATTAGACCTGAGGCCCTCAAAGACTATGCAGTGCTTCCAAGGGTACAGGCCTACCCAGGGGCAGCTCAAGTCTTTACCCCACCCCCACCCCATGAAGTAGCGCTCAGAAGCATCCTGGCCTCTCAGATATAGGGGCATGCAGGAGAGAACAAGCCTTTGAAGAAGGATCAGACCCAGGCAGAGAGGATCCTGCACTCAGGGCTTTCGGCAAGACTCAGTGATAACCTTGGTTTGCTGTGAGAGCCAGGGCAGGCTGCTAGCTGTCTCTGGGCCTCAGTTTCTCATTTCCCAATGCACCATCCTCAAGCTGCAGTCTTCAGTGAGTGTGAGTCTTCAAGACTCTGATTGCTAAGCCAGGCTCCAGTGGCTCATGCCTTTAATCCTAGCTAGTAATGAAACAGATGTTAGAATCTTGGTTCAAAGACAGCCCAGGCAGACACATCAGAGAGAGTCCTATATCCAATTAAAAGCCAGAAAGTGGAGATGTGGCTCAAGAGGTACAGCCTTGTGAAAGAAAACTAAGAGAGAGCCCTCTGCCCCCAAGTGTAAACCTTAGTGCTGGATAAAACAAAAAAGACTGTGCACTCCGAGTGCTGTGTGGAAGGAGAAGGCCGTCTACATTTGTCCTCTACCCTTCTGGCTGCACAGCAAGTTCAGAAGATGCTAGAATAGGCCAATGGGCAGGGCCACAAGACTCAGTGTCTGAACTCAGCCTTATGTCTGGCCGTGCCTCAGTTTCTCTATCAGTATAAAGGAGCCAAATAGGATGGTCTCTATGAAGAAGGCCACTGGGAGGACACCCTGACACCCCCTGGAGTAGAGGATAATGTTGAAAGTGGAGGTGCCTAACTCCCACCTCAGACACAGTTGTCAAACTCCTCCTTGGAAGGGTTTCTCTGAGGAGACCTGGGCCTGTACATTTTTGACAAGCTGCCTAAGGCTGGGATGTAGCTCAGGGGTAGAGGGCTTGCCTAGCACGTGCAAGGCCCTGGGTTCAATCTCCAGCACCACACACAGAGGCAAAACAAAACTAACAAAGAAAAACAAGTTTCCCAAATGATCACCATACTCACTGAGGAGTAGGGTCCTGTCAGCAGGATTCCTGGGGAGCCTAGAATGAGGCATTTGGCCTCACCTTCAGACCTGACACCCTTTTATCCCTCAAAGCATTGGATTCTAGAGGCCTCTGGCAGCTGGCATCCAAGCGCCAGAACCATCTCCTCCACTGAATGAGGTGTGGTGGGCATCCCTGATCCAAGGCAAGGCTGGCCTTGAACTTGACCATTAGAGCAGCAGGCTCAGGTAGCTGTACACAAGAAGGCAGAAGTTGAGGCCTGGTCCTGCCAGGCCAGCTGTGGCTGGTGGCCCTGACTCCTTCTGTGGATGGCCAAGGACCACCGAGGATGACCCTGAGGCCCATCCTCCTTCCAAACCTCCCTGCTGTCGTTCCTCTGCTCCCTGCCGTTTTCACGCTGTGTCTTTTCCTGTCCCATCTCTTCTCCTTGTTTTTCCAGAAAAGAAAGTCCAGTTCCAGCGTTCAGTTAATGGTGAGTGTCTGCCGTCTCCCACACACCGGTAAATGCTGGGCTTCGGCCCCTGGGCCTTGGCCCCTGCTCCCTCGCTCCTGCCTCCCTCTTGCAGGTGGCATGGGAACCTGGGGCGGGGAGAGTGTGTTCAGGGAGTGCTTGGTACGTGTGCCTTGTGTGACAACATGTGTGTGGTGTGTGTGTGTGTGTGTGTGTGTGTGTGTTGTTGTTGTTGGTGTGTTTCTGTTGACACCTCTAACTCTACAGCCCAGAGCAGCAAGGCGACAGCAGTCCTGATGTTTCCCTCAGGTCTGAAGGTGCACTTGAGTCCGACCCCATGTCCAGCCTCTGGCCTCTTGCTTCTCCCCTGCCCTCTGCTCTAGGGCTCATTAGGGCTTGGTTTGTGCTGATTGTGGCCAGTGTGGGGCTTGGTTTGGCCAAAGCAGCATGTGCCACCCAGGCCTCCCTTCTTTCATTGTGCAGACCACCCTGGAAGAGGAGCCATGCCCTCTGCCTCTGTCTAGGGTGCCACGGGTGGCCCAGTGGTCCATGTCCCTGTTCTTCTGACTCCATGGCTGTCTGAATCCGTTGTGTGGATTTCCTCCCCTCTGAAAAGCCCACCCTCTCTCACACTGGATCCCCCGCTCTCTGTCTTCCTCTCTGCCAGTGTGTGTATTCCTTCCCCCATTCTGTGGCCACCATGGTGTCTCTCGGCTCCTCCATATCCCCTCCTTGCCCCTTGAATGGGGAAAAACAAAAATCAAGTACCCCCTCTCAGCCCTCCCAGAAAGGTCAGGAATCTCCACCCCACCCCAGCCACTGGCTTTGCTGGCCCCCTCAGGCTGGAAGGTCTGGCAGGGTTTGCAGGAAGCATCTGGACGGCAGAGCCTGCTAGGCGTGCAGACGTGGATGGCGCATCCCATCGGGCAGCTGGGGCGCCCTGATGGGCCTTGCCCTGCCCCACTTGCCCACCCGCCTCACCACTGTCCGCTTCTCTTTGGCAGGAATCTTCAGAGAGCACTAACACTACCATTGAGGATGAAGACACCAAAGGTAGGGAAGGTCTTCGCCTTCCTCGTCTGGATCCCCAGACTTCCTGCTGGGTGCCTGCTGGGTGGACCCCCCAGGGGAAGCTCTCCTGTCAGTTTATTCCCCTCTGCACAGCCTCACTGTGTGCTCCTGACAAGCAGGGCACACTGTGGGGTTCTTTTACATGGGTGCCATGACCCTGGAAGTGCCCAGGTAGAGTTTTCTTATGTCAGAATTAGAGGTTGACTTTATTGTAAATGAAGTAGTAATATTGTTGAGGAAAAACATGACCAGATTCAAGCCATAAGTGTATAGTAGTGGCATGAATGTTTCTTTTAAAATATGTGTTTTTGAGATTGTTGGTTTTTTTAAAAAAACTGGTTTTTGTGGGGTTTTGTTTGAGGATTGAACCCAGGACATAGCTCTTGCTAGGAAAGTGTTTTATCACTGAGTTACATCCCAGCCCTTTGAAGTTGTTTTTTTTAAGCTATATTTTGTGTGTGCTTAAGGTTGTATTTTAAAGTTAATTTTTAAGTGAGCTTTTACAAGTGAGTTAATTTACAAGTGAAATAAGGTAATAAGAATAAAGGAAGAGACAGAGTGAAGAATTGAGAAAGTTTCCTTGGTCAGAGTACAGGAAACCAAAACCAACAGAAGACCAATCAAACCAACCAAAAAAAAAATCTTCATGTTATTGTAGCTAGCAATCCTTTAAAGCACTCAGATGAGCTAACTTGTCATCCTAGCACTCAGGAGGTGGGGGCAGGAGAATCTTTAGCTCAAAGCCAGGCAAGGCTATGACTCAAAATGAGAGGGAGGGGGACAGACAGACAGACAGACAGACAGACAGACAGACAGACAGACAGAGACAAAGAGCTGGGGGGAAGGAGAGAGAGAGAGAGAAAGGGAAAAGGAGAAATGGAGGAAGAGGAAGAGAGAGGGAGGGAAGGATGGAGGGAAGAAGGAAGGAAGGGAAGGTAGGTGACTATACAAGAAGAAATAGCAAGATTAGACACCAGGACTACAATTTCGAGGTACTTGCTAAACCCTTTCCCAGTGCTTCGTCTAGACTGATATACACATCTTTACAACTCCACAGTACATACTGTGCTAAGCCCCATTATCCAGCTGAGGACAGAGGACAGAGGACAGAGGTCAGAGGTCAGAGGTCAGAGGACACCTCGAGTAGGTATGGGCAGTCCCAGGGAGCATGTCAGTGGAGCACAGTGCTCTTCTGCCTCACGGCTAGCAGTGTCCTGATGTTCTGCTTGTACCAGGCACCCAGCCTGGTATCTTCTCTTTGTCCTGCCCTACTTTGTGTATGTGGGACCGTATGCAGGTACTGGGGCCGGAACTCAGGGCCTGAGCACTGTCCCTGAGCTTTTTTGCTCAAGACTGGCATTCTACCACTTGAGTCACAGGTCTACTTCCAGCTTGTTGGTGATTCATTGGAGATAAGAGTCTCATGGACTTTTCTGCCCAGGCTGGCTTTGAATTGGGATTCTAAGATTTCAGCCTCCTGAGCAGCTTGGATTACAATTGTGAGCCACTGATGCCTGGCTTTACTCAGCTCTACTTGCATCTAGGGACAGGGAGATGAGAAGATTCAAGGGTTTGCATGCTGATGGAGGAGGCCAGAGATAATTGGGGTGCTTCTGAAATAAAGAAAAAGACATCAGCCTGGAGAGGATTCAGCTATACCAGATGAGAGACTTGTCAGGAGTTTAGATATTTTTTCCTGGAAAACAATGCAGTGAGGCTGGGCTGTGACTCCGGTAGAGCATTGCCTAGCTTCCGTGAGGCCTTGGGTTGGATGGAGGAAAGAACATTGTATCACATCACTATCACATCACTGTATTTTTGCATAACTGCGGTTTGAGCTTTCAGGTGATTCTGACAGTCACGCTGGCCTCCTGATGGCCAGCAGCCTGGGAGACGGGCCCCAGCCTGCACAGGTCCCTTCCAGCCATTCTTGACTTGTGGAATGGTGGAAATAAACATCATAGCCAGGCAATGTGACAGCCATGTCCACCTTTACCAATGCATCTCCTAAGAACTGCCAGCCACCAGCCCAGGTCCAATAGGCCTGGTCCAATCACGCCCTCAGCCCTGCTCCTCAAGACCTACAGGCCTGTGGGTTCCAAAGCCATTCCTCATAGCTGAGACTCTTGGCCCCAGTGATGAGAAGATGGGCTCTGGAATTCTGTGGTGACTGCATAAGCCTCAGAGCAGACAGAAATGGTGGGGGTGACCCCAGAGTGTACCTCCCCACTGGAGTTCATTTGCTAGACAACTTACTCAACCTCTCTGAGCTTCCGTTTCCTTAATAGCAAGAGCTGACTATAGTAGTGCCAACCTCAGAGATTCCAGTGCAGATGTAACGTAAGGCTGTGTAGAATGCACATGCATAGCATTTGGCACGTGGTAACTGTCTAAAAGGAAATCTTAATTTTTTTCCCTCACAATGGAGTTTGTAGTTGAATGACAAGAAGCATCATGACATTTCCTTGGAGCATCAATTCTACTCTGACTATTTTAAGACAGATATTTATATATTAAACAGAGATGTATTTGGAATCGATGTGTATGCACTGCTCATGTAAAATAAGAGCTGTCAGAGACACCATCCGCTGGGGTAAGGTTCCACTGTACCCTTGAGAAGCCTGGGTGCCATCTTTGTCCTTGGCTTCATAGAGATGATACCAGAAGAGTGTCTTGGAGTTTAGTTCTCCTCTGTCTCTCTTAGAGAGGAGGAAGGGCACATAGGGGCTATTTATCACAGAACCGGGACCTTGTTCTGTGCTTCAGTTTCCCCACATGTAAAATGCCCCAGAGTCGTTCTGTCTCCCCCAGACTCCTGGGCTTAGAGAAATTTCCCCAAGCAGCCTTTTCTGGTGTTCATTTTGTTAAACCTTCTTGCTAAGTGTGAACAACATCCGGGTGGACTCAGACAGATCAGAACTGTCGTCCTTCAGGGAACAACTTTCCTTATGGAAAGGAAGGGACATGACGTTGGTGCCAGGCCTCTGGGCCTCTGCCAGGCTTTCCTCCCCACTTCCCTGCCTCCTCCTGATTTGCTCTATATGAATTCCATCTTTCCTCCAACCTGAAGAGCCCCCTCAGACGCTGGGCAGAGATACTTCTGGAAATACCGGCTAGGAGTGCGGGTCCTACCTCAGCTTCTATGACCTGTGCTATCTCAGAAGAGTGTGTTAACCTCTTGCTGGGGGCAGGTATGAAGCTAAGCTATCCCATCCATTAGAAAAAAACACTCCCAGATTGTCCGAGCAATGCCTGGTGAGGAGAAATGTCACCGGTGGTCACCAAGCAAGCAGCTAGTGGACAAGCGAAACCTGCCCATAGCTGGGTAGAAAGAGCCCAGACCAGAGTGGACTTCAGGTCTATGAAGCACTAGGCCTCTGACCTTTGGGCCCACAGAAGAAAAGCAGGTGCATTCCTCCTTACTGGCGTTCAACTGGTGGAGGCAGAGTCGTGTCGGGCAGTGCCTTAGGCAATGTTCATGAGGTCAAGTATTCAAGGAGGGGACATTACACACTACTCCGTCCCTGTTATCTAAGAGCTATCCAGACCACTCAGGGTCCTGGATGGGCAGGTGGCAGCCCACATTCAGAGTCCCTGAGTCCTAAGAAATCTGGTTAGAGGGAGGGCAGAGGCTAGGGCAAGATGCCAGGACTCCAGAGATCCAAAGGAAGACCAGATGATAGCTAGGAGGGACAGGTCTCAACTAGGAGGGAGGCAGAGACACACACAGCAACTCTGGTCTAATGAGCCCTGGGCTGCTGGGATTCGAGCCTGCTGTGGCTAGTGACTCAGGCCTGTGCTCAGGATGAGCTTCCACTGCGGGATTGAAGATGACAAGAGCTGCAGCTCTGTTCACAAAGTGTCTGGCATCATTCAGAGAAATGGGTGGATACATTCTGAGCTTAGCTCTCAGAACAGTTCTAGAAGCTTGTTGCTATTCATATCTCCATTATACATGGGGGTAAACTAAGGGACAGGGCAATTCCCTTGCCCAAAGCATGCAGCCACAGAACCTAGGCCCTTGAGCTCTGTGGAACTGTCCGTTCCCCGTGGTGGTCAGCACTGATGGCTTCTGCCCAGTCCAGCAAGCACCTGTGTGTGCTGCAGGCTGGTGGGCCCTTGTGTGGGAAGAATACAATGGACTTGCTGGCTCCTGTAGAGATAGGGTGGCTTCACCTCCAGTGCACTCACTGAGATGCGTTGTGAGGTTTCCCTTCTCCAGAGACTAAACATATACCCTCACTCATTCAGTCAGGAAGGCCTGAGGGGACCAAGCCTGGTACAGGCTCCTGGGAAGCCCCAGCCCAGCCTCATATGGAGTGGAGGAAGAGCCAAGCATGTGCCAAGCAAGTGTGTAGGGTTAGTGTTATGAGAGTCAGCAGGCCATGGCCCTGGAGCCGGATCTCTGCACATGCATGCCCAGTGTCCCTGCAGTCACCACTTCTCACGGAGCCTCAGTTTCCCCAGTAGTTTGCTAAGGAGTGTAGCTCCCTGGCCTCAAAGTGTACTTCTATCCCAGAAGGCCTCTGATTCTATAGCCTCCAGGGTCTCAGATGACATCGTGTGTGTGTGTGTGTGTGTGTGTGTGTGTGTGTGTGTGTGTGTGTGTGTGTGTGTGTGTGTGTGTGTGTGTGTGTGTGTGTTGGGGGAGGGCAGCATGGGCAGCTGGCAGGGAAGTCAGCACTGAAGCTGCCCTTGGTATCCGAGCTGCTGAGGACTTTCCAGAGCCCACTTTCTGCACAGTGCTGGGTTTGAGGTTGAGCTGGAGCCTACGGAGAAGGGAAAGAGGGTTTGCCCTGGAGAAATGGAGACAGGCTACTATTGGGCTTTGCTGGGAGCCAGGACACCTGGCTACAAGTGTTATCACTGAGTCTGGGTCACCTCGGGTGTGACATGGAGCCTGCTGCCCGAGCCTGCCTCCCAGGGGCCTTTCAGAAGGCAGCCCTGGAGAGAGGCAGGAGCAAGTGGCAGTGTACCTACTGTGTGTCCCTACTATGTGCCAGGGTTAGGGACAGATGCTTTGAGTTCATCACATCCTCACAGCTGCAAAGCTTGAAAGGACCTAGCCTGGGATTTAGAAGAAGGTTTCTTTGGGACTGAAGCCTGTTTTGTGCTACTGAATGAGTATAAGGTGATAGTGTGTCCATAACACAGATTCCGAACTGAGGCCCAGAACATCACGTGTCTAAGAAGGAGACTGATGTCTAGCTGTCTACCAGAGAGACCAACTGCCTGGGGTGTTTCTGGGGTAGCCAGAGGAGAGCAACTGGGATTTGTTCATCCTAGTGGTCTAGGATTCGATTGGCTTAGATTAGATAGCTCAGTGTCTGAATCCTGTAGACACTCAAATTGAGCAAAATGCTCCTCCAGGCCCTGGGGTGAGAAAGCCCCAAGACTTCCCTCAGTGGCCCCAGGTTTGGTCATGGGAAACCTGGCTCATAGCTGGTGACTGGGTCTCCGGTGACGCTGCTGGGATTCACATGACAAAGCAAGGTGGCAGGGAGGTATTGCTTAGAATCAAGCCCTACGCTCCACCCAGGTCTTAGAGGTAAAAGCTGGAGCTGAGCTGCTGCCCTTGGTAGCGGAGGGACCTGCCATCTGCATTTACTCTTCTGGGCCTCAGTTTCTTCTGTGACTCGAGGGCAATAATATCCAGCTGGCAGGGATAAGGCAGGGCTGAATGATATCACCCTATGAGGTCTCAGGCCCAGCAGAGTCTGCCTGCACGACAAGGACTTGGGAAACAATAGTCAACGCTTCCTTATATACTATTATTACCATTATTTCTGTGTCCCCTTCCCTGCTTTGCAGTGCGGAAACAGGAAATTATAAAAGTGACAGAGCAGCTGATTGAAGCCATAAGCAATGGAGATTTTGAGTCCTACACGTGAGTCGGCTGGGCTCATTCTGCATGTTCTGTCTGAATGGCGTTCAGGGGGTACTGATGGCTAACTTTGGGGGTCTTCTTTGCTGACCCTTGTGTAACTGGCTCTGCATGCGCTGTGAATAAGACTAAAGTCACATTCTGTTCTGCGCTCAGACTTTGTGCTTCTATCGAGCTTTCTGCTCACAACTGTTCTTCAGATCCAGTCCTCCCCTCCTGTTCCCCCTCGCAGCTCAATCCCTGGAGGACCCTCAACTCAACTTTGATTCCTTCCCATCCCAGTATGTGAAGGAGGGGAGACAGACAGGTCGCTCCTCGGGCCTGCCTAGTGGACCTGGGTCTCACCCTGCACCTCCTCCAGCTTCGGAGCTCAGCTGGGCACAGGAGCAGACGAGGACCCAGAAAGTTGTAGTTTCAGTGAGAAATCAGGAGAAAAAGTATCTCAGATCAGTACCTTAAGTCCTCGGAGGAGTAAGGCAACTGGTGTGCAAATAGCAGAAAAATGAAGTTGGTAGTTGGAGACTTCTGTCCTACACCTGTGCCCGCTCGCGGTGCTGTGTTCCACCGGCTTGGCGGCAGCGCCCCCTGGTGGTCACTCATCACCCTTTCTGGTTTGGCCTAGAAGCGGGCAGTCAGTAGGCCCCAGGGAGAAGGCATTATTCTGGTTTTAGGCCTTGGCATGTGGGCCAGTCCTGACAAGACCTGGGCCTCGTGATCCCATCTATGCAGCTTGGTAGACACAGGCTAGAGGGACCCTTACTTGTTGGGTTAAGGTAAGATGGCCAGGGAGGCAGGGCTCTGGGGCAGCAGATCTGCAGTCTGCCTCCCAAAAGCTTGGTAGGCCCCGTGCATTCTAGCCATGGGAGGGTTTTAGCTACTGTAGATGGCAAAGCCTAGAGATTCACTGGTTCTCTTGAGAGGAGCAAGGCCCTTGGAAGATGCACGTGTAATCCTGTGGTTGGCATGTCCTATGCAAATGTGGGTGCATGCACTTGTACATGTGTGTGCACGGTCATGACTGTGTGCACCAGGAGTGTGCACAGATGTGTGCTGGGGTGTGGCATAAAAGCATGGGAGACCTAGCAAAGCTAAGTTGGGATGTATCCTGCTGATGGCTTTGAAAAAGCACAGTCAGGGAGCCAGAGAAACTGAGGTGGGCCTAAGCCTCCTGTGCCATTTCTGAGGACCTCTCCCACATCTATAATGCTACTTCCTCAGAAATTGTAGCCTGCTGTAGGTTCTTACCCTGGCTACGATCTCTCAGGCTCATGGTACCCTAGAGCCCAGCCCTTGCATCTATGAAAAAGCCCCTTCCTCTCACAGAGCCCTGAGTTTGCCATAGATAACGACTCAATTAGAGCAGATAGTTCTGAGACCCTAAACTTTAGGAGACAGGAATACCCAGACAGCAAACAGAGTTTCTACAGGGAGGCTCCGCCCTCTGCCTGTCAGCACTCACACCCCACACCTTTAGAGGAGTCTGGATCGGAAATGGTCCTGCACACCCCCAATTCGCTTGAGCACAGCCCCTAATCCTTGGCATAATACACCTGTAGAATTTGGGGTCCTGAGTAGAGAAGCAAGTTGCATGGGGCCACCCTGTAAAGCTTTTGTCCAGCTCAGATGTTGCTGAGCTTGACAACCTCTTTGAGGTGTCTCCAGTTCCACTCTTGGTCGAGGGCTTGGCCTGTCCAGAGGCATTTCCTGTCCCTGGCTTCATTGCCCAGGACACAAACAACCCAGTAAATCTAGGCTTGGGGACATAATTTGCTTCCTTCTCCTGCCTGCCCGTCACAGTCATCCCTCTAGGTACTCACCTGGCTTGGGGAATAGAAGAGATTCTTATGGAAAGGAAAAAGGCAATTCCACCCCCAAAACACTCCTCTGGAGCCACTGCCTTGAGTCAAGACACAAGCTAGCTTAGAGAGCAGGCTTCCACTCATCCCTGCAGGCACCTGTACTGCACACATGATCCCACATGCCCAGGCCTGGCACTCTTGCTTCAAGAGATGAAACTGCATACTTAGGATCTCATAAACAGGAAGTGGCAGAGCCAGGTCCTGAACCTATGCTTCTGGATCTAGCTGGCACCAGCAAGTCAGCATCATCCTGTACTTGAAAGTGTGCAAAGCTTTTCCCCTACCAACCTCCTCCATCCTTGAGGCAGGCCTGACTGTTCTCTCTCGTGGGCTCACCCTCTATGGGTGCAGTTACAAGCCACCCAGTCCTCTCTTTCCTCTGGCTTCCTTTCCCCCAGGAAGATGTGTGACCCGGGAATGACGGCCTTCGAACCCGAGGCCCTGGGCAACCTGGTGGAGGGCCTGGACTTCCATCGATTCTATTTTGAAAACCGTGAGCAACCCCTTCTCTCTGGGTACCTGTTGTCTGCTCTCTGTTCCATGTCCTGCCAATGGCACAGCAGAGTGACGGGCAAGTCCCCAGGGGCAGCTCAGGAGCCAATGAAGAGGAAGATCCCATGTGCACAGGGGTTGGTACCTTCTTGGTTCCTTCTTTTAACTCTGGCTCATCAGCTGCCAACCAGGCTTCCACAGCGCCTCCTGAGACGGAGGCTGAGGCAGGGCAGGCAGGTGGGTCCCCCGAGACCGGGGATAGATCTGATCATTTCTTCCAGGTTCAAACTCACGAACCTCCTGCTTTCGACTTATGAGTGCTGTGATTACAGGAGAAGGCCACCACATCTGGCTCTTACTCTCTTTTTATAGACAATGGAGCCTTCCTACTGGCTCACACCACAAACTGAAGTCATCTGGATGCCTGGACCATCCCCATCTGCCCAGCAGGTCACTAGCTGGCCCCTGGGTTGTTACACACTTCCTTACATAGGCGGGCAGTTTGGGAAAGCATGGGACAGCAAGTTCACTCTGCGGTGCCCCTGCTGTGTGTCTAGATCTCTGTTTTGCATGTCTGTCCTTCCTGTGTCTCTCCTCTGCAGGAGAGACCTCAGTAGCTTTGTAACCAAGGGCTCGGCCTAATAGAGAGTGCCTTTTGCCTGTCTGTGTCTCACTCAGGCCAAGGTACACTGGCTAGAATTCACTTAGGATTTGGAGGAAGGAGCTGAGAGGTATAGGCAGGACCCACAGATGAAGGGCACACACCACTGGGCTACGTACCATGATTTCAGGTGATACTGACACCACTTCCAACATAGGCTCACACAGTGAGAGAGCTACTCCAGTTTAATCCTCTTTGAATACTCTGACCTCATTAAAGGGAAAGGGCAAGTTGAGTGTCCACACTTCCTAATTTCTCTCTTAATCAACGTCCCAAAGATTATATCACTTTATTTTCTACACTTATTATTAACTTTTCATTCTGTGATACTGATTGTCCATAAGTGATTGCATTAGAAAGTTTTCTTTTGTGTGTGTGTGCGCCAGTTCTGGGGCTTGAACTCAGGGCTTGGGCACTGTCCTAAGTAGTAGGCCAGTGCTCTACTAGTTAAGCCACAGCTCCACTTCCAGCACTGTTACAGTTTAATGGAGATAAGAGTCTCATAGAGTTTCCTGCCTGGGCTGGCTTTGAACCTTGCTTCTCAGATCTTTGCCTCCTGAGTAGCTAGGATTACAGGTATGAGCCACCAGCACCTGACTTAGAAACTTTTCTTTTACACTTAGCATTAAATTATTAGTAGAATGAGTCAATCAGGGACATATTTTCATAACAGAACTTCAGGTGGCACTTGTATGGTGAAAATAATGAAGGTGGTACCTCTGTGACTGGAGATCCAGTTCGACTCTGTCACTCAGAAGGGAAACTGAGGCTCAGAGAGAGGATGTGACTTGTCCAAAAGAATCCAGACAGCCAGTGGCAGAACCCAGCCCTAACGCACTCCCACACCCTTCAGTTGTGGGGGTGACCCACCCAGTCTGTCCCCACTGGGGCAAGCGCCCTAGGGACTAACACCCTACACTTGATCTGTACCTCTCTGGCTTAACTGTATATGGTACAGAGACTCCAGGGAACTCCCAATTTTTTTTTTTTTAAGAAAGGCTGTGAATATTTAAAAAAAAAACCTATAAGTTCTTAAGGAATCAAACTGATTCACTATAACTAGCAATGGTGATTGAATTCTCACACGGAGAGACCACCTGCAGGTCACTATGGCTGCCTCTGCCCTCTGGCGGAGGGGGGACTGGTTTTCCAGTTTAAATCCTCCAATAAACCCTCCAATCCCCTTCACCCCAAGCATCAGGTCAAAGCTCAACTCCAAAGGTATAGATGACCACAAGCACTAAACACAGGTCAAAGATCAACTCCAAAGGTATAGATGACCACAAGCACTAAACACAGGTCAAAGCTCAACTCCAAAGGTATAGATGACCACAAGCACTAAACACAGACCACCCCCCCCCACACACACACAGCCTGCCTCAGGTAGTGACTCCATTCTAGTACTGGCTCCTGGACGCCCTAGTCGCCTCCAAGGCAGGAGACAAGACCCAGAGGAAGCGCTCACTCTGAACAGAGCATTCCTTCCCAGCTGCCACTTCTTCAGAGGGCCTGACCCCACCCATCTTCTGCCCTGTCCTTGAGGGTGGACCCTGAAAGCCACTCATCTTGTAGAGATACATGGAATTGATGTGGCATCCCGGAGGATTCCAGCCCTTAACACCCAGTGAGGCCTATGCTCCCATGCAATGCTAAGCTGGTTGTTTCTTCTGATTGCTCTGGGATGCCCTAATCCAGTTCCACCAAGAGCACGACTTCTTTTAGGTTTCATTGCATTTCTTTCAGAAAATGGACACAACTTAAATAAGCCAAGTCAGATGTCTTCTCTGGGCCTCAGTTTCCAGATCTAGCTAAACAGATGCATTGAAATAGGTGGACTTGTGTGTCTCCAGCCCTGTTTGCTATCAGGGACAGTTATGAAAGTCTCCTTGCATTTTATAGGAGGGCTACTTGGTGACCTTTGACCTCCAAGGTTACTCCCAAGCCTTTGGCTTGAAAGGTCAACATTCTACAAGTCTGACTGCCCAGAATTCTAAGCCTGTTATTCTGTTTGTCTAAGACTTAGGATTTTGATTGCTTATCCCAAGCCGGGGAATAGCAGGATTCGAATATTAGAATGTATATTACTGGATGCCTTCTTCAGTCCAGAGGATAAAAACATATATTTGACTTTTTTCAGGTAATAAGTGGCTCACATCAGAATCAGGGGGTTGAGGAAGGGAAGGGTGGAGGTCAGACCTGCACTTTAAGTAAGCTATCTACGGGATTAGACACTTAAAGGGAAGGCTTCAGTTCCAGTTAGAAATAAGTCTAACTCTTACCTGCCTAGGTCATTTGTTGTCTCCTGTGCTTTTGTTTTCTATCTTGATGATTGGGTTTCTGGAACCACGGTTAAAATAGAATTAATAATAAAAAGGGAAGATTCATTGTTTATATAATGGGAGCAGTTTCAGGGAATTTGATCAGTTCTGTCACGGTTACAAGATCTATGAACTTCCCTCTCACTCCATGAGCACAAACACCATCCTAAAAGCTAACGGTCCTATGCCTACTGTTCTAATATTCCCCAGGTTTCTAGCTTCTGGTCTGTCACCAGTAGAGTTGACAGGTGAGGCAGGGGCCCTGGGCCATGTCTGAACTACCCATGTCCCATGTGCGCTTAAGGATGTGTTACATTTGAGTCATCTTCCTAGCAAAAAAAAAAATGAAGAATGCTCACATTAAGACTCTGATGCCCAGATTTGCTTGAGAAACCAAGTGGAATGGGTCTCATTTATTCGCGTAATTGCTAAGTCCGGGCAGAAGCTGTGGGCAGGACATCCTTTAGCTGGGACAAGGAGTTCTCTTCACCACCCTCCGCATCATAGGGAGACAGGGAATGAATAGTCTAGCATCTTAGAGCCAGGCCTGCCTCCTTGTTTACCTGGGATCTGGGTTTGAGACATACCTAGTCCACCTGGGACTATATGCATCTTTGCCCCATATTTATATCCGTCTAAGAGGCTTTGATTTTAAAGTGTGAAAGGCTGGGCCTGTCTGAAATATCCATTATGGCTCAGCTGGGACTTCATGTCCCCATTACCAGCAGTTCTACCTTGGATCCCAGGTAGCTGAGTCTCGTGTGAGGAGCAACCTTGGGAGCCCCCCCCCCCCAACTGCATCTCCTCTGCCCCTCCCACCCGCCTCCAGTGTGGTCCCGGAACAGCAAGCCTGTGCACACCACCATCCTGAACCCCCACATCCACCTGATGGGTGACGAGTCGGCCTGTATCGCCTACATCCGCATCACGCAGTACCTGGACGCGGGCGGCATCCCGCGCACGGCGCAGTCGGAGGAGACCCGCGTCTGGCACCGCCGGGATGGCAAATGGCAGATCGTCCACTTCCACAGATCCGGGGCGCCCTCGGTCCTGCCCCAGTAAGAGTCCCTCCACGGGGCACACGGGAAGGCTGCCGTGGACGGGCGGGGGCCGTGCCAGGAGGGGCCTGGGGGGCCCAGGCCGGGCCAGGAGGGGCGGGCAGGGGCCGTGCAGGGAGGGGCCTGGGGGCCCAGGCCTGGCCTGGCCGGGCGGGGCGGGCGGGGCAGGCGGGGGCCCCCGGGCTGATGCCAAGCGTGCCCCATGTCTTACAGTTGAAGGACCAGGCCTGGGTTACTGCGCTGCTGTGCGGAAGAGACGCACTTTTGTCGGTGGAATGTGGTTGCTGGTTCCCTCTCTTGGATTTTGCTGGAATTCTCCCCTCCTGTCACCCGACCATTGTCAGCTGTGCATCTGCATTGAGAAAACCTGCTTGTCCACAAAAGCCATCCCAACTTCGGAGCAAATGGCCAGATCCCCCCGCCCCCCCCCCACTCCCACCCAACCATACACACACATCTTGCCTTTCAATCCTGTTCCTTCTCCACCAGTGTGGAGGGGGGCCAGGGACCCCCCCCCAAATTCCACTCACTGCTGTTGCCTGGCCTGGTCTTGGTTGTTGATGAGAATACCCCAACTGTGTGTTCACCAGATTGGGGGAGAATGAGAAGCATGTGGCCAGGGTCCCTCTCAAATCTCTCTTCTTCTGGGGTCCCTGGAAAAGCCCCGAAGAGCCCCCACAAATCCCTGATCCCAGCCTCCCTGCGGGAGAAGATGAGAGAGGAGCCGAGGCTGCTAGAAGCTGCTGCATTGAACTGCTACCTCCTGACCTTCTCCCGCCCTGGGCTGGTCCACCACAAAGGAGTAGGGATGGACTTGAGGAGCGAACCCCTCCCACAGCACCGTGTGGGAGTTCCACCGCCCCCTGGCCGCCACACCCCTATGGCAAAGTTCACCTCCAGCATTAACCCTGCCCACCCAGCCTCAGCATCCCTGGAGAATTCCAGCCTCATCCTGAGGGAGAGGGAAACGGAGGCTGTTTGGAGAGCAAAGGGAAGCCACCTTTAGGTACACTTCTACTTGGACCGCATGCCTTTTTATAGCCAAATTTCTGTGTATTTCGTAAATGGATTTCACGTTCCTGGATATTTCTGTAATAATGAAAACCTCTCAAGTTGTTGTGAGGTGTTTGGGCTGGGAACGGGGTGGGGAGAGGGGTCAAGGGTAGACTTTATTCGGTTCTAGATTTTGTTCTGTTTTGCTTTTCTGGTCCTTTCTGGGGTGGAGCTTGTCACCTGTGCTCACTTGAGGTGGATGGAGCTCCAGGAGCCCAGTCTGTCTTCAGGGCCTGAGGTACCGGGGCAGGACACCCACTCGGCTACCACGTGACAAGACTGTGAGTCAGGCCAGGGAAAGCGCAGAGGCTGTCAGGAGAGAAACACCCCAGCTTTGCTTTGCTCTTCTCACACTGGGCTCCCCAAGACTGCACTTCCCAGGATTTCTTCTTCCAACATCCGAATGCCACCCCAGTGCCCCCTATCCACTTCTGGGGTCCCTGAGCATGGGTATTCATGGCTATCTCCCCCCACTTTGGTATCTGACAGCCGAAGCAGAGCACCAGAACCTTCTTATTACACCTCATCCAGAACCTCAGGTTCTTCCTTTCCCTCTTTCAATCTCTCTCTTCCATGCACACACTCTCTCTCTCTGTCTTCCTTCCTCCCTCCTCTCTCTGCACTGTTTTCTTTGCATGACTTTATATGCAGTAAGTTGAAAAAAAATATGAAAAGAAGAAAAACACTCAGCAACATCAATCTATATGTTTTGGACAAAACAAAAAACACAAAAAAAGAGGTGTATTCTTGGTGTCCAACTCAGAATTTACGTGGCTGCCTCTCTGTGCTTTTGGCCTCTGTGTGGCCGTGTTTTGCCAGCATGAGATTCTGTCCCCTCTGGTGGATTCTAGGGGAGGAAGAGCCACATCGCCAAGGGTTTGGAGGAGGTTTAGTTCCCCGCCAACTGTCCTGGGTGTTGTTGGAGCAGAACTGGGTTGTGAGCTGTCTGCTGGGCCCTTGGCTCAAGTCCCACTGCTTAGGGACAGGTAAGACAGGCCGGACTACAGGCCAGGAAAGAGGCTGCACAGGCCTCTAGTTTCTAAGCTGGCCTATCACTGGCCTTTGGCCTCAGCAGAGATTCTGCTGCCTAGGCCTAAGGGTAGCCTCTGGCCTTTCCCAGGCTCAGAGGGCCTCTCTCAGCAAGGCCCAGTGAGCCTGTTGTTCCAGCAACAGAACTGCCTGTCTCTCTGTGAACTGCCAGTTCCCATGGCCATCCCCAGCCAAAGGTGAAGGGGAGGGTGGCCTTCACCAGGGGATGCCACAATCTCCAAGCAAGGTCTGGTCCCTTTTTCAACCTCAGTTTCTCTGCCAGTTGAAAAAGGTCAAGTGTTCCTATTTAGGCTGGCGGAGAATCAAATGGATGGTGGTATGAAGCCCAAACCTACTCATGGGACTTACAGGGTTTGTTACTGGCTGGCCTTCTATTGGCTTCAGGCCTGGCCAGGCCCCATCCTCTCCCCTGCCTGCCCCTCATCCCCCTCTGTGGTGCCTGTCCCTTGCTCATCAGCAGTGGACTGTGGGGGAAAGAGAAGTGGCTGCGGGGTTAATAGGCTTCAAGTCCCAGTTCAGACCAGACTTGCTGTGTGACCTTGGGCGAGTCCTTTCCCTCTCTGGACCTTGGTTTTCCTACAGAGGAAACTGAGGTAGAGGACCCCCATGCTCTGCCTTTTATGGGCTGTCACACCTCCTGTCCACTGTGTGCCTCTCCAAGAGCCAGAGAAATAGAGGCAGGTCCCTCCCCCAGGCTGAGTTGGCCCCTACTGCAAAGGTCACTCCTACTTGCTATAGACCCTGGGGACCAAGGTGACCCTGAGACAGCAGGCAAGGAACTGGCAGAAGACATTGCCCACCCTCATCAGACAAGCGACACGTGTCTCCAAACACCTTCTAGATGCAAAAATCAAACAAGTCCAAACCCAGGCTCTGGCATGCACATATGTTTACAGGGACGCACTCTCCGGGGTTTGTGCCATTGAGGCTCAGATCCTGCCCTAGGCCTCCTCCCTCCCTTTAACGGGAGCCCCTCTGGGGGTGTGTTGGCCAGGCTCCCCATGCTGGTTTCTTCGTTATTACTCGTTTGGGATTTTGTTTCCGTTCTTTTCTTTTTCTTTCTTTCTTTTTCATTTTTTAAAAAAAAATGTGGCTGTGAACTTGAATGACCACTGCTCAAACTTTCTGCTACTGGGGGGGGGGGAGGGGGGACAGGGAAGAAGGGGCATCTGTTTTATTCTTGGTGTTTTCAGTGCAATAAATAGCTACAAACTTCTGTGCATTTTATGTCTCTCAGTCTTGCCAAGTGGTGGGGGGGGGGGGGGAGAGGGGGAGGTCCTGATCTAGATTTCTCCTATAGGGAAATGCAAGTATTCATTGTGATTGGGTCATCCTGGGTCACAGGCTCAAGGCTGTGTCAATCACTGTGGTTGAGCCAATCAAATGCCCCACCTTAGAACCACAGATGAAGTTGGCTTCCTCTCTGGCACTTGGAAATGGAAATGGGTTACCACAAACAGACATGAGCTAAAATCCCCCTCGAGAGCCTCTGGACAAGTTCCATCTCCTCCAGGCCTCCGTTTCCTTTGGATAAGAAGAAATTTGCTCCAGAAAAAGCCCTCCCCACTGGTTCTCTTCGCCCAGCCAACCTTAGAAAAATGGGAAGTGTGGATTTTTTTTTTTTGGTCCAGTTGTGGGCCTGAACTCTGGGCCTGGGCGCTGTCCCTCAGCTCTTCAGCTCAAGGCTAGCGCTCTACCACCTGAGCCACAGTGCCACTTCCGGCTTTTTTTCTTTTTGCTTATGTGGTGCTGAGGAATTGAACCCGGGGCCTCATGCATGCAAGGCAAGCGCTCTACCACTGAGCCACCTTCCCAGCCCAGTGTGGTGTTCTTTTTATCTACAGATAATGTTTATGGACTTTATCCAAGGGATCTTAGGACCCACTCGCCGCAGGCTGGTCCTGAGCAGGCTGGTCCTGAGCCCAAGCTGTTCACCTCTGAGAGCCAAACAGAACCAGGGTGGTAACACAGGGGTGTTGGCCCCCCTCGGCCCACAAATAAGTGTCAGCTCCAGGATGTTGATGGGATGTGGGCTTTGATCTACTTACTCTAAACTATGTTTCCCTCACCAAGAGGCCTGGATTCCAAAGGTCCAAGGGATGTGCATGCACCAGGTGCCCAGGATTTCAGGGTCCCTGCACCAGCTTCCATCTGGGTCTGTTCTTGCGATTGCATAGGGTGACCAGGGGGAGTGTGTATTGGAGTTAGTAACTCCTTCCAGCTTCGCCTGCACCGCCCAGGCTTCTCCACCTGGGCAGGGCATCAGGCTTTGGGTGCCATTTCAGGAACTCACCAGCAGGTGGCAGCACAGGAGTGGTTACAGAGGTCCTCAGCCACAATCTTACCAGGCTCTGGGGTGGCCCAGTGATCTCAAGAGATGCTTTTAACTTTCAAAAAAGTATCAACTCCACTTGAAATATTGTTTGTATTTCACAGGATCATGGTGCTCTCTAGTTCACAAAGTGTTCTCACAATACTTCTTGCCCTAGTTACAGCAGCCTTGTTTTGAAGAGGAAGGTAAGGAAACTCGGGAAGACTGCTTACACATCCTGTGCCAGGATTTACCCAGCTTTCTAATGCAAGTTGAGGCCCCTCCAGGGCCCTCCCATGTCCACTCAGGATGGCAGCAGACTATGACTGGGTTTCTTAGAAACTCCCCTCTCTTTAACTACCAATTCATTCCCAGCTTCACCTCTCATTGTGTATACCTGCTCTATCACAAATGGGTTCAGGTCCCTCCTTGGGCTTCTGCAGCACATCTACCTACTCCAATTATGCCTAGAAGTCAGCTAAGCAAGAATCTACCCAATGGTATGTTCCTACCAGGCAGGAGAAGAGAATCTGCTGCATGTGCTCAGGACGTGTGTGTGTGTGTGTGTGTGTGTGTGTGTGTGTGTGTGTGTGTGTGTGTGTGTGTGTGTGTGTGTGTGTGTGTGTGTTGATGTTGGTGATGGTCCTAGGCCTGTGCTCTGCACCTTAGTATTTTCACTCAAAGCTGGTGCTCTACAACATAAGCCATTATTCCATTTCTGGCTGTTTGTTGGTTAATTGGAGATAAGTCTCATGGACTTTTCTGCCTGAGCTGCCTTTGAACTGTGATCCTCCAATCTGAGTAGCTAAGATTACCAGTGTGAGCTGTGAGATTCGTGTGACTGGAATGAACGAGAAGCAGAGAAGAGAGGGCCTGAGCATTCTCCATGCCCCCTACAACCACAATGGCTGCCACTTCCTAGGTGCTGACCAAGTGCAGACAAGCCTCATCATCGTGTGCACGCTCAGTCCTCTGCACAGCCTCTGGCATTGGGCCCAATCATTCTTCTCATTCCACAAGTAGAGAGACTGAGCTGCTGAAGCCTCCCAGCATGGCCCAGGTGTGGAGGAAGCTTCCTCGGCCATGCAGGAGCCAGGCTGGGCTCCGAGGATCATTGAAGGAGGAGACAGACAGTCTCTGGTCCCCCAGGAATCCCTGAAAACCCAGAATAGGATGGGTCCACACTGGAGGCTGGGCAATGAGTGGGACCCTGGAGGAGAACAGGCTTAGGAGGAGGTTGCAGGGGTGGGGGTGGGGAAGCAGAAGTGCCAGAGGGCTGAGGGAGCCCTGAGTCTTCCAGGTGACTTTTCCAGGAGATGGGTGGGGCCCAGGAGCCAGAATGGCTTTCCTTGGCTTGGTTGTAAATCTATCAGAAAGTGGCCAGCAGGTGCTGGAAATGCTAGCAGGGGGTAAGGTGGAGAGGTTTGGTCCTCTGGGAATGGCCTCTCTGCTTGTCCTACCTCCCCCAGCCAATCCCTGCTCCCTTCTCCGCTTGGCCCCTCCCCGTCTCACAGAAGCCACTTCCCTCAGGACTGCCTGGCCTGGACATTCCTTTCCAGGTCCAGGGAGACAGAGCTAGTGCTGGACTAGTGCACACCCAAGAAAACAGGGGTGACTATCCCCATTCCCCTCAGAGGGACCCTGAGTGAGTCACATCACTTCTCTGGCTTCTTTTGTTTATTGTAATAAATTGAACCTGTGGTCCTCAGATGGTGAGATATCAAGATGTTTTGGAGAGTAACCCTCCTGTGATACCCAGGCTCCTCTGGGAGCCCAGGATGAAGGCCTGGAAACACCTCATCACCCGAATCATTGGTCTCCATCCCCTGACTCAGATCAATATTGAAAGCAGGCCCCTTTCCCATCTCCAGTTCTTGAAGCTCCCTGAGACCTAGGCTGCCATATGGTACTGCAGAGCAAAAGCCAAAGAAAGGCCTGGGGCTCGGGCGGCATCCACCACTTCTGCTGGTTTGGCGGGGACATCCTGGCTTACTGGAGAAACCATCAGGGCTCCTGATCATTAACCCTGTCCTGCCAAAGCCAGACCCTTCCTTCCACCCAGCCAGAGCCCACCCCAAATCCATCTCTGAAGCAGGGGTCCCTGCTCTCCTCCTCAGATCCAGGCATGGTCTCCAGCAGAAGGCTAGAAGAACGGGTAGAGGCAGGAGGCTCCCCATTGTCCAATCATGTCTCATCCATAACAGCTCATGGAGCCCATGGTTCCTGTAAATCCATTCATTTTCCAGGTGGGGACACTGAGGCCTGGCCTCAGCACATGGCTACAGTGCTGGGAAGCCTCAGGCCTTGTCATGGCCTATCACTGGCTCCAGGCACACAGTCCCCACTTTTCTCCCAGCAGTGGTTACAGGAGGAAGCGGAACTGACCTTTCTCTCTTATGTGCAACACACCTACCTAATGAGAACCATCCTACCTAGACGGTTTCTGGTTAAGCACTTTTATCACTTTTTAAAAATACATGTTGGTTACCAAATATTACCTTGTTTAGCTAGCCACTGGTGGCTCACACCTGTAATTCTAGTGAGTCAGGAGGCTAAGATCTAATGATCGAGGTTCAAAGCCAGCCTGGACAGGAAAACCTGTGAGAATCTTATTTCCATTTAGACACTAAAAAAGTTGGAAGTCACCGAGCACAAGTGGCTCATGCCAGTAATCCTAGCTACAACAGAGGCTGAGATCTGAGGATTGTAGTTCGAAGCCAACCTGGGCAGGAAGTCCATGAGACTCTTATTTCCAATTAATCACAGAAAAAGCTGGAAGTGGCATTGTGGCTCAAATTGTAGAGCACTAGCCTTGAGTGAAAGGAGCCCAAGGACAGCGTCTAGGCCCACAGTTCAAGCCCCAGGACTGGGGGGAAAAATGCTGAAAGTGGAGGGAGCTGAGGCTTAAGTAGTAGGGCCCTAACCTTAAAAGCTCAGGGAGAGTTCAAGCCCCAGTATGGACAATAAATAAATATACACATGTGTGTGCGTGTGCGTGTGTGTGTGTGTGTGTGTGTGTGTGTGTGTGTGTGTGTGTGTGTGTGTGTGTAATCCCCTACAAGGAGCAAGTTTATTCTTTCCATTTTACAACTGAGGCTTGTCTCTGAGACAAGCAGCAGCAGATTCAGCTGGAATGTGGAGCCAGAATTTGGCTCTGACCAGCGGATGTCCAAGTCTGCCTTGACTCCTATTCTGGACAATTCTCTAAAGGTTACAGCTCACAGATGCTGTGGACATTAATGGGAAAACAGTTGCTTTCTCCCTGATAAAATGTGATCCTGGGGAGGGGGGTAGGGCAGTTGCTGGCCTCACTTCAGCCAGAGGGCCCAACCTGCTGTTTTATCCCAGGAAGTCAGGCAGAGGCTCTGTGTGTGTGTGTGTGTGTGTGTGTGTGTGTGGGCCAAGGATCTGCTGTGAGCAGGCCATCACAGACACTCTTCTAAGGCAGGACTAGAGTCAGTGCCCCAAGAGGAGTGGCCTGGAATTCAAGAAGCCAAACTTTCCATGAACCACCAGAAAAAAAAAAGAGTCTGAAGGAGAATGGCACCACAGACCCACAAGCTAGAGTCACGTGGAATTTTGTGTAATTCTTGACTCTCTTAACCCTTTCCTGGTTTACTCCCAAACCACCAGAAAGTGGTGTTTGACAGTTTGACATTCCATTATCCACAGTGTGAGAGACAGAGGACATCCAGGAAGGAGGGAGACAGAGACACAGATGTAAGGGAGGTGGAAAGACACTGTGTCAGCCACACAACCAGTGAGAATCTGCTTCAAGGAGATGGCTGGCATTCTCTACACTTCATGAGGAAAGAGTCTGAAACTTAGCAAGAATGTAAGGACTTCTCTAAGATCTGCCTAGGAAAGCAGAGCTGGGACCCCACCCAGATCTGTGTAGCCTGAGCCTCCGGCACACGTCCTTCTGCGTCCCAAAAAGTCTGACACCAAGGTCTTAGCCACACAGACATAAAAGGCATTGTCCCAGAAGCATGTGATCACCATGGCTAGGCCAGGCTATGCTGTCAGGACAAGCCAGATGTGGTAGGGCTGAGTCAGACCTCAGAGGATTCCAAGAGTCTACATCTGGTTGGGAACTGAAGAAGGCTTATGACACAGGGTGTACTTAGGAGGGATTTCTGGGCAGCCGTTGGGTCGGGGTGGAAGGGGCTGCCTAAGCAGAGTGGGAGGCTGGATAGCCCTGGCTGCGCAGGGAGCAGAGCTGAGATAAATGTCCTAAGGTGGAAGAGGGGAACAAGGAGACAGACAGAGCCTGGGAGGACCAGATATAAGTAACAGTCTGGCTGTTGACTCTCATTTGACTGTGGGAATATGGTTGTCCCTAATGAATACGGGAAGGATCCCTTCCCTCTCCTTCTCTACTTCCTCCTCCATGTCTGCTATTAGACTGCAGGTAGTCCAGTGCCCTTCCCAGTGTTTCCTGATGCCCAAGGGAACACTTACTCTGAGAAGGCTTGGAATAGGAATGTAGGGCCTAAAGATGCCCTCCTCCACATCCCAGATGGCACATAGACTGCGTCCCAGGGTTTCCCCCCAGCCTCCCAAGTTCAGGGGTGCATGCACTCAAAGCTCAGCCCAGTCAAGGGGATGATTGAGAGTGGGCGTAGAAAACCCTGGGGCCAGGCTGTAGCACACTGTCAGGGTGGGGCTGTTGGCCGGCTCTGGACTCTGGATTGCTCATCCCTAAATCTGTGTGGCAGTCAGTCTGCACAGAGGATGAGAGACACTGATGCTTACTTTTTATTGGTTGGTCATAGAGCTTGAACATGGTGCCTGGTCGCTGTCCCTGAGCTTCTTTTGCTTAAGTCTAGCTTCTACCACTTGAGCCACAGTGCCACTTCCAGAGCCTTTTCTGAGTAGTTTCTTGGAGATAAGAGTCTCCCATGAACTTTCCAGGCTGGGCTGGCTTTGAATGGTGATCCTCAATCTCAGCCTGAGTAGCTAGGATTACAGGCGGGAAGCACTACCTGTAACTAACTTGTAACTGAAGCAGTTGTCCAAATTTCAAGTTGAATTTTTTTTTTTTTTTTGAGGAGGTGGTACTAGGGACCAAATTCAGGGCCTTGCATTAGCTAGGCAAGTACTCTACCACTCTGGTCCTTTGGCTTTTTAGATTGTTTTTGAGATTAGGGTGCCACGCCACTTCCTGCGGAGTCTGCGTGAGAGATTGCGTTAGACAAAGAGCTTCAAGGAAGCATGCCCCCAGGAAGGGGGTGTTGGTTCAAGGCTTCCCATACACTTGGCTGCATCTTTATAGCCTCTACCTTTATTCTTACTATATTCTTCTTGGCTGTACATTCGTTGCCTTTATTCTCGTTTTGGCTATTTTTCTATTGATCCGCAAACAGAGCATGTTGTTTCTTTCCAGTCCAATAGAGACGGCTTCTCTAAATAATAAAGACTAGGACCAAAGATTAAATGTGGGCAATGCCCCAATCAATCTATCATCTGATGTGACGCTGCCTCCAGAAACTCCTACAACTTCACAAGCAGTTTTGCAGCTCACGCATAGTAAATACAGAAACTTAAAATTTCCAGATATGTTACAACAGGCAGAATTCATGAATTAAAATTAGAAGGAGTTATCCCAGAAGCTCAGAGAGTTCTAGAAAAAGGGACCCCTGATAATAAAAGGAAAAGAAAGATTCCCCCAACAGTTATGACTAAGTTTAGTCCAGCTTATGTTATAGGGAATAGATGGTGGTTTCCCACAAAATATAAAGTTAGTGACATCACATTTCCTGAGCTGACCGATGAACCATTGCCTTATACAGGAGCTTATAAAGATGAAAATAGATGGATTAATGTAAAAGGAAAAAGGGTATTTTGGAACTCATTAGATTTTATGCAAAGATTAGGTAGATCTAGATCAAAAATTATGGTGTTTATTATCAAAACAACAATAAGATAGTTTAAAATAACAATTAGAAATTTATGTGAACAAATATTGAGATCAAAATCATAGGATATGGAGAATGGCTGACTCAACCTGGAAGTGGTTTTTAGGATGGTTTCAAAGGGACTTGAAAATATATGGAAAAAATAAAAAGAGTACGATATAAGTACAGCCCTGTCTCAGGTTTAATTATTAAACATAAGAAGGCTGAATAGATGATGCATTGTATTAAACAATATGCTAGACTTGTTTCGCTCCACTTAGCTTAAACAGTTGGTGGGATAGTCATCAATTTTCATGTAATTCATCAATGCTTTGCCTTTAAAAAAATTGATTACATGCTTAAATAAACAAAGAATCTATGTCACAATCACACACTGTATAAAAATGTTAATTCTCCTCAATAAAGATATACTCAGATGCAACTCTTTTGAGTCTGTGTCTGTTTGTCACTTCGCCAACTCCTTGCCCACTTGAGATCCCTGTCCCGTCGGTCCCAGTGCTCCCGCCGAGCTGGTCTGTCGCATTAGGGCTTCCACATTGATTGGTTAGTTGATTGATTGATTTTACCCAAGCTGGTCCCAAATTTACCTGTCTGACACCCTTTCTCCCTCCCTCCCTCCCTCCTGTTCACTAGGATTACAGGCATCACACCATTAAAATGGGGACATTTCTTACTAAAATTCCTACTTTCTCTCTCTCTCTCTCTCTCTCTCTCTCTCTCTCTCTCTCTCTCTCTCTCTCTCTCTCTCTCCCTCCCTCCCTCCCTCCCTCCCTTCTTCCCTCCCTCCCTCCCTTCTTCCCTCCCTCCCTCCCTCCTTCCCTTTCTGTCTGTCTCTCTTCTTCTCTCTCTGTCTCTATTTCTCTCTTTTCTCTACCCCCTCTTTCTCTCACCTTCCTCCCCACTCTCTTTTTTCCAGAGTCTGGGGCTTGAACTCAGTGCCTGGGCTCTATCCCTGAGCCTCTCTGTGCTCAAGGCTAGCACTCTACCACTTAAACCACAGCACACTTCCAGATTTTTCTAAGTAGTTTACTGCAGATAACAGCTTCATGGACTTTCCAGCCTGGGCTGGCTTGGAATTGTGATCCTCAGATCTCAGCCTCCTGAGTACCTAGGATTATAGTGTGAGCCTCCAGTGCCTGGCTCTTACTTCTCTTTAACAGATAAGAGATCTGGCAACTGGGACCACCCTCTTGAGAAGTAGGCCTCACAGATTGGCAAGATGTCTTCTCTACTTCCCACAGGTCCCTCCATGTCCTCTTGTCTCTCCAACACCCTCTAAACAGCACCTGCTAATTATTCTCCCTTTCACAGCTACCACTTGGCTCATTTGGTCTCCTGTCCTTGTAACCCTTAGGTGCCATTTGCCAGGCCATTCTAGGATAGGCTACAGTCTGACTGTACCCAACAGTGACCTTCCCTTTGAGTTGCCTGCTACCCTGTCACAGACCCTGCAGCTGGGCCTCTCTGGCCCCTGGTCACCTTCCACCATGGCCAGGAACTGGCTGGTGTTTGTTAAGTAGAGAGACCTAAAAATCAGTAGTGGATAGAGCCAGGGACAGTTGTGGAAAGACAGCAGAGGGAGAAATGTGGCCCAGTAGGAAGGGCTATCTGGATGCAGTGGAAATAGAAAAAGCAGAACAGACTGAGGGCTGGGCCAGGAAGGGTAGGTCAAGAACTGTAGGGCACTGAGGAGGGGAGGCTTGGGATGGACGGGGTTGAGGGGGATGTGCAGGGACAAGGCAGCTGAGATGGAGGCATTAAGCTGTAGGATCCCTAGCCTCCTAGATCCCCCATCTTGGAAGGAAAGGAAGCCTAAATTACAGGATCCTCTGTTCCTATTCCCAGGACACCTGGCTGCAGCTAAGGCCTGAGAAATGTTTCTAGGGCCATGGCCAAGGGTGGCCTAGCACACCTCTTCCCAGGGGCCAGCAGCCCTACTTGCAAGGGAAGGCCACTCTTCAAATTAGTAAATCATCTCTTCCCCCATCTGGAGCCCTAAAGGGGTGGGGTGGGATGGGGTGGTCCTTTCTTATTAATACCTGATAGTAATCACCTTCCTTTCCATGCCCAAATCAAAGCCTTGCAAAACACCTGGACCTGCTTCTGAAAGGCTCTTTTAGCTGAGCTGGCTCAGCCTTCCACTGCAGCCCTCATTTGCAGGCAAGGCCACCAAGGAGCTGATGATGGCAAGAAGGCTACTGGCAGAGAAGGGACAATGCTGCCCAGTACTCACCTGCCACCTTCCCCCGCTTCAGGCAAGTCTGTGGACCACAGGGAGTCCAAATTTGTCATGGGGAATGAAAGGTGTTTAAGGGCACAGTTTATCTCCCTTCCTCTGCTTCCCTTCCCCCATGGTCATAGAGACGTGGAAGAGCAAGCATGAGGCTGGAGGAGGTGTGCACTGAGCCTTGGTCTCCTCTTTTGTTTGGTGGGAGCTGGAGAGAGAGCCGTGAGCAGCCTACCTCAGCACTAAAGAGACAGGAGGATGACCTTATTTGAGGTTTATTAACGATCAACCAGCAGAACACAGATGGGCAGGGGAGACCTGGAGGGAGACAGGGCCTGGAGGCTGGCCGTAGCTACTGAGGTGATCCTGTGTCACTGGGGAACACTGTGTGTAAGGGACCAGGCTGTACATGCCTGCACCCGCCACCTCTCGGTGACTCACGGCACCCGGGGCTGCCCTCTGCCTTTATTCTCACGCTGGGTCCTGGGACTTGCACCCTGGAACAAGGTGAGCAGCCTCAGGACCAGACGACCCAGTGTGTATTGTCTCTGAATTTCCTGGCTGCCCTTGTCACCGATATAGCCAAGGCCCACTTCCCAGCATCTCTCAGGGCTGGAGGAAGCAGCAAGGGCTGCAAAGACTGGGGAGGAAGAAGGAGAGGGATCCTGGGCCCATGCTTACAAGCCCTCATTCCCACCTCCATAGTGTGCTGGGGCCTCCTGCCACCCCACATCACAGGGCCCTCCAGTGAAGGTGTGGCCCTTCTCTCCCCTTTCTTCCTTAGTCCCACCCCAGTGCTCTGAATCAGACCACTAGCAACTCTTGCCCACCCCCTACAGACCTCCCAGCTCTACCCTACCCAGTCTATGCTGCACAGACCCAAAGCCATTGTCAGTACACCCTGCCTTCCTGACTCCTTCTATTCCTTGCTATTTCATCCCTTCTTGAACCCTCTTATCGCCTGTTAATGTCAACAGCTCCCAGTGTTCTGGTCTTTGCCCTAGAAGGTCAGCCTCTTCTTGACCCCATTTGCAGATGTGGCCCAGAGGCTTCCCTTTCTCTGTGAATCTCTTTTTCCAGGTTCCTAGTCCCTACCTCTTCTCTCCCCAACCCTCCCCCTCCCAGGGATCTTTCTCCCTACTTAATTGACCCACCCTTGACCCAGAGCCTTAGAAACCCCTCAGAGCCTCTTACTTCCTTGAACCCCAGGTTCAGGTCTTATGACAGAGTGTGAAGACAGCTTCTGAGCAGAGAAGGGGGTCTGAACCATGAAGAGACATGACCATGTGTGATTGATGCCCCAAAGGAAGGGGAGCTGATGGGGGTCAGATTCTCTCTGCGCCCCCCCTTCCCCAACTTCAACATGTGTAACTGCAAAGGGAAGGTTGAAGCGTATCTCAGTGGTGGTGGCAGTGGTGGTGGTGTGGTGTATGTGTGTGTGTGTGTGTGTGTGTGTGTGTGTAAGGGACCAGACAGGAGTTCCAGAAGCATCACTGTGGCAGCCTTCCACAGTCTCTCAGAATCTCAGCAGGCTTGGCCACCCCTTGTGGACCCTGGCAGGGCCACCTGTCCACCTTTCTGCCTCACATCATGGACTCCTCCTCCTCGGCGATCTCTCGGTCCACCTCGATGGCTGTGTTCTCGAAGCTGGTGATGCCCCCATACTTGCGCATGTGCACCATCAGCGGCTTTGGGGACTGGCTCCCGGCCAGCGTGGCCACGTACATGCCGGTCCGGTTCTCTTCCAGCGATGGGCCCCAGTCTATGGCTGGCCGGCTGGCCTGCTGGAGCCGCTGCAGAAGAGCAGGACAGAGGCTGGTGAGTGCTTCTCATGGTCAGCAAGGAGCTGCTGGCATCACCTGGCTGAGTTCTTGCAGCAATCCAGGGGAAAGCAGGTGAAGGAGGCTCTACTACTTCCAGAGAGACTCCGGTGTCAGGACAAGGGTCTCCATGCCTTTTCCTTTGAATATTACGTTCAAGAGAGCTGGGGACTCTCAGGAAAGAGCCGTGAACTGGGAGCACTGGGGCAAGCTTGCCCCTGGCCTTCCCAAACACCAGTCTGATCTCTGCCGCTGCCCTTTCCCCCCTCCAAGCCCCAGTTTCCAGGGAGAGAGCTGATTAAGCGGATGACTAAGCTTGTGCGTTCCAGAGCTGTGGCTTTCTCCGACCTGTCCCTGGGCCTCCGGGAGAACCGTTTTACATCCCTGAGACAGGGAGGTGCTTGCCAGGGTGTGAAGCCCACTGACTGCAGATGCCAAGGGAGGTAAGGGTAATGACCTTGGTGTTGGCTGGGCATGACTCCATCTTCACAGCATTTGCATGTATTAAGAGCTGGGAACCCTACTGCTCAGAAACATACCCATGGCTTTTCTCCAGTGTTTACCGTGGCCTCTGTGACGTGTCTCCACTCTACCTCCTTGACCTCAGCCCCAGCCACTCATGTACTATTCACTCTGCGCCACTGATACCAGCCTCCTTGCTGCAACAGGACAGCCCTTCCTGCCTGGGGCCTTTCCACCCATTCCCCCCCCACCATAAGGACCTCTATATGGCTTGCTATGTCCATTTTGCCAGATCTATCTGACTGCCCTGGCCAAAATGCCATCCCTCCATCACTCCCCCCGCCCCCCGCTTTCTGTGTGCTTTCTAAGTACATAACTTACCACCACTATCTGTTTATTGTTTGTCATAACAAACACTGAGGGCTGGAAATGTGGCTTAGTGGTAGAGTCCTTGCCTAGCCTGCATGAAGCCCTGGGTTCAACTCCTCAGTACCATATAAATAGAAAAGGCCAGAAGGGGCACTGTGGCTCAAGTGGTACAATGCTAGACTTGTGCTAAAAGAAGCTCAGGGACAGTGCCCAGACCCTGAGTTCAAGCCCCAGGACTGGCAAAAACAAACAAAAGGCCCACTGAGAGATATTTAGCCTCTACCTGCATCCTCTCCATGATAACAAATCATATCTGTGGACATTGCTAAATGCATCCTTGAGGGAAAAATCTCCCTCTGGGGGAACCCTTGGTCTAGATCAGAGCACTCAGCATGTGCTAGCTCTGTGCTACATAGGGGCTCATCTAATCTTTACAGTATCCAGATGAGAAGTAAGTCCCTCCCATCTCACAGATATGATATAAAAGTTCACTGAAGATTATTGAAGTTAGACAAGGTCATGTATGTGGCAAGTGGTGGACTTGGTGAACCTGAGCAATCTCTGATATTATTGCTATTATTAGTAGTAGTAGTATTATTTTGATCAGCTGTGGGCCTTGAACTCAGGAATTGGGCACTGTCCCTGAGCTCTTTTGCTCAAAGCGAGTGCTCTACCACTTTGAGCCACAGTGCCACTTCTGGTTTTCTGGTGGTTAATTGGAGATAAGAGTTTCATGGACTGTTCAAGGCTGACTTTGAACTGTAATCCTCAGACCTCAGCCTCCTGAGTAGGTAGGATTACAGATGTGCCACAGGTGCCCAGCTCTGACCTTACTGTGAAGTTTTCAAATGCTCTTTCTTCTCCCTAATGGCAACTACATTGCTAAGTTCCATTTCTCCTCACAGTAGTCCTGTATGTGGGATTCACTCTCCTTATTTTAAAGATGGGCCAGGAGCTGGTGGCTCCTGTCTGTAATTCTAGCTACTCAGGAGACTGAGATCTGAGGATCGCAAATTGAAACCAGCCTGGGCAGAAAATTCTTTGAGACTCTTATCTCCTATTAACAAGCAAAAAGCCTAAAGCAAAGGTGTGGCTCAAGTGGTAGAGCATCAGCCTTGATGCAAAAGCTAATTGAGAGCTTAAGACCCTGAGTTCATGCCCCATTACCAGCACACCAAAACAACAACAACAAAAACAAAAACAAATAAAAATAAAAATGGAGAAAACCAAGAGTCATTCATGTGGCTGACAAATGGCAAAACCAGGCTCCGGACCCAGTGGGTCAGCACTAGAACCTGGGCCTCCGAAGGCAGTGGTTTTCCACAGTGCTGCCTGCCCTGGCTGGGGCTCCCGCAGGCCACCCCTCCCTGCCTGGGCCTTCTGAAGCAGAATGACAGGAGAGCTAAAAGACTGAGCCCATGGCCCCAGAGGCTCCTGACAAGGCTTGAGGGGCTTCTGTTTTCTCCCCTGAGCCAGCTGGTTCCCAAGGGAGGTATGTGCCCTCATCCGTGTGGGTGAGATCCTGAGGTTCAGAGAAGGAAAGGCCTTTACCCAAAGTCACACAGCAGCTGGAGGCAGAGCCATGGCTGGACCCCAGCTACCCTGTGGAGATTTCCATAGCGGTAGGGCACTGAGCCTTTCTGTGGGTAGAGGCACAGAGGGGAGAAAGGCAGTACAGAAGGGCATATAAGACATGTGCTCTGTGGCCAGTTTCAGTGACTACTCCTACCATTGCCAATTTCAACAACAGCCAGCCCACAGCCTTCCTGACTACTGAACAAATGGCTCTCACGAGCCAGGTCCAGCTGGATCCAGTGTCCTCTGATGGGCGTGTTGGCCACATCAGGGTCTTTACATTCCATTCCTGATGATAGCTTCTGGCACCAGAGGGGTGCACAACCACCGCTGAAGGGAAGGCTCAGTATACAGAGGGTGCCCTGAGGCTCAGAGAGGAATAGAAGCTTGCTGTGGGTCACACAGCATGGATACTGGTCCCCAAAGTGACACCACTCCCATCTTTTGAGGTTCGTGACTGCTGGGTCAAATGGCTTGGACCTGCTCACCCTGATATCCTACCTCAGGCACCTGGGAGACACACAGAAGGGTTCCTGGGCACTTTCTCTTTCTCTCTCTCCTTCCTTCCTTCCTTCCTTCCTTTCTTCCTTTCCTTCCTTCTTTCCTTCCTTCCTTCCTCCCTCCCTCCCCTTTCTCTCTTTCTTTCTCTTTCTCTCTTTCTTTTTCTTTCTCTCTCTTTCTCTCTTTCTTTCTTTCTGCCTTCCTTCCTTCCTCCCTCCCTCCCCCTTTCTCTCTTTCTTTCTCTTTCTCTCTCTTTCTCTTTATCTCTCTTTCTCTTTCTCTCTTTCCCTTCCTTCCTTCCTTCCTTCCTTCCTTCCTTCCTTCCTTCCTTCCTTCCTTCCTTCCTTCCTTCCTTCCTTTCCTGGAGAAGATGTGGGGCAGGTGTTTCCTCCTCCAGTTCCAGCTGGAGGTGGGCAGGGCGGGCAGACTCACCTCCCAGAGCGAGCCCTCCTCTCGCAGCACAGCCAGCAGCATGCCCGCTGGGATCATGAGGCAGGACAGCAGACCCATCAGGATGCCCAGCAGCTCAGCCCAGGCAGGGAAGCGGTAGCTGCCATACTCGGAGGGCTGGTACTTGACGATGCTGTACACCAGCAGGGCCTGCGGAGCGGGGACTCCAGCATCACATGTTGTGGGTGGGAGAGCCTGTGTCTGAGCTGCCTGATGGCCTGCGAGTACCTAGCCCAGAATGTGTCCCAGGCTATCCCAGAACCTAATATGGTCCATCTCTGGAAACTTTGCAAGGCCTGAGCTAGCTCAGCTACAAGCTCATCAATGACCGAGGCCTTTGGCAACCCAGCTCTGCAACACAATAATTCCCAAGATGGCCTGTCCTGGAACCATCCTGCTCTAGGACTGGGACAGCCTAGCATCAAGGTCCAGTCCTGAGGCCTAGGAAAGCCCCTCTGACTCTGTCAGCCATGGGTAGGGAAAGGCCTGCCACAGGGGCAGTGTGGGCTAGGAACCCCATGTCCACCTCACCACCCTGATGGAGGAACCACCACTCTGGGCTAGCGTAACCCAACAGAGGAAATGGACTCTTAGCCTGGAGACCCCGGCCAGCAATCCTCCCTCCCCCTCTGGTTACCAGGAGAGTGGCTGGAGACAGGAACAGCCAGCAGGCCCTGAAGTAGAGGCCCGGCTTGAAGCCTAGCATCATGTGGATGTCTCTGCAGAACCTCTGGATGCCTGCACAGGGAAGAGGAGGACAAATGGCCCCACCTGCAAGCCCCACCTCTCAGCAGCCCCTCTCCCAACTCAGCTGACCCCACCCAGAGCCCTGGTTCTTAGGCCAGGCACCCAGGCACAGGAGTTCCAAGCAGACCCTACTCTCCCACTCCAGAGAACTTCTCACCATACACCCGGGTGACAGCGAGACACGTGGTAATCACCACTACCATGAGGCCGAAGCTAGCACTGTAGTCATCCAGGAGAACCAGCCAGTACATGCCCCCCTGGAACACAAGGCACAGGCCTAAGCTGCCCAGCCTTGCTGAGCAGGAAGCAGCCAGGCTGGCAGGAGGGAGAGATGGGGACAGTGGGAAACTGTCTACCTGGGCAGTCTTGTCTCCATCTATCCACAGCCTGCCCTGCTGGGACCCCCATTTGCTGATGAGGAAAGACAGGTTCAGGAAGGGAAGCTCTCTGTCTGGGGCCACTCCGCAAGGGCAGGAGTAAAGTATGAATCCAGGTCTTTCAAATTCACCTTCTTTTCTTCCCCCGCCCTTCTCTCTTTTGTGCTGGTACTGGGGCTTGCTTGAACTGAGCCTGGGCACTGTCCCTTAGCTTTTTCACTCAAGGCTGGCACTCTACCACTTGTGCCACACCTCTACTTTGGGCTTTGGGGTGGTTAATTGGTGGTTAACTGTCTCGTGGACTTTCCTGCCCAGGGTGGCTTTGAACTATGATTCTCAGATCTCAGCCTGCTGAGTAGCTAGATAACAAGGGTGAGTCACCAGTGGCTTGCCACATTAACCTTTCAAAGCTAGGATTTGACCATGAAAAAGATCAAACTGTCTCCTTTGGGAGGCAGGACTTGGGGTGGAACAGGCTCCTCACCCAGAGGAAGACACAGGTGGTTCAGTGATAGATCTGCCTGTTAGAGAAGCTGCAATGAGCAATGGCCCTGTCCACCCAGCCTGGTATCCCGTGAGACACTCACATCAGTGGTGAGAATCAGCCCCATCAGGTACATGGCCACACAGATGAGACCCGAGAACACTGCCTTCTTGGGCCGCAGGTAGTAGGGGAATTCATCTGTCACTGCTGTCACAATTGTCTCCAGAAAGGCGAACTGTGAGGAGGGAAGCATGTAGGGGTCAGAGCTCTGTGCTACCCCAACGTGACGGTCCACTTCCACCCACTCCAGCTGACAAGACTTACCTGGCTGTCCAAGCCAAGAGTCAGGAGCATGAAGAAGAAGAGGAAGGACCAGAAAGGTGACAGAGGCAGCATGGTCATTGCCTGCGGGTAGACGACAAAGGCCAGGCCAGGGCCTGGGCCAAGGGCACCCAGGGTCAGCAGCTTGGGGCATGCAGCAGGCCCCATAGACACACTCAAATGCACATGGCCACTTGCACTTATTTGGGCACACTCATTTAGCCAAACCCAGAGACATCTACTAAGCATACTCTTTTGACACATTCTTAGCTCCCAGGAAGTAGGCTAGCATATTGTAGGTGCTCAATAAATACGAGCTACTGGCTATCAGTGGCTGATGCGTAGGCTCATGCCTAGCTACTCAGGAGGCTGAGATCTGAGGATCCCAGTTCAAAGCCAGCCTGGGCAGGAAAATCTGTGAGACTTTTTAATTAACTACAAAAAAGCTAGAATAAAGCTGTGGCTCAAGTGGTAGAGCACCATCTTGAGTGAAAATGCTAAGGGACAGCATCCACACCCTGAGTTCAAGCCCTAGTACTGGCACAAAAAAGAAACATAAGTTGACACACTAGAGGAATGGGTAAAAGAAATGTAAGTTGGCAGATTGAATGACTTAACAATGGGCTCATGAATAAACAGGATATGACTATAAAACCTCATCAAAATGTCTGTACACAATCATTTGCACACATACTTACACACATCCATTGGCACAAGACACAATGATTCACAAGATCACTGTAACCCTTGATTCAATTGCTCAGAGACATCTCAACCAGGATGTGACTCCTTTGGACAAACAAGGCATGAAAAGTAAGACAGAAGCTTACCTCCAGATGCAGAGTGTACTCTCACACACCCTCCACACTTATTCCTTTGCACGAGGACACTCAGCAATCAAGACATGTCCATTCACATGCACATGCATGTGTGTACACACACACACACACACACACACTCCACACTTATTCCTTTGCACGAGGACACTCAGCAATCAAGACATGTCCATTCACATGCACATGCATGTGTGTACACACACACACACACACACACACACACACACACACACAGAGGACCCAGCCATCCACATCTTATTGGTCCACGTGTATGCTCCTGGCCCAGCCCCCACTGTGCCTGATACCCCTTCCCCCCCCACCTGCTGCCCACCTGCTTTGGCTACTTGATCGACAGGCACACCCAGCTCCTGAGACATGTAGCCCAGCACGGAGAAGATGGCGAAGCCAGCCAGGATACTGGTGATGGCGTTGCCCAGAGTGACAATGAAGGTGTCTCTGCCAGGAGAATCCAGGCACACAGAGCAGCGTGAGCCAGCCACATTCACCACCCATGAGGCCTTCCTCTCCAGCCACTGTCTTCATGGACTTGGTACAGGTTCTGGGCAATGTGGACACTGACCTGTATATGTTCTGGTGAAATGTGTTGTAGGAGGCAAAGGTGAGGAGACCCCCGAAGCCCACACCTAGGGAATAGAAGATCTGCAGGGCCGCTTCGATCCATACCTGTACCAGGGAAAGAGGGAGAAAGAGCACAGAGGGCCAGGGAGATGCAAGAAGGTGGGGCTAGGCTAGGTGACAGGTCTGGGTACCATGTGGGAAGAGCCATGTTCATAAGCTCCAGCCAGGAGCAAACCCTGCCCAGCACTCACACTGCAAGCTCACGAGCAAGCCCCTCCCTCTCTGAGTATCTTTCCCACTTAGTATCTAGCAGCTCTAAGCTTGATCCAGTCCTAACGGAAGTAGCACCTAATGTCAAGTTTCTAATAGATAATAAGCCAATGGGACCCCTCTACTTCCTGCCTGGAATCAAGGGAACTTGGGCTGGGCCCCATCTTCATCACTTTCTAGCTCTATGGCTGGAGCAAGCCACATCTCTGGACCGCAGGTCCCTCCTCTGTGACGATGGGAGCTGAGTAGTGTCTGCCTCACAGGGAGAGATGGTAAGGGTCAACTGTTACAACATATGCCAGAGAAGATCAGAGTCACTGGTCAATAAATGACTAATGACAAATGACAGCTGTCAGGGCCACACTGCTCTCATTTTTATGCACAACTGCTGTTCTTGGATTTGAAGTTGGACAGATAGGAAGGGAATCCCAGTCCTGTCGTTCCCTAGCTGTGGGATCTTAAGCTTGTCATTAGCCCTTGTGAACTTCAGTTTCATTGTTTACAAAATGGGAGGAATTGTGTCTACTTCATAGGATATTTAAGATTAATAATAAACAAAAAACAAACAAATAAATAAAGGTATGGCTCAAATAGTAGAGTACTTGGCAAAAAAGCCAAGCAAGAGTATGAAGCCCTGAGTTTGAGCCCTAAAAAAAAGATGAGAGGGCTCAGTGGTAGAGTGCTTGCCTCCCACGCATGAGGCCTGGGTTCAATTCCTCAGCACCTTATAAGCAGAAAAAGCCAGAAGTGGCACTGTGGCTCAGGTGGTAGAGCACTAGCCTTGAGCTGAAGAGCTGAGGGACAGTGTCCAGGCTCAGAGTTCAGGTCCCACAACCAGCAAACAATAAATAAAAGAGAAGGGGGGGAAAGGAGAGAGAGAGAGAGAGGAAGAAAGGAAGAGAGAGAATGAAACAGAAAGAAGCAAAAAAGAAAGGAAAGAAGGAAGGAAGGAAGGAAGGAAGGAAGGAAGGAAGGAAGGAAGGAAGGAAGGAAAGAAGGAAGGAAGGAAGGAAGGAAAGAAGGAGGGAAGGAAGAGAAGAAGGAAGGGAGGGAAGAAGGAAGGGAGGAAGGGAGGGAGGGAGGGAGAGAGGGAGGGAGAGAGAAAGAAAATAACAACAAAAAGTTCCTAGCCAGGTGTCTGGCTATACTCCTAGCTATTCAGGAGGCTGAGATCCATATCTCCAATTAACCATAAAAATGCTGGAAGTGGGCTGTGGCTCAAAGGGTAGAACATCAGCCTTAAGAGTGAAAAAGCCCATCAAGAGCCCAAGTCTCTGAGTTTAAACCCCAGTAGCAGTGTGCGCAACATGCGCATGTGCACACACACACACACACACACACACACACACACACACACACACACACACACACACACACACACACACAGAGAGAATAATAAATGACAAGGACCCAGGCCCAGGCCTGGGACAGTGTCTACTGCTGGGAGCTTCCTGCCACCTCTTCCCACTCCTTGAACTAGACCTAACCCCACCCTCCAAGCCCTAGCACCATGAGAGACGTTACCTTGGAAGACAGCAGGTGGTGGAACTGGGGGGTGAGATAGAACTGGATGCCCTTCCAGGCCCCTGGAAGAGTCACCCCGCGAACCAGCAGCATGAGCAGAATGAGGTAGGGGAATGTGGCTGTGAAATACACCACCTGAGAGACAAGAAATGGGGCGTAAAACACCCCACTCCTGCTTACAGACGCGCCTCCCTGGCCTTTAAGTGGCCCGAGCCAGGAGCCAGCTGCCATTCAGGATGATCTTCTTCCCTCCGTCCTGATTACCACCCACCTAACTAGCAAAGTGCTGGTGCTCAGTTTCCTAAGGCATCCCAGATCCGTCTCCACTGCCCTGGTGATGCAGGCCACCAGCATGGCTGACAAAAGCCTCCCCTGCACACCACTCCCCATGGCTGCCAGACATTCAACCTCCTCTAACCTGGTTGCCCGCCTCCAAACCAACAGAGTCTCAACATCCTTACTGCCTCAGTCATGACCTTGACCACTCCCCCCCCCTTTCTAAATACTTTCCACCCTGTCATTTTGGTCTTTTAATAGTTTGTGTTCCTCGAGGACACCACCACTCCCCCAGCAAGGTCAAGTTCTGATTTATAAATGGCTGAGTGAAACATCAACACGTCCTGGAATAGCCCCATTGACCTGCCCACCTCCTTGTCATCTCCAGGGGTCACCAGTGGCTTTGTCTCTCTCACATCTAGTCCGCTTCCTCCAGATAACAGTACACAAATGCTCCCTGCATTCACTCCAGGCCCAGCTGCATGGGTGGCCACATGACTCAGGCCCAGCCAAGCAGAGCATGCTGTCACTCTGAACAGAGCCTCTTCCCAGCCAGGCCTCAGGCCTCTGGACTTCCCAGGCCTCACCTTGCCCGAGGACTTCACTCCCTTGAGGATGCAGAGGAACACGATGACCCAGGCCAGCAACAGGCAGAGGCAGAGGTTCCAGCGGATCTCCCCAGGCCTGCCGATGCCTTGGCTGCCCTGGATGTGCAGGACGTAGCGGCTGTGGGAGACAGAGGTCCCAGTGCCCTCTAGTCACCCGCCATGCTCCAGAGTCCTGGGACAAAGCCATGTCCAGCCTCCCAGGCCTCACTGGCTGTATTCAATATGATCCTTTCCTTCTCTGACAGGCTGTGAGTCCTGGAGTTGGCCGCCGAGTCCTCTACTAGCCCTCACCTACCTCCCCAACTTCTGTGCTTCCATGCTGGCCAATCAAACTGCAGGGGGAATGAGGGGTCTGGATGTCTGCATGCATGAACATATACACACGTGTACATACACACACGGACATGTGCACATACATGTACACACATGCATGTTGACACTATCAGAAGTTTAGCCATTAGCCTGCTCTTATGAGTCCTAGTTTCTTCAAGATAACCCCTTTTCCAAGGTCCCCATTCCTCACCCCTGCCTCCACCATTGGTATTAAGTGATAACGGCTCTCCCTATTTTCCTCTTCCTTGTAGAGTCCCCAACCTTCTATAAACACCCTCCTGGCCAGAGCTCTTGGAAGTGCCATCTATTCCCTGCCCACCGGGAGCTGTGGTGTTGCCACAGTGACCCCTAGCATCTGCAGTGAGGGTTTTTGTTTGTTTGTTTGTTTTTGGTTGGTCATGGGGCTTGAACTCTGGGCCTGGGCACTGTCCCTGCACTCATCAGCTCAAGGCCAGTGCTTTACCACTTGAGTCACAGTGCTACTTCCGGTTTTCTAGTGGTTTATTGGAAAGAAGAGTCTCACGGACTTTCCTGCCCAGGCTGACTTTTAACCATGATTCTCAGATCTCAGCTTCCTGAGTAGCTAGGATTACAATTGTGAGCCACCAGTGGCCGGTTTGCAATGAGTTCTTTGGCTTTGTGCTTTGCACCCAAGCCCATGCTCACGAGAGTCAGACACTCTTCAGTAGGCCAGGCCATCTTCTGGATGGCTTTGAAACGAATACAGTTATGAACTACACAGTCCCTGCAGACTTGAAGCAAGGACAGCTCAAGACAGGCCCTTTTGGGAGAAATCCCACAGAACAGCCCTTTGCAGGGGAAGGAAGGGAATATGTGATCTGTTCTCTGGCCAGCCAGTGGTTCCTACAGTGGTTCCTAGACTATTCTAGAATGTTCCAGAACAGGGTTGGGAGTTGAGAGTACCTAGTGTTCACACTGCCCCTATAGAGCAAGACTCTGGGCCTTGTTTTCCCACTGGAACAGTGGGGCACCGAGAATGGCTGATGAACCTCCATGTCCTCCTGCCATTCCCAAGGCTCCCGATGTTCCTGGCACTGGAGTGATGGCTGTGTCAAGGACACTGGGTGTAAATCTGACAACAATTCTTTAGTCTCATCTCTCCTAGACTAACCCAAGATCATTAGTGTGTGTGTGTGTGTGTGTGTGTGTGTGTGTGTGTGTGTGTATGTGTATGTGTGTGTGTGTGTGGTGTGTGTGTGTGTGTGTGTGTGAGAGAGAGAGAGAGAGAGAGAGAGAGAGAATGTGTGTGTCATCTGTGTCTCTGATGATCAATATGGGGGGGAAGGAAAGATAAAGCATTCAGTGTTTTTCTATCTTTGGGAGTAGAAGGGGAGGCACAGAATTGTTCACAAAGAGTGAACAAATGCAATAATGGTGCTCACTGGATACTATGTTGAAAATGAATTATACAACTTTACAAGGGGATGAGAGGAGAAAACTGGGAGAGAATTAGGGAAGGGGCATCAGTGTCTAAAAAGAAATGTACTCTTTAAATTATTTATAAAACTGCAACCCCTCTGTACATCAGCTTTATAATAACAATTAAAAATTAAAAAGAAAAGAATGTTCTCTGAGTAAAATACAATTATGTGCATATCTGAAATGCCATGGTGAAATATATTTTTATTTTTATTATTTGCTTGTATGTATGTACATGTGTGTGTGCGTGCACCCACACCTGTGCACCAGTGCCAGTCCTGGGGATTGAATACAGGGCCTATGTGCTGCCCTTGAGCTTTTGAGCTCAAAGCTAGACTGTACCACTTGAGCCACAGCTCCACTTCCAGATTTTTACTGGTTAATTAGAAATGAGCGCCTCACAGACTTTTCTGCCAGGACTGGCTTAAAACCACAATCCTCAGATTTTAGCCTCTTGAGTAACTAGGATTACAGGCATGAGCCACTGATGCCTAGCAGGTGCAAGTTTAATACGCATTAAAAATATGAATGCCAAGAAATTAAAATAGTGTTGGGGGAGTGGATGCTAACAAGGAGGGGTAAATGAGGATGAATATGGTCAAAGTAGTTTGCATGTAGGAAAATAGAACAATGAAACCTGATGGGATTGTTTTAAGAAGGGAGGGAGTAAAGGAGAGTGACTGGGAGTTGATATTGATTGAAATATATCTGTACATGTGTGAAAATGTCACAATGAACTCCCCCTTGTAAAACTACTGTATGCTAATTAAAAACCAAAGAATGGATGAATCAAGTGTGGTGTACAACTGTAATCTTAGACTCAGGAAGTCAAGGCTTCTATGCCCTTCTGGGCTACATAGTGAGACTCAGGAAGGAAGGGAGGGAGGGAAGGATGGAGGAAGGGAGGGAAAGAAGGAGGGGGGAAAGAGGGAGGGACGTGGGAGGGAGGGAGGGGGAGAGGGATTACAAGCTCATGCCTGTAATCCTAGCTACTCAGGAGGCCAAAATGAGAATCCCAGCTTGAAGCCAACCTGAACAGACTCTTATCTCTAATTAACACAAAAAGCCAGAGCACTATTCCCTCCCCTGCCTCCCCGCCTCCACACACAAATATTGTTAGAGGAGGAAATTGACTCTAAAATGTCACTATTGCCACATTCCACCCCCTCCCCCAACATCCGAAATCGTGGGGCTTGAACTCAGGGACTGGATACTGTCCCTGAGTTTTTGCTCAAGGCTAGTGCTCTACTATTTTGAGCCACAGCTCTACTTCCAATTTTCCGGAGATTGATTGGAGATAAGTGTGTCACAGAATTTCCTGGCCAGGCTGGCTTTGAACAGTGATTCTCAGATCTCAGCCTCTTGAGTAGCTAGGATGGCAGGCATGAGCCACTGGCGCTCGGCTACTGCTTTCTTTTCAGCATCATTATTGTTGCTGGCATTTATTGAGCACTTGCTATCACACACTGGACTGCACAATTGGTACCTATCCTTTCCCATAATCTTCCCAACAACAACTTGCTGAAATAGCGAGTCCCTGTGTCCCTGTTTTAAAGACAAAGCAAGAGAAGTCAAATAAATTATTCATGATCACACATCTGGTGAGGTGAGAAGCTGAGATTAGAACTCAGAGTTCTCCCCAACACTGACACCTAGACTCCCTTCAGAGTGCTCCTAGCTCCTTGGGGATGCCAGTGTCTCCCTACCCTCTCCCTGCCCACCGGGCCCCACGGGCCACGCAGGCCCAGCTGTCTGACCTCCAATACTCCTCGCTGGGGCTGACAGTACTGGTGAAGTTGAGGGGCAGTGTGCCATTGCCACCCTTGGGGCCCCTGTGCTCCAGGCAGCGCTCTGTGTTCCACCAGTTACCACAGTGCTCCCAGGGCAGGTCGCTGGTGAGGGAGGCGAAGAGGTAGAAGAGGACGTAGGCGATGATCATGTTGTAGTAGATGGCCACCAGGCCTACAATGAGCAGCATGGCTGCGCCGGCACCTGGTTGGGGGAGAACCACCATGTCTCTAGGCTTCCACTTTCTTCTCTGCCTGGAGCAGGGGTGGTGGGGGGTGATGAGGCCTCACCTTTGAAGAGGGGGCTGATTTTCCAGACAGCCAGCGGCCCCAGGCTGGAAAACTGGCCCAAGGAGAGCTCAAGGAAGAAGAGGGGGATGCCGCAGATGGCCAGCATGAGGAAGTAGGGTACAAGGAAGGCGCCTGCAAGGAGGAGAGAAGGTTGAGAGGAACTCGGGTGGGTTAGCTTCCCTCCAAAGCCAAGCTCTGGCCCACTTCCCCCTACAGCCATTACTCGCCAGGAGATGGAACCGTGAACCTGCAGGTCACTGAGGACTGAGAGGGCTGGCAGGGATTTACTCGATAGCTAACTAGCCCTGGTGCCCAGCACAGAGCTGGATTCAAAGAAGAGATGCTTTTTGAGTGAGTGAGTAAATGAGGGAGTGAGTGGATGAAGGAGAGAGTGAATGAAGGAGAGGAAGAAAGCATTTTCTATTGGAGAGAGCAAAGTTCTCAATACAAAAATCAATGCTTTCAGAGCCTGGGCTCCCTGTATGTCTCTTTCCTGGCTCCCTCCTGTGGTTTGGGGGACCCTATATCCTTTTCCCTTTTCTTCCTGTAAGGAAGACACCTCCTTCAGAGAACTGCCCACCATGGGCTGTGGAGGGGCTTCATTCATCCTAGCTAATCCCCTGCCCCTTTCTCCTGCACTCCTCTATGTCCCCCAAACCAGGCCAACCAGAGACATTCTCAGTAATTTCTCTGAAATCCTGACAAAGTCACAGCAGAGGCATCCATGAGGAAGATTGCGTGTCTCAGAAACAAGTGGGCTTAGAACCCTGGAAAGGGTAAAGAAGTTAGGAGGAGAGAAGAGGGGCAGCCATGGATATGGGGAGTCCCCAGAGTCTCAATCTCCCATCCCTTGTCTTACAAATGTATTTGTTTTGTTTTGTCTGGTTTTATCTGGATTTCTCTCACTTGATTAATACCCATCTTGGAACATATTTAATAGACAATTAGAAGTCCAGGGAGCCCATGAGAAAGCAGTATGCCGTGGAATACCAGCTCCATCCCCTATGACTTTGGACAGAGAACTTGGCCCCCTCAGACCCGGGCTGCTTCAGCATTTGTCTGGTGTCTATCTGGGAGAGCTGTCATCCAGTTTAATGAGGCAGGCACTAAGCCGCAGGCCTGTAGGTGGAAAGCATTCAACCCTAGCTATTGTGAATGGATCTCGGAACAGCAACTTGATGGAGAAGCTGGGATAATAGGAAGTTTTTGTAAGATGGGAGCAATCTCACGTATGCAATCTGAATGAAAAGTAGGGGAGAAGGAAATACTGCAGATCCAAGAGAGGGAATGATTGATGGAGCACAGCTCTGGAGGAGAGGATGGGAGAATATTAGAAGCATGGTGATTATTGACAGGCAGATAGAACCCTTTATCTCCAAGCACAGGCAGCTTCTTCTGCCCACCTCGTGCAGCCCAGGGAGTATGGAGCTTCAGGGAGAAACCCATGTAGACATCAGTCCTGGGGATAAGAGGAGGAAGAAGGGGCCTGGGTAATAGAAAAGGACAAGGCAGAGGAAGTTCCCTCCTCACAGCCCAAGGTCAAATGGCTGAGGCTACCCAAAGGCTCATTCCACCCCAGGGCCTTGGCCCACCACCCCAGACACCTCTCAGGACCTCAGGCCCACACCTCCTCCGTTGGTGTAGGCTCGGTAAGGGAACCGCCACACGTTCCCCAGGCCCACACAATAGCCGATGCAGGAGAGCAGGAAGTCCAGCTTGCCCGTCCAGTTCCCCCGGTCTGCAGCAAAGTCCACATCCAGATCCACATCACCCTGGTCACTGGGGGTCATCAGCAGGTCTGGGGTGACAGGCTGCCAGTAAAAGAGACCAAAATGAGCCAAGTACTGGTGGCTCCCACAAATAATCCTAGCTACTCATGAGGCTGAGATATGAGGATCATAGCTCAAAGCCAGGCTGTGCTGGATAGTCTGTGAGACTTTTACCTTTAGTTACCTATCAAAATGCTGAAAGTGGAGTTGTGGCGCAAGTGGTAGAACACTAGTCTGAAATGAAAAAGCTAAGGGACAGTGCCCTGGCCCTGAGTTCAAGCCCTAGTACTAGCATAAAAGACAGACAGACAGGCAGACACAGACAGACAGAAACCAAAGTTAGAAAGGAAGAGGAGGAGGAAGCCAAGCTGGAACTGGGGCTTCTAGCCAAGAATATGAACTTGGACAGGGATGAATGGAGAGGCTTTGAGGGTTCAGATAGTTAAGTGCTCCCAGTCAGGCTCATGTGGCCCGGATCTTATGGAGCAGCAGGGTGCTCTAGCACTGACAACACTTCCTAGTCTCATCTGAGCTCACAGGGCTAAACCAAGAATGGCTGGCTATATTTTGATGATGATCAGTAATGGCTCACTGCATTAAATATTTTATTCACATTGCACGATTTCATTCTCAACTCTATGAGCTAAATACTTATCAAAGCTCCATGCTAAGCATGAGGAAATCTGAGGCTCAAAGAGCTGGTTAGCTCCTGGGGGAACTCACCAAGACATGATAATGGCTATCTTCAGCCACTGAGCTGGAGTTTTTTTCTCCATTCTGGGCACTTAATTGTAAGAAAGACACAGTGTAGAACATGTCCAAAGGGCAGATGGCCAAACTGGAAGGTGTTCAAGAAAACAGGTTATGGGGGTGTAGGGTGGGGAGAAGCCCAGTACTCTTAGCATAGGAAGCAAAGAAGTTGACAGAACCCCAACTCCCCAAGGGGAGGAAGGCTTAGACTTATGCCCTGTGACTCAAGGGGTCCTGTTGATGACCATAGATTCTGCTTCATGAGCAGGAAAAACATTCTTAGGCCCTGATCTGTTTCAGAAAGCCCTAATCTTGCTGTCACTAGAAGAAAGATAAATGTAGAAGGGAATGGAGGCCAGCTGTTCTTAATGAATGTCCCCTTCTGTGAGTGGGTGGAAAGCTCCACTGGGCATTTGCCCTTCTAGCAGGGGCTAGAGGATGGAGGCCCAGGTCCAGCCACATGGGATCCTAGACTAAAGAGATACCAGTTGACATGTGCATGGTTTCCCAAGCTTGGCACGTGGAAGGAAGCCCAGCAACATGAGGAGGACCACCTAAAATTCAGGGACAGTTCCAGCAAGTGACCCAGGAATGGGTCAGGCTAAAGGGGCAGCCACACTCTGCCTGACTGCCTCTGAAATTCATACCCTAAGGCAGAGAAGAGTGGAAATGTGAAGGTCAGTTAGTATTCTCCAAGGTCTTCAGAAAGGAGAAGGGACCTCTCCCACTCCTGTGAAGAAATGCCAGTAGGAAAACCACACCACTTGGCTTGGGAGTCAGAGGATGGCTATTCCAGTTCAAGGTCTGTGCTAATACACTGCATAACTTTAGAAATCTTTTACGCCTCAGTTTCCCTATCCGGACAATAAGGGCATTATACGGATCATAGTTTTCAATAATGTTATTGAAACATCCTTTAAGGTGTTCATGGGTATTCTGTGGGAAAAGGATGCTTAAGTCAAAGAAGCTTTGGAAAAACTGGGTTAACACCAGTGAAAACATTTTGCTGGGAATCAGTGGCTCATGCCTGTAATCCTACCTACTTGGGAGGCTGAGATCTGAGGATTGAGGCTTGAAGCTAGTCTGGACATGAAAGTCTGTGAGACTTTTTTTTTTTAATCTTCAATTAAGCAATATAAGGCTGGAAGTGAGCTGTGACTAAAGCGATAAAGTGCCAGCCTTGAGCAAGAGCCAAGGGACAGAGCCCAGGCCCCGAGTTCAAGCCCCAATACCAGCATATGTGTGTATGTGTATATGTGTGCGCATGCATGCATGTGTGCACGCACACACACATACACACACATATGCTGCTTTGCTAACAAACTTGTCAGATCCTTTCATGAACCCATATTCACAGTGACTATCCACACAGGGTTAGAATGCAGTAGTCTCAATTCTACATAAGATATGGGTCTCAAGGAGCCAGCATGCTAGGATGTACATCCTTGGGGAACTGTGGCTCTAGACAGTCACAGCAGTGCTGGGATCAAGGTGGGGAGAGTGGGACTGGTGTAGCTTAGTGGTAGAGACTTTTCCCTGAGCTCTCTCCACAGGCAGAAGAGAAGGGCTGGTGCAAGTGTCACAGGATTGGAGGTATCTGCTGAGTTGGGGTGATCCCAGCAGAGTTGGGATCAGGTGGCAGTATTGGACAACCATGATGCATTCACTCTCAGTGACCACAGTGGTGATCTTATCTGTGGGCAGTGGTGACATGATTATAGATGACTGTGACAACAAAACCTGCTTTTAGAGTCACTAGGCCCAAAGGTCGAGACACACATGAACTAGACTGGTGGTTGTTTGCTGTGGTCTGGGCCTTACTTGTGTAGGGGTGGCAGCAGCTCCACATTTACCTGGACCCTCTCTTTCCCTAAGGTGGCAGAGCATCAGCCTTCCGGAACCTCTGACTCCGAGGCCAGTGCTAGGAGGGATGTGGCAGCTGACACTGGCTCTGACACCCATGTCAAGGCAGGCCTGTCATCTGAAGACCCTCCGGCCTCGTTCAGGACAGCTGGCAGGAGGTCCTGGTAATGAGGTTCTTCTGATCCCTCCAAAGAAGCTGCCCTTTCCACGCTCACAAAGCGGTCCTCAGCTCTGTTTCCATGACGACAAGAGTTCTAAGAGCAGGATGCTGCCAGCTTGTCCCCCTCCTCCCCCAATCAGAGGAAAGCTTGCTTGGGCCCCAGAGTAAAGGGAATGGGGTCCTCCAAAGCTGAGCCAATCAGACACCTATCTGGAGCTCCACCCTACTCCATCATGGAGTAAATCTCAGGAGGCTGACACAGTGAAGATGGGGCTTTTTGGGCGACAGATAACAGCAATCAAATTATTGGGTAGGGTTCAAGCTATCTGAGTACTTCACATTTCCACTTGAGTGGGAGTCCTTGTTCCCAACTCCCCTCCCCCCACACTCTAGGAGCATTCAGGAACATACACCTGAGCAATAGATGGAGACGCCCCCCCACCCCCAGGGACTGGGAGAGGCAGGATTGGCCAAGCCACGGCTCTTGCACCTTCTTCACGACAGAAAGACAATAGGAATCTGGAATTCAACTTCATCATTATAGACAAGAAAACAGTTTCAGGGAAAAAAGCATGAGCCCAAGGTCAAACAGCAAGTTAAGGGCAGAGCAAGATTAGGGCTCCATATCCTTTGGGATGTCTAGTTTTCTAGCTCACCTCCAGTGAAACAGAGAGCCTTAGAGAGCCTTGGTCCTCTGTGCCTCAGTTGCCCTATCTATAAAATGTGATGGTAGGATCTAAGGCCTCGGAGTCACTGGAGACTAAATGAGATAAGGCCAGCTAAGCTCCCAGCTAGCACCCAGCAAGAGTTTCCTAACACTATTTATATAATGTGTGATCTCTGTCAGAGAGGGGCAGGGGCTCTCTTGGGGAGGGAGTAAAAGGGAAGAGACCAGTGGAAAAAATAGAGACAGGATCCAAGAGGACACACGAATGGCCCCAAGAAGTCACTAATGCCAGCCAGTAAAAAAGACTAACTTACCCCCAGTGGTTCCATGCCTTGAAAACAGAGAGCTTGTGTGTGTGTTTATGTGTTTGTGGGGGGGGGGTGGAGGGAGAGGCCCTTTCAAAGTCTCCTCACACCCACCTGCCCCTTCCATCCACATCCCTAGCATTCCTGCTCCCAACCCCAGTGGGGGAGGGGCTTTGGTATGTCCACACTGGGGATGGTTAGGGAATGAACTAGCCCAAAGTCACCAGCCTAAGGGGCCTGGTGCAAAAACAGTCATCGGGCGTTCCTTGGCTAAGGTAGGTTCTTTTAAATCAAAAGCCAGAAAACTTCCCCTAATACTCTCTCTTCTCTCCACAGCAACTTGTCTGGCAGGCGCAGTCTCACTGGCACAAGGAGGGGAGAGGCTGAGATTGAGAATCCAGTTTCTCTCTCTACCTGCTGTCAGCCTTGCAAAGGGAGAGCTGGGGGGATTCGGCCTGGGGGCTCACAGGGAAGGACAGGCCGCCAGGGAAAGGAGGTCCTGAGGGGACGCAGGTGAGGGTCCTTGGTGTCCATATCCCCCTCTCCTCCCCAATAGGAGTCCGACTGGAGGCTGGTGCTCAGCTTCCAACAGTCCCACTCCGCAGTCAGCCCCTGGGGGAAGCAGGCAAGGAGGGGAGAGGAGAGGCGGGTGGACCCCCAACGATTGATCGAGGCCGCGGACACCTGTTCGCAGGGCTGGGCCCGGTGAACCCCGGCTCCCCAGCTCCCGACACATCCCACCCCCGGGTGGCGAGGCGAGTAGGGAAGACCACGACCCCGCCCCTCCCTGTAACCTAGCTCCATTTGGCCTCCCGGAGCCCCGCGCCCGGTCCCCGCCAGGCACTGGCGGGCCTCGGTGGGGGCAGCCCCGCGCGGCCTCCGCGCCCCGCCCTCGCGCCTACCTTGCGGAGGTGAGCGCCCTGCAGCTTCTTCATCCTGGAGGGCGGTGCTGGCGCGAGCCGGAGCCGGAGCGGACGCGAGAGCAGCCTGCGAGCCGGGCGCGAGGGCTCCGTGCGCCCGGCCTCCCGCGCGCCGGCTGGGGTGGGCGCGGGCGCACGCGCTGCCGTCCCGCGGCTGCGGGCGTGGGGCGCCGGCGGGCGCAGGGAAGAACGCCCCTGCCTCTCTGCGCAGCGCCCGAGGCTGGGGAGTCACCCAGACAGACCCGATGATGGACAGACGGCAGCCAGCGAGGGGATGCGCGCGCCCCCGTGCACGCAGAGCTGCGGATTGGAGGGGCCTGGGCGCGGGGAGGGGTGCGCGCTACGGAAACCCAGGGCCTCAGCCACCTCCTGGCTGACCTTGGGCAAGTGACATGCCCTCTCTGGGCTTCCCTGTCCTTAGTTGAGAAAAGAGAGAGGCAGGGGGTGCGAATGGACACGAATAGCTCTGCTTTGGGCCCCAACATCTCTTTGCCCTCCTTTCTTTCTTTCTTTATCTGGAAAATGGGAGTAACACTGTTACTTCCTTTACAGAGATGTGAGGAAACCAGGGAAATGGAGCATAGAAAACAACTAGCACCGGGCCTGGACCATAGAATCACTCAACTAACCTTGGTAGACTGACTGTGAGGTGCGCACGGCATCAAGCCAAATATTCATCCCATGGTCCAATCTGTATTTGCCAAGGACCCAAAATGGTTCCAGAGCCTGGCATCCGTGGCTCATGCCTATAATCATAGCTTCCTACAAGACTGTGTTCTGGAGGATAGTGGTTCAAGGCCAGCCTAGACAGAAAAGTCCTCAGACTCCATCTCCAGAACTACTAGCAAAAAGCAAGACCAGAGGTGTGACTTAAGTAGTAGAGCACTAGTCCTGAGCAAGCAAACTAAGAACCTGAGGCTCAAGTTCAAGGCTGATACTGGCAAAGTAAATATAAAGTAATATAATTCAAGATAATATATTAAAAATAAAACAAAATGTTCCTGATGAGGTGTCTTATTTTCTCAACCTCACAAGAGAGGTGTTGGGAAATGGAAGGACAGAAAGTTCAGGTAACTTACTTAAGGTTGCACAGCCAGTGGGTGACACTAGGAACGGTCAAGCTTCACGGGCCTCTCAGGTTATTAGCCCTCAACACTCCTCCTTTGCTTGGGATGTTGATGATGAAACTGGAAGGATCAGGTGAGGGGAAGGGACAGGCAAGGGCCACCATATTTCTGTGATGCTTTGTGACTTTGTCAGCATTAGCCTCTTTTCTACCAGCAGTACAATTTGGGGAAGGTTATAATTTCACATCTGTCCAATGGGCCACCAACCAGTAAGAGCATAACTGACCTCTCAGAAAGTTCTGAGGTACTCCATGAGCCTGCAGCTAGGATGGGAAATGACGAGCTAGAGCAAGTGTGTGCATTGGCTGGCTGGGACTAAACACTATCTCGGGGATGGGCACATGTGTTTTGAATGGTGTCCCTTCCCTCTCAACATGTCCTAGTTTGGACAGTAGTCATGGAGATGGTCAGTACTGGCAAAGGAAGAAGTGAGGGTAAGTCTGACTGCTGGAGATTGAAAGGCAGGGAGGATTCAAACCCCAGTATGGACTGGGATAAAAGCCCTGCCTTTTCCCCCAACCCTGTCTAGCTGCTCCTCCCTGCAAGCTTGACCACCCAGACCCAAGAGGAAGGAACCTTCTTCATCTGCTGCCCACATAGGACCCAGGGCTGCCCATGAATGTGAAGAAAAGACGGCTACATCTAGGAAGCCTTTCTATGTGCATTACAGTGGACTTCTATATCGAATAACTGTCTTACTTCTTCCCAATGGACTGAGAAGACAGATTTGTGCATCATTTTACACTTGAGGAAACAGTCTCCAAGGAGTGAAGTCATGTCCCCAAGGTTACACCAAGCACAGAATCTGTGGGCCTGGGGAATCCAGACAACAGGGCCACAGACTGTACCTGAAAAGAGACAGAACCCAGGGACTCCTGAATCTGAGGAGGCCGAGGGGCACCAGCCCACCCCCTACTCCAGGGCCTGTGCCTCCTACAGAACAGCCCAAAGACCCTTGGCAATAGGGTAGTGTGAGCGGGGGTTCAGGTTTCCCAAGACTGGCAGCAGCTGGGAGAGGAGGGGAGGGAGCACCCTTACTGGGAAGGTGGTATGCAAAGGATTTTTTGAGAGGAGGGAACTGAGGCCCAGGGAGCAAGACAAAAACATTGCACGTGGATTCTAGGAGTATGACTCCACTTGGGCTGGACTATCACATACCTCTCTGTTCCCTTTCCCCAGCATCAGCCTCAGGAAACAAGTAAACTATAGCAGTTTCTGAAGGAGTTGTATGTATGTGTGTGTGTGTGTGTGTGTGTGTGTGTGTGTGTGTTTGTGTTTGTGTGTGTGTGTGTGTGTACATGCACACATGCCCACACACAAGTCCTGGGGCTTGAACTTAAGACCTAGGCACTGTCCCTTAGCTTTTCTGCTCAAGACTGGTGCTCTACCACTTGAGCCACAGCTCTGCTTCTGGCTTTTTGCTGGGTAATTGGGGGTAAGAATCTTTTTGGGGGGCTGGGAAGGTGGCTCAGTGGTAGAGCACTTGCCTTGCATGCCTGAGGCCCTGGGTTCGATTCCTCAGCACCACATAAGCAAAAAGAAAAAAGCCGAAGTGGCGCTGTGGCTCAAGTGGTAGAGCGCTAGCCTTGAGCTGAAGAGCTGAGGGACAGCACCCAAGCCCAGAGTTCAGGCCCCATGACCAGACCCCCTCCCCCCAAAAAAGAATCTTTTTGGACTTTCTACTTGGTCGAGCTTAGAACTGTGATCCTCAGATCTCAGCTTCCCAAGTATCTAGGATTACACTAAAAAAAGAGCCACCAGCACCTGGCCTTAGAGGGTGTTGTGTACATCCATCACCCTACTCTTTGAAGCCCCAATTTTGTGACCATATAAGTGAGAAGAGTGGAATGACCAAACACGATGGGCTAGTCCCTCCCCTGAATTCCAGGGGTTTGGGCACAATAACAATTTAGGAATTCACATAGCAAATACCCTGTTTCTGTTTCTCCCATCCTCCCCTCTGCTCTCTCTTCCTTCCTCCTCTCAGTATTTCTTCTGGTCTCACGTCAAGGCAGAAGTGAAATGAAGATGTGTACTGATTTAAGAAAAGTGTGAGATGAAAATGTACTTCCTTTTATTATATAGGGAGATATTTTTAAAGGAATATAAATAAACATGTTTTAATTTGCTTAAACGTTCAGATTCTATCACTGTGGAGCATGTGTTTTGTTACACCAGGAGTGGTGACTGTGAAAAACGAGGTTGCAGACTGCTAGTCCATCTGTTGTGGTGTAGAGAACATCGTTTCTGAGCAGCCCCTGGCCTAGCGAGCTGGGATCGCCCCACAACACTGCCCTGGGCAGGGCTGGACTGGCTGTCCCTCTTCACCCTCTTCACTCTCTGCAGCTCACCTACCCAGAGTTAGGCTAGGATCCAGAGACTCCTGCCACCACAACCTGTTACACACACAGGCAGACATGCATATACATAGATGCATACGCCTGCATGTATGAATGCACACACATACACACTCTCTACTGCTGAGGACCTCCTCTCCCAGACTGCTCAGCCCTCTGAACCCAGAGGCCCTCTCTAAAACTCAGTTGAGTCTTGTTCTCCTCAGCCCATACTGGTCTTTCGCCAATCAGTGACAGATTGACTCCTCCACAAGACTAGAGTTCTCTGTTGGGGCTGGGTCCTACAGGCTCCCAGAAATTGTCCATAACACATAGTATTGATGGGCATGACTCTGACTGGCAAGAGGCCACCACCAGGCTGTGGACCTTAGAGGAGCAAGCCAGGCAAGGTTTATTTCTGGCTCATTTGCAGCACCACTACGTGGCCTGTTACCTGGCAGAGGGAGTAGGTAACAGACAGTTCACCTAGGCAAAGCAGCATTGCCCTTGGACAGGATGCCTCCTGGCCCCGTGGTGGCTGCAGTCTGGTGGACCTGAGGTGGAGGGGGTGCCTCTTTTCTAAGCCATGGCCATGCTTACCTCCATCTCTGGTGGAACTCTGTGGGTGACAGGAAACTCACTGGGCACAGTGCAGCCCATGGCTCTGCTTGGAAGCATATACTGAGTAAGCCAGGCTGAGATCTGTGGATCATGGTTTGAAGCCAGCCTGGGCAGGTAAGTCCATGAGATGCTGATCTCCAATTAAACAGCAGCAGCAACAACAACAACAAACTGTGCAGAAATGGCAAGACAGAGGGTGAACAAATGCAGCAGTGGTTCTCACTGGACATCATGTTGAAAACAAACTACACAACTTGTGGGTGAGGATGGGAGGGGAAAACTGGGAGAAAGCAAGGGAAAGGGAGACATTGTCCAAAAAGAAACGTACTCTTTCCCTGACTTTTGTAACTGTAAGCCCTCTGTACATTGCCTTTACAATAACAATTTAAAAAATTTTAAGCTGGACGTGGAGCCTTGACTCAGGTGGTAGAGCACTAGTCTTGAGCAGAAACGCTTAAGGAGAGTACCATAAATTCAAACCCTAGGACTGGCACACAGGCGTGTGCATGCACACACTCTCTCTCTCACACACACAGTGAATTAGATGTGTTTGCTTCTTAAAGGAGCTCAAAGACCAATTGGCAAGTGACTGCTAACCTGCTTGTGAGCCTAGCCAACGTCTCATCCTCCTCTATGGGCCAATACTACAACCCTATTGCCTGCCAGTCCTGGCCACTGGCCTCTTGCCTTAGCTGTCCACAGACTCCATCTGTCTCAGCAAAGGGCATTGGCAGACGTGCCAGCATCGCACACTAGAATGCAACAGCCCCGTGAGCAGATTCTTAACACACCAGCAACTATTGTGTGTCAGGCCCAAACTACGCACCATCTTAGGACCCGTTATTTTATTTCTTTTTGACAAACAGGCAACTGAGAGACTGAGCATTTAAATAAGATGTAAATAAGATGGAAGTCTCTCAGCTTTGAGGCAGCCATGTTGGAATACAACCCATCTGACCACAAAGCCTGCTGCCCTACTGAGGGGCAGGGACATTCTCACGGCTGCCTGGCATTCTAGCACTTCAGATTGCAATGGACTGCCATGGTTTCTGGGAAAGAGGGAGATGAGAGGGTCTCTGGGTAGGAAGCATTGGGAATAATGGATTGAAGAAAATTCAAGTGTTTTATTGCAGTGAGGCTCACAGTCTTGGATGTATTAATGTCCCACTACAACAACCAAAGCATTTCCCAAACCTAGGTGACCAGAGCCATTTCTTTTTTGGAAGATCTCATTGTGTACAACTGGAAAAGGAGGCCCAGAGAGAAACTAGTTACTCCCAAGGTCACACAGCAAATGTTTATAAAGATTAAAAATAATCCCAGCTACTTGGGAAGCAGAGATACAGCATATCAGAGTTTGAGGTTTGCTTGGGCCAAAAAAAAGCATGAAATCCTATCTGAAAAATAAAGCCAAAGGGGCTGGAGCGTCACTCAAGTATAGCAACCTTGAAGTAGGTCCTGAGTTCAAATCTCAGGATGGCCCGCTATCCTTCCACCAGGACCTCTCCCCCTGCTCGTGGAATCCTCGTCCTCTATTCTGGTACCACCTCAGGGGTTCCCATGCCTTGGGGATCCTCTGCTACTCACAAAGCCCTGCCTGTTGTGCCAGGGCCGGATGTGCCGGGGCCAGATGGACCTCCTGCACTGTGATCATGGGCCCTAGGAGCAAAGGGCGAAGGCAGAAGGCTGCACACACTTTTATGGCCTGGCCACCTCCCAGAACAGTAAACAGAGTGGGAGACAGCTGGCACCAGGGCCCTCTAGGCTAAAAGGTCCCCAGGCCACAGGCCCACTCACCTCTGGAGGGGATGTGAAAATGAACAGATCTTCTTCCAGGGGCTAAACAAACCAACCATTCTCTAGGTTGCTGTTGCTCATGTCCCTTTTTTTCTTTTCTTTTTGTTGGTTCTGGGGCTTGAACTCAGGGCCTGGTCACAGTCCTTGAGCTTTTTTGTTCAAGGCTAGCCATCTATTACTTTAAGCTACAGCTCCACTTCTGGTGTTCTAGTGGTTAATTGGAGATAAAGAGTCTCATACACTTTCCTGCCCAGGCTGGCTTTAAACTACAATCCTCAGATCTCAGCCTCCTGGGTAGCCAGGATTACAGGAGTGAGCCACCAGTGCCTGGCCTTCCTTGAGGTCTTGATTTAAATGCTGCCTCTCACAGGAAGCCTTCCAGGCTTTCAGGAAAGCCAGCAGCCTGCTCTGTACTCTCCAGATGAGGTTTCCATGATGCTTAGAGCATAGTTCTGAGCGGCCCTTATCTTACCCTTGTATTTAGTGCCACCTGTATACATGGCAGTCTTTCCACTAGAGTGGGGTTGTGGGTGGCAAGGACTGTATGCTTCCAGGTGACAGCCATTTCTGGCTCAAAAGGGTGACAGATGAATCCCACTGTCTGAACTGGAAATATTTAAAACTTCAAAAGACCAAGAGATGGAGCCTGATGATGCTGCTTACAAAGCAGACTCTCATTTACTCAGGCTCATAGACTTGCTCTAACCATGTGCTGTTTTGATCTTTTAAATGGATTTTGAAGGTGACCTTGTAGGCCTACAGAACAGAAAGGAAATATACAATTGTTAGGGAAAGAGGAGGATAATTTCACTTCTTTTTTTTTTCTTTAATGCTATGTATAATGATTTTATACAGTTGTGTTTTTTAATTTTTTTAAAGGGGGGCATCTTTATTCTTGAAGCTGTTTCCAAGAGATTCCATTCTCTCTCTCTGTATGTAACACTTGTCCAGCGGCAAGTTCCACTTGGTCCATAGAAACAGGCTTGCTGGGTCATGATGGACGGCTTCGTGGGAGCTAGGAGCCGGTGGCAGGCAGCTGGTGGTAGGAGCTTCTGACTCCTTCTCCCAGCAGGAGCTTCCCCTCTGTCCTCAGGCCTCCTGGGAGTTCAGGGGAATAGCCAAAGATGGTGGTAGAGCCTCTCCCTCAGGCCCAGTGCTGATTTAGTGTCAGCCTCCAAGCTGGAGTGAGTCAGAACAGCCAGGAGGGGGCAGGTACAGGTAAGGCTGCAGGAAGAAGGCAGAGCTGACCACACCCCTGCCCTGGCCCCTCCAGATGGTCTGGGAGCATGCCATCTTCTCTGACCCATATCCCCGACCTCCAGGTTTGGCCAGGTCCCTAGTGCAGCACCCCCCCTGCCATTTCACCCCATGAATCTATTGGGGAGGTGGGGGAAGGGCCTGGGAACTTATCTTTTCCTCCCCTGCAGCCACTGGGCCTTGAGACACCCCCAGGAGTCTGAGACCTCAAACACAGTCAAGGGGTACAGGTCAAGGGGTTCAGAAGTGTATGGGTGGCTTGTCTCTGGTGACCCCAAAGGTCATTGGCAAGCCTGGTACTCAGACCAGGCCTCTTAGAACCCAGTAGAAGCTGAGTTGCCAGCACCTGAACCCCCAGACTCCAGCCCCAGGCCTGGAAAGGCTAAGGCAGAAATTCTTCCTTGACGGACATGGGGGACGAGGCTCCCAGGAGGCCAGCGTTGTTGGGGCACAGGCCTCCTAGAGGTGCGCCAGCAGGCGCAGGGGTGCTGGCCAGTACTGGGGGCAGCTGCTGGGGTGGAGGCGGTGGCTGCTGCTGCTTCTTCTTGTTCACTTTGCGCTCCTTGGCCCGCCGGTTCTGGAACCAGATCTTCACCTGTGGCATCACAGAGCAGACATGGGGGGTGGGGGGGGGTGAGGGGCCAGGCCACAGGTGGCATCACAGAGCAGACATGGGGCAGGCGCCACCACAGGTGGTGTTGGTGACTTCCTCCCTGCTCCAGCCATGAGACCTCAGGGATCTCAAGCCCTCTGTCCTGGTTTAGAGCTTTCTCTTCTTCCCCAGATACCCTGCTCCTAGCCTCTCTCCAACCTCCTCCAAGGCTTCAAGGGAGCCTGCCTGGGCTCTCCACCCTGGACCTGGGCCCTGGGCCCCACTCCTGCCCTGCCTGTCAGTTACCCCCAGCCCTGACCATGGCCAATGTAGCCTATGGTGAGCCAGACTCCTGCTCCTGTGCAGGGCAGGAAAGCTAGGTTTCACCAAGCTGCCTGGCAGTCACTGGGGTCTTCTGTGCTGTGCCCACGGTCGGGAGACTCCTGCTCTCCATCCTCCCTCTCAGAGCTCTGAAATCTGCAGAGCAGCCCAGAAACCAGACACCAGGGCTGAGGTGGGAACCACACACACCTGCCGCTCAGTGAGCCCCAGATTGGCGGCCAGCTCCGACTTCCTCCGGATGGTGATGTAGCGGCTGTAATGAAACTCCTTCTCCAGTTCCAGGCGCTGGTGGTCCGTGTAGACCACACGGTATTTGTCCTTGGTCCGAGTCTTACCTGGGAAGCAGAAAGGAGGGACGGGGGAGTGTGTGAGGAGGAGGATCCTTGATGGCATGGGAGGGGGGAGGGGGAGGGTTACCCAGTCTTCTGGCTGAGCCCTGCAGCTAGCTGTAAGCCAGCAGGAGCTGGGGACAAAGCAGGACACATGCCGGTGGGATCTGTATGTGTGAGACCCCAGGTGGATATGGATGGCTTTGGGGTCCCCAGATCATAAGTATGGACCCCAGAGCCACGAAGAGTACACCTGGCAGGCTGGAACAGACTGGGATTGAAGGGGTCCACTACCGTTCCCTCCTGTGCTAGAGGAGAGGCAGACGAATTCTGCAGCTGTCCTGGGCTGGCACCCCCAGTTTGGCCAAATGCTAGCCCCAATGTCAGGCAGGAAGTCCTGAGGCTGCTGGTGGACCCTCAAGCCTGCAGGGTGTCTCAGAAGACACTACATCTGGCACTAGGGCTGCACTGGTAACTGGGGCTGCTCTGCCCAACCCTCCACCCAGAGCAGAAAAATCTCTGCTCTCCTGAAGCGTGGGCTCCAGGGGAGGATTGCCTGAGCCTAGAAGTTGGAGATCAGCCTGGCAACACAATGAGAGCTCATCTAAAAACAAACAAAAGCAAAGTGTAAACAAAGTAGCCCTTGAGAGTCCCACTGAGAAGAGAAATTGGAGCAAGGAATTGAAGGAGGTGAGGAAGGAGGCTCTCGAGTATCTTGAAGGGAAGGATTCTGGCTAAGGGAACAGCAAGTGCCAAGGCCCTGAGGTAGTAGAAACAATGAGGAAGCTGACAGGGAGGTGGGGATGGTAAGCAAGGAATATGGGAACAGGAGACAAGGGGAGAAATTCTGGGTTTACTCTGTCCTAGATGGAAGCCATTACAAGGTTCTCAGTGGAGCAGACAGGCCATCTGAGGTATGGTTTCATGCTCCTTTGGCTGATGCATAGAAACAGCCTGGGAAAGGAAGAGGTGGTACAGGAGGCTTATAATCACCCTGTAGCGAGAGGCAGTGGCTGGGCTCAGGCTGAGCCAGAGGTGACTTGAGACCTGGGCTTGAGGCCCTCTGAGGTGCAGGTCAGGGGCTGGAAGCGGAGGCCTGTCTGGGGAGGGCTGTCTGGAGACTCATGTTTGGCTTGGGCTTGTGTGGGGGCCTGGCTAAACACCAGCTTCCTTTGCAAAAAAGCTGAGCTTGTGGCTATAAACAGGAGGGGCATGCCAGCGCACATGCGTCCAGCGGCACTTGGGGAGTCTCAGAATCATCACAGAACCTCTCCCACCTCACCTCCCTGAGCCTGGGCCCCAGCTTGGCCACCCCCCAGCATCCTGGATGAAGCCCCGCCTCCCTCCACACTGGTCGCTGTGCCTGTACCAGGCCCCCGCAGCCTGGCAGCCCGTGCCCGGCTCCTTGAGAGCCAACATGGGAGACAGCAGATGCTCCTGGGCGGCTTTCCCCGGTGCTTCCTGCCAGAGCAGCACCGCCAAGCTGGACGCTTCCCTAGGCAGTGACCGCAGTCTGCTCTCCCACAGCACGGGGCAGCTTCGGCTCTTGGCCAAGCCTGGCCCCAGCAAAGCCAAGGGAAGGACTGACCAGGCCTTGGCTCCAGATAGGGCCCCTCCTTGGCCTAGAAAATGTCAAGCCTGGCTCAAAAACAACTCTGTCTAACAACCTCTCCTCCTGAACCTAGCATGGCTGTGACTCCACAGCCCACTGGCTCAATGGGCCGCAGCTAGAAGAGGCCCAGGGAGGTCCGTTCCATCCTCTTCCATTTTACCAATGAGGAGACTGTGGTTCAGGATGGTCCCCCGAGAATCAGAGGGCCATGTCATGAACCTGGCAAGCTCCTCCAGCTCAGCCCTCTGTGGAGTCAAGGTCACTGGAGGTGCAAGCCTGCCTAAGGCCAGGTCTCCCCACAACTCCCCCCCACCCCCCAGCTCTTTCTACTCCCTCCAGTCACACCTCGTTTGGCCATATTTAAGGCCCACTGAGTCTGCGATGGATTCTCTAAGCATCAGCAACAGCCTTAGAGAGCAGGCTCCCCCTCCACCCTACTTTTGGGATAGGTGGGGTTAGGGCAGGGTAAAGGCACGCCCTCAGGAGCCCAGCATGGTTGGTTTGAACAGACTGCAAGCTGGAGTTTTTTTTGTTTTTGTTTTGTTTTTGTCGGTCATGGGTCTTGAATTCTGGGCCTGGGCGCTGTCCCTCAGCTCTTCAGCTCAAGATGAGCACTCTACCACTTGAGCCATAGTGCCACTTTAGGCTTTTTCTGCTTATGTGGTGCTGAGGAACCGAACCCAGGGCCTCATGCTATGTGAGGCAAGCACTCTACCACTGAGTCACCTTCCCAGCCCCAAGCTGGAGTCTTTAAAAGTGCCTACAGGACTGGGTGCCAATGGATCACACCTGGAATCCTAACTACTTAAGGCTGAAGCTGGGCGCTGGTAGCTCATGCCTGTAATCCAAGTTACTCAGGAGGCTAAGAGCTGAGGATCATGGTTCAAAGCCAGCCCTGGCAGGAAAAATCCAAGAGACTATTATCTCCAATAAACTACCAGAAAACCGGAACTGGTGCTGTGGTAGAGCACTCACCTTGAGCTGAAGAACTGAGGGACAGTACCCAGGCCCATAGTTCAAGCCCCACATCTTAACCCCACCCCCCACCCCCCAAAAATAAGGCTGAAATCTGATGATCCTGGTTCAAAACCAACCCAAAGGCAGGAAAGTCCATGAGACTTTTCTCTCCAATGAACCACCAGAAAACCAGCAGTGAAGCTGTGGCTCAAAGTGGTACAGTGCTAGCCTTGAGCAAAAGAGCTCAAAGACAGCACCCATGCCCTGAGTTCAAGCCCCAGTACTGGCACAAAAACAAAAACGAAAGAAAGAAAGAAAGAAAGAAAGAAAGAAAGAAAGAAAGAAAGAAAGAAAGAAAGAAAGAAAGAAAGAAAGAAAGAAAGAAAGAAAGAAAGAAAGGAAGGAAGGAAGGAAGGAAGGAAGGAAGGAAGGAAGGGAGAGAGAGAGAGAGAGAGAGAAAGAAAGTAAGAAAGAAAGAAAGAAAGAAAGAAAAAGAAAAAGAAAATAAAAACATGTTCCCAGAAAGCTTAAAGCCGCTCCAGGAGATAGGACTGAGCAGAGAGGATGACACTTCCTGCCCAGCAGGTCTCCACCTGAGCAGTACCAGGCCAAGTCATGAAGGCAGCTTTCCCTCAGCACCCAGCACTCCTTTGGCCTGCCTCGTGAGCCACAGAGCTTCGGTCTAGTTGTCTCACTGAGGGAACTGGGGCCACCCAGCTGAGTGGTGATGTAAACTAAGACCTGGTATCCCAGCCCCTGTTGTGCCTCTCCAGGATGCCAGGGGCGTGGGACTAGACGGAGACAGGGCGTGGTGGCATAATGCTGCACTGGCCTGGCCCAGGCTTCAGAGGAGACGTGGCCCTCAGACTGCAGTGTCCTCTCTCTGTCTCTGGAGACCATGGTGGACTTAAGAACACAGTGGCCGACTGCTCTCTGGCCCAGTTGCTTAAAGAACACAATTTTACTGCCATGAAAACAGTTCTTCCAGAGAACAAAATGTTTCTCTATGTGGCCCAGAAACCAGGGAGTCCCACATGCTGTCCAGGGAAACATTTTAGAAACATCTAGCCTCTTTTAACAAGCACGGAGCTTTTGACCCATGAACCCCACTTCCAGGTGTAGACTCACAGCCAGCTGCCTCAGCTGTAGCCACTCCCACCAGTACAAGCCTAAAAATAATGTACTTGTGTCCATGAAGGGAACTGACTAAACAAGATACAGGGACATCCATAGGGAGGTAGTCATTCAAAAGAAATTAATAAAACTCCAGATGTATAATATGGGGCAATTTCTCTAAGATATTTGATAACAGCAAGATATCAAATAGTGTAAAAAGTTGGCCACTATTTTTGTATAAGACAGACAGACAGACACACATACATACACAATTTGTGCATCCTATATTGTCTGTAGCTCTGTGTATATTATTATTATTATTATTTTGGTGGTGGTGGTGGTGGTGGTGGTGGTCATGGGCTTGAACTCTGGGCCTGGGCACTGTCCCTGAGCTCTTCAGCTCAAGTCTAGCGCTCTACCACTTGAGCTATAGCGCCACTTCCAGCTTTTTCTGCTTGTGTGGTGCTGAGGAATTGAAGCCAGGGCCTCATGCATGCAAGGCAAGCACTCTACCACTGAGCCACCTTCCCAGCCCTATTTCATTTTATTTTATTTTTTAAAGGTTGATGAAGCTTCCTTTGGAGAGGGAGGCTAGAGATAGAAAATTATAGGCAAGAGGGAGACTTAGAATATTTAAATTTTTACCGTGTGTAGTTGTGAAATATCTCTCTCTGTCTCTCTCTCTAGTTTTTAAGTCAATCCTGGGGCTTGAACTTTGGGCCTGAGCACTGTCTTTGAGCTTTTTTGCTCAAGACTAGTACTTAACCACTTGGGCCACAGCTCTACTTCTTGAATTTTGGTGGTTAATTGGAGACAAGAGGCTAATAGCCTTTCCTGCCCAAGGGTGGCTTCAAACTATGATCCTTAGCACCCAGCCTCTGAGTATCTAGGAATACAGGCATGAGCCACTGGCACCCTGGCTATGAATTATATATATACATATATGTATTTTAATTTAATTTAATTTAATTTTTTGTTGGTCATAGGGCTTGAACTCTGGGCCTGAACGTTGTCCCTCAGCTCTTTAGCTCATGGCAAGCACTCTACCACTTGAGCACAGCGCCACTTCCAGTTTTCTGAGTGGTTTATTGGAGAGAAGAGTCTCATGGACTTTCCTGCCTGGGCTGGCTTTGAATTACAATCCTCAGATCTCAGCCTCCTGCATAGCTAGGATTATAGGTATAAGCCACCAGTGCCCAGCGATGAATTATATTTTTAATGACAGTCAAGAGTCCTGTGCTCCAGGCTCAGCTCTATGCAGAGTGACTGCCTGAGCCATCCTACCTATTTCCCATCTCAGAGCACCTGTGTCACCTTGGTACCCCAGAAGGGGGGGGGTCAGGGTGGTGCGTGAGAGCAGCAGGGTGGGGAGAGGGCCTGGATGAATGATTTACAGGCTCTTGGGACACTGGGCTAAGGGGGAAGTCCAGGCTCCTGTAACAGGTGTCTGATGAGAAGCAAGCCACTCCCAACCACCTAATGAGTAACTTCAGGGCCAGCTGCCAGGGTGAGTAGGTAGAAGTTCGGAGCCCCCAGGCCCTCCAGGCTGGGCATGGAGGACCAACCACTCACCCAAGTGAGCTCTCTGCTTGGGCTTCAGGATGCCCATGGGAGGCTTATGTACCCTGGTTAAGGACAGGTCTATGGCTTGGAGAGACTGGTCATCAGTCTCAGGGCTTTTCTGAAGCAAAAGTTCCAGCCCTGGATTTCAGTAAGGAAATCAGTGGAGCTGAAATGGCCCCTTGGGATTTGATACTTGACTAGCTCTGTAGCTGATCTTGGTGTATAGTTGTTTGAGCAAGTAGATCTCTGGGGTTGTATAGGGCAGCTTGTTCCTGGCTGTATTGCCTAAGAGTTTCCTCACCAATCTGAGCCTCATTTTGTTGCCTCTCAACAACCCATCAGATTGTGTGAATGTTACCCCTATTATACAGATGAGAAAACTGAGGCTCAGAGTGGTGTACCCATCAAAGCCAGAGCTGTGCAACACTAGAACCCACCATGTGATAAAGGGCCCCTGGAATCATCTCCAGCCTGAAGGATCACTGGGGATGTCTGGCAGTGCTAGTTGCTCAGGAGGGGCCACATCCTACCCCTCTCCAATAGTGGCAAGATGGCCACCTGGCAGGAATGCCAGGATGTAGAACAGTGTAATGGGTGGTGTGTTGGATGAGACCATTTATTTATAATATCCTTTCCAACTTGGAATCATGAACTTCCCAGTGTTTGTTGATTCTCTGATTGTGTTTGTTATTATTACTGAAAGAATCCCAAGGCTGACTTCCCAGTCTGAGTGTCTAGACACCGGGCCTGCCCAGCTGGAGCCAGTGGACGGCAGCAGAGCTCCTGTCTAGGCTGTGGCCTCTGCTACAGGGAGGGTGAATGGCTCCAAGACCCCCCACTGGCCTCTGTGTTAGCTCCTTTGCCTCTTCCAGTGTGCTTGTGACCCTGAGAGATGACAGCTCTGGCTGTTGGTGAGTAGACCACAGGGCCATCCCCAAATGGCTATGCATCAAGACCTTCTACTAGTTCCAGCACACAAAGCATCCATACACACAAGCACACACACGCATACATGCACACAGGGGTGCACACACACAGGTTGTGTTACCAATACACATCACCAGGCTCCAGGACAACTGCATCCTCATCTCCCTGGCATCTTGAAGAAATTCCAACTAGAAGCAAGGATCCTGGTCCTATTTCTGTGTGAGGTCTTGAAAGTCCCTTGTCTCTAGGCCTCAGTTTCTCTACTAGAGAAAGCCAGGGGTCAACTCCAAGGATCGTTGGCACTTGTAAATGCTGGGCAGGTGCTGAGCCCTGTCTTAAAGCCCCCTCAGTGCTCACCATCCCAGCAGCCTGTTACCAGGAGGGTGGTCCCCACACATCCTCTAGCCAAGAACAGCAGGAAAAATGGGGGCATTCACTTATATCTGTGGGGCCAGTCTAGGGACCAGAGCATGGGAGAGAGTTCAGGGAAGGAGAATTTACTCCAAGGAGCAACAGAATTTACTCCAAGGAGCTCCTCCTTTTTCCATATGAGCAAAATAGGTCCAGACAGACTGTTATGTTCCTTGTGGAGGTGGCAGAAGCACCCACAGGCAAAGAAGTGGGTAGGATGGATAGAAGAGACCCAGGAAGCACCAGAGACATGACTCGCTGTTCTACTCCAGAGCGCTGGCCACCTTCTGGCTGAGATCTTTCCAGGGTCACCCCCCTCTCCACCAAGGGCGGTTCAAAGTCAGCCCATGCAGGAAAGTCTATGAAACTTTTTTTTTTTAATCAGTTGGGAGGCTTGAAGTCTGGGCCTGGGCGCTGTTCCTCAGCTCTTCAGCTCAAGGCTAGTGCTTTACCACTTGAGCCATAGCACCACTTCCAGTTTTCTGGTGGTTTACTGGAGATAAGTCTAACAGACTTTCCTGCCTGGGCTGGCTTTGAATCACGATCCTCAGATCTCAACCTCCTGAGTAGCTAGGTTACAGGTGTGAGTCACCTGTGCCCAGCATCGTGAGACCGTTATATCCAGAAGTGGTGCTGTGGCTCAAGTGGTAGAGAGCTAGCCTTGAGCTGAAGAGCACCTAGGTCCAGCGTTCAAGACCCAAGATTGAAAAAAAAAAAAGAAAAAAAGAAAAGAGCTATGGACCGAGAAAGCAGTCCTGAGCTATTTGCAGAAATGGATACTGGAGAGGTCCCTTGGGAAGGAATGTGACCTACTGGGAAGCAGCAGGACACAAAACGTCCTGGGGAGAGCTGGTATCTTGCTCTCCAGTGTGAGTCTGTTTCCCACCTGCATCCTCCTCAGTGGGTCAGACCTCTGCCTCAGGTTCCATGATTATAAGTGCTCTGGGGCTTCCTGTTGGGCCCAGGATTGGTCTTCATCTTGGTGAGGTACAACCCCAGGCTGCTTTATCCTGGCTCCTCATTCAAGCTCTGAGATTGTCTGGGGGTGAGGGTGGGGCCAATGGCCAGGCCACCTTATGAGGGACCCCAGCAGCCTTGGCCAAGCTTTTCCTCCTCCTCCCTACCACTCCCCTCCTTCCTAGTCAGAGACCTCCGCCACCACTGGGCCCTCTTCCTCCAAGGCCACTCTGCATCTACCCCATGCTCTACCTTCTGCATCAAGGTCTGCAGATGACCCAGGAGGAACTTTGGAGTTAGAGGGACCTAAAAGTCTTAGCCCATGCTGGCCATGTGCCAGGAGACTGTCACAAAACACACTACTTGACCTCTTTGAATCCCAGTTTACTTATCTGTAAAATGAAAATGTGAATCCTTCCTTTCTGTGGCGGTTATAGAGATGGGTGTGATTATCTATTTGATGAGGTAGTTAATAAAAGCAAGCTCTAGAATGAATAAAATGAAGACTCTGATGATAGTGATGATGATACTACCGAAATAAAGGAGTCAAAAGAGGCACAAAGATTTCTCAATGGGACATTCAGGAGTCTTCTGAAAATGAGCCCATTCTATGACCTCTGAGAAGAACCTTCCTGTGCTGTCCAATTCACAATTAGCCACACATGGATATTTAAATAGAAATTAATTCAATCACATAAAATTAATTCATTAAATCACGTAAAAGTCAATTATGTAAAATTCTGTTTGTTGGCAATATTCCAAGTATCAGCTGGCATGTGTGCTAATTGGACAGCTCAGATTTAAAGTACTTTCATGATGGCAGGAAGTTCTATTGGACAGCACTGCTGGGTTACCTACAGGCACCTAACCATGCTGTGCTGTAGAGCTGCAGGGCTGACTGTTCTTGCACCTGCTATCCGTGTTTGTCTGCAGGGAACTCTCAGCTCAGGGCTGTGCCTGAAAAAAAAACTTGCATCTCTTGGGCTGATAGCTCTATCTCCATCCCCACTGCTCACTGGGCTTCAGTGTGGTCTTGCAGTGTGCCGTGCTGGGGTCTGGAACCCAGCATGGCAGCTTACGGCAGCTCATGTTGTCATGACTATGTTAGATGACTTGTGCCACTTGATAGTCCCCTCTTTTATGAGAGAGGATGTGGTGAAAAACAAACATGAATGAAATAATTACCAGTTGTGATCAGGAGTATGATGGGAAGCTGGTAAATTGCTGCTGAGACTGACCAAGTGGAGGAGAAATGTTTACTCAGCTTTGGGGAGGTGTCTCTTGAAGGGTGGCACCTAAGTCAAGACTTTAGACTTGAGAAGGAAACTTCCATGTTGTGAATGAGGAAGTACCATCCAAAAGAGGCAATATCCTGTGCAAAAGCCCTCAGGCAGGGGGGAGCAGAGTGAGGGTCCAGTGCCAGCTCTTTATGAATAAATGCCACCAGACTTATTCAATCATAGTCTCCAGCACCTAGAAAAATCTTTGGCACAGAACAGAACAGTCCTGTCTGCCTTCTGAATAAAGAATATATGAATGAATAACGGTGGATGTATGTATGAATGAATGAATGAATTGATGGATAAACGAAAGGCTGAAAGAATGGAAGGATGGATTGGTGGACAGATGGAAGATGGATGAATGGGTAAATGAATGGATGAATAGATGGATGGATGAATGAATTGATGGATGAATGAATGGTTGAATGAATGGACAGATGGAAGGAGATGGATGAAGGGGTACATGAATGGATGGATGGATGAAGAATGAATGGATGGGTAAGAAGGCGCAAGATGAGGCTAGAGGGCTACTAGGTCCTCCAGAAGAGGGGCTGGGCTGAATACAAGAGCAGCAGGAGGGCAGAGGAAGATACTGAGCATAAAGCAGCAATCCACAGCTGGTTCCTTCTTTACTCTCATGTAGGGGTTAGGGGAGAGGAGGCACAGAGAGTATTTGTCATGTAAACATGATGGCTCCAACTCTTACGTGTAATTATTGCTTATGGATCGCTAAGACAGAATCCTGAGAGGCCAGCTGTGAAGACACCAGACTGTCCACTGAAAAGCAGGCCCTGCTGCTAGCAATGCCTTTGCCCCTGCAGAGCAATCCCCTGGGCTCCAAGCAGCAAAATCTACTAACGCTAAAGGGATAGAGAGGGGAACAACCTTCAACCAAAAAAAGCCTCCTACCACCTTCTTTCTAACTAGGTCATTCCTCTTCCCAGCTACATCTGAGAGCTGAGGTGTCAAGTGAGGCTTCTGCCTTGAGAGCCAGCTTTAAACAGCCCTGCTGTGAGCCCTCCCTTGTCCCACACCCAGCCCCTCATATCCTCCCTGGCTGGCCTCCTTTCCCCACCTGGGGCTGGAACCACATGGAAGGGGGAGGGGGCTCAGGCTGAGTCCTGGAGTGTGTGCTGATTCATTAGACAGAGGCTCGGTGGGCTGTGGACTCTGGCCCTAACCACACGCTGTCATTCCCTAGTTGTGTAAGCTTGGGCAGGCTACCTTACCTCTCTGAGCCTTGTCAGCTTCATTTGTAAACTGAGCTCATTAATATCCTTACACCTCTTGGAGCTATTATGAGACAAGTGAGGTTACCAAGAAAAGCTCTTGGCACAGTCCCTGCTATGTGGTAGAACTTCTGCCAGTGCCATTCATTAGTTTTATCATGAGCTCCTACTATGTGCAAGGCATGGTAGGTCCTCAAAGGAATAACAGACAGCAGCTGACAGATTCAAAGTAGATAATAATTGATACATGTTGCTAAAACAATAGCCCGAAGAGAACTTGGAGCAGAGAGAAGAATGAAGCAGGGCTTCCTTCAGAGATGGAGCAGCATTTGAACCAGTGAAGATACAAGAGAGAGAAAGGAGGGCAGGCCAGGTCATAGGCCCAGATTGGGAAGGCAAGAGGTATGAGGTATGATAGTAGAGGCATCTACCACCTGTGTGCAAGCTTCAAGGCGTTCTAATGCTACAATGGAGAAAAACGCAGCTCTCAGGAATGGTCCAAGTTCCTGTGCTTTAGGGCTTTACAGCCACTAATGGAACTGTAACCCCAGATCCGAGACTCCCCAGCCTAGTTCTTGCCTGTCCCTAGTGAGCATCATGGCTGATGTCCAAGCTAAGTAGAGACAGTGTCTCAGCACTGTGTTGGGGCTACTTCCAAAGTGGGCTCTGAATGCTGTAGAACAGGGCTAGATTTTTCCAGTGAAGTAACCATTCCACCCCAGTGGGGAACTAAAAGATCCTCTTGAGGAGGGGGGGCCTTGGTAAGTTTAGCAGTGGTATAGAAGATAGCAGGGGCATCCTTGGGAGGCTGAGGGTAAGGGATCAGGTTAGTGACTGTGGCAATGGACTAAGAGACAGGGCTTTCTCCACATGCCTTAGTTTCCCCATCTGAGAAATGAAGGAATTGGGCTAGAACCTAAGCCCTGCAGTACAAGTCTTGTAATCTGTGTGAACACCTGTGAATCCTCAGCCACCCTGATGGGTGGTTGGGTCACATGGAGTTAGGCTGAGCCTACCAGAGAGTTGACAGCAGCCCTGCCACTGGATGTTGACATGTGTGAAAACAGGGAGGTAAGAGAACACAACAGAGCCCCTGCTGGCCACTCCTACTTGGCTCCCATCAGGTAATACCACTCACTTGGACTGGGAACCACAGCCTAGCTGAGGCCCACTAGGCTCTCCTTTACCCCTTCCTGCATAGAACAGAGACAAGTCTCAGCCCCAGCCTCAGCAACTCAACTCCCCAGGTGAGTCAGGAGCACTGTGCCAATATGGTGAGAAGGTTGCTTCCACTACTAGCCCAATCTGCTGCCTATGCAGTCATGGGTCCAATCTCCAGGGAGTGACCCCAGAAGCAAATGTGGAAACCAAGATCTTACTCTGCTCTGTCCTCCCACAGGCATTTCCTGTCCCTTACACTGCCCAGTTGGTTCATTCATAAAATGCATAGAGCACTTGCTAGATCCACACACTGCACTTTGTACCCTGGCACAATAGCAGATCAGACACGCCTCTGAGCCACTTGGGTATAGATACCATTCAAACATACATGCAAGTACGAGAGTAAATTGGAATTGGAGTTAGTGCTATAAGGGGAACATGGAAAAGATGATCAGAGGACATGAAATTGTCTAATTTGGGGATCATGGAGGTGACTATTAAACTATGATCTGGAGGGTAAGAACGAGCCAGGCATTCAAGGAATCAAGAGGAAAAACTTTGCTGGAAGAAGGAACCACAGGTGCATCTGAAGCAAGCCTTGACAAGCCCAAAGAACTCAATGAAGACCGAGTGGCCAAATGGAGTGGCCCAGGATGAGGCGGGGGAGGGAGGTGAGGCCCAGGCATGGGGGTTGGATTGTCTTCAGAGCTCAGGAAGGCACGTGGAGTTCATTATAGAACCACAGAAAAGAACCCAACATCCATCTACCCAATCAGCCTGCCTTGCAGTCTCTGGACCTCAATTTCCATTCATATATCTTCTTTCTAACTGTTCAAATAGTCTAGAATACCAGGGGCTCAGCAGCCTGAAGAACAGGTAGGCAGTATCACTGGGGGCTAGGGAGCAGTGACATGAAGTGACTTCTCTCAGCTGTCCCAGGCAGCAGCATTACACCAGAACCACTTCTGGAAACCTATGCCTTCTCTACCCCAAGAGAGAAACTGTGGGGAAAAGTATGGTCTCCACTTCAGAAACACCAGTAGTAACAGTCACATGATCTGAGCAGACAGGCTGCTGGGATATGCAGCTCTTGTACTAGAGAGGCAATGTGACTTGTCTGACATCACACAGCCTGCAATGCTCCATCCTCCAACCCCCAGCATGGCCCCCTGAAGGCCTTCCCACAGGGTACCTTCCCATCAGCAGGAAACAGGTGGAAGAGGAAAGGCAGCTTACTACTCTAGGCTTTCCAGTCATAGCTTGCAGGATGCCGTGGGTAAGGCCCTCACCTCCTCTCAGACCCTCAAATGTGGCATTATTCTTACTCCCAGAGCATTTGCAAAGCCTCTGGAGGCCTCTGGAACCTTCCCCCTGGGGGAAAATGGGGACTTCCTGAGTTCTCCAGAGTCTGTAACTCACGACAAGCCATACAACCTTGTTCCTCTCCTATTTCACCAAAAGTAAAAGCTAGACCCAGAAAAAAATGACTCATCATCTGGGAACTGGTTGGGTAGGGGGTTAGAACACAAGTATGGTTGTTAATTAACCCGAGTTCAAATCCCAGTCCTCCTAGTAAAGGGTTATGTGGCCTCGGGCAAATTATGAATTTCTCAGTGCCATAGTCTCTCCATTTTCAAGTAGGTGAAATCATAGCGTTAAACGAGTAGCAGAGCTGGTGACCTGCATCTTCCTGGATGCAGTCAGGAAACTGGTACTTCCAAGGAGATTCAGGGCACAGTCAGAGACTGTCTACTGACCACCCCCTCAGCATCAGCCCAGGAGTACCTGGGTACCGAGGAAGGTGGGGGTGAGGAGACAGAGGAGGTGAGGGAAGTGTCCCCGGCTTGCTGCAGCTGCGGGGGGGGGGGGGGGAGGGAAGGAAGGGAGGAGCCCCACATCAAAGGAGGGGCAGGCCAGCTTCCCGCCCCCAAGGCCAGGTGGTCTTTGTCAGAACAAGAAGAACACAATCTGGACAATGGAGTGTCCTGTTCACTTCCCAGCCAGCAGGAGTCACTACTGAGCTGAGACACGGCCTGTTACATGACAAAGGGGGGGGGGAACCCATAAAGGTCAAGCCGCCCCTCATTAAAGCTGAGCCTTTGTCCTGCCCCCTTCCCCGGCCTTTGAAGAGAGTGGATCAGAGAGGCCTGCCTGGGGGCAAGAGGTTCACAGGCTCGAGCCAAACAGTAGCCACCTTCCCAACTGCTCCGGCTGCCCCTCCCCCTGGGGTCAAGAGTTCAGAGAGGGCCCTGCCTAGGCTAGGTGCAGACCCTAACCCCTCACTAACCACAGGGAGGATAGGGCCTTGTCCCTTCACCGCAGGCCCCCGCAGGGCCCTGCACGGACGCGACCACGCTCGCTCACGCGGTGGCGGAGGGGCCTCTGGGTGGGCTTGCAGCCCCTCCTGGGGCGGGAGAAGAAGCAGCCCTGGGCCCCGCTGCTCGAGGCCTGGGAAGGCCTGCGATCTTAGTCCAGGGCTTGCCTCTTCGATCCGCCTGGTCGTGCCCAGCCCGCACCGTTTCTTCGCCGGCTCGGTTTCCTTGTCTATCCAGGAGGGTTCCGTGGGCCACCCCCCCTCCCCCACAGCACGGTTCTGGGGAAGAGCGACCAAGCCAGGCCAGGGCCGGCCTGGGCCGCCGGCACCTGCCAAGGCCCGGGGCCCCGGGGCTCCCGCTGGGGTCTTACCGCTGCCGCCGCCGCCGCCTCCGGCCGCCACGCTGCGACGCATCCACTCGTAGGGCGTCCGCCGCTGCGCCCCCGGGGAGGACGGGGCGCCCGCGCCGCCCAGGGGCTGCGCCAGGAGGCCCGGGCCCGGCCCGGGGGGTGCGGGCACCGGGCTAAAGTCCGGAGGGGGCCCGAATGCCAGCGGGGCTGGGTTGGCCGCTGGGGCCGCAGGCCCAGGGCCGTAGGCCGCCGTCCAGTCGTCCTTGGGCGCAGGAAAGGGCGCGCCCCAGGCCGGAGGGGGCGCGGGGGGCGGCTCCACGTGAGTGTAGCTGGCGAAGTCGGGGTACTGCGGGGGTGCAGGGTGTGGGGCCGGGGGACCGTAGGCCTGGGGGCCCAGGCCGAGGCTGGGGGGCCTGGCAGGGCCGGGGTACACGGGAGAGTCCTTGTCCAGCACATAGCCCACGTACATGGTGGCCGCGGGGCCCCCCGCGCATGCTGGGCCCTGGAGCCGCGGCTGCCGGGCGCCCCGAGGACCAGCCACGGCTCACCTGCGCTGCCCGCCCGCCGCCGCCCGCCCCACCCAGGCCTTTTATAGCCCGGGGCCACCCGCAGCCCCAGCCGAGGCGGGTTTGCATTTCAAAGCAGGGGGAAGCCTCAGCACCGAGAATCAAAGGGGGAAACCCGTTGGGGGCAAGGGGTTCAAAAGGAGACAAATTGCCGCCCCAAGCGGGAGGTGGGCAGGCCAGGCTCGGAGGGGGCTGGGGAGTGTGCGGCCAGGCCTAGGACGGGCCCAGCCACCGCTACCTGAGGAGTGTGGCCAGGCCTATCTCCCCAGGCCCCTACCTGACAGGTGGAGACACCAGCAAGTGTGAGAAACGGGGAGACCCAGGCAAGCTTCACACCGCGCCCAGGGCCCAGCACCTCGCTTGGGGTGAGGAGGGCAAAGCTGGACTTGCAGCGGGGTTGGGGTTCGGTCGCGGGGTCTGTAAGGTAGCACTAGTCTTTTGGGAGGGGTGGAGGAAGGGTCATGACCCCTCTGGTCTTAGATGAAAGCTGTGGAACTTCTCTGGGCAAATGCACATATGCACATGCATGACTCTGCCTAGTATTGGGGGTTTTACTTGGTTGGCTCTCCAGACAAAGTCCTCAAAGGTGTGGGGGCAAGGGGTCCTGGGGGGGCATCCTGGGAAACTCCACCTTACTCTTTTATTATAACGACTATTGATTTGGAAGTCTCAAACATACACAGTAGAACCTTGGACCCTCCACCACTCCCTATCTCCCTATCCTTTCCCCCAATTTTTATTTAATTTTTCACTTCTTATTTTATTTTATTGTGTTACTTTTGTTGTGCACATGCCAGTACTGAGGCTTGAACTCATGGCCTTGAGCTCTCATTTGACTTTTCTGCTCAAGGCTAGTGCTCTATCACTTGAGCCACATCTCCACTTTCAGCTTTGAACTGGTTACTTGGTGATAAGAGTCTGTGGACTTACCTGTTTGGGCTGCCTTTGAACTGTGATCTCAGAATCCAGCCTACGATTGCAGGTGTGAGCCACTAGCGCCCAACATATTTCAAAACCAATTCCAAATGGCATGTTGCTTTACTCTTCCATACTTCAGCATGCAACTTTAAGGCACATGGACATTTTCTTACATCTATCAACACAATTAATTCAAATTCCTAGTTATTGTTTGACATAGTTCGTAGTCCAAGTATTCCAACTGATGCAAAAAGTGGAGGGTAAAGCCAAGGAATCTAGGGAAGGATTCATGAAAGACACAGGTCTGGGTCCGGAAGACCGCAGTAATCTTCCACAGAAGGACTCAGCTCCAAGGAGCATCACAGAATGTCCTTTGGGATTTGGTCTTCCTGCACTTCCTGGTGGGAAGGGGACCTACATGTGCCAGAATGTATGGACTCCTAAGAGAGGCAGAATGAGGATCTTATTTTTCTTCTGGGTCACCACATTAGCCAGGGATGGTCAGCATCATCTCAGGGCTAGATATATGGATCAACGTCAGGATATAATTTGCAGAGCTCAGTATAAAATGAAAATGCAAAGTCCCTTGTTAAAAAAAATTACCTAAACTGAGTACTAGTGGCTCATGCCTATAATCCTAGCTACCCAGGAGGCTGAGTAGGACTGTGGTTCGAAGCCAGCCCAGGCAGGAAATTCCAAGAGACTTTAAAAAAAAAAACTGTGCTGGTCCTAGGGCTTGAACCTAGGACCTGAGTGCAGTCCCTGTACTTTTTACGATTAAGGCTAGTACTCTACCACTTTGAGCTATACCTCCACTTCTGGCTTCTCTGCCGCCGCCACCTCCACCACCACCTCCTCCTCCTCCTCCTCCTCCTCCTCCTCCTCCTCCTCCTCCTCCTCCTCCTCCTCCTCCTCCTCCTCCTCCTCCTCCTCCTCCTCCTCTTCCTCCTCCTCCTCCCCCTCCTCCTCCTCCTCCTCTTCCTCTTTCTCCTCCTTCTCTTCCCCCTCCTCCTTCTTTTTACATAAGAGTGTCATGGGCTTTCCTGCCCAGGTTAGCTTCGAACTGTAATCCTCAGATCTCAGCCTCCTGAATAGCAAGAATTATAAGCACAAGCTGCTGGCATCCAAATCTCGAAGACGCTTGTGTCCAATTAAACACATGCGTGCACACATACACATATAACACACACGTGCCCATATACACGCACACACACAATCTAGAATTTCAGGATGGTGATGTCAGAGTTTTCAACCAAACATGCAGCCCTTGTAAACTGGGACATATGGCTGCACAAATGACCCTGAAGTTACCCTGTTTGGAACCTTGTTCTTATATATAGCCATAAGCCCAGGGATCCCTTTCTATGAAAAGGAGCCAACCCATTGTATGGACAGAAGCACTGAGGTGCAGGAAAGGTGTAGAACCCATGTTACCTAGTGAAATGAAGGCTGACTGAAGGAAGGTGAGAGGAAGGGAGCTACCTGGGTCACTGTGACATGGCTGAGCTCGTGACACTGTGAAGCTCTGGACTGCCTGAGCAGGCAAGTGCAGGTTTTCAGACAGGCAAGTGGACATATTTATAAGGTTTTCCTCAGAAGTCATCTGGAGCTTGGGTCCACACAAGGCTCAGTCTCTAAAAGGACCAATGACAAGATGAAAGGTGCAGAGGAGAGAGAAGAGGCTTGAAGGCACTGAACTCCACTCTCAGATTTGAAGTAAAGAGGGCTGCTTGGACTGGAGGAAGAGAAGGCCGGGAGTAGGAGTTGCATTTACGGAGGGGCAGGACAGACTTGGGACCTGAGAGAGAAACTTGCACATAATCCAGTACTTTCTGAAGGACCATCCATCAAGAAGTGGGCATCCTGGAATACAGACTGCTGGAGGTCTGCAGTTAAGATCCTGGTAGAGGAGGAGCTTGGCATACACTTCACTCTGAGAGCATGCTAAGTCAGACCTTGATGCGGGCTCACTGGGTGGGAACGGTGCAGGAATCCATTAGTTCCCATAGACATTCTTTGACACAGGAGTACTACAAGGTCTTTTGTTCAAAAGCTCCCTATATTTGGGAACTGGTGGCTCATGCCTGTAATTCTAGCTACTCAGGAGGCTGAGATCTGAGGACCAAAGTTCAAAGCCTGTAAGAAACTTTTATCTCTAAGTAACCAGCAAAAAGTCAGAAGTGGAGGTGTGGCTCAAGTGGTAAAGCAGCAGCCTTAAGTGAAAACGCTAAGAGAGTGCAAAGCCCTGAGTTCAAGTCCCAGTACCTGCACAAAATAGATAGATAGATAGATAGATAGATAGATAGATAGATAGATAGATAGATAGATAGATAGTATCATCTAGAGTAACAGTGCTGCAAATGTAGTCAGTACTGCAGCCCCTGCCTGGGGCATGCAGTAGGCACAGGGATGAAGCAAATAATCACCCTGAAAGTGACAGTACATCTTGGCAAAGGCAGGACTAGGAGGCCAGGGAAGACTTTCACGAGGAGGTGACTTGTGGGTCAGGGCACTAGGAAGTGGGGCCAAGGATCTGTCCAAACAAGGCCTGAGCCAGGGGCATACATTCCTCTAGACCTGGCCGACCAGTCCTGAGTGGAAGGAAGCAGGAGATGTGTGTGAACCCGAGAGGAAAAAGAAGCTGTGATGGAGTAATAGCGTGATGGAGGCAGTGGCCAGGACTCCACAGTGGCGGAAAGATCAGCCCAAGTGACACAGGAGTTTCTGAACGAATCAGGGACTATTTTATGATGCAAAAAGAGCAGAGGCAGAGAGGTCTGGGGTGTGGGGAACCCCCGCACCCCTATGCTGCTCCAGGTCCTCAGTGCTACGCCATCCCAGTCTTCAGACACATCCTGGGGTAGGATACCCCATTCCTCTGGAGTCCCCCACCTTGGGCTCACTGTGCTCTCACTGAATCTAAGATGCTAGGCTGCACAAGAGTCAAAAGGGTGCTGCTGTTTATTGAGCATTTACTAAATGCACTTCTACCTGTATCACCTCCAGTCATCCTCACTACAGGATCCCATGGTGCAGATGAAGATGTCGAGGCTTAGGGAGGTCAGGTAACCTGCTTAAGGCCATACAAGTCAATATGTTAGTTTATCTCTCCTCTGTAAGCACTGAACTGGGGGACCGTGAGGAGAGTAAGCCTGTGCACACCTCCCTGCCCCCCGATTTGTTAGCTAGAGTTTGCTTAAACAAATAGCTGGCTCCTCTTCCTCTTGTGGGCTCTTCATGCAAAAGAGCTCTCTGCTCTCTCCTCACTTCTAACTGGACCCTCTAGTCAGTCTTGATCAGCTCTTATGTAGCCCCTGTAACCTTGTTCAAAAATCCCAGCTTGGTCAGGTGCCAGAGGCTCACACCTGTAATCCTAGCTGAGATCTGAGGATCCTGGTTTGAAGTCAGCCCATGAAGACAAACCCAAGAGACTCTAATTTTCAATTAACCACCAAAAAGCCAGAAGTAGAGTTGTGGATCAAGTGACAGAACACTAGCCTTGAGTATAAAAGCTGAGAGATAGCACCCAGGCCCTGAGTTCAAGCCCCAGGAGACCCTCCCTCCCTCTCTCTCTCTCTCTCTCTCTCTCTCAATCTCTCTCTCTCTCTCTCTCTCTCTCTCTCTCACACACACACACACACACACACGTGTGTGTGTAAACACATCCACACACAATTTCCAGTCTAAAAGTTGGTCGCTGGTGGCTCATGCCTATAATCGTTCAAGAGGCTGGGATCTGAGGATTATGCTTCAAAGCCAGACTGGGCAGGAAAAATCCATAAGACTTTTATCTCCAATTAGTTACCAAAAAAAAAAAAAAAAAAAAAGGCCAAAAGCTAAAAGTGGAGCTGTGGCTCAAGTGGTAGAACACTAGCCTCGAGCAACAAAAAAAGCTCAGGGACAGTTCCCATGCCCTGAGTTCAACACACACACACACACACACACACACACACACACACACACACACACACACACAGCTCAGGGACAGTTCCCATGCCCTGAGTTCAAGACACACACACACACACACACACACACACACACACACACACACACACACACACACACACACACACACACACACACACACACAGAGCCAGAAGTGGAAGAATGGCTCAAGTGGTAGAGGGCCAGCCTTGAGTAAAAAGTTAAGGGACAGTGCTCAGGCTATGCGTATTTGCCTATGTTGGCCTCTGGCCTAACATATGACTTTGAGCCCCTGGGCTTCAGTTTTCCCCATTGTGTCCACTGGGAACTACTTGCCCCAAAAAGCAATGCAACCATGGAGAGCCTCCGTCAGCCTACCCCTGTGGGCAGCCTCTTCCTCTCCAGCCCTTTATCTCTGGGAGTGGCTGTTTATTGGCCCCCACCTTCCTCTACCTCCCTTCGGTAGGCCCCTCTTCCCACTGGAGTTCCTCCCTCCAGCCTGCTCTCACACCAGCCAGGGCCTCCTGGGGGTGGAGTGCTGAGATGATGGCCTCATAAAGATCTTAGTGATAACTTAGTTTTTAAACTGAGTTTATGGTTCTGGGAGAGAAAGGTTCTGGGCTCAGCTTATGTTGGAAATTGCTTACTGTAGTTAGAAGAAGCTGGTGGGTACCGGGGCCAGTTCAGGCCCACAATACCCCCACCTCCAGACTGTAGGCCAAGGCAAGAGTCAGCCTTACGCTGTAACCATAGATAGGCTAGATTTTCTCTCTGACTTGCTGTTTTTGTATCAGAAGAGAGGATGACAACTCCTGCCCAGCCCTCCTCCAGGGCATGGAGGTGAGCCTTAGGGTGGGTGGTAGGAAACCCAGGGGGCATCTTCCACTTTCATAACTTCTCTTCTCTCAAACCCTCTTTTCCTCCTGCCCCACTAGAGACAGGGCGCCATCTGCTGGCACTCCAGTAAAATTCAGATTTTTCCTTGCCAGGTCTCTGATGCCAGAGCTCACTATCCTGTTGTGCCTGGAGAAGGAAAAGTACTTCTCTTCCTCCTCCGACACGTAGGAAGCAGAGGGGACACTCGAGCCAGGTGCCTAACTAGACACGGTGTCTAACCTGTTGTGTAAAGAGATCTAGAGGCCAGGAGAAAAATCTCATGGTCAAACCGTGGACAAGATCCAGGCACAAGATCCAACCACTGCTCACCTATAATGCTAACTACTCAGGAGACTGAGATCAAGTTGATCATGAGTTGAGGCTAGCCTGGGCAGAAAAAGTCTCCTACATAACGATCTAAAACAGTCTGGAGGTCTGGCTCAGTGATACTGTGCTAGCCTAGAAAGTACAAGCCCCTTCATCAAACCGTATTATCACCAAGAAATAGCCAGCAGAAGGCCAGGCTGGAAGCAGGGGTCAAGTAGCAGAGCCATAAGCTACAAGCACAGAGGCCCTGGTTTGGAACCATGGAATGGGGGTAGGGAGAAGTGTGGATGGAGATCCAGAAGTTCCAGCTCCTGCCATGGTTCACCCCTGCAGCTTCTCAGACAATGTGTGGGGTGGAGGGGGAGAAGGGGGGAGACTTTGCCTGTGAGAACCTCCATGCCAGTCCCTTGTCTGGCCTGGTACTTGCTACAGCCCCTCCTCCACAGCGCACCACAGCTACCTGGTCTCACCTCTGCTTTAAACTCCTGCTTATTGTCAGGCACGCCTGGTGGCTCAATTCTGTAATCCTCGCTACTAGGAGGCTGAGGTCTGAGGATCCTGGTTCAAAGCCAGCCAGGGCAGGAAAGTCCGTAAGACTCTTACCTTCAATTCACCACAAAAAGCCGGAAGTGGAGCTGTGGCTCACATGGTAGAATACTATCCTTGACCACAAAAGTTCAGGGACAGCACCCAGGCCTTGAGTACAAGGCCCAGGACCAGAAAAACAAAACCAAAAGGAAAACAAAACAAAACAAAACCACTTCAGCTTATCCTCCCTACTGACCTTTGGATAAAAGCCGGACTCCTCGACCCCCCAGACATTCATGACTGGCTCCTGACTACATGTATTCTCCTCTGCCTCACCATTTTTCCTCTCTGTTCTAACACGTCAAACTCTTTCCAGCCTTGAGGCTCTCACAAATGTTGCTCCCTTTACCTCAAACACTGTCCCACTCCTGCCTCCCAATGTCAGGTCTCCATTATAAAGTTTCTTCCCCAGAGAAGTCTTTGTCTACCTGAACAAGTACCCTCATCTACTGAGCCAAGAATTCTTTCTTTCATTCTTCCCACAATTCAACATTATTCATTTGTGGTCTCTGTGACATTTGTTTGTGAACTTTATGAGGATGAGCATGAAGTAGTTACTCAGTTAATTTTATTGTATATGTGAGTGGTAGAGAAACAGAAGGGTTTGGGAATTGGGGGCAGAGGCCCCATCTGGGATCTGTTGTCTGCTTTCAAGCAGATACTGGGCCTCTCTGGACTCAGTAACCAGTGTGTCCAGTGAGAGAACCTGTGGCCTTGCAGCCATAATGTTCTTTGAGCTATCAATGTGTACCAGAAAGATCCAGCCCAGTCCTCTGTAGTCATGAGGCGCTGAGATGGGGGAGATCTTGGGCTGCTATGAAGCCATTATCTCTGGGAGTCCTGGAAAGCCTTAGTGGCCAAAGCCTGGCCCAGAAATAGGAGTCCTGAGAATCTCAGGTAGAAGATGACCTGAGGTAGCCTCTGCTGTCATGTTATTATCAGTCATGGGACTTGAACTCTGGGCCTGGATGCTGTCCTTGAGTTCTTCAGCTCAAGGCTAGTGCTCTACCACTTGAGCCACAGGGCCACTTCTGGTTTTCTGGTGGTTAATTGGAGATAGGAGTCTCACAGACTTACCTGCCCAAGCTGGCCTTGAACTGCAATCCTCAGATTTCAACCTCCTGAGAACTAGGATTATAGGCATGAGCCACTGGTGCCTGACTCCAAGCCATGTCTCTTGAAGGTGGGGTGATTCTTGCTCGGCCCCATTCGCTCCCCCAGTCACAAGCACGAAGATCTCCCTGCTCTGTTCAGGGGGAAGCAAGCGAGGGAGGGCACATCTCAGGTCTCCCTCTGTGAACTTCAGACAGCCTGCGTTCTTTGGCCCTTCTCCATAACCTGGACAGTGGACATATTTGGAGGAGGGGCCCTTCTGGCCCTGACATCAAAGATGTACTAGGCCTGAGACATGTGTGCTGCTTCCTCACTCCCCACTCTCCACGGGTGTGGGGGGCAGTTCTGGGAGCGTGGGAGAGCCAGCTGTGGTAGCTGATGGCCCTGCTTGTGGAGTGCTAAGCTGCCCTCTGGGAATTCTCCATTTGGGCTCCCTCCCCGACTCATCAGCCTACCCCACTGTGAGCCGCCGCTTCCTGTTGGCTCTGACAGAGTGGATGGGTCTCAGGAGGCAGAGTTTGTTAGTCTGATCACCCTCCTTCAGGGTAAAGCCCCCGGAGCTGTCTTTGGCCAACACAGCACAGGCCTGGCACAAGCTGCTCTTGTCACCAGCCTCCTCGGGTCAGGGGAGGCTATGGACTTCCCTCTCGTCCTGACAGCGGACTTCTGGTGACACCTGAGGATCAGTCGCTTCTTGTGGCGTTTTTCTGTTCTGCCCTCAGGCTGGCACAGAGCACCAGCATGTAGCATGTTGCCAGGCTTCTCAACACTCCACGAAGCAGGCAGGTGTCCAATTTGACAACTGAAAGTACTGAGGCTCATCAATCACAGACTGGAAGTTGGGTTCACCTAGCTACAGGCAGTGGGATTAGGCTGGAGCTGCTGACTCAAGAGTTCAGGCCCTGGATCATTGAGCATGCTGCCAAGCTGTGGGGAGGAGAGCTGCCCAGAACCTTCTGCACACCACCCACAGGACACACTGACCACACACCCTCCACGTACCTTTCCCAGACTGGGCTGCCAGGATCTGAACAAGATGGTTTGTCCTGTCAAGATCTGGGCTGGAACCCTGCTAGCCAGGCCAGGACAAAGGTGCCTGACTGTCCGTGTGCTCTGTCCACTGCCCATCCCTCTCAGAGTGCACAAGGGGCAACTGAAGCCCGGAGGAGCGCAGTGGTGGCAGGCTGCTCATGTGTGAAAAGCCCACAGCTTCGGCCACCACAGTCGCATCTCAGCACTCTAATGAACCCATCTTTGAATTCCCCCCATTTTTCTGAGCAGGAAGCTCAGTTTCATGATTTGCCCAAGGTTATACAGCTTGAAACTGAAGATGCTGAGATTTGAACCCAAGAGTTTGCCCCTGGCTCTGGAGCCTGCTATGGATTCTAACAGCTCTGCCTCTGTTGGCCAGGCCTGAGTGCGTGTCCTGTGGTGCTCCACATAGTTCTACAATCAGCTGAGAGGAGAAGAAACAGTCCTGGTGTCTACCAAGGGTTAATGGTGATAGGAGCTAAGTGATTCCAGATGGACCAGTGGGCAGCTGGGCTGGCCGGAAATGGCAGCCGCCAACTTCCCAGGGGAGCCACCACCAGCCACCCCCTCCCCTCTGTGCTGCATCTCTGGCCCCCAGCTGTCCCCTCCCCTAGGGCTTGCCAGCTTCTCCCCCGCCCCACAGTCTAGCTGCAAGGCAAACTGCTGCAGAACAAGCCAAGGGCCTTGCAGCACAGAGAACCCAACCCTGTTATGGACAGATGGGGAAACTGAGGCAGGACAAGGGATCCCTCTAACAGCTAGCAGAACTAGCTCCTCTGGAAACTAGGGGATTGGGACACTTCCTTTCTGGAAGGCATACTGTTGCAGCCAGTATTCCAGGGGCTGGAGGGGAGTGGCCAAGGAAAATACTAGGAAAGACATGTTAATATCTTTCTTTTTGCCATCCTTCTCTTTTCTTTTTTTCAGTTTTGGGAATTGAAGTTAAACCAATACAACAGTGACACTCACAAGACAATGTGTTGGAAATGAATTTTACAACCTGAGGTGGGGGAGTTGGGGGAAGAAAAAGTGGGAGAAAATGAGGGAGGGGGTAACAAGCTTGACAAGAAATGTACTCATTACCTTACTTATGTAACTGTAACCCCTCAGCACATCACTTTGACAATAAAATTAAATATTTTTTAAAAGAGTTATAATTTCTGGTGGAATCTTTGACATAAGAACTCCTATGTCTACTTGCCTTGCATGCATGAGGCCCTCAGTTCGATTCCTCAGTACCACATAAGCAGAAATACCCAGAAGTGGGGCTGAGGCTCAGGTGGTAGAGGGCTGGTCTACAGCTGAAGAGCTGAGGGACAGTGCCCAGGCCCAGAGTTCAGGCCCCACAACTGACCAAAAATCAAAAGAAAGAACTCTTATGTCAGCCGGGCACTGGTGAATTCAGCCTGGGCAGCAAAACCCATGAGACTCTTATCTCCAATTAACCAGCAAAAAGCTGGAAGTGGAGCTGTGGTTCAAGTGCTGGAGTGCCAGCCTTAAGCAGAAAAAGCTAAGTAATAACATGCCAGATCGTGGCCCTCGGTTTAAACCCCAGGACTGGCACCAAAAACAAAAGAGAAAAAAGTACTTTGTGGCTCTGATCTTATGAATTGTGTGATCACTCCATCTTTTTTTTTTTTTTTTTTTTTGTCGGTCTTGGGGCTTAAACTCTGGGCCTGGGCGCTGTCCCTCAGCTCTTCAGCTCAAGGCTAGCGCTCTACCACTTGAGCCACAGCGCCACTTCCAGTTTTCTAGTGGTTTATTAGAGATAAGAGTCTCACGGACTTTCTTGCCTGGGCTGGCTTTGAACTGTGATCCTCAGATCTCAGCCTCCTGAGTAGCTAGGATTAAAGGCACGAGCCACCGGCGCCTGGCTGATCACTCCATCTTTACTACCACAAACCTTGGATGAACCCCCTCCTGGTATATTCTGCTCCCTCTGAGAACCTGTCCTCTATGCATCCCAACCCAGATGTTCCACTGGCCAGTTCTTACTGAGACCAAGAAATGATGGAAAGACAAACTATTGCAGTTTACCTGGAATCTCAGCTCAACCAAACAATTGTCCCTGTTCCAAGAAGAGTGGCTTTGGTGAAGTAGGGAGGTACATGGCGGGAGGAGGGCAGGTCCAGGCTGGTAAAGCCTGTGTGATCTAGGATATTCTTCTTCACCCTGCCCTGCCCCAGAAGGAAATTCCACCACCCCAGTGTGCAGAGTTGTGTGTCAGAGGTATCTCAGCTCAGTCCTCCCAGCCCTTTGGAAGCAATAGCCCTTGGAGTCTCTGATGAGCAGGAATCTCCAGACCTGAGGAGGAAGAGGTGAAAGGGAAGGCCAGGGGCTCTGGGAAAGGCTCAGGTGAGGGTAAGAAGAACAATAGACAAGCTAGACTATCACATACACCGGGAAATACTTTGCTGAGTGACCAAAAGAAAGAGCCACAGGCACAGGCCTATGCTGGAGTGGAGATCTGGGATGAAGACAAAGGAGATCCTATACCCCTTTAATCGTGTGACATACAAGGTCTGCTCTGCCCCAGTCCTGCCATTGCTGTGTGTGTCCGGGAAGCTCACGGCATGTTCTTCTGAGCCTGTTTCCTTGCTCTAAAGCAAGTCAAGCTTGGTGGCTGGTGGCTTGTACCTGTAATCCTAACTACTCAGAAAAGTCTATGAGACTCCAATTTCCAATTAACCAGAAAAGAAGAGCTGGAAGTAAAGGTATGGCTCAATTCCCACGGTGCAGAAAAAAGCCAACTGAGAACAAAAGGCCTTGAGTTCAAGCCCCAGGACTAGCATAACAATAATAATCACAACAACAATGGGTGTAATCATCCATTTGCAAGGGTTTTGAGATGGTGCAAGGAAAATGTGCTGGGTGACCCTGAAGTGAATTGCTTTCCTTCTCTGTGCCAATCCACCTTCTTGGAGGGTCTCTTATTTCTTCTATATCATCTCTTCTTCGAAGAGAGGGCAGAACTCTGAGAGATCCCAACAGACTTGATTCTGTCAACACTGCTGGGAGCATCCAGTCAGACATGTGAGTGATGACAAAGGCAGAAAGGGATTTCTATCTTCAGTGTGGTCACACCGGGAAGCAATGGAGACCAGGGCTGAAGACCCATCTTGGGGCTACTGACAAGAGCTTTTAGAGTTGTAGAGAGGGAGAGTTTAGGAGAAGGGCAAGAAGTTTACATAGTCAGGTAGTCTGTTTAACCCCTGGGTCCAACTGAGATCTGGCTGTCTGATTCTCAGGGGTCCTCTGCTTCTAGGGAGGATTTCAGATCCCATCTTGAGACAGTCACTCCCATTTGAGGGCATGCCATGATTCTGGTCCTCTGCCTGCAAAATGTTTCTGGAATCTAAAAAATATCTCACTTATTTTTCTCAGATTATCTATTTTTTCAAGACAGGGCCTTGCTACGAGTCCCAGGCTGGCCTTGAACTCTCAGTCATCCTATCCAGTGGTAGATACCACCCCATGTGGCTTCTTATTTTATCTTGATGTCTTCCACCTTGGAGGGAGTAGAAAGGCATACTAGGTAAAACTAGGGCTCATCAACCTTGTCCTGCCAAGTACTCCTTTCTGAGGGAGAGGGGGATTTCTTCTACCAAGGGCCATCTGGGTGTTTATAACATCATTCGCAGGTCACACAGGCAGATGAGCCCTGGGAAGCCAAGGAGAGCTGATAAGAAGCACATGTGCCTGTCCTGTCAGGTAGCAAGTGATTTCTCAAGTCCGACATGGCCTGTGGGCCAGCAGTTTCCTTAGATGATTAACAACCATGAGCAGAGTTGACAGGGAATCTAACCCAAAGTTTAAGACAGTGACAAGTCCAACAGCAGTGGGTGCGGTTAGCAAAGCAGCCTTAAATTCCCTGTGGCTGAAGTGCCATTTGATCCCCTGTGGGTCCTTACAGCTATTCACCTAAATCCCCTGCCAGGCCCCTGCCCTCTTGCTGGTGCTTGCTTCCCCCTGAATGTCCTGTAAGACCTGCCTTATCACAGGTGTCTTACTACATGTCTAACATGTAGTAACTGTCCAGAGAGTATGGATACTGGCTGAATTACCGCGTGCATCCCTGAAGCTTCCTCAATGGATGGGGAAACTGAGGCACAGAGAAAGGACCTCCCTTCTTCCCAGGTTCCATAGCCAGGGACCAGGGCCACCGAAGACAGACATCAGACAAATGAGGCTGGGCTAACTCTTTAATGAAGTTGACTCAGTGGCTGGCTGGTGTGGGTGGTGGAATTTCTAAACATCCCTTCACATCCTGAGCGAGCAGGCGACGGGAGGGAGCAGCAGCGGGAAAGGAGGAAGAAAAACAAGAAACTTGGGGGAAAAAAGAGAGGGGGGGGGATACTAAAATTGAAAACAGACGCACGCGTCCACCCTCCCTGCCCACCCCTCCCCTTCTCCCAGCCAGGCCAATCAGAGGCCGCCCTGCAGCCTTTCCCCCAAAGTGGGGGGTGGGGGCGGGAAGCCCTGGCCCTGCGGGCTGCGGGGATCTGCGGGGCGCCGCTGCACTCCGGGGCGGTGAGCGGGAGTCTGGGACTAAGGATCTCTCCATAGAGCAACTCAGGCCACAGCAGAGGGGACGCCGGAGGAGAGAGCCAGCCCCTCCGACCAGACCAGACGCCGGCAGCAGCCCGCGGCTGCCCCGACGCAGACGGCCAGACCCAGGGCGGCCCCTCCTGGCCGCGCCGCTCCTCCCGAAGGATGCTTCAGGGGTGAGGCGAGGCCGGAGCCGTGAGCCCTCCCTTGGGCGCGCCCCTCGGTTCCTCGGACTCTTCCTGGAGCTTGCAAGGGTCCAACTTGCCCTTCTACTCGGCCGTCACTGACGTGGGGTCCAGCGAGGTCCTTCTGGTCCTGGGGAGAGGGCAGTAGAAGGACTTCCTGGAAGAGGTGACAGCCCCAGGCCAGCCACCGCCGCCCCGCAGCCAGGTAAGCATGGGAAAGCGGAGGGCCACCCAGATTCCTCCTGCTTCAGCCTGCACCGCTTGGAGTAGAGAAAAGAACACTTTTTTTTTTTTTTTAAAGAAAATCAGATGGGAGATGTAAGGGCCCGAGGAGCCAGTTCCCTCCTCCTCCAGGGTAGGTGGCTTCGCCTCCCTCCCTAACTCAGCTACCCCCTTACTCTCTTTTAGAGAGAAACAGAAATGTCTGGGCTGTCAAGGCATAACATGGTCTACGGGGTTTTGGGGGGGAGAGCTGGGAGGGACAGGGGAAGGAGCCCAGAGATGGGAAGAAGGGAATCCAGAAAGGAACTTAGCTAGGGACTGGGACCAAAAGGCCAGACATAGCCCGTTCCTTGATTCGCGCCTTGTTCCTAAGAGTCAGTCTGGCCCTGGGCCAGTCAACCGCCAGGCAACCTTTGGCGATTTAAATGGATTTGCAAATTTTCCAGATTCCTAAGATATCCTTCCAAACCCCCAGCCACTGGGAAAGTTCTGGGTCAGAAAGTTCTGGGTGGAGAAGGGTGTGACAATTAGGCTAGTGGTAGTACACTGGGCCTGGACATAGGGAATCAATCTGGTGTGTCAACTCCAGGGTCTTCTCTGGGAAGAGGGGTTGTGACCTCACGGTTTCTTTCTGCCTAAGCAGCTCTTAGTCTCCTGGCTCTTCTCTTTCTGGACTGGCTGGCCCCTTCTTAACTGGGTCGCAAATCAGAGTCTGTTCACACTGCCTGCCCTGCCCAGAGCCCTCGGTGGCTCCCCAGGGCCGGTAGCCACTGGTCCACTCTACCAGAGGGTCAGCCTGGGCGCAGCATTGAGAAGACTCACCTGCCTCAGGGCAGAGGTGTGTGGCAGAGTGCTTCTGCCTTGGCTTTCACCAATGGCACGCTGTAAGTGGTAGACCTCATAGTGGCTCTAAGCTCCTACTCTGCCAGTGCCCCAGGCTTAAGTTTTTGTGTCAGACAAATACAGGATCTGCAGAGGGAATTTGCACCATCCTATCTACGGGTATTTGTTCTCTACTTACCCCTGCCTGGAATGCCCTATCTCATCACTTCTTTTTTTCTCTCCAGGGGCCTCCCAACTCTCCTCTTCCAAGCAGTCTTCCTGAGTCCCCCCAATATTCCAGGTCCCTTCCATGCCCTTCATGCTAGGCCCTTGTTACTTGGTCCTCTTTATTCTGTTTGTCAAAATCAAAATTAGTCAGGCCTAAGTGTGTGTGTGTGTGTGTATGTATGTGTGTGTTTAAAAAACATTGTTTTAGTTGTTATTGTAAAGGTGATATACAGAGTGATTACAGTTACATAAGTCAAGTAATACATTTCTTTTTGGACAGTGTCACCCCTGTCTCTCAGTTTTTACTTTCCCCACCTACAAGTTGTATAGTTCATTTTCAACATAGTGTAGAGAGTACCACTGCTGCATTTGTTCACCCTCTGTCCCTCTATTTCTGTGCCTCCCCTTACCTTCCCCCAAACAGATAAATGGATAAACAAGACCAAAAAAATAAAAAAGAAACAAAAACAACAATGAATTAATAAACCTCTTGTGTGGCCCAGGTTTTTTACTGTCTAGAGTTCTGGCCCCAGTGCCCAACACTGGGTGGAGACTATCGAGGGCTGATAGGAGGAGGGACTTACCAAAGACCCTCTGTTCAGGTCTCCTGCCCTCCTGTATATTTCTATCTCAAGCTGGAAGGAGCATCCCTGCTTGTCACTGCAATCCTCCAGTGCGCACAATATCCCCCAGGATCTTCTGTGCACAATATCCCCCAGGATCTTCTAAAGAGGTCTTGAATCGGTAGCCAGGCGGGGGTATGTATGGTGGTCCCAGCACTGACTAGCCCCACCCCATGGAGGCATTGAGTCTGGCACTGCCCCCTGCCCGCCTTAGAATCCAGGCTGTTGTTGCCTCTGTTTTGCAAATGAGGAAGTTGGGGTTTGGAGCCGCTAAGAGACTTTCCAGGCTCAACACAGTTAGAGTTGGCATTTAGGCAAAGTTTGCCTGAACTTAAAGCTTTAACCCTGTGTTATCCTGGGAGCTCCTGGTCAGTGGGATCACTGTTTTTCCACAGAGCTGGTTCCTGACTTCACATTGTCCCCAAGAGAAAGTGACCACCCTCAACCCTGGCTGGCTGTGAGGGCACCAAGGCTCTGTCTCAGAGACTACCACCTTCCTTTTGATGGTTATCACAGCCCTCCCTCTGTGGGAAGAAGAGCTGGGTTGTAATTGTCTGCAGATGTGAAAACACGGTGGATTCAGAGTCAGGAGCTCAGTGCTGGGCCTGCCTTCATGCACAGACACCGTGGGGCCAGCCCCAGGCCTCCTTGTCCCCTCCCTGAGCTGCTGCGTGCTCAGAGGTAGTGTGTTCTGTGGATAAACCACACTGGGCTTGAGCATCCGCTGGCATGCCTTAACTTCTGACTCGCCTGCTGGCTGCTTGTCACCCTCAGTCACATTTTGCATCTTTGAGTGGGCCTCAGTCTGTCTCTGAGCCTCAGGAATCCTGTGCTACTTAGGGTGGACCTGGGGCCATGGGCTGGGCCAAGAGAAGGCTGATGGTTCTGCACAGACCACCAGGTGATGAAAAGCATCTGCAGCCCACAGAGGCCTCTGTCCACAGGAGGAACCCAGATACTTCTGAGACAGCTGCCTTCCAGAGGGTACAAGGACTCTGGCATTTTGCTTAGGATAGGCTGGAGAGAGAGAAAGGGAGGAATGATAAGGTCCCCAGAAATCCCAGACATTTCCCACTTATTTCTTGCAGGTGGTTCTGAATCCTGTGGGCAGTTGGTCCTTGGAATGGGATTTTTTTTTTTTTTCACAGTCTCTCCACTGGGGAGAATAGGGGTAGGGAAGAAATGTGGCCCCTCCCCAGGGGCTAAGCTGTGACACCTCCACTGAGAAGCAGTATGGTCAGACAGTATAACAGGAACTAATGCTCGCTGAGCACTTGCTCTGTGCGTTTTAATCATGTTTATGTCCATTACCTCCCAGTTCATGGCTCTGTTCCTTAGCACTTAGGATGTGACAGGCACCCAGGAAGTTTTTATTAAATATGTAAATAATCCTATCATTCCAACAAGGTCAAAGAGTAACTACACACTCTCCCCATTTTACCAATAAGGAAAGGCCCAGAGTTTCACAGTTAGGCAGGGGAGGAGCGGTCCTGTGATATGACACTCAGTGGGGTGAGGACGTAGCATACATTCTGAAGTGGTACCTCAACTCTGGGGGCCCTCAATATTCCAGAGTGGGACATTAGTCCCTAAGTGTCACATGACTGTGGTCCTCAGTCTGCCTGTTAGTCAAATAAGGAGGGGGAACTGATGATGGCTAAGTTCCCTTCCAGTCCTAAAACAATTTCAGGATTCCAAGCTCCACCAGGCCAGATTGGCAGGCACACAAGCCAGGCTGTGTACTCAGGGATCATGCATATTTAACTTCACAGTGAAAGGGTTTTTCTTACGCTTTCTCAATGTAGTGCAGAAAGAGGTCAGGATCAATGACTGCTAATGGAAAACTTCAACCTGCTATCAGGAGGAGGAACTTTCTGACAGTTTGAGGGGCCCCTAGTATGTTCCATTTCCCAGACAGTGTGGAGGGCCTGTCCAGCAGAGTCTACAAGCCCATTTTCCTGGGGTATAAATAAGCAAGGAGAGCCCAGAAGTACTGCTGTTAGGGGCTGTGTGTGTGATTTCAGAGGTTCCTCTCAGAGCCTCACTTTCAACCCCATAGGCTCTGATTTGGAAAAGGAAGATTTATTTTTTGTTGCAGATCAATAAGGGGCAAAAGGGGAAATGGGCCCAGGGTGTTAAACCCACACACTGCTGCTTGCAGTGGAGATGCTCACCTCCCGTGTCTCCCAGCCTTTACACCAGAGCCTCAGGAAAGCATCCCTGGCTCCAAAGTTCTCCCTCCTAAAGGTTTTCAAGGGCCCCCAGCAGAAGCACCAGGTGAAAATCGAAGTGCACAGCTCTACCTGCATTACTACCTTCCTCCTCCCCTTGGAGAGCAGGGCTATTTGATGTTTTGGGTGCTGAACCCTTTCATCTGCTCCTCATTCACCAGCTTCTCCGCCCTATGATGGACAGGGTTGTCCCTAGGGAGAACCAGAAGGTCAGGAAGTTCCCGAATGTTGGAGATGAAAAGGACTTTGAGGGCTGGGAAGGTGGCTCAGTGGTACAGTGCTCGCCTTGCATGCCTGAGGCCCTGGGTTTGATTCCTCAGGACCACATAAGCAGAAAAAGCTGGAAGTGGTGCTGTGGCTCAAGGGGTAGAGCACTAGCCTTGAGCTGAAGAGCTGAGGGACAGCGCCCAGGCCCAGAGCTCAGGCCCCACAACTGACAAAAAAAGAAAAAGAAAAGAAAAAGAAAAGGACTTTGAGGGTTACCTGGTTTGACTTCTCAATCATGTGGGTAGGAAATGGAAACGATGCCCCTCAAGCCATACAGATAGCAGGTGATGGTGCAGAGCCCAAGCTCACCTTTGAGCCACTTGTGTGCCATGCATCCCAGCCCTCCATCCCCCAGCCCAGAGACACCCAAAGGGGCCAGATCCACCTCTGTCACCCAAGACTTAGTCTCCAGTACTCACTGGGGTGATGCCAGGGGACAGATTTGGATAAAGAGAAACAAAGCCATCTCAATGAAGGATGGGAAGCCCCGGGAAGTTTTCTGGACGATAAAACCATTAATCATATCCCTTCTCTATCAGGCTGTGGTTTCTTCTTATAAAAAAGGAGGACAGGGGCGGGGGAGGCCTATACGCTCTGTCTTTAGCCCCTGGAAGTCCATGACAGACTTCTTGTGGCTGTTATCCGCTCCCTCCCCGCCCCATCCTGTTGCTGCTCTGATTACTTTCTTGTCTTGGAAAGTTGACCCTTCCCATCCCCAAGAGATCTTAGCCCATCAGATTCTCTACTCCTAAGGCTGAGCCTGAGAATAGGAGGCAGGGATTCCTAAAGGGACAGTGCTCAGCTTTGTAAACATGTCACAGAAATCCAAGTCTCCTCAGCTTAGAACACTGGACTTGAAGGTCATTGCTCAGGTTTGACCTGAGGGGCGGTCAGCTGCTCCCATCTCATTGTATCTTGTCTTATCAATTCCCAGCCTGGATGTATCTGCTGAATGCTTAGTGCAGTTGTGAATAGGCAAAAAATGCATGGTATAATAGAGAAATAGCTTGGCACATAGATTAATGGATATGTGGATGGATGAATGGATGGATGGATGGATGGAAAGACAGATGGTCTCCTCTTTAGGGAGTAAGAATAACTTCATGAGCATTCAACTTCATGAGGACTCCGAAGTAAGAAGGGCCCACACTGAGTTAGTACCCTGTAGGTACCATCTTGAAATTTTGAATAATAAACAAGGAGCCCCATTTTATCATCTCGCACTTGTCCCACTAATTATGTAATTGGTTCATTCTGCCAGAGGCTTCAGGCTGGGTTTCGGATGGCCTTATTCTGAAAACTGGCCTTTCTGTCTCCACTGTCCCCAGCCCAATCCACAGCTTCCAAGAAATGCCAGCTTGCTCAAGACACTGTCCTCTATGAAACCCTTCTCCTCCAGTGCTTGATGTTATAATAGCATTACCACTGCCCAGTCAGCAGTTGGCCACCCACCATCACCATCTATGCCTGAAAAGTTGGCATCATGTACCACTAGAGCAAAACTTAAATCCAGAACCCCAGACCTTTTTCCAAAGACAGATCCTTCTTCCTGCCCACTCCTTGCCTCTGCCGAAGAACCCGTTTCTGCCCAAACAGATCTGTCACTGTGGATTCTCCTAGATGCCTTGACGTCTCTACTTCTCCAGCTTTGTTCACATAGAGCCTGGTGGAATATCCTGTCCTGGCATCATCTGCTAATGAGCTCCACGAAACCCTAAAGCCCTGGCTCGAGGCCACCTCCCTTACGAAGCCCTCCACTCCCTCCCTGCTGGAATGATTCTATAACCATAAGAGTTACCATTTACTGAGAACCTATCATAAGCCACATTCTCATCATCATCTCAACCCACAGAGCAGCGGAGAAGGGATTCCCATGCCATCTTTCAGTACCATTGGTTAGACTTAGAGAGAAGAGACTTGGGATTAAGCAGCATCAAGTTGGAGCTGTTCTTCCTGCCCTGGCTGGGCTCCCTTGCCAGTTCCCTGTCCAGGGTGGCATCCCCTCCCTAGTTGGGGAGGGTTACCATTGTCTATCCATCCCAGTCCCTAGCCTAGTGAATCTTGTGTTGGTCAGGGTCAGTAGAGACTCCTGGCCTGAGGACAAGAAGAGCTCACATTACACAACCATTTGATCTCATGCTATATCAGCATTTATTGAGCACCTACTGTAGGCTCCATTCCATAATAAGAACTTGGAGAGATACCGGATTACTGAGAGATGTGTTTTCTGATTTGTGGGAAATCAAACTAAGGCCTTGGGACAGAAGTATAGGAAAGAGTCAGCTGCCAGCCAGTGGACTAGGAGATGTGATGTTTGGCCTGTGGTTCTAAGCTGGCCCACTGGGGGCTGAGTGCACTGCTCCTTGCTGAGCCTCACTACGAAGGCCTGTGTCAGTCCTGTACCATCAGCAGCTCCCCTTCCCAAGAGGAAACTTCCCTGTGCCATCATTTATCATATGCATCCCGTTGCTGACAAGCCAAGTCTGGCAGGGTCTTGGCTATGCAGCCAAGGCTGACTAAGTGAATGACTTATTCTCCCGTGAGTGAGTTAGAAAGAACATGGCCTCTAGCTTCACAAAGGGCTCTGTGCCAGGCCCTGTCCTGAGCATTTGCTGTGTTAACTCCATCCATAGCTTCCACAATTCAGTGACCAGCTTGACTAGCAGACCAGAACTCTGAGGCACAGAGAGGCCAAGGAACAGTGAGAGAATCAGAGGGTAATAACTGCAGGAAGAAGGGCAGGGAGACGCTGGGAAAGTGTGAGGATAAATGAAACGTGGACATTTTCTCTCTTCCTGATCTGCTGCCAGGAGGGCTCTGACGGGAATCTCAATGCCCTGTAATTGGCACTGATTAGTAGTGAGTATTCTCATTAGCTAGCTACTCCTACTCGATTTGTAGGCTCTGGGCTGGGGGGGTCACTAGGGACAGGCCCTGAGGCCTGCCTGCCCCCTGCCCGCTTGGCTCCAAGCAGACATTCTCTTTGCGGCTCCCACCCAGCCCATGGCTGGTCCCCGCTGGAAGCTGCCCAGGGAACAGAAGGTTTGCTTGTCTACGCCTGCTGTACTCCCCTCCCCAGCCTCAGCCTGGGACCCCTCTCAGGGGCTCCTTTAGCTGCCAGGACCTGGTGCTCTCTGTTGCCATGGCATCAGTTGGAGATGAGGCTCTGGAGGGTGGGGGCAGGGAGGGCAGCTGAGGGAGGTGGAATCCTAGAACTAGAGTGGGAGAGACCCTGGGCACTCGTCACCTTGTAAAAGGGATCTGAGCTTGCTGGGCCAGGCCTGGACCCTTAGCACAGAAGGCCTGGGGCAGAGAAGGCGCACTCTCCCCTAAGTGTCTCAGCACTCCACCTCAGGGACCCTCTGATGACCCCTCATCTGAAAACAAACAAAAGCCCCAACTAATTTGGAGTCAAGTGTTCTGCTAAATGATAGGGCCAGGCCTAGAATCTCCTTGGCAAGGAACTTTCTCCTCAACATTTTCTGCTGACCCCCCAGTAAAGCTATGGAAGGGTTCTGAGCTCTGTCCCTACCTTGGCCTTGCAAATTTCTGGATGATCTAGGGCAAGACCCCTGTCCAAAAACAACTCCATCCATAGAGAACCTGAACAACTCTGTGCTATCAGTAGCCCCTCTTTCCACCTTCTCCTAGGCTGTCCCTGACAGCATGGATTCTGCAGGGACCTACGTGGGTGAAAGCCTCATGGGAGCTATTCCCTGTGGACAGAGTTCTTTCTAAGCAGGAGACGGGCAGCTAAGAAAAGAAGTTTTGGCTATGCTGTTGTGGCTCACTCCTGTAACCCCAGCTATTCAGGAAGTTGAGACCTGGAGAATCACGGTTCAAGAAGCCAGCCCAGAAAGAGAAGTCCATGAGATTCCCTTCCAATTAACCAGCAAAAAGCAAGGCTGGAGATATGACCCAACTATATGTCCTGGCTCTAATGCTTTTTGGTGATGTGACCTTGGGGAAGCTACCAAACCTCTCTGAGACTCAGTTTCCTTCTCTGCTAAATGGGAATGAGTACGCTCCTTTACAAGAGTGTTGTACGGATGAAACAGAATCCCCAGATCATCTCGTAAGCACTTGTCTCCAAATTAGTTCAGGCTTTGCTGGTTTTCAGATTAGGGGGCATCAGAAGAGTAAGTGAAAGGAAAATGTTCTGGGATGGAGATATAGAGGCTGGTGGACCATAGGAAGACCAAGGGGTGGGGAACTAGATGAGACACATGGTGCTCAGTTTAGTAAGACTATGCTGATAGTGTGACCTCTGAGAGTTCTGAGCTGTGCCAGGATGGGAAGTGGGGAGACATCAGTCACGGGTGGGGAGATGAAACTGGGCGTATGTAGGGCTCTTTCAGCCCTAGGACTGTAGTGATGTGACTGCTTTCCTCTAAGGAGAAGCATAGGGGAAAGACAGGCTGTGCATTACTATGAATGCAGCTTGCACTGTCTGGACTCTAGCTTTAAAAAATTAATTAAAAGCCGGGCGCTGGTGGCTCACGCCTATAATCCTAGCTACTCAGGAGGCTGAGATCTGAGGATCACGGTTCAAAGCCAGCACAGGCAGGAGAGACCGTGAGACTCCTATCTCCAATAAACCACCAGAAAACCAGAAGCGGTGCTGAAGCTCAAGTGGTAGAGCGCTCGCCTTGAGCTGAAGAGCTGAGGGACAGCGCCCAGGCCCAGAGTTCAAGCCCCACGACCGACAAAAAAAAAAATAATAATTAAATTAATTAATTGATTTTTCAGTCCTGGAGCACAAACCTAGAGCCTTAAGTTCTCACATGGCTCTTTTCTACTCAGGCTTAGAGCTCTATCACTTGAGCAACTCCTCCACTTCTGAATTTTGGGTGGCTAAGTGGAAATGAGTCCAATAGAATTTTCTGCTTGGGCTGGCTTTGAACCACAATACTCAAATCTCAGTGTCCTGCGTAGCTAGGATTATAGGCATGAGCCACTAGTACTCACTCAGCCTCCTGCTGAAAGGCAGTCACATGGATGCTGTGTCCCACCTTCAGGGGTGAGGAAGTATGCAGTTTGCCCAGGATTGCACACTAGAGCCATAGCTGGCAAGCTTTGTGATCTTGGGTAAATGATAAGACTTCTCTGGGCCTTTGTTTCCTCATCTGTAAGATGGGAAAGAAGCACGATGTCACAGGATTGATTTGAAGACTTGGTGAGATCTTCTACATAAAGCGTAGCCCAGGTATTGTGTGGAAGTACTAAATGAGAAGGAACTATAATTATCCCTGACCTTTCCAAGGTCACCTAACTTGAATTCCTTTGAAAGGGCTGATGAGGAAGGACCCAAGTGGGAATCCAGGGCTCCTGGAGCCAGGGTTCAAGGGCCAGGCCATAGGGCCTTGAGGGTGACTGTAGGGGTTGAGCACCTAAAGCCAGTAAGACTGCACAGGAAGTAGGAAGTGCTTGTTCATCAGGCAGGCAGGCGCTGCGGTATGCATACCCCCCCCTTTTCTCTCTGACCTCCTTCCCAGGCCTGTTCCCAGCCTGCATGAGGACTAGGCCCCCTCCCTTGGGCCCCAGCACCATGAGGCACACACTGAGCACTTTCCCACGCCCTGTTCCAAGCAGTTGGGCCCCATCATCACCCCCAGCCCTCAGGCACACACACATTCTGGGGGTTGGGGGTATGCTAAAGTGGGGGCGGCAGGCTTGAGGGGGGATCAGTCTGTTCTTTATCTGCCTGGCCTCATTCCAGACAGATGTTTCATTTTATTTTGGATTTCCAGAAAATAGGTCTTTCCCCCCCCCCATTGTGTCCCTGGGGAGGCCTCTTGGAGAAAGGAATCCAGAGTGGGTGACGTGTATGGAGCGCTGGAGGTCTGGGGAGACAGCGGCCTTCCTCCTTAGTGCTGAGGAGCTGTGGCAAGACCAAGACATGACAGTTCTTATGGCTGGGACCAAGAAACTGGCCTTTACCTGAGGGTCAGGGACAGCACCCAGGCACCAGGGCAGAAGAGTATTGCAGAGAGGTTCCCTGACTAGGACAGAGGACTGGTGAGAGGAGCTGGCTGGATGTAAGGAGCCAGGAGAGGGGGAAGGCACAGAGGCAACTAGAGACCACTAGGTCTGTGCTGGAGGGCACAAGGAGGGTGTTCTGTGGGACCAGCACTGAGGTTTTGTCCCTTTATATGTTCATGAAGCTAAAGCTTGCCAGGCCCTGACTTAGTGGGTACTGTCTGTGACTTCATAGATACCTGGGAAGCACGAAGTGCCCCCTCCCAACCCCAATCTAGTAACAGCATTTGACAGAGTCCAGTTGTCAATCTAGCCCTCTCTCATTGTGTGATTTGGATCACATCACTCACCTTCTGGCCCTCAGTGGGTCTCTAATCCCATGGGGAGATTCAATGTGTAGGGATGGCATGCTGGGCCTTCTCCAACAGGCAGAAGTAGGGCGTGGGTCTAAGAGGAAAGGGAGAGCCTCCACCCCTTCCCAGATTTCTCCTCCCACTCATGTGTCCTGACCATGTTCTGCTGGGTCCTGGCTCCCAGGACTGAGCTCTCTGACCCAGGTGACTAGATGACACCCACATCTTGTCCCACTTGGGGAAAGCCACATGGGAGGAATTCTCTGCCAGATCCAAACTCTGCTGCTGTCACCAGCAAACGCTCCAGCAGCTGGCGATCCCTGGCTTCAGATGCCTCTCACCCCCACGCATCCCAGGCCTGGAACTGGCTGCCGTCTCTCAGCTGAGTCATGGCATCCCGGCTGGGGCCCCTCCCCTGTGCCCTCACTCCACCCCAGCTGCCTTCCAGAGCAACCTCAATGAGTACCAGACCAGCTCATTTGCTCCCTACTCCATTGAACAGATAGGGAAACTAAGGCACAGGTGGATGACAGAGCTGGTCCAGATCCCAGGTATCCTTCCTCTCTTCCTAAAGTTCATCTGAGGAGCTGTGAAGACTGCTGGATTGCTCCTGTCAGCAACTTTAGCAGGTCATCTCTGAATCTGTCACCTAGGTCTGCCTGGCTGGGACAGGGCAGGTATAGTAACAAGAGTATGCTATGGACAGAGAGGGCAAAGTTGTAGGCTGAGAATTTTAATTTTATTAATTTTTAATTGTCTTTACATAGTTGTACGAAGGGGTTTCCATTCAACAAGTCAGTTTCTAAGACAACATCTTGATCAGTGTGGCCCTTCCATTATTCTCCTGTGTCTTTCTTTCTTTCTTTCTTTCTTTTTGGTCCAGTCGTGGGGCTTGAACTCTGGGCCTGGGCGCTGACTCTCAGGTCTTCAGCTCAAGGCTAGCACTCTACCACTTGAGCCACAGCACCACTTCCGGCTTTTTTCTTTTTGCTTATGTGGTGCTGAGGAATTGAACCCAGGGCCTCAGGCATGCAAGGCAAGCGCTCTACCACTGAGCCACCTTCCCAGCCCCTCCTGTGTCTTTCTTAACTCTGCCCATCCTCACAAGTGACCAATTGCTTTTTCACACATGTACATTGACTATAATGACTGTATTCATCCACTCTTCCTCTTGAGCAGTGACTGGGTAGGGACTCCTATAAGGTGAGCTTTAGCACCTGAATCAATCCTGTCTGGGCCAAACAGTGAGACCTCCTCTTATTCTCCTTCTCTAAACCTCAGTTTCCCCATCTTTACAATAGGACATGAGAAGGGAGTTGGATGGGATAGGACTCTGACATTCCAAGACTCTGACCTCAGACTCTCATGACCATGTCCTGTCCTCTCTGGGAATCTTGTTTATCTGGGGCATCCAGAGCTAAGCTGTCTGCCCCCCAGAAATCTTTCCTAAATCAGCCTTCTTTTCTCCATCTTACTGCTGATTCTGTCAGTCTGTTGTCTGCCTCCAAGCCAACTGTCCCATTGTCCACTATTGTTAACAAAACACTCTACATTGTAAATCAGCTTATGGGAACTACCATAGCTCTTTATTTTTGGTGCTGGCAATGGAACCTAAGGCTAGCTGCCTCTCCTCCTCCTCCTCCTCCTCCTCCTCCTCCTCCTCCTCCTCCTCCTCCTCCTCCTCCTCTTTCTTCTGGTGACAATAGTGGGGCTTGAACTCTGGGCCTTGTATTTGCATTTGGCTTTTATACTCACAACTAGCCCTCTACCATTTGAGTCACACCTCCACTTCTGGCTTTTTACTGGTTTATTTAGAGATAAGAGTCTCAAGAATTGGTCTGTTTGGGCTAGCTTTGAACTGTGGTTCTCATATCTCAGCTTCCTGAGTAGCTAAGATTATAGGCATGAGCCATGGGCACCCAGCTCCTAAGGCTTCTTCTATGCTAGGTAAGTGCTCTACCACTTACAGCTCAGAACCCTTAGTGGGAACTTTTAACCTGATTTTTCTTATCCCCAGTACATATACTCTCCTGTCATTCCTATTCTAATATTCCAGTCCAGCATTCCAAGCCAGAAGCAAGATAGCAGGTTTAGCCATGAAATCTACCTCTCCAGCATTCAATCACCAAGTTCACCAAGCCTTGTTGATTCTTTTTTTGTGTTTTTGCTCAAGATTGGTACTATATACCATTTGAGCTACAGCTTCACCTCTGGCTTTTTAGTGGTTAGTTGGAGATAAGTCTTTTTAGACATTCCTGCCTGGGTTGGCTTTGAACCTTGATCTTCATATCTCAGCCTTCTGAGAAGCTAGGGTTACAGGTGGGAGCCACTGATACCTGGCTAAGTCCTGTTGATTCTAAGCTACACAAAACTCAAATCTACCTGTTCCCATCAGTCTCCAACCAATGCTGCTCCATCATACCTCAACCAGACAAGCACGGTGGTCAGCTGCCTGATCAGAGATGGGGTGCAGGGAGTGTGGAGTCACCCTGCCTCGTTCTGGCCTCTGCTCTATCCTTCCCTGGCTTGCATTCTTGGGCAAGTTTCCAAACAGCTTTCTACTTTAGTTTTCCCACCTATAAAATGAAAAATTGTTGCCAGGCATTGAAGGCTCACACCTGTAATCCTAACTACTCAGGAGGCTGAGATCTTAGAATCGAAATCATCTTGGGCAGAAAAGTTCATGAAACTCTTATTTCCAGTTAACCATCTAAAAGCCAGAAGTAGAGGTGTGGTTCAAATGGGAGAGCACCGGCCTTGAGTGAAAAAGCCAAGGGACAGTGCTCTGGCCCTGAGGTCTAGCCCCAGAAAAAGAGAGGGGGGGAAGGAAGGAGAAAGAAAGAGACAGAAAGAGAGAGAGGAAGGAAAGAGAGAAGGAAGGAAGGAAGGAAGGAAGGAAGGAAGGAAGGAAACAAAGATGGAGAAAAGAAATAATCATGGTATATAGCTCAGAGTTGACAGAAGATCAAGTGTGTCAACACATATCAAATGCTCAGAATTCCAAACATACAGCATTCTGTCTGGTCTGCACACACACACACACATACATGTCAGGTTTGGAGGCATTTGTGGTTCTGTATGCACACGTTCTGTGCATGTCCTGTAGTGGGGCTATGAATGTTCCGTCGTTCGTCAGTGCAAAGCCCTGTGCACATGGCAAAAACGTCAGGCGGCAGCAGTCTGTGCTGTGTGCACATGTGTGGGCACACACAGGGCAAGTGCCTGCGTGGGGGCTGGGCACGCAGCTGCTGCGCACACATGTGTTTCAGAGGAGCGTGAGAACGAGTGCGTGGGCAGGCGTCTGTCCTGCGTGCATGTGCTCCCCCGGCAGCACTGCAGGTCCCCCTCCCCTGCCTGCTCATGTCGTGGGAGCCTTGGGACCCCGAGGGAGGAAAGCTGCTGCTGCGGATGTGGCCAAGATGGACTGGATTTATTTAGATGAAGGCGGTGGGAAAGGGGTGGAGAATCATGTGTTTGTAAGAGGGAAGGCTGGGCTCTGAAGTTGATTCTCCTGCAGCCTGCTGGCTCCCCTGGGCTTGGGGGCCTCACTCTGCCTCTCCCCAAGAGGCTGCTCTGATTCACTGTGAGGAGCCGGGCCTGGCCTGTGTATGGAGAACACTGAGGGTATCCTGGCACCCAGAAATGTGCCTTTCTTCCTTTGCAAAGGCCAGTGGCTTGAGGACCTCTTCCTTGATCCCAGACAGGACAGAATGGCAGGTAAAGCACGCCCCAATGGGACACTGTGCTGACGTGGGTGGCTCTTCCCTGGAGCACAGATGCCCTTTGAAGAAGGGAAGTTGTCACAGGCAAGTTGCCACTCCAGGTCAGCTGTTTGGACTGCCCCGGGGCTTGTCGGAACCCAGCAGCCTCTGGATAAAGGCCATGAGGCATTAAGGGAGTAGGGGAGGTGACCAGAGTCATCTGGAAGACCCCAGAAGTCATGGCTGGATGCTACACATGGCATTCTAATGTGTCCCAGACTTCTGGCTTGCTGTCCTTACCACGTTTTCCATCTCCTGAACCTCTGCAAGTCACCTGAACGGCTGTTATCTAACTCCTAATTGTGCAGAGAGGGAAACTCAAAGCCAGAGAGGGACCCAGTGTAAGTCAGTGACAAATGGCCAGGGACACTGGAGGCACAAAATGAGATATTTAAGCTGTGTATGGGTGGCTCACGCTTGTAATCCTAGCTACTCAGGAGACTGAGATCTGAGGATTATGGTTCAAACCCAGCCTGGGCTAGAAAGTCCTTGAGACTCTTTTCTCCATTTAACTACCAGAAAACCATAAGTGGTGCTGCAGCTCAAAGTTGTAGAGCACTAGCCTTCAGCAAAAAGAGATCAGGGACAGTGCCCAGGCCCTGAGTTCAAACCCCACCATGACCAAAAAAAAATTAAAATGAGACACTTTATGGATTATTTTTAGGTTATTCTGGCCTCAGAAATGTCCTTCCCTCTTTTTTATTTTTTTGTTGGTCATGGGGTTTGAACTCTGGGCTTGGGCGCTGTCCCTCAGCTCTTCAGCTCAAGGTGAGCGCTCTATCACTTGAGCCACAGTGCCACTTCCAGTTTTCTGGTGGTTTATTGAAGACAAGAGTCTCACGGACTTTCCTGCCTGGGCTGGCTTTGAACTGTGATGCTCAGATCTCAGCCTCCTGAGTCGGGATTACAGGCGTGAGCTACCGGCACCATACTAGCTCCATTTCTCAAGCTGATCCATTGAGAGACAAACCTCTTGGAGACAAACCTCTTTGGCTGGTCAAAAAGGCCGAGCTTTGGGATAAGGATCATTTTCCACTATGGCCTAGCCAAAGTCTTCCCTCTCTGGCTAGGGAAAGCTAGAATCCTGCTCAGTTCCACAGGACCTTATGAGGAAAGCCGAAATACATTTATTATAAAGAGTCCAGCCAGTCCCAAACCCCTGGGCTGTCCATCCCCCTCACACTCTCCCAAACTCATTTGTTCAGTTTCTCCTCTTCCACAGCCCGAATCCACCTTTTTTTCTGTGTGACTAGGTCATGATCATGTGCCTCTCTGGGCCTCTGCTGCCCATTTGAAAAGAGTCATTCCTTGCAGAGTCTCAGGAGTCTAAAGCCACCCCCAACCCCCGTCGGACGGCTCCAAGGGGAGAAGACAGAGTGCCATAAAGAAGCAGGGTCAGGGGCTACATGCCATGAGGTCCCAGCCCACACGGCCAGCCCAGCCTTCCAGAGCCAGGCCGGCCCCTTTGCAGTGACCTCCTGTCTCCTCGCCAGGCGGCTAAATTCCTCCTTTAGAATAATAAACAGTGTGGCCAGCCAGCGAGAGAGGAAGGCTGAGATGACCCCCTCCCCCAACCTGGGCTGCTAATGATTTTCTTTGGCCCAGATCTCAGGCAGGAAGTAGGGAGCCAGAGGGGCACCCACCTAAAAGGCAGATGGGTCTCTGTGGGGGCTGCAGGCTCTGTGTGGGCACTGCTTTGTCGCGCGCAGGAAGACCTGATGTCCAGCTGGAGGGGCTGGCTTGGAGGAGTGGGAGTGGGCGATGTTGTCAAGGGGACATGGGACGGCTGGGATTTGACCTTCTGAAGCAATTCGGAGTGAGGAAAGGAAGGCAGGAGGGGACCCTCTGGCAGGCTGCTCTGAAGGAAGAGAAAAGAGAAAAGCAGATTTGTTTGAACTGATTATTGGGATGTTGCACAGAGCTAGGGCTGTGGTTCATAGGCAAAGGGCAGAGTCTCTATCGTGTGTGTGTGTGTGTGTGTGTGTGTGTGTGTGTGTGTGTGTGTGTGTGTGTGTGTGTGTGTGTGTTCTGGTCCTGGGCCTTGAACTCAGGGCCTGGGGACTCTCTTAGCCTTTTTTTCTCTCTCAAGGCTGGCACTCTGCCACTTGAACCACAACTCTTTTCCTGGCTTTTTGTGGTTCATTGGAGATAAGAGTCCCACAGACTTCCCTCCCAGGCTGGCTTTCAATCACTATCCTCAGATCTCAGCCTTCTGAGGAGCTGGGATTACAGGTATGAGCCATTGGTGCCTGGCATCTGTCCTTTCTTTAATGTCTGACGTCAGCTCAGATAGGCAGCATGCATTGTCCATCATCCCACTGCAAGTGCGGGAGGCTCAGCCTACAGAAGCAGCCATTGCACATACAGACCTAGTTCCCAGCTCTGGGCTGGAAACTAGAAGGGGTGAGAGGGGGAGGTGGGGAGCTAGTATGGCCAAACTGGGCAGTCAGGCAGTAGTGAGTGTGAGTCCTACCGCATCACGAGGCTCTCTGTTGCCTTGTCACATTGTCCCTTCTCCTATTTCTTGCCCTTGGGATTTCTGTTTACTCCCGGCCTCCTTCCTTTGGGAGCTGTGGGTAGCCCATGGCATGCTTGGCTACTGTGATTATTTGGAAACTAAGCTCTGGCTCTTGAGGGAAGGACTAGATTAAAGACCCATCCAATTCAATCTGTCTCTGTGTCCCTGCTTCCCTCTGTGTCCAGAACTGTGTATTTCCTGCATCTCCTTTCCCTGTCTTGTCTATCTGTCTCTCTCCCACCATTTAGCTCTCTTTGGCATCCTCTTGAACAGGATGGTCTTCCCTTCTCAGAGCCTCAGTTTCCCCATCCTGGACACTGGGATAGAGGTAGGAAGCATGGCTTCACTGGTCCCAAAAGACCTACAAAGCCTCTTCAGTTCAATGGGGCTGGGACCCTGGACCCTCTCCCCTGGGCCTCCCAGTACTGCTGTGGGCTGAGTAGGGGGGCCAGGCCCAGCCCCCACATTCCACAGCCTTAACTCCTCCTGCTTCCCTTCCCATAGCCTCCCCACTTCCTGTTGTGTTTGCGGAGGGAGCTGTGGGAGTTTGCTAGGCTCTGGCTTACCCCCTCCTTCTCCTCCAGGCCTTTCATCACACTTTCCCAAATATTTGTCCTGGCAGATAAGTGCCTGGTATTGGAACTGTCACTAGAGGACAAGCTGTCAGAGCTGGCAGGCCCCTGGACCCTAGCCCAATGTCCCCATCCCATTGTGCATACAGGGAAACTAAGGCTCAGAGAAGCAAAGGATTCAGCCAAAGCCACACTATGGTTAGGAACAGAGGGGAGAGGGCTCAGGATAGGAAGTGTTCCGGCAGGGGCTCACTCTGCAAGAAGCTTTAGTACTAAGATGAGCATAATGCTGCCTCTACCCTGGGCCCTGACTCTTGTTTAACTCTGCAGGACACCATGCAGCTTCCAGGTGTGATGCCAGCTTGGCTCCTCAAAGGTAAGTAGACTGGAGATGGGGTTAGGGCCCTGGGAAGCCACAGAGCGGAGCAAGCAGAGCTGGTGCATGCTAAAACCAGGCCTGGAAAGGCCAGAAGCATCGCTATGCTCTGGGACTTCAATGTCTTTTTTCTTTTCTTTTTGCCAGGAGAGAGGGGGTGCCTCTGTGGAGGCCTCCTTCAACTGCCCACTTACTCACTTAGAAGCCATCAATAGACCCTTCCTTGTCCAGAGCCATCCAGAACCATCCGGGCAAATCCCTGCTTAGCCTTTCGTATCCCACTGCACCCTGTAACAGTCACCACTGGCTTCCTATCTCTCCTTGGTTGGACTGGTTGCATGCATGTTCTCTAGGACAGGAAGGATGCTTGAGCTAGCAATGGCATGCCATGCCCTTCCCTTCAGGCTGGTGCCAGAAGCCTGGCTTACTGCTTGCCCACCTGTCCTGATTTTCATCACCAGGGACCATGAGGGCATGCATGACAAAACCCTACTCCAGAGGATGTTATAGGGAGAGACTTCTCTCTCTCTCTCTCTCTCTCTCTCTGGTTAACCTCCAGCTCCCAGGCCCCTCAGCATCTCTCCTGCCCCAATCTGTCTAAGTTACCTTAGCACCTCTCTCTCACTCCCTTCCCAAGCTCAGCCATCTCTTGGTTTCACAGGAACCCGGGCAGCTGGGAGCAGCAGCAGGGAAGAGGCTAGAGAGTGACCTGGGAAATAATGCAGGAACTGGTGGTTGGAGAATTGCTTCCCGAGGATTTCCTGACCCCTTCTCCTGCTGACTGCTTGAACACTACATTGCTGAGGGACTCAAGCTAGGGTCTGGAGGGATGGAGACAGAGCCTCCAGACTCCTGGGGGGCAGTGGGCAATCAAGCTTAGAACCACAGGCAGAGGGTTCTATTCAGGGCTGGATAGAGAGGTTTGTTTTTTCCATGAATTGGGGTTTATGTATGCACGCCTCTGAAACAGCTAGATTGCGGTGGTAAGGCCCCTGTGCCCTGACATTTGCCACCTCCTATCCCCAAGGCCAGTTGCTGTTGCTGCCCATACTCTTGCTGCTGGGACCACAGACCTCCCAGGGCCTGGTCATCACGCCCCCAGGCCCAGAGCTTGTCATCAATGCCTCCAGCACCTTTGTTCTGGTCTGCTCGGGTTCAGCTCCAGTGGTGTGGGAACGGATGGCCAAGGTGCCCCAGCAGCAACTCTCCAAGATGCAGAACGGTGTCTTCTCTAGCACACTGACACTGACCAACGTCACGGGGCTAGACACAGGAGAATACTTTTGTACCTACAATAGCTCCTTTGGGCTGGAGTCTGGTGATCGAAAACGGCTCTACATTTTTGTACCAGGTAAGACTCCCTGGTCTGCATGCCTACTCCCTTACCCTCTCTCCTCCGAAGATGTCAGAGGGTCCTCAGGAGTACTTCAGTGACTCCATGGCACCATCGTAGGAACTCAGACAAGGCCCTGAATCCAGCTGGCTCAGCACAGATGGATGTGCCTTCTCATCACCTGGATGTCTGTCTGCATCTTGCCAGCCAATCCCATTCTTGCCTCCCAAGAAATCCATGCCCTCAGCTGGTTTACTCCACTCTCTCTTTGTCCCTATGACTCAAAATGGCATGTGGGATGTAAAAAGTAAAATAAAATAAAATAATAAGATGGATTCATCTAAGAGTGTTAGAGCTGGAAGAGGCCTCTGGGGGCATCTATCCTAGTCCATGTTTGCTGCTATAATACAATTCCTCCTGAGACTGCGTCATTTATAGTGAAGGGAAATGTACTGGGTTATCATTCTGGAGGCCAGGAAGTTCAAGATAAAAGGCTGGCACCCGGGCTGGGAAGGTGGCTCAGTGGTAGAGCGCTTGCCTTGCATTTATGAGGCCCTGGGTTTGATTCCCCAGCACCACATAAGCAAAAAGAAGAAAAGCCGAAAGTGGCGCTGTGGCTCAAGTGGTAGAGCGCTAGCCTTGAGCTGAAGAGCTGAGGGACAGCGCCCAGGCCCAGAGTTCAGGCCCCACAACCGGACCCCCCCCTCAAAAAAAAAGACTGGCACCTAGAAAGGGCCTCCTTCTTGTTGGAACATCCCATGGGAAAAAAAGCAGAAGGGAAAGAGGGGGTGCTAAAGGCACTTGTTCCCCAATTTTGTTACATACTTAGTCTAGATTTTAATTAATTAACTAGCGCTGGTACTGGAGCTTGATCTTAGAGCCTGAGCACTGAGCCTTAGCTTTTTTGCTCAAGGCTGGAACTCTTGAGACAACTCCATTTCTGGGTTTTTGCTGGTTCATTATAAATAAGATACTCAGGGACTTTCCTGTCAAGTCTGACTTCAAATTATAACTCAAATCTCAGCCTCCTGAGTAGCTAGGATTACAGACAGGAGTCACCAGTCAGATCATTGTTTTCTTTTTTTTCCTTTTTTTTTTTGGGGGGGGGAGGTCCGGTCATAGGGCCTGAACTCTGGGCCTGGGCGATGTCCCTCAGCTCTTCAGCTCAAGGCTAGCGCTCTACCACTTGAGCCACAGCGCCACTTCTGGCTTTTTTCTTTTTGCTTATGTGGTGCTGAGGAATCGAACCCAGGGCCTCATGCATGCAAGGCAAGCGATCTACCACTGAGCCACCTTCCCAGCCCCAGATCATTGTTTTCTTAAGTGAAATTTTTCTCCTTGTTCAGAGATATGATTGTGTAGAAAACAAACTGAAAGAACTTGCTCCTTTTAGAATGGCACCAGTGTCCTCCATGGAGCCCTGGTGGGTGAATTGTCTCATGAAGACCCCACCTCCTGACACTGTTACAACGCAATGAATGGGGCCATAACAGCATCCCTATTCTGTATAGGAGAGACTGAGGTCCAGACAGGGAAAGAAACTTGCTCAAAGACACATGGCAATTCACAGAATAGGAAGAAATCATTTCCTTCTTTCTTGGCTCTACTTCTGGCAGATCCCGCCATGGTCTTCCTTCCTCAGAACTCCGATGACCTATTCATCTTTCTCATGGAAGTCGCTGAGACTACAATTCCCTGCCGAGTGACAGACCCTCAGCTGGAGGTGACACTGCATGAGAAGAAAGTGGACACCCCCCTGCCTATCCCTTATGACCATCAGCGAGGCTTCTCTGGTATCTTTGAAGACAAGACTTACATCTGTAAAGCCACTGTCGAGGACAGGGAAGTGGAGTCTGATGCCTACTACATCTACAGCCTACAGGGTAAGCCCCCTTTTCTGGCTCAACATTGAGTCCTTCAGGGGGAGGCATAGCGTTTTGCAACTTACAAAGTATACAGTTCCAGTTAGATGTTACTCAGGAGGCTGAGATCAGAGAACTGAGGTTCAAAGTCAGCCTGGGCAAAAAAATGAAAGTAGGGGTATGGATCAAGTGGTAGAGCTCCAGCATTAGGCAAAAAAGCCAAGTGAGAACATGAGGCACGTGCGCTCGTGCACATATGTATACAACTCCATTTTACATCAGTTCTCACTGCAGACTTGGAGTTAGCATTTCCTCCATTTCACAGATGAGAAAACTGAGGTTCAGAGAGATGAATGGAGTTTGCTCACACTATTAAAACCCATTAGTGGCAAAACTGGTCTACAAAATGTGGTGGGCAGAAAAATATGCTTTGGAGGTGGTTGAATCTGAATGCCAGCTCAGCCATTTTCCATGATTTTCAAAAGATGTGTACAAGGTACATGATCCTTTAAGCCTGCTTTTGCCACAACAAAACAATGGCAGTGAGCTGGACACCTGTGGCTCATGCCTATAATCCTAGCTACTCAGAAGGCTGAGATCTGAGGATCATAGTTCCAAGCCATCCTGGGCAGGAAAGTCTGTGAGACTCTTTTCTCTATTTAACCACAAAAAGCCAGAAGTGACCCAGGCACTGGTGGCTTATGCCTGTAATCCTAGTTATTCAGGAGGTTGAGATCTGAGGATCATGGTTCAAAGCTAGCCCAAGTAGGAAAGTCCATGAGACTCTTATCTCCAATTAATCACCAGAAGACCGGGAAGGGGCTGTGGCTTAAAGGTAAAGTGCTTGCCTTGATCTGAAGAGTCCAGGGACAGCACCCAGTCCCAGAGTTCAAGCCCCATGACCAACCAAAAGAAAAAAAAGAAGCCAGAATTGGAGCTGTGGCTTAAGTGGTAGAGTGCTAGCCTTGAGCAAAAAGCTGAGACAGCATCCAGGCTCTGAGTTCAAGTTCTGAGACTGGCAAAAAAGAAAGAACAAACAAACAAACAAGGGCAATGATGACTGCTTACCTCCAGGGATTAGAGTGAAGATTAAATAAAAAAATTGACAGTTATCTAACACATGGTAAGTGCTCAGTAAACTCCCATGCTAGACCCCAGAGGATACTTAGCTTTCCAGACTCTTACCCTTCTAGAATGTCAGCTCCATGATAGAGATTTTGTCTCTCCTATTCACGGCTCTAGCCCAGTGCCTGGAATAGTGCTTGGCATATAGTAGGTATTCCATAAATATTATTGAATGAGTGACTCCTCCATACCAGTCATCTCTTCCCATTCTTGGCCTCTACCTCTCTCCCAAGTCCAAGTGCTGGAGGTAACCTCTCCAGCTCTCAACCCATGCCTTTCCTACAGTGTCATCCATCAATGTCTCCGTGAGCGCCGTGCAGACTGTGGTGCGCCAGGGGGAGAACATCACCATCTTGTGCATTGTGACTGGGACCGAGGTGGTCAACTTTGAATGGACATACCCTCGCTTGGAGGTAAAGCTGGGCCAGGGGTTTGGAGGAGGGGCCAGGCAGGGGTGGATATCTCAGCAGGAACACCGAGCTCTCACAGACGCCTCCTGATGTGGGGACCCTTCCTGCCTTGTCCCTGCAGAGTGGACGGAAGATAGAGCCAGTGACAGACTTCCTCCTTGACATGCCCTCCCACATTCGCTCCATCTTGCACGTCCTCAGTGCTGAACTGGGGGACTCCGGGGTCTACAGCTGCAATGTGTCAGACACTGTGACTGAGCATGGGGACGAGAAGGCCGTCAATATCACTGTGCTCGGTGGGTGTGATGGACGCGGCCCCCAGCTTCTGACGCGGTCCTGGGGTACAGCCAACCACTTTGTAGAGCAGTCCTAGACTGCAATAGCCAAAACTCCACTTCCAGGATATGGCTTGAATGCCAACCCAGACTTTCCACTCAGCCAGAACTTTAGCCTCAACCTGAGATCTGATCACAACCCCCATGGCAGGCCCAAGCAGCAGATTCCCAAATCCAACCACAGAGTTGGCTTGAGGCACCAGTGTACCTCAGCTATAAACCAAGCCCTAGTCACAACCTCAAAACCGCTCTAACACCAATACTAGAGCCAAATTGGGCCCCCGGATCCAGTCCTAGCTCCATCACTAGAAGGTTCCCCCAAACCTGAAGCCCCACATCAAAAAGAAGCCTTGCTTCTGGAAGCCCCGCCCCCGGAGCCCCGCCCCTGGAAGGCACTCCCCATTGGTGGCGGATCATAACCCCGCCCCCGAAGGCACTCCCCATTGGTGGCGTATCAGCCCCGCCCCCATGGCCCTCCCCTGACCCCCCTACCTTGCAGAGGTCGGCTACGTGCGGCTGCAGGAGGTGAACCCAGTAGAAGTTGCTGAGCTGCACCAGAGCCGAACACTGCAAGTGATGTTCGAAGCCTATCCACCACCTTCTGTCTTGTGGTTTAAGGACAACCGCACCCTAGGCGACTCTAGCGCCGGCGAGATCATCCTGTCCACTCGCAATGTGTCGGAGACCTGGTGAGCAGGGCCTTCAGCCACCTGACAAACCTATGTCCACTATTCCCGAGGGCCCACAATTAACCAGACATCGTGGCAGGTGATGGAACGCTTCAGGTAGAAGAGCAAAACGTTCCATTCCTCTGATAGTTTCCGATCTACTGGAGGACACCAGTACTGGCTAGTTGATCATGAAGATATTTATGACAACTGGGTCCAGCAGATGGCAGGCAGCCTAGGTAAAGGCTGGGGACCAGAAGGGCTATTTGCTGTCATCTCTGTTGTCCCTGAGGCTAGAGACTTGCATATTAACTGAAACTGTGGGGTTAGGTAAGACAAAGCAAGTCTGGCCCCTCAGAAGGGATGAGGTGGAGGGAGGAAAATTGTACACACCCCCTCCAATTTTGCACAAGCTTTTCTCTTGGCTCCGTGGAACTGCCAGTGGGTGAGATTCAGGAGATTGGATTTGAGTGTTGGCTCTGCCGCTGCCTTGGAGACTTGGTCAAGCCCCTTCTCCCTGGGCCTCTGTACTGGGATGTGGGTGGGGAGGGCTGTAAGAGTTCCTCCAGCTCTGACTGCCTCCTCCCTAGGTATGTGTCAGAACTGACACTTGTGAGGGTGAAGGTGGCAGAGGCTGGCTATTACACCATGCTGGTCTTCCATGAAGATGCTGAAGCCCAGCTCTCCTTCAGGCTGCAGGTCAATGGTGAGGATCACCTACCGCCTCCTTTCCCTATCCATTTCCTCTCCCTATATTACCCACCTACCCACTATCTGTTACCTGCTATCTACTAGAAAGGAAGTCTAGAACTAAGGAGGCTGACTCTTCCTCCTCCTTTTCTTCTTCTTCTTCTTCTTCTTCTTCTTCTTCTTCTTCTTCTTCTTCTTCTTCTTCTTCTCCTTCTCCTTCTCCTTCTCCTTCTCCTTCTCCTTCTCCTTCTCCTTCTCCTTCTCCTTCTTCTTCTTCTTCTTCTTCTTCTTCTTCTTCTTCTTCTTCCTCCTCCTCCTCCTCTTCCTCCTCCTCCTTTTCCTCCTCATTCTCCTTCTTCTTTTGTTGGTTGTAGGGCTTGAACTCAGGGCCTGGGCACTGTCCCTGAGCTCTTTTGCTCAAGGCTAATGTTGTACTACTTTGAGTCACAGTACCACTTCCAGATTTCTGGTGGTTCATTGGAGATGAGTCTCATGGACTTTCCTGCCCAGGCTGGCTTTGAACAGTGATCCTCAGATCACTGAATAACTAGGATTAAGGCATGACCCACCAGTGCTTTGCTTAAGGAAGCTGACTTCTAGACCACTGTCTCCTCTTTGGACTTTAGTTTCCCCAGTTGCAAAAGGATGTAATTAGGCTACCCTGGTGTTTCCAAAAACTGTGGACCAATGCCACAATTAGTTTCTTCTTACAAAGCACTCATACTATGTGGATATTTATTGAGCAACTACAATACGACAGCTTGTTTAGTTCTCAAGGTCCTGCTGTTAAGCAGTTTGTATCTTTATAGGGAAACACAAACATTAATAGGCAGGAGTGAGATCCCCGGAAAATGACATAGGTCAGAGCTAGGTGCTGGTGGCTCATGCCTATCATCCTAGCTACTCAGGAGGCTGAGATCTGTGGATTGGGTTGCAGAGCCAGCCTGGACAGGAAGATCTGCAAGACTCTTATCTCTAATTAATTACCAAAAAGCCAGAAGTGAAGCTATGGCTCAAGTGGGAGAGCGGCAGCCTTGAATTGAAAAGGTAAGGGATAGTGCCCAGGCCTTGAGTTCAAGCCCCAGTACTTTCTCTCTCTCTCTCTCTCTCTCTCTCTCTCTCTCTCTCTCTCTCTCTCTCTCTCTCTGTCTCTCTCTGTCTCTCTCTCTCTCTTCTCTCTCTCTCACACACACACATACACACATATGTACACACATGCATATGCTCGTGTGCATGACATACATTAGAAAGTAATAAGCTCTATGGGACAGGAAAGGCAGGGAGGAAGACTGGACACAAACATTGTTAAAGTTGCACTTTTAAACAGGATGATCAGAGTTGGCTTCATCCATGAAGAATACTTAAAGAAGAGAGTACCCAAGGCAGTACAAATGCCAGAGCTCTAGCAGAAAGTCTTTGGGGGCTAGAGGTATGGCTGTCATGGTAGAGCACCTGATTAGCAAGCTCAGGCTGTGGGTTCAAACTCTAGTTTATAAGGAAGAGAAGAAGGACAGGAGGGAGAAAAGAAGGGAGGGAAGGGGGGCAGGAAAGGGAGAAAGTCACAAGCTCTCAGTTAGGTCTGCATTGTCAGAACAGAGGGAGGGGGAGAGTGGTGGGGTATGATCTCAGAAGAGAGGTAGGTAACCTGGGGGTAGGCAGGACAGAGGGTGGGGGAGGGAGGTGGGTGACATCAGAGGAGAGGTAGGTAACCTGGGGGTGACAGGCAGATATGTAGGGCCTGGCTTCTACTGTTATTGAGATGAAGAACCATCTCCGGGACTTGAGCATATGAATGACACGAGGATGACTTGATGTTTTGTCAATTAGCTTTCTAAAAATAAGTTTATTTTTGAAAGACAAAATGTAACCTCTCCACTGTAGATGGAAAATCAGCATCACATGTCATAAACATAAAGCAAGCACTAAAATAAACTCAGAGAAAACAAAACAGTGCTATTCAATTCTAGCTTCAGGAGCCAGGCTGGCCAGGGCTCTGGTTTCTCTTTGTTGAAAGGGAAGATTTTGCAAGTCCCATAGAGGTGTTAGGGACAGACTGGCACCCTACTGAGGTCTTCTCTTTGAAGTACCCTAGAAGAATCTATCACTTTCACACAGTGTTCACCTGCAGTCTGCAGCCCCCTCCCTAAGGGGTGTCTCTGAGCCAGATCCTCCCGGGGCTGACTGTCCTGGCCTGTGCACCTCCGACCCTTTGCCTTCCCTCCTCCCCCCAATCCGTGCAGTCCCCGTCCGTATGCTGGAGCTGAGCGAGAGCCACCCTGCCAATGGGGAGCAAAGAGTTCGCTGCCGTGGCCGTGGTATGCCCCAGCCAAATGTCACCTGGTCCATCTGCAGAGACTTTAAAAGGTGAGCAGGCTCTGGGTTTCAGGCTCCCAGGCACCCACAGCTGGCTAAAGGACCCAGTGAAGTTTATTTAAGCTCCAGGTTAGAAAACCATCACCTGAACTGTCCCTTGTCCTTACCTTGATCCCTGGGCCATTCCTTTGGGCGTTGTCTGTGCCCCACAGAGGCCTTACCCACCTAGAATATCCCTGGCCAGTGCTTGTCCTAGTGTGCTGGATAGAGTAGGGCTGAATTCATTTTATTCTACATGGGACATACTACGTGAGCTTGGGGGTCAAAATGAGAGGAAGGGATGTTGCAATTCAGTTTTTGGTGGTGGAACAAGAGTGTCCTCTGCTGGTCATATTGGAGAACAGAGGAGGAACTGGAACAGGACCAGACAGCTGGAGGTGGCAGGAACTCGTCATGTCCTACTTGCGCCATGTTGCTGCCTGCTCTTGATCTCAGTTTCCCCATCTGCAGACAGAAGAATCAGTAGGACATTTTCCCTGTCTCCCCTCACAGGTGCCCACGTGAGCTGCCACCCACTCCTCTGGGGAACAGTTCCGAGGGGGAGAGCCAGCTGGAGACTAATGTGACTTACTTGGTGGAGGAGCAGGAATATGAGGTAGTGAGCACACTGCGCCTGCGCCATGTGGATCAGCCCCTGTCTGTGCGCTGTACACTGCAAAATCTGCTGGGCCAGGACATGCAGGAGGTCACCGTGGTGCCGCACTGTGAGTCTCCCTGATGACTTCTCAGACCCTTCTTTGATCCTGCCATGTTTGGGGACTGATTCCTGGTGTCCACAGAGGGTTAAGTCAGGATATGTATAGATGCAGGCTTTGTGAAACCCTCCAGAGTATGACTGCATGTCTCTACATAATATGGGTACATGGTACAAGCTCCAGTCTGTAAATCACAGGTGTGAGAAGCAGTATCTGCTTCTGTGTAGCGAATGTAAATGGTATGTGTGTTGTATGCCATGTGCCCTGCCCATGAGCAGGCCTGGTCTTAAGCGTGGATGGCTGAAGATATTAATCTCCAGATACACGAGTAAAGCTCGAGTATATATGCCAGGCACTGTGGCTCATACCTGTAATCCTAGCTACTCAGGAGTGTGAAATCTGAAGATTGTAGCCAGCCTGGGTAGGAAAGTTCATGAGACTCTTATCTCCAATGAACCACCCAAATCTGAAAGTGAAGTTGTGGCTCAAGTGCCAGGCTTGAGCGAAAAAGCTAAGAAACAGCATCCAGACCCTGATTCAAGATGCAATATTGGCACCAAAAAAAGCCAAAAACAAGAAAACCGTGTCTCATCTAGGTTTCCAACATGCACAGATATCCCTGAGTAACTGAGCGTGTGAGTGTTGTGCACAGTCTGAATGATAAAGAGGTTCTACACTAGCATTGACAAAGTCAGGAATAACCTGTCTGGGGGCGTCCCTCCCATGCACCTTTGCTTTTAAGGAACTGAGATGAGTGGATGCACACTCCTCTGTACTCCCATGAGCCCTCAACAGATGCAAGCTTCCTTCTCAGGACTGCAAGGAGGGGAGCAGGGGATAGTGCCCATGCAGGGGGGAGCCAGGCAGGGATTCCTGTGGAGCAGAGAAGTACGGGAAGGGGTTGGGGACAAGTTTCAAGAGACCACAGAGGTGGCCAGTGGAGGGAAAATGGATGTTTGTCCAGAGAGAGAAAGTATATAGCAAAGAAGCCAAGGCCTTGGGGCTTGGGAAGGCCCTCTGGGCTCACCCCAGTACCCTGGGGAATGCATTTTTTTAAACCTTCATTGCCCACCCCAGCTGGGCCCTGAAGTGGCACTGAAAACTGAGCAGCCTTCTCCAGGGTATGGGAGCTCAGTGTATATTTTTCTCAGCAGCCAGTCATTTAGTGTGCTGACCATTGTCAAGCATGAATTTATTGTTCAGACCTCGATGTGACAACCCAGTAACGGCATGTCCCTGGAGGAGAGCAGACACACAGCCTGGCCCTCAGGACACAGAGTCTCATGGGAGATCCGAGCCATGAACAAGATCCCGGAGAAGGACTAGACACTAGCCTGACACTACATCAGAAAGGCCAGCCTGTAAATCAGTCATCAGAAGCCTCTGTGGACTGTGGGGGTATGCTGACAGCTGGGGCTAGGAGCCCTGAACATAGTCTTCCGGGGCCACCAGGCCTTTCCAAGCCTTCTTTCTCCCACAGGGTTAACAAACTGCTGGACAAGGTTTGAAAGCACCAAGACCTAAGTCCAGCACTTTTCCACTACCAGTGGAAAACTTAGTTCTCTGTCTGCTCCCATTGAGTACTGATGTATTGAGTACATTATAGGGGCTCACTCCTAGGTTTGCATGCTTGCTGCCACTGGAGGCACAAACAGAAAGGCTGTGAGCCTTCTCGCAGCCAGCAGTGGCTTCCAGTGTACAAGGAAAGTGAGACTTGGGGTGAAAGCAGCACAGAAGTGAGCAATGACAGGTGATTGGCCTGCCCTCCATACGCCTGCAGCACTAACCTGTACACTAGGAACTACAAGACTCCAGCTAGTTGTCCTTTATTTGGAGCAATGCCGACGATCAGCCTGGTACCCAGAGGCTTTAGGCAAATGTTTGGCCACTTAGCTTCCCCCCAAGTTCAGTGGTGAAAACCACACCTCAACTTGTGACAACATAAGAAGACTTCAACTGGAAGATGATAGACGATTAAAACTTCCATCCAGTGACTTGGCCTGTGGATGCAAATCTCAATGCAGAAAGACGAGAAATATGAAAAAACAAGGCAACATGACATCTGAAAAAGACCTCACTATCATGAGGATTGTGAAGCAGGTGACATCTCAGACAAAGAACTCAAAAGAATAATGATAGAAATGGTCAGCAAAGTGAAAGATGACATGCATAAACACCTAAACTGTGGGTGCAATGAAAAGACAAGATACCCATTTGTTGTCTACAAGAAACGGACTTCACTGACAAAGAGAAACTGACTTAAAATTAAACGTTGGAAAAAGATATTCAAGAAAATGGATCCTAGCAGCAGGGATGAATAAGTATACTCATATCTGACTAAATAGGCTTTGAACAAAAACTTCCTTTGTCAGAAGAGATGAAGAAGGTCTATTGATAGGAAGAACAACCTGTAAGAAGTATATAAGAGAGAGAGAGAAACTAATAAAATTAGAGATGAAGCCAGTATGAGTGGTTCATGCCAGTCCTAGCAACTCAGGAGTCTGAGATGTGATGATTGAAGTTCGAAGCCAGCCCAGGCAGGAAAGGCCTTGAGCTTCTTACCTTCAATTACCCACCAGAAGACTGGAACAGAGTTATGGTTTAAGTGGTAGAGCACTAGCTGAGCAAACTGCTCGGGGACAGCACTCAGGCCCTAAGTTTAAGCCTCCTGACTCCCTCCCCCCAAAAGAACTAGAGATGAAAAAGAGGTTATCATGACAAATACCAGTACTTCAAAAACTTAAATTCTAGCCAGGTGTCAGTGGCTCATGCCTGTAATCCTAGCTATTCAAGAGGCTGGAATCATGGTTCAAAGCCAGATTGGTCAGGGAAGTCTGTGAGACTCATCTCTAATTAACCTGCAAAAAACTGGAAGTGGAACTGTGGGTCCAGTGCTAGAGCACCAGTCTTGAGTGAAAAAGCTAAGGGATAATGTCTGGCCCTGAGTTCAACACACACACACACACACACACACACACACACACACACACACACACAGACACGCACGCACATGCACACACACACACACAGACACACACACACCACCCAACAATACTCAACTTATAGTCTAACAAACTGGAAAATTCTAGAATAGGTGAACTTCTAGGGGGTATATAGCCTATCTAAATTGACTCATGAGGACATATCAAATACTTCAACAGATCTGTACTGAGCAATAGGAGTGAATCAATAATACAAAGGCTCCCAACAATACACTGGGCACTAATGGCTCATACCTGTTACTTGAGAGGCTAAATTTTGGGAGACTACAATTTGAGGCCAGCCTAAACAGAAAAAAGTTCACAAGACCTCTTTTCAATGAAGAGCTGAACATGGTGGTGCACACCTGGTATCCTTGCATCAGGAAGCCTAACTAAATGGATCACTCCCAGATGTTCACTAGGGAAGGAGGCAACCCTTTATCTCAGTAAGAACAAGCAAAAATCAGGGCTGGAGACATGGCTTGGAGGTAAATCATGGCTATGGGGATATAGCTCATGTTTGTTTAGCAAGTATGAGACCTGAGTTCCACTTCAGACCTGCCCTTCTTCCTGCTTTTCTGCAAAAAAGAAATCTTGCAACAAAGAAAAGAAATCTTCCAGGGCTAGTCATGGTGACACACAGCTGTGAACTCCCAGATACTCAAGAGGTGGGGATCAGGAAGATTATGGTTTGAGGCAAGCTGGGCAAAAAGTTATCACGACCCCTTTCTCAACAAACACTTGAATCACAGCTATATGGAAAGCACAAGTAGAAATAGCACAGTCCAGGACAGCCAGGACAAAAACAAAACAAAAACATAAATGAAGATACCCTTAAACCTTACCTGAGGGGGCCAGGAAGGTGGCTCAGTGGTAGAGTGCTTGCCTTGCATGCATGAGGCCCTGGGTTCGATTCCCCAGCACCACATAAGCAGAAAAAGCCGGAAGTGGCGCTGTGGCTCAAGTGGTAGAGTGCTAGCCTTGAGCTGAAGAGCTGAGGGACAGCGCCCAGGCCCAGAGTTCAGGCCCCACGACCGGACCCAAAAAAAAAAAAAACCCCAACAAAAAAACCTTACCTGAAAAATAACTAAAAGCAAAAAGGGTTGGGGGCATGGCTCAAGTGATAGAGTGCCTACTTGGCAAGTATAAGTTTAAACCCAAGGACCACCAGAGGAAGAGGAGGAAGAGGAGGATTAGGAGGAAGCAGAGTAGATTGATGGGCTCTCGGCCAAATTCTACTAAAACTTTAAGGATCAATTTATTCCCTAAAATAGAAGGGGGAATACTGTCAAACTCGTTCTGTGAAGCCAATATTACCTCGATAGCTAAGCCAGTGAGGACACACAAGAAAAATCATAGAACAGTTTCTCTAATGAACATAGATGCAAAATTTTCTTTTCTCTTTCTCTTTTCTTGGGTCTGAGACAGGGACTCAGAGTAGGTACTTGACATTTTTGCTTACTGGCTAGCAACTGAGCTATGCCTTTAACCCCAAGAGCTGGTTACTTCATATTCTCTCTCTCTCTCTCTCTCTCTCTCTCTCTCTCTCTCTCTCTCTCTCTCTCTCTCTCTCTCTCTCTCTCTCTCTCTACCTTTTGCAAAAAATTCTTAATAAAATACTTGCAAATTGAATTCAATAGCAAATTAAAAAGATAATGGTTTCGTTCTAAGCATGGTTCAACATATACATGATCATCTTAACAAATACAAAGGCCTTTGACAAGATTCAACATCTTTTCATGGTAAAAGCCAGAACAAAAATTAGGAATAGAAGGAGCATACTTCAATGTAATAAAGGCTACATAAGCTACATAAGACAAACCTGTAGCCAACATTACACAAAATGGGGAAATACTGAAATCACTAAAATCAGGAATGAGACAAGGGATCCAATCTCACTACTCTCATTCAATGTGTTGCTAGAATTCCCAGCCAGAGCAATAAGGGAAGCAAAAAATAAAAAGGATACTAACAGGGAAAGAAGAAGTAAAATCACCCCTATTTGCAGATGTACAATACTATACTAAAAGGATTCTAAATACTCTACAAAAAGAATACCCTTAGATCTACTATTTTCCACAAAATAACAGAATGTAGGAAATCACCATACAAAAAGCAGTAACTTTTTTTTCTTGATGATACTAGGGTTTGAACTTAGAGCTTTGTGCTTGTTAGATAGAAGGAAAAAATCAGTAACATTTCTATAACCAACAACACAGAGAAAGAAACTGGGAAAATAACCTATTCAACATAACCTGAAAAATAAAACTATGAAAAACTTAACCAAGGAAGTGAAAGACCTCTACAGTGAAAATTATAAAACAGTGAAGAAGGAAACTGAAGCCACTGGAAGACAGAAAGACCTCCCATGTTCATGGGTTGGTAGAATTCAGACTGTGAAAAATGGCTGAGCAATTGAAAGTAATCTACAGACTCATGCAGTCTTCATCAAAACGCTAGTGTTCTTTTACACAGAAGTAGCAGAGTCAATCTGAAAATTCATATGGAAACGTAAGAGACCCTCGGGGGTCAGAGTTCCAAGGCCTGAATTCAAGCCCTGGTAGAAAGAGAAGAAAAGGAAAGAAAGGAAGGAAGGAAGGAAGGAAGGAAGGAAGGAAGGAAGGAAGGAAGGAAGGAAGGAAGGAAGGAAGGAAGGAAGGAAGGAAGGAAGGGAGGGAGGGAGGGAGGGAGGGAGGGAGGGAGGGAGGGAAGTGGAAGAAAGGAAGAAAAGGGAAGTGGAAGAAAGGAAGGAAAGGGAAGTGGAAGAAGGGAGGGAGGAAGGAAGGAAAAAAACAACAGATCCAAGCTTATTATATGCATGGAACTATCACAGTGAAACCCCTTTGACAATGAATCTATGCTAGTTTTTAAAAATGTGGAGCTGGCAGTTATAGGAAAGGCCAGTTGTGTGGGGTAGAGCTGAGGCCTGACTCACAACCCACTGGGCATTGGGGCATGTGACTGAGCAGGGTGATGTGTGGGACCCACAGGGGATGGAGGAGCAGCTGTCTAGTGCTGCACTTTCCCACAACCTGCTCTGCTATCCATTCCAGCCCTGCCCTTCAAGGTGGTGGTGATCTCTGCCATCCTGGCGCTGGTGGTTCTGACAGTCATCTCCCTCATCATCCTTATTATGCTATGGCAGAAGGTAAGCCCACCTGGCCAGCGGGTGCAGACTGGGGTCCTTGTGTGGACCCCCTCTGCTCCTGAATGCCACATAGTCCTTCTACATGTGAGGAGCAGCATGGAGCTGAGATGGGAACGGACATAGACATGGGGTTCCAGCTGCAGCCTGGGCCTGCCCGGGCCTGGTCCCCATGCCCCCAATTCTCACCCCTGCCCTGGGCCCTGCTTACCTCAGTCTTGGGTCTTGGGCTTCTAGAATTGACTGAAATGCAACCAGACCCTAGAAACCTGTATTTTCCATGTCTCATTCTGAGATTTCATCATTCTGTAGTAACAAACATTTTAAGACTTCTGGATTAAGATCGTAACACCCTATGAATCTGTCACTCTAAGATTGTAATCCCCAAATTTCCATTTCTGAAGGTTACATCCTTCCAAGATTCCCACAGTGACACCCAGCATGGGAGGGCCGCCCCCCTTCACCCAGCAGTGTCCTGAGTTCTGTCCTCTCCAGGGCTGCCTGCACCTCTCCTCCTTACCTGTGGAGTCCTGATGGCCTCTCTGCCACCCTCTCCCTGTGCTGCAATCTCATGGTGCCTGTTTCCTCTGAGCCCATGAGGACTTTGGCTCAATTGATCATTTGCTGTGTGACTTTAAATATGTCCCTGTTCTTCTCTGGGCTTCATAATATCCTGCCCCATCTGAATCTGAATACGGGGCTAGAAAGGCCAAAGACACTCATCGATGATCTGTTTCTGGCGTTTGACATGCAGAAGCCACGCTACGAGATCCGGTGGAAGGTGATTGAATCTGTAAGCTCTGATGGCCATGAATACATCTATGTGGATCCCATGCAGCTGCCCTACGATTCCACGTGGGAGCTTCCGAGGGACCAGCTTGTGCTTGGTCAGTCCTGGGAGGCCTTGAGGGACAGTTTCAAGATGGGGGTGAAGACCATCTGAGATCAGGTTTCAGCCAGGCCATGACTAACGAGCATGTCTAGGGCTGCATTTTCCCTCTCTAGTCTTCAGTCTCCCCTCTGTCTAAGGACAAGATGGCCCTAGGTACTGCCCATCATTGAGGATCTGTGATCCTGAGATAGAGGTGGGACTCCTCATAGCCAGGGAGTGTTAGGAATAGGAAAGAAATATTAGGGACAGGCTACACTAAGCTACCCTAAGCCAGCTGACAAGGTGGAAGGTATACAGAGTCCCTGGGTACGGGGAGAGCTTTCAGAGATTGAAGACAGGACAGATAGTAGGTAGGACTCAGAGGAGACACCAGAAGGACTAGAAGCTGGCCTGTAGGGAGAAAACTAAGTCCAGAGAGGACTGAGGGCTGGGAGGGAAGGGGAAATGTAGCTTCCTGGCAGACCAGCAGCAGTTGAGCAATTCTCTCTACCGTAGGACGAACCCTTGGCTCCGGAGCCTTTGGGCAGGTAGTGGAGGCCACAGCTCATGGCCTGAGCCACTCACAGGCTACCATGAAAGTGGCTGTCAAGATGCTGAAATGTGAGTCCTAGGAGTCCTCCCCCACTACCCTCATTCCTGCCCCCCCTGCCCCCTCCCTGCACACTGGGCTCAGCCTGGACCTAATAGGCTGGAGATAGCCATGTGGTCACCTCCTCAGCCTACCTCCTCCAGAGCAGGAGCAGAGAACAGGCCCTCATGATCCCAGGCCACCCAGGTCTTGGAGCCAGCATGGGCTCTACTGGGGCCACAGAGTGTCAGAAAATTGCCTGGCCTGAGACCCCCTTGCCTTGTCCTCAGCCACCGCCCGCAGCAGCGAGAAGCAAGCTCTCATGTCAGAGCTGAAGATCATGAGTCACCTTGGGCCCCACCTGAATGTGGTCAACCTGCTGGGGGCCTGCACCAAAGGAGGTAACTACCCATCCCAGCCTATCTCCACCCAGTGCTCTGTCCATGGGCAGTGCCCCCCCCGGACGTCCACACCCCTGCTGTCCAATAACCGCCCTTCACAGTCCCAGATGAGTGAAAGTTTAGAAACTTAGAACCACACAGCTCACAGAGGAAGGACTCTTTAGGCAAAACGAAACAAAACAAACAAGAATACATGTGTATGTGCACGCACAGGCACATGCATGCTGGTACTGGGGACTTAACTCAGGGCCTGATGCTCTTTTTAGCTTTTTCACTCAAGGCTGGCACTCTACTATTTGAGCCACACCTCTACTTGGAGATAGGAGTCCTGAGAATTTTTCTGCCTGGGCTGGCAGACGGCTGGGCTCACAATGCATTTTGAAAACAGTAATACATAGTAGCTCACATGACACTGAGATAAGTCAGGGATCACCAGTACTGGGCACCAGCTTGCTAAGTGGGAGATGCTCTCATTCTGCCTGTAGAAGAAAGTCTCTCTGCCCAGCCCTATGCTACTTTGAAGTTCCAATGGTAAGTTGAGCTGGTGAAAAAAAAAGTTAATTGTTACTCACAGCTGCTTATTGTGAGATTTGGGATTTTTTCTCCGTGTTGTGCAACCAAATCAAAATACAGAAGTACATTGCATACACAGGCCAATCCGTGTCTGCAGTGACCACTCATTTCAAAGGTTATTCTCAGTTTTTCCCATGGGTTGGCATGAAGTAAATTCAGTGCATTTTCATGTAACCTGTAAGCTGATGATAAAGCAATTGCACCTGGAGCTGATGGCTCACATTTACAGTCCTACTTACTCAGAAGGCTGCAATCTGATGATTTGTGTGAAAACATCCCTGGCAGAAAAGTTAGATTTATCTCAAATTAAATACCCCAAAGCCAGAAACTAGAAGTAGAGTTGTGGCAGAAGTGGTAGAGTGCCAGCCTTGAATGAAAAAGCTAAGGGTCCTGAGTTCAAGCCCCAATGCTGGCAGACAGAAAACATAATTACCTTTACCTACCTCATATATACAAGGCTTCATGTTAGCTTGAATGTGCAAACATAGCAGTAACTGATTTTGCTGTGTGTTTGCCCCATGCCATACCTACAAAGGCTGTTTTTTTAGTTCTCACCACATCCCTGAAGATGGGTGTTCCTAGTTCCACTTACTGGATGGGTAAAAGAAATGCCTGGAAGACAGAGACCCTCACTCACAGCTACAGAAAGAAACAGGAAAAGAACCAAGGCTCACAAAGGACCCTTAGCCATCCTGCCAGCAGTTGCTGCATACCCAGCTTTGTTTTTGAGCCTGATGGGAAGTCCTGGGCTCTGTCTCTGACTTGTCCCTCCACAGGGCCCATCTACATCATCACCGAATACTGCCGCTACGGTGACCTCGTGGACTATCTGCACCGCAACAAGTACACCTTCCTGCAGCACCATGCCGACAAGCGCCACCCGCCCAGCGCTGAACTCTACAGCAGTGCACTGCCTACAGCGCTCTCCCTGCCCAGGTACCTGGAGGGAGGTCGGCACCTGTTGAGCACCTGTGTGCTCCCTCCTTGTTGGGTATAAGAGACTGAGGTGTGTATTGGGGGTGGGGGGGTTGGAAGTAGAGGCGCTCCTGGAACCAGGGCTGTTCCACAAGATCAGCGAGTGACGGTACTGGTGAAAATGGTTGTTCCAGTGTGCCAGGCCCTGTGCTAAACTCTCTAGAATCAACACCACTCTTCCTGTATTGTGGGTGTTTTGCTCTCTGGTCCCAGAGAGCCTCTCCCTCAAGGGGCAGAGGCCATGGGGAGCTGAGAGCCAATCTCCCAGCATGCTCTGGGGTGCTGTAAGTACCTTGTTCCTTGCTGCAGCTTTTTTGATTTGGTCTCCATACCAGTGCCTCCACACCAGCCCCCCCCCACCCCTACTCCCCCAGAATTCCACTGGCAGCTCAACTCCTATTTCCAATGTTTTCAAAACAAACACTCTCAGTTCTGTTGACTGCAAAATGAAAGACAAGTAATGTTGGCAAAGTGTTCCAAAGTCATAAAAACTCATCCCTGCCAGATGCAAGTAGCTCATGCCTGTAATCCTAGCTACTCAGGAGGCTGAGAGCTGAAGATCCCAGTTTGAAACCAGCTTGGGCTGAAAGGTTTGTGAGACTTTTATTTTAATTAACCAGAAAAATGCTGAAAGTGTGGCTCAAGTGGTAGAGCACGAGCCTTGAGCAAAAAAAAGCCAAGCAAGATCTTGAGGCCCTGAGTTCAAGCCCCAATACCAGCACAAACAACAATAGCACCTCTGTCCTTCCCAATACCTTCATCCATCTTTCCTCCACTCATGGAGACAATGAACGTGTAACCCTACAGCTGTCTGTCTGTAGGCGGAAGTACCATGGCGGGGCCTTGCTGCCTGCACTAGCTGCCCTGGGCACTGTTAGGTGTGCTGGAGAGACGGGAAAGTGTCTCTGTGCACTCCCACTTGGGATCCTCATCCCAGGCTATGTAATCATCTGTGGGTGTGCACTCCCTGAAGACACATGCTAGGTCTTATGTTGTCTTGGAAGCCCTAGTACCTAGCTTAGGACCACATAGATCATTTGAAATGGCCTGCTTTGTGGTCATTCATGTTGTGACAGACTGGAGAAGAATGCATACGTGAATGAAGGAATGTGTGAATGACAGGGTTCCCTGTGGGCTCTAGGTGAGAAGGAGGGGGGAAGGGAAGAGAAGCCCCTGGCCTTCACCACTGCGTTCTTTACCTCCAGCCCCGTGTCCCTGAGTGGGGAGAGTGATGGAGGCTACATGGATATGAGCAAGGATGAGTCAGTGGACTATGTCCCCATGCTGGCCATGAAAGGAGACATCAAATACGCAGACATCGAGTCCTCTGACTACATGACTTCTTACGATAACTACATCCCCTCGGGTGGGTAGACATAGTGTCTTTGCACGTGCATGGGTTTGCACCATGCAGTGATTCACTCTTCTCAAATCCTTTCACATGCCCAGCCTTGCAGCCACCCCAGGAGGCAGGTGGCCTTGTGACTATTCCACTGGATAGGGAAACTGAGGCTGGCCACAGGCAGTGGAGCCTCAGTATGAACTCCTGTTGGTGAGTCCAGAGCCATGCACACAGCCTGCAGGGGGAACACAGAGGTGAGACAGGGGATTCACTGGCATCCTGGACCCTGGAGGACAAGTGATTCATTCAAGGCTGGCCTCATGGGGCTGGGAAGGTGGCTCAGTGGTAGAGTGCTTGCCTTGCATGCCTGAGGCCCTGGGTTCGATTCCTCAGCACCACATAAGCAAAAAGAAAAAAGCCGGAAGTGGCGCTGTGGCTCAAGTGGTAGAGTGCTAGCCTTGAGCTGAAGAGCTGAGGGACAGCGCCCAGGCCCAGAGTTCAAGCCCCACGACCGGACCCCAAAAAAAAAAAAAAAAAAAAAAAAGCTGGCCTCATGCTAGCTGAGTGTCCCTCAGGCATGCAAGTGGCCCAGGGCAAATGTAAAAGCTTGTTCTGGCCCGCCAAGGTTTCTGGGAAGCAGGAGAGGTTTAGGTTAGACATTAAGAAAGCATTCAAATTCCAGAAGAAACTTAAAAAATCAGTAGCCACCTGTGGGACATTCAGCCTTCCACAAACCAAAATCCAGGGAACCTCTGGGGCCTGGAATTACACAAGATGACCCTTGACCTCCCTGATCTTCCCTAGCCCCTGAGAGAACGACGCTGATCAATGAGTCCCCAGTGCTAAGCTACACAGACCTGGTGGGCTTCAGCTACCAGGTGGCCAATGGCATGGAGTTCCTGGCCTCCAAGAATGTATGTGTGGTCCTGGAGGGGTGGGGTGGGAATGTGGGAGGCAGAACACCCAGCTGACCAAAGCCTTCCACACTTGTGGCCCTAAATGATGGTGGAGGAGGGTGGTGGGTGGAGAGGACAGTGGACACCCCCACATTGGTACAGCAGTGAGTTTTCCCCAGAGTCTTGGCATGGAGGGTCTCTCCTCAGGTCTCAGCTTCCTGTTCTCCCCTCTCAGTGTGTCCACCGAGACCTTGCAGCCAGGAACGTGCTCATCTGCGAGGGCAAACTGGTCAAGATCTGCGACTTTGGCCTGGCTCGAGACATCATGCGGGACTCAAACTACATCTCCAAAGGCAGTGTGAGTCCCTTCCCCAGACCTGTGGGGTTGTCACCATGTATCTCTGGCCCTAGGAGTAGGCTCACCCTAACCGGCATGGCTGGAATTCATAAGACATGGGTCCCAGGCCCCTGGTGGCTGGTGCTGCCCAGCAGAGACGGCTGTGGACAGGGATGGGACAGGAAGCCGTTTGGCTGCACACAAAGTAGGGAGGATTCAAGATGTTCAGGACTACTTGTCATAGTAGGGGCTGAGGGACCAGCTGAACTGGGCCCAGGGGCAAGTGGGAAGGGAGGGTGGGATAAATCTGTTCTTCTGGGGTACTGTCTTATGTGGTAAGACAGATGCATCTGTCTCTGGTAGTGGGCAGGACTGACCTACTACTGTCACTACTTCACCTCACTCATCTCTCCACTTGCCAGTGAGCCCCAATGAGGGGCGTCTAGACCCTGGAGATCAAACCAGGATGAGAGCTGGGGGCCAGTGGCTCATGCCTGTAATCCTAGCAACTCAGGAGGCTGAGAGCTGAGGATCATGGTTCAAAGCCAGCTTGGGTAGGAAACTCTGTGAGACTCTTATCTCCAATTAACCGCCAGAAAACCAGAAGTGGCGCTGTGGCTCAAGTGATAGAGTGCTGGCCTTGAGCTGAAGAGCTGAAGGACAGCGCCCAGGCCCAGAGTTCAAGCCCACGACCGACAAAAAGAAAAAAAAAAAAAGGATGAAAGAAAGCTACTCCTCAGGATGTATATCCTGAGGATATACATTCTCAGGATGTGTGTGTGTGTGTGTGTGTGTGTGTGTGTGTGTGTGTGTGTGTGTATCCCCCTACTCCAATCCCTGGGCTTTCCCCAGGGACAGGGCCTGCTGTGTCCCTCACTCAAGAGACAGAAAACAACTTCTGCTGTTGTGGCTAGGACTGGGATGGACCCAGGAGCTGTGCATACAGACGGGGAGCTGGAGTGAGATGGGGTTGGCAAGGTTGCTGCTGGTCTGCCTTCTGCGTGGCCACCTTCTCCCGCCCAGGTGCAGTGGGGCTGGTTTCAAGACCCCCAGCCCTTCTGTGTACTCAGCACCCATCCTGCCCCACAGACCTTCCTGCCTCTCAAGTGGATGGCGCCGGAGAGCATCTTCAACAGCCTCTACACCACCCTGAGTGACGTGTGGTCGTTCGGGATCCTGCTGTGGGAGATCTTCACACTGGGTATGCTGTGTCTCCCAGGCTCCAGGCAGCATGGTGGGGCGTTCATTCTCCTGAGCTCACACCTGGCCTGTGGGACTGGGGGATGGGTGCTGGACACAGATCAAGAACTTGAGAGCAAGTCTGTTGAGGAGTTTGGATAGTAGCATCCAAAAGTCTTCTTGAGCCTGGCACTAGTGACTCTTGCCAGCTACAATCCTAGCTCCTCAGTAGGCTAAAATCTGAGGACCATGTTTGAAGCCAGCCAGGGCAGAAAAAGTCCATGAAACCTTTTTTTCTTTCTTTTTTTTAAATGTCAGTCACGGGGCTTGAACTCTGGGCCTGGGCGCTATCCCTGAGCTCTTCAGCTCAAGGCACTCTACCACTTGAGCCACAGTGCCAATTTTGGTTTTCTGGTGGTCAATTGAGAGAAGAATCTCATGGACTTTCCTGCCCAGGCTGGCTTCAAACTGTGATCTTCAGATCTCAGCCTCCTGAGTAGCTAGGATTACAAGCGTGAGCCACTGGCACCCAGCTCCATGAGATTCTTATCTAGGATTAACCACCAAAAAGCCAGAAGTAGAGCTATTGCTCAAATGGTAAAGAACTAGCCTTGAGGGAAAAAAGAAAGCCCTAAGAGACAGTACCCAGGCCATGAATTCAAGCCCAGAACTCGTGTGTGTGTGTGCACGCGCGCATGTGTGCATGTGCATGTACACACATATTCTCTCTCTCCTCTCTCTGTGTCTCTGTGTCTCTGTGTCTCTGTCTCTGTCTCTGTCTCTCTGTCTCTGTCTCTGTCTCTGTCTCTGTCTCTGTCTCTGTCTCTGTCTCTCTCTCTCTCTCTCTCTCTCTCTCTCTCTCTCGTGCTCTGTAATTCTCTGGAGAGTGTCACCGTCTCTGTCCAATGCCCAGGAAGGAGCCCACATTTCCCAATGCCAAGAGCTTCCTCACATCCAACTGAATCTGTGTGGCATTCCTCATCCTTTAGCCAGTGACCCTGAGCCCGTGCATCCTTGTATGCTCCCCAACAGGTGGCACCCCTTACCCCGAGCTGCCCATGAACGAGCAATTCTACAACGCCATCAAGCGGGGCTACCGCATGGCTCAGCCTGCACATGCCTCTGACGAGATGTGAGTAGAACCTCATGCATTTGGGATTATTTGTGGATACAAACAATGGATTTGTAGCCCTACTTGGCTTATACCAGAGAGAGATTGCTTAGCCAGAGATCTCAAAAATCCAGATATCATGGGGTCTAGGTATTTAAATGGAGTCATAAGGGTCTCTTACCTTAGTCCTGGGCTCTGCTTTCTTTGTATGTGCTTTGTTTCCCAGCTGGTGAGGCCAGCCTTATGGCTTACAATGGGGATGGAAGCCCTAATCAGCCACCCCCACCCCCCGTCATGTGCTTACCAAGGCGTGGCACACCGCACAGAACCACAGGGACAGGCCTGGGGGTCAGGGGAGGTTCCCCAGGGAGCTGCCAGAGGCAGTGCTGGGAGAAGCAATGCCAGCCCCTGCTCTCCAACTCCTTTCCCTTTCATGCCTTGCTCCAAGAGGCCACTGCCTCTAATTTCCCCAGCCCACCCACTGCCCCCTGCCCTCTCCCCGTCCTGAGCCAGAAACCCTGACCCTCTGTCATCCCTCAGCTACGAGATCATGCAGAAGTGTTGGGAAGAGAAGTTTGAGATCCGGCCCCCCTTCTCCCAGCTGGTGTTGCTTCTCGAGAGACTTCTGGGAGAGGGTTACAAAAAGGTATGTCGAGGCAGGGTGCAGTGATGAATAGACAGTTCTGGTCTAGAAGTCAAACCCAGAGTATTTGGAAGAAAGACTGTCACCCACTCTGGGCCTCTGCGGGTACTAGAAAGGGATGGACCAGAGCCATGAGTTTATTTCAGCAGCACAAAGACACGGAGGTCAAGCCAAGTGCCCATGACTCATACCTAGAATCCTGGCAATTCAGAAGGCTGAGATCTAAGGATCACAGTTGCAAGCCAGCCAGGGCAGACAAATCTCCAAGACACTTGTCTCCAATTAACTAGCAAAAATCTTTCCAGCATTGTCCCCCCCATCTCTGAGTCGCAATGACTAAGAATTTGAGACCCTGGGTTTAAACCCCAGTATTGGGGTGAACGTGTGCGTGCACACACACACAAGCAGACAGATGACAGACACACACACACATACACACACACTCACAAGATATGGAGGCTAGTTGATTTGCTACATGGAGGGTAGAGCCTGAAACCCTGAGGACTTTTATTTTATTTTATTTTATAGATTTTTGTTCTACCACTTAAGCCATATCTCCAACCCTTTTGTTGGAATTTTGTTTTTAAGATAGAGTCTTGCTAATGTTCCTGGGCTATCCTTAAATTTGAGATTATTTTGCTTCTGCCTCCCGAATAGCATGGATTACAAGCATGAGCCACTACACACAGCTTTTGTCTTTAGACTGCACAAATGCCAACATCCAGGGCTCCTTTGGAAATGTGAAAAACCCTGGCTACATGACCTCTAAGACTGAGCCCTTTGGAGCCAGTGCAGGCTCTGCAGAGCTAATAAAGTCAAAAGGGCTTCTGGCTTTATTAGCTCCACTTCTCACCCCACACGCTCCCAGAGCAGGTGGGACAAAATGGACTCATGACCCTCTCCAGCAAGGGACACTGAAGGCCCACCAGATTAGGCTGAGGCACAAGGAGAACTGGTATCTAAAGTCCTATACGTGTTAGTGTCATAGCGCTGGTCACCCGAGGACCCCTCCCTGTGTGGTTCCCAAACTCACCTGTTTTGGGAGACAGTAGAAGAGCAGATGGGCTGTGTGGCTTTGAGTAAAACCACAGATTCTCTGAGCAGGATCTGTCTTAGCACAGACAGGGAGGGGTTGGGTTAAACAATCCCAAGGCACTGCCCGCCTGACCATCCATTTCTCTGATGTTCCTCACCCTGTGGAGCAGAAGTACCAGCAGGTGGATGAGGAGTTTCTGCGGAGCGACCATCCAGCCATTCTCCGGTCCCAAGCCCGCTTTCCTGGCTTCCATGGCCTCCGATCTCCCCTGGACACCAGTTCTGTGCTCTACACTGCTGTGCAGCCCAATGAGGGTGACAATGACTACATCATCCCTCTACCTGACCCCAAGCCAGAAGCTGCTGACGAGGGCCCGATGGAGGGCTCCCCCAGCCTTGCCAGGTACCTGCCCTGGCCCTGGTCCAGAGCTCTGGGCCCAGGGTACATAGTGTGTGCATGTGTCTGTAAACTCGATGCACTGCAGAAGTGCGGGAGTTGCAGTGAGGATTGACTCTTGTGTAAAGTGAGTGAGTGAAAGTACTTCCCCTAGAGGCTTGGTGTGAAGATGAAGGGAGGTAACACATCTCAGAGAGCAGAAGATGGAGACACTGCTTTGGAGCCAAGTGGATTAGCTGAAATCCTAGTTCTTGCATGACATCTGCTGTTTGCTGTGTGGCAGTGATATAGCCCTTTTGAGCCATGTTTTCCTCCTGTGCAGGCTTTATGAGGTTTATAAGAGTGGGTGTGTGTGAAGTGGGACCTGAAGCTCTTCCTTCCTGCTGTTCTTCCCTCAGTCCCTCACTCACCTGCCTCTTTCCGCTAGCTCCACCCTGAACGAAGCCAACACTTCCTCCACCATTTCCTGTGACAGCCCCCTGGACCTCCAGGAAGAACCAGAGCCAGAGCCCCAGGCAATGGAGCCCCAGCCAGAACTACCACAGCCGCCAGACTCAGGCTGCCCCGAGCTGCGGGCTGAAGTGGAGGACAGCTTTCTGTAGGGACGGCCCCTCCCTCCTCGCCTGCCTTCCAGCACCCAGCCCTGCTGGCTGGCCTAGCTGCCCATCAGCCATGCTGCTGCCAACAGTCCCTGCTGTGCAGCAAACCCCCCCCACTCCCACCCTGGGGCTGGTGTAGAGTCAAGAGAACTGCAAGAAGCCATGTCCAGACTGTGCCTCAGGGAGCCTGGTGACCCCACTGTGGTGCTCCCAGGGGACTTGGCTCCCCAAACATAAGATGAGAAATTGGACTTGGTAATCCATGGCCTGGGATTCCCCCTGGCTGACAGGAGGGGAAGCGTTGCCCTGCCCCCCCTTCCCAAACACACTTTGAGAGAGAGCTAGGACAAGACCCTAGCAACCCTGGCTCCTGGCTGAGCTGCGCCAGCCTTGGGCAGTGCCACTTCATCTGGAAGCCACCTCCTGCTGGTGCCAGTCTCTGCTCTCCCAGGCCCGAGCTGGTCTGGGGCCAGCCATGCTTAATTAGCAGTTAATTAGTGCTGAGGGGGGAGCTGAGCACTGAACATTCCGGCCTGTAGCGCCTTCCCACGGTATGTTTGGGACACATGTGGGTGCGGGAAGTGATGAGATCTTGCAGAGCCCGTCTGTCCCGGGCCTTTTCCTCCTCATCCTCAGCCACTGCCCACCCAAGTCTGTGGGCCCAGGTGGGCCCGCAGCTGTGATGATGAGGTGGACAGGACAGTGTGGCGTGTGCACCAACACACGTGTGGCCTCGACTCTGCACTGGACCTGCTGTGAGACCTCGGAGGAGCCCCGGCCTTCTCCGGGCCTCAGTGTTCCCCTGTGAAAAATAAGCAAGTTGGATCCATTAACTCTGAATGCCCTGCCATCACTAATATTCTAGAATATTCCAGAGGGTTGCACACTTGTCCAGATGAAGCAAGGCCCGAGTCCCTTAAGCCACTTTCTAGGGCTCAGCTAAGTTGTAGGGAGACTCCAGATACATATCACACTTTGGGGATTCAGGAACTGTGCTTCTACCCCAAGCCCCCAGTGCAGCTGCTTGGACCTGACTTGGCGTGACAGTCAATGTCCTGGAAAGCCCCAGCAGCTGCCCAGGCCATGGGAGAACCACAAGACCACTTCTAGCACCATGATGGACTCAGCAGCTCTCCAGCGCAGGGGCAAAGGTCACCTTACATAGCATGCCATGCCAGTACCTGCCACCAAGGTACGTCCCTCACACAGTGAAGACAACCATGTCCTATAAAGGATGAGAGGCCGGGATGGGCACACCAGCATAGGGGTATGAGAAGCAAGTGCTTCAGGGTTGCCAGAGTAACTGCGGCTTGCTCATCCTGAGACAGCCCCTGAAAGGGTTTGGTTTCATCATTTCCCAGGTCTGACAGTGACACACGATATCCTTAAAGCAGTGAGTGTTGAGGGGGTTTGGAGTGCGGTGGAGGGCTTCAGCTGAGACCACCGGGAGGGGAGGGCAGGAAAGAGGAAGGAAGAAAAACAGCCTTCTGAGTACCCCACCCCACACTGGCTGGTGTCTTCCCTCCCAGGGTCCTAGAGCCTGGTTGGGGAAAAGTGGGTTCTCACTACGGTACCAAAGATATAATCACTAGGTTTACGAGTATTTTTAGAACTCACATTAACTCACATTTATATATCAGAAGTACTATTTTGTATGCTAAGTTTTCCTATCTGTGTATTTACTTTTTGTTAAGGGAAAGATTTTAGTATTAAACTTGGTGCTTCTCCCTTGTAGACTCTGCTGGTGTCTGTGGGTTTGGGTTCCTTGCCCAGGGCCGTAGGTGTGGGTTGGTGCAGACAGAACTTGTCTCAGACATAGGTAGGTCTCTGATCAATCCCTTTAGCTCAGAGTCTCATTTCCCTCATCTGTAAAGAGGGTTTTCATTTCCTGGCCCTTGCCTGGTGGCCTGGTGACCTAGCCCTTGGAGTTGGATTTCCAGGTGTGGGGTGGGGTTTTCTTGCCTTTCCGGCTGCACAGTGCCTGGTCTGCTGTGGACAGAAACATGGGCCAGCAAGATTGTTCAGAGTTTCTGGTGCTGGGGAGTTAAGTCCCTCCTGCCACCCTTACCACCCTGCCATGTGCTTGGGCTTTAGCTACTAAGCTGGGGCACTCTCCCTGCCCTGCTTTCCACTCTGCCCGTGGTCTCTCCAAGGTTGGGGAGGCTGGTAAGAGGTGCCTGCCTGAGCCCAGATTGCAGTCCAGGTAAGAAATGGTTGAGGGCTGACAGGGCACCCAAGAGTACCAGAGAGGAAGAAGTGAGAAGAATGGGAGGGGGAAGAAGAGAAGAAGGAGGGACATAGGAAGGGGAGGGAAGTACCATTGGGTAGGGCCAAGGGAGGGAATGGGGACAGGCTGTGGCTCTAACAGCAGAGTCTAGCCAGGCTGGACAGATGTGTGCAGACCCTCATTGTTATGGCCACTTAGGGACTGTAGGACTGGCATGAAGTGGGCATCTTGGCTCCTGCCAGCCTGCTGGGTACTAGCCATAGGCTACTTTATGTCTAAGCCTAAGCCTCTGTGTCCTGGGCAGCAGCACAAGACTAGGTGTCGTAGAGCTGCTAGGGCAGGGGACAGAGTACAAGGGTCCTGCACTCAGGGGGGGGCTCCCTGCTGGGCTCTTTGAGAGGTTCACTTGTGGCAGGAGCAGGTTTCAGGCCTGAGGCCTATCACTTACTTCCTGTGTCCTCTGGCCCGCCCTTGCTCTCTCTGAGCTGAAAGAAGGTCATATCTGTTTGCCTGTGTGCAAAACCTTGTTTTGGAGCCACAGGTCTCCCCAGGCTGTCTCCAGGAGCCTGAAATGGGGGCTACAAACAAGGAGAAGATCGGAGCTCAAGGATAGCTCTGACTCACAGGCTCAACAGCCAACTCAGGGGCAGCTGAGCCATGTCAGGGAAAATCCCACTGGCAGTATGAGTTGGCCACGCACAGCCCACCCTCCAAGGGTTCAGGCTCTGGGGCACACCCCTAGGCTGTCACCCCTTCTCTTCTGGTGTATCGAGTTGAATAAGGCAATACCTTTATTCTCTGCCTCTTCTCCAATACCCTACACTGCTCTGCAAAGACAATCAACAATCCACATTGCAGACAGATTGTCTGGGCTCTTGGGTAAAAACCTTTGTGTGGTCAGGATCCTCCATGGCCCATCTCAGCCTGCTCCTTAGGAGACGTTGGGTGGATTTCACCCCATCAGACCTCAGCTTCCCCACAGCAAAAGGAGCTAACAAAGCCACAGGGATAAAAAGTGTTGGAATGCCTGCTGCCTTATACTGAACAATCACCATACCAGGGCTGCCTGATAACAGGACACCCTCCCTCTCCCACTCTCTCCCTCCCTCTTCCCCCCCCCTCATTTCCCCCTCCTGTGAGTCCTTGTGAACTGAGTACATAAAACAGATGAGAAAAGAGATTCCAAAGTGACTTTCTCCAGACCATCTGGACAATGTGGCATGGATGGCACCCAGGGAGGGAAAGGGCCAAGGAGCAGAGAAGCTTGGGATTGAACTTCTGTCTCCCAACTGGTGTTGTCTGTCCCTGAGAGAAAGAATCAGCAAGGGCTTGATGGAGAGAAAAAACCAAATGGATCTCAGGGCTAGGTAAGAACAATAAAGAATACCTTGGGGGAGAGTTTCAGGTAACCCTGGTCAGTCTCTGTGAGCTCCCGATCTCTCTTCATGGGCCAGCCCAGGGAAAATGGGTGAGCCAGAATTTTCCTCCCAGACATATGAGCCACTTAGATGATACAATTCTCCCACCACCCCACTGCTACCCAGAGGCCCTTGTTCCTGGAAAAAGAGGGAAAGGGCCCTGACCTGAAGTGAAGGAGAGCCCTCCCAATCCCCTCCCCACCCCGGGTCCCTTCTCTGTTTGCACAAGGCCTCTTTTATCTGAGTTTATTGTCCAGCTTTTTATTTAACTTTTATTTTTGGCAGTACTGGGGTTTGAACTTAGAGCCTGGCACCTACTATACGGGCATTTTACTGCTGAGCCACACCTAGCCCTTCTATGTGCTAGTTATTTTGAGATAGCTATGCAGCTGGTCTCCGAGCTGCCTATTTTTGCCTTTCTATCCTAGCTGGGACAACTACACTAGGCCAAGCTCCCTCCATGGAGACAGAGTACCTCTGACTTTGCTGCTGCAGGCTGCTATGAAACCATGAGTTTCCCAACTTCAGGCTCCCATAAGTATAGGCATGTGAGCACTGCCATGGCCAGATATTGGTTGAGAAGGGGGTTCTGTAAGCTTTTCTGCCTGGCTGGCCTCAAATTGTAATCTCTTTCTCTGTCTCTCAAGTAGCTGGGATTACAGGTGTGAGCCACTGGCACTACTTGGTGTATCGCCTACTTTTATAACTAAATTTTTTTAATGTTTGAATAATACACTACTGTGATTTAAGAATCCATTGCTAAACTGAGCATCGATGATGCCTGTAATCCTAGCTACTCAAGAGGCTTGGGCAGGAAAGTCCATGAGACTCTTATGTCTACGTAATCAGCAAAAACCCAGAAGTTTAGGTGTGGTTCAAGTGATAGAGCTCTCGCCTTGAGTGAAAAAGCCAAGTGCGAATGCAAGGAATCATTGCTAGAATATATAATGCAAAGAGGAAAAAAACTCCCCTTTTTTTGTGTGTTTTGTATTTTAGACCACAGTAACATACTCAGCCGGTCCACATGTAGGAATTTATCATATAGAAATTCTGCTTTCTACTGTTAATAGTTTAGGATTTTCTCTCCTTATAACTACACTAATATTTTTATTTTGGATCTAATGTAGTATTTTTTATTTTATTTTTGGTACAGGCAACTGGGGCTTGAACTCAGGGCCTTGCTTTTTTGCTCAAGGTGGACACTCTACCACTTGAGCTACACCTCCATTTCTGACTTCTTGTTGGTTAACTGGAACCTCTCAGATTTGACTGCTTGGCTGGCTTTGAACTGGGATCCCCAGATCTCAGCCTCCTGAGTAGCTAAGATTATAGACATGAGCCACAGGGGCCCAACTGTAGTTATTTTTAAAATACGGGGCTGGGAAGGTGGTTCCGTGGTAGAGTGCTTGCCTCGCATGCATGAGGCCCTGGGTTTGATTCCTCAGCACCACTTAAGCAAGTGGCGCTGTGGCTCAAGAGGTAGATCGCTAGCCTTGAGCTGAAGAGCTGAGGGACAGCACCCAGGCCCAGAGTTCAAGCCCCACAACCAGACCCCCCCCAAAAAAGTTTAATATAACAGGAAAAACTTTTGCAAATAGAGTTTCTGGGTAAAGAGAATAAATGAAAGTTACTACAGTCAGGTTTGGTGGTACAGGACTGTAATCCTGGCAAATTGAAGGCAAAGGCAGGAGGATCTTGAGTTTGAGGCCAGGCTGGGCTACAACAGTGAGGTTACTTGAAAAGAAAAAAAGGAAGGAAGGAAGGAAGGGATGGAGGGAGGGAGGGAGGGAGGGAGGGAGGGAGGGAGGGAGGGAGGGAGGGAGGGAGGGAAGAGTTAGTAGCGTCTAAAAGTTCCCTTTAAAATACACAAAGTCACAGTTCTCCTGGAAGGCTAAGAACATGAACCATGAAAATGATGGGAATGATCCTAGTAAGGTACTTTGGCCTTCTGAAAGAAGCCGGGGCTCTCTTGGGTTCGATGGAAAGCCCACAAACTAGTGAAAGGAAAGAGGTCATGGATAACGTGCAGGATCCCTGGAGCTGGGCTCAACCAAGACTCTCGCTGGCAAGAGCCTCACTACCACCAGCACAAATACCTGTTCTTATTCATACTCCTTGCAGCACCACAGTGAGTCGGGTGGGAAGCCCAGAGCAGATGGGCCCGGTGAGGACAGTGCCACTGAGAATCATAGAGTGGCAGGCACCCAGGGTCTTGCCATCTGACATCCTGGCCACCGCCTCCCATGGGGACTGCCTCAGTCCAGATTCCGCAGTCAGTAGGGACAGTGGGCTGACCCTGAGGTTTGGGGTGCTGGTTGCCTGCTTGGGACGTGGTCCTTTTGAGGACTCCTCCTTGAGGTGAAATTTGAGGACTGATTTTGGCTACAAAGGAATCCTAGAGCCCAGAATAAAATCTGCCGATGGAGCTGAGCACGGGGTGGCTCAACACCTGTAATCTTAGCTACTCAAGAGGCTGCGATCTGAGGATCCCAATTCCAAGCTACAGCCTGGGCAGAAAAATCCACGAGACACTTCTCTATAATTAACCACCAAAAAGTCAGACATAGAGCTACGGTGTCACAGCGCAAGAGTACCAGCCTTGAGCAAAAAAGCCAAGTGAGAGTGTGAAGTCTTGAACTCAAGCTCTAATACTGGCACGTGCGTGTGTATGCACATACACACACAAATTCTGCCTCTGGGCTTAGTGAGGGGCCCCGGCCTTGGGTGAGAATTCAGAGACATTGAGTCAGATCTGGCCCCTGGCCCCTGCCTTACTGCATCCCATGGTATGTCTGTGCTCTGCAGAAGCTCCCTGCACCTGCCCCAGGGCGCCCCCTCCCCTTCAGGCATGCAGCAGACCGCCTCTGGCCAGCACCACTGACTGCACAGCTCCACAGTCTCATTCTGACTTTAGGATCTGTGATAATCACCACCACAAGGCGCTAGAAAAGTCGCAAACGTGAGGAAGGAGCATAACATTTGGAAAATCGGAGTGCTCCGAGTCCTTGTTTCCCCTCTGAAGGGACAAGATGGAAGCTTCCACGGCTGCAAGTTTTTCTTCTTCCTTACTGAAGTGCTGGCCGTGTAGTGCTGATGTGCTCCCTTGCTCTGGCACCATTGGTGGCTCCTGAGGGCCCAACCAAGCATTCACAGGCTCTTCACAGTCCTCCCTGATCTGATCCCAACCTCTGGTGCTGTCTGCCCAAAATCTGCCCTCATAGGCCACAAGCTTTAAGACCTCTGCATCTCTGTTGGTGCTGTTCACATCCTCAGTGGGGAAGCAGGTTTGTTCAAGCTTTCCCCTGAGTGCAAGCTGCCTCCTCCAAGAAGTCTTTCTGATTGCTCAGCTGGGAGTGATTTCCCTTCCCAGTCCTTTGTGTGATTACTCTAGAGCCCTTGTATTGGCTTAGGCTCTAACGCCTATGCCATTATTGTTGTTGTTCTTGTTATTATTATTATTGTGTGTGTACACACATGTGTGTTGGTACTGGGGCTGGAACTCAGGGCTTCACACTCTTGCTCAGCCCTTTGCAATCTAGGTGGATACTCTACCACATGAGCCACACCTCCAGTTCTAGATTTTGCTCATTAATTCGAGAAAAGAATCTCAAGGACTTTTCTGCCAGAACTGGCTTTGAACCAGGATCCACAGATCTCTGCTTCCTAAGTAGCCACCAGTGCCCAGCTGCCTCTGCTCTCTTGCTGCCAGGTCTTAACCATGCTGTTTCTCTTTCTGTCACATTCCCTGCAGCTCCAGTTACACTCATCCATCTTTTCCTCCGCGTGGATAGAGCCTCCTTCCACCAGGGTTTCCTGTGACTCTTCCAATGCTTCTTCTCCACTAACATCCCTTGGGCTCTGAAGGCACGGATCCTGCCTATCCCACCCACCCTGTGTCCCCAGGCACAAAGTGCTTTCTCCCTAGATATTTGTTACGTGCACATTGTCCGCATTGTTTTCTCCCTCGATTTGTGTCAATATTCCTCTACCATTTACAGATGAGGAAATGAGGCCCAGAGAGGCCAGGGGTTTGCTGTAGTCACACAGCTGGTAGTAGGGAATGAGACTCCAGGTTTAGCTGGCTTCACACATGCCGTTCTCACACTGTCTACTTCCTGAGAACCCTTGCCTTGATGAAGATCACACTGCTGATTGTGAGGGCTCTGGAGCTGGGTTTCTACACTCCAAATTCAGTGCAGCCATTTGCCAGCTTTGTGACACTGAGCAGGCCACTTAGCTCCTCTGAGCCAATCTTTTTTCCTCATTATAACTGTCTCCAAAGGGAACTTAAGGATCAATGAGATATTGATATTAAGAGCTCAGAGACACTGGGCGCTAGTGGTTTGTGCCTGCAATCTTACCTATTCAGGAGGCTGAGTTCTGAAAATCATGGTTCAAAGCCAGTCTGGATAGAAAAGTTGGTGAGATGTTTATCTCCAATTAGCAGGCAAAACGCTATAAGTGGGGCTGTGGCTTAAGTGGCAAAACACCAGCCTTGAGTGAAACACCCAAGCGAGAGTGTGAAGTCCTGAGTTCGAGTATCAGTACTGGGGGCTGGGAATGTGGCTTAGTGGCAGAGTGCTTGCCTAGCATGCATGAAGCCCTGGATTCAATTCTTCAGTACCACATACACAGAAAAAGCCAGAAGTGGCTCAAGTGGTAGAGTGCTAGCTTTGAGCAAAAGAAGTTCAGGGACAGTGAGGCCCTGAGTTCAAGCCCCAAGACTGGCAAAAAGAAGGAAGGAAGGAAGGAAGGAAGGAAGGAAGGAAGGAAGGAAGGAAGGAAGGAAGGAAGGAAGGAAGGAAGGAAGGAAGGAAGGAAGGAAACAAGGAAGACAGGCAGGCTAGCTCAGGGACAGTGCCCAGGCCCTGAGTTCAAGCCCCAGGACTGGCAAAAAAAAAAAGTACCAGTACTGGCACACACACACACACACACACACACACACACACAAAGGAGCTCAGAAATGAGCACTCAGACTACCCCCTCTTCTTGCCCCTCTAGCAATGTGATCAGCAATACCACCCTTTCCAGTCTCCGAGGTCCCCAGCTAGATAAGTCACATCCATGTCCAACATTGAGCAGAGGCACCAGTTGCATGCATTGTGGGACCACTTGCCCTAGCTCCCACCAAATGATGTGTACCCTGCATGCAGGAAAGAGCTCTGAGCCTTGGCCTTCCTGCACCCAGCATGAATCCCAACATATTAAATAAATTGGCTTTGGAGCACAGAGAACATTGATCTTTTCTCCGCTCCTTCACCCTGTATGCTTTCTTTCATGCATCTGGCAATGACTGAGCAACCATTTGGAAGTTACAAAGAGCTAGGTGCTGGTGGTTTGCACCTGTCATCCTAACTACTCAAAAGGTTGAAGATAATGATTCAAGGCCAGCCCAGGAAGGAAAGTTCATGAGACTTTTATCTCCAATCAACTACCAAAAAAGCTGGAAGGGGAGCTGCAGCAGAGTACTAGCCTTGAGCACAAAAGCTGAGAGAGAGCTCCCAGGCCCTGAGTTCAAGCCTTCCAGCACATGCAAGCGCGCACATGCACACACACACACACACACACACACACACACACACACACACACACACACACACACAAAGGTGTAAGAGCAGGAAGGTTGTAGGTCCTACCAGGGGCCTCCTATTAGTCTCAGGACGAGGGAATCACACCCACGGGATATCAATAACCACTTTCACAACCAATGCTTGTGCCAAGAGTAAAAAGTACTCTGAAGCTCAAGGGACCCACAAGGACAGGAACACAGCCGGGAAAGAGAGGAGAGTCAGCACAGTCCAGAAGGAGACAGAAACACAGGACAGGAAGAAAGAACATGGTGCACATAGGATCTGAAAGTAGTGTTCAGTGCAGTGGGGAGGGAGAAGGGGGCTGAGATCAGCAGGGCACAGATCCCAAAGGCAGCCGGAAGCTCTGCCACTTCACAGTGTGGACTTGCTGGGGGTGGGGAGCAAAAGCTCCCTGGTTCCTCCACGCACATTCCAGACCTGATGAATCCTCAGTCCTAGAGGTGGTGTGGTTGAACTGGTCTGGCCTGGAGCTGACAGAACCAGCTGCCAAGCTACCATGATGCTGGTTGAACACCTGGCTCCTGGCCTGGGTCCCTTCACTCTGCAGTGATGAACCCCTTCCTGGCTGTAGGATTTTAGCATATAGCTCTCTGCGTGTGGGCAGTTGGGTATGGACTAAATTGCCCACAGAGTGTGATCTGGGACCCAGGAGTCACAGGTTGCTGAGAGCTGGCTGTCAACAGATGCGGACTGGGACATGGCTCCCATATTCCCGCCGAGATGTATTTCGTAATCCTTGAGCTGACACGCAAGCTCAGTTCCAAGTTCTGCTGACACAGAAAGAGTGATGTCAGGCTCAGGTCCCTGCTGGTCAGCCTCTTGGTAGACTTACTGGCTTTTTTATCTAGGGCCACCTACTGGGACAAGGGCACTCCCCACTCCCCATGTCCACACCCCTGCTGGGAAGACTCCAGGTCAGCGTGCCCTGTGGTGGTCATTGAAGCAGGCTCTGGAGCCAGGCTGCCTGATTCCCATCATCTGAGACATTCGTCCAGTGCCCTAACCACTCTAAGCCTTGGTTTTCACAAAATGAGGGTAATTAATAGAACCAGGCTTGTGGGTGTGGGTGAGATGATCATAAAAAGAGCTCAACATGGTTCCCAACACATAACCAGCACCCAGAAAATGCTAGTTCTTCAGAAGATCTGAGGAACTTGATTCTAAGCTGGCCTAGGCAGGAGAGTTCCAATGAACCATCCAAAAGCCAGAAGTGGAACTCTCAAGTGATAGAGTGCAAACTTGAGTGAAAAAAAAAGAGGGTAAGGGCAAATTCAAGCCCCTGTACTAATCAAAAAATAAAAGGAAGGAAGAAAATGGAAAAGAGGGAAGGGAAAAAGGGAGGAAAGAAGAGAAGGAAGGGGAGGGGAGAGGGGAAAGGAAAGGAGGGAAAAAGGAAGGAAAGAAGGAGGAAGAGAGGAAGGGAGGGAAGGAGAGAGGGGAGGGCCTACAAATATGAACTCAGGAGGGTAGAATGCCTCCCTGTTCATAGGGCTTTGGCATATAGCATTCATTCATCAACTCATTTATTCTTATGTCTAAAGTCAATGGATCCAAGACCTAGGAATAGTAACAAGCATAGGAAACAAAACACATGGCCACCTTAGGTCTTGGGAAAGTGACAATTTCTCTGAGCTTGTTTCTTCTTCAACAAAACAGACAATAGCCATAGCTAGAGTGGAGGATCCGTGAGGAACTTCCATTGAGCATCTGACCACTACCTGACCCAGGGTCAGCCTTTGGACTTGCCTCGCAGGGAATGTACTGGAATGAGGAAAAGGTCAGCAGGCTTGGAATGCATAGGGAGGCCCTCAGCCAGACAGGAGAGAACAGGGAGGGCTACATGAAGACAGAGGCTGGAGGAGGTGGGTGGACAGAAGTTGTGACATGAACGGCGTACCCTGAGCTAGGCTGAGACAACTCGCCTTCCCTCCTTCCACGCTCCGTCACAGAGTGGGCCCTAGCACTGTGGGCCAAGGACCTTGTAAGAATTGTACCAACACCAGTAGAAACTGCATCGAAGCTTGGGTCTCTCAGGATCCCTTGAAGCTACCCAGGGCTTACCAGGGTAGTGATAGAAACCAGGAGTCAGGATAAGGATCTCCTGAAGAACACGTTACTATGTAGAGTCCCACCTCCCACTCCTACTTCAGCAGGCCTGATTGGTCCTGGAATCTGTCTTTCAATAAGAGCTGAGGCTGGAGTCTTGGGATTCTCCTTGGAGGCACAGCCTTCCAGAGAGCTCCAGGCCATAAGCACTCGGGGGACTACAGGATCCAGCCTGAACCAGGTAGGTGGTCAGGCGCCTCTGCAGTGGGCCTTAGTTCTTTTCTACTGCTCCCATTACTCCTTCCTCCACACACTAGTGCGTCACAGGGAGCCCTGATTTTTTTCACCCTCTCTCTGTTCTCCACGATTCCCTCTCCCTTCTACCTGGAGGATTCCCTTTCCTCCTCCAAGGCCAGCTCTAATGACATTGATTGCTCTTTATCCTCTCTTCCCCACGCAACTGATGGTGCCCCATGGTCTCCTATACTTAAGGGATCACCTCCAAGTGTGGTGACTGCGTGTTGGAGGTCTGATGAGGGTGAGGTTGACCCCAGGTGCTTGGAGATCTATCTCGGGAGGATAGAGGGGACCTTAGGGCATAGCATGGAGATATGGTGCTTCAGGGGCCCTGGGGCTGTCTTCACATTGCTGGAGGCTGGTTGCAGGCTAGGAAACAGAACTGCAGGGCCCACAATATGGCAGCAAGGACAAGGCGTGTCCTAGGATGGTGCATTCAGTGCCCAGTAGGAAAGCTTGGCCCTCAGCTTTGTGGTAACAGAAGGCTACCATGGGCCTGTTTGAGGGGTCAAGGGATTAATATTGGCCAGATCACCTGGTGGCAGGCAGTGAACACCCTCTACTTGGGCCTGAGATCCTGACAATCCAATTCTGCCTCTAAGTAATGCCACAGGTAGTTGTATGGCCTCAGATAAGTCACTGACCCTCCATGACCTTCCTTTTCCTTATCTAAGTAGTGGAGATGCTGTGGGTTTCACTGTGAGGTTGTGATCCAGGCCTGGATATGGAAAATGAAAGTCAGAATGTGAAGATAACAGATTTGACTACACGTAAAGTAGACACTTCTGTGTCATGAAGACAGCAGAAGAGCATTCAAAGAGAAGCCAGGAAAGGCAGACAGATGGAATAATGAGGTTAATAGAGGAGAAATGGTCCTGACAAATCAATAAGAGGCAAAAAAGAAAAAGGAAGGATATCTATCAAATAAACACAACTGGCAATAAACATTAAAAAACAAACCTTACTTCCTTACTAATCCAGGAAGTGCATACTTGAAATGCCAGTGAAGGAACATTTGTTTTCATCAGCGCCTCAGAGCCTCACCTGGTAAGGTGCTTGCTCACTTGGTGTTTTACCACTTGAGTCACACCCCTAGCCTGTCATTTTGCTGGTTAACTAAATGTGGACTCTCTTGACTTTTCTGTGGAGGCTACCTTTGAATCACAATCTTCCAGATCTCAGGCTCCTGAGTAACTAAGATTATACCCATGATATCCCAGCCTTTTCTTTTGGCATGCTTGCGTGTTTGTGTGTGTGTGTGCGTGCGCGCGCGCGCGCGCGTGTGTGTGTGTGTGTGTGTGTGTGTGTGTGTGTGTGTGTGTGTGTGTGTGATGGTAGGGATCTGACCCAGGGCCTCACATATGGCTAGGCAAGTGTGAACTATATAATACCACTGAGCTACCTCTCTAGCCCTGGGAAATTTTTGAAAATAATGCTGAGCATCAGCAATAGTGTAGTAGCACTATTTTCCCACACACCATTGTGGAAGTGCATGTCCGCACAGCATGATTCAAAACATTCACACTTTAAAGTACCTCCCCACTTTCCCAGAAAGTGCTCCTGGGCAAATGATAAGCACGCATGTCCAAGAATTCACGTGCCAGGGCATTCACTACAGCACAGTTGCAGTAGAGAAAAATTAGAAAGAATGGAAGTGCCCATTGGTTAAAAGAATGGTGAAATAAATTATGATGTCATCCTACAGTGGGTACAACACAGCATTCTCCAAACCAAGACTGGGTAATCCCAGCAGTTGGGAGGCTGAGGCAGGAGGACTTGAGAATTTAAGGCCTGGGTTAAGACTGTCTGAAACATAACAAAGCAACAAAAACAACAGCCACAAACCCCCACAAGAGCTGGGAGTGGGAGGGTAGCCCCAGGATACAGTGCTTTCTCAGCATGCTCAAGATCTGGGTTTGAAGGCTGGGAAGGTGGCTCGGTGGTAGAGTGCTTGCCTAGCATGCATGAAGCCCTGGGTTTGACTCCTAGTACCACATACACAGAAAAAGCCGGAAGTGGCGCTATGGCTCAAGTGGTAGAGCGCTAGCCTTGAGCTGAAGAGCTGAGGGACAGTGCCCAGGCCCAGAGTTCAGGCCCCATGACTAGCCAAAAAAAAAAAAAAAAAAAAAAAACAAAGATCTGGGCTTGATTGGGTAAATTAGGTGTAGTAGTGCTTGTCTATAAACCCCAGGTCCTTCCTCTATAGTCTAGGCTAGCTTTTGACCTTACCTTCATTTCATGGGTGCTAGGATTACCAGCATGCATCACCATACCTAGATGCCATGTCTTTTATGCCTTCTGTGCCTTACTGATATGCCTAAGATCTCCTCCGCCGAAGAGCAGATATCCTCACCATTAAGTATAATGTTATCTAAAGGTGTTTTACCATGTTGAGTACATTTCCCCACACTTCTAGTTTGTGGAGAGGTTGAACATACATTGAGTATTTTTCTGCATGTATTGTGATGTTCATGTTTTCTTTGTTTGTTTTTTATTCCAAACCTGCTCATACACTAAATCCCATTGCATGTTTGTTATATCTTTTTTTTTTTAACCGTTGAGCCAAACTTTAATTCCTGTGATAAAATATTAGTTAGAAATGTTTCCTTATTCTTTTCATGTATTCTTAGATTTGGTGTGTTAACATTTTGTTCAGAATTTTTACGATCATATTGATTAGGAATATTTGTCTGTAGTTTTATTAATTTATAATGCCTTTATGATACCAGGGCAGTGTGGTATTATACAAGGAGTTAGGAAGTGGTTTCTCCTTTATGTATAGGATTGGTATTTCTTCTTGGTTGGTAGAATTTGCCAGTGAAACCATCTGTGCCTGGAGGGATTTTCATTTGTGTTTTGGTTTATTGGAGTTGTTTTGTTAGAAAGTTTTTCAACTCAAGTTTAATTTTTTTTTTTTTTTTTTTTTTTGGTTCCGGTCGTGGGGCCTGAACTCTGGGCCTGGACACTGTCCCTCAGCTCTTCAGCTCAAGGCTAGCACTCTACCACTTGAGCCACAGCGACACTTCCGCCTTTTTTCTTTTTGCTTATGTGGTGCTGAGGAATCAAACCCAGGGCCTCATGCATGCAAGGCAAGCGCTCTACCACTGAGCCAACTTCCTAGCCCCTCAAGTTTAATTTTTAATCAAGGCACTGTTGGCTAATGCCTATAATCCTAGCTACTCAGATCTTGGTTAGAAGCCAACCCAGGCAGAAAAGTTCAGGAGACTCTTATTCCAAATTAGCCACTGAAAAGTCTAAACTAAAGCTGTGGCTCCAGTGGTAGAGTGCTAGCTTTGAGAAAAACAACAACAACAACAAAAAACTAAGGGACAGTACCCAGGCTCTGAATTCAAGCTCTAGTGCTGGCATAAAAGAAAAAGAAAAGTTTAATTTTTAAAATGGATATGACTATTCATGATAGCTATTTCCTCTTGAGTAAGTTTAGGCAGATTATGTATTTCAGAGAATTTGTTTACTTTATTAAACTTACTGAATTTATGGTCATAGAGTAATTCCTAATAGTTTCTTATTATCCTTTTAGCTTTGATAGGACTGCCCAATCTTGGCAATTTGTCTTTCTTATTTTATTTTCTTGTTTTATTTCTTGATTTTTTTTTACCCCTAGTGCAACAGATTTTACTTTTATTGATTTTTTAAATTGTTCTTTCATTCTGGGTTCCATTGATTTCTACTTGTATCTTTATTTCCTTCCTTATGGCTTCTTTGGGTTTAATTTTTTCTTTTTCCAGCTTCTTGATGTCATTAATTCTTAAGATCATTGATTTTTTTCCCTAGTCAATTAAAATATTTTCTAATTTCTCTTGTGGTTTTCTTTGATTTATGGGCTGTTTATAAGTATGTTTTGTGATTTCCCAAGTATTTGAGATTTCTCAGATACTTTTCTGTTATGGCTTCATTTTGACTCTGCTTGATATAAGAAGTATTTTGTATAACTTAACTATTTGAGTGTTTATGCTATGCCCCAGAATAGAGTCATCTGTTCTGACTAGACTGCTATCTAGACTTACTTAGACTGTTCTGTTGAGCCCAGAGATGCTTTCTATTGCTAGTATGCAAGTACATATATATATCAGTTAGGTCAAGTTGAGGTTATCATTTTGCTCAGGTTTTTTGTATCCTGGTACTGTTATTGAAAGAGTCTCATGATCTTCCTTGCCCAGGCTGGCTTTGAACCACCATCCTCATATCTCAGCCTTCTGAGTAGCTAAGATTACCAGCATGAGCCACCTACTTCCCACTTACCTGTACTTCTTGATTAGGGTTTCCCCAATCCCTCAGATTGGATTAGTTTGCCACAGGGCTCACAGAACTCAAGGAAACACATTGAATGGCTTGTTCTGCAGGAGATCCCAGTGACTAGTGGCTTAAGTGATGGAGAGGGTAAGTTATAGGATAACAGACCATGACACCTTCCAGAAGCCTTTACCTGTTTGAGTGAAGCTGAAAATCCCAAGTTTATAATTCTGCTTTGGTCTTGCTGGTACCTACTCCCCATTCTGAAAATATCAGTCACCAGTTAGCTCATTAGCTTACAAAGAGACATTTATCATTTAAAAAATTTTAAGGGTTTTAGAACTGAATGAATGCCAACAAATAAGGATGAAGACAAATATATTTGTTTCACAAGATTGTTCCTGAAGTCCTGGGCCATACAGGGGTGAAGGGCTGATTTGGAGGCGCTTCAATAAATCAGCTCCAACCCCTACATCTAGATAACAAGTGGGGAAAGTAGTAGTGGAAGGCAGTAGAGAAATTTCCTGAATATGTTCATATTAGGAAGCCAAGGGGGGTCAAGCGTACTAAGTTCTGTGTTCTGGACTTAGGAGCTCTAGGTTTGTTTGTCTAGTTGGTTGGTTATTGCCAGTACTGGGGCTTGAACTCAGAGTCTGGGCACTGTTTGTTAGCTTTTACACAGAACTAGAGGAAGTCAGGGAAAAAACATACAACAGTGGGACCCATCAGCTGCACTGGACATTGATCAAAATGAACTAAGCCACTCAATGGCAGTGACGGGAGGGAGGGAACGAGTGGGAAAGACGGAACAGCTGACGCTATGCAAAACAAAAGAAATGTACATATCACCCAATGTGGAAGAAATAACTGTGTTGTCAGTGATAGACATTTGCCCCATGAGAGTTAGAATGTGTTTGTGACTTTAACTAAGCATCACTATCACACAATACTGTGAAATTTGGGAAATTTATGTAATCAGTCACAATAAAGAATTTGAAATAAAATAAAATAAAACTTGAGCCACAGATTTCCCTAGTTAATTGGAGATAAGAGGCTTGTGGACTTTCCCCCCCAAGATAGTTTTGAACCATGATTCTCAGATCTCAGTCTTCTGAGTAATTAGGATTAGTGGTATGAGCCACTGGTACCCTGGTTGGTTTAGGTTTACATAGAGAAGGATTTGGGGTAAGGGTGAGAGGTAGGCATAATTAAGCTACCTTGGTCAAACTGGAGATGGTTGATTATTATCTCAGTCTGGTTCTTCCAGACTGGCTCCAGAGAAGTGTCATCACTATTCCTTGCTCAAGGGGACAATTTGATCCCCGTGTGAGATTGTTCCTGATTATAGAGGGGGCGGTCTTGGTTCCCATCATGGAGTGATTGATCCCTTTTCAGGGGTCAGTTACACTATAGCAGGGGGGCAAGGGATCTACCTGCAAGTCTTGCTGTTCTTGAATTGGGGTGACTGTGGGTTTAGGACAATGACTGAGACTTTCAAGAACTGCTCCGGGATGTGGAACAGATGTTGTAAAAGCAAAATGCCTTTCTCATGTTGATGCCTTCGGCCTTAAAAGATGATGAGAGAGGCTAGAAGAACAGGGCTATCTCAACCTTGCATTACCAGTTTTTAACAGTCAAATGGTTAGCATACCAAGAGCTGAGCAGCAATCAGACCTGGAGTTTGAAAGCAAAGAAGACAGATGTAAAAGGAAGGCAGCATGGCAATCTTGTCCTGCTTCTTGTTGCCTAACAGGCCCATGCAAAGAGTCTGTGCTTTTAGTCTTAGTTACAATACCAAACGTGAACTTTTCTAGGAAACAGAGAAGGCAGTGCATGTAAACAACTTGATCGATTTGGTAAGTGTAATGAACAAAAGCTTCTCCCTATGACTATCAGACTCAGACCAAGCTTAAGTTCTCTCTTGGCTCAGTCAAAGCTATCTTGTCACTAGAGAGACCTCCATTTACACTACTCACTGACTGGTGGCCTGTCCTTGGGGATGAATTTTTCTGGGGTCCCCTGAAGTTCCTTCAGAAGGTTTCCACACTCAGCCAGTTGCCCCCAGGACCAGTGTGACCCTGCCTCAGATATCTCCTCCCCCTCCCTGAGGGTCATGGCTTTGTTTTCTTCTAGAGACCCAAGATTTCCAAACTCTGTGGTTGCCTTGCCTAGCTAAAAGGGGAAGAAGAGGATAAGCCCAAGGAGGAGGAGGAGGAGGAAGAGGAAAACAAGACAAACAGCCGGTGCCCAGGGACTGTGTCCAGCTGTCTCTTCTCTCCGCAGAGCTAGAAGCTGGGAGCCCCCGCCTTGCCCACCCTCCAGCCCTCCCAGCCCGCTGCTTCCCCAGGGAAGCTATGGGGCTAGGGGCTCTACTGATCCTGCTGGTGGCTACTGCTTGGCTTGGTAAGAGCAAAACTGAGGGTTTGGGTGGGAGAGGGGAGTCTGAGAGTCCCCGTCTCTTCCTGGGAGTCCCTAGTCAGTCCTCATCTCTCTCTCTAGCACTGGGCTTTGGGGTTTTCTCCCATGGACTCCCTGAGTGTCCTGAGCACATCCCTAATCCTCACAGGGCTCTGTGTCCTGTCACCTCCCTGGCAAGTGGCAGCAGTGGTCACGGAGTAGACTAGAAGGAGGCTTTTGGAACCTTGCTGCGTGTACAGGAATTACCTGAAGATCTTGTTGCAGGGCAGATTCTGACACTGCAGGTCTCAGAAGGGACCTGGGACTCACAGAATAGGAAGCCAGTCGTGATTCTAGGCAGAGTCTGGCTCAGAAAAGCCCAAAGGGGCAGTGGTCCTCTCTGAGAGCCTGGGTAAGGAATGGGTCAGAGGGGAAGACAAGAGGTTGCCATCTTTGGCCCAGGGCTGTGGGGTGTCTTATGAGTGATGTAACACAGGAGGAGGTATTGGAAATGACCATAGAGGCTGGGGTCCCCAATCCTCTCAGATGCAGGTGTCAGGGTTTTAGAGAGAGAACTGCACAAGTTTCTGGCCTTGTCTGCCCCAGAGCAGACAGCTGCAGCTGCTGGTGTGTTTGGCCTGTTGGACCAACCAGCATGTTTTATGCCATATCATCTGTGTATTTGGAGGGGCTTAGAGGACGATGGCTTGGCAGGGAGAAGGCAGGTCTCCCTGGGGCCTCCCCACAGAGAGTTACTGGGGAGCTGGTTCCTCTGGTGTCTGACCAGAGTGGTCCACTGAAGGTCTTAGTCTGGCCAAGCGAATCTCTTTGACTTGAGTGTCCTTTTTCTTTTTGCCAGTCCTGGGTCTTCAACTCGGGGTCTGGGTGCTTTCCCTAAGCGTTTTTGCTCAAGGTTAATGCTCTACCCCTTGAGCTACAGCATCACTTCCAAACTTTTCTGTGTATTTTTTTGGAGATAAGAGTCTCACAGACTTTTCTTCCCCATGCTGGCTTCAAACCTCAATCCTCAGATCTCAGCTTCCTGCGTAGCTGGGATTACAGGCCTGAGCTGCCAGTACCTGGCATTTGTCCATTGTTTATTGAGATCTGATTTACCCCCATTAGAAGCACAGATTCTCAAGTGTATATTTTGAGGTTTGATAAACATACATGCATATGTATTAAGATAGAGACAACTCCCTCTCACCCCAGAAAGGTCTGTTGATTTGATTTCACTGCCTTCTCTTCAATCTAGGAATCCAAGCTCCGTGTGTGTGTGTGTGTGTGTGTGTGTGTGTGTGTGTGTGTGTGTGTGTGTGTGTAGAGGTGCTGTCTAGTATCCATCTCCAGGGGAAAGAGAAATGGGGGCCATGAGGATAGGAATTTAAGTTTTGAACCCAAAAGCTAGTGGGAGAGGGTGACTGCAGGGGGTGGGGGTGGGCGTGTCAGAACACCTAGAGACAGAGAGCAGCTGGCTTCTCTCCCTCAAGGGCACTCCTGGGGCTGAGGAGGGCCAGATATGCTGTGTGTAGAGGGGCAGTGATGGTCTTATACCTCCTGGAGATGATGGAGGTGTCTATCAGGCAAGCAGGAGCATGGGGAAGATTTGGGAGCTGAGATGATGCCCACAGAGCAGCCAAAGGCCTCAGCACAGGGAGCATGGGGCTGAGAAAGCTTTCCATCCATCTACTCAGCCAAGCCAGCAGGGGAAGTTGGCAGAGGAAGTAGAGGATATCAACGCAGTTGTGCGTGACTATCCGGGACAACAGGATAGGAGTAATGGAGCCAGATGCCTCTCCCTGACCACATTTCCAGGATATGCTATAGGAGCAGGCTGGGGAAAGGGGAAGAACAGAAGCTGGGCTCATGCCTATAATCCTACTCAGGAGGCTGAGATAAGAGGATCATGGCTAAAAGCCCACCCAGGCAAACATGTCCAGGAGCTGCTCATCTCCAATTAACCAGCAAAAAGCCAGAAGTAGAACTGTGGCTAAAATGGAAGAGCCTTGAGTGAAAAAAGCTTAAAGAAGAGAGTAAGGCCCTGAGTTCAAGCTCCAGTGCAAAAAGAAAAAAAAAAAAGAAGGAAGGGAGAAGAGAAAAACAAAAGAAACAAGAGCAGAAGCAAAGATTCTAAGCTTGGGGAGAGGGTGTTGTGTTCAAAGCTCATGACCTTCAAAGGTTAAAATCTTTACATACCAGACTATAAGTCTCAGAGGGGACTCCAGAAACATATCTATGGAAGTAGTTGTCTGGCAAGGGCAGAAGCAGCCGGGGCAGAAGCGGTGAGGGGGGAACAAGTGTCTACCCACTGTCTCCTCCTCCACAGCCCTCTGGGGTGGGCATGCAGGGTAACTGTCCTCGGGGATGATCAGCCCTCCAGCTGGTAATGATTCCACAGCTCCCAATCCAGGTAGTGTGAGTCCATGCTCCAAGCTTTCTCCTGCACCCCAGCCCTACCCAGGCTGGGAGCAAATAGCACTAACAGACCAGTGCCAGTTCTACTGAGGTTTGCCTGAAGGCTGTGAGCAAGACATCCCTCTTCCTGATGGTCACACATGGCAATCTTGGCAGTGGTCACAGTTTGCACATGATCTCTCTGGCTGAGCTTCTGGATGCTCTAGCAGCATGTTCTGATAGGTTCAATGTCAGACTAAGTCAAGACATTCTGAAATCATCCAGAGAGGAAATCTTGGCAAGTTTGGGCTGGAGGGGAGGGACACCCACTTAAGGTGTTTTAAGACAATCATGGAATACCCTGAATTTATTGTGGGGCTGGCACATGGCTACAAGGCGATGTTAGAGCAGGCCTGGCCAATGGCCTGCTCTCTTAGGGTCCCTGGCTGTCTGGAGCCAGGCAGTGGTCAGGAGGCAGGAAGCAGAAGTGAGACTGTCCCTGGTAGAAGGGCCACAGGCTGAGCGGAAACCTGGGCTGACCAGGGCGCCAGCAGTGTGTTTCCGCCACGCATGCAGGCCAGGGCGCCTGGCAGTCCCCCGGAGGCCATGAATCAGCTCTCACTTCCCCTCCTTCGCCCTATTTCAGGCCCTGGCAAAAAGCTGACACTGCAGAGGCAAACAGCCCTCTTCCCCGAAGGCCTGACAAGGGTTTCAAGTTCTCTTTTTCTCCTTCAAGCAAATTTTCCTTAAAAGAGATTGCTTGTCCAGTACATACAACAGGGCTGGGGTACAGTGAGCAACTTGAAAGCTCACCCCACAGGCCCCGTTTAGGGGTGTGTGTGTGTGTGTATGTGTCTGTCTGTCTGTCTGTCTCTGTCTGTGTCTGTCTGTGTCTGTGTCTGTGTATGTCTGTGTGTGTGTGTCTGTGCCAGTCCTGGGACTTGAACTCAGGGCCTGGGCACTGTTCCTAAGCTTTTCGCTCAAGGCTAGTGCTCTACCACTTGAGCCACAGTGCTACTTCTGGCTTTTCTTTCATGCTTAGAGACAAGAGTCTCACACACTTTCCTGCACAGGCTGTCTTTGAAGTGTGACCCTCAGATCTCAGCCTCCTGAGTAGCTAAGATTACAGGCGTGAGCCACTAGTATCCAGCCTTACGAAGCCTTTATTCAGAGACAGGTGGTCTTCAAAGGCTTTTTAGACATTTAAGCCTTGTAATATGCTAATGAATGGATATGAACATTGTCCCCATTTTATAGGCAGAGAAACTAAGGTACAGAGCCCCTGAGCCATCCCACAGTGCCAAACAGATCAGTAGCCAATGGCAGAAGTGGGCACCAGGCCTGACTCCAGGAACCTCTCTCTCTTTCTCTTTGTTGAGCTAAGATCCTATGTCCCTTTTTATTTCCATGTGTGAATTAAGTCAAAGGACTTGACCAGGAACATCCTATTTGCTTTTTTGAGATCTTCCTTGAACCAGGCCCTAGGCTTGTTGCTGGGAACATTTATAAGGGGGTTGAAGAAGCTCACTCCAGAGAGAAGGACAACATTATAAGGCAGTGAAGATGGAGTCAGGGCGCTGGGGACCCTGTGTGAACAGCATTATAGGTGCCAGGCCCAGGGGGGTTCTAACCTTGTTCTCCTGGGATCAGGGATGTGAGTCCAGCCCTAACACAGCTGGGCCGAATGATCAGTGTGCCCTGGCTTGTTCACAATGATTCCTGGTACCATCCCTGCCATGTGACCTCCCATCTCAGAGTCAGGAGACTCTGGGGTCTAACCTCATGCTTCACTTCTACCTTCTACCTCCTCCAGGCCAGGGCACCCCGGTCATTGAACCCCGTGGACCGGAGCTTGTTGTGGAGCCAGGGACAGTGGTGACTCTGCGGTGTGTGGGCAATGGCAGCGTGCAGTGGGATGGCCCCACGTCCCCCCTCTGGAACCTGGATCCTGACAATCCCAGCAGCATCTTGATCACAAAGAATGCCACCTTTCAACACACAGGGACTTACCGCTGCTCAGAGACCGGGGGGCTTTCGGGGGGCACTGCCTCCATTCATCTCTACGTCAAAGGTGAGGATCCAGCCTCTTCCCAAGAGGCCTGGCCCAGCAGATGCCTCTGACAGGCAGGAGGGCTGGCTATTATTAATATCCATCGTCAGCCAGCTGTGTATTTGTTGGGTGTTGACCGTGAACAAAGCCCTGCGGCTGTGACTCTAATTTCATGTGGTCTGCCACAATAACTCTGCAAGATGGGTTCTATGATCACACTCATTGTCAGGATAGAGTCACTAACCTGAGGTCACACAGCTTTGAATAGCCCAGGATACACCTGGCTCCAGAAGCCCATCCTGAAGCTGGGTGCCCGGGGCTCATGCCTCTCATCCTGAGCTACCCAGGAGGCTGAGATCTGAAGAAAAGCCCACTGGGGCAGGAAAGTCTTCCAACTAAGCAACAAAAAGCCAGGAGTGGAAGTGTGGCTCAAATGGTAGAGTGCCTTCCTTGAATGAAAAAGCTAAGGGACAGTGTCCAGGCAACTGAGTTCAAGCCCCAGTACTAGCACGGAGAAACAAAACAAAACCCACCCTGAGGCTGCCTGAATGGTCCTGGGATAGCCAGGGCAAAGATCAGTCATCTGACCCTGTCACCACTATCAGTTGCTGCAGTACTTTTGACCTCATGTCCCCCTTTACCCAGACCCTGTCCGACCCTGGAAGCTGCTGGCAGAAGAGGTGACAGTGTTTGAGGGTGAGGATGCTGTGCTGCCCTGCCTGCTCACTGACCCAGCTCTGAGCGCACACGTCTCGCTGATGCGTGAGCGTGGCCGACCTGTTGGGCGCCACATCGTCTACTCCTTCTCACGTTTGCATGGCTTTACCATCCACAAGGCCAAGTACCTTGACAGCCACTACTACCAGTGCAGAGTCTCGGTGAATGGCAGGGTGGTCCCGAGTCTTGGCATCAAGCTCAAAGTGAATAGAGGTGAGTAGGGCACAAAGGCCCCGACCAGGTAAGAAGGTTAGATTGGAAGAAGGTTAGAGCCAGCAGCTATGCAGGCCGTGGCTGAGGCCGCTGGACAGCCACAGATGTGTCCCTTCATCCAGTTTGGGCACTCACAAGACAAGACGCATGGAAGTAACCAATAGGCTGCACGATGGACCAAAGAAAGGGATCATGGGAGCTTGGCTGACTCCACTTCCAGAGAAACTGGACTAGAGTCTCTTTCAACCATAGCAACAGACACAGAGGTTAATTCCAAATCTGCTGTGTGGCAGGACTACCTAACAGCCTCTGGAGTCAGATAGAGAGAAAGTTGATCCAGATATGATCCAGTTTATTTTTCTTTATTTTTGTATTATGCCAGTACTAAGACTTTAACTTAAGGCCTGGGTGCTGTCCCTTAGCTTTTTCACACAAAGGCTGGTGCTCTATCACCTGAGCTGCAACTGCACTTTCAGTTTTTGGAGTTTAAGTCGAGATAAAGGCTCACAGACTTTTCTGCCCTGACTGGTCTCCAACAGTGATTCTCAAATCTCAGCCTCCTGAGGAGCTAGGATTACAGGCATGAGGCACCAGCACAAGGCTCTACCTTATTTTTCCCAAAGTCACTGGCTCTTGCAAGAAGCTGAGGTTGTGGTGGAGGCATCAGAGGAAAGACAGGAAGCCCTGGTTCAGGATGGCTGCAGCATAATGTTTAGAGTAGAGACTAAGGGCTGGTGATGAAGAACATGGACTGTCACAGGACTTGCTGTGGGGGAAAGTGAGGCAGTAGGGCTGCCTCCCAGGATTTGGGATGAGAGGATGGTATGTGGGACCCTGGATCATGGCAGGAAGCAGAGTCACAGCAAAAACCTCTTCTCCTACTTCAGTCCTCAAAGGGCCTCCCGCCTTGACACTGGAGCCTACAGAGCTGGTGCGGATTCGAGGGGAGAATGCCCAGATTACATGCAAAGCCACTGAGCCTGGCGTCCACTTCTACGTCTTACTCAAACACGGAGACACCAAGGTTGGTATGCAGGGGGACGGAAGAGGGAAGTTGGGCTATCTTCCTGGTACACAAAGCCCCCAGGGCAGAGTCCCAAGGCTGCATGTCAAACTGACTCTCTAATCTCAGGCCCAGAGAAGGGAGAAGCCTTGTCCAGGGTGTCCCTGCCAGGTAGTAGCTGAGTCAGAACCAGGACTCAGGCTTGTGGCAAGCAGAGGAAGGCAGGACCCGATCCCCCTGGACCCCTGTGGCCTTTGCTCCATCCAGCCTGTAGAAAAAAGCCAGATGTGAATTCTCTGTGACTTACCAAGTGAAGCCCAGGGTACCTTCAAATCCAGAGATATAAGGGCCGTTTCAGAAAGACTAGGAGAGGCAGAGAAGGGATGGTCCCAGGAGGCAATGGCAGGAAGCGGATTCAGACAATGGTTCCCTCTTCTTCTACCCCCAACTCGGTGCACACAGAGTGCCAGGTACAGCCCCAAGGCCTTTGTACGCCTATCTCACTTAACCTTACTACAATCTAGGGACAGGATGCCTGTACTGATCCAATGTAACACACGGGAAATTGAGGCGTAACGTCCAGTGCCTTTGCCAAGGACCACCAGATAACAATATTAAAGGCTGATGATTTGCTCTCAGATCGCTCTCTTTTTTTCCTTCTTTTTGTTCTTTCAAGACAGGGGCTCATTATACAGTCCAGGCTATCCTTGCATTGGTGATTCTTGTACCTCATCCTCTCGAGTGTTGAGATTACAGACATGCATTGCCATACTGACTTTATTTTTATTTACATATGTAAATAGCTATGTATTTACTTTTGCATTGCTGGAGATTGAACCTTGGAACCTGCGCATGCTAGGCCAATGCTCTACCATCAAGCTATATTATATCCCCAGCCTCAGGTCATCCTAATCACTAAACAATCTTGGTATATCATCTCCATCCTCTGCAGCTCAACATCTCTCAAGAAGTTGACTTCCAGGATAACAAATATCATAAAGTGCTGGCCCTGAACCTGAGTGCTGTAGACTTCCAAGACTCTGGCAATTATACCTGCCTGGCCACCAATAGTATGGGTGTCCGTTCCAAGTCTATGATTCTCCAGGTGGTAGGTGAGCATCAGGTGGTGGGAGGGGCCAGAGGGGATCTGAGGAAAGAGAGGCAGCAGGGTTTGATTGAAGGATGGGAGGATGTTGCTTTTTTTTTTTTTTTTTTTTTTTTTTTAATTCTAGTACTAAGGCTTAAACTCAGGGCCTGGGTGTGGTCCCTTGGCTTTTTTGCTTAAGGCTAGCACTCTACCACTTGAGCCACAGTGCCACTTCTGACTTTTGGGTGGCTAATTGGATATAAGAATCTCACAAACTTTTCTAAGAGGCTAGCTTTGAACCTTGGTCCTCAGATCTCAGCCTCCTGAGTAGCTAGGATTACAGATGAGAGCCACTGGCACCCAGCTTCATGCACACATTTCAGATAAGACAGCTCCAGGAGGCTGGGTGCCAGTGGCTCACGCTTGTAATTCTAGCTACTCAGGAGCCTGAGATCTGAGGATCTCAGTTCGAAGCCAGCCAAGGCAGGAAAGTCCATGAGACTCTTATCTCCAGTTAATCACAGAAAAACCTGGAAGTAACACTGTGGCTTAAGTGGTAGAGGGCTAGCCTTGAGCAGAAAGGAACTAAGGGATAGCGCCCAAGCCTAGAGTTCAAGCCCCAGTACCAGTTAAAAAAAAAAAAAAGATACCTCTAAGCAGTCCCAGAGGTCTTAAGGCAGGACTGTGGGTATCACTTTCATGGGATGAGGTGGCCAGTGGGGCTAGAATGAAATGAGAGGAAGAGAAGTACATGATGATGTCAGGAAGACGTATAAACTAGGAAGCCAGCAGACCTATAGGAGCCCATGTAAGGATTTGAGGCTTTTCCTCTTGAAAAAGATGAGGAAGGCTGAACAGGAGCGACATGATGAGACTTGAATGCGACAAGATTTAAAGGGCTTTCTGGTGCCTTACTAAGTGTGTTTGCAGGGAGGTAAAGGGGGAAGAAGGGAGATAAATTAAGACACCACTGCAGCCTGGCACTGATGACTCACATCTATAATCCTAGTTACTCGGAAGGCTGAGATCTGAAGATCTTGGTTCAAAACCAGCCTGGGCAGACAAATCTGAAAGACTCTTATCTCTACATGGTAGAACCAGAAACCTAAAAGACATCACTCACTCTCTGAGTTCAAGCCCTAGTACTTGCAACAGTCAGGCAGAGGTGGTAGAGCTCGAGAGAGGCGATGGGGTGAGTGGGAAGTGGATGGTGTTAGCAACTTGAGATGTTTGGCTGGTGGGAGCAGAGGTAGCAGAAGTCTTTGGGCACATAGTAGTACTCAAAGCCTGGATCAATGGGAGATCACTAAATGAACAAATGAACTCAGGTGTCTTCCCACCAATATTACATTCCAGAAAGTGCCTACTTGAACTTGACCTCTGAGCAGAATCTCCTCCAGGAGGTGACTGTGGGAGAAAGCCTCAACCTCAAAGTCAAGGTGGATGCCTACCCTGGCCTACAAACGTACAGCTGGACCTATCTGGGGCCCTTCTTTGACCACCAGCCCAGTCTTGATTTTATCATCAAGAAGGACGCATACAGGTATCTGCTACACTTTATGTCTATACTGCTCCACAGCTACATGGAAAGTGCCTAAGTCAGGATTCAGGATCTTTGGGTATTGTCCTGCCCTTCCATGTGAACTTTCAAGAGTCCAGTCACCTTTCTGGGCTTTATTTCCTAGAAAGATCTCGCTATGTGGACCTGAGCATCAGTTTTCTGTTTATGATTTGGATCAAGTTGTGTGTGTGTGTGTGTGTGTGTGTGTGTGTGTGTGTGTGTCTGAGGGCTTGAACTCAGGGCCTGGGTCTTGTCCCTTAGCGTTTAGACTCAAGGCTTGCACTCTACCACCTGAGCTACAGATCCACTGCTGGCTTTTTCATGGTTAATTGGAGATAAGAGTCTCATAGACTTTCCTGCCTGAGTTAGCTTTGAACCTTGATCCTCAAATCTCAGCCTCCTGAATAGCTAGAATTATAGACGTGAGCCACCAAATCAATTTCTTATCTAATGCCCATATCCTTGGATATCCAATGCTCTTCTCAGCAATTCTACCATTGTTTTTGAGGTACTTTTTTTCTTCTTTTTCTTTTCTTTTCTTTTTTGTTGGTCATGGGGCCTGAACTCTGGGGCTGGGCACTGTCCCTCAGCTCTTCAGCTCAAGGGAGCGCTCCACTGCTTGAGCCACAGCACTTCTGGCTTTTTTTGCTTATGTGGTGCTGAGGAATCAAACCCAGGGCCTCATGCATGCAAGGCAAGCGCTCTACCACTGAGCTACCTTCCCAGCCCTCTGTGAGATTCTTATCTCCAAGTAACCACCAAAAAGCCAGAGTGGAGGTGCAACTCAAGTGGTAGAGCACCAGCCTTGAAAGACAAACCAAAGGAAGAGTACCTTGACCCTGAATTCAAGTCCCAGTACCAGCATTTTAAAAATTACACACACACACATGTGTGTGTGTGTGTGTGTGTGTGTGTGTGTGTGTGTATATATATATATATATATATATATATATATATATATATATATGTATATATATTATACCTCATGCCTTTAATTCTAGCTACTGAGATCTGGAAGGTCACAGTTCAAAATCCCTCAGATATGAATTCCACCTTAACTGGAGCATGATAGGATATCTGTTTCCCTAGGTTCTATAGTATCCTAGCCATCCTCCAACATCAACATTTTCTAGAAATCGACTTTAATTCCAGAACCCCCAAGTCTTTGTCTCCTGAGATTTCACCGAGATAGCCCTTTGTCCCTCTCTTCCAGCCTGCAGTTCTCCTTGGTCCTCCCGGACCTGGTTTTCTAGCATCTCCTTACCTAGCTAGAGCTGAAGCTCTGGACTCAAAGCCCAGGAGCCTCTGGATAGTTCAGTGGTCTGTGCCCCATAGGCTTGTGGAAGCGCACAGGAAGCTCCTTTGAGAAGCGATGCTCTGGGCCATGTGGGTGGGTGGGGCACCAATCAGCCACCAAAATTTCGCTCGTGTAATTTTAGGCTCATGATGCATGTTTGAGTCATCCAAAAAAAGTGAAGTTCTTTTCAATTGAAGGAGGGGATGTTAAGTCATCTCGAGAACTGACTGTCTATGCTCACTCAAGTAGCACATATATGAGAATTGGGATCGGGTAGAGATTAACCAGCCTCCTGCTCAAGGACAACATGAAAATTCATGGTGTTACCAGCACCGGATGCTGGTGGCTCACGCCTGCAATCCGAGCTACTCAGGAGGCTGAGATCTGAGAATTGCCGTTTGAAACTAGCCCAGGCAGAAAAGTCTGTAGAGACTCTTATCACCAATTAACTCCCAAAAAGCTGAAAGTGGAGCTGTTGCACAAGTGGTAGAGCACTAGCCTTGAGCAAAAAGAGCTCAGGGACAGCACTCAGGCCCTGAGTTCAAGCCCCACGACCATCACCACCACCACCAACAAAAAGCCTTTGGCATATAGAACCTTCTACAAATGTCAGTTCTTTTTTTGTGAGTATATCGGCCCTGGGGCTTGAACTCGAGGCCTGAACACTGTCTCTGAACTTTTTTGCTTAAGGCTAGTGCTTTACTACTTCAGCCATAGCTCCACTTTTGGCTTTTTTGTTAGTTTAATGGAAATAGGAGCCTCATGGACTTTCCTGCCTTGGCTGGCTTTGAATTCTCATCCTCAGATATCAGCCTCCTGAGTAACTAGGATTACAGGGTGAGCCATCAGTGCCCAGCTGCATTTTTGTTTTTTTTTTAAAGTGGTGCTTGGGATGGAGGCTCTTCTCCAGGACCTGCAGGCTGCTATGTCACTGAGCCTCACTCCCCAGCTGCATGCTGCCTTTTTATCCCAAAGTCTAACATGACTGCGGGTATCTTCTGAGCAAGAACTAGTCCTTTGCTAGCAGTTTTTGTCAGTACTATGGGTTGAACTTAGGGCCTTCTACTTACCAAATGAATGCACTCCTCCAGCCCCTTTTTACATGTGTGTGTGTGTGTGTGTGTGTGTGTGTGTGTGTGTGTGTGTGTGTGTGTGTGTGCACGCGCACGCACACAGGCCAGTCCTGGGGCTTGAACTCATGATCTGGGTACTGGCTGTCCCTCAGCTCTTCAGCTCAAGGCGAGCGCTCTACCACTTGAGCTACAGCGCCACTTCCGGTTTTCTGGTGGTTTATTGGAGAAAGGAGTCTCACAGTCTCTCCTGCCCAGGCTGGCTTTGAACCGCGATCCTCAGATCTCAGCCTCCTGAGTAGCTAGGATTACAGGCGTGAGCCACCAGCGCCCGGCTCTCTGAGCTTTTTTGCTCAAGGCTGGAACTCTAGCGCTTGAGACAAAGCTCCATTTCCAGCTTTTTGGTAGTTAATTGGATATAAAAGTCTCAGGGACTTTCTGCCTGGGTTGGCTTCAAACTGTGCCAATCCTCAAATCTCAGCCTCCTGAGTAGATAGGATTATAAGCACGAGCCACTGATGTCCAGCCACATTGGTAATTTTTATTTTTAAGTTAAGGCCTTACTTTATGCCAGTCTGGCTTAGGTTGCAATCAATCCTCCTGTTTGTGCTTCTGCATGTTGCTGTGGTAATAAACATACCCACTACGCCCAGTCATTGTGCTTTCCCTATAGCATAGATAACAGATAACTACACCCAGCCATAGGTTGAAAAAGAGTCTCAGGAACTTCATTTCTCTTGGGCTGGCCTTGAATGATAGTCTCCTGATTTTCTCCTCCCAAGTAGCTAGGAAGCACTTAGATTTTGAATGTATTTTCTGCCTGAACAATACATTTATGTCTGTAATAAAGGCCCAGGCACTGGTGGCCTGTAATGCTTGTAATCCTAGCTATTAGGAGGCTGAGAGCCAAAGATGACAGTTCAAAGCCAGGCCAGGGAGGAAAGTCCGTGAGACCTTTATCTCCAATTAACCACCAAAAAATCGGAAATAGAGGTATGTCACCAGTGCCAGAGTGCCAACCTTAAGCAAAAAAGTTGAAGGACAGCACCCAGGTCCTGGATTCAAACTCCAGTACTGGAAAAAAAGGAGGTTGGGGGCACTGTTAAGAGCCCACAGTGAGTCAGGTCTGTCATTGCGCTGAACACTATTTTGTTAATCCTGAGGCCAAACCTATAAATTATTAGTGTCCTCATAGCAAAAGAAGCAGAGGATTGAAGAGGTTAATGAGACAGGGGCACAAAGACAAGACCATTAGTCAAATCTAGAGCACAGAACCACAGCCCTAGGTCCTACCTCTTATCCCCACCCACAGTGTCTTCTCAGTAAAGCTCAGTATTTCAGAGATTCTTAGTGAGGATGACTATGAAAGCTCAGCCTGATGACAGTGATAAAAGCAGGAGACCTACAGCAGGTGTGGTTGTACATGCCTGTAATCTCAGCACTCTGGAGGCTCTCTAGGAAGACCCTGTCTCAAGCAAAACTGAACATTTCAGATGGGACCAGTGAAAGAAACAGGGTGAGCACTGTCCCGCTCTCAGTGTCACCCTCTTGAGTTTCTGGCTCAGCCGAGGCTTCTGTGCCACTTTTCCAAAAGGGAGCCAACTCCTTTCAGATTGTTTTCTGAGGCCCTGTGTCCACCAGGGCCATACAGACCAGGGCTCCCTGCTGACTCCCTCCCCCCCACCCGCCCATCACCAGCAGGTACTCTACCCTCCTCTCCCTGCCCCGCCTGAAGCCCTGGGAGGCGGGCCGCTACTCCTTCAGGGCCCAGAACGCAAGAGGCTGGAGCGCGTTGACCTTCAACCTCACCCTGCAATGTGAGTGATGGGCTGGGGCCGGGGTGTAGGCACCCCTCCATCTCAAGGCTCCAGATGAATTAGGAGGGAGGGGGAAAGTAGGCCCAGTCAGGAGAGGGACCTTGGCCTCTGGCCTCTGGGACTGATCTCTTCCTCCCTCGCTCTTCCCCTCCTCCTGTCACCCTCAGATCCTCCCAAGGTCAGTGTGACGTGGGCCCGCATCAATGGCTCCAATATCCTCTTCTGTAATGTCTCTGGGTACCCTCAGCCCAATGTGACATGGCTGATGTGCCGGGGCCACACAGATAGGTAAATGGACTGCTCGCTCTACTTGCGTGGGGGGCTCAGGAGATGGGCCAGGGTAGGGATGGGGCCACCAGGAATAGGAGAGGTAGCCCTGAGCGACCTCCTGTTGGCCCTAGATGTGAGCGAGCACAGATGTTGCAGACCTGGGAGGACTCAGAACTCAAGGTGCTGTACCAGGAGCCCTTCCGCAAAGTGATCGTGCAGAGTCAGCTGATTGTTGGGACCTTCCAGCACAATACGACCTACGAGTGCAGGGCCCACAACAGCGTGGGCAACAGCTCTGAGACCTTCAGGGCTGTCACCGCAGGTAGGCCTCCATCCTTCTCCCTTCCAGCCAAGGTAGACATAGGGGGAGGGTCCTGGGATCCAACTCCCTCCCCACCCACAACAAGGGAGCCAAGGCCAGAGCTCCTATTTGCAGCAGACGCAAGTGATCCTGAGTTCTACCTCTCTGGTCCATCCCAGGGTCCTCTTGTCCCAGGAATCCTGAGGCAGCAACATGGGGGAGTCTGACTCAATCAGAGGAGAGTGATCAGGAGGAAAACTCAGGGAAGTCCAGAGAGCACAGTCTGGAACAAGCTGGCCCCTTAACTCACTCCCTAATTAACACATACTGCCTTTGCTGTGCATCAGGTCTCAGACACATTTGGTCTCTGTTTCTTCCAGGCCACAGCATTCACAGACCTTTAATAACCTGGTTTCAGCCCTCATTCTATGTCCTTAGGGAGGCTCTCTGGTCACAGAGGGGACAGGGAGAGTCATGGCTCAGAGATCATGTCACTCATGTGCCCCAGCCATTGGCCTTAGAGCAACTATAACCAGGCCCTTTGCACTCTGATAGCTGTGGTACTTAACTCTCTTGCAGCTGCTTGCTGTGTAAAAGCCAGTAGGGTGGGGCTGGGAAGGTGGCTCAGTGGCAGAGTGCTTGCCTGGAATGCATGAAGCTCTAGGTTCGATTCCTCAGCACCACATCAACGGAAAAAGCCGGAAGTGGCGCTGTGGCTCAAGTGGTAGAGCGCTAGCCTTGAGCTGAAGAGCTGAGGGACAGTGCCCAGGTCCAGAGTTCAAGTCCCACAATCAACAACAACAAAAAAAAAGCCAGTAGGGTGCTCATCACATACTGTGCATGCCTTGAGCTGGCAGGCATTGTCATTGTTTTTTTTAATCATCATGGGGTTTGAACTCTGGCCTGGGCACTGTCTCTGAGCTCTTCATCTCAAGGTGAGTGCTCTACCACGTGAGCCACAGAGCCACTTCCAGTTTTCTGGTGGTTAATTGGAGATAAGAGTCTCATGGACTTCCCTGCCACACAGGCTTTGAACCAAGATTCTTAGATCTCAGCCTCCCGAGAAGCTAGGATTACAAGTGTGAGCCACCGGCACTCAGCTAGGGCAGACACTGTCTTAATGACCTCTCACCTCCCAAGGTGGTCAGTCCTATCTCTCTTCCCATTTGGGACATGCTAAACCTGAACTTCCGAGAGAAATCATGCATTCAGTGTTCCCCAGAATGAGATTTGACCTGGGAGTCCAATCTGGTTTAGCAACAGAATGAAATTGTATCTTTCAAAACACATAGAGAGAACTCAGGCTACCAATGCAAGCAAAAGCAGAGACCCCAAACCCATACCCTGGCTCGGAGACCTTTCAAGACCTGTTTATTACCAAAGGCCATATGGGGACACTCCAGGAAGTTACATGAGATGTAACTTCCAGAAGTCCGTCTGAGTGCCAGAGGCAGAGGTGGTGGCCCCATCACTAGGGGAATGGGCACACCTTGGCTGAACACTAGGCCATATTTTTTCACTGGCAGCCGCTGGCACTCATTACTCCTGTGGTCTCTTCTAGACCCAGCAGGCTGGGGCTCTGGATGGAGCTTGGTGTGGACAGCCGGCTGGCAAGGTCACCTCCCTGAGGTCTGTGTGAAGCTTCATTCACACAAGTGTTTATTGAGCACCTACTGTGTTCCAGACAGCTAGCTGGCCTGGTGTCGGGGAGGGGAGGGGACTTGGTGGTCCCTCTGCCTTCTCCATCTTCTGGTCTGTCCCTCCAGAATCTGTTGCGAAGCCCCCCGAGGCGTCCCTCTTCATGCCGGTGGTGGTCTCCTGCCTGGTTGTCATGACCTTCCTGCTGCTGCTGCTCTTGTACAAGTACAAGCAGGTGAGCTGGGACAGAGGGAGCTGGACAGCCAGACGAGGTGGACACCACGAGGCATGATCCGCCCTCCTCAGTTTCCCTTTCTGTATGGTGGGCCCAAGGTGACTTTGTGTGTGTGGGGTGCACGCTTGCATGCATGTGAAATCAGGGTCTTATACTATCATTTCGCTTTTTTACTCAAGGCTTCCACTCTACCACTTGAGCTATACCTCAACTTCTGGTTTTTTGCTGGTTAAATGAAGTAAGAGTCTCCTAGACTTTTTTTTTTGGGTCCGGTCATGGGGCCTGAACTCTGGGCCTGGGCGCTGTCCCTCAGTTCTTCAGCTCTAAGGCTAGCGTTCTACCACTTGAGCCACAGCACCACTTCCGGCTTTTTTCTTTTTGCTTATGTGGTGCTGAGGAATCAAACCCAGGGCCTCAGGCATGCAAGGCAAACGCTCTACCACTGAGCCACCTTCCCAGCACACTCCTAGACTTTTTTTTTGGCCCAAGCTGGCTTTAAACCTTGATTTCTCAGATCTCAGCCTCGGAGTAGCTAGGATTACAGGCATGAGCTACCAGTGCCCAACTGGTCTCTCCAAGCCTCTGTTTCTCCATTGTAAAGCGGGTTCATCACAGCAGGCTGTTACATGGGAGTCTTGGCCTGCGGAAAGGACTGGCAGAGCTCAGTGGTAGGGCCCGTGCCATGGACACAGGGGGCAGTGAGCTGGGGACCCAATTAGCTCACGCCTGGTAGGGTTGGATGGGTCTGAGGTTGGCATAATCTCCTTGACAACCCCCCAAAGTGGTTGTTGGGTGCTGCTCGCCACCTCCAGATCCAGGACTTCCTCACTCTGGCGATCACCTGTTCCTTCCCCAGAAGCTGGGTGCTTCTCCAAAACTCAGAAAACTATCTCCCAGTGCCCCTCAGAGCAGCCCTGGGCTGCCCAGTAAGCCCTGTAGAGGTCCCAGAGCCCTGTAGTCCTTCATGCCTGGGCTGACCACCTTCCTTGGCTGTGGTCTCTCTCCACAGCCCCATCATTTTTTGTGTGCTCCTCCTGAGGCTTGAACTCAGGCTCTACGCACAGTCCCTGAGCAGCTTCTTTTGCTCAAGGCTAGCACTCTACTGCGTGAGCCACTGTTCCACTTCTGGCCTTTTGGGTGTTCATTTGAGATTCAAGTCTCTCAAGTTTGTCTGCCAGGGCTGGTTTTGAATCGTGATCCCCAGAGCTGTCTACTGAGTAGCTGGGATTCCAGATGTGAGTCACCAGTACCTGACCCTACAGGGTCATGTTCAGAATATGTACTTCCAGCCACCCTCTGATTTCCCAGCCAGAGGCTCAACTGGCCCCTGAGTTCCCCACGAAGGCCAGGCACAGACTTGCCCCCTAGGCTGCCCTCCTCCTCGACAGGTTCTTCAGCTTGTCCAGGCTGATGTGCTCCTATCAAATCAATTATCTCCCTGCCTTGGGGCCTGTGGGGATTGGGCCTGATCTGTCACCACTACCCTGGTCCTGTGGTGGAAGACTTGTTTCTCTCTCAGAGCTGAGTCATCACCTTCTGTGCTTCAGAGAGGTTACAGGAGAAGCAGAAAAGGGCAGGATTCAGCTGGCCACAGGGAGGAAGACTCAAAAAGGGAAGGATGGTAAAGAGGAGGCCCGACAGGAAAGCCACCGGAGAGTCTAGGATTCTTGTCAGCCCTGAGCTCTGAGGAGGACAGGGGATAGCAGAGCTTCTAGAAGGATGGTCTGGAGGCAGATCACCCACCCTATGGAACCAGCTGCCTGACAGGGAGAGTAGCTGGGACTTTGGCCACTTCCATCCCCAGAAGGAAGTTAGGGGTGGGCGTGGGGCTTAGGCCCCTGTGTACCCGCTAAATAGAATGACGCATGCGGATTGTCTGGCCTGGCTTACAGGCAGTGCTCATGAGGCACTGCTGCTGGCTATTGCTATTCCTGGAATCAGAAAATCAAGCCCAGAGCCCCATGCAACCCAGCCCATGGGTGACACAGGGATGGGGGTGGGTGGGAGGTGTTTGTGCAGAGAGAGGAGGAAGATGGGACTCCTGACACAGGCAGGAGAGTCAGGACGCAGATGTGAGAATCTAGCCAAATTCTTCTTTCTCCCCCAACCTGTCCCACAACACCGGACCCCTGCCCAGCGGGAGAGAGAGGTATGGAGGGAGCTGACTCAGCCCAGCTGTGGAGGGCCGAGGGGGGGGGTAGGGAGGGGAGGGAAGACAAGAGAAGCAGAAGTGGTTCAAAGCCACAGAGGCTCCTGGAGCTGGAAGTAGCAGGAGCGGTCAGAGAATTCCCCTCCTTAAGCCCTGTCTGGTGTTAGGGTTAGAACATCCCCAACCATCCTTGGAGACTCAAGAAGTTCCTCTCTGTCGCATTTCAGATTCTCCTCACAAGCCATCATGGGTGTTCTTAAGTTTATCTGTGGCTAGCCCTTCTGAATCAGGGCCCAGAAGTCCTTCTTAGTGTCTAACTGCAGTCTTTTCTCTCAAATTACCAACTGGAAGCACCTTCCCATGGTTATCTAGAATCTTTTTCTCTTAACCTAGCAATACTTGAAGCCCTGGGCGACCTGCTTCCCACCTGTTCACACACTGTTAGCTTCCCTAGCTGCAGTGCCAGCAGCTAAGCCCAGCCCAGCCAGTCCCTGTCCCTAAGACCTGGCTGGACAGAAAGTGGGTCTGCTGACAGTCAAGGCCTCATTGTCCTCCAGCACACCAGCCCGGCTTGTACTTTTCTGAACACTTGGTTTTCCCTCCGTACTTCTTATGGGTAGCCATCGGCATGATGCCCCTGTGCAGTTACCCCTGGAGCAGGATAAGGAGAGTCAGCTGTTCCTCCTGCCTAAGCCCCACCTCCTGGCTCTGCCACCTGCAAGCGGCATGGAGAATCCAAGGAGGAACTGGCATCAGCTGGAAGCCCCTTGTCTACTGACCTCAAGTCTTGGCAATATCAAGTCAGATGACTCCACCTCTGCACACATCCCTGTGTCTCCCCTTGGAGTTAGAAGGGAACTCACCTGATCACCACCATCATAACCTTCCAGCTCTGGAACCTTCCCTCATCTTCTCTAAGCTACCCTCATGTCCTTCCGGTCCCCTGAACTTACCAGGATCATCTCCACCTCAAGGCTACAGCATGTGCAGCCCTGCTAATTGTCTTCATGGACTTACTTGAAAATGTCTTACCTTGTTAAGAACTGAAGTCCTTTCTCAGCCACTTCCCTACAAACTACATAGGCTAAAAATTTGTGTTGCTTTGTTGGGAACAGATGCTTAGGAGATGAAACCATTGTTCAGCCCTCAAAAGGAAGGGTATTCCAATACACACTATAACATGGAGGAACTCTGAGGACATTATATAAGCCAGTCACAGAAGACAGATACAACATGGTGCTATTTATAAAAAGTAACCAGAAGAGAAACATTCATAGGCACAGAAAGTAGGATGATAGCTGTGGGTGACTGGCAGGAGGGAATGAGGGGGGCGGGGCGTTGTAGGTATAGAGCTTCAGTTTTGCGAGAGGAAAGGATGTTTGGAAATTGGTTGCAGAGCAATGGAAATGCAACTTAATACTACCAAATGTCTGCTTAAAGACGGTGAAGATACATTTTATGTTATATATATTTTACTGCAACTAAAAATAAAAACATGGCTGGGAGGGTAGCTTGGCTGGAAGAGTGTGTTTAGGATAGGTGAAGACCAAGGTTCAATCTGCAACATGCAACACCCCCCCCCCCAAAAAAAACTATTTGGATAAAAGAATGGATGAATGGGTGGAGGATGAGTGGGTAGATCTGAAGTTCTACTGTCCTTCCTGCCTGGGGAGTTACCAACTTATCAGCAATATCAAGACCCTCAGAAGTTATCTGGTCCAAGGTCTTCAACAAACAGATAGAGAAACTAAAGCCCCCACAGAGTGGGGTAATGGGGCAAGGACTGTGCCCTTGAGAGGTCCTGACCCCCTCTTCACAAAGAGGGCCGCACTCAGAGCCCTGCACCCATACAACCTCAGCTTCCCAAGGTCAGACTCAGAAGCCCCCACCAGACCAGCTTCCATCTGCCTCCTCCCTCCTTTTGCAGAAACCCAAGTACCAGATACGCTGGAAGATCATTGAGAGCTACGAGGGCAATAACTACACCTTCATTGACCCTACCCAGCTGCCCTACAATGAAAAGTGGGAGTTCCCTCGCAACAACCTGCAGTTTGGTGAGATAGGGTGTCAGTTCCCACATGCATAATAGTGGGTCTCCTGGGGACTGTGGCGAGCCTGTAGACTTCGAGAGAGAAGGCTCTGGTGCCCAGGGACCTGAGGGATCTATGTGTGTGTGACAGGTAAGACCTTGGGAGCTGGCGCCTTTGGGAAAGTTGTGGAAGCCACAGCCTTCGGTCTGGGCAAGGAAGATGCTGTCCTGAAGGTGGCTGTGAAGATGCTGAAATGTGAGTGTGTGTGTGGGGGGGGGCGTGGGGAAGTGGGAGCAGGGCTGGACAGTGTGCATGATGGGGTGGGCTGGCCCTGGCATCTCAAGAGGTACCATGCACATGGTCAGCCCGTTGAACCCGGGGGACAGGGCGCACGTTTGGGGGTGCCTTGTGGCTTAGGATGAGAAGGTCGCTCTCAACTTCTGGCTGAGAAGAGACTTCTGCTTGAGCCCCAGGCAGGCAGGCATGCACGGAAGCCATGGAGGGCCGTAGTCTGGTTGTAGCTTGACTCTCTGCCACCCTGAGACCAGCTTAGTAACAGGTGCACCCCTTGTCTCCCTCTGTCCTTCTTATCTGTGCCTGCACTCTTCCTTTCTCCCCATTTGTATTTGGATCCTCCCGGATGCCACCTCCCACTGCTCTGCAATCCGGCCCCTCAACCAGCCACGGCTCATGCGGATGAGAAGGAGGCCCTGATGTCCGAGCTGAAGATCATGAGTCACCTGGGCCAGCATGAAAACATAGTCAACCTCCTGGGAGCCTGCACCCATGGAGGTGAGCACTCAGTGGGTACAAGGTCTCTGGGTAACTGAGGGCTCTAGGGGACTGAGACCTATATTGTCCTTCTCACCTGTGGGTTCCAGGAGAATCCTTCCTTAGCACCCCCTACTTTCCTAGGCCAGACTCCTGGGCTTGGCAGGAGCCACTCATTTGTCCTGCAGACAGCTCTTTGGAGCTCCAGGCCATGCTTCTTAGACATCACTGAGCACACTGAACAAGGAGATAAAGGAACAAAATTCTGAGTATGCTTGTAGAGGGTATCACTGTGGACTGGAGACCTCCCTTTTAGGATACCCCATACAAAGATGCTTGGACTTTCCACAGGGACCACCGAGCTGTCCTGGACTCCAAGCTACCTCCTGCTCTTCATTACATCAGCTTTCCCTATGCCAAACATAGGGAAAAAAGAACTCTGAGGCTAGAGTCTCATGCCTGTGATACTAGATACTCAGGAGGCTGAGATCTGAAGATTGAGGTTCAAAGTCAGCCCAGGCAGGAAAAGTCTATGAGACTCTTCTCTCTATCAAAAAGTCAGAAGTGGAGCTGTGGCTCAAGTGGTAGAGAGCCTGCTTGGATTGAAAAAGTTAAGCAAGAACATGAGGCTCTACATTCATGCCCCAGTACTGGCACACACACAAAAAAGAGGTGGAGAGAAGAGGGGAAGGGAGAGGAGGGGAGGAGAGGGGAGGGGAGGGAAGGGAAGGGATTATGAGGTCAAAGATTTTTCTTTTTAGATGATGATGATGATGATGATGATGATGATGATTTACTCAAGAGAGATGGGTTACTGAGGCATGAAGAAATTTGCTCAGAGTCAGGATTAGAACTCGTGTGTGCTGAGTTCCAGGCTGGGGCCTCATGGCCTCCAGCCCTATGCTGCTGTTCCCATGGGGAACAGGGCCAAGGGCCACACTCTCCTCACACCACACTTCTGGCACTTTAGGCCCTGTCCTGGTCATCACGGAGTACTGTTGCTATGGTGACCTGCTCAACTTTCTGAGAAGGAAGGCTGAAGCCATGTTGGGACCCAGCCTGAACCCAAGTCAGGACCCTGAGGGGGAAACCAGCTATAAGAACGTGCACCTGGAGAAGAAATACATCCGCAGGTAGTACTGGGGCAAGGGACAGGAAGGAGATCAGGATGGGGAGGTGTGGCCCAGGTCTGTCTGCCCAGCCAGCTCCTATCTGTGCCATAAGGAGTAGCCATTCCAGGCTTTACAGCAACCTTACATATTCTCATCATTGGACAAACATGTGAGCACTTACTGCGTTCTAGGATTGTGGAAGGCCAAGGTGGGCAGTTCAAAGCCTGGTAGAGATGTGTGTTCACAAAGTCATTTCTTTAATGTTTATAAAAGATCAACCCAAGCCAGGCACTGGTAACTGACACCTGTAGTCCTAGCTATTCAGGAGGCTGAGATGTGAGGATCAGGGTTCCAAGCCAGCCAGGCAGAAAAGCCCATGAGACTGTTATCTCCAATTAACTACTAAAAAGTTGAATGTGGAGCTGTGGCTCAAGTAGTAGGGTGCTAGCCATGAGTAAAAAAACTCAAGAGACAGGGCCCAGGCCCTGAATTCAAGCCCCAGAACTGGCAATCACAAAAAGCCAACCCAGACTCTGTTTGCAGCACCTGAGGGGGCCACATGGGTGCTTCAGAGCACCCAACCCCCCATTTCACTCAGGAGTAGCCAACCTTAGCACCCTAGCCGAGTCCTAGCTGTACAAGAGGCAAAACAGCTCCAGTCTGCTGGAGTCTCCAGTTCCACAGACAAGCCATCAGGGTGGAACTCTTCAGGATATTTCTGGTAGGCTCTGTCATGTCTGTGACATGGTTTCTGGAAGCCATCCAGAGGTAGATGGGGAACAAGAGAGAGGAACTGGCAAGTTTCATGTTACAGAGTGCAGCCTGAGCCAGAATTTGGCTCTCTTGGCTTCAGGTCTAGTACTCACCTGCCACATTGCTGTTTGGAGGACTCCATACTGGCGCCTGGTGCAGTAGGGACAGGACCTGAATGGGAGAGGGTATATAATGCTCTTATCTTAGGCAGCTGCCAAGTCGTAGAGGAACAAAAGAAGAAGGAGGCCATTTTTCATCCTGTGCTCAAAAATGGGGACCTGGCGAGGTCTGCTTCCTCTTCTGATTCTCAGAAACCTCTCTGAGAGAGCAGCACACACTGGATCATCCTTTGCCAGCTGGAATCTTAGGCAGATCATATAAAAAATACCTGGCCAGAAATAATAGTTCAAACCTGTAATCCTAGTTACTTGAGAGACAGAGATCGGAGGATCATAGTTTGAGACCAACTCAAGAAAAAAAGAAGTTCATGTCAGGTGTACCTATCTTCCCCAGCAACATGGGAGGCACGAGGAGGAGGATCAAAGCTCAGGACAGCCTGAACATAGAAAAGCAAGAAAAAGGGGTTTGGAGCATGGTTTACATTATTTTTTGTTTTTGCCAATCCTGGGGCTTGAACTCTGGATCTGAGCACTGTCCCCAAGCTTCTTTTTGCTCAAGGCTAGCACTCTACCACATAAGCCACAGTGCCACTTCTGGCTTTTTCTGTTTATGTGGTGTTGAGGAATTCAAACCCAGGGTTTCATGCATGCTAGGCAAGCACTCTACCACTGAGCCACCTTCCCATCCCATAGCTCAAATTGTTGAGTGCCTGCCTATCAAGTGTGAGGTCCTAGTGTAGCTGAAAAGGAAAATGAAAAAAAAAAAAGTACTGGCTTCCATCTTCAAATCTGCAGACTGGGAAAGCACTCAGAATGAGTCCTAGGCTGTGCTAATGGAGAAATATAGTTCCTAGAACAAGCAAGGGGGTTGTGCCATAGCTAGATCATGAACGAAACTTCAGCTTCTCTTTCTGAGAATTCTAGGCGAGGGGCATTGTCAAGGTCACATCTCCAGTGCAGAGGGGCAGAAAGTGAGCCATATAGAATTTAGACCTGGCTGGCTGGTTAGAAGCAGCAGTAGCTGTTCAGGATCACACAGTACTCCTCCAGTTACCTTCCACCTAGGTACCTAGGGAAGTACCTAGCATTCCTGGGTGCTGTCAGAAAAAACACATTTCAGGCTCCACTTGCTCAAACTTGCTGAGTCAGAATCTGTATTTTATGGAAATTTCCAGGTGATGAGTTAGTTTAAGAAGCTCTCCTCTGAGAGTGAGGGAAGAAGTGACATTGTCCAAAAGGAAATGCACTGTTTGCCTGACTTAGGTAACTGTAACAGTTCTGTACATCACTTTTATAATAATAATAAAAAAAGCTCTTCTTTAGAACCAGAGCTTTAAAGCTCCCAGTTTCTGAAAAGCACTGAGGGTGGTCTGGGCACAGAGAGGGTTAAAGTTCCTTGGATTCGAATGTGAAGCAAAGGGTAAGAGCTGCCATCTAGAAAACATGAAAAAGGGGCCTAAAATATGGTCCCATTCTAGCAGGGCTGTGGCTGGGAAGAGTGCCAACTTCTTTTGGTCCTTGTGAACTGAGCAAGGACCAAGAGGAGCAAAATTCTAGGGGTTCACTGACCTTAGGAGCAGCAAAGAATAGACAAAGATGGAACAGCTGGAGCTCCAGCATTGGCAATGGCCAAGTGGCAGTGGCCACTCAGGCTATGGCAGTGGCTTCCCTACAGAAAGGGACACTCATGTTGATGTCTAGGTCCCTCTCCTTTTCTACTGAATGGTTAAGAAAGTTCATGGGGTGGCTAGAGGCCAATCTCTGAACTGGCCAGCACAGTAATCAGGACTGACCACCTCCCAACCCTCTCTTCTATGTAGGGACAGTGGCTTCTCCAGCCAGGGCATGGATACTTATGTGGAAATGAGACCAGTCTCCACTTCTTCAAATGACTCCTTCCCTGAGCAAGGTAAGGAGGGAGCAGGACCAGGGCAGAAAGGGGCTGCTGGGAGTTGGAACTGAGGTCAGGGAAGGTAGGAGTGTGGTGGGACTACTCTGATATCTCTTCCCACCCCAGATCTGGACAAGGAAGAAAGTCGGCCGCTGGAGCTCTGGGATCTGCTCCACTTCTCCACCCAAGTGGCTCAGGGAATGGCCTTCCTGGCTTCCAAGAATGTGAGTCAAAACCATCCAGGATTCAAGTCCCTAGGGTAGAGGGACTGGATGAGTGAGCATAAGGGGAGAAAGAGAAGGCATGGAAGGGGAAGGGAGGAGCAAAAGTACAGAGGAGAGCCAGGTATCAACACACAGTGTCTAGGTGAGAGAAGGCAAGAAATGTGTGCCCCTACTCTGGGCATACCTGGTTTCCTGGTGTGGCCCAGCAGGGTACCAGTTCCTTCAATAGGCTTTATCCACTCATTTTTACTCAACAATGTGAGCAACACTGTCTCCCCTAATGAAGCACATGGTCCCATAAGTGGAAGCAGACCTTCTTCATGAGCTGAATGTATAAAACGTAGTCAGTCCAGGAACAAGTGCATGCTCAGGGATTGGGAGGTGGGACCACAGCCTTACAATAGACTCAGGAGGCAATGATGGCTGGCTGTGCTGCTTGGTGTATAACCTTAAGCAAATAAACTCCCTGAGCCTTGGTGTCTCTTCCTGTACCAATATGCACAATCCCAGAATTGTGTGAAGGTAAAACTGGCATATAACGTGTACAACTTGCCTGCTCAGGGAAGGGCTCCCCACAGCAGGGCCCTACAGGTGGCAGCTGCTGTTAGCAATGGGATGGGGTGAGACTGCTCACATAGTACAGGGCGCTGGCAGCTCTTCCTGCCCAGCAACAAATGAAGGGCTAGAAGGGCAGCGGAGGCAGGTGATGGCTTCTCAACATTAATGGACAATTTTAAATTTTCTCAGGTAAGCTTGGGTAGTTCAGGCTAGAGGACTAAAAGACTGCATTCTCCCTCAGTGCATCCACCGTGACGTGGCAGCGCGCAATGTGCTGCTCACCAACGGGCACGTGGCCAAGATCGGAGACTTTGGGCTGGCTAGGGACATCATGAATGACTCCAACTACATTGTTAAGGGCAACGTGAGTGCTGCGTGGTGGTAGTGGGCTGGGTTGGGGCAGAGGCCTGAGCCATAAGTGATGGAGACTGTTGTGGCAGGCCCGCTTGCCTGTGAAGTGGATGGCCCCAGAGAGCATCTTTGACTGCATCTACACTGTGCAGAGTGACGTCTGGTCCTATGGCATCCTCCTCTGGGAGATCTTCTCACTGGGTGAGTGGCTGGGCCAGTTAGGCCTAGTCTGAAGCTCTTCTTCCGTTACACTGGTATCTTGTGCCTCATGTAGGAAAAGTCACGGATGCCCAGTGGCAGTAATAGAGCAAAGATGTGCAGGAATGAAGGCCAGGTTTGAGGGTTAAGCCAGCATTGCTGCTCCTGAATAGGTCTGACAGGCTTTCCAGTGCTAACACACATCCCCTCTGGGCTCTTCTCCATCCATCTCTGCTTATGCAGTTGCCACTACTAAAACTGAGTATGAGACTCAAGGTCCTGGATTGTCCTTAAAACACACTGCTCTACCAGCCTCTTCATCTGGCATTGTGCCCACTCTGGACACACAACAGAGACTTGGCTCTGCCACAGTCCAAAGCCTGTACTGAATTCCTGTGTGGTGTGGAAGGCTGCCACCTCCCAAAGCCTGTGCCAGTTGCAAGAGATGATACCTAGGAAGCACTGGGTGGGAACAGCTGTGTTCTATGGCCATGGTTTGGTAGGTCATTCACACCACACCTGAGATGAGTGTGGGTGGGGATGGGAAAGCAAATGTGATTTCTTACACCATCCTTGCCTTTGCAGGACTCAACCCATACCCTGGCATCCTAGTGAACAGCAAGTTCTACAAACTGGTCAAGGATGGATATCAAATGGCCCAGCCTGCGTTTGCCCCAAAGAACATGTATGTTAAGGGTCCCCAGAGAGGGGAGAGGACACCCGGGCATGGTTTGGAAGAGGATGGAGGGGTGTGCAACCCTTGTGTTTGTCCAGAACGCCCCAAGGCAGGCTTCATCTCCCCCACAGTAGACTGAAAATAAGCTTCTGCCTGCACTCAATCCCAGGTAGTATAGGGGACGTTCTCAGAAAAGGGTCTGAACTGGGTCTCATCTTAGTCTAGATGATGGATCTTTTCTTCTTTTTTTTGGGGGGGGGGGTCCGGTCATGGGGCCTGAACTCTGGGCCTGGGCGCTGTCCCTCAGCTCTTCAGCTCAAGGCTAGCGCTCTACCACTTGAGCCACAGCGCCACTTCCGGCTTTTTTCTTTTTGCTTATGTGGTGCTGAGGAATCGAACCCAGGGCTTTGAGCATGCAAGGCGAGCGCTCTACCACTGAGCCACCTTCCCAGCCCTTCTTTTTCTTTTTGCCAGTCCTGGGGCTTGAATTCAGGGCCTGGGTGCTGTCCCTGAGTTGCTCAAGGATAGCACTCTCACTTCAGCCACACCACTACTTCCAGCCTTTTCTTTTACCCTGAGGATACTAAATGGCTCCATCTGTCAAGAGTGATGAAATATCCTTTTGTGAGGGTTACTGTAAGGATCAGGAGGAAGCATGCTAAGGATTTAGGTTTACACTAACCTTTTTTGGAGCACTAGGTATAGAAACCAGGACTTTGTATACGCTAGGCAAGTGCTCTACCCAGCCTCTAAGCTCCTCTTTGACTAGCTTTGGGGACCTCTGGTTAGTAGACATCTCCTGGGATGTACAGTCCCCAGACCTAAGAAGTTTCACATATGCTACTTGTCTGTCTTCAGATACAGCATCATGCAGGCCTGCTGGGATCTGGAGCCCACCCAGAGACCCACCTTCCAGCAGATCTGCACCCTCCTTCAGAAACAGGACCAAGCGCACAGGAGAGAGCAGGTGAGTGGCTGGGCAGGCTGGCTAGCAGACTCCACTACACCTTGACTGAGACTCACTGTCCTCTGTCCCTTCTCATCTCAGGATTACGCCAACCTGCCAAATAGTAGCAGCAGTAATGGAGATGGTTGTGGCAGCAGCAGCAACAGCAACAGCAGCAGCAGCATGGAGCCTGAGCAGAGTGCTAGTGAGCACCTGGCCTGCTGTGAGCCAGATGCTGCCCAGCCACTGCTGCAGCCCAACAACTACCAGTTCTGCTGAGGCAGTGAGGGCAAGCGCACTGCTCCTCTCCTCCAAGCTTCAACTCCCCCATGGGTAGGGCAGCATGGGCAAACACACGGAACTCTGCCCTGGCTCATTTCACTCAGCTTGGTCCACTCTGAAACTTTGGAATTTGAGGAGTCCAGAAGATGAGACGCCCAATTCCCAGAGCCGAGGCCATCACTGCCAATAAGGGGCTGAGCCCCTCATACCTGTTCTCTTGACTTTGGCCTTGTATTTGCTGTGTCAACTAGTAGACTCCAGGTCACTGGTGGCCTTGTTCCCACTTCTAAGAACCCCACCCCTAGTTCCCTCATGCCTCCCTGGAAATGAACTGACTACCTACAAGTCCCCAAGAACCGCCCTAATATTGAGATGACCAGGCTGCCTGGGGCTGAGCAGTCTGGAAGTGGTGCAATTGCCTACCCTGACCAAGTAGAGCACAGCCCAGATACCTGCAGCCCACAGGCCCCTTGAAGCAAGATGTCTCAATTCTAAGACTCTTAACTAGTTCTCTGGTCTCTGCCTATGGCCTTCCTTCCTCAACCCTACCCCACCCTGGACTGGTAGTGCTATAATGAACCTAGTGGCAGCTAGAAGTGTGTGTGGAGTGCATTCTGCCAAGATCCCTGTCAATCTGGGTTAGAAGGCAGAGGGCCGTGGTATGTGACCAGCCACGCCACTCAAGAAGCATGTGTTCCCTTAAGTTGACTCATACAACTAACAGTCATGCTTCGGGATTTTTTTTTGTCAACATTAAACTAACAGCATTAATATAGCAAGCCTCTGGTTCTTTGTATACCATGACACCAGTGATTGAGATTTCCCTATCACTTGCTGTTCCCTTTGACAGAGCAGCTCAGTCCTCCAGAGCTCAACCACACTGCGCCCCACACAATACACATAGAACTGGCTCTTGTGTCATCAAAACCAGATAATTTAATAAACTTTATTCTCATGGGGGCAGGAGGAAAGGGGAAAAAAAGCCACCTACTCCACTCCGCTCAATAAATTAAATAACATTCGGCCAGTTCCTGGGCCCTAGCAAACCATGGGCACTTGAGCCAGTCCTGCTGTTTCCTTTCAGCCCTGTCTGCTTCCCCTTCACAGAAGGGAGTTTTTCTACTGTTGCCAGGTTATGTCACAACCATGGGCCACATCCCCAATGTGGTGAGGGTCCCAGGGTCCAGAGAATGCAGGGCGCAGCAGCAGTGGCCAGGGAAAGGAGGAAGGGGGTAATCTTCCCTAAAGCTCAGGGCAGAGGATAGTCCAAGAAGACAGCTGTGGCTGACTGTTCCACCCCTCCTCAGCTTCTCCCAGGGTGGGTGCAAAGAGATCTAGACAAAAATGTACTCCTCTTTGGGGAGCAGTCAAGAACCCAAAAGGACCTCTGGAGTGAATGAGGCCATAGAGGCCCTAGTCAAAGGCAATAGGCTAAGGAGCTAATGTGGCTGGAGACTAGGAGCAGGGAGTACCTGATGGGAAGGGCAAGCTCAGAGTCCTCCCTGACCTGCCCACTTGGTGCCATCTCCTGCCTAGCCTGCCCCAGGCCTTCCTCTCTGACCCACAGTACACCCAAGGAACCAGCTATCTGTTTCCCTCCCTCCCCTAAACACATTGTATTCCTTATATGCTCTCTTGGGGCTAGACAGGGGGTTCCTGGCATCTGCCCTGAGCCCTGGAGAGTTGAGAAGCAAAGACCCTGAGCCCTGCTATACTCAGGAAATGGAAGCTCTTTGGTCAGTCCCAGCAGTCAGAGGCCCTTTCCCACCAGTGACTGCTTCTGCAGGTTCCTGGATAGGGATGCCTTGGGCAAGGGCCGTATTATGGCTTGAGATGGTGCAGTCTAAGTGACAGCCTGGCTTACTTAGTTGCGGTGGCCACCTCCTCTTCTCCACCCTCCTCCTCTGTCTCTGTCTTGATCTGAGCAACCCCAAGGCGGTAAAGGGTATCACGAATGACCACCTCGCCTGGCTGGCAGCTCTGGACTATGTCATGGATCTGTCGGTTGACAATCTCACGGCTGGTGAGGAAGTCTATGAGGCGATTGTAGAGGTAATAGTGGGTGGCATTGTCAAAGGCAATGGGCCGCTGGCGGACACTGTTTGGCTTGCTGTCCACAGTAGAGGCCAGGATGCTTGTATAGGGTGCCAGCTCAGGACACAGAGACAAGGAGTGATGTCCAGCACTGGGGTCACTGGGACTGGGCTGTGTGCCTGCATGAACAATACGTCGCGTGGGAGTCTTGGTGACTGGGTGCTGGATTGAGTGCTCAGCCTCTACCACATCCACAGAATAATGCTGGTCCAAGAGCTCAGGGCAGGACACACTCTAGAAGAGAGATGCAAAGTCTTTTTTACAAGAGGGAACAACACAGGTAGGACCTGTGTGGTGGGTGAGAGAAAACGCCATGGTGTCAGCCAAGTCCTGCTCATATCCCAGTGTCCCTATGACTCCGGCCCCCGATACACCCCTCCCCCTTGCATCCCCCCATCCCCATTTCCATTTCCTCAAAAAGAACAGGGACAGAAAATCAGTTACGCTTAAAGCCGAGGTTGTACCTAAGCAATATAGGCAGGAGACGAGTGGGAGGAACTGGCTGTGAGGGAGGTGTAGAGAGCCAGGAATGATGATAATGATGTTCCCTCCAAAGCCAAGCCAGAGGCTTTCACCTCCCACCTCCTACCTCCCACCATGTACCCTGACAAGAGTGTTAATCTTCTCTTCTACCTACTATATCAATTCCAATGCCTGCCAGCAACGGCCTTGTAGTATGCATGCCTCTGGTAAGAACTATTGCCTGGTCCAATGTACCAAGACATAAAAATAAGGGTTCTATCACTGTTTTGCTGTGCAACCCTTTCTAGGCCTTACTCTCACCTTTTAACAAAAAGGATTCAAGATTAGTGGCTGCCAGACACCAGCTGCTCACACCTGTCATTCTAACTACTCAATAGGCTGAGATCAGAGGATAGTGCTTTGAGGCCAGCTCAGGCAAAAAAGTCTGTGAGCCCAAAGTGGAGCTGTGGTTCAAATGGTAGAGAGCTAGCCTTTAGCAAAAAAGCTAAAAGATAGCAGTCAGGTCCCAGGTTCAAGGCCCAGTGTCAACACACACATATACTGAAGGTACACATATATTCTCTCTCTCTCTGAAGGTTAAAGTAGGGCTTGGTGACTCACTTCTGTATTCTAGGGAGGCTGAGATCTGGAAGACCACAGTTCAAGGCTAGTCTGGATAAAGGTTTGTTAAGACTTTCCCTGATAACCTAGACCTGGGCACAGTGGGCACATGCCTGCCATCCTAGCTATGTGGGAGCTGAGATCAGGAGGATTGTAGTTCCAGGCCAGTCTATTCAAAAGTGTTCACAAGAGTCATTCTCAATGAAGAAGCTGATGGACTATACCTGTCATACCAGCTATGGTGAGAATCATAAAAGAATTGTGTGTCAGATAGCCAGCAGTTTGAGTTCCTATCTTGGACCAAAAAAAAAAAAAAAAAAAAGAGGAATTACAGTCCAAGGACAGCCCAAGCAAAGAAGTTCTCAAGACCCTTTTTCAAGCCATAGCTGGGTAGGGTGGCATGTGCCTGTTACTCCACCATACATGGGAGGCTGAGATCGGAAGGTTCGTGCTTTCACACTAGCTTGAGCAGAGGTGTTCTTGAGACACCCATCTCCACCAAGGGAAGCAAGACTGGTTACTTCAGTGAAAGCTGGGCACTGGTGGTACATGTCTATAATCCTAGCTGATCTGAGGATCACAGTACATAGCCAGCCTAGGCAGCAAAGTCCATGAGACCCTCCAATTAACCATCAAAAAGCTGGAAGTGAAACTATGGCTCAAGTGGCAGAGTGCTATCCTTGAGTAATGAAATTCAGGGACAGCGCTCAGGCTTTGAGTTCAAGCACCAGGATCAACACAAAAACCAAGAAAAAATAGGTCTGGAGGTGTGGCTCAAATGGTAGAGCACCAGCCTAACTAATGCAAGGTCCTGGGTTCATACATCACCTTTCTCCTTTAAAAAAAAAAAAAGACAGTGTGTTCCAAGGCTGGTCAGGTGGCATTCTTCTAGCTTATGTGGAAGGCAACTTTTTAATACGAGGCACCTCAGGCATACTTAATGACCTGATTTGGCCTCAAACAGTGACTAGTCCATATAAAGTTTTAGAGTAAATGTTGATTCCACTGCATCAGGACAAAATTCGGGTGGAGAAAAAGGATGCTAGAGATGGTTTCAAGTCATGTCTCGGAAGATGGGACATGGTCAGACTGAGAGATTCATTCCATTACTTTAGGTAGTCACTTACCACTGGTGGCTCTGTAGGGCTAGAGAAACAGCCCTGGTTCCTTCCCCACATTTGGCTGGTCAGCTCTGGGTAACAGAGGTCAGCACACAGGGCCACTGGGGTGGCGGTATCTACCACGTAGACAGGCGGCCAGTGGCGAGAAGAGGCAAGAAGATCCACATGATCACGAGCACTTTCACCTCGAACAAGATACTTGGAGCCGCAGACCACCTGGGGGTAGATGGGAGGACCATCCAGTATGACATAGCCCAAAGACATTCCTGAGAAGCTCTGCTCTGCCCAGGGGGCCGTGAGCCTCTCAGACATCGCTCCTGTCTCATGACATGACCTCATTCCCTTTTCGGTCAGGTCGTCCTCACATATCCCAGTGAGCTAAGCCTTGGCTGAGACACCCCACTTACTCAGTACTTGTTAACAGTACTAGATTTTCCATCCATCCAGACTTTGCAGACCTATTCTGTTATCAGGTACCAACCTGTCTCAGAACTACCCTAAGATCTCCCCTGTCCATATCCTTCTACAGACACCTGATGTGATTGTCCAGATTAAAATCGGACCATGACAATAGTACCCCAAGCCCCACTCAAAAAGTCCCTCACTACCCTCCGAATCAAACCCCTGTGGGGAATCTTGTTGTCCCTCTGTTGGGGACCACTCCTTCCTGTCTCTTTACTCCTTCCTATCTTTAAGCCTCAATCTTCTTTGGATGCTTTGTGGACAGTAGGTCTTCTTTATTACTTTCAATTCTCAAACCCTTGGTTCCTTTAGAGTCTAGTATCACAAGTCTATAATGGTCCCCACTAAAGCAGAAAGGAATGAAACACTTGTTGCTCACCCCTATTCCCTTACCAGTGACCCGGGCCCCATAAATGCACATTGCTCCATGACTCTGGCTCCTTCTCCAGGCCAAAGGATGGCACCTGGCTCACCTGGACAGTTCCTTCCTAGGCTGCATAGCAAACAAAGTCCCAACACCCAAAGCATAGCTGGCTCATTCAGATCCTCTGTGGGCAGTTTAATATGAGCAAATTTACCCCAAGTACCTCCTTACCTGATGAGGGCACATCTTGTAGATTTTACCCCCTGTGAGATGAGGTGGGGGTTGTCTAGCTCTGGCTCCATTTTGTACAGATTCATAGAGGGCCAAAAAGGAGAGGCAGAGCTGATCCTATAAAGGAAGGACAAGATTGTGAGCACGGGAGTGGATGCCAAGGGCCAGGTCTAGTGTAGATCAGCACACACTCACTCCAGACTCAGGCAAAGGATCAACTAGGCCAGACTGGGCCTTAGAGGCCCACCAGCCCAACCTACTATAGGTATATCTAGGCTTGGCAGGCTTCACAAGCATAGGATCACAGGCAAAGCCCAAGAGACAGACCAAGCTGCCAGACAGCCTGGAGCCTTCAACTCTTTAGAAGCCAGAGAAATCTTAAAGAAGTTAATATATAAATTTGAATTTGAAGGAAGTATATTTTCAATGGCACAGAAAAGTGAACGAAACTAGTATGTGAAGTCCCTCAACTTGTCTAGATGTATAACAGCTACTTCAAAAAAACCTGAAAAACAGACACTGTACATTCTTTTTAACAGCTTCATGAAATTAGTATTTATTTTAATTAAAAAAAAAACCTAGGAAAACTCAAAACATAAAGATAGCTCTTCCAAGGTCAGGTACAGTAAGGGCAGAAAGGATTCCCTATCCTAGAGTCTAGGCCCACACATGCATGTCACAATCTGATTTTTGCTATTTTCCCAGTCCTCCCTGATGCCATTCTCACTCTGTCCAATGCAGGTGCCCCATTACAAGTGTGTTCATACCCTGCTTGGAAAGACCAAGTAGCCAGCCCACAAAGCCTATCCACTGGCACCTCATACACTCACCCTGGAGTCCTCTGCTCTATAGGGAATGCCACATTGCTTCAGCAGGTGCTGCAGTTCATGCTCACTGTAGGAGCCAAGCTCTTCAAGCTTACAGGTGCCTTCCTGGAGCAGCCTCACCAAGGCACTGCCATTGCCTACAAGAGATAACAATGCTGGTGGGAGGGGCTGTCATCAGCCACCAGGGGTAGTTTTCCACACCTGAAAATAAGAATAAAAGGGCTGGGTCTACAGGACACTAAGCAATGGAATTCAGCTCTGCACCGAGAAAAGTACATGGTAGGCCTATGACATCTAAAGATAGCTGAGCTCTGGGAATTGGAACATGCCCTGGGATACCCAAGTAGATACCCACCATACAGACATTAAAAAAAAAAAAACACAAAAAAACTCTAAAAGTAGCTGGGTGCCAATAGCTCACACCTGCAATCCTTGCTACTCAGGAGGCTGAGATCTGAGGATTGTAGTTTAAAACCAGCCTGGAAAGCAAAGTCTATGAGATTCTCATCTCCAATTAACTACCAAAAATGTGGAAGTGGAACTGTGGCTGAAGTGGTAGAATGCTAGCCTTGAGCACAAAAGTTCAGGGACAGTGCCCAGGCCCTGAGTTTAAGCCCCAGATCAGCACGTGCGCGCGCGCGTGCACACACACACACACACACACACACACACCAGCACGTACACACACACACATACACCAGCATGTACACACGTACACACACACCTCCCCCCACTAAAATGGGTTAATGTTTAGTCTTCTGTTTTTGAGAACTAAGAGCTCAGATGCTCAATATACCTGCAACAAGAGAGGCAGTAGGTATCATTTTAAAATGCCCTCTTTAAACTATGCTCCTGAACCTGACTAACCGGAGAAGTTACTGTATAGGGGACCTAAAAAAAAAAAAGAACAATTCCTGGGCTGAAGGTGGAGTTCAGTGTTAAGAGTGATTGTTCAGTGTATAGGATACCTTAGTATCTAATGTTATGAAACAATGTTTGAGAACCAGTGATCACAGAATATGAAGTACTTAGGAAATCAACGTAACAGGTCATGTCTGGATTTTTTAAATAAAGCAGAAAATATACCATACTGCACTTTGTAAAAATAAAACTTTCAGTTACAGATGTACATACATGTACATCTGTAAGGATATCATTCTGGGTCATGATGCAAAACATATTTCTTACTGTGAGCTACACTTAAAAATAAAAAGTGGACAGCTACCAGCCCTTATCAGGTCAATAACCTAGGACTGGACAACTTTACTGCATACTTTTTGTAGATGCACCAAGAGGCTTGAGGTGATAAAGGGAATTTGTAGGGGGTGACACCACTGCCAAGTGGCATGGCTAAGAATCAAACCCTACTTGTTAGAAACCTATGCTCTTCATAGCTAATCCAGTGCTGCTTACTCAGTGTATCAACACACCAGCTGAAAAATACCTGAAAGATCAGTTTTGAAGGCAGATTCCTTGGCCTCCCCCTATATTTTCTCAATGAAAGTTTCTGGGGTTGGAGCCTTATCACCAACATTTTGATTTTTCAAGGCATCTACTACTCAGTGTAGTGTATTCTAAGAAGCAGTGAGGTGTGTGCCTATTCCATATACTATGGCCGGTAGCCTCTCAAAACTGTGCATTGTGACTTTCTTCTCTCAGGGATTTTGTCACAGATGTCACTGTCTCATAAGGTAAGAATCTTTTAAGTAGGCCAACATACTCTCTCTGTCTCTCTCTCTCCCCGTCTTGTCTCGTCATGGACAAGATCCCAGATTCTTGACTGAGATTTTCTCTGATACGCATCAGCCACCAGGTGGCCTTACCAGGTGCTGGCTGCACATCCAGGTTTTTGTCTTTCTCAGTGTTGACAACCACAGCTCCTCTCATGAGTGGTGGAAAGAAGGGGGCAATAACAGAGGCATCAAACTTGGTGATAGGGATGCTGGCAGGGAACGCCACCTGCTCAATCACCTCTGTTTCCATTGTGGCCCAAAAGTCTTCCACATTTACTTCACTGGAGCCCAAGAATTCAGGCCAGGTGAACTAAAATATCAAGATAAGAAAAGATGAACTGTAGCAGCCACAGAACATTAGCAACAAATAGTCTTCTCCCCTTCTTTACACACAGGAAGCGGAGGGTTGGCAAAGGGCAGGATTCTGACAGCTGTGTACTGCAGGGCACCCCTGAATTTGAATAACTCAGTACTCAACTGTTTCTTTGTTCCCCATCACAGCAATCAGCCCCTTTTCTTCTCTCTCTTTATTCTTATCACTTCTATTTGCAAGGAAAGGAGAGCTACCATTTGAGTACCTGTTACATACCGGCAGTTAGCTTTTTACTTAACTACTAATAAAGAAGTCTGGGTAAAGCCAAAAGTAAAACTACTAGAGCCAAATACAGAACAAGTATGTGAATATAGGTCTGGTTTCACAGTTCAAGCTCCAATTCCTGTGACTGGTTGGCAAGAATCACCAGAATTCTATTTGGTGAATTCTGTCTACCTTCCAAAGCCCTGCGGATTTGTTCCTCCCTTTAGAAGGCCCTCTACTCCAAATAGCATTTATCTATTACAAGCATCTACCACTCATACCAATTTTTCTTTCCTTTTGTGCCAGTCATAGGACTTGAACTCAGGGTCTGGGCACTATTCCTGAGCTCTTCTGCTCAAGGCTAGCATTCTATCTACCACTTGAGCCACAACACCACTTCTGTTTTCTGGTGGTTAATTGGAGATGAGTCTCATGGACATTTCTACCCAGGCTGGCTTTGAACCGTGAGCCTCAGATCTCAGCCTCCTGAGTAGCTAAGGATTACAGGCATAAGCTACCAGCACTCAGCAGCCTTTTTTTGGTCAGTTATGGGGCTTGAACTCTGGGCCTGGGTGCTGTCTCTCAGCTCTTTTTTTTTTTTTTTTTGGTCCGGTCGTGGCCTGAGCTCTGGGCCTGGGGTCCCTCAGCTCTTCAGCTTAAGGCTAGTGCTCTACCACTTGAGCCACAGCGACACTTCCGGCTTTTTTTTTTCTTTTTTGGCTTATGTGGTGTTGAGGAATCGAACCCAGGGTCTCATGCATGCAAGGCAAGCGCTCTACCACTGTGCCATCTTCCCAGCCCTGTCTCTCAGCTCTTCAGCTCAAGGCGAGCACTCTACCACTTGAACCATAGCACCACCTCCAGTTTTCTGGTGGTTAATTGGAGATAAGAGTTGCACGGCCTTTGCTGCCCAGGCTGGCTTTGAACCGCCATCCTCAGATCTCAAGATGCCTCATGAGGATCTAGGATTACAGGCGTGCGCCACCAGTGCCCAGCTTCCGCAGGCCATTTTTTACACTTAATAAAATAAACATTTTATTTCTCCTTCAATATGTATGTTGGTGATCTGCATTGATATATCTTTTTATTACTATGTATGAGCTACACAAGGTAGGATTTCACTGTAACATTTTCACATATCTATACAACTTAATTCAAGCACTGATATATTTTCTAGTATTGAGACAACCTGGCACTTTTAGTGACTCTCTATTCACTGTTTAAGTCTTTAAAATGACCCATGTGATCCTATAATAGGGCCCAGCCTCCTGTGCTTCTAAACCTTGTAAATCCTACCATTCCCTGTAGCACTCTCTCTGGCCATATTAATTTCTTTGATGTCCCTAATCTTGCCCAGCCAGAATGCCCTAGAGCCCACTCTTGCTACTCCTTCTGCCTGTACAATTCCTTACCAAAGTTCCATGGGTTTCATATCTCTATTCAAATGCTGCCATCTCAGAGACCTTCCACAACTAACCTCGCTAACAGGAATGCCCTTTCACCCATACTGCTCTCTCCTCATGCTGCTGTACAGCATTCATTCCCTACCTGACATATTTGTTTCCTATCTGTCTCACCCAAACCAGAATCTGACTTCTATGAGTACAGAAACTATGGTTCTTTCATTAAAAAAAAAAAAAAAGTTTTTAAATTTTACTACTATTTCCCAGGAGTCCTAAAAGTGCTAGGGATAAGAGCTGAATTTCTGTTGTAGAGCATATGATTAGTACATCCAAGGCCCTGGGTTAAATTCCTATGCATAAGTATTTTAAAAGTACATCTCAATATATCTGATGAATGAGTAAATAAATACACAAATCCTCTTTTCTTCTGTTTTCCCCATATAAAATCTTGAGCTGCAGGGCTGGGAAGATGGCTCAGTGGTAGAGCGCTTGCCTTGCATGCCTGAGGCCCTGGGTTCGATTCCTTAGCACCACATAAGCAAAATGAAAAAAGTCGGAAGTGGCGCTGTGGCTCAAGTGGTAGAGTGCTAGCCTTGAGCTGAAGAGCTGAGGGACGGTGCCCAGGCCCAGAGTTCAGGCCCCACAACCGGACCAAAAAAAAAAAAAAAAGAAAAAGAAAAAGAAAAAAAGAAAAAATCTTGAACTGCAGAAGGAAAAAGCCACTGGTCTAACCTACACAGGACTGGAGCCATCTATCTCTGACAACAGTATGCAGGAAGGTGGGGAGACAGCTCTTAGCTGTCCATGGCCAAGAGGCACTCACCTCCACACTCTTGAGTGCCAGTACATTCTCTTCATTCCGCTGAGCCATTTCTATTTTGGGGGCCACACCACAGATGCCACAAATCATATCATTGTAGTCTCGAACAGTGAGGCATTCAAAAGCCCAATAGCCATTGCACAAAAGTTCCTGCAGCTGGCTCAGCTCCTCTGAGGGCAAAGTCTTCTCTGGAAGGACAGCAAGAGCACTGAGGAGGTCACAGAAAAGGTCCCTGAAGGCACTCATGAGAACTAGTGGCCAGCCAGAACATTCATCCTACAGGATTAATTTTCCCCTAAAAACCTCTAAGACCACCAACTACTATGAGGTTAGACATTTGCCCTTCAGGTGTTTGGGAGCAACCCAAAAGGGAACTCTAAGAGTAATAATAATAATAAAATAGCTGTATTGAACTCAGTACCTCTATGTACTAAGGAGCTCTGAAGATGCTATCTGACTTATTTCTCGTAGGAAGCTAATTCTTTATGAACCAGGAGCTATTAGTGTCCTCATTCTATAACTGAGGAAATAGAGGCACAAAGTAACTTCCTCACTGTCACCAAATGACAGAGCCAAACACAGACTATGTGGCTATTCCATCTGTTCACACAGCAGGCAAAGCAGTCAACTGGAACCTGCAGAAATGTGCCTGTAGGCAGAGCACAAAGGAAGTATATCTTTTAAATTTGATACAAGGGGCAAAGAATTCCCAGATAGTAAAGAGTACAACTCAACCCTTTGGCCTAAGCATTTGAGACTGATACCTTTGAACTGGTAGCAGACATCTAGGAGCTGTGTATTCAGAATGAGCCTAATATGCTCAATGCCAATTCTACCAATGACCAAAGGATGTACTTCTACAAGTCAGTCATGATACTTTGCTGAAGGTCCCTGGATACATGGATAGACTCATGCTTTCTAAAGTTAGTTTGACTTTTATAAAATTCAAACAGAAGAATGTATTAGGAAAAATATTTGCCCTTAAAAAATCTCAGACATAACAAAATGACTCTTTGAACTAAAACCAATCACTGAAATTTCCTTCGACACTAGGGAGTAAATTTGGGAATGAGAGGAAGATGACTTTTACCTGTCTGCTCCTGTACAGACTTTAACACAATGTCTGCACACACTCTGGGGTCCTCTCCCAGCTTGATCTGGTTTCTGATTGCAAAAAGTAAGTCCAGGCTTACTAGCAACTTGTTCCCCACATTAAACAGACCTGATGGTTAAAAACAGAAAACAGAATTTTACTGTACCATCATTCACAATGAGAACAACAACAACAAACACAAAGCAAAGTAAATGCATACCAACATAATAGTTAACATATGATACATTCATTAAACAGAAAATCACTGAAATAACATAGTACATCATTGTTTTTCTTCCCAGTAAAAAAAAAAAAAAAAAAGATCCCTATTCCCCAAACTGAGCCCTCAGGACTAAAGGCACTATTCCTTTTCCACTCTTCACACAGTGGTAACATAGGGAAGGGTCAGGAGATCCTTTAGCCCAGAAAAGTGTGGAAACGTAACAAAAACCATAAAAGCACCTTGCACTAACTCTTAAGAATAAAATAGAGACATTTAAATGCAATCAATTTAAGACAAGTAAGAGGGTGATTTTATTTACATGAAATATAACACACAAATGAGCATGACAGCAAATTCTGAAATGTGTTCCAGTAAAGAAAGGTATAGAGGGGTATGGAAAGTCTTGTTAAACATGATGGCAAAGGCTGAAATGAACATCAAACGTCTGGTATACAAAATTTAAACAACAGGTTGTTGCAAGTTAAAAAGAGCCAACAAAGAATTCACTGTAGATAATATCAACCAACAAAGTAATAGCTAAATTATGGTAAATGCATAAATGCATGTGGTAAATGCATACAAAATTATATATGCATCTTTAAAAAGAACTAAAGAGACACATGTTTTACTTATGTGTTTCCAAAATCAAAACTTTCATACATAAATTTAAAGGACAACTAAGAAAGTAGGAGAAAAATTGTTCCCCATGTCCCCTCCCCCCCAAAACAAAAAACGAAACACAAAACAAAAGCCAGGCAGTTAACATCTGTGGCCTTGTTGAGGGGTAGTGATTGAGAGGATCACAGTTCAAGAGTGGCCTAGGCAAAAAAGGTTAGCAAGCCTCTAACTCGACAAAAAAAAAAAAAAAATGGTACACCTGTTATTCCAGCTATACAGGAGGCCTATGTAAAAATCCATCCCAGAAAAAAAAAAAGAGTCCAAAATAATTTAGGACGTAAGGGTTTAATTATAAACAGGACTGTAAAACAGAGTATAGCAATCTCTTTATAAACGATTATGCATCTCTACTTGTTAGCATAGGAAGATGCCTGTGATAAATTTAAAAAGCACATTCCAAAACCACCACAGCACAACATACCTTTGTTCAAAGAAAAACTAGAAACCTATAAATCCTTCCATAATTCCCTATGCTCTGAATAAACACATCTGCAAGATTAGAGAGCAAAATGTTAAGTTTGTGTCATGAAAACAAATTTTCAGTTTCTTTCTTGTTTGCATTTTCAAACGTTTCCACAATGATTATTTTTTTCTTCTAGTACTAGGATTGAAGTCAGGACCTCAGTACTTGCTAGGCAAGAACTCTATCACTTGGACCATAATCTAAGACTTCTTACTTTTAGTTTGTTTCTCAGAAGGATCTTGTGTTTTTTTTTTTTTTGCCCATGCTGGTTTTGGACTAAGATACTACTAATTTTGCTTCCCAAGCAGCTGGAATTATAAATGAACACCATTACACCTGGTGTTATCTTAAAATTCTTTTTTTAAAGACTCTGTAGAGGGACTGGGAATGTGGCTGAGTGGTAGAGTGCTTGCCTAGCATGCATGAAACCCTGGGTTCAATTCCTCAGTACCACATACACAGAAAAAGCCTGTGGCGCTGTGGCTCAAGTGGAGAGTGCCAGCCTTGAGCAAAAGAAGCTCAGGGACAGTGCCCAGATCCCGAGTTCAGCCCCAAGTCTGGCAAAAAAAGAAAAAAATTTAAAAAACATCAAGCAAACAAGACTCTGGAGAAGTGTCCTACCATTTGAGGGGCAAGTGTTATCTCCTGGGACTGAGATGCTCAGGAGAAGGCCCTTCTTCCTCACAAGCCCCACCAAAAGCAGATCCAGTATACAAAGAACCATGGCTTAGCTCTATGAAAGTGGTTCTCAACCTGCACTTATGTACTCGAGGGCAGAAAAGACTGGAACCCACCTGTATAGATGTCCATGAAATTGTGCAAGGCCAAACAATGGGGATTCAGACACATCTTCACCTGGGCAGTCACCACCTGCAGTCGGCTAGCTGTCAGTAGCCAGCACTCTTGAGGCCCTGCCAGGGAGCTAGAACAGAAAACATCACAATAAAACCAGAGGGGAAGTCAGTCTCTTTATATAGGGCTTAAGCTCAGTGATCAGTGGTCTTAAGTATAGTGATCAGGATCATGATTCTCAAGACTTTACAACAGGCAAAAAGTACTGGAGCTTGCATTCTAAGTTTTTCGAGGTGGATGTTTCTAGGTTGGTGGAATCTTCTATGAAGTCTCCTCTATAATTAATCCAACTCTCAAAGTTGAATTTCACCAGTTCCACTGAGGTCCCAAACCCAAACAAGACGTTAGGAAGTTCAGATGTAATCTAGATTCTAAGCTGGTGTTAACTTTCAGGTATTTTCAGTAGAAATAATCATAACAAGCTGGATGGCAGTAGCTCCTACCTGTAATCCTAGCTACTCAGGAGGCTGAGATCTGAGGATCATGGTTCAAAACCCAGTCTGGGCAGGAAAGTCCATGCAACTCTTATCTCCAATTAACCACCAAAAAACCAGATGTAGAGCTGTGGCTCAAGTGCAGAGTGCTTAGCCTTGAGCAAAAAAGTTCAGGGACACACACACACACAGATTATTTTACCCAAATAGAAGTTCAGGGAGAGAGGGAGAGAGAGGGAGAGAGAGGGAGAGAGAGGGAGAGAGGGAGAGAGAGAGAGAGAGAGAGAGAGGGAGAGAGGGAGAGAGGGAGAGAGAGAGAGAGAGAGAGAGAGAGAGAGAGAGAGAGAGAGAGAGACACACACACACTATTTTACCCAAATAGAAAGACAAAGGCAGCTTAAGAAAAGCAGAAAATAATGCCTTCCTATAGGTTATAGCTTTAAAGCTGTCTGAAGAAAGCTTAATAGAGCCAATTGGGATAAGGCAGGTAGGATAAAATAAAGAGGTGCTTACTTTTTTCCCCCTTTCAATAATGGGCTGTTACAGAGAAGGCACTGCGTAGATGGAAACTCATAATAATTTGACCAAGAGGTTTGCTCAATGGTGACTGTCTCCTCACTCACGTTGGACAGGATAAGTCGAGAGCTGTTGAGTTCATGAATCAAGGCAAAGACCTCAGTCAGCTCTGATTCATTCTCAGGAATCTGCAGGACCTTGCGCAGTAGCTGCAGTGTGGACTGTCGTTGGATCTCCCTCTGGGCCATGCTCAGGGGCTCTGTGGCACTTGGCACATCTGGGAGTGGTGAGCTTGCCTCCTGGGAAGAAAGTAGATCAATCACCAAGCACTGGGGAGGAGGGGGGGGGATAAGGGGGGGAGGGGGGGGAGCAGCAGAATGAACCAGCACCAGGCTAAAATCATCTGCATGCAGTAGATATAGGTCCCTGACTGAGGGTTGGGAAAAGAAATTACTATCAGTTCAGCTAATAGCTGTGTGACTAAAGGCTGATGTTTCTCTCTGAAGCTTTCTAATGGTAAAAAGACATACCTTTTATTAAGCAATTCAGTCCTTCCCTTCTATGCATTAGAAGGGTAACAGGCTTGCTTTGTATTTCTGGAGATGCTACTAGGCTACAGGCTAAGCAATCTATTTGATCTTTCTGAGCCTTCCGTAATTTCCTCATCTCTGAAATATGAGAAAAAAATACTAGTAACCTTCCAGAGCTATTAAATAAGATTAATTAGCACGGTATCTGTGATTCAGTGAAGGCTATGAATGGTAATGTTGCCATGTAAAAAATTGCCGTTATTGCTTAAAGTATTTGTTTTTCATATTTTCTAGCTTCTAGGTTAGTGATTACTCAAGAGATTTCCAGGAATAAGTTCTGAGTTACTCAGAACCAGTTATTCTCAGGTAGACATCTTCAGAGGCTCCTCCATGATCCTCTGTGCCAACGCAGCATGAATCACTGCCTCTCCTGTGTTCCCTAAACACGTGCATGTCCTTTACTGCAGTATGTCATCTCATGGTTGCTAAATCATTGCCCTACTTGTTAAGTGGGGTCCTTGATTACTTTTTTATTTCCTGAACTAGCATAAGGCTGGGACTCACAAAGATGTTGACTCATATTTACCAATATGTCACACATTGCTTGGTAGAGGCTAACTGCCTCTCTATAATGATTTATTATAATTCTTATCTGTGTGTAGTAATTGGTTACTTTTCTCTTCCACTAGACTGTAAGTTCCCTATGGGAAGAGGTCATGTCCTATTCATCTCTGAAGGCCTGGCCCATAGCAGACATTCAATATACGCTAGCTGAAAGAATTAAAGAATTATTGGCTTCACAAGAGGCAACTAAACACAGAATCTACTTCTTGGAGGTTATGTGCTCCCAGGTATGACCTCTCTGAGCCCTAAGCTGGAAGATCACGTGGCAATACTATCATTTGGCTCCTTTATCAGGGATGAAGGGTAGAGAGACACTTGTCAACTTAATTATAACAACTAAAGAAAAATTGCACAAGGAATGTATTGCTACTGGGGGGACTCAAAAGGTATTACACACAAAGGTCCTTGTTTTCTGACCAGTTTTATTGTTTGCAGAACAACAATTATTTCTCCAAACTTTATGAGGTTGGGGGGGTGAGGGGAAGGTCTGATGATAAGGGCAAATGAGAAGGTTTGATACTGACAATGGGTAGCTAGCTATTGGTTAATGAAAGAGAGATATATAGTAGGACTTAAAAATCAACTGGCAAGAGGTCCTTAAACAATTCTTTCTTGACCTAAAAAGTAAAATCACTTCATTCATCCTACATCTAGAAAGCAACATCCATTCTATACTGCAAACCACACCAAGTCAGGGTGAACCAGAAAGGGAATGGAATGCTCAGAGCACCTACCTACACAGAACTCAATTCCATCTTTTCATTACAGATCCACTCAGTATAAGTGAACTCTAGAGTTAGAAGGTATGAGGGAAAGAGATATTCCTGCCTAGAAGAGATTATGGTTTCCTAGGGAGTTAAGAGATGCAGTCAGTATAACATGATCACTGCTTTGGGAAGAAAAGCACAAAGAATGCGTGGAGCATCCAGTAAGAAAGCTCACTTTGGGCATAAGCCAGCAGTGAGCAAGAGAATATAATGAAGGTCAGGGGTTTGCAGACTCCCTGAAGCTCAATTCTAGGGCTTCTGGTTCCCAGAGTAAAATGCCCAGATCTAATTCAGCTTGTCTGCTTTGTTTTATGAATAGGAGGGACAATTCTAACTCTCTTAGCCAAGTTTACCCCTACATTTTAGTTCCATTTCCCTTTCTCAGAAGAGTGATGACTAGAAAATGCCCACTTAAGCACATCAACAGATTGGGGACCAGGAAGTCATCACCAGAAAGCCCCCTCTCCGTATGAAAATCTGAGGTTTGAAGCACATCTCCAGATCTCTAGTTTTATCTACTCCTTAATACTTGTAAGTCTCCTTCCTGAAATAACCTTTCTTTAGGTATTTCCTAGGTCCTGGACATTTAGTGGGATCCTAAAGAACAAATGCCCAATCCAGACCTCCTACAATGTGGTTCTAAACATGCTTTTCAGGACATCTATTCCTTACCCGCTCAGCCCAATTCCTTTACATATCTTCCTAGCCAAAGAGAACACTGTTCACTTTCTATGCCACTCCCTTCTATTCTCTTTAAAGGTCCAGAATGGCCAGGCCTGCTTTATGAGACACCTCCCCAGAGGCAAATTAGTGGCAGCTGTCTTTTTACCCTCACTATAGTCATTCCATTCGCTTCAAATGCTGTCACTTTTACTCTTTGACAAACTTATGAATGGGACTGGGTATGTAGCTCAGTGACAGTGTTAGGCTAGCATGTATCAAATCCTGGTTTTGATCTCCAGGGCCACAAATAAACCCTTCCTCAATCACATATGGGAAATGAAACTAAGGAATCTGAAAATGTCTGTTTTTCTTGGTTAAAAAAAAAGAGTCTCAAGGGGTCAAGTAAAGTATGTATTACTATCCAAGTAGCTCAGTCCATCTTCAGAGAGTAGATTTGCCAAGAGTGCTAGCAGCGTAGCCGGGCGCAGGTAGCTCACTCCTGTAATCCCAGTTATGCAGGAGGCTGAGATCTGAGGATCACAGTTCAAAGCTAGCCCAAGCAAGAAAGTCTATGAGACTCTTTTCTCCAATAAACCACCAGAAAACCAGAAGTAGCACTGTGGCTCAAGTGGTAGAGCACTCACCTTGAGCTGAAGAGCTGAGGGGCAGTACCCAGGCCCAGAGTTCAAGCCCCATGACCAAACAAAAAAAGAAAGAAGAAAAAAAGAGTGCTAGAAGTTTTGTCATTAGCAAAGAGCTTGGCAAGGAAGCTGGTGAGAAGGAAGGATCTGATCTATAAAATCTTGGAGGTGGCATTCTTTTTATGGAAGGAATAAACCAACTTATAGGTCTTGTGTCAGGCCTCTGAGATAAGAGGATATAATTCTTTTATTCATTCTTTTTATGGCTTGGGCTGCCAATCTCTTCAATAAATGAACTTTTGGTTCTCACAGATAAAAGTACATGTCTACTAGGCTTTGAAAGTGCCCCACAAATTTCATGTGTTGAAAGTAAATCCCCAAAGTCAAATGTTAAAGCAATTAGAGAGTGTGGACTTTGGGGAGTTGATGGGTCTCAAAAGTTCTGTCTTCATGAATTGATTATTAAAGAACTGTAACAGGAGTTCCTTTGTTTTAGAAGCTCTCTGGCTCCATGCTCTGTCTTGTCATGTGATATCTTACTTCAAGTTATAACACAGTAAGAAGGAGTCACCGTATACAGAGCAGAAAGCAGCACATGATATTTAAATCTGCACAACTGTGAACTACATAATAAACCTCCATACTGTATAAAGTACCCAGCCTCAGATATCCTGTTATAGCAACAGAAAATGGGCTAAGACACCCATCAATCCCTCACCCTGGCAGTAAGGACAAGATCTAGAGGTTTAGAATCTAGAATTCAGTTCTAGTCTTGATGTTCTAACTACCAGTCATATATTTAAAACATCCTTTTTTAAAATTTTTTCTAAAACAGGTTCACAAACAAGGCTGGGGGATATTTTAGGGGAAGGAACTCACAAGAGCCTTGGTGCTTTTCTCAGTCCTGTCTTTGGCAAGGTTAAAACCACAGCTGGGACAAATCCGAGGTTTGTGCCGGTTGGTGTAGACATAGCTACAAGAGGGATTCTTGCACTTTCCTCGGCCTCTTGATGTAGCCAGGCCCAAATCCTAAAAAAGTAACATCATTGCTCAACAATTCCTGACTACTTCGTCCTGAATTTCTAGACTCCCATAACAAGGCACACAAACAGGTGCTGAAGAACCACCCTCCTTTTTTCTGAAGAAAAAAAGTCCAAGCCTCATGCTGGCCTTGAACTCCTGGGTTCAAGATGACTGACAGTCTTTTGTATAGCTGAGTACAGCTATGTACCATCACACTTAGCTAATAAACATTTTTTGAATGAAAGATTCTTTCTAAACCTGTCTGCCATTATCAAGTAAGGTTTAAAAATCTAGCTGTTCTTTCCAAATCTGTCCATCCAACTTGAATCAGCCAGAGAATCTGCCATCTGGCCATTACCTAAGGTTCAACAGAACCAAAGAATGTTAAGTGACAGAAACCTCAAAAGTACCTAAACCAATACAGAATTTTGTAGTAGATGGTGAAACCAGACCAGAGAAAGATAATGTCTTATCCAGGGTCATAAGGCATGCTAGCAACAGAGCTGAAACTATTTTTGGACTAATATTTATTCTGCTGCTCCATGCTGCTTACCTTGCAAAAGGATGACCCAAGAGTCACAGTTAATTTATGGAATGCTGGTATGGGTTATGTTAAAAATGAAAGGGGAAGCTGGGCAGGAAAGTCCATGAGGGTCTTATCTTCAACAAACAACCCAAAAGCCAAATGCTGTGGCTTAAATGGTAGAGCAGGAAAGCTCAGGGACAGTGCTCAAATCTGGAGTTCAAGCTCCAGAATCAGGAAAAAAAAAAAAAAAAAGAAAGAAAGAAAGAAAGGAAAGGGAGAGGAAAAACTCTTGTGGGAAATGCCGAGCTAAACAAAATGAGTTACTTCCTTAGAGTACTTTTTAACCAAAAGCCGGAAGTGGCGCTGTGGCTCAAGTGGTAGAGCACTAGCCTTGAGTTGAAGAGCTGAGGGACAGCACCCAGGCCCAGAGTTCAGGAGACCCAACGACCGGACCCCCCCCCCCCCAAAAAAAAAAAGAATACTTTTTAACCACTTCAAGAGAATTCTTTTGAATATGCTTATGTTTTAGGGAGGAAAATAAGTGCAGTATCACTTAAACTTATCTGTACCCTGTACTTTCTAATTTTTAAAAGTTCCAAATGCCAGTGTCAGACAAGATTCTTATCTCTGACTACTGCAATAAGAATATCCATTTTAGTTAGTCCTTGCTTTACAGCCATCTGGAAACTCCTCCTCAAAATCTGCTTTTCACATAACAGATTTGCTTAGCAGCTATCATTTATAGATAATGTATCTTCAACACTTCTATCTGACCCCTGCCTCACTACCACTGCCCTCTCCCCCACCACAGGCTCAAATTTTCTTTGTCAGCTTACCACCACAGCTACACACTTACCAGTGTGCCTCACTACCACTGCCCTCTCCCCCACCACAGGTGCAAATTTTCTTTGTCAGCTCACCACCACAGCTACACACTTACCAGTGTGACCGTGCAGCTGTACTTATATGGAGGGAATATATCAGGCTTGACCTCTACAACTTTCACCTGAGGCGTCCTGTTGTTTGAGCCACTTGGTAGCTGTGGATCAGAACAAGTTATTTAGTGCTACTTTTGAACTTCAGACAAATTCCAAAGGTCCCATGACTTGAAAAGCACTGGAGGAAATAGTTTATTGAGGGAACTGGTCAAGCTACACCCCTAACAGACTGCAAGCTGGCAGTTACCACCACACCAAAGACTGAGATTCAAGTCCAGAGGTTGCCAAACTTCAGTGTAGTTTCCATATACCACAATCAGAAACATCATGAATCAAATTTACAATTACTGTAGGTGATAAAGACAGATAATAGCTATGTACAAATATGTACAGCTGGATAGTGCTAGCACGATAGGAAGTTTGAAAGACTACTAAAATGTCATAGATGAGTCGAAGATTATAGTTCTTTCCCCTTTTACCACTGTTGATAAAATTTATGTTTAATTTTGCTTATAAAACTAAAAGGGAAAGAAAACATTCTAAATTAAAATTATTCTGTAACAGTAAATATAAGTTGATTCTCAGATTTCATGTACCTGTTAACTGACTTAAGATTAGCAAAAGAGTATATGACTCAATCCCCAAATGCTGCTGATAAAAGGAAACTACTTATAAGAAGACTTTGGGTTATCCAAGTAACAGAGTATATTCACATGAAGAGACTGTCAAGAGTCTCAAATTCAGTAGACATTTTCCTTCTATTCCACAAGATCATATATACACTCAGAGCTGCTGCCACCTGTGAGTAGCAAACAAAGCAGCTGTTTAAAAGTAAAGCCAGGTGATATTCCTGTCACAAAAAAATTTAGAACTGCTAAACACAAGTTACCTGATGAAGAGCACCTAGCCAGGGAGATGGCAGACCAGTTCTCTCCAATTTAGAAACTGTTCACTACTGTTTTGTTTTATTTTTTGGATCTGGTCATGGGGCCTGAACTCTGGGCCTGGGCACTGTCCCTTAGCAATTCAGCTCAAGGCTAGCACTCAACCACTTGAGCTACAGCACCACTTCCGGCTTTTTTCTTTTTGCTTATGTGGTGCTGAGGAATCAAACCCAGGGCCTCAGGCATGCAGGGCAAGCACTCTACCACTGAGCCACCTTCCCAGCCCTGTTCACTACGGTTTCTAAACAGGCCAAAATCCACTGAGGGGGAGTCATAAAATTAGTTTAAGGGTTGAACATTTGCAAACAGGAAACTTAAAAGATAACTCCATGTAAGATCAAAACTTCATTCTGACCCCCATTCTTTTCTTTCCTAGTACATGGTTTAAACTCAGGACTACATATCTGCTTGGCTGGCACTCTATCACTTGGGCCTCTAATCTGGAATTCTGCTGGTTATCTGGAGATGGGAGTCTCATGGCCTTTACTTACTGGCCAGGCTTTGAACCTCTGGTTCTAAGCCTCCCAAATAGCTAGAATGATAGGTCTGAGCCTTCAGAACCTGGCTCATCACATTTTTAATATGTACTACTAGGCTATAATATCTGGCTTAAGGAATTTTGATAATTATTCTGGCCATATAGAATTTTTTTTTTTGGGTCCGGTCGTGGGGCCTGAACTCTGGGCCTGGGCGCTGTCCCTCAGCTCTTCAGCTCAAGGCTAGCTCTCTACCACTTGAGCCACAGCGCCACTTCCGGCTTTTTTCTTTTTGCTTATGTGGTGCTGAGGAATAGAACCCAGGGCATCAGGCATGCAAGGCAAGCGCTCTACCACTGAGCTACCTTCCCAGAACCCCATATAGAAATTTTTAAAAAGCTGGGCATGGTAGCACACACCTTTAATACCAGCACCAAGGAGAGTTTGTTAGAATTCTGAAGGCTGAGAATATGGCTTAGTGGTAGAGTGCTTGCCTAGCATGCATGAAGCCCTGGGTTCGATTCCTCAGTACCACATACACAGAAAAAGCCTGAAGTGGTGCTGTGACTCAAAGGTAGAGTGCTAGCAAAAGCAGCTCAGGAACAGTGCCTACACCCTGAGGACTAGCCAAAAAGAAAAAAACTATTCTGAGTTTCAAGCCAACCTGAGATAAAAAAATACGACACTTTCCCAACAATAAAACTTAAAGCATGCTTTGAAAAATCGAATTCTTAATATCTAGTATTAATAAACTGAATAAAAGATACAAGCAACAAGCTAGTACATGGATAAAAGCCATGTGTTTTTGGTTTATAAAGTAAAGCACAAACAATTCATCAAAGTTTTTTTTGTACCTTTAGGTGCTACCTATACCTTTATTTCACTACCCCAAGGCACATTTTTTTTACTCATATTTGACAATCTCTAAGATTGGCCTGAGTCCTACAGTTGCAAGTAGCAATAGTATTGTTCACTGTCTACTGGACAGGCACCAACATTTGAGGAATGGAGAAACAACAACGTAACAACTAACCATATAGGTGACGGTTCTAGCTTTAAACACTATTCAGAAGTTTAACTTTGAGAGTACAAAAAACTAAAAAAAAAAAATCTGAATATGAATTGTGAATGAACACATCAGCGAAAGAATATCCCTGTTCTGGGCTGGGGAGGTGGCTCAGTGGTAGAGTCCTTGCCTTGCATGCATGAGGCCCTGGGTTCAATTCCTCAGCACCACATAAGCAGAAAAAGCCGGGAGTGGCGCTATGGCTCAAGTGGTAGAGAGCTAGCCTTGAGCTGAAGAGCTGAGGGACAGTGCCCAGGCCCAAAGTTCAGACCCCGCCACCAAAAAAAAAAAAAAAAATACCTGTTCTTTTTTAAAAAGATGTATATAGGAGGGGTTTCACTATAACATTTCCATGATGTACAAAGAAGAGATCAAGTTCATTCCTTCCATCTCTTTTTTTCATTACCCCTTCCCCACTTCTTAAAGACATTTTCAAGAGATTTCGCTGTTCTATTTTCAGAGATGCTTATAAGTGTGACCATAATCACCCTCATTCATCCTCTTGGATGGTCCTCTCCACTCTCATAGGTTATACATTCCCCCAACATATCCTGTTTCACTTTCCCGTGTTTCATTTGTCTAGTAGATATTGATTATACAGAGGACTTTCATTTATTCACACGTACATACACTATAGTTTGGTCAGATCCACCTCATTTATTTTTTTCCCATCCCCTCTACCCTACTGTTTAATAGCTATCAATGAGTGTCCTTATTCCAACTTCACATACAGAAGACTATCCTTATTTCTAAGAAATACAGAAGTAAAGCCTATGAGGCTCACCTTTTACTTAGATGTTTTACACACACACGTACACATGTGTACACATATGCAAGGGAGATATGAGTGAACACAAATGATAAAGCAAAATGGGCTAATAGGAAACAAATGTTTCAGAAGAGTTTGGATACTTTTGCATTGTTTTTATTTTTTATTGTTTTCTGAATTATAATTTTTTAAAATAATAGGCTTAAAACCTTTTTAAAATAAATTTATGGGCTGGGAAGGTGGCTCAGTGGTAGAGTGCTTGCCTTGCATGCTCGAGGCCCTGGGTTTGATTCCTCAGCACCACATAAGCAAAAAGAAAAAAGTCGGAAGTGGCGCTGTGGCTCAAGTGGTAGAGCGCTGGGCTAGCCTTGAGCTGAAGAGCTGAGGGACAGCGCCCAGGCCCAGAGTTCAGGCCCCACGACTGGACCCCAAAAAAATAAAAAATAAAAATAAATAAATTTAAAGCCAGATGTCGGTGGCTCACGCCTGTAATCCTAGCTACTCAGGAGGCTGAGACCTGAGGATCGGGGTTCAGCCAGGGCAGGAAACTCTGTGAGACTCTTATCTCCAATAAACCAATCAGAAAACCAGAAGTGATGCTGTGGCTCAAGTGCTTGCCTTCAACTAAAGAGCTGAGGGATAATGCCCAAGCCCAGAGTTTTAACCCCAGGACCAATAAAAATAAATAAATGAATGTATGAATAAATAAATATAAAAATAAAATATATTCACTTTATGAAAATCAGCAACTTAAAATAATTCATGTTAACTTCCTCCTAGAGGTCTACTAGTCTAAGAACTGAGGTCTGTCTTCTGCCATAGGCAGAACTTCAAGAAGCTCCCTCTCAGGAGTGGGGCTTACCTTCACTTCGCCAGTACTAGATGGCTGTTGGATGGGCTGGCCTAGCTGCTTCAGTGTGCTTGGCTTCAGGCCACAAGTCCTCATGGAGGAAGTCTTATCTGTAAGAATCAGTAGCCAAACTGATAACCAAAGTGTACTCATTTTCCGTATCTCTCCTCTCCATCCTGATTCTTGTTCCCATTCCCACTGGATAGCCTCTCTTCCCAGGTCTGAATCAGCTCTTACCACTCATGGGAAAAGTCTGCCTGGACCTGGGCAGTCCCATGCTGCTACCTCGCCCCACACTGGCTGGGGCTGGCAGAATTGCTCTCATGGGTCTTGCTGCAGCCAGTAATGAGGGCTTGCCCCGTGCTCTGCCTTTAAGCTCTGTAGCTCTGGGTCCAGTGCTGAGTAGGTCAACTCTGAAAAAAAGACAGAAAGCGTCTGAAATTTTTGGACCAAGTAGATGAAAGCCAAAGTGCAATTTCCATTATTGCCTTTGGAGAGTCCAAATAGAACCATTATGTATCTTTATAACTCTGAGCAAGTCATTTCACTCCTCCTCTGTTCATCTCAAGATTCTAATATATAAGTGGGGAAGTAACTACCTATATTTTGAGGTCATTACAAACATACAAAGGTATAAATAGGGACCACAGTGTGTAGTACCAACAAGTATTATAACTATAGCATCTAATTTTGCTGAAAGTCTATCAAAATTCCCACACAAGGCAGTCTAGAGACCCTGGAGAACAATGTTTATGTTTTCTTCACCTCTGCAGCTAATGTTGAGCACAAGCACCATGGAAGGGCACTATAAACATTTGTTAAAGTGATTCACATGTCATGAACAAAAGGTCTGAAGTTCACAACTCCATCCAAGGATACTACATCACTTCCAAAGTATATTGCTTAAAAAAAGGGGGGCAAGATTTAGACAGTATATAAACACACGTTTATATACACTTAAAATTATCTCTAAAAATAAGAAACTTAGAAATACAAACTGATTCTGGGAAATGGATGGGTGGAAGGGAAATTAAAAGAAAATTATTAACATACATTAGTTGTAAAAAAAAAAAAGGGGGGGGGGTGTTCCACTGTGACATTTCCACAAATGTATTCCAATGTACACCAATCAATCTCAATCCTCTATCATTCCTTATCTCCCTTCCCAATATAACTTTAACTGGCCTCACTGTTCTATTTTCATACATGTGAACTATTTCAACCATATTCACCTTTATGTATTCTATTCATTAGCCCAAACCTCTTCTACTGATTCCCACATCCCTAACAGAGCTTCTTCTCCTATGTGCCTCCTGAGTAGCTCAATAAAACATTTTTGTTTGCTTGTTTGTTTTTTGCTGGTCCTAGGGGCTTGAACTCAGGGCCTTGGCCATATTTCTGAGCTTGTGCTCTTACCACCTGATCCATGGCTTCCAGCTGTTTTTTCTTTGTTCCTTCTTTCCTTCCTTCTTTCGTTCCTTCCTTCCTTCCTTTTCTGGCACTTAATTGGAAATAAGAGTCTCACATACTTTCCTGTCCATGGTTGGCTCTGAACCGTGAACTTCAGATCTTAAGCCTCCTAAGTGACTAGGATTTACAGGTGTGAGCCACTGGTGCCCAGCTAGCTGAGTTGCTTGTACTTGTTTGAGGTCGAACCATGTGAATGTTATTTTTTATTCAACAACAGGACTGTAAAATGTAAAATTCATAATATAACCAAACTTGGTACTATCAGACAATTCTTTGTCTGGGGAGCCTTTCTTGTGTATTAGAGGATGCTTAGGTTGCTTTCATCACTCTAAATGCTAGCAGCAAACCCCTCCGCAGTTCTAACACTCAAAAAAAAGCCTCCTAAGGGCTGGGAAGGTGGCTCAGTGGTAGAGTGCTTGCCTTGCATGCCTGAGGCTCTGTGTTTGATTCCTTAGCACCACATAAGCAAAAAAACTGGAAGTGGTGCTGTGACTCAAGTGGTAGAGGGCTAGCCTTGAGCTGAAGAGCTGAGGGACAGCGCCCAGGCCCAGAGTTCAGGCCCCACGATCAACCAAAAAAAAAAGCCTCCTAAGAATTGCCAATGTCCTCTGAGGGCACAGTTATTCCTAGTTGAGAACTACTGATGTTAAACAAGGAGCCTTCACTTACAAGAACACAATAATCTTCAGAAAGAGGTACACACAGACTCCAGTTAAGCCATTAATAAAAAAGGAATAAGGGGAAAAAGCCCCAAACTTAAGCACTCTATGACTTGATACACACCTGCATCAATTTTGCTGGTTAAGTGGAAATGAGTCTTACAGACATTTCTGCAACCACCTGGGTAGCCAGGATTATAAGCCACTGGTGCTAGGCTAGGTTATGATTTTTCAATATCCTTCTCAAAGATTTTCAGGAACATGGAAGACGCATGAAGTGACTATGTCCAAAGTTAAATGAAGCCAGTTAAAACTAGACCTGAGTTCTCTGACCACTAGAAACAGGCTCTTTTTAGAGCTTTTTTTTTTTTTTTGGATGCCAGTCCTAGAGTTTAAACTCAGGGTCTGAGTGCTGTCCCTAAGATTTCTCACTCAAAGCTAGTACTCTACCACTTGAGCCACAGCTCCACTTCTTGCTTTTTGGTGATTAATTGGAGATAACAATGTTACCAATTTTACTCCCTGGGCTGGCTTTGAACTCTGATCCTCCTCAGATCTCAGCATCTTGAGTAGCTAGGATTACAGGTGTGAGCCATCAGCACTGGGAAGAATGTCTTTATAAGAGTTCTTCTTTGAAATTCTCTATCTAGGATTGGATTGGATTCACAGCTGCTAACACTGTATACTTGTACCAGCCAGATTCTAGTTAAGTGCTTTAGGAAGACTGACAATAAAAGATGTACTAGGAATCTGACAGCAATACATGGATGGGAGATTGTTAAGGCAAATTGATGTATGTCTCTAGGCATTAGTTTCTGTACCTCCAAAATAGGGACCACGAACTGAGATCAGCAATGCTGTAAAGATAATGTGCAAGGCAAATATGGGCATTTGCATAACATTGCCATGAGAATATGTAACTGTACTGGCTTACCCTGTAGGCTTTTTAAAAGCAGGTACTGGACTGGAGGTGCAGGAACCCTCAGCTGCTGGTGGTATGTATGGTCGGGGATTGTCATTCTCAGGTGTTTCCAGAGTAACCTCAGTCTTCACAAAATTCTTGACAACTGGTGCCTTAGTGACTGCTGTACCTCGATTTCCAGGACCTCCCTTGACCAAAACATGAGCATCGGAGACAATCACTTCCTCCCACTCATTCTCTTCACCCACTTCTCTTGGAGGAACAACATTTAAGAGCTGGCTTACAGCTTCTGAGTTCTCCAGAGTCACTTTGGAGTCATTTTCATTACAGAAATTTTGCTCAGAGGTAACAGAGGTATTGGAAGAGACATCCGAAGCCGATTCCACTTTGACTTTGGCTGGCTTTTCCTAGAAAAATCAGAATACCTTGTAAACATAAGATATTTTACAGCTGACACAAATATGCTAATTTGTTCCTCTTAGTAATAATATATGAGAAAGAGAAGTTAAGAGTCATCAAAAGAAGAGGCTACCTTAAGGCCCCCAAGTATAAAACTGGATTAAGTCCAAGACCCTTTCTCTACAGAATCAAATGCCTCTGGATAAAGCTACTCTCCTTCTACTAAATTACTTACTAGCATGCACTTTTCATCAAATAACTATTGGCTTTTTGTTGTTGTTTCCAGTATTTTGGGGAGGTCTTGAAGTCTGGAGGCTTTTTTTTTTTTTCTCTTAAGACTAGTGCTCTATCACTTGAGTCATAGCTTTACTTTCAGCTTTTTTGGTAGATAATGACACTCATGGACTTTCCTCCTTGGGCCTGGCTTTGAGACACAATCTTCAGATTTCAGTCTCCTGAGCAGCCTAGATTATAGGCATGAGCCACCAGTGCCTAGCTAATGTTGGCATTTTTTAGTATGAATTCTGATTGCTGTAGGCCCATTTCTCCATATAGAGAAAGAAGTAGACACACTGCTACATTGGGTCTAAAAGTATTTACCTCCGGAGCAGGTTTTATGAGATTCAGTTAATCCCAATATGATAAAAATTTCCCACAGTATTTCCACTTCCTTGGGGAAAAAAATCTTTTTTTCCTAACTTCTTAATAATTCTAAATTATGAAATTAATTGTAAACTATGAAATTAATCCTTGACACAAGTTCCAATTCCCTAAAACCATAAACATCCAATCCATAGGCAAATTAAAATCTTATCTTTACCTTCATTATTTTTTCAAATGAGTCTTTAGAATGACTTACAAAATGCCACATACTTTATACTCTGGGTCAAATTAACTCATACTTTAAAACTCACTAAAAATTGCAGCTGTGAAGAATCAAGCCTGAAAGATGTGATAGAAGAGAAAGTACAGAGTAGTGTCCTGAAAACGTGATGTCAGTGAGATTAGAAATGTGGCAAGGATTTGACCTTTGAAAATGCTGGCCAAGGTCTATGAACAAGAATGCCAAAAAATATGAAGTGGAAAAAAAAAAAAAAAAACCATCCTCAATGAACCTAAGCTATATCTCAAGGTGCAATGCCAGCCATCTTACCAGACAGATGAATGCTGAAAAATAATTCTGCAGATTCAGAGATTTGGTTCATTACCTTTCTCATAAGCATCTATACTTGAGTCAGCCTATCTTCAGTACACATTGCCAGCCCAGATATATCATCCGTCTCCACTGACAGCAGTGACAGTTTGTCCTGAAGGGGATTTATTACATAAAGTAACCCTGTTTTCCTGCAAAATCATTTGTTTCAGATCCATGCATCTCTACTCTTACTGAAAACTCCAATGACTTTATTCTAGAGCAGCATTCCATCCATGTGTTTCTGAATCCTCTAGGATCACCAGGCAAACTGTGTGGAACGTGTATGTGCTATGGTTAGATTTCAGTGAAATGTATAAAGAGGACAGATTTCTGCTGACTCAAATTCCCTTTAGTATAGAAAGTATTTGCTATGTATGGCCTAGATGTGTTGCATACAGCAAAGCCATTATTCATGGAGAGGAGCCCTGGACCCATGATGTCCCTGGTACCCTCCAGTCCCAGGGCAACAAGGACAGCAAGTTATATCAAGACCATTATGAACCTAATCAGTAGAAAAAAATAAGTTCTGTATGGTTCCCTGCAGAATACAAGTGTCCACAAATACGGTCAGAAATAAACAGATAATTCTGCATGCAGTGAAGATCTGAAGAAACTAGATGTGGTAGATAGCTGTATTTCTTGGTGTCACTTCCTGAAGAGCAACTGGAAATCGAGAGGAAATTATGATAGCTCATCTACTTTCTGAATCCTGGGATAAGGGTTGACTGGTTATGTTAATGTACAACTCAGGAAGGTCTACGGTGACAGCCTGTTGGAACCCACTTAAATTCTCCAAGTGAAGACAGTTATATCACAGAGGCCAAAAAGGTGGCTTGTAAAACTATTTACCTACACAGCAAGAACCGGTGCCCAACCAAATAGGGTTGCATGGGAGATGCAGCTGTATGAGAAGCTCTCATCATGACTCCACCCATTCTGCCTGAATCACAGGATTCTGACCAAGCCCCCTTTTTCATGTTCCTCTCTGACCAATGGAACTCAAAGGCCACACACACAATCCATGCTGCCTAGTAGCATTGGTATACCCTTCTGCTTGTTACACCACTAGCAGCAGTTGAGAGAGATAGAGGTGCTGAGTGGTGATAAGAGAATTGAGGTGGTTTTGGAGATATAGTACAAGTAGTTAACTGGTAGTGATTTCAAGAATAGAGGTAATTTTAGAGAACCTAGGAATGTGCCCCCCATGCCTCACACACACATACACCCCCACCCCGCCATGCACACCCATCTTCCCTGTCCTAGTACTGGATGTCCGAGCAAACAAGACAAAAAAAAAAAAAAAAAAAAACATTAGCTGCAGGAAAGAAACTAGCAAGAATTCCAGCAGAGGAACTGACCTGATGGACCTGCACAATCCAAGAAAAAGAGGAAAGCTAAAAAGGAGGTGACTCGAAGATAACACCGCTGGAGACTGTAATTCAATTGAGGGTACAGCCAAAGACCACACAGACCCTGAGCCTCCCCCCTCACCTTTGGACACAGTCAGAGCTGCCAGGGTCAAGAGTGTCACAGGTCTCAATAACAGAGGATCTGGAAAGGTGCAGCCAACACCTGGCGCTTGCCCTGGAGTCCAACAGAATACAAAAAAACCAGCAGCTCTGCAGTGAAAGAGATCCAACAACTGAAACATGAAAAGAAAGACCTGCAGGATCAACAGACGAAAGAGAATGAGATGATGATCTGTGTGCAGGAAGCACTGAAAACAGAGCTGGAACTCCATAAGCTAGCAATACAGCTGCTGGTGTCAGAAAAATTAGATTTACAATCTCCCCTGGCTCACATGTAACAGGTGGCCAATGAAAGAGAACTGGAACACAAAGGTCTTGCTAGCTGCCTGCAGGCTTCACAGCAAGTGCATCACAGAGCTAGAGATGACATTGTCTACAGTCTCCACCATGCAGAATGAGACCAACAAAAACAACCTAGAATGCATTAAAGCCCTGAATGACATGGAGCTGCAGCTCCAGGCAAAGGCCAAAAGCTATAATGACCTGGAGGAAGACAACATTGAGCTGCAGGAGAGGCTGGAAGTGCTCCTGACACAGAAGGCTGATGTGAAGATCAAAATTCACAAGTCTCAACAAGCACTAGGAGAGCAGGCAGAGTTGAAAAGACAACCAGACAATAGGAAAGAGTTAGTGACAGAATTAAAGCTGGAGAGAGACACCTCTTAGAGCAGATGAGCCAACTGAAAGAGGAGAGAGGGCAAGGGATGAGGCAGGTGTTGGACATAGAGACCAACTTGGTAGGACTGAGAAAGCAGCTGTCAGAGATGCTGCCCCTGCAGCTCCCTGAAGGGTCATCTCAGGCTGAGCAACAGCTGCAGGCCCAGGCCTTCCAGGTGCAGAAGGAGCTCAAAGTACCTGGAGATGCTAGTTCACATCCAGGGGAGGAGAACCAGAGCCTCAGTCTCCAGAACCTGGGGCAGCAGCAGTGGCTGTGGGTGCTGGAGAAGAAGACCAAGCAATGGGATCAGCATGCTGAGGATCAGCACAAGATCCTCGAGACAACAGAACATGAGACCATGAGATGCACATGATGCAAAATCGAGAGCTGAAAGATCAGCTGGTCTAGGGGCAGGTTGCTTTCCACAGGCTGAGCAGTAAGTACGAGGAGCTTGCCAGCATCCTACCCTCAGAACAGCAGGTGAAGAAAACATCAGCAGAAGCTAGATCAGCTGGAAGAGAAGTCAGAAGAACAGAAAGAGATGAATGAGTTAGACAGCCAAGCAGCTCAGAATCTGCAGGAGCTGAGAACCACTAGCACATGGCCTCTAGTCAGCAGCTGACCTCAGAGAAGGAGGCCCTGCAGCAGCACCTGCTGAGGCAGACCTAGCTGCCAGAGCAGCTGGAGCAAGAGCAGGTGCACACCAAACTGGAGAGCCTGACAGTACCTCAAAAGTTACAAGACACTCTGACTGAAGTGCCTGGAAGCAACAAGGCATGAGAACAAACAGCTGTGGGCCCAGTTGAGCTTCCTGACTTTCCCTGGGAAAGGTGAAGCCCTTAGCAAAGAAGTAGAAAGGGACCAGATACTGGTGGCTCATGTCTGTAATCCTAGCTACTCAGGAGGATGAGATCTGAGGATCACGGTTCAAAGCCAGCCCAGGCAGGAAAGTCTGAGAGACTCCTATCTCCAATTAGCCTCACCTTGAGCCAAAGAGCTCAGGGACAGCACCCAGGCCCAGAGTTCAAGCCTCACAACTGACAAAACCAAAAGCAGTAGGAAGGAGTAAAAGGGCAATTACCCGTGATGTGACTGTCTCAGAGGATCTAAACAACCTACAAATCAATGTGGGATTTTTACCTAGAAGCACTATCCATTACTGAATCAAAGAAAGGTGAAGCTCAGTTGGCAGCTGCAGAAGCAGCAAGCCTGTTGTGGTTGCCTGGCCAACCTGGCAGCTCAGTGCTAGAGAAAGCTGGAGTGCCAGGCCTCTTCCACTCTGGGGAGACGGACCAGGACACACAGGTATCCCAGAAGCTGAAAATCTCTGCTTCATCTGCAACCTGTCAGACAAGGCAGACTACCAGAATCAAGTGGATGACCTCAACATTGATGCAGCCAGCTGTCAGAACACATCATCACCATTGTAGAGTCCATAGTTTTCTATAAAGAACACACAGAAGTCCTAGATGATCTCTATCAGGAGAAAGTTGAGTGTGTAGGCTGGCTGTTCAAGGAGAAGAGGGGGAAAGATGAGGAGCTGAAGGAACTACTGTAACATCTTGCAGGTGAGGACACAGAGCACTAGGACAAGATGCTGGCAGCCACCCAGACCCCTGCTGTTGAGGCTACCTCACACCTTTCTATCCCCAAGATAGAGGTTATGGAGGAGCAGCAAGGTTTTGAAGACATGTGCAACTTGAAGACATGTGCAACTTGAATACAATGGGAAACCTGTCCATGGAGAGGCTGAGGTGCCTGAGAACCTCAAGAACCCCATTACCGAGCTGAAGGTGCCACTGCCTCTTGATATCCAGCTCCACCAAGAGCTTGCAGGCTTCAGCAAAGAACCCTGCCTCCCTTTCTTCTATAAGATGGGTGAAAATGATGAGTTTGGGATAATTAATATGTGAAGCCCTGGCAGCCATCACCCTGAGAAATGGGCTCCTGTTCTCTTGTATTACTTTGCACATGGCAGCTGGCTGGCGTTTTCTCAGATCATTTTATAATGGTGGTGGAAAGGAGTAACTCCAGCCCAGACAGGGTAGAGGCTGTTGGAAGTAGCCCATAATCTAAGGACATCTCATAGTCCACTGGTTGCCAAAAGAAGGATCCACCTGATGTTTATTACAAAGAGTAAATCCTTTACAAAGGGAATAATGGCATAATTTTTGCTTAGCAACTGTATTATTGATGTTACTTTATAAATTACTTCCATTTTAGCATACTCTTTATTTTCATGCTGATTTATGGTGTAGTTTTCATAATAATTTAGATTTTTTCAAGTAAAATTTTTGTATTAGTTCCTCAAATCAGTTCTTTCATTATTTAACATTATATGTTGGTACATTCATACACATTTTTTTGGGGGGGTGGAGGGAGTCCAGTCGTGGGGCCTGAACTCTGGGCCTGGGCACTGTCCCTCAGCTCTTCAGCTCAAGGCTAGCGCTCTACCACTTGAGCCACAGCGCCACTTCCGGCTTTTTTCTTTTTGCTTATGTGGTGCTGAGGAATCGAACTCAGGGCCTCAGGCATGCAAGGCAAGCGCTTTACCACTGAGCCACCTTCCCAGCCCCTCATACACATTTTTTAAAAATCGTACCCTATACCAGTAACACTAAATTTTCTCATGTGTATTTCAATATACTACGATGGTAGTACACTGAAGTAAAAAAAGTACAAACTGTGAAAAAGAAGAAAAGGTTATTAAACCTGACAGTTGGGAAAAAAGAAATAATATTAACAGACAAATGGAGGTGTCCTGTAGTGGAAAAACATACAAGGAAGTTCAGAAATGTAACGCAGAATGATAATACACAATTATAAAGCATCTATAATGAGAATGTCAAGCATGCCAAGTTTTCACTTATGAATTATTCAAATGATAAGTGTCACATATTGTTCAAATATTATAATTCAAAAGTGCACCTGCTGTTACAGATAGATCTACTTTTAAAGTCCTTGGAACCTTAGCAATGTTTGCTGATTGAATGTAATAGGGTATGTATGTGACATCTATGTAAATACATAATATATAGAGAGAATACATGTACTTTTACACAAATAAAAATCTAAACTTCAAAAAAAAGCAGTGGCTGTCTTTCCAATAGGTTTTAGAGAGGTTTTGTTTCCCCCTTCCATGTCTATCATGAAAAGTACTATAAACTATGAGACAATAAAGTGAAAAACTGGATGGCTAGCAGAGTGGCTCAAGTAGTAGAGCAAAGCCGAGAGCTCAAATTCCAGTACTACTAAAAACTAAAACTCTCAGTTCTATCTATACGCAACTCTATTCCTAAAGGGCAAGCCTCATTTAAATCCTTACTTCCCACTGTAAAGTAACAGAGGGCTGATCTCTCAATGTTTGTCATAAGGATTAAGGACCTTCCAACATGCTTCAGGAAATCTGACATTTTTGGCAAATGTCATTAAATTTTTCTACATACTAGCTACCAAATCCCATTCAAGTTTCCAAAGTATCTGGATAATGGTGTATTTCTCCTGGTTAAGAACCAACAACAGATGACCTGGAAGAACTCTTCAGTATAGCATTCTCAGATCTAACAGTAACAGCCCAAGAGGATAAATAAACATGGAGAAAAATTCCAAGTCAACTGTAGAAATCTTATTTATTTTGTGTAAGACAGGGCAAGTCAGCAAGAAAAAACAGACTAAATTCATCTGTAGAGTAGCTTTCTACACTGGCTACTTCAGACTTAATCGTTTTCAGGAAAAATAATATAAACAGTGAAAACTCAACCTAGTAACCTCACATTGCCTTAATCCTACCCTTTATAGATGTTTTGCTTTCTTTCAAAATGAAAAGTAAATGCAAACAGCTGCTCAGACTTCAATTGATAGTAGAGCCCATAAGCATGAAGCCTTGCACTAAACAGTCTCATACACTACCTTTTGTCCCATCCAATCAATGGGAACCATACCACACACCTCTTGGTCTACTTTCGGCCAGTCTTAATTCAAGGAAAACTTAAGAAAAGGTGAGTCATTTCCTGACTGGCAGAGACAAATAGAGCTTTAAAAAAATTACTTAAATTTCTTTTTTTTTTTTTGGGGGGGGAGGGGGTGGTCAGGTCGTGGGGCGTGAGCGCTGTCCTTCAGCTCTTCAGCTCAAGGCTAGTGCTCTACCACTTGAACCACAGCAACACTTCTGGCTTTTTTTCTTTATTTCTTGCCTCAAAAAAATGGAACTAAAAAACTCTTTTAGATTCTGTAGCTAAATAGTGTAACAATGCTTGGTAAGTATGGTTTAGTGGGAAAAGTAATGGAATATAAATTTAGCCAGTTATTTGTATTTCTCTTTATTTTTCCTAAGCTAGAAACATAAAGGAATTGAACTAGCTGAGAACCAAAGCTATTTTTACTTCTAAAATTCTACAGAGCTGATGTAAGCATTATGCCCACCTTTGGTCCTCAGCTCCATTCAGACCTGAGCTCCTCTCTGCCCTGGAGTTCCTGCCATGCAGCTGGTCCCTCCCCCTCTCTGCTCAAACCCACCTGAGATCCCATCTACCTCACTTCTGACCCTCAGACGCTGCTGCTACCTAGACAGTGGAGTCACCATGTGGTCTCTCTCCAGGGGAAATATAGCTCCTCCAATAAACCTTGTAATAATCTTTCTCCTGTGCCTGCCTGCCTCTGAGTGGTCCCCTGGGATGGATGTGATGGATCCTTTCGGCTGAAATACCTTTCTTTTCATACCCACTCCTTCTAATGCTTGGAGGAAAAATTGAGACAAGGGCTGGGAAGATAGCTCAGTGGTAGAGCGCTTGCCATGCATGCATGAGGCCCTGGGTTCGATTCCTCAGACCACTGCTAAGAAAAAAGAAAAAAGAAAAAAGAAAAAAGCTGGAAGTGGCGCTGTGGCTCAAGTGGTAAGTGCTAGCCTTGAGCTGAAGAACTGAGGGACAGCGCCCAGGCCCAGAGTTCAGGCCCCACGACCAGACCGCCCCCCCCCCCAAAAAAAATTGAAACAAAACCTGAGACATTAGCACTAGATCTGTCCTGACCCATGTATAGCAATAACAGAGATACTGCATTAATGTCAATTATAATAGTAACCAGGAAACATTTACTGAGAATTTGACAAGCATGAGAAACTACTATACTCACTCTCCATGGGTGGAGTAGTTTTTTGAACTCTCCAAATCCTAATGAGTAGGAACTAACTTCTACTTACAGATGAGAAAAAACCTAAGTCAAGGAACAGAGACATGAAATGATCTGTTCAAGGTTACAAAGCTAAAATCTAGGAAAATAAAGAGTTTATACTGCAGAAGCAAACTCCAAAATCACATTAATTATTGCTATTTGGCTATATTAGGCATCTTCCCAAAGTCCATGTGGTTTAAGGCTTACTCCTTAAAATGATACTTCTGCAAGGTGGTGGAGCCTGTAGAAGATGGAATATAATGGGAGGTTTTAGATCACTGGCATGCTCTCATAGGGAGGTGAGAGCCCAGTCCCTTCCTCTCCCTTTCACTTTTTAGTCATGAGATGAGCAGTTTTACACAGCTATCCTATTATGATGTGCTGCCTCACCACAGACCCCAAAACAATCACAGACTCAGCCTCCATTGCCTTTCTCCTCTTTTTATGTGTATTTTTTGTGCTAATACTATGACTTGAATTCAGGGCCTTGGGCTCCCATTTGGCCTTTTCCAATTATGATTAGCTCTTTACCAGTTTTATATTTTGCTGTTTAATTGAGATGGAATCTCAAAATTTTCTCTGTTCAGGCTGGCTTTGAACTATGATCCTCAGCCTCCTGAGTATAATCCTAAGGTTATAGGTGTGAGTCACTGGCATTCAGCTTTTCTCTTGATGATTATTTCAATGAACAATGCATACTTACACACAATACAATCACAATCCTTGCCTGAGCCAACTTTCACAAAAACAATACTGAAGTGGACCCTGAGATGGAGCCCAAGCTGACATGATTCCATTTTGAGCTTTGCCTTTGTTTTAGGGATTTTAGACTGGATAGGCCTAGTTCCCAGAATGAAAAAAATGCATCTGTCTGGTCCCCCTTCCTTAACAACCTAACCCACCCTTGATTGTTCAGTTAAAGACTGAACAGTAAAGCAGATAAATTGTAATCTTGCTCAACTGGCAACACCACCTGCTTTACTGGAGCAACCCTGCTTTCTCCCTGCCTTCTGCCTGCCAAAATGCGAACCCCACCTTTTGCCCACCAAATTTGCTCACCAATTCAAACCAAAATAATGGGATAGTTTAAACAACTACTGTAAGACAGACTAACTCCACTGGCTACCTGTGTGTGGCCTAACGTGACTATGCAATCCTTTGTGTGTGCTGTGAACCGATTAGTCACCTGCATGTGACTAGGCTTGACTGCATGGATTTTGCCTTTAAAAACTCTAGTTTGTGGGCCATTCAGGGTTGCAGTATCAGCTCCTGAACCTGTGCCGTGGCCCTGGTGGTCAGTGTAGGAACTTTCTCAATAAAGTTGCTTCTTTGCTAACAACTTTGTTGCGGTGGTCTCTGACACTCCAGACGACTAGGTGGGCTTGCCTGCCTGAGTAGGGGTCTTTCTACTACAATACCTTCTTTTTCCTTTTTTACCTATGCATATGCCATTGATCCTGAAAGACTGCTGCTTGTAAAAAACAAACTCTCTATTCCAGGCTTCTGTCTCGTCTCTCTGAACTAATTGAGAATTGTCTATTTCATTCATTTTGTCCTAAAATTTGAAGTCATAAAAGACATATATCAACTATATATATATATATATAGTTAGTACCAAATGTACAAGTTAGCCAACACATGCTAAATTGAACACTAATGCTCTCATTTGTTTACTGTGCATCTTCTATGGATAAAAGCTATAGCAGATGCAAATGTCATTAAGATTCTCACAATGACATGAACAAAGACTGTTCAATAGTGATAACTGCTTCATAAAAATATTAAAGGCAAATAAAGCATGAAAGGCACTCATTCTTCCCTCATGAAATGGGATGTTCCATGGAAGAATGCACATTTACAAGAAGCTAAGACTCATCATTATTTATGCATTTCACACTTAATCAACCAGTTGGGTTACAGTACAAAGAAAAGGAAGAAGGAAAGGAACAAGGAAGGAATATACATCATAAAGTTACAATAAGGCTATTATTACACTGAGTTAAAGGTATCTACTTATAGTAGCTGTAAAGAACAAAAGAATTTTAAGCAAAGGAATGAAAAGATTTATAGTCATGCTATGGATCGAGTAATACCTAAACAGTGTAGGAAGTAGGTTGTTAAATACTCAGTCCTATCAGGAAGTGAGTATATTAACAGGATGTTTCTGATAAATAGTGATTCATGGAAAATTATGAAGCAATTGAAGATAATATGTGTGAAAAATATTTTATAGCACAGTAAGTTACATAAGAAAACAAAGACACAAATGAAGATGGAGCTCAGTGATAGTGTTTGCCTGGCATGTGCAAGGCCCTGTTTATAATCCTCAGTACTACAAATAAATGAATATTTTTCCTTTAAAAAAGTGCGGCGGGCCGGGCGCCCGTGGCTCATGCCTGTAATCCTAGCTACTCAGGAGGCTGAGATCTGAGGATCATGATTCAAAGCCAGTACGAGCAGGAAAGTCCATGAGACTCTTTTTTTTTTTGGGGGGGGGGGGGGGTCCAGTCGTGGGGCCTGAACTCTGGGCCTGGGCACTGTCCCTCAGCTCTTCAGTTCTAGGCTAGCCTCTACCACTTGAGCCACAGCGCCACTTCCGGTTTTTTTTCTTTTTGCTTATGTGGTGCTGAGGAATCAAACCCAGGACCTCAAGGCATGCAAGGCAAGCGCTCTACCACTGAGCCACCTTCCCAGCCCCCATGAGACTCTTATCTCCAATAAACCACTCGTAAACCGGAAGTGGCGCTGAGGCTCAATACTCGCCTTGAGCTGAAGAGCACAGGAACAATACCCAAGCCCAGAGTTCAAGCCCCAGGACCACAAAAAATAAAAAAATAAAAAATAAATAATAAATGAATGAATAAATAAATAAATAAGGGGGCCAGGCACCAATGACTCATACCAATAATACCACCTATTCAGGAAGCTGAGATCTAGAATCATGGTTTGAAGCCAGCCAGGGCAATAAAGTCTATGAGATTCGCATCTCCAATAAACTCTTCAGAAAAGTCCAGAAATGGCACTGCAGTTCAAGTGGTAGAGAGCTGGCCTTGAGCAGAAGCTCAGAGACAGTGCCCAGGCCTTGAGTTCAAGCCCCAGGACCAGAAAAAAATATAAATAAATAGGGAGATGTGGAGGGGGAGGAAAATATAGAACTTATTTACAGAAAAAAATTACAGGGGGGCTGGGAAGGTGGCTCAGTGGTAGAGCACTTGCCTTGCATGCATGAGGCCCTGAGTTCGATTCCTCAGCACTACCTACATAAGCAAAAAGAAAAAAGCTGGAAGTGGCACTGTGGCTCAAGTGGTAGAGTGCTAGCCTTGAACTGAAGAGCTGAGGGACAGCGCCCAGGCCCAGAGTTCAGGCCCCACGACCAGACCCCCCCACCAAAAAAAAAAATTACAGGGGGCAGAAGGAGGATGGGAAGAGATGGGAAGGGGAAGCAAAGGAGGAGGTTACAATGCTTGATAAGAAATGTACTCATTATCTTGCCCATGTAATTGTAACCCCTCTATACAGTATTTTCACAATAAAAAAAATAAAAATAAAAAAATAAAATTACAAAAATACAATAAAATATAATTGGTCATGGCTTTTATTTGGATAGTGTAAGATTATGGGAAACATTTTATTCTATTTTTCTTCCTTTTAAACAAACTGTTTAAAATGAAAATCATTATTTGTAGAGTCAAAATAGCTCATACCTGTAATCCTAGCTTCTCAGGAGACTGAGATTTGAGGATTGGGCTTGAAGCCAGTTTGAGCACACAAGTCCATGAGGCTCTTATCTCCAATTAACTACCAAAAAGAAATGGAAATGGAGCTGAGGCTCAAGTGGAAGAATGCTAACCTTGAGCAAAAAAGCTAAGGCCCTAAGTTCAAGCCCCAGGTTTGGCACACACATACACAAAAAATATTATCTTCTGCTCCAGTGGTTTATGACTGTAATCCAAGTTATTCAGGAAGCTGAGACACCTCCAACAAACCAGAACATGCAGGACTGTAGGCATGGCTTAAATGGTAGCATGCCAGTGGTGAGCAAGAAAGCCAAGTGAAAGCATGAGACCCTGAATTCAAGCCCTCTTTAAAAAGTCATCCGTTTCCAAGGGAAACAGGAAGCCTACTCTGTCAGGCAATGGCCAATGTATCTTACCTTTGGAATCCACTTCCCTCCTAGGAAGTTGCCACAGGTAGGGCACTTAGGTGGTTTGTGCCTGGTGACATATGTAAAAGAGCAACCTGGGCTGGTACATGTCCCATGGCCCCGGCGGGTATATGTAGTGGTCTGTTTGAAAAAAAAAAAAGTGTATCAGAATCAAGACCACAACCCAACATGAGACCCTGTTGACAATGACAGACACATTATCAGAGCACCAGAATGCAGAATAGCCATTCAAGGTTTAACAGGAAAGGTTAGAATTATAAAGGTACAAGTAAAGGTACATGATGCTAAGGTACAAGTGCACTTTTAGAAATAAAGAAACTAAATTCAAAAGAGGAAAAGACAGCTGCCCAAAGTTAGTTAGGTATTAGAAAAAAGAAAGGTAGTTATGGTTGATATTGAGCCAAGGTATCACATAATATATCCTTGTATTTTGTTTAATACTTTCAAAAATGCTACTAAGTAATTCTTATTAACACTTGGACTGAGAATAAATGTTCTGCCTCAAACCATATAGTGAATCAAGGACAGATCTATACCTAGAAATCTTGGTCCAAGATTTCTTCTGCTACCCAGTTAAGTCTCTCTAGATCTGAATGCTTAAAGAAGAAAAATCTATGCACTAGTGTTCAAGTCTGTAACTCTAGTTTACCGAGAGGCTGAGACCTGGGAATTGTGGTTCAAAAAGCCAGCCCAAGGAGATGCTTACCTCCAATTAACCTCCGAAAAAAAGCAAAGTAGAGCCATGATTCAGTGTCTACGTAGAGCACTAACTTTGAACAAAAAGCTCAGGTATAGTGCCTAGTACCTAGATCTTGAGTGCAAGACAGACAGACAGACACAGACACACACACAGACACACACACAATCTGCTTAATCTTTTTCTTTTTTAGTTAAAAATCAGAAAGGACAAGACCAAGGACCCAGAGATATACAAATAGACCCATAAACAAAAAAAAAATTAAACTTAAAGAGGGAAATCCAAGAGCAGAAATCAGGTCCCTGGATTTTTGAAAGGATCTCCCTTTGAACAAAATGTATTACAATGAATCAATACATCTTAGCTACAAATAGAAACTCCATTCTTTAGCTTCAATCCACATCCTAGACTAATGTAAGAAAGAAAACATTTCCCTGTCAGATTTGCTCTGTCCTTTACAAATGTTCATTTAACTCTGAATCTGTCCCTAGCTCCCTCTGCCAGGAAGCCTATGAAAAGCAGGTAATCACAGTGGTACCAAGTCAAGGATTAGTGAGTGCAAAGTGGTGTGATATCAAGAAGAGAGTAAAGGTACTGAATGTCAACTCTGCCTGTCACCAACACAGTGAAGGACCTGAGAATAAGTCATCTGAATTCTTGAGCCCTAGGTTTCTTCTGTAAAAGCACTTGTTCTTCCTACTTTACAGGAGTGTCTTGAAAACAAATGAAGCAGAAGTGAGGATACACACATATAGTAAATTCTAAAGATTCTAAGGTTTATAACTCACTTATTAGTAGGATAAAAAGTATCTTTAATCATTTCTGAGACCATGGCCAAATGCACTATTTTCTGAAATATTTCCTGAAAGCAGAATAATAATTTAATTTAGTGCTCTAAATGAACTACCATGAACTGGGAAATACTGCTAAGCAGTAGGCTACAGAACTGACTTTAGAAAATAAAATGTTACGTAGGGCTCAAGGCTGATGTTTCAGTCCCAAGCATTATATTAGCCTTCACACAATTTTTGGACTATAACATGAGTCATTTCCAAAAGTACAAGGGCTCACAAAATAAGCAGTTTCTCATGAATCAAGCTTTACTGGCTGTTCCTGTTTTAAAATACTACAGCTTTCCTACTCCAAGAATATACTGATTAGCTAGGGAAAGTGGTATGTCTGTAATCCTAGCTAATCAGGGGACTGGAGCAGGAGGACTGCTTGAGCCCAGGAGCCTGGGTTAGCTCCATCTGGAACGAACAAAAAACACTAAAGAATATATTATTTATCTGTAACAGTTTTTGGAGCTCAGACAGATTGTGATTAAGTCAAAAATATATATTATTGTTGGGTACCATTGGTGAACGCCTGTAATCCTAGCTTCTCAGAAGGCTGAGCTCTGAGAATCATGGAGCCAAGTCAGCTCAGGTAGGAAAGTCCATGACGATCTCCCATTAACTGCCAAAAAAACCAGAAGCAGAGCTCTAGATCCAGTGGCAGAGTGCCAGCCTCAATTGAAAAAGCTGAGGGACAGCATCTGAGTTCAAGCCCCAGTACAGGTACCCGTACTTGCTCATTTACACACACATAAACTCTTTTGTTTGTAGAGGTTAGATGGTAGAGTTTGCTTAGTTCATCCCAGTGCTACAAATGCCTTAAACCCTCCAACTAGAAGGTTATCACAACTGGAAGTTCGTTTTTTCCCCCATCTCTCAAAATACTTTGCCATATTTTTTAAACAATTTAAAAGTAAGATCTTAAAATTAGAAAAGCACTTCCCTATATTCCCAAAGTTAATTTTGTAGTTCAATGCTATCATGTTGTTTTTAAACACCAGGAAATTTTGTAAACATTTAAAAAGAAATCTTAATAAATGGTGAAATAATGAGTATGGTTGTAAGTACTAACATTATTGGAATTTGGCAGAATATAATGGCATTTACATCTCTTGAAATTGTGTTATTTTGTTGGAGAAAACATTTACCAGAAAAGACTAGCACTTAGTATTTGAAAAGACTGTAAGGTATTCACATGTCACTATTCATAACGTAAAATGAAAAACTGCTTTTATATCCAAAGTGCTAAGAAAAAAACTGAAACCAAACACAGCTTGAATAGAGACAACCTACTTGTTAGAACCTTGGAAAAAGATATTAGTTGACGGAATGAGGAGGTTCCGACACCCCAGGTCCTGGTAACACGCATTTCACAGTGGAATTGTGGAGACAACACCTAAATCTAAAGAAGTGATTTGAGCTGAGAGATCTTGGAGTGTGTGCCACCACAACCAGCATGAGTTTTTAATTGAAAGGAAAAGCTGGCCAACAAAATGAACTCACCAGTCATTTCAATTATTCATTGAAGGACAACCAATCTTTCCAGTGCTGAAGTAGCTGTCCAAGGGCTCTGAACTGGTTGAGGGCTGCCCCAGAACATGGATTCGGAACACACTGAACATCATTTGGATGTTTGTTTCCAATTATTTGCCTGTTATTCTTTCTGTGCTGTGTGGGCATATGCCTGGACATCAGCAGCAAGGAATGCTCAATGTCATTCCTCCCATGAATGTTTCTCAATCCTTTGAAATCACCAGCCAGTGTATGGGATACCTGCTGTGTTGTGCATGGTCTAAGTGTACAGAATGGTCAAAGAGAGGAGCTCTGGACTCGTAATGTCCCTGAGGCCCCCAGTGCCACAATGACCAGAAAAGCAGGTTATATCAAGGTCATTATGAACCTCAGTGGTTAATATGGTCAGAACAATAGCCCTAATTCTGCATGAAGACAATCAACATGAACAGATACGTTTCTTGTTGCTACTTCCTGAAGGGCAGTAGGATACCTGCTGGAAATTGTTGATAACAGTTGAATTAGGAAAAACAAAATTATGACTTCTAAAACTACATACCTAACTAGCAAGAGTAAACTGAACAGGGTTATATGAGGGGTGGGGCTGTAGGAGAAGGAAGCCCCCTTTTTCATGTTCCTCTCTGACCAATGGAACTCAAAGGCCACACACACAATCCATGCTGTCTAGTAGCACTGGTATACCCTTCTGCTTGTTAAACCACTAGCAACAGTTGAAAGAGATAGAGGTGCTGAGTGGTAATAGAGAATTGAGGTGGTTTTGGAGATATAGTACAAGTAGTTAACTGGTAGTGATTTCAAGAATAGAGGTAATTTTAGAGAACCTAGGAATGTGCCCCCCATGCCTCACACACACATACACCCCCACCCCGCCATGCACACCCATCTTCCCTGTCCTAGTACTGGATGTCTGAGCAAACAAGACAAAAAAAAAAAAAAAAAAAACATTGGCTGCAGGAAAGAAACTAGCAAGAATTCCAGCAGAGGAACTGACCTGATGGACCTGCACAATCCAAGAAAAAGAGGAAAGCTAAAAAGAAGGTGACTCGAAGATAACACCGCTGGAGACTGTAATTCAATTGAGGGTACGGCCAAAGACCACACAGACCCTGAGCCTCCCCCCTCACCTTTGGACACAGTCAGAGCTGCCAGGGTCAAGAGTGTCACAGGTCTCAATAACAGAGGATCTGGAAAGGTGCAGCCAACACCTGGCGCTTGCCCTGGAGTCCAACAGAATACAAAAAAACCAGCAGCTCTGCAGTGAGAGAGATCCAACAACTGAAACATGAAAAGAAAGACCTGCAGGATCAACAGACGAAAGAGAATGAGATGATGATCTGTGTGCAGGAAGCACTGAAAACAGAGCTGGAACTCCATAAGCTAGCAATACAGCTGCTGGTGTCAGAAAAATTAGATTTACAATCTCCCCTGGCTCACATGTAACAGGTGGCCAATGAAAGAGAACTGGAACACAAAGGTCTTGCTAGCTGCCTGCAGGCTTCACAGCAAGTGCATCACAGAGCTAGAGATGACATTGTCTACAGTCTCCACCATGCAGAATGAGACCAACAAAAACAACCTAGAATGCATTAAAGCCCTGAATGACATGGAGCTGCAGCTCCAGGCAAAGGCCAAAAGCTATAATGACCTGGAGGAAGACAACATTGAGCTGCAGGAGAGGCTGGAAGTGCTCCTGACACAGAAGGCTGATGTGAAGATCAAAATTCACAAGTCTCAACAAGCACTAGGAGAGCAGGCAGAGTTGAAAAGACAACCAGACAATAGGAAAGAGTTAGTGACAGAATTAAAGCTGGAGAGAGACACCTCTTAGAGCAGATGAGCCAACTGAAAGAGGAGAGAGGGCAAGGGATGAGGCAGGTGTTGGACATAGAGACCAACTTGGTAGGACTGAGAAAGCAGCTGTCAGAGATGCTGCCCCTGCAGCTCCCTGAAGGGTCATCTCAGGCTGAGCAACAGCTGCAGGCTCAGGCCTTCCAGGTGCAGAAGGAGCTCAAGTACTTGGAGAAGCAAGTTCACATCCAGGGGAGGAGAACCAGAGCCTCAGTCTCCAGAACCTGGGGCAGCAGCAGTGGCTGTGGGTGCTGGAGAAGAAGACCAAGCAATGGGATCAGCATGCTGAGGATCAGCACAAGATCCTCGAGACAACAGAACATGAGACCATGAGATGCACATGATGCAAAATCGAGAGCTGAAAGATCAGCTGGTCTAGGGGCAGGTTGCTTTCCACAGGCTGAGCAGTAAGTACGAGGAGCTTGCCAGCATCCTACCCTCAGAACAGCAGGTGAAGAAAACATCAGCAGAAGCTAGATCAGCTGGAAGAGAAGTCAGAAGAACAGAAAGAGATGAATGAGTTAGACAGCCAAGCAGCTCAGAATCTGCAGGAGCTGAGAACCACTAGCACATGGCCTCTAGTCAGCAGCTGACCTCAGAGAAGGAGGCCCTGCAGCAGCACCTGCTGAGGCAGACCTAGCTGCCAGAGCAGCTGGAGCAAGAGCAGGTGCACACCAAACTGGAGAGCCTGACAGTACCTCAAAAGTTACAAGACACTCTGACTGAAGTGCCTGGAAGCAACAAGGCATGAGAACAAACAGCTGTGGGCCCAGTTGAGCTTCCTGACTTTCCCTGGGAAAGGTGAAGCCCTTAGCAAAGAAGTAGAAAGGGACCAGATACTGGTGGCTCATGTCTGTAATCCTAGCTACTCAGGAGGATGAGATCTGAGGATCACAGTTCAAAGCCAGCCCAGGCAGGAAAGTCTGTGAGACACATATCTCCAATTAGCCACCAGAAAACTGGAAGTGACGCTGTGGCTCAAGTGGTAGAGACCTCACCTTGAGCCAAAGAGCTCAGGGACAGCACCCAGGCCCAGAGTTCAAGCCTCACAACTGACAAAACCAAAAGCAGTAGGAAGGAGTAAAAGGGCAATTACCCGTGATGTGACTGTCTCAGAGGATCTAAACAACCTACAAATCAATGTGGGATTTTTACCTAGAAGCACTATCCATTACTGAATCAAAGAAAGGTGAAGCTCAGTTGGCAGCTGCAGAAGCAGCAAGCCTGTTGTGGTTGCCTGGCCAACCTGGCAGCTCAGTGCTAGAGAAAGCTGGAGTGCCAGGCCTCTTCCACTCTGGGGAGACGGACCAGGACACACAGGTATCCCAGAAGCTGAAAATCTCTGCTTCATCTGCAACCTGTCAGACAAGGCAGACTACCAGAATCAAGTGAATGACCTCAACATTGATGCAGCCAGCTGTCAGAACACATCATCACCATTGAAGAGTCTATAGTTTTCTATAAAGAACACATAGAAGTGCTAGATGATCTCTATCAGGAGAAAGATGAGTGTGTAGGCTGGCTTTCCCAGAAGAGGAGGAAGGAGGAGGAGCTGAAGGAGGTGCTGTTATGTCCTGCACGTGAGGACACAGTATGCCAGGAGAAGATGCTGGCAGCCTCCTAGACCCCTGTTGCTGAGGCCCCTCAGACCTGTGGGACCCTACAAAGTTGAAGCAAGAGTTTGAAGAGGTGCAACTTGAAGACTATGCAGAACCTCCCCAATGAGAGGCTTGGGTAGGTCCAATGGTAAACTCCACCACAGAGCAAATGGTGTCACTGCTCCTCAATATGCATCACCATTAAGAATTTGCAGCGGTTGAGCAATGAGCCCTCTTTCCCTTTTTTCTATAGATTGATGCAAATAATGAATTTGAGATAATTGCTATCTAAAGACCTGGCAGCCAACACTCAGCGACGTAGGCTCTCATTCTCTTCCATGTACTCTGTGACCCAGCATATGAGTGGCATTCTCTGAAGCCTTGTTATAATGGGTTATGGGAAGTGGTAACTCCAGGCCAGACAGGGCAGAGGTTGTTGAAAGTGGCCCAAACTCTAGGAACACTTCCTAGTCCATTGCTTGCCAGAGAAGGTGTCCTGATAGTTATTACAAAGAAAAACCTGTGTACAAAGGAAGACGGGGAGCAATGGCATATTGTACTAGTGCCCAGGCCCTAAGTTCAATCCCCAAGACCAGTGTGCACACATATACACACACACACACAAACTTAAAAACAGGGTTATGAATGTCGATCTGTGGTAACATACCTGGCTAGTCAATGTATCAAGCAACATTAACAAGACTCTCAACTAAACCATTAAGCTGGGCCTGGTGGTGGGTTCCTGTCATCCCTGGTACAAGAGAAAGTAAAATAGGACGATGGTAGAACAGGACTCAAGTGTTAAAACACACACACACACACACACACACACACACACACACACACACACACACACACACACACACACACACACACACACACACACACACACACACACACACACACACACACACACACGGGCAAAAATGTTTCAATGAAAACAAACAGGGCTAGGGACAGGACTCAAGTGTTAGAAACTTCAAACTCCAATATAACACACACACACACACACACACACACACACACACGGGCAAAAATGTTTCAATGAAAACAAACAGGGCTAGGGACAGGACTCAAGTGTTAGAAACTTCAAACTCTAATATAACACACACACACACATACACACACACACACACACACACACAAAGTGTTAGAAACTTCAAACTCCAACACACACACACACACACACACACAAAGTGTTAGAAACTTCAAACTCCAACACACACACACACACACACACACACACACACACACACACACACACACACACACACACACACACACACACACACACACACACACCTGTATTACAAAATACTAGTCAGGAGCAAATACTGAGAAGTACTTTACATACCATTTATAACTAACCAAAAAGACATTTAGAGGTAAATCTCAGCTCAGATGCTGTAGCCTATGATAAAAAAAAACATCCACACCGAGATTAAAGAAACCAAAATCCCGGTTCTGGTTTACAGCTCAAGAGACCTTGAAGTACTTTCTCTTCTTTGGATCTATTTTCTAGTCTGTACAATCACAGTATCTAATTGGATCAGAGGCTCTTTAATTTTTCAAACTCATATATGCTCCCGAGAATTTAATAAAATTCATGGAACTATTTCAGGGAAACCAACTTTAAGAGAAGTTTTATATGACTTGAGGGAGATTTGTGGCTTAGTGGGAGCTCCACTATACAAGCACAATTTGTAAACATACATGAAATAACTAAGGTCTTTGCTAGCTTCAGTCTTCTATTCCCCATGTACTAACCAGTTTGATAGAGGTGGGATTCTCCACTACTGAGTAGGCAGGTAGAGGCACCATGATGAACTGAGCAGCTGGTGCAGAGGAGCTACCTTCACTGGAATCCTGTGGGAAATGAAAAAGACAGTGTCACTGAAACAGTGCAGAACACCAAGGCCACCCACACACTTGGAACAGTCAGTCTAGTCCAATATCATAGACAATATGCTTATCCAAACTGCTTATCAAAAGAAAGAAGTCTGGTTATCTCAAAACAGACTAAAGAAAGATAAAACTACAGGAGAAAATGTGCTACCCTCAATTTATAGCTTAAAAAACCCCTAGAATTCTGGGAGACTTGAGATGTCCAAGATCACATAAAAAGAATTGAATTCTTCTGACCTTGGCAGATGTTCTTAAAGTACCTAACTCATCGCAATTATACTCCTTTTTCATAAAAAGCATCAAAACAATAATAAAAGACTAGACCTGGGAAGGACTTCTTTGTAGGGGTACCTTCTTTCTTTACCAACCCAGAGCATGTTGTGTCACTTAAGGCTGAGCCAAAAGACTCTCATCTAGGCTAGTAGCTCACACTTGTAATCCTAGCTACTCAAGAGGCTGAGATTGGAGGATCATGGTTCAAAACCAGCCTGGACAGGAAAATCTGTGAGACTCTTATCTACAATTAACCATCAGAAAACTGGAAGAGGCACTGTGGCTCAAAGTGTTAGAGCTCTGGCCTTGATACTCATTTCTGAGGCAACTATTCCATCAGGGTAAAAGTTGCACGTGTGTGTGTCTGTGTGTGTCTGTGTGTGTGTGTGTCTGTGTGTGTGTAAAACCCATGTGCTGCTTTCCCTTTATCTAAGCATGACAGATTTCCCTTTTCTTTCTCAGTTACTGTTATCAACCTGAGTTTGATTGTCTTTCTATGCCCAGGAATTCCTTTGAATGTTTTTCATACACAATTCAAGCACTGTTTGTTGAAACTGACTTGAACACAATGGTGTTAATAGCCTGACAAGTCCTGGGTTTGCCTTATAGATAACCTAAATACTGTTTCCACTTATGTACCTCATGTACCATCTGTGATAGAAAGGTAGGCTGAGCAGAGCAAAGAAACTGACGAGAACTTTAGCAAGTCCCAGAGTCAGAAGCACTTGATAAATTACTGCCAGTACAAGTGCTATACCAGCACTTTAAATGACCACGGCTCCAAAATTACTACATGGTGCTGCTGGCTGCCTTGTTAGTAACTCCAGGTAAAGCAAAAGACATTAGTACCAAAGCCACTTACCCTCACAACTGTTACCACTGACACGCTCTCCCCAATTTGGGGGTGGGGCATAGCCAGGCTTCCAGGGGTAAAGTCTGGTGAGCCATTCAATAGGGTCTCTTCAATTACCAAGCTTGTCTGGTAAGGCTGGTGGCTCTCCCCTACCTCCAAGGAAGCCTCCTCCAGAAGCATATCCTGGCTGAGGATCTCTGAGGTGGCAATCTCCTGTACACCACCTGGCTGAGCAAGGGCTCCCACCTCCTCAGCCAATGCCTCCACAGCCAAGCACTGCTCTGCCATGCTTGCATGGCTGGAAACTGTCTCTGGGACAGTGTTGGACGGAAGAGGAAGTCCTTTAGGGGGTATCTGGTTCTGAGCCATACATAGCTCTATCTGAGGGCAGCTCCGGTCCTCCTGTAGGCTGCTCTTGGGGATGATGATATAATCCGAGCGGGGTAGGATCTTGCGGAAACCAGGAATGTCTGGAACCACAGCAGTCAGTGCAGAGAGCTTAGAGTTCTGAGGATGACGAAGCCAGAAGAGAGAAGCAAATGGACTATGGTCAGACAGATACACACTAATCAGCTCATTTTTTTCCCTTGCAAAATAACCAAAAAGATTGCACTTTTTTTTTTTTTTTTGGTGTTGGTACTGAGGCTTCAACTCAGAGCCTGAGTGCTGTCCCTTAGCTTTTTTTAGTCAAGGCTAGAAAGCTATTACTCAAACCACAACTCTAGTTCAGACTTTTTAGTGGTTAACTGTTTACTGCCCAGACTGGCTTCAGATTCCAATCCTCTCAGATCTCAACCTCCTGAGTAGCTAGGATTACAGGTGTGAGCCAACAGCATCCAATTTCAGGCTACACTTTCTTGAGCTAACAGACAGGGTCAGCCTCCATCAACATTATTTTCGTTTAAATGAATGTATCTTACTTGTTCAATCACACAGGAAACAGATAACATGGATTGAACTATGAACAGAACACTGATCTTGGCATCAAAACTATGTTCTGGAACACCAGGCCTGGTATAGTCTTGAGCAAATGCATTCACCTCTTGTGGCCTCAACTGTCACATCTATAAAGGAAGAAGACTCTAGAAATGCATGAGTTCCCTTCAACCTTTGGTATTGTAGGATTCCAAAGTACAATTTAAGCACCAGATAATGTTCATTAAAAATCCCAAAAGCAAGTTGGGAGTTGAAGGCAGTAAGTCAGGATTCTGAATTCATCTGTTTCTTGAAGACTGACAAGAATGATGAGTCAAGAATGGTAGTACATGTCTGTGATCCCAATATGTGGATAGGAACTAAAGGGAATGTTAGCCTGGGCTACATAACAAGACTCTATTTCAGAAACAGAAACAAGCTGGGTGCTGATAACTCCTGCTTAGGAGGCTGAGATCTGAGGATCATGGTTCAAAGCCAGACCATGCAGGAAAGTCCATGAGACTCATCTCCAATTAAACATCAAAAAGCAACTGTGGCTCAAATAGCAGAGTGCTAGCCTTGAAGAAAAAAGTTCAGGGACAGAGCTCAGGCTCTGAGTTCAAACCCCAGGACTAGCACAAAACAAAAACAAAACTAGAACAAAATTAAAAAGAAGGGGACAAGCCGGGCACTGGTGGCACACTCCTGTAATCCTAACTACTCAGGAGGCTGAGATCTGAGGATCACGGTTCAAAGCGAGTCCAGGCAGGAAAGTCTGTGAGACTCTTATCTCCAATAAACCACTAGAAAACTGGTAAAGTGCTCACCTTGAGCTGAAGAGCTGAGCAATAGTGCCCAAGCCCAGAGTTCAAGCCCCACGACCGACAAAAAAAAAAAAAAAAAAGAAGGGGACAAACAGATCATAAAACTGAGAAGACTCTGATCCAGAGTATTTACCAAAGGGCTATCAGATAAGGTTCTGAATATATTAAGGAGGATAAATGGGTATTAGCACTGATATAGTACCTTACACGTTTAGAAAATGCTTTTAAACTCATGATCTAAGTTTGTCTTAAAAAACAACACTATTACTATTATTCCCATTTAATACTATTCCCATTTAACACATAAGAAAATTAAAGCTAACAGGTATGAGTTAAATTTCCTAACCACAAAATTAGTAAATTGTGAAGATCTAGATTTCACATCAGGTATTCCAAAGATCAAGACAAACTACTAGAAATTCAGCCCTGTACAACTAATTAGCACCAAGAAAAAGCATTTTTGTTTGAAAAATTTCAACTTAAATGGGAAGTCATCCCCCAAAAGATTAAGGATCTTTTAAAAAGAGCACTCAAGTCAATTATAAAAAGTTAGTGAAATCAAAAGTAAGAAGTCAATGAGACTACTTAGGGCACAAAGGTAACACTTAGAGATAAAAGAAACTAAGCACTTAGATGAAATATGCAATGGAGAACTGCATTCTTAGACCACCCTTTGAAGCAGATAGAATAGAGGAACAAGACTAAATGGTGGCACATACAAAGGAAGGTCTGGACTTAACCCAAGAACAGAAAAACGTGGACAGTCAGGATAACACTAGTTTTGCAGACTGGAAGGAGTAACACAGAACCATAGGCCCCATATTTGGCAGGAGATCTGAAGAGCCACCAAGGAATAGCTTGCCCCAGTGGTGCCAACAGGCTCCCAAGACATACACCTTCACTCTCCAAGAAATCTGGGGAAGGACAAATATAGCACATTAAGCTTCACTCAGACATTGGAACTTTCCAGGTGTTCAATAAATGCTAACTTTTCTTATTATTAATTTAATCTACTTAACAACATTTATGGACCAAGCCAATGTATTAAGAACTCAGATGAGAGATTTCTATCATCTATTTTAAAAATTATGAATAGTTTTAAGTGTTTTTACATATGAGGAAACCAAGACTAAGATAATGATGAAGATAAGGTGTCTGTGACTTATAGCTAAGTATGCCACAGTACTGTGAAATTTATGTAATCTCAATAAAGAAATATTTGAAAAAAAAAGTTAAATGATACTTCTATTAAGCTCACTCATTTAGAAGAGTTATCTTCTAAATGACTTTAGTCATCATTTGGCTGTAGTAGTAGAGATGGGTAAATATAAATAAGGATAGGAGAAAGGAAGAATCATTGCACATGGTTAATTCCAAAGTTTTAAATCTTATTAAGGACTTACATTAGTATCTAGTTTTAAAATCCAAATAATTATAGGATTAGACAGCATTTTATCTCTGACAAAATGGCTGCTGATAGGCTCTAGGGGTTGAAAACCTCAAGTGTTCTCTGCCATTGAGTTACACTCCCAATTCCTAATAGTGTTGATTTTATAATGCAGAAACCAAAGAGAATAGGTGTATTTTCTTAAGACTTTACTTCTTCTACAGAGATTCTCAAACTCATTTTAAATAAATCATCTAGAGGAGGGAATAGAGAGGTGCAACTTCAAGAGTGAAGGTTACACAAAGCTCTTTTAAGGCAGTGGAATGTCAAGCTAATGAGGATAATGTAATCTAAATAGCAGTTACAAATGGACTCCAACAAGGGAAAATAAAGCACATTCTGCTATAATGTGTTTGTTACTTTCCAAAAGTAACAACTTTTCTCTACATTATCAAAAACAATTTTGAGACAATTATTTAAATTGAAAAGAGGAGTTCAAGTTAAAAGAATTCAGCTTGCAGTAACAAGAATTTCAGTTTGAAAGAAAAAGCCATGCAAGAACTTGAGGCCCTGAGTTCTAGCCCTAGTATTGCCACAAAAACAAAACAAAAGACGAATGAACAATAATCACCAGTTTACCATCACTGTATTTTGTCATGGGAACTAGAACTAATAAAATGGCAGACATAAATCTAACTACTTCCTTATTAATTTTTAAAATGCACATTTAAGAGCTCAGCCTCAGACTCTGCCATCATCTCTAACTTTAATCTTGCCTCTTTTTTTTTTTTTGCTTCTAGCATGATTTACAACCAACAGCATTAAGAAAGACTCTGACATTACATAAAACTGCTATATCTTAACTGTAAGCCTAATTCCTGATTACATTATAAGGATACCAGTCAGTGTAACACAAAGTTACACTGAATTTTATAATATGAAAACACAGTATAAGGGAAATGTTTACAGAAGTTATTATATTAAAAGGAAATGCTACTAACTAGCCATGAGAATTAGGAGCTCCATTATACTAAAATTTAGTCCAAAAAGTAAAGTAAGATTCACTGCACAGAACTCACAAAATGCCAGCTCTATATACTGTTGCAATCAAAGAGAACAACAGAGTTCATAAAAATCATCAAATGGAAGCAGATAATGGCAGGCTCAAGTAAAGTAAAATGATAAAAATCTTCCCAAGAAAAGAACAGGGGGTATAATTACTTACAGGATCCAAACCTTCTTTTTCTAATTTGGCTTTCTCCAAGTAGTAACTCCTCTCGGCCACGCTGAGAAGCCTCCAACTCTCACTAATCTTTTTATTGATCTCAGACTGTGGGAGGTGGGGAAGCTCTTGCTGCACTTTCAAGTAGATGTCATAGTAGTAGAGAAGATAAGCAGATCTGAGGAAGCAATAAATTTCTTCCCTTACTCAACCAGCACATACTATAATGTTAGGGGCTGGGCAATCAACAAGTTTATATAAAATCCAACTTCTTGATTCAATGCATTTACCTAAATAGGGACTAGAGGTCAAGCAAAGATTATTTGTGATAGCCTAGATGGTGTTTGGTAAAGACAGCTGTGCTCCTTTTAAACACTTAGAAGCAAAGGTTCATCTAGACCACTAGGATATAGATTGGATATATATCTAGGAATATATTGCCTTAAAAGCCAATAGAGCCAAAGAAAGATATAAGCATGCTATTATTCCTCTCCCAGGACAAGGTTACTAAGGGAAATGATTACCCAAGCTGGCTACCAGTTACATTTTTTTGCTCCTTTATATAGTCTTCGGTCATTTAATAAGTAAAAAGCACCTCCTCCAGGCTGAGAGAAAAGCAGTAGAATGATCAAAGTTACCCAGACGCCTGTAATGTTCATAGTTAAGAGGGAGATTAAAATTGCAATCTAGGCATTTTCTATAGATAGCAATGGCAATATTTACAACTTTGTAATTTTATTAATGTCATCTTAAATATCTAAACAATACTAAAAAGAATGTATTTTGTGTATAGATTCTACTCTGAATGGTGCAATTTCTTCTGACAGCCAGGAAATATAATGAAACTGTAACAAGAATGACACATGCTGGCATAAATCCCACCACTTTCCATTGCCCATCTCCCTCTCCTCCACCCCAATGCCCATTCAGACTTAAGACAATTGAACTCTTTCTCAATGACTCTCAGAAGTCTTCTCCAACATAGCTCTTTAAGTAGCTATACCAGCAACCACCAAAAAAATTGGCTAACCTGGGTTTCTTGGCCTTTTCTCCATGTATTTTGTATTTTTTCTTCTTCTTGGGTGGTCCAGGGGAAGTATAACAGTAGGCTTCCTCAATTTCCTCCATCAGGACAGTTACCTCAGTACCATCATATGATGCATCCATGGCTAGAGGAAAATCAAACATAGTATTTTAAGAATCCATCCTACAAGGGTCAACAGCTTCCAAATCAAATAATCCCTTACCTCTGTTGGACTTTAAGGCTTAGCTATTTCCTAAATTCAAGATCCTAAGAAGCACACAGGGACTTGATAAACATCCAAATTCCAAGGCTCTACTCAGTCCTCTGAATCAATCTCTAGGAGAAGCAGGAAATGTCTGGCCCACAGAAGGCCCACAAAGTCATTTGATACATGATAAGACAGACACTGTGTTAATCACCTTGGATGTTTCTTGATGGCTGCTTTCAGCTGCCTGCTTGGACTGATCATTTTATAAGGCCCTCAAATGATGTTAAAAACACCCACTGAAAATGAAAATCTGAATGCTTAATAAATGCCTCAGGTGATTCTTCTGATTAGGCAAATTGGGGACCACTGGCTCAGACAGCCTTTTCATTTACATTCACTCATGGGATACAATAATCCATCACCTCAGAGATTATCAGTCTCACATAACAAGAACCCATATTAAACAGGTAATAAGAATACCAGGTAGTAGTTAAAAGTTCTGGCCCCTCCCTTATGTTTTACCACCATAGTCATCCATTCAAACATTCAGTAAGAACCAATACAAGAGATTTCTTGGGGCTAGGAATGTGGCTTAGTGGTAGAGTAACTTGCCTAGCATGCATGAAGCCCGGGGTTCAATTCCTCTGTACCACATAATCAGAAAAAGCCAGAAGTGGAGCTGTAGCTCAAGTGGTAGAGCACTTGCCTTGAGCACAGAGAGACTCAAGGGCAGTGCCCAGGCCCCTGAGTTCAAGCCCCAGGAGCAGGGGAAAAAAAGATTTCTTTACACTCTTGCTAGCTTGTGTGACTTGAGGGTAGATCTTTTAACTGTTAGTCTTCTCCCCCCCCCAGCCTCTCTCTCTCCCTTCCCTCTCTCTTTCTCTCTCTCTCACACACACATACACACACATCTCATTGAGACAAGACTCAAAAGGATTTAATAGACAAACTCTACATGTGCTACACAAATTAAAGACAACTATCTGGGGGGAGATATTTAACAACCTGCCCAAGACTACCAGGCTTAAATGTAGACTTGATTTTAATTTTAAAAATGCAACTCCCTTCTCATAATGCCAACATTGCTACTTATCTCAACTTGCAATCCTTTCCATTAAAACTATTCAATAATATTTACTGAATAAGAAAGAAACAAGGAGAGAAAGGTCCTAAGCTGCTCAAGGCAGTAGCCACTATATACATGTGCTTGCTAGACACTTGAAATAGAACTAGTGTGACTTCAGGAATAAACTGTTTCATTGGACAACAGTCCAAACTAACCAGTCATACCAACACTAGCTCTCTGGGGCTGGCCTAAAATACAGAAAATCCACTAGCAACTTTCACGTCTAGGTAAAAACCTGAATCACTACTAGTGAAGTACTAAGGCGGAGTCTTACCAACTTCAATCCTTGAAGGAAAAAAAGTTCTCAGAATCCATTTGAATTTTATGAGAGAAATATGATTGCTTCTTAAAATCTGTCAGGATATTGAGGATTCTAGAAAGTTCTTATCATAAACACAGGACTAATGGGTACCGTACAAAGCTCAGCTGTATTTCATTTACAACTCACTCTACAAATGATAAGTAGCCAAAGATAATGAGAAACAGAATTTTAAGTGAACTCTGAAGACCTGGATTCAAGTCTAAATTCTCACCATGTGATTTCTGTGTGTATTCCACATCCTAAATTTCAGCTGTTTCTAATCTGAGTATAAACTCAGTGGCCAAGTTCTGAGATGCAACAATCCTTTTAATGATGTGGTGAACGCTAAAAACCCTCCCTTTGAAAATGTTGACACAGTATTTCAACTCTAATTCTAAAGATTTTATCCAGGTTAAGAATGTATTATTCCTAAGGTCCTTTATAGCTGTGTCATCTCTGAATTCTCTTATTTCCCCCTCCCCTAAAGCCTCACACACACACACAAAAAATCTGCATTCTAACTGCCATTGTGCCAACCCAGGAAGAGAACAGTCCACAACTTGGCTGGGTAAACAAAAGGCCAAAGGGTTAGGGAAGCTGGAGTTAAGTCAATAATTGACTTCCTAGCCCTTGAAAGCCTATAGAGAAAGCAGTAACTTCAAGAAGACCACCAGTTTAGAATGACATGTAAGATTTAAAACCAAAGTCATTACAACTACGTTGGGGTGGAGGCAGGCGGAGAGTAGCCTGAGATTTGGCTTCACAAGTATCTTTTTGAGACCCTAGGCCTCAGTGCAGCAATACGAAGAAAGGCAGACTACTGTGAAGGTTAAAAAGCAGGGCTCTGAAGGGCAGAGCGATGCTCGGTGTAATGATTTAGGCTCCACCGCTGCATACACAAGCAGCTCCACCACGAAATCCTAAAACCTTCAGCCATCCACTTACCCCTCTTAATTTTCTCATCTGCAAAACAAAGAGGAGCAGCACGTGAAATACGAGGCACACCCCCACTGTCCCGTCGGATCCCGCCCGGAACCCCCGGAGGGGGGGGGGGAGGTTGACAGCTCCTCCGCGGGCCACTGGCCTTGGGGAAGCCCGGGCTCGGACGCGCCGACGGTACGGACTGCGAGGCGAGGCCCCGGAGGCGGGCTGGCCCGGTTCCACGGCTGGGGGAGCGGGTCGCGGAGCTGGGAGCCGCGGCGGCGCGGCCGGCCCGGGCGGGCGGGCGGGCGGGACTTACCCGGAGGAGGGCGCGGGTCGCGCGGCTCACATTCCCGGAGGCCCCCGGCCCCGGGGCGCGTCGAGGGGGCTGGCCGGCGCGCTCGCGCTCCCCGCTGCCGGCGAGAGGCGGCTCCGGTCGTGACAGCGGCGACGAGGAAGAGGAGGCGAGGGCTCGCGCACGCATCCCGGGGGCTGGGGGAGCCCCGGCCCGGCCCGGCGACACTCGGCGCGGAGTCGCGACCACCCCTCGCGGTCCCCGCAGCGGAATCGCGACGCAGGGTCGTGGAGACTGCCGGAGCACTGGCTCGCTCCTCAGCCTCTCGACCGGCGCCTGCCGAGGGCCCCGGGGGTCAGGCCCCGGGGAGCCCGAGGAAGCCAGCAAGGACACCGGCGTCGGCGCGGCAGCGGTCCGGTGGCGGCAGGGGCGGCAGCGGCGGCACACCACGGAACGCCAGGAGGACCCGTCCCGGCGGCCCTCGCGGCGCGCCGGAAGCGGCCGGCGGCGCGTGACTGCGCGCGGCCCCCCGCGCAGGCGCAATAGCCCGGCCCCGCCCGAGGCGCAGCTCGGCTTTCCGCTGAGCGGGTGCCGCGGCGCCGCCTCCTGCAACCCTTGTCCTGGGATTGCGGGAGGCGGTGGGAGCTGCGGCCGGGGCCCGCGGGACCCCTGGCCTCTCGGTCCTCCGGCAGTTCCGTGGTGGCGTTCCGATAACGAGGGCGGGATGAAGGGCCCCGCGCCAGCTCCCCGAGCCTCGTCGGCGTCCCGGCGCGCTCTTGTCTGCGCAGCCCGTCCAGGGCCGCCCCGCTGCCCGCGGCCCGCTGCCCGCGGCCCGCTGCCCGCTCCCGGTCGCGGCCGGCCGCCTCGGGCCGCCTCCCACCGCCCCGGGAAGGGAGCGGCACTGAGCTCCTGAGTGTGGAGAGGACTGGATCGGAACGGTCACCGCTGTCACTCGTCCCCACACGACCTCCTTACGAACCTATCTCCAGTCCGCGTGCTTCTTTCCTCCCACCGTGTCGCCAGCCTCCCAGCCACCATAACTCCGGCCCCAACTCCACCCTCTCCGCCTCCTTCCGGTCTCTCTGCAGTCTGTTTTCTACACAGCTTCATCTTTCAGCACTAATGCTGCTTATCAAGTTAGTCTGGGACTTCGAACACACCTCGAACTTTGGGCCTGGGCATGTGGGCTCAGGTGGATCGCCTGCGAAGCCTGCCATCTGTCAGCTGTCAGCTCTGCGCCCCCGCACGAATGAACAATATACGTGTTTCAAACGTCTTAGTTTGATCCAGAGCCCTTCTTGGCTCTTCACTTTTCTTCCCTTCTCTCCTCTCTACTGACGGTTCTCAGAACAAGCTATAACATTCAAAGCCTTAGCTTTGTTTTGAGCTTCACAGGGGTTGAATCTTAGGCCTGCCACAAAGAAGAATTACGCATGTAAAGTGCTTCATAAATTATTACAGAGTAAATTCTCAGGAGGTGCCCATCTTAGATGGCATCACCATCCACTGCAGAGTTCAGTGCTTCAACCAGAAAAATGCTTTAACTCCTTCACCTCATATCCAACCTGTCCGCAAACTTAGAAAAAATACCGATGGAACAATGTTCATCTGTGTGCGTGTGTGTGTGTGTGTGTGTGTGTGTGTGTGTGTGTGTGTGTGTGTATGTTGGTGCTCTGCCACTTGAGCACTTCTGGTGGTTTGGAGATAAAAGTCTCCTGGACTTCCCTGCCTTGCTGGCTTTCAATCTTGATTCTCCATTCTCAGCCTTCTGAGTAGCTAGGATTACAGGTGTGAGGCACTACCACCCAGCTAGCATTTCCTGTATTCTACCAGAATCCAAGCCTCCATGACATCTCATTTTCAGTCTTTTTTTTCTGCATATACACTCCTAACTCCAAAACTGCTTTTTCTCAGACACCTATTACACAGCCATCATCTCTTTCTCCTTCAGTAGCTTCCTGTTGCTCTCAAATTAATAAACTGTATAACACCTAGTAGGTTACCCTGCTTTGTTGTTGTTAGTCTGCATTTATCTCCAGATTTGTGTCACCTTTAAAGAACTGGGCTTTGCCTATTGGTTCTCTACTATAAAACCAAAGGACTCTTGTCTAAAGTGGAAACCCAATCTTCCTCTAAAGCAGAAACCCTCAGAAGATTTATTGCACCTACCTCAAGATAGAATCTTAACTAGGCCTTTGTGATTTTTGTCCCACTTTCTTCTCCAAAGTGTCTTTTTTTTGCCTGAACATGTCATTTTATTTTCTATAGTACCTCATTACTTTTATATGTATTTCCTTACATCTGATGAATTCCAATATTTTTATTTGGGGCCCAGCATAAACATTGCTTCATCTTTGAAATGCTCTACCCATCCATTCCTCATCCCAGATGATTATCCCCATTTGTATATTTCTGTATATTTCTGTCATCCCTTCTATCTGCTGTTAGAGTATTTCACATACTCTCTACCATTTGTCTTCCTGTCCTACTTGCTAAGCTCCTCAGTGATAAGCCTGCACAACCTCTCTGTAAGATTGACATTGGACACAGTGTGTTATGAATAGGTGGATAGATGGGGTGATGGTGGTGATAAAAATTTGCCTTCAGGAAGGGGCAGTCACAGCATATTTTGTCCTTTGAGGACTCATGATAAAATGCCTAAGCAGGCAAACTACTCAATTTCTGCTCTTGGATCTTGTTGTGTTTGACCAGCCTTAGCAGGGGAGGTTTTTGTTTTAAATTCTTAAAAGATCTAGGTTCACAGATGACATATTTCTCATACTTTATTCCTAGCTCTAAAAGCATTTGAAGCACCTATGGAGGTTCCAGTACTTCATTTTGAAAGGGAGGGTAGCAATCATCTGGTTCTGTGGTTTGCAAACATACAATGTAGCAGAACCACTTTTCAAAACTATGTATTTCTTTGTGGAGGGCTGCACAATGCATTTCACACCTATAATACCAGATAACTGGGAAATAAAGTCTGAGGTCAGCCTTCAAAAAAAAAAAAAAAAGGCAAAAAGGGCAGTTCAGATGTACTTGCCTACCAGTCATGAGGCTCTGAGTTCAAACCTCAGTACTGACAAAATATATGTCCTTACAGAGATTCTCATTCAGTATGTCCTAGGTCATGTCTAGATATGAGATTGTAATTTAGCCTCCTGGTTGAGTCTGACCTCTGTATTTTAACATGGGAAACAAGCACATAGGGAGTATATAATCTGCATACTTCTGCCATCATCTCTCACCCAAATCAGCAATAGTATCTAAATATCCTACTCATCCCTTTGCTACTTCAATCTATTTCTCATCAGAGTACTTTGTGTGTGAGTGCGCTCGTGCGTCACACACACTGGTCCTGGAGCTTGAACTTGGACTGGGTGCTGTCTCTGAGCATCTTTTGCTCAAGGCTAGCATTCTACCACTTGAGCAACAGCTTTTTCTGAGTAGTTGTTTGGAGATAAGGGTCTCAAGGACTTCTCTGCCCAAGCTGGCAGCTTTCTGAGTAGCTAAGATTACAGGCATGAGCCACCATGCAGAGCCACCAATCTGGCACTGGGCCAGAGTACTCTTTTTAAAATGCAAAACAAATTAAGCATGGTGATAAATACCCATAATCCCAGAATTTAAGAGTTGAAGCAGGAGGATCCAGTTCAAGATCAGCCTGGTGAAACACATCTCAAAAGCAAAAAAAAAAAAAAAAAAGAAAGAAAAAAAGAAAACAAATCTCCCTTAAAACCTGCCATGGATTTCTGTTGTACTCAGAATGAAATAGCAGCTCCTTACCACAGCATCTTTTAATAGTCTGGCTTCCACATTTGTTATCTACCTGGAATTTTGCAAATCCTCCTCTTCCTCAATACCTTCACCTCTTTCTTGCTTTTACTTTATGGCATTGACTTTCTCTTGCTCTTTATGGAGACATCACTTCAGTGTCATCTTCACAGTGAGCCTCCCCTGATAACCCTTGCTACACAGATTCTCCCTTCCCTTTTACGCTACTAGGGATTGAACACAGGGCCTCACACGTAGCAAGCAAATGCTAGGTCACTGAGCTATGTCTCCATCCCATTAAAAAATCTGAGTCAAAGTCTGTTTCACTGACTTTCCCAGATAGGCCTTAAACTTGTGAACCTCCTGTTTGAGCCTCCTGAGTAGCTAGATTACAGGCTTGCGCCCCTAGGCTGAGCAGATAGTTCCCTTTTATTTCTTACCATAGTAACTTCTTTCCTTCATAGCACTTACCACACTCTGTAATTACCCTACTTGTCTCTTTACTTTCCCATCACATTTTTTTTTGGGGGGGTGTCCGGTCGTGGGGCCCGAGCTCTGGGCCTGGACGCTGTCCCTCAGCTCTTCAGCTCAAGGCTAGCGCTCTACCATTTGAGCCACAGTGCCACTTTCGGCTTTTTTCTTTTTGCTTATGTGGTGCTGGGGAATCGAACCCAGGGCCTCATGCATGCCAGGCAAGCACTCTACCATTTAGACACCTTCCCAGCCCCTCCCATCACATTTTATATCTCATAAGGGGAGAGATTGTGACTTAGTTGTCATTATCCTTACTGTTTAGCGCCTGTAAACATTCTTTAAATGAATGTATGGGGATTGAGGTTATGGTTCAAATGGTAGTGTTTGCCTAGAAATCTTGAGTCCCTGAGTCTAATATTGCCAAAAAAAAACCAAGGAGCTGGAGGCAAGCCTCAAATGGTAGAACACCAGCCGTTAGAAAATACAAGCCAGAGAGTGAAGCCCCAAATCCAAGCCCTAGTACTGGTGTAAAAAACAAACAAAAGCCCACTGAATAATGATATGAGAAATAGCTTCCCATGAGTGAAAATCTTATCAGGCCAGATAATGAGAGTGCTTTGAAGATCTCATTTTGGTGGCATGGAAGATATAGCATTATTCTGAATCAAAAAATTTAAATGACAAAAACCTGAATCAGCCACTTCTCCAAGCCTGTTTCTCAGTCCTTAAAACAAGCTGGATTGTAACTACTTGGATTTCTACAAACTGTATTGCTATTTGTGAAGCTCCTTAACTATTACTATTACTAATACTATTATTATAGTAAGCAATACAGATGTTATTCCCATTTTTACCAACGGTCAAAAAGTTTAAGTAGGAAGTGGATGTATGGCTCAAATGTTAAGAGTGCCCACTGTAAGCAAAAAAAATTGAGCAAGGGCATGAGGCCCTGAGTTCAAGACCCATACTGGGGTGTGCATGTGCGCACACATGCACACACTCATGCATGCACTCATACACGCACGCACATGCCAGTCCTGGGGCTTGAATGTGGGGTCTGGATGACTTTCTTGCCTGAGCTGGCTTTGAACTGCAATCCTTAGATCTCAGCCTCCTGAGTAGGAAGGATTACAAGTATGAGCTACCAATGCTGGCTCCTAATAGGATTTTTAAGGATGTAAACAAGCACAGTGGCTCATATCTAGGGACATTGAGATAATAAGGATTACACTTTAAAGCCAGCCTAGGCAAAAACCTAGTAAGGACCCCATCTCTACAAAACCAGCATGGCATGATGGTAACTAGACTGTAATCTGAACTATAAAGGAAGCATAGGTAAGAATAGGATCTCAGTTGGAAGCCAGCCCTTGTTAAAAATATAAGACCCTATCTGAAAAATAAAGCAAAGAAGGGCTGGGGGTATGGCTTAAGTGGTAGAGTATGTTCCTAGAAAAATGTGAGGCCTGGAGTTCAAAACTCAGTATTGCCTCCAAAATCTGAACTTGCATTTTAGTGAGTATTTATTATCTTTTTTTTCCTGATAGGTGCTCCACTTTGTGTTCTCAGTTTTCCATACTGTGACAAAAGGTTGCCAGGAGAAACCAAGTCCTGTTAGTTATATCATAGAGATGGCAAAGAAGTATCAGCAATTCTCTCAGAAGGAGAAAATGAGAGTTATGGAAGTAGTAGACTCAGGCAGGAGGAAAGGAAATGTGGGAAAAAATAAGGTATTAACTCTACCTTGAGTCTTATCAAGGACTATGTCAAATTTGACATAGAAAAAAATTGACATTGGAAAAAAAAGGCCTAAAAAAAAACAATGGAAAAAGATGAGGAGCCCGGTCTAGGACAACAGTGGTAAGGCTGAAGTTGTGTTATGTCAATAAGTCAATGCCAAAAACATTCTCACGACTAGTTCTGTCATTTGAGAAAAGGTGCTCAACGTGGCTAACATGCTTGCCTATAACAATTTTCAAGCAAATGTGAGCTGGTTGCAAAGGTTTAGATAAGGCCACAGAATTGCTTTGAAAGCAATCAGTAGAGAGGATGGTGACAGGTTAATGAATGGTCTAGGGATAGAGAAGGTTAATGAGTAGCATGCTGGGGAAATTCTAAACCGACTACTGACTACAGCCTGGATGATAACTTTAACGTTGATGAAATAGGCCATGTTTTCCAGTTGCTTCACCAGCACACAGTTGGTACTAAAGGGGACCATTGTAGAAAAGGCAAGAAAGCAAAGCAGTGGTTGACAGTACTCTTTTGTTGCATTGCTTCAGGGACCAAAGAAAATGAGACCATTGATTCTTGGTAAGTCACCCAACCGATAGTATCCCAAGAATCTCCATTTTCTCCCATGCCAACCAGTGGGCATAAATGACCAGGGATCTGTTAATGAGTGGTTTTTACTAGTGGATGCCAAGATGGAGCAGGCAGATCGCTGATCCTCCTGCTTTGCTCACTTGGAAATCAAGTGTGGTGTCTGCCCTCATAGTGTACTGATGTCCTGTCCTGCAGCCACTGAATTTTTTTTCTGGCCAGTCCTGGAACTTGAACTCAGGGCTTGAGCTTCTTTTGCTCAAGGCTGGTACTCTACCACCTGAGCCACAGCTCCAATTCTGGCCTTTTCTGTTTGTATGGTACTGAGGAATCAAAACCAGGGCTTCATGCACGATAAGCAAGCACTCTACCACTAAGTCAATGAATAATCCATGGTATGAAATGCTGTATGGGAGCCATTGCTTAAGGCTGGTCCTGCTCCACCTCAACAGCAGTACAGATCAAGGAAATGTGAACATCAAAAGGTTCATGGTGGTCAGCCAAGCAGTCGCAGTGTTGGAAAGTTGGCAGAAGGCAGGCATCATCCTCATGGAATTTAACGGATTCTGATGCAGAAACAGCTGTCAAGTGAGCCCAACATTGCCTTTGAGAAGATGTGACACTTGGTGGCTATTACCACATGTGTCCCAGATGAACTAAATTTCCAAGACTTGGTCACTGCAGGTGATTATCTTATCATCTCCTCAGAGCCAATGGACACAGAGCCAATTAGGTGTGGTTGCTAGCAAAAATCTAGTAAAACTGGGAGTCAAGATGAAGAGGGAGCAGCTGGGGGTTTCTTTACCAGAACAGCTGGAAATCACCATCATAGACACCATCTCAGAAATTTAGTGCAGAAATTTAGTTCCCACTTCTGTAGGAATTCCAGATACTATTTTTGGGCAGCAAAATGGCACAGATACATACATAATGACACAAAGTCTTACTGATCCCCAAAGTACAGATTTCCTCCAAACAAAATGTACTGCTTCTTTTATTTCAGAAAATATGGTTTACCTTCATCGAGATGGCGCCAAAAGTGAAGGAAGCTCCTGCCTCTACCAGGGCCAAAGCCAAGGCAAAGACTTTAAAATCCAAGAAGCCAGTGCTGAAAGGCATCCACAGCCACAAAAAGAAGATACATACATCTCCCACCTACTAGTGGCCCAAGATGCTGCAGCTCCAGAGACAGCACAATATCCTTAGAAAGTGAGCCAAGGAGAAACAAGCTTGACCACTGTGCTATCATCGGGTTTCCTTTGACCACTGAGTCAACCATGAAGAAGATAGAAGACAGCAATACACATATGTTCACTGTGAATGTCAAGGCCAGCAAGTAAGTATGCTATGAAGTTCTCTGACATTGAGGTAGGCAAGGTCAATGCCCTGATCTGACTTGATAGCAAGAAGAAAGCCTATGTTTGAATGGCTCCTGATTATGATGCTTTAAGTTTTTGTTGCCAACATGCTGAAAAGGTGGCTCAGTGGTAGAGTGCTTGCCTAGCATGCATGAAGCCCTGGTTTCCATTCCTCAGTACCACATAAACAGAAAAAGCCTGAAGTGAAGCTGTGGCTTAAGGGGTAGAGTACTAACCTTGAGCAAAAGCAGCTCAGAGACAGTGCTCAGGCCCTGAATTCAAGCCCCAGAACTGACAAAATGAAAATAAAAAAGTTTATATATATATATATAGATAGATAGATATGTAGATATATAGAAATATAAATGTTGCCTACAAAACAGGAATTATTTAAACTGAGACCAGCTAGCTTATTCTAAATGTACATGTTTATTTCCACCATAAAAAGACAATATAGTTTATAAGAATAAACTTTATAAGAATAAATCTTTAGATAAGATATTAAACCTATTTAACTAAAGAAGTATCATTATGACAATATTTCAATACATTGGGATTTTTTTTAATTTCTTGAACAGAATTTGACCAGTCTGTGTACTCTCTTTGATTTAGACAGTTCTCTAACTGGTTTGCCTATCAGGAACACTTAAGGATTTTTTTTAATAATTCTAAAGCCCAGGCCACATTATTAGGCCATTTTCAGGTAATGGATCAGAGGCATTAGAAATTTGGAAGCTTACCAGATGATTCCAGTGTGTAGACAAGTTTGAAAACAAATGAATTAACCACAAGAATAATCACACTACGGACTTGGAACCAAATGCTTCCTAATAAGTCTAAGTGGTTTCCAAAGTTTAGTTCACATTAGAATCACATGGAAGGTTGTCAAAACCAAAGACTGCTAGGTCTCTCTCCCACCCCCAAGTTTCTGCTTAAGTTGCTTTCAGGGGGGAGCTAAGAATCTGCTTTTTTAAGTTCCCACTTGGTGGTCCAGGGTACTTACTTTGAAAACTACTGGTTGGTCTAGATGGATTCTAGCACTTCCTCTTGAACTGGTTATTTGAATACTGTCCTTCACTATTTGTTTAAAAAATTAAAAAGAGCCCAGGTGCCAGTGGCTTACTCCTGTAATTCTAGCTACTCAGGAGGCCGAGATCTGAGGATTGCAGTGCAAAGCCAGCCGGGACAGGAACGTCCATGAGACTCATCTCCAATAAACTACTCACAAATGCTGAAAGTGGCACTGTGGCTCACTCAAGTGGTAGAGTACTATCCTTGAGCTGAAGAGTTCAGGGATAGTGCCCAGGCCCCGAGTTCAAGCCCCATGATGGACAAAACTAAACAAATAAATAAAAATTAAAAAAGATATGCTGTTTTTACTCCTGAGTCATTGTCTTCTCCTCTCCACTGATTTGGTAACCTGTCTCAGCAATCCTTTTGAGTGCCCCAGCAGTTAGCCAAGTATTGGGCAGAGCTGCCTGTATCTGTGCCCAAGTAACCAATAGTAGCCATCTAGCCTATTAAAATACCTTGGAGTATCAGCGTACCATTTGAGGGACATGAAGTACAAGGAAAAACACTAACAATGTGTGGATATAGTGTGGGAAGGAGGGGATAATAACAGAAAAGTCCTGTTCCTCAGGATCATGGAAAACATACAGTCATGCATGTCTGGTACTTCCCAGCACACCTCTGTTGTGGATGATCCAGTTGTAACATGTAATCAATATGAGAACAAATTATATTTGCCACTCATTGCAATGGCTTCATAAACCATCTTTCCTCTTTGTGTTTGTTCTTGACAGAAATTGCCTAGAATTGATTTTAAGTTATTTAAAACTATACATTTATCATCAGATTTATATTAAAAAGTTTTTCTCTACAGAGAAAGTATACTTAATACCTTTAAAAATTCTAGTATCCCTTCTCAGATAAATATCAATTTCATTTTTAGAGGGTTCACACAGTATAACTAAGCATTGTGATGTAGTCTTTTCAACATGAACTCCTTCCCTTTCTGGGTAATTTGTGGAAATTTCAGAAACCCGCAGCAATTCACCTATGCAGCTAATTAGTTGGAACAGGTATATGTGTGTGTGTGTGTGTGTGTGTGTGTGTGTGTGTGTGTGTGTGTGTGTGTGTGTGTGTGTGTGTGTGTGTGTGTGTGTGTGTGTATATACATATATATATATATCAGGTCATAGAAAGTATTGCTTATTCATCAAACAGAACAGAACAGTGTCACTGAAAAAGATACTTTGATTTTCTTAAAGCTAATTTTAGATATTGTTCCTTTTAACAAGCTGGTATGAGAATTTGAAATACACAGAGACATAGCTATCTGTATATCTATCTAAATATATAGGCATATATTTATATATCTATATATTTTATTTATATATAATTTATATATCTATATAAAGATATAGATATAGGTATATCAATATATTTATATATTTTAAGTCTATATACTTATTTTCATACGTCTCTCTATATTTATATTTAATCTATTTATATATCTGTATTTATTATCTACCTCTATAGATATATATAGTTTTTTTTTAAATTTAAGATAGGATCTCATTATGTGGCACCACCTGGCTTTGAACATGCAATCTTGCTGCCTTCACTACCTGAGTGAAAAGATGACAAGTGTGAGCCACCACATTAGAGGGGAGAGCAGGGTCACCTGGGTAAGACTTGTGGTGATATATCATTCGCTTCTCGGTTGCTCTTATTATCTTTTTTTGTCAGTATTACTGAAAATTTCAAATTCTTTCCTTCACCTTTCTCCTGCAGTCCATTGGTAGGTCTGTTGGCATCATGCCATTTCCCATACCAGTGCCTGTAGTGGCTCCTAAGTAACTTTAAAAAAGACCTAGTTATTCAGCGGAGTTTTGGCACCCTCAATGTATTTCCAATTTGGTTGTTTAGAAAAATTTAGAGCAGCCGGGCACCGGTGGCCCACACCTGTAATCCTAGCTACTCAGGAGGCTGAGATCTGAGGATCATGGTTCAAAGCCAGCCTGGGCAGGAAAGTCTGTGAGACTCATCTCCAATAAAGCACTAGAAAAATCAGAAGTGGCGCTGTGGCTCCAGTGGTAGAGCACTTGCCTTGAGCTGAAGAGCTGAGGGACAGCGCCCAGGCCCAGAGTTCAATCCCCACGACCCACAAAAAGAAAAAAAAAAGGAAAATTTAGAGCCATCATTTCCTTTGCTCCACAATAATTTCTGCTTGAGTGCCTCTTAAAAAATTTTTTACACTTAAACTACTGGGAATTTTTTAAGGAAAAGAAGTAGATTTTCCAAATAAGAAATGCCAAGTACATTTTATTCCTAAAAAAAAATACTGAGAAATATAACCAATCATTAAATAGCTGCAATTGAATTATTTTATTCTAATATTTGAAAACAGGATGTGGTGTAATTAACATTTCATCAAGAGAATAAATGAATACTTGGGGGACTGAGCAATTTATATTTGTCATTTACAGATTAAAGATCCCCCCTTGCTACTTGCTACTATGAGTGGTTATATTCATGAACCATTCATTGATAAGATGGAAATTCCCTTTACTGCCCCCATTAGACTAGACCACTATTGTACATCTTTGCATCTGAATAGATTTCTACTATGATTGAAATGTAAGGTTCTAAGGTGTTTTTTAATTTTTTTTTTTTTAAGGAGAAACGCATGGAAAAAAAAAACAACAGAAGAACAGGAGGATTTGCTCAGGTCTTAGAGAAAGCAAAAGCAGTAAGAAAAACCAAACTAGCTACTCATAATGAACAGTGCTAGACCAGTCAGCTTATGTGCGCTTGCCTGAATGCTTCACTCTACATCTTAAAAAAAAATAAGTTTATTAAGTGATTACATAAATTTCACAGATTTCACAGTATTGTGGGATAGTAATACTTAAAGTCACAAACACATTTTCACCTTTACAAGGCAAATTGTCATTATGGTGGTCTATAAAGTTTGTGAATTCTCTAAACTTTGACAATACAACTACCTCTTCAAAATTGGGTGATATGTACATTTCTTTCTTTTTGCTTAGTGTCAGCTGTTCCCTCTTTCCCTCTCATTCCCTCCCTCCCATCACTGCCCTTGAGTTGCTTAGTTCATTTTCATCAAAACTCTACACCTTTTGCAAACTGCACTCCTCTTTTTCCAGACTTCCTTGAAGAGTTCTAGCATGTACTTGATCTTTTGAAGTAGTATATACTTTCTCTATATACTATAGCTCTCTAAACTGTAAGCTTCATAAGAGCAGGGACAAGTCATCTTTCCCAACTTACTTATGATACCTAGGTACCAAGCTGGATACAAATTAACATTGCACCTTGTGTATACATTGATACGCATCAGAGCCACTTTTTTTTTCTGGCACTCGAGTTTGAATTTAGATGCTTGTGCTTTCTCAGCTGGCTTGCTGGTACTCTACCATTTGAGCCATGCCTTTAGCTCTGCTTATTACTAGTTAATTACAGAGGGAGTCTCAGACATTTCTGCCTAGTTGAGTAGCTAGATTTTAGGTGTGAGCCACCTGTACCTGGTTACAATCTTTATTTTTAAAGCAACAGCCTTGCTTTAAAAATAAGATTTTCTGATTTTTACCAGAAAATGGTTTGGGGACTGTACTCTCCTCAAAATTCTTTGCGACTTGTTTTCTGTGAATATTATTTCAAATATAATTCCAATCAAGTTAAAGTTAGTCTTTGAAAATGAAGAGTTTTAAACATGGTGTTCAACCTGTGCTATTTTACCAAAAAACATTTTATTTATGCACACAGGACTTGAATCATGCTTTTATCTAAGTGCCTTATAGATAGGTCTCCAGTAAATATATCCTAAACATTTTTTTCTAATAACTGAAAAAAAGCTAACATTCTTGATCTATTTTACATGACTTATCTGGGAAATGAAAATCCTGTCCAAAAAAAGAAAGCTTTTATAGCTTAGATTGGCATAGCTAAGCCTTTCATTAGGGTTTTGGATTTGGTACTTTAGTTTTAAATTAAAAGGGGTTGATAATACCTCTTTTCGTGCCTGCTTTCCTCACCAGCCCCTCTGTGGCTTCTACATACATTTCTGGTCATTCTAGTTCCATTAAGAGGCAACCATATTTCTACTCCAGTTACTCTCCCTATGGCAACAAGCTAGGACTAAGTATCTAACTCGACTGTGCTCTCAAGGGAACTAAAAAATGTATGGATGGGCCAGGCACTGGTGGCTCACGCCTTTAATCCTAGCTACTTAGGAGGCTGAGATCTGAGGATGATGGTTGAAAGCCAGCCCAGGCAGGAAAGTCTGTGAGACTCTTATCTCCAATAAACCACCAGAAAACCAGAAGTGGCACTGTGGCTCAAGTGGTAGAGTGCTGGCCTTGACCTGAAGAGCTGAGGGACAGCACCCAGACCCAGAGTTCAAGACCTATGACCAACCAAAAAAAAAAAAAAGTACCTGGTACAGACCAAGTATTCTTTTTTGATTGTGGGACTTGAACTCTGGGCCTGGGCGCTGTCCCTCAGCTCTTCAGCTCAAGGTGAGCACGCTACCACTTAAGCCACAGTGACACTTCTGGCTTTCTAGTGGTTTAGTTGGCTTTGAACTGTGATCCTCAGATCTCAGCCTCCTGAGTAGCTAGGATTACAGGTGTGAGCCACTGGCCCCTGGCTAGACCAAGTATTCTTTAAACATTATCTCGTGTCATTACTATCCCTATTTAGAACTCACTCAGGGACCTACCTTACACTTACATTAAAATTCTGGGATTTAGTGTTCCAGATTGATAACTCTAGGAGTTTGCTTTGTTCTGTTATTAAAAATGGCCCTTTCAGGGCTGGGAAGGTGGCTCAGTGGTAGAGTGCTTGCCTTGCATGCATGAGGCCCTGGGTTCAATTCCTCAGCACCAAAAGCCACCCTCAGCAGAAAAAGCCAGAAGTGGTGCTGTGGCTCAAGTGGTAGCATGCTAGTCTTGAGCTGAAGAGCTGAGGGACAGTGCCCAGGCCAGAGTTCAGGCCCCAGGACCAACCCCCCCCCCCCCCAAACGGCCCTTTCATTCAAAAGGATAGTATGATTTATTGATTACCTATTATTATATGCCCAGCACTGTTTGACTTATCATTCCATCTTTCTAAAAATATACAAAGTTCAAAGAACATAATACAAAATAGGAAATGAGCTCAGGTAATTTCAAGGTTAGAGAGAGCAATTCATCAGGGCTGTATTATCTTTAAGTGGAATCTGGTAGCATATTTTGGCCACCAGAGGGCTCAGGTGGGCTATATAATGGGGATAGGTTAGCCAATGAAGAAATGTTAGGAGAGCCAATTGTAAATTTCTCTGATGTAGTAATGAGAATACAAGCACGGGGGGGGGGGGGGGGGGGAGAGGAAGGGAAGGAGGGAGGAAGGGAGAAAGGAACAAAGAAGGAAGGAAGGAAGGAAGGAAGGAAGGAAGGAAAGAGTCCTTGGGGTTGGAGGCATGGCTCAGTTGGTAGAGTACTAGGCCAATGAGAGAAAGAGTCAGATACCTAGTTTGAGTTTCAGTCTCAAACTACACACATACAAAAATACAAAGGCAAAATAGATCTAGGATATGGGACTGCTTCAAACAATTAATCTGGAACTGCATGGAGTAACCTAATAAACATCTTTTTCAAATATAGATGGATACCAAAGTGCCCATGTAATTGAATAAATATGCTCTTGAAATTAGAAAGTGTCAGAGTGATCATTATGCTGATATATCCATACTTGCAGTAGTAATTTATTGGACCCATGTTACAGCCACTGCTGGTAGCAGGGGCTCAAAGGATGAAGTACATGACCCCACCCTCAAGCTCAGTTAGCAAAGGAGATTGGTGAGGGAAGCTGAGCAATGTCACTTTAGTGAATATGTATAGACTGTCTAGGACTTTAGAACAGGAGCCCAAGAGGCTAAATGAGAGGAAAAGAATTCTGTAGATGACAAAACCTAGTCCTTCCTTCTTCAGATGGAAAACTGAGTCACCCAAAGAAAAGAATTGGTTTCTTAATGCTTTCCATCTATGATGACAGATATTTTTGTTACAGTTGGGAAAAATGAGTAAATCCTTCTCCAAAAGTGAAGCGATGCTAATCTATCCATCTACCTTCTTGAACAGGATCTTGCCATGTAGCCCAGATCGTCCTGCTTCAGCCTCTTGAGTGCTGGGATTACAGGCATGTACCACCACACCCAGCTGAGTTGTTATATTAAAACTCACTGGTGACTATTTTTTTAAGTCAGAATCTCCTGTAAAAAAATAATTCAGACATAATATTTTATTTAGAGTAACAATTTATTAGCAAATAAAATGAATTCAACAATACAGTATCTTACATAACATACATTCTTCCGATGAAAAGGATATTAACCAATTTCTTCCCCTCCAATAAATTAGAATCTATCAGTTAACTCATCCATGTTACACAGACTTTAAGGCACTTTAAATAAAAAAATACATAGTATAAAACATGTTCCCAAAAGTCATTGGCTTTGATGAAGGAAAAAAGGCAGTATATTTTTGGTAATTAGTCAAGAGTTGAGAATTTATTCATCCACCGGTCTCCCTGATGTCTTGATTTGTACACAAAGTTACAAAGAGGGAAAGGTAGGCTCTTTTGGTATGCTCACACTCATTTCTGAGGAAAAAATGATGTCATGGCAGCATCATGACTCCAGTCACAAGTCTCCAACTTCTTTGCATTCCAACTATTAGATCATTATAGGAATGATGTATGCAACAGGAAGGAAAACCAGCCAAAATAAGTTTATGAAAGCTTTAAAGAATCATTCTGGCAGTGACTGCTGATGTGGCAAATTATAAACACAGTATCTTTAATAAAGGCATTTGGTATCCTTCACTATCCAGTCTTCAGAATTCAACATTCCTCTGAGCTTAGTTTATCAGGTTAAAAAATTATATACATGCCAAAAATTGATTTATTATAATGCTTTCTTTATTCTCTTAACTGTATTTAACACATTTACTTTAAATTTTCAGTGACAAAACATTTTTTTAAAATAGTCTTTATCAGGATAAAAATTACCTTACAAAAATAAATCTTTTAAATTCTCTACCCCTAAGTCTGAAAACCTTAAAAATTTACTTTTACCAGAGTACTTAAATAGTGTTTTACTTCCATACATAAGTTATAAGCCAACTGTTGTATTATTTTGCTCTGGCCCATTATAATTTTCATATAATGAGCACTCAAATTTATAATTCATGATTTTTTAAAATATAAAATAGTATGTGGAAGAGAAACTAGTCTGAAGCCTAAAGGCCTTCTAGATCTATTTTCCTCTTTTCTGCAGTGTCATAAGCCTGGTTTAAATAAGGTATTGCTAGACTAGGATTTGAGAGCAGAGAGCACAGAAAAAGAAAAATTAAAGTCTAAATCCTATTTGGATTTTTACCATTTTGCTGTGGAATCTTTCCTGAATAGACCAAGCAACAGGGTCTCTGGTTCTGGCCTGATCAAGCCTTGGTTGAACTGACATGGGCTCAGCACCCTCCCTAAGTGCTCATTATGTTGTTTACTGAATACTACAGAACCAGCACCTGTTTCCAGTTCCTGACACAAAGATCAGTCCTCAAAAGTGGCTGGGGTGATGTGTACAGGTGTCAAGATACGTCAGCTCATCTCCAAAAATATATAAAGGAATTTATAATGTTCACTAAGGATATCAATAGGGTACTGGGCACTGGTGACTTACACCTGTAATCCTAGCTACTCAGGAGGCTGAAATAAGGATCTCAGGTAAAAGCCAGCCCAGGCAGCAAAGTCCATGAGACTCTTTACCTCCAATAACTCCCAAAAAAAACAGAAGTGGCACTGTGTCTCAAAGTGAGAGAGCACTAGCCTTGAGTGAAAAAAGCTCAGGGACAGCGCCCAAGCCCTGAGTCCAAGCCCTACGACCACCACCACCACCAAAAACAGAAATTGAGAGGGGTCACATTGCTCCTGGGACCTCTGGTACTCAATATAAATTCCCAAGTAATGCATCACATCCCTTTTCTCTTTTTTACACAAGATCAAGGCAGCCCTGACCACACACTGAAACACCCCTGCAGAGAATCACTGTTCTTTTAAAATGCAGCCATTAGTACTAGAACAATCTAATGAACTTATTATTTAAATCCTTAAGTCAAGACCACTTTAAGTTATTCACTTATGAAAAACTAGCTAGCCATATGTCAGATGTCAGGGCACAGGGGGACACTACATCTATAGTCCAGGTTAGAGGGAGACATGGTATTCCAGAATAGGGGTTTGCCATAACCTGACCATGTGCTTCTGAGCATTCTGGAGCTTCTGTGAACCTGTGATGCTCCTCTTTTAGAAACAGCACTTTGCTCCCAGCATGCTTCCAAGTCCTCATCCCTCTGTTACCTGGGGCTTGCCAGGGGCAGGACCCTATTCAGCTGTTTCCCATTCTCTCCCTTCATGGTAGGTGACAGGCATTTCAGTGTAACTCGTTTCCCTTGCACAATATGTCTCCTTGTGCACTGGCACACTCTGCCCTTTGCTTGTGACAGTGCTCCAACCTACAAACTCATTTTGACTAAATGATAACCATTTAAAGCCAGTTAGAAATGTGCTAATAAGCAATGAGAAGATATTTTACATATTCATGTTTGGAGTAGGCAGTACTGGTATTTTTCAATCAGTAAATGAAAATGTGTGTGTGTGTGTGTGTGTGTGTGTGTGAATTCCAGGTTTGATTCCTTTCAATACAATAAAAAAAATTTAACAGTGGTGCACCAGTGGCTCATGCCTGTAATCCTAGTTACTCAGGAAGGCTGAGATCTGAGGATGGTGCTTCAAGACTTGCCTGGACAGGAAAAGTCCATGAGACTCTTATCTTCAATTAACTACCAGAAAATTGTAGCTTAAAGGGGCAGGGTGCTAGCCCTAAGCAAAAAAAAAAAAAAAAAAAAAAAAAAGCTCAAGGACAGCTCCCAGGCCCTGAGTCTAAGCCACAATCATCATCATCATCAACAACAACAACAAAATTAACAGTGTGCAATATAGCCAGACCCTTCAACCCAAGCAGAGAGGATAAAAGATGAAAGGTAAATTCTGTTGAAATCTTAATGGCCTAATGCTATTAAAAGCAGAATCTTTTGTTTGGGTGGCAGCAACAGGTACTTAATTCAAGTATTTGCTAATGGGATGTATAAGCTCCAGGAACTATGTAGACTGAAAAATGCTAGACAAAGGGCAAATTCTGCTCAGCCTTGTAAGGGTTTTCCCAAGTGCTAACTGGACTAAGATTCTTGTCGGTGCTGGTGTTAGAGAATTACAGTTGTTTTAACATGTACTCATTACTTTTCACAGAGTATTATACATCTACAAGAGATTCAATTCAAATCTGGCTCAAGGAAAGAGTATGAGAAATTAAAAATAAATACTAAAATGTTCTAATTTTATAATTATAATTATTCACAAGGCTGTCAAGAAAGGGTAAATATTAGCAAAACAAAAACAATTGTAACCCCTCTGTTCAGTATTTTCACAATAAAAAAAATCATCACAATCAGTACTGTCTGAAAGTAAATGACCTTACATTTCTAAAATTCTAGGCCTAAGTTCTAAAGGATGTAAAAATTGAGATTAGACCAGGTACATACCTGTAACCCCAGCACTCAGACGCTGAGGCAGAAATATTGAGAGTTCCAGGCCGGCTGGGACTTCACAGTGAAACTGTCTCAAAAGATCAACAACAAAACCCTTCAGGAGACTAAGATCTGAGGACTGCAGTTCAAAGCCAGTCCAGGCAGAGAAAGCTATGAAATGCTTATCTCCAATTAATCACCAAAAAAGCCGGAAGCAGAGCTGTGGCTCAAGTGGTAGAGTACTAGCCTAGGACAGCACCTAGGTCTTTGAGTTCAAGTTCCAGTAGTGGCATAAAAAAAAAAGAAAAATAAGGAAAAAAGGAAAAAAAATCCCTTGGGACAAACTCATTTAAATATTACATCTAACATATAATGACCTAGAAGACAGAAATCCAGATTTTTCTATCCAGAAACTGCTCTGTTGTGATACTGGAAAGGTATTTTCACTGGGTGTTGTGGTTTACATGTAGTTCCAACACTTGGAAAGATGAGGCAGCAGGACTGTGGGTTCAAGGTAAGACTGGGCTACAAGAGAGACCCTATTTCAAACAGGCAAAAAGTATTCTCCACATAAACAAATGGGAGAGCTCTATCAAGAGAAAAGAAGCACTGGCCAAACAGTTATGGAGCTAACAAGAAAGCTAAACTTATATGAATATTTGTGTATGATGGGAACCCTACATAAGGGTGCATTTCTCATAAATACCTATAAGAACAGCTAAACTGATTGTGTACTTTGGCAAGACATGGCTAAATAATATCACATTAAAAACCCCCCATCCTTAACTTTGGAGAATCTGCTTTTTCTTGCCTGCTAAGGCCCCAAACACTTAAATATCAGCTTTCAACATCAGATAGCTGTGCTTTTCCAAGGAAACTGTTCCTCAATTGGTTATCTGGAGCCAGCTAGCAAAATTAATATACCCTTAGAACTTGAGTTTCATGAATGTGATGCTTCTAAATCTGTCCTTATCATTTATTATACAGCAACAGGGTGAATGGCAAGCATCAGCATTAGAACATCTACAAATTAATTAATCATGTCACTGCACATTTCTGCACACCTTTTTTCCATGAACATCAACTTCTATGTAAGAAAAATTGTCTGTCCCCAGCAGACCCTTGCCCTGGGGGGAAAGAGAAGGGAGGACCATAATTCTTTTTTCTTCTTTTTTTTTTTTTTTTGCCAGTCCTGGGGGTTTGACTTTGGGCCTGAGCACTGTCCCTGAGCTTCTTTTGCTCAAGGCTAACACTCTACCACTTGAGTCACAGTGCCACTTCTGGCCTTTTGTGTTTATATGGTACTGAGGAATCGAACCCAGGGCTTCATGCATGCAAGTCAAGCGCTCTACCACTAAGCTACATTCCCAGCTCAAGGACCGTAATTCTTAAGGGAACCGTCACTCATTCCTTTCTGAAATCTGTCTGTGACAGTGTATCACAAACTCATTTAAAATGCTGTAAGAAACTGCTGAATTAGTATACTATTTTGTATGGCATGTGGCTGATATAAAACAAACAAACAAACACTAGTTTACAACAGATTCCATGGGAAAGCATACTAAGGTAACTGGAAGCTAAAACAGATCCATTTTTTCTAAGCCTGCTTACCTATTTACCCTAGATATAATGGTGTGTCAGTTGTTCACAATGGGTGTTGTGTATGTCAGGGTGGCTGTCAGGATGTGCCAAACCTGCCATCAGATTCCTCATGAGACTTAAGGCAGGAGTTCCCTGCCTTAAGGGAAGGAGGGATAGTGCTTTCTCCTAAAAGCTGGAGATGCTACTTCTGTGTGGAGACAGAGAAACACGGCTAAGAATAAACTTGGCCGGTTGACGGCTGGCATGAAAAGCAGGCACAATTCCCCTGCCTTCTTCCCTCTTTCTCCACAGAGCCAAGCAAAGGTCTCAGCACTTCCAAGGCATACCTCAACTTCTCCCTTTTACCTCTAGAGGAGGAAGAGCCCAAATGTACAGTCTTAAAGTAAGGTGGTTCAATTCAGTACACATAGACCACACCCAGAAATACCTCATACTATATGAGAGCCTGAAACTACAGCATTCTTTTCTTTTTGATTCTGCCCGCTTATCAGCTCTGCTTCGTTTGAAAATGTAAGAACATTATCTTCAAAGGAAGAATTAATTTCAAGTGTGCAAAGATTTCCAGTTCCATAGTGGAAAATGTTGCGTACTGATACTTTATCTATTGGCTAGGCATTCTTTTTCCTTCCATCTATTTTATCTCCATCAGTCACTTATACCATTGAGAAGACAAACTTCTTTCTGGTTTTGAGATTCTACTGCAAACGCCACTGCTTTGTACACACTATAGAAAAGAAGGTTTTCTTCATCCTCTTTGAAATATTCTCCTCTGACCAGGGAATCTCTCACAGAAGGATTGCATTGAGCCAGCAGCACCTGGATGCCAATGGCTTCATAATCTCTGCGTACTTCTTTCAATGTTTGGATTCCTGCTGTATCTAGAAACTGTATTGCACTGCAGTCAATCACTACCGTGTGCAGCTCCACAGCGTCATGGGAAAGCTGCACTGAAACTTCATCCTGGATTCCACTTAAAGTCACCGTTTCCTCTTTGACTTTTCTCTTTGCTGCCTTCTTCTGAGCTGACTTTACTAAGACTGGGTTTAGTGTTTTTTTGTATAAAGCAGATTTAAAGGATTCTTTGTTTATGTAGTAGAGAGGGGCTATGAAGCGGAAAACTTTGATACCTGGTTTCGTCTGAAGGTTCTTGTAATCAGTCATGCATTCAAAGATTTCAGACTCTTCTACTAAGCCAAGCAATGAAATCTTTGGCCTCTGAGTGCGGAGGATGACACAGAACATAGAAAAACAAACCCCAATAAGCAAGCCTATTTCAGTGCTTATCAGAGCAGAGCACAGCATAGTAACAAACCATATAACTGTATCCATTTTGCTAACCCTCCACATCTTGGGCAGATCTCTGAATTTGCAAAGGGCTCCCCGGAGATTTACAATAGTGATCACCCCAAGCACACATTTCTGAAGGGAAAAGAATAAAGGAGCTATTACCAGAAGGACCAACAAAAGAACCAGGGCGGTCACCACAGCTGAAAGCTGGGTTTGGCAGCCTGTCGATTCCTTAACCAATGTTTTTGCAAGAGCAGCACTAGTAGTGATGCAGTGGAAGAAGGAAGGGATAATGTTGCAGAAGCCAATGGCATACATTTCCTGATTGGCTTTGACTGTGTAGCCATGCTTCTTGGCAAACATTTCAGAAAGGGATACAGTGATAGCAAAACCAATGATGGAAATGGCAATTGCATCAACAGCCACATTAGGAATTAGGTCCCAGTCTGGAGCTTTAGGTGGCATAAACCCAGTGGGAATATGTCCAGAGATACTAGAATTATAATTCTCATTTAATTTTCCAAAATGAGATGCTAATGTGGCTGCCACAACAACAATGAGTTCAGTGGGAATTGGTGCCTTGAGCTTGGACTTGAAGTGTTCATTGATTTCTTTGGTAGGCAAAAGGACCAAAAGACATAGAATGCTGGTGATGAGATCACAGAGATTGGTCTTAAGGATGTTTTTGAAGATATGTATCCAGGTGGTGATGAGTGAGCCCACGCCATTACTCCGAGGAAGGCTAAGACCAAGGAGATACTTGGCCTGAGAGGTAAGAATCGTGAAGGAGGCACCTGTGACAAATCCACTCAGCAAGGCATCTGAGAGGTAGACAGAGATAAAGCCCACTTGGAAGAAGCCCATAGCTACCTGCAAAGGAGGATACACAAACATTAAATTTAAATGGAAAAGAGCTTCTAAATGCTCTATTATTCTGGCACTTCTTACAAGATGACAAACCACCAGATCATCAGAGCTAGAATAATGCAACCATACATCAAATATTTTCATTTTACAAGAACAGGAAACCTGCTCAATGTCACACTGTTATTCACTAGCTTAGCTGAGTCTAGAATTTAGGATTTCTACCATTTTACACAATGCTTCTTAAAACTTGTGTAAGGTTCAGATTTCTTCCAAAATGAAAATACTTAAGGTTCCACAAGAAAACTAAAAATTCAAATTGGAAAATTCTTCCAACTGAGAAACCACGTACAGGGAGTAGTGGCACAAACCTATAATCTCAGCTACTCAGGAGGCCATCAAGAGAATCATGGTTGGAAGCCAGTAAAAAAGTTAGTGAGATCTTCACCTTAACCAACAAGTTAGGTATCCCAAGTATACAGGAGGTATGGGTAGGATGATTGTGGTATGAAGCAGCATTGGACAAAAATGCAAGACTCTGTCTGAAAAATAACTAAAGCAAACAGGCCCAGATATGTGGTTTAAGCAGAAGAGCACATGTCTAGCAAGCAGGAAGTCCTGAATTCAAAACCCCAATATGACATAAAGAAAGGAGAGAAAGAGGGGTGAGGGGAAGGAAGGAACAAAGGAAGGCAGCAGGCAGATACTAGTTTTCTCTGAGTTCTAAACCATTACTATAAAAGTAAGTTGTTTTATTTTGTTGGCAATAATAGGTCTGAATTCAGAGTATTACACTAGATCAGCATGCCTGCTATGCTGGCACTCTACAATTGAAACACACCCCAGAAGCCCTACTTTTGTTGGTTATTTTGGAGATGAGGTCTCACGATTTTTTCTGTCCAGGCTAGTTTTGAACTGTCATCTTCCATATCTCAGCCTCTGAGTAGTTAGGATTATAGGCATGAGCCACCAGCACTTGGCTAAAAAAAGTTTTAATTTTACTTTATCTAATTAAAAAAATTAAATTCTGACCAAAATGTAATCATACTTTCAAAGTCATTGCACTTAAGAGAGTGAATGGGGTGAATATGATCAAAGTTCTTTAAAATTTACCTTAAAAATTACTAATTTCAGGGGGAGGGAAAGTGGGAGGAAAATGAGGGAAGGGATGATAAGTTTGATAAGACATGTACTCACTACCTTATGTACATAACTGTAACCCATCAGCGCATCACCTTGACAACAAATTTTATAAATCACTAATTTCATGCAGTGCAATTGTTCTTATCAAGGGTATACGTGCCCATCTCATAGTCTTCCATGTTGACAGTAATACTGTAGTAGCCTTACAAATACACCTTTTAAATTTCTCTTTTGCTTTTCCTAGTTCCTCAGAAGTTCATTGCACATTTTTCTTTCCTGCTGAGGAATAAACTCAGCTGTACATCCCCTTCCTTCTGATTCCCTGATCCATCACCCCATAATAAAATACAACTCTTTCCCTCCCTGGCTAGTTCCAGAAATGCTGTAACAGATGCTGTTTCATATTGGTCCTGACCACTGGATGCTAACAGGCAGTGCCAAGACAGGCAGATTAGTGAATTCTATGGGAGAACCAAGAAGAAACTTCATTCCTAGTCCTCTCTTCTGGATGACAATATGAAGCAGCAGCCCTCAACTTCACCTTCCCTCCTCAACAGTCCCCATTTGTACCTCCCTCACTGGAGCAATCCTAAGGGAAGGTGGGAGGTATATAGAATCTGAAAACCTGTACTCCCTCCCTACCACCTTGCCATCTTGTCAGGCTGCTCATGCTGACTCAGCCAATAACCAGACACACATCATCTCAAGCTAAGCCAATGTTTCCTGACATACTAAATGAAGTTTACTTGGTATCTGAGGAGACTTTCTGGTCTGAAATTTTACAACCTGCCATCTGAAATTCACTGGTTAAGACAGACTAAGAAAGGCAAGAAAGCCAGCCTTGCCCTACCTCACCTGTGGAGTCAAGGACTTGAATTTTGTCTCCACCATTCAAATATTCTGAGCACACAGCTATTAAACTGCTTTAATTGTTATGATACCTAAGAATCCCTTACAGATCAGAGATCTAATATAGAGTTTAATTTTTCCAGAAATATCCAATTGTTCCATCATTTCTTACCTGATAAACTCCAGCCAGAAAGGTCACAGTGCTGCCAACTTTAATTGCATAGCAGCTCTTGTCACATATCCTTTCTGACATATTATTTATTAATGCGCTCGCATTGGAAATCACTCCAAAAGAAGGAGCAATACCTGCAGTAGGATAGCCAGCTTTGTGCAGTTCTCGGTCAACTACCTCACCAATCATAAGGCACAGTACTCCAAAAATGCCCACAGAGATGTGACGGGAGGTGCCGAATAGGAAATAAATAATGCTGGCAAAAAAAGAGGTGTATAGCCCAAAGATAGGCTCTTGGCCGGCTAAGAGGGAATAAGCAATGGACTGGGGCACCAGTAAGATGCCCACAATCAGGCCAGACATCACATCTCCTAAAATGTTTCTCTTGAGGTCATATTTGGGGAGCCACCGCAGAACAGGCAGAAAATCATAAATCATATTTTTGGCTTTCGTTGGGCTACACTGGCAATTCTTCTGTAGCTTTTTGGTGATAAACTGTTTGATGCTAGTATTTGTTTTCTCTTGAGGCTCCAGATGGATCCCACGGTAAGATCTGCATTGATCATTGGTCTCAAGTTGTTTGAAGTCAGTGCTTGTTTCTTTTTGGGTCTTCAGGGGGACCCCAGATGAAAAACTGTCCTTTTCTTCATCTGAGGTCCTCAGTGAAAGGTCATGTTGCTCCTCACTTTCTGAAGACATTTCTGGTGATAGATGGTTTAGCTTCCTGCCTCAGAGAAAATACAAAGTGTTAGCTTAAAAGCAATTCTCAGTGCTCACACATATGAACAGTCCTATTTGCAGTTTAAGGGGAATTTAGTTTGGGAATATATATATATATATCTTGCAGCTACTTTCTTCAATTGAGCCTCCTTTTTCTTAGTCGGGGGAGAAAGAGAACAGAACACAACTATATACAGCTAAGTCAAAGAAAATCACGGGGTGACTTCCTAAGAGTGTAAACCACTAAGGTATCTTCTCCCAACTCCTGTCATGCTTCCTCCACCAAAGCTATCAGGGCAGCTGGTCTCCTACTGTCCAAATATTATCAATGGTCTTCTTCCCATGGCTTTTTTTTTTTTTTAAAACCTCCCAGATCCACTGCCAAATAGGATCTAGTCTTAAACCTGCACCTCTACCTACCAGTCCCTGATAAAAAGGAAGATGACACATGACCTTTTAGGCAATTCACTAATTGGTGAAAATAAGTAGACAATAAACACTCGCAGAGCAAAGAAAAACATTTAGCAATGTTTTAGCAGGGCAGAGTGCATTTGCATCTTTCAGCAGTAGTCCCTTGCTAAGCAGCCACGAGGAAAGAAGCTGCTAAGAGGTATTGAAGCTTACCAATTATCAAGAGCATGAGCATGGAAAGGTTGAAGGGGCAATGACTACTCCATGTGATGAAAAGCTTTGGTCCATTTCACTGGGTTTTAACATGGCAAGATCTTCCCTATGTCAGGTCCTACATGCATGCAAAGAGACACCTGACTATGCTAAATACACACTGTGAAACACAGGCTAAAGAAAGGAATAATAATAATAGGGGAATAATGTTCTGAACTTCCCTTTGGAGAATATCAAGGTGATCCTAAAGTACAAAACAAGTGCTGAAACTTACCTTTTGGAGCTATGGGAAAACAAAGACAAAAGTAACCAAAAAGGGAGAAGGAACCACAAAGTCTTACAAAAACAATCAAAGAGGAGGGAAAAGAAGCAGGTTGTTAGAATGTGAATTGTTAAGTAAACACTTCACAAATCAGGGTCTTTGCATAAGCTGTGAGCTTACTTACAATGGCCAGCCATCTCAGCCTATCAGAATTTTAACCATTTTTTTATCCTGGTAAAACTGGTACCTTTTCCAAGAAGTACTAAGCAGTCTCTCTAATCTAAATGAATCACTCCACTCTGCATCCCATGACTTTTGCATCTGCAATACCATACTAAATACACACTCTATTTCCTGTAAGAGCTGGAGTCCTCCAGCTTCTGTAGGAAAGGACATCTTGTTCATCAGTGTACTCATCAGCAAGCAGAACACAGTAACTCTGAGACAGCAGGTTTACAAAATATTTAACAAAAAAATGAAACAAATTAGTGACAGTGTCCAGACAGACACAAAATAGAGAAAGGATTCAGGAAATTGTTTTGAAACTATATAAACATAGACCTTTGTGAGGTTCTAATAACCTAACATTGACATTCCACAATCCAAGATCCTATGTCCTGTTCAACCCCTGCTTTCACTGTATTTAATGCTGGTATAATTTGTGGAGGGGAAGGGAAAAAACAAATCGTTTAAATAGGGATACAGGTGGATCCATTGCAACAATGAAATGTACAAGTTGTTATGTGGAAAAACAAACTTTACAACTTTGGTGGGGGGGGAGGATCAAGTGGGGGGGTAGGGGGGGTATGGGAAAGGATGGGAAGGGGAAACAAAGGAGGAGGCAACAATGCTTGATAAGAAATGTACTCGTTATCTTGCCCATGTAATTGTAGCCCCTCAGTACAGTATTCTCACAATAATAAAATAAATAAATAAATAAGGTGTATTTATGTCAAACAACAACAATACAATTGTTATTTTAATGGTTTTGTGAAGCTGAGAAGGAAAATAAAGACTAGATTTAGATGACCACTGACCCTGAGCAAACAATCAGCCTGGTGGATGCACCAACAGCTCTCCGTCCCTCAAGTGCAACTGTGGACTTTCTGCTCACTCCTCTTCCTTGAGCTGGCTTGAATTTACTTCTTATGGCCTAATTTGGAGCAGCTCTTGGTGATTTCCAGGTCAGGAGGTTTTTTCCAAGACTAAGATAAGAAAAAAAAATTAAAATGCTAATAGTGAAAAAAAATAACAGGCTAATTGTAAATCTGACAAAGGCAAAGAAAAATATCAATGAACTCAAAAGCCCATCAATAGATACGAACTAAAAGGAAGCAATTTAAATAATAAGAGCAAAACCCTCCAAACCAACACATTAAAAAAACCAAAAAACTATTTTTGTGCCAGTCCTGAGGCTTGAACTCAGGGTCTGGGCATTGTCCCTGAGCTTCTTAGGCTCAAGGCTCTATCATTTGAGCCACAGCTCCACTTCTGGTTTTTTGGTTTTGTTTTTTTTTTGTGTGTGTGTGATTAATTGGAGATAAAAGTCTCACAGACTTTCCTGCCCAGGCTGGTTCGAACCTCGATCCTCTGATCTTAGCCTCTTGAGTAGGTAGGATTACAGGCGTGAGCCACTGCTACTCAACACATCAAAATTTAACATATGCACACTTAGAATTCCTGAAGGAAGAAGAGCGAATGGGCAAAATGTTTGAATATTACAATGACCAATAATTTTCTAAAATTATTAATACTGAATTACAGATCTAAGAATCTCAGAGAATACTCTCTGTGTGTATACACACACACGCGCACACACACGCGCGCACACACACACACACACACACACACACACACACACACACATGTAATCCAAACAAAACACTGCCCCTGTATATATTCTAGCTGTTACAAACAACAGACAGAAAATCCCAAAGACAAAGAAAAAAAAAGTCATTATTTATTATGAAACAGTCAAAAGCTATAGCCAATTTCTTGGGTAAAATGAAGGGGAAAAGATGGTAAAATCTTATCTTAAATACAAAAATAGAACTTTTAGTTATGGATGGCAGCCCATGCCTACAATCTTAGGTACTCAGGTGAAGACTGAGAGGATCTCAGTTTGAGGCCAGTCCAAGCAAAAAAGTTAGCAATCAATAAGTTACATATGGTAGTGCCAATCTGTGTGCCAGTTATGCCAAGTGGCCATAGTTTGGAGGCTTATGGTCTGAGGTTGGCTTTGGGCAAAACTGTGAGACTCACTTGGAAAATACTAAAGCAAATAAAGGTCTGAAGGAATAGTTCAAGGGGTAGAGTGCTTGCCTAGTAAGGTATAGGTCCCATGTTAAAACTCCAGTACTGCTCAAAGAAAAGAAGAGAAAAGAAATATAATTTTTAATGCAAAAGTCTAAATCTAGAAATAAAAATACTTTTATTTATGGAGAAATAAACTTTCTCAAGCCAGTTGCCAGCAGCCCATACCTGTAATTCTAGCTACTCAGGAGACTAAGAGCTACAGGATCATGGTTTTAAAGTCATTTTTGGAAGAAAAAGTCTGCTAGACTCCATCTCTAATTATCTAGCAAAATGCCAGGCTGGAGATGTGGCTCAAGCAGTAGAATGCCAGCCATGAGGCAAGCAAGTCATCCAAGCACAAGGCTCTGAGTTCAACTCATTTCACCAGCCACTCCCTAAATTTATTTTTCTCAAATAAACAGGAACAGTTTATTAACAGTAGATTAATACCATACTACTATATATCCATACATATATACACACGTACATACGCACACATACATTATAGGGAGATTTTTGAAAGAGACATTTGTTGCTTTATTAGAATGGTATTACGTTTTAGTTATACCAATATGGGTAAGAAAAGTATTATTTACTTTGTTTTTAATAAAAAAATAGCACTTAATAATAGGTACCCCCTCAGAGCTGGGGACCAACCTTAGGATATTGCACTTGCCAAGCAAATGCTCTTCCACTAAACTAAATCCCCAACCCCCCATAAGTTTTTTTTTTAATGACACTTTTTTCCCTCAAAGTATAAAAAGTATGAAATATACATAATTGTACATTCAGAAGTATAAAATTCAAGAAGTACAGAACTGCCTATACATACCAATGAACCCCATCAAATCTTGAATAATTCAGTCTTATACAAACTGTCAGAGCAAAAACAGAACCCAAACCCTTTTCTTTTTGTTACAGAGGTTTTGAACATTCAACCTAAGGACAAAAAAATCTTTTGGTTCTCTTTAAATCTTTATGTTGACACTGTTATTAAAATGTTCCTTATAATCATGTTTGACCTTACTATCTCAGGTTAGGTTTAAAACCTCAAAAGCAGGGCTGGGAAGGTGGCTCAGTGGTAGATGCTTGCCTTGCATGCATGAGGCCCTGGGTTTGATTCCTCAGTACCACATAAGCAGAAAAAACCAGAAGTGGTGCTGTGGCTCAAGTGGTAGAGCACTAGACTTGAGCTGAAGAGCTGAAAGACAGCACCCAGGCCCAGAGTTCAAACCCCACGACCAAAAAAACCCCCAAAAAACAAAACCTCAAAAGCAGTTTTCTAGACAAAAGAGGTAATCAGAAAGCTTTTCTTTTGCACCCATAAAACTAGGAAGCCAAATTTACAACATGACTTCAAACACTAGATTATGACAACGACTGCTAGATCTAATTTCTTCATAGTGCTTATCACCTGAACACTTTGCAGAGCTCAGCTGTGGAAGCCAACATTGAGCCTCCAAACCAAACTGCTTGTAATAACATGTATGTCAATCAGCTTTGGCTTTAGATTACCACCACCCAAATCCTCACTTAATTTCACCCTGGCATCTACAGTTCTTTTCAAATCTCTGCAAGTGATGTTAAAACATGGTTAAACCTCCAAGACAATGTAATACTTGTAATAAGACACCTGACATGAATAGAAAAACTCTCAATTTTTTCATATACTACAACTTCTGAAATAAGTTGTGAAAAGTGTGTATTAGCAAACTCTGGATGAAAAGGATTTCAGGTCCCTAGAATCTCTCATAACTACATCAAAGGAAAATTCTTTCTTTTAGATAATGTTGATTCAATGCTCTTTAATTCACTTTGACTCATTTTGTCATTGCTGAATTTACTCTAGGCAGGCCTTACTGTAGCACTCTTTTACTGCCTTAGCAGTTTTTAGAGATTGTCCTTGAAGTATTTCTACTTCTTAGACTCTCAGTAGTTATTGAATAAACAGTATATCTCGTCCTGTAACTGGAATGTGTTTAAAATAGCTACCAATCACCCTTCAACCACAGGAATGTCATGAGTGACAATGTCTCCACTTTAACCACCATGCCAGTCAGCATCTGTTTTATTTGTCTTAACATCCAGGATACAGTTAAAGCAAGAGAAGCCTATGTAGTGATATATAAGAGGGATGCAGAAGTACTCAAATATTATTTCAGCTGTAAGTTCTATTATCTGGAATAGTCAGTGGAGATCCAGTCAAGAGAATAATGAAGCTGGGTGTCTATGGCTCATATCTATAATCCTAGCTACTCAGAAGGCTGAGGTACAAGGATCATGGTTTTAAGCCAGCTCCAGCAGAAAAGTACTTGAAACTCTTATTTCCAATCAAGCACCAAAAAGCCAGAACTGGAGCTGTGGCTCAAATGGAAGAGGTATCCACCTTAAGAGAGAGGAAAAAAAGCTAAAGTACAGAATCCAGTCCTGGATTTAAGCCCCAGTACTGGCACAAAAGAGGGGGGGGGGTTTGAAGGGGCACAGAAAGAAAGCAGAGAGAGAATATGATCTTCAGATTCTGCCTTTAATATTTAAAGATAATTTGTTTCATAAATCTTTATCAAGTCCAAATCTTGTACTAGAATGGTCTAGAACGGTTTGATTACTTTGCTGCACATGTAGGTTTTTCTATTGATTGCTTCTCCCCCAATGGAGAAGTGTAGGTCATCAACACCTTCCATTGCCTGCCTCTGAGTTTGATTACTACTGTTGCTGACTCCCAAATAGCAATACAGGATGGGATGAACTGTGGTTCTGTGTTCCTAGCTTATCCTAGTTTTGTGTATGATACCAGCTGGCAGGAGTCCTGCCATCTTTCTTCTCACTACTATGGCTACTGCCACTATCTCCTCCTTGCTGTCTGGGAGTTGGGCAGCAGGGGGCAGGGAGTAAGATGGTCATGGTTGGGTCAGCAGTTACCATTTTCTGCCATGAAGATGATGGCAGGCAAATTCCATATATAAAATAAATCTGCAACAATATCACAAAGAAAAAGAGGGAGCTATAAAGTCTTACGTTAGATGTAAAACGTATAATGTTTGAAGGTGGGCTATGATAATGATGTTCATTATAAGGGCTGGGGATGCAGGCTAATGGTACAGCAGTTATCTTGTATGCTTAATGCCCTGGGTTCCATCCCCAGGACTGAAACAATTACACTGTAAACTTTAGGGTAACCACAAAATTTTTTGAAGATATAAATAAATCAATAATGGAGATAAATGTCATGATAAAAACTCTCAACTATGGGGGCTGAGAATGTGGCTTAGTAGGAGAGTGCTTGCCTAGCATGCAGGAAGCCCTGGGTTCAATTCCTCAATACCACATAAACAGAAAAGGCCAGAAGTGGCTCTGTGGCTCAAGTGGTAGAGCGCTAACCTTGAGCAAAAAGAAGTTCAGGCCCTGAGTTCAAGTCCCAGGACTGGCCAAAAAAAAAACCAAACCCAAAACAACAACAAAAATTCAACTCAAGAGAAGGCACAAAAACAAAACAAAATGAAATAAACTGAAAAAGCTGGCAAGTTAGCAGAATTTAATCCAATCATATAAATGATCACAATGTAAGCTGTCAAAATATGACAATTAAAAGACTGAAAATAAAGACAGTCTGAAACTGTTTTGTTAAATGACAACTCCTCTGTACAACTAAAGATCAAAAACAAAAAACAGGGTAAAGTTTTAAAAAATAAATAAAAAGACAGATTGGCCAGGTGCTTGTAGCTCACACTTGGAATACTAGATACTCAGGAGGCTAAAATCTGAGGACTGTAGTTCAAAGCCAGCCCAGTCAGGAAAGTCCCTAAGACTCTTATCTCTAAAAAGCCTCAGGTGGAGCTGTGGCTTAGTCATAGAGCACTAGCCTTAAGCAAAAAAGCTCAGGGTCAATGCCCAGGCCTTCAGTTCAAGCCCCTATAAGGGCACAAAAAAAAAAAAAAAAAAAAAAAGACTGTTCAACTGCTTAAATAAAATAAGACCCACTGAGGGTGGGTTGAGTGGCTCATCCAGTAGAGTTCCTGCTTAGTAAGTATAAGGCCCTGAGTTCAATCCTTAATATCTCAGAAAACAACAAAAGAAGACCCAAGTAAATGTAAATAAAACCCCACAAAACCAGAAAAAATGTACACACCTCACACACAAATACCGATGTTCCTAACAGCATTTTTCACAATAGCCAACAGTAGAAACAACCCAATAGTCCATCAATAGATAATCCTTTCAGACAAAAATATATTTTCTTCTTTTTATGTATTTATTTTTATTTTTATTTTTGCCACCTTCCCAGCCCTATTTTTTCTTTTTCTTTCTTTTTTTTTTTGGTTGGTCATGGGACCTGAACTCTGGGCCTGCGCGCTATTCCTCAGCTCTTCAGCTCAAGGCTAACAATCTACCATTTGAGCCACAGCACACTTCCTGCTTTTTCTGCTTATGTGGTGCTAAGGAATCGATCCCAGAGCTTCATGCATGCAAGCACTCTACCACTGAACCATCTTCCCAGCCCACAAAATATATTTTCTGACCACAACAGAGTAGAGAATTCCCCAACAGAAAACTATCAGAAAATTTCCCAAATATTTGAGAAGTAACGTAATTCAACATAACTCAAGACTCAAAAACATCAAAAGGGACAGGAGTTTTATCTGCCTTAGCCCAAAGAGGGAACAACCTAAAATGTTTTCAAGAGGTGAACAGATAAATAAATTGAGCTATATTTACGTATGGATTACAGCTTGGCAACAGAAATGAATACATTATTAGGAATAATATAGATTATTGACACAACATTGATAAACTCAAAATAACTATGTAGAGTGCAAGCTAGACACAAAAAGGAATATGTACTGTATGACTCCAGGTATATGAAATAACAAGAAAGGAAGATCAAAGGTTGCTGCAGAATAGGGAGTGGAAAGGGAAGAGGATTAAACATAACAAAAGATCGTGAGAATTCTAGCAACAATAAAATGGGTATACACACAAGCTTTATATAGACCACATGTAGTTTATTACATGACTACTATAGATTACATGTACATTATTGTAGAAAACAAAAAGGTTTCTCTTTTCTATTTTAATACTGTTATTCTAAAATAAAACCTTGCTAAAACTTCCAAAAATGTTTTTTTTTTAATTATAGTGAAACAAAATATGACCGCTTCAATGGATACATTTGATAGAATCTCTTTTCCTAAGAAGGTCTAGCCATTTAACACTAAGCTTGAAAGTGGGTGTGGTGGTACACATCTGTAACCCCAGCACTTAAAAGGTTGAAGCAGGAAGATCACAGCTCAAGGTTCAAGGTCAGCCTGAATTACAAAGACATTGTCTCAAAAAAAAAAAAAAAAAAAGAAAAAAAGGAAAAAAGAAAAAAGTTTCATATCCTGCTATGAATATTATGTGTTATATATATATATATAAATATATATATTTCTACATGCATTCTTAAGTAACCACTTTTAATATATAACAATCTAATACTACTTGCTGTGAGAGTAAAAAGAAATCAACCTGGTTTTGGATCACAGGACTGTAGAGCTAGAGAAAGATCAGGAAACACAACCCTCAATTCTGTTGGGTAAGGAATAAAATAGCAATTGAATCTAGAGCTGGAGCTAAGATCCAAATAGCCTGACCCCTAACCTTTTCCCTCTAATAGCTAATTCAGTTTCTCTATCAGTGTAATTAGGTATTACAGGAAAACCCCAAACAGTCTAGAGGACTAAAGTTTGTGAAAGTGTTCTTCACATCAGCTTAATACTAATGTGAAAAAGGCTGCCTACCAAAATAAGTCTCTCCTCTAAAATGGAAAAATCTAAACTAAGCTGGAATAGGCATGGACTACATAATTTGGCAATAACTTTCCAAGTACTGACATTTGAAGCCAGCCTGGACAGGAAACTCTAATACTCTTATCTGCAATGAACTTCCAAAAAGTTGGAAGCCTTGAGCAAAAAGAGCTCAAGGACTGTACTGAGGCCCTCAGTTCAAGCTCCTCAAACCACACACACACACAATCGACAGAATCTCTCTACAAATGAGCCACAACTGCCAGTTTCCTCTCATGCGCAGGGGGTCCCACCACCAGTGGCCTTTGCTTCCATTGTGCTATACTCTCGTATTTCCTGCTACCTCCAGCTATCTTTAGGTACTGAGATAGAACCTGGGCCTTGAGGGTTAAGCACCTGCCCTAACACTGCGCCACACTGCCAATTCCTCTATCTTGGTTCATTTTTAATCCTGTAAGGCTCACTTCAATGTCACAGGGTAATGGGGAATTAAACTTCTTAGGATATACCTCCCCAATATATTAAATATAACTATTTAGCAGTCAAGTTAACATGTCTCTACAGCACATTTATAGGCAGTCATCCTTATTTCTACATATATCACTTGACTCAACACCTCTCACTGGGTGTGTATAGTTCCACTTATTTTTACTGAAGTAACATTTATTTACTTGAAACATCTAAGTTTCAAGTAAATAAAATGAGAAGACACCCCTATTTTCCAGTTATCACAATTAACGTTCATTTGTCTGTACTACAAAAGAACCACCATAAGGCTTTTTATCATTACATATTATCATTATATATCATATTATCACATACTGTTTCTAATATTAAATCCAATCTAAGATAAAAAGAATAGTATTACCCAAGAGGAAAATAATTTAATGTACATCTATGAGCACGTTGTTTCTTATACAGTAATTCTTGTAGACATCTTCTACTTTCCTCCTTAACAAATTGAAAATAGAGAATGAATTCCTATTTCCCAGTATGAGACAGAGCAGGTCTTAGCAACTTGCTCAACGGGTAGAACCAGACTTTAAAACCTCACCTTCGATTTTCCAAGTTTATTTCCTTTCTACAAAAACCACATTGCAGAGCTGGGAGTGTGGTTCAGTGGTAGGGTGCCTGGGTACGATGCACAAAGCCCTGGGTTCCATTCCTAAGAACCACATAAACAGAAAAGGCGGAAATGGCACTGTGGCTCAAGTGGTAGAGCACTTGAGCAAACAGAAGCTCAGGGATAGTGCCTGACTTCAGGGCCCAGGACTGGTAAAACAAACAAAAACAAACAAACCACATTGCAGCCACACATTGATCCTAGCTATTCAGAAGGCTGAGATCTGAAAATTGCAGTTTGAAGCCAGCCTGAAACCAGTCAGGGCAGACAAATCCAAAAGAAACTCTTATCCCCAGTTAGCAAAGAAAGGAAGTAAGGGTGTGGCTCAAGTGGTACAGGACAAGTCAACAGTGGAAAAAGCCTAGCAAGTGCAAGGCCCAGAGTTGATGCACACACGAACAAGAAAAAACAAAGCCACACTGCTTCCAAATTAATTTCTCTGCAGATATGTTTTAGTAGCTAGTTCAAAGTACTAACTTTAAAAAACTACTTAAAAAACAAAACAAAAAAACTTTCTAGCCGGGCACCAGTGGATCTCCTGTAATCCTAGTTACTCAAGAGGCTAAGATCTGAGGATTGCGGTTCAAAGACAGACTGGGAAAGTCCATGAGTCTCTTATCTCCAATGAACCACCAGAAAATGAGAAGTGATGCTGTGGCTCAAGTGGTAGATTACTTGCCTTGAGCTGAAGAGCTCAGTGACAGTGCCCAGGCCCAGAGTTCAAGCCCCACAACTGAACAAAAAAAGCTTTCTTTGTGCAATACTGAGACTTAAGGGTCTTGACCATCTGAGTAATACTTTCAGCCACTTTTGCTTTTAGGTTATTTTTCAGGTAACGTCTTTGCCTGGGGTAGCCTCAGAAGATGTTCTTCTTCTCTATGCTTCCTGGGTAGGTGGGATTGCAGGTATGAACTATAGTTGTTGAAAGTTTCATTAACTTTTTGTCCAAGCTGACCTCAAACTAGGATCTTCCCCATCTCCCTTTCTAAAGTAGCTGGGATTACAAGTAAGCATAAGCCACCACACCTGGCCTCTTGGGTCTTTTTAGTCATTTTAATGAAAGTAACAAATTGCTTACAGTGGGTTTGGCAAAAGACAAAGACTAATTTTGTGGGAAGTGTGTGTGTGTGTGTGTGTGTGTGTGTGTGTGTGTGTGGCTTACAGTGGGTTTGGCAAAAGACAAAGACTAATTTTGTGGGAAGTGTGTGCGTGTGTGTGTGTGTGTGGCTTACAGTGGGTTTGGCAAAAGACAAAGACTAATTTTGTGGGAAGTGTGTGTGTGCGTGTGTGTGTGTGTGTGTGTGTGTGTGTGTGTGTATAAACTGGTAACAGTTTCCTTCTTTTTTCTGGTAGGAAATATAATGCTTGGTAAGAATAATTAGAAACTCTGATGAAAGTCAAGCAAAGCACGCAAGCTCTGGCTTCCCTATGCGTTCTTTCTCTAACTGGAATGCCTCCAGAACTATGTTCATGGCTTAAACCCTTCTCTTTTAGTTTTTGCAAATGCCACCTTACCAATCAGTTCCTTCCCAGACACAGTATCTAAAACAGCACCACTGCCATCTCCATGCCCACATCCTGTACCCACTGCTGCCCTGCACTCTTTTTTGTTTTTTTTTGGGGGGGGGTCTGGTCATGGGGCCTGAACTCTGGGCCTGGGCACTGTACCTCAGCTCTTCAGCTCAAGGCTAGCGCTCTAACACTTGAGCCACAACGCCACTTCCAGCTTTGTTCTTTTTGCTTATGTGGTACTGAGGAATCAAACCCAGGGCCTCATGCATGCAAGGCAAGCGCTCTACCACTGAACCACCTTCCCAGCCCCTGCCCTGCACTCTTACCTCTTTTGTTTCCTTAATTTTCTCCATGACTCTTCTGCAGTTCACTTTTTAAATTTATTTGTTTATTCATTCATTCATTCATTCATTCATTCAGTTGTAGAACTTGAACTCTTGAACTCTGGGCCTGGGTGCTGTCTCTCTGCTCTTTAGCTGAAGGTAAATGCTCTACCACTTGAGTCACAACGCCACTTCTGGTTTTCTGTGGTTAATTGGAGATCAGCGTCTCACGGACTTTTCATGCCTGGGCTCGTTTTGACCCTCGATCCTCAGATCTCAGCCTCCTTAGTAGCTAGGATTACAGATGTGAGCCACCAGTGCCTGGCTCATTTTTTAAAATTTTATCTTCCTCCTAAGGGCAATGAACTGCTCTTTTGGTAGAAATTGTTTCTGGGCTGCCTTGTTAGCTGGTACCTATTAAATGCTTCACAAATATTTGCTTGGTAAATGGATGAAACAGTTTAACAGGTCTGCAGAAAGGAAAAAGGGGTGTTACTTTTTCCATTCTCAACGGACTCACCAATTGTTTCCCTCTATTAACACTCTCCACACCAAAACCAAGCTGTGTCAAGAAATTACAATTTCACAAGCTTCTATCTCGGCTTCCTCTCACTAAAACTGTAATGCTTATTCTCAAAGCTTACCTCCATTAAGCACAATTTGGAGAACTCCAAAGCCCTGAATATGTTCATCTCTAGGTTTTCCTCTAGGAGGCAGCACATTATAATATTGCACAATGATTTTCAAATAAGAGCTATTAAAATATGGATTTTGAGGCCTGCTCCAGCAAAGCCAAGGTTGAGATCCAAGTCTCTGCAAACAAATGATGTTGAACTAACAAGCTCAGGGCCACACTTACCAAATCACCAGGGTATGTTCTGCCAATCATATCAGATCTCTACTTAGATCCCAGCTACACTATTCTGCAGCATTGGGTGAAAACTACTTAGCATCATTGCCAAGTAACTTGTAGGAATTTTTTTAAAGCTAACACAAAGTACCTAGTATAGTACATGGTGCATAACTACTCAAGAAATGATAGCTATTAGTCTCTGATTCCTGAGTTTCTTGGGCCCTAAAAAGTAAACTGCTTTGACCCTCCATTTTTTATTGATCCAATTTCCCTTCCTTCCCTCCCTCCTGATCCTTCCTTCCTTCCACTTTGTTTTTTTGCTTGGGCTGGCTTTGAATCTCAGTCCTCCTGATCTCAGCATCCTGAATAGTTAGGATTACATGCATAAACCACTGGTACCCAGATCCAATTTTCAAAAATAAGAATTTCGGAACACAATACTAGATATCATACTTGTTCAAGAGTTCATATAAAGAATCATAAGATCCAGTTGTGGTGACCCATGCCTATAATATTAAATAAGCAGAAAACAGAAGTAGGAGGAGCTCAGTTCAAGGCCAATCTGGGTAAAATATGAAGGCACTTACTGAAAAATAAACTAAAGCAAAATAAAATGTGGGGGCATGACTGAAGTTAACAAAGTGAGGTCCTGAGTTCAAAACGCAGTCTCACAAAACATCATCAACAACAAAAACATGGGGCTGGGGGGTGCCACTCAGAGGTGGAGCTCTTGCAGGGGCCTTGGCTTCAATCCCCAGCGTCCACCCCATCTTCCAAAAAGAGCCATAAAGTCGGTCGGTGCAGGTGGCTGATGCCTGTAATCCTAACTTAGGAGACTGAGATCTGAGGATTGTGGTTCAAAGCCAGGCAGGCAGGAAAACTCTCTGAGATTCTTAGAGATTCTTACCTCCAATTAACCACACACACACACACACACACACACACACACACACACACACACACACACACACACACACACACACACACACACACACACACACACACACAGCAATGGCTCAAATGGTTGAGTGCTGGGCTTGAAAGAGGAAAAAAAAAAAAGCTCAGGGACCTCCAATTAACCACACACACACACACACACACACACACACACACACACACACACACACACACACACACACACACACACACACACACACACACACACAGCAATGGCTCAAATGGTTGAGTGCTGGGCTTGAAAGAGGAAAAAAAAAAAAGCTCAGGGACAGTGCCCAGGCCCTGAACCCATATTAAAGTGGGCACACACACACACACACACACACACACACACACACACACACACACACACACACACACACACACACACACAGCAATGGCTCAAATGGTTGAGTGCTGGGCTTGAAAGAGGAAAAAAAAAAAGCTCAGGGACAGTGCCCAGGCCCTGAACCCATATTAAAGTGGAGAGGAGAGAGGAAAGAAGAGGGAGAGAGGAGAAAGGAGAGGGAGGAGAGGGAAGAAGGGAGAGAGGAGAGGAAAGGCAGAGAAGAGAGGGGAGAAAAGCAGAGGGGAGGGGCAGAGGGGGGAAAGAAGAAGAAAAACGTTGGGGGAAGGTACTGGAATGGGTGCCAGAAAGGAGCCCAAGTTCTGAACCGTTAACTCCCTAATGGTCTCGAATCCGTGCAAACAAAGAACCCAGCCTGATAAGTCAAGGAGTTGGGAAGAACTGGGTGCAAATGACTTGCTGTGTAATTTCAGGCGCGGCCCCGGCCCGTTTTCTGCTCCCTTCCACCCGCAAACAATTCCAACTTTACTTTCCGCGTCAGGGAGCCATGCGCGCGCCTGACCACAAGGCTGACTTGAACACGCAGGACAGCCAGGCTCACCTCCTCCCCGGCCCAGGCCCAGGCCCAGGCCCAGGCGTGCCTCCCCGCTCCAGCTCCGGGGACCCGCGGGGACCGGGCGGGAACCGCACTGGCCTCGGCGCAAGCTGACATCCACCGGGCTCCGTGCGGGTCACCACCCCGGTCCCCGCCCACCCGGCGGTCGTTGTCTGCGGCTGCCAACCACCCGGCCCGAACGCCCTGCGCGCGCCGGGGTGCGGACAGCCGGCGCCGCCCGCCCCTGGTCCCCTCACCTCGGGGGTCGGGGCCGCGGAACAGCAGCCCGGGGCGCGTCCTCCACCCCGGCGTCCTCCACCACCGGGAGCAAAACGGCGCCCGCAGAGGTAGCCCGGCCCCTCTCCGGTCTCCCTTTAACTGGGCGGTCCCATTCCCCGCCCATGGCCCAGCCCCTGGAGGAGGCGGGACCCGGCCGGCCGGGTGCGGGACTGCGCCCGGGAGCAAGCCCGCCCAAAGGTGCGGAAGGACCCTCGGGCGCGTAGCGTTAATGCCCCAGCCCGTGGCCGTCACGTGGTCTTGCGGAGTGACATGGACGCCAGCCAATGAGTCGGCCGTACCCAGCGAGGGTGCCGGCTCCGCCCTCTGTCCTCTTTGCGATTGGCTGTCCTGTGCGAAGGAGCCACGCGGCCGGATTCTGCGGCCGGTTTTTTCTCCCGGGCTCTTCCTACCCCGGGACCGGATTCACCGGGGCGATGGACCCTCGGATGGACGGTTCACCCGGCCTGGACCGTGGGCTGAGGGCTGACGTGTCGACAGGGGCCGAGGCGCCGTGTCCGGGCGCTGGGGTTTCGTCTGCGGGAAGGCAGGTTTAGGTCCTGCGGGGAAAGGGCTGCTTAGTTCAGGCTCCGGCCCGTACCTCCGCGCGGAGCCAGCGACCGGAAAGGCCTTCTAAAAAGTGAACGGAAATGGAAGTGAGATCTGAAGTGGAACCCCAGTTCTGTGTGCAGCGCTCGGGGCCAGCCCGGAGCTGAGCCCCGGCCACCTGGGAAGCCAGCCAGGCCCAGTCCTCCCTAATACCCTGGGCTAAATGGCTTCCCCAGACCCGTCACTAGCACCCTGCAGTCATTTGTTGAGTCTTCACTTTGAAGACTGAGCATGATTAATGACTTCCCTGTCCAGGAAACCTCTTCATCATCAGAACTTGTATTCTTATATGCTGATTCAGAGGCTTGAGCCCAACCAAGGCCTGGGCGCTGTCCCTCAGCTTTTGCTCGAGGTTGGCGCTCTACCACTCTAGCCGCAGCTCCACTCCGGGCTCTTGGGTGAATCATTGGGGATGTGTCTTTCCTGCCTTGGGCAGGCTCCGCACCTTGATCCGCAGATCACAGCCTCCCAAGTATTTAGGATTACAAGGGAGAGCCACAGGCGTCCAGTTGGAACTCCCTTTCTTAACAAGACATGAGTCATCCTCAGATTTCTGCCAGAGTTTCCAAAGACACAAGTCAGGGAAATCCCAACACCTGGTTTCTGCTCATGTTGGGGTTCCTCCTCACGAATAGAGACAAATATTCCTCTACAAGGCAAACCATTGGTCTCACTTTTCACACAGTGCCAGTTACTGGGGCTTGAATTCAGAGCTGGGCATTCTGTCCCTTATCTTTTTAAAGTCTAGCTTTCTTCCATTTGAGCCACATCTCCACTTCTGACTTTTTGGTGGTAAATTGTAGATAAGAATCTCATGAGAGCCAGGTGCCGGTGGCTCACGCCTGTAATCCTAGCTACTCAGGAGGCTGAGATCTGAGGATTGCAGTTCAAAGCCAGCCCAGACAGGAAAGTCCGTGAAACTCCAATAAACCACCACTAAACTTCCAATAAACTCCAATAAACCACCACAAAACCGGAAGTGGTGCTGTAGCTCAAGTGGTAGAGCCCTAGCCTTGAACTGAAGAGCTGAGGAACAGTGCTCAGGCCCAGAGTTCAAACCCCACGACCGACAAGAAAAAAAAGAAAAAAGGATACTCATGGGCCTTGTAACTGCAGTCCTCAGATTTCAGCCTCCTGAGTAGTTGGGATCACAGGCATGAGTGGGTGGCTTGTCTTCAAAAGGGAGTTAGTACCTTGGCACCCAGAGTTCCTGCAGAGTTTAGTTCAACAATGGATAGAGCGTATTTTGTAACTCTTTACAGATTATCCAAGAAGCAGGATATTATCCACAGTTAACAATTTTTGACTGCTTCTCAAGTTCCTGCACAGAGCCCTTCAATCTGTTATTTAATCCTCATAGCTTTACAGATGATGCTATGTTGCAATTCTCCTTTTCACAGGAGAGAAAATGCGGTTCATAGATGTCTGGTGAGTTTTCAAGGTCCCTCTGTTAATAAATGACAATGTAATTTAAACTCAGTCATATCTGGCTGCAAAGCCCACTTCCTTAATTACTACATTCAAGGTGTTATTCAAATATTAAGAATCTATACCCTGTCCCTGAATAAAACAGACACCAGTAAAGTCTGGTCAGATTTAATAATGATTAGCATTGTCTTTCTTGTACCTCATACATAGCAATTGGAATTAGGGATGAAGAAATTAAGACTCAGGATATTGTTCCTCTCCAAGGCCCTGCAGCCAACAAGCCCTGGATGTTGAGGAGGGATGGGGATGAACTTCTAACTGGGAACTGTGAGATGCCCAAATGTAAGAACACTCAAGTAGGTCCCAGTGCCAGAGCAAGGTGCTAGAGAAGCCTTAGGTCAGTACCCTTCCAGTTTAGCATCCCCAACTCCTGTTTAATGTTGCACCTCCCCCCCAGTCCCCAACACTTCCAGCAGTGCCATGATCTGTTCCACCCATGTGCAGCAATCTAGGGAGGAAACAGATCACCAACTCTCTGCAGATGGGGAGCTGGCTAAAAATCTGCTTTTCTTGGATAATAGATCAGCAGCCTAGCCAGTCAACACCCAGATCTGTTTGCTCTAATTGTCTAAGCCTGAGCAGTTTCCCAGAGTTCACGGGGGTGGCCAGCATCCTAAGGCACACATGTTCTAGCCATTATTCTATCCCAAACCGCTTTACCAAAGAGTAATCAATGTTTCTTTGCTGACATTGTGGACCAGCAAAGACAGAAGCCATTCTGGGTAAAGGATCACATCAGGATTCATTTCAACACTTTATAACTACTCATTCTTCCAAGTGGGACAAACCACTTTCTCTAGGCCCCAGTGGACCTTAGATTCCCACTAGGTAATGGGCTAGTCCCAATTTGTTATTCAGAATTCATAACCACTGATGTTAATGTTTTACATTTTAAAAAGTCTATTTCATTGATTTTGGAAATAACACAAACTCAAATGAATTAGATTAGAAGGACTGGGGCTAACATGCAAGAGGTCATAGATTCAATCCTCAGCAGACAGACAGACAGCACACACACACACACACACACACACACACACACACACACACACACACACTGAATTTACAAGAAGTAAGTCTTAGGCATTCCTTTATACCCTATCCTTTCTTGCTGAAGGATGCCTTCCTAAAGGCAAACACAGCAGCTGTTTCCTGTGTTACTAATGGGCTCAACATCAGGGATGCTGAACCAGAAAGCAGAGGCACCAATGACTGACCTAAACATCTTGACATCTTCCTCTGGCATCAGTATGTGCGCAGTGTTCTTAAATGAAGACATTTTCCTTCTGTATTCTGAATCATCAGTTCTCATTTGTGGCTACATATTAGAATATCTTGGGGAACTTTTAAAAGATACCAATGCTTGGGTCCCACCACTAAATATTATGATTTAATTGGTTTAGAGTGGATTCAGGTATTAATTTTTTTTACAGTGCTAGGAATCTAACCCAAGGCCTAACACATGTTGGCAAGCCTCTACCAGCCTATTTTGCTAATATTATAATGCTTTCATGATCATAGGTATTTTCCCTCTATTCCTTGTCCCAGTCCCTAGAGGGCCTTCATGCTCCCTTTCAGACAGTATATGGCAAGCAATCTCAAGTTACATGCCCCCATTGGTGTTGGATAAAATTCTTCAAGAGTGGGAGAGCCAAGTATCTAGGAAGAAAGGAGATGTTAGAGATCCTTCCCCAGGACTGCAACAGAAATTGGGCTTTTCTAGACCCTTGTATGAAAAGACTCTGGCCCTCTCCCTTCCTGGAGAGTCAGGAGGGACTTCTACATGGGTGATCTGAGTGGCTATTTGTACCCAAGGGGGTGGGGCCTGGGGATAGGAAGGCCTAAGACCTCCTAGGACCTCTTGAGTCCTGGCTGAGAGCAGAACAGCTGAGGGGAATAACTGAAAAAAGGCTTTTAGGGACTGGATTAAATTAGACCAGCAGGCTTTCCCATGACAACAGGGTAGACCATCAGCCATGAGAATCATTGGCATTGAAGGGCTTTGGACCACATAAAATTTGATTTGGAGAAAGAAAAGAAATGTGACTCTTATACCAACAATGAAGAACAAATTGCTCTTATTACAAATATTTAGGTAGGAAAAATGATCTATTATTTGATGATGTGGCCATCACAAGCCCCAGATCTGTCCTTTCAGGAATCTGGTCTAAGAATGGTGGGTGATGGCCACTCAAAATGAAACATGATCTTTATATTAAATATTAACTGTCCCATTACTTATTTTCTTTTTAACAATGTTTACTGTTATTATAAAGGTGATTACATAAATCAGGCCCATTATTTCTTTATTTAAACTCAGATTGCTGGAAGCCTCCATATCTTTCAAGATTAATAATAGTCTTGTTCTATCTTTGCAGTCAAGTTTTTTGTTAAGACGATAACAAAACAATTAGACAAGTACAGTATACAAAGGTTGAACTCTACAAATGTCCATTAAACCAAAACAAACCAAATCAAAACAAAAAGCTGGCCTGGCACTGGTTGCTCACGCTTATAATATCAGGACCAGCATGCACACAAGAAAAGCTGATTGTAGCAGCACTTAACTGTAATTCCAGTACTTGGAAACTGGAGGCAGGAGGATCATGAATTAGAGGCCACACTAGGCTACATAGTGATTTCCAAGTCAAGCTGAACTATATAGCAACAATGTATTGAAAAAAAGACAGAAAATAGTAGGTATATTTGTACTACTTTGGCTTTCTACTAATTATCACTGACATCATTAGCTTATAAGTTATGATTTAATATGTAAAATAATCACAGTTCTATTAATAAATATCAATGATACCTGTAATTTCCAAATGAGGAAATTGAGTCAGATTAAATAAGTAGCTCAAAATCAAGGTTTATAAACTGTAAGAATAGCATTCAAATTAGTCTCTCTCTGTTTTGCAGGCCTATGTGTGCTGTCCTGCCTGTTGTCTTTCTGCACTGTTGCCAAAAGATCTATATTTAAGTGCTGATTTCACCTGACTTCTTAGGGCTACCCTGTTAGGGTTTGGGTATGGTTTGAATGCGTCCCCTGAAATTTCTTGTCCTAGAAGCTTGGTCTCTAATGTGGTACGATTGAGGTGGCAGAACCTACAAGAGATAGGGCCTAGTGAAAGTGGTTAGGCCACTGGGGCACTGCCCTTAGAAGAGATTAATGAAGTCCTTGAGGTATCCTAAGACAGAAGATTATTATTAAAACAGCCAGCCAGGCCCCTGAGTCTTTCTGGCTTCCTGTCTTGCCATGTTTTTGGGTTTTTTTCTCTCTCTTTCTTGGGTAACAGGGTAAGTTCCCACCATGAATGCCATTTATCATGACATCAAAACTAAAAGGGTACTAGTACCATGCTCTTGAATTTCTAGAACTATGAGGTAAATAAACCTCTTTTCATTTTAAGTGTTTCAGTTCAAGTATTTTGTTATAGCAACAAAAAGCAGGTCAAGACATATCCAAAGTTCCAGAGAGTTATGAGGATCATGGCTTGAAGCCAGCCTGGGCAGAAATGTGTAGTGACTATCTCCTAAGAACCAGCAAAAGTCCAGAAGTGGAGGTATGGCTTAATTGGTAGAACACTAGCCTTGAGCAGAAAATCCAAGTGAGAATGCAAGGCCCTGAGTTCAAGCTCCATGATAGGTACCAATAAATAAATAAAGAATGAACACATAAACCAATAAATGCCAGTGTCTGAATCTTCTTCATCATGTTCCCCTTATATACCTTCAGTGGCCTGGAGTTTACAGCCTATAAGACAATTTAGTTAATCTTTTGTAGTCAAAATAACTAGCCAGGCACCAGTGTCCCACAGCTATTATCTTAGCTACTTGGAGCTGGGCAATGGTGGTTCACACCTGTAATTCTAGCTGTTCAGGAGGCTGAGATTTGAGATCATGGTTCAAAGCCAGCCCAGGCAGAAAAGTCTGTGAGACATTTTCAATTAACTACCACAGAACCCAAAGTGGTGCTGTGGTTTAAACTGGTAGAGTGCTAGCCTTGAGCAAAAGAGCTCAGGGACAGGACCTAGCCCCATGACCAGCCACCCTCCCCCCCCAAAACACACACACACACACACGCACACACACAAATTTAGCTACTTGTGAATAGAATAGAAGAATCGTGGTTCAAGTCTAGACTGAGCAAGGATTTTCCTCAACTGATACTGATCATTATAGTATGTAGCATTATCTGAAGCTATGTGGCTGAGTCTGGATCCCAGTTCTAGGCCAGCCCAAGTTGAAAAGACAGAGAGACTTCATCTCTTTGAAAAGATACTGAATGTGGTTGTGCATACCTGTCATCTAGGTAGGACAGAAGCTGAAACCAAGTGGATCAAAGTTCAAGTGTAAGCCCCAGCAGGAAGTGAGACCCTATTTCAATAATAACTAATGCAAAAATATAAATAAGAGGAAGAAACCTTGAAAACAAGTAACATGCAAAAATAGAATACCTGCCTAGCAAGTATGAGGCCCTGAATTTAAAAACTCAGTATCACAAAAAAACTCTACTAATAATGATCAAATACCTACTAAAAGTGGACAGTATGAAGTTGCTGTTCATGTGGAATAAGCATTGTCATTGGCAATTTTTTCTTTTCGGTGATGGTACTAGAGATTGAACTCAGGGCCTGGGGCATTGTACTTTAGCCTTTTACTCAAGGTTAATGCTTTACCACTTGAGCCACACATATCTATACTTCCAGCTTTTTAGTTGTTAGTTGAAGAAAAGAGTCTCATGTCCTCATTGGCTTTGAAATTCAGTCCTCAGACCTCAACCTCCCAATCAGCTAGGATTACAGGCATGAGCCACCAGTACCCAGCTATCATGGACACTTTTTGTATGATTTCATTTAATGTCCAGTAGGTGCACAGTTCTGCATTGTACACTGCATTACCCTCTTTTTTTTGGTTGGTATTGGGGCCTGAACTATGGTCCTGTGTGCTATCCCTAAGCTCTTCAGCTCAAGGCTAGTGCTCTACCACTTGAGCCACAGTGCCACTTCTGGATTTTTCTGCTTATGTGATGCTGAGAAATTGAACCCAGGTCCCTCATGCATGTGCAAGGCAAACATTCTACCACTGACCCACCTTCCCAGCTCCTACATTACCCTCTTTAATCACCACAATACAGTAATTTACAAATAAGTAAAGTTAGGTCCAGGAAAGATTAAGGTACATATATAGCAGGTAACAACCCAGACTCAGTCCCTTGTTTTAACTCCAAGTATACTGGAAAATAAAAGTATTGTTATTATTCTCCATTTTTTTTGCAATGGGGAAACTGAGGCTCATAGGACACAAAGTCACCTGGATGGGAAGTGTGTGTGTGTGTGTGTGTGTGTGTGTGTGTGTGTGTGTGTGTGTGTGTGTGTGTGTGTGTGTGTGTGTGTGTGTGTGTGTGTGTGTGTGTGTGTGTGTGTGTGTGTGTGTGCGCCTGTCCTGAGGCATTGAATTTAGGGCCTGGATGCTGTACCTGAGATTTTGCTCAAGGCAAAAAAAAAAAAAAAAAAAAAGCCACAGCTCCACTTCTGGCTTTTTGTGGTTAATAGGAGATAAGAGTCTCACAGACTTTCCTCCCTGGATTGGATTTGAACTGTAATCCTCAGACTTTTGCCTCCTAAGAAACTAGGATTATGGGTGTGAGCCTCCAGTGCTTGGTTCCAATCTCTACTTTTTAAGTTTTCTAAGTATTCTCTTCCTCCTCCTCCTCCTCCTCCTCTTTTTTCTTTTTCTTGAGACAAAGTCTTTCTATGTAGTCTAGACTACTCTTGAACTTGAAAATCCCCTTGTGTCCTGCCTGAGTGCTAGGATTTCAAATGTTTGTCACCATGTCCAACATACTCTGTTTATAATAATCTAATCTCTGTCCTGTGAAGTAAGTCAGACCCAAAGAAACATAGGTTGCATGGTTTCTCTCATTTATTGTAACTAGAAAGCGCCTCTAAATCTATATGTAAGCACACTGGATGATAAAAAACAAAAAAACTATACTCAGACATGATAAATTATACAAGACTAGATATTCATACAGTGAGATCAAAGGAACATATTCTTAGGAGAGGATCACAAAAGTCCAATAGCTATAGACATATCATCCAATAAAATGGTGTTTATCAAAATGAACTCCAAGAAATGCAAACAAGAAATTTTGTTATTTTGCTTGTTGTTTCGTTTTCCTCTTTGTTGCTATTTTGGATTTCTGTATCTTTTTTCTTGTATGCAAGTTTATCTGTTTTGGGGAGGATAAAGGGGCACACAGAAATGGTGGGACAAAAGGTCAACAAATACAGCAGTGATACTCACTAGACACTATGTTAAAATGATGTGGGGGAGGAGGGCTGGGCGGGAAAAACAGAGAGAAAATGAGGAAAGAGGTGACACTGTTCAAAAGGAAATGTACTCATTACCTGACTTATGTAACTGTAACTCCTCTATACATTACCTTTATTATAATAATAAGATAAAGTAAAACAAAAATGTAGGTGGTTGGGGTCTGGGAAGGTGGCTCAGTGGTAGAGCGCTTGTCTTCCATGCCTGAGGCCCTGGGTTTGATTCCTCAGCACCACATAAGCAAAAAGAAAAAAGCCAGAAGTGGCACTGTGGCTCAAGTGGTAGAGCGCTAGCCTTGAGCTGAAGAGCTGAGGGACAGCGCCCAGGCCCAGAGTTCAGGCCCCACGACTGGACCCCCCCCCCCCAAACAATGTAGGTGGTTCACATCAAGAGCTCTAAGAGCCTGCAGCTGGCATCGTTGGCTCTGGCAGGGGCTTCATGTTGGATGGCATCACATGGAGAAAGCATGGGCAAGAGGATTCTGGGATACAGGACCTTCCAGGCTTGCAATCTCACAGAAACTCTTTATTTCTGGAAGACCTGTTTTCTCTGGAGGCAGCATTAATCCATTCCAGATGGTGGAGCCTACGATCTCATTACTCCTTCACAAGACTGCACTTCAACCCCACCACATCAAAGCCTAAGCTTTTCAACAGTCTTGCCTTCCTAATCTTGGCATATTGAAAAGGGAGGAACAAGTAGACCCTTCTTCAAAACAGTTACTTGTTTTCTTCATCAGAACCAAGCTCAGTGGGCATAATATGAAAAAGGACCTGTAACATTTTTGTTTTCTAGAATGAAGTAGGCCTGGTGGCACGTGTGAACAATCTCATTTAATTGAAATGTTAAAGTCAGGAAGGTCACTTGAACTCAGGAGTTAGAGGCCAGCCTGGAAAAAGTGAGGCTCCCATTTTTAAAAAACAACAGAAAACAAAACAGTAATATAATGGCTAAATTTTTACTTCTGTAGCCACAGAACCTGAGAAATTTCATTGAAAGCGAAGAAACCAATATTGTGGGCATTCCAAGTAGGAGAGGTATTTAGTTAGAATCTATGATAATTACGTAGATCAGCCAGAGGTGGTAAAGAATATGGGAAGGCCCAATAAGAACAGATGTAAAATCCAAAAATGAAAAATATTGGAGTGGAAATTAGAATATGTATGTATAGGGAAATTGAGGAAAACAAATAATAAAGAGTACTGGGGCAAAATTCTGGAGAGCTGTAATATCAGTGTTTTGTTTTTTTTTTTTTAAAGCTACTTAATTTAAGACAGGCGCTGGTGGCTCACGCCTGTAATGCTAGCTACTCAGGAGGCTGAGATCTGAGGATCATGGTTCAAACCCGATGCAGGCAGAAAAATTTGTGAGACTCTTATCTCCAATTGATCAAAGAAGAAACCAGAAGTGGTGCTGTGGCTCAAGTGGTAGAGTGTTAGCCTTGAGCACAAGGAGTTTAGGGATAGTGCCCAGGCCCAGAGTTTAAGGCCCAAGAATGGCAAAACCAAAACAAAACATAACAAAAAAATTTAATAGGCAACAGACTGGTGTTAAAAGGTGGGGACAGGTGTTTTCATGTACTATGGTGTAGCCTTGGAGACAGAATTAGCAATTTATTAAAACCCTTAGGTTTTGAGCTTGGGATTTCATTTGTAGGTATTTTCACTAATGAGATATATGACACATCTGATATATATCCATATATAAGTATACATCATATATCCATATAGTTATATATAATACACATATAGCTATATATGTACATACTGATATCAGTGATATATCATAACTTTATATATGATATATGACATAATTATATTCTTATGATATATATCATATATCTCAGGGCCTCGCGATTTCAGTTCTCACTTAGCTTTATCATTCAGGGCTGGTGCTCTATTACTTGAGTCACACCTCCACTTCTGGCTTTTTGCTGGTTAATTTGCTGGTAGCTCAAGCCTATAATTCTAGCTATTCCTGAGGCTGAAATCTGAGGATCATGGTTTGAAGCCAGCATGGACAGAAAAGTCTGTGATACTCATTTCTAACAAAAAGCCAGAAGTGGAGCTGTGGCTCAAGTGGAAGTGTACTAGCCTTGAGTGAAAAGTTCATGGACAGTGCTCCGGCCCAGAGTGCAAACATGAGGACCAGAAAAAAAAGAGAGAGAGAGAGAAAAAAAAGGATAATTAAATTGTGTTTTATTTATCCAGTAGAATACCACTGAACACTATACATAATTATATAGATGAATATCACAAAATAATGTTGACTTGAAAACCCTGCAAAACCAATCTGTGGTGTTAGATCATAATGTTCCCCACTGGATATGTGTGAGGGAGTACCTTTGTACATAGTGCTGAATGGGTTCAGTGCCCCAAGAATTTATTATACTTTACAACAGAGGACAGAGTTGACTTCCTAATTAACTTTCTTTATGAAGTTCATAGTGCCAAGACCTGTTCGTAATCAGGCATGCCCATAATGTTTACAAGGCAGAGATGCCAATGCTTACTGCATATAGAAGTCACAGAGGCTAATGGGGACTTCATCCTAATGGAAAAGTGCTTATTCTACCTCCCCGGTGTGCAGGAGGGGTATTCAGTGAAGATTCTGATATTTTGAGACTCGGAGTTGATCACTGGTGGACCACTGCATGTATTTCCAATAGACACCCCCAGGAGGATGCAGGCCGGAGCCAGAAAAGTACATTAAAGCTCTAAGGGAAAGATCCAGAGGTTTAAGGGAAATAGATTTTAACAATAAGCAGTGTGAAAAGAATAGTGACTAAAATGTCAACTAGAGGCTATCTCTGAGAAGTCGGATTATGGGTGACTTTAATTGCCTTCACTGTGTTATTTTCTATGAAGAACATGTGTTACTTTGGTAATAAAAGACTCTGAAAGGTGTGTGTTTTTTATAAGTGTCCTAAGAATGCTAAAATTGGATAGTCCTTGAAAGCTAAAGCTGAGAGACACTTTTGTCTGGAAGTTATGAAATCTGAGCCAAGAGGTGCCAGGCCCATAATAAACATAGGGGGGAAAGGGCAGAGTGGTGGTTGATGGTGGAGCAAAATTGAAGGCTTTGGGGGAGGAGGTCAGTAGTTAGCAGTGGAAAGGAAGCTGGCTGGAATCTCTCAATTCCACCCATTTCTGCAAATACTATGGAAATATAGACCAAGTTGTTAGAGCTTCTGATTCACCAAACTAATTTCCTAATTAGTGTGCAACTTTGGTGCTCAGGTTCATGCAATGACCATAGAGGGCAGAAAGCATGCAGCTACTGGTAGTAGGTTGCTCCTGGGCTGCAGGTTGGACACTCTGTTAGAGTGGTGTTTAAATCCACCTTCTATTCAGTACAAAAGTCCTTTTTCAGCTCTCAGAGACCAAGGTGAAGAGGGGAGACTCACATTCTCCCACTGGGGGCCCAACTGCATCTGGCATGCCCTGATCCTCATAATCCTTGTTCTAGGGAAAATATTAATGACTTAATCTCCCTAGTTCACTCCTGCCCTGTACAGCCTTCTCACTGAGATTTACAGACAAGACCCAGAGAAGTCCAGATTGGAGCAGAGCATAAATTTGGACACAACCAGCTACAAACTGCCAAATTGCTCTTAGAAGGCTTCAGTCACAGCCCCTCCACGAAAGCATCCAGAAGGATTCCCAGCCATGGGTGAGGTGACAGCAGAAGAAGTAGAGAAATTCTTGGACTCACATATTGGCTTTGCCAAACAGTATTATAATCTCCGATACCGGGCCAAGGTCATCTCAGACCTTCTGGGGGCCAAGGAAGCAGCTGTGGACTTCAGCAACTACCACTCCCTGAGCAGTGTGGAGGAGAGTGAAATCATCTTTGATCTCCTGAGGGACTTCCAGGAGAATTTGCAGGCTGAGAAATCCGCTTTCAATGTTATGAAGAAACTCTCCTTTCTCCTGCGGGCAGACCGTATGAGCCTGTTTATGTACAGGGCCCGCAATGGCACCGCAGAGCTAGCCACCCGGCTCTTCAATGTACACAAGGATGCTGTTCTTGAAGACTGTCTGGTGATGCCTGACTCAGAAATTGTCTTTCCTCTGGACATGGGTGTCGTGGGCCATGTCGCACATTCTAAAAAGATCGCCAATGTTCTCAACACTGAAGAGGTACTCTCTTTCCCACATAAGAAAGTTCAGTGAGGTGTTATACCCCTAGGTTCTGGGGTAAAAATGTGCTGGGGAGCTGCTGTTCTTGACTGGTACTCTATCAATTGAGCCATGCATCCACTCTGGCATTTTGTTAGTTAATTGGAGATGAGTCTCACACAGACTTTTCTGCCTGGATTGGCTTTCAATCAGGATCCACCAGGTCTTCTGAGTAGCTAACATTGCAGGGACAAGCCACTGGCATCTAGCTTATTTAGCCCATTTTCTTCCTTCCTTCCCTTTCTTCCTTCCTTCCTTCCTTCCTTCCTTCCTTCCTTCCTTCCTTTCTTTCTTTCTTTTTTTTTTTTTTTGGTCTGATCGTGGGGCCTAAACTCTGGGCCTGTGCACTGTCCCTCAGCTCTTCAGCTCAAGGCTAGTGCTCTACCACTTGAGCCACAGCGCCACTTCCGGCTTTTTTCTTTTTGCTTATGTGGTGCTGAGGAATCGAACCCAGGGCCTCATGCATGCAAGGCAAGCGCTCTACCACTCCGCCTTCCCAGTCCCTCTTTCTTTCTTTCTTTCTTTCTTTCTTTCTTTCTTTCTTTCTTTCTTTCTTTCTTTCTTTCTTTCTTTTCTTTCTTTCTTTCTTTCTTTCTTTCTTTCTTTCTTTCTTTCTTTCTTTCTTTCTTTCTTCCTTCCTTCCTTCCTTCCTTCCTTCCTTTCTGCCTTTCTTTCTGCCTTTCCTTTTGGTGTTGGTACTGGGTTGAACTCAGGGATGTTCTCCCTTGGCATTTTCACTCAAGACTGTACTCTAGAGCCACAGCTCTACTTCTAGTGTTGTTTTAGTGATTAATTGTAAATAAGCATCTCACAGACTTTTCTGCCGGGGCTGGCTTTAACCTCAGTCCTCAGATTTCAGCCTCCTCAGTAGCACAGATTATAAGCCACTGGCACCTGGCTTATTTATAACTTTGTATTTAGACAGAAAATTAAAACTAATAAGAGCTTAGAATTGTACAACGAACTATGTATTTTCCATCTAAATTCACCAATCCTTAGCATCTTGCCATTTCTATTTTCTCTATTTTTATGACCCCTTGAGAGGAAGTTGCCATCACTGTGCCCTTTGGTCGCTAAGCATTTCACTCTATTTCTAGAACCAGACATTGCTTACATAGCCACAGTTTTGTGATCCAATTCAGCAGGTGTCACATTGATACAACACTATCAATTAACAGTTCATGTTCAATGTTTGCCAGTTAGTTATCTCATCTGTACCTATGCCCTGTCTCTGTAGTCTACTAAAATCAAAAACAATTCCTTAGTGTCTCTGTCTCTCTCTCCCTTTTTTGCTTTTTTGGTGCTGGTCCTAGGGCTTGAACTTCAGGCCTGGAGCTTGTCCCTAAGCTTTTTTGGTCAAGGCAAGTGTTCTACCACTGAACCACTGCTTTTCTAGTGGAGGTAAAAGTTTCTCAGACTCTCCTGCCCAGGCTGGATTTGAATTGCGGGCCTCAGATCCTGAGATCTCCTGTGTAGCTAGGATTACAGATGTGGGCCACCAGTACCTGGCTCCTCAGTCTGCCTTTGTTTTTATTGTTTCCTGTAAGGCTGACATATTTGAAGGATACTGAACGAATATGTATCAGTATCCCTCCATTTGGGCTTGGTAGGTGGTTCTTCACAGTTAAATTTTTCTTCGTGGTTTGCATTCATGTCTCAGTCCTAGAAATGCTAACATTAAACACTTGATTAAGCATTTGTCACCTTACTTCGAAGAATCCAGCAGTGCGTGAGATTCTTCCAGCAGTTCTGGCAAAGATCACTTTCCCTTTCTAGGCATTTAAAGACTGTAATACAAGCTACAATGTAGTCCTCCATCTAGGCCAATTTCTACTCAACTTTCAAACCTTAGTTTAAAAGTCACTTCCTCGTGGGCTGGGAAGGTAGCTCAGTAATAGAGCGCTTGCCTTGTATGCATGAGGCCCTGGCTCAGCACCACATAAGCAGAAAAAGCCAGAAGTGGTGCTGTGGCTCAACTGGTAGAAAGCTAATCTTGAGCTGAAGAGCTGAGGGACAGCGCCCAGGCCCAGAGTTCAAGCCCCATGACCGACAAAAAAAAAAAAGTCACTTCCTCAGAGAGGCAACATGTTATGGCTACCCCGACATTGTCCCCTTCATAAAACCATTGAGCAAAATAAGTCTTGGAGCCAAAGACTATTCTAATTCATCAAGCATTTATCCTAGGATCTAGCACACTGTCTGCCACAATGCAGGTGGTAATTAAACACAGCATTAAAAAAAAACCCCACAGTCAAGTAATTTTGCAATAGTTTCCTTAAACCTCTCTCTCATTCATAAGAATGTTTGTTTGTAATATCGGGGCCCACACAGATTTTTTTACGGCTGCACTGCCCAGTATAGGAGGCTATGTTCAGCCATTTTCAAGATCTGGCCCCTTGGCATTTTGTGGTTTTCTCCTAACCTTCTAACTTTTCAAATTAAGAATCTTAAGATTAAAAAGAGGTATTAGAGGGGGCTTCAGAGCACATCTTATCCAATTGCCTAATTTAATAGTTAAGGAACTAGATTCAGGAAATCTGGAGAAGGAGATTGCCCAATGCCAATGGGTTTTAGGGCCAAGCTAAGACTTCACACCTATAATTCAAATGAGGATTCAAACAAGACTAGGGCTCCTTGGAAATACACTAGGCAGACTCTTCTGTGGGGTTAGTCCCTCTCTGCTTTTCCCTTTTGACATCCAGGTCTGGAGGCAATGGCTCTCCACTCTAGGCTTTCAGGAGGACTTGTTCAACTAGTTGGGAGTCTCATTTCAATTTCATAGCAGTCATGTCATAACTCTTCTTATCTCTAAGACATAGACATCTATAAGACATAGATGATGAAACTGAAACTCAGAAAGGTCAAATAACTTACTCAGGGTCACATATATGGAAAGTAGCAGAGAGGAAGTTTGAACCCAGGACTCTGACCTCGGGACCATGATCTTAACCCTCTATTGTCCTTCCTCCTTATCTACAAAGTGAGGGCATGTACTGAGTATCATTTAGTAAAAGTCATTTCTGATTGAACAGCAGGCCTTAAGAACTTAGGCTTTGAGGTCAGATTTGGGTGGGAATTGTTACTTTCTAAGATTATGGCCTTGGTAAATCATTTAGCTGGTCTGTTTTATTTCCTAAGCTTATTTCCTTATTTCCTAAAATAGTGATAATAGTAACTTCACAACATTATAAAACATTGAACAAGAGAATAATTTCTGATTTATGTTTTCCTCACCCATTGTAATGGCTCCCATTAGCAATTCCTAACCCTTATTGCTATTTTGTGATTGTTGTTGTTATTGAGTCTTTTCTAAGTGAAAAATGCAGTATCAGATCTGTGTTAAATGTACTTTTGGGGATTTTTTGGTTTAGATTCTGCTTGTGGAAAAACAATGAGCAAAAGCTTTTATAGACTTGACATTATGGGATTGAGGATCTTAGGCAAGTCCTCTATTCTGAAAGATTCAAGCTAACAGTTTGCTGAGCCTCTTTGCTCACAGATGGCATTGATGCTTCCTGTTCAATTTCCACAGTTGGGCGAGGCAGCCACACCTCCTGACTTCCCTGGAAGCTTCAGTTGGGGGGCTGAAGGGGTGTAGGGGAGAGGCTCTTTCTGGCTGTGACTCAGTCAGGGAGGTGAAGTCGTTGAAGGTTGTAAGCCCTGTGTATTTGGCATTTGCATGTTGTTTGCTCTGCCTTCCTGAAGAAATCTTAATTCTTGGCTGTAAGCAGGACACTCCCTGCTGATAAGCAGTAACTGGAAATTGCTGTTTGTCAATTATGTTGGACATTACCATAGAAGAAAGAAAGGGAGGCTTGGACTAGAGTCTGAATTGTCCCTGAACTCACACCTAGTCATACTTTTAGCCATCAGCACCTTCAAAACCCTGGGAAATGGTTACAATCACTGTACTGTTGAAATGTGAAATTGTAAACAGAATTTTCAGGGCCCATCTTTATAAATTCCTACCTAACCTTGGGGTCTCCTAAGAAGACTTGCAGTCAGGATTGCCAGATGAAATATGAGATGCCCAGCTAAGTTTAAACTTTAGATAAACAAAGGATAATATTGAACTTTAAAAAAAAGTCCTAGGATTGGAATATATATGTATGTATATATATATATATATATATATATATATATATATATATGTTAAAAATGTCCTGTGCAATATTTAGGGCATAGTTAAAGCTGAAAGAAGTATTTATTATTTACCTGAAATTCAAATTTAATTGTACATCCTGTATTTTTCTTTTTGTTTGTTTTTGTTTTGAGACCCTACTTGATTTGTAGCCTAGGCTGGCCTTGAACTCAGGATTCTCCTGCCTCCTCTTGAGTTACAGTTATGAGCTGTGGCGGGACCTGCAACTGCTACTGTGCCTGGCTATATCCTGCATTTTCATTTATTAAATCAGGAACACCTACTTGTCATTTGAAATTTTCATGCATTTTAATCCTTAACCTTTTCTTCTGTACCTATCAGTCCTATTCTTGGCACCAGTTCTTGGCACCAGTATCTGGGGCAGAGTGGGTACTTGTTGCAGGGGACTGAGTGAATGAACTAGTGACAGCCCTTCTCTAGAGCCTTCAGTGGCCAACACATTCCCTTCTGCAGACTGAACAGGAAAGGACAGGCATTCTAGAGATTCTCCAGGCCAGTTTGCTCTATTATCCTTCCCTTCCAGAAGATCTGTGTCCCAAAGGGGACCAACGGGGGAACTGAGACTGGTAAGATTTCACTGATGTACTGCGAAGCTTCTGAAGCCAGTCAGAAGACAGGCTCCTCCTTCTCTGGGGCCCTGGTCATTGCCTCTTCCATGGGGGTCTGATTCACATAATAGTGTAAATTGAGGGTTCGCATTTTACATGACACTCCACCAATTCTTTGAGAACCCAATAGAACACTCTCATGTTACTGGTCTGGGCATGTCCATTGTCTGATACACAGCCACAGATAAAATATTATAAATTAATGAATCAATGAATAGACAAATACCTCAGTGAATGAATGAATGGAGCTGTTGTACAAGTAAAAATTTCCAGGTTTAATAAAAGAAAATACAGGATGCAGCTGAATACAGGGCACAGTAGATGTGATATATATATAGTTCACGTCTGTAACTCAAGAGACTGAGGGAGGAAGATTGTGAGTTCAAGACTAGACTAAGAGGCTGGGAAGATGGCTCAGTGGTAGAGCGCATGCCTTGCATGCATGAGGCCCTGGGTTCGATTCCTCAGCACCACATAAGCAAAAAGTAAAAAGCCGGAAGTGGCGCTGTGGCTCAAGTGGTAGAGTGCTAGCCTTGAGCTGAAGAGCTGAGGGACAGCGCCCAGGCCCAGTGTTCAGGCCCCATGACCGGACCCCCCCCCCCAAAAAAAACCAAAAAAACAAACAAACAAAAGACTAGACTAAGTCACCTATGGAGAAGGGTCTCAACAGAAACAGAGACAAACAAAAAAGAAAAATACAGAATATCCAATTAAATTTGCCACTTACCAGCAGGAAGTTGTCTATAAATGAGGAAGAAGACAGTTCTGTTCACATCAGCTCTGTTGATATATGTAAGTTGTCTGGCTCAGGGCCCAGTATGTCATTATTGTTCAATAAATAGTAGCTCTCATCTTGGGGTACAGTAGAGCTTGGCACTGTAAATGTTTGAAAAGAGGAACCATGCTATCAGGAATAGCAGGCAGTATTGCATGCACCTTAAATCTAACCTCCCAGACCCTGCTGGATGTGACCCTTGTCCCTCTTTCTCTGTGAGCTTCAGCTACACTGACCTTGCTGTTCTTCACATCTGCTAAATTCATTCCCACCTCCTCACCTTTGCTTCTTTGTGCCCTCTGCTAGGTATGTATTTCCCATTCCTAGCTCCTTTGCTTCCTTCTGCTCTTAGCTCTGCATTGTGGCCCAAGGGCAAAACTTCCTGACCACCATGACTAACTTAAAGAAGTTTCCTCACAGTCCCTTCCATACTTTCTATGGCATTACTGTAGTAATTACAGTTACAGGGAGGATCCTTCCAGGTTTGCTTACATTCTTGCTGTCTCCCTCATTTGTATGTGAAGTGACCAATAAGAAGTCCATGGATCTTGTTCTCTGTGATAGCTCCCAGGTTCAGAACAGTCCCTAACACATACGAGGCTCGCTAAATGTTACCTGAATGAGTGACTTCAGTCTTTCCTTAGGTGGCCCTCTGAGTTTTGGGCTTTAAAGTTAATGGTTTGAGTAAGGAGTTCTATAGCTTCTACATCCCTCCCCCCTTTTTGTACCAGTACCAGGGCTTGAAGGCCAGTCTGTCCCTTAACTGGCACTCTATTATTTGAGCCACAGATTTACTTTTGGTTTTTTGGTGGTTAATTGGAGAGAAATGTCTCACATACTTTTTTTGCCCAGGCTGGCTTCAAACCTCAATCATCAGGTCTCAGCCATTTGGTTAGTTCATTTTATAGGTGTGAGCCCCTAGCGCCTGGCTTTCCTCTACTTCTGATCCTCTGAGGTTCCATGCAGTGTGGTTCATTGTGCTGAAAACACAAGGGTGAGGGAGACTCTAGGAGTATCAGGCCATCCTCAGTTGGATTGCTTATGAGGGAGTTCTGGATCTGAAAATTTAGTAAGAGAGAAGGTTCTGGTAGATTTAGAAATATCTGCCTCAGTGGTGGATAAGGCCAATTATTTGCTTGTCCTGATGGAAGTGAGCATTGAAGAAGGGAACTGACTGTATGAAATGAATCTGAGCATGCCCCATCCCAACCTGAGCTCAGGAACAGATCAGTGTCCTTGGAGAATGACACAGAAAACACTTCTTGCTTAATGCTTCTTTAGAGACTTTGCTTAATCCTTACATGTTAATTCCGGTAGAGAACAACAGGCTTCTCTAATTCCTTTACCCTTCACCTGGTTTGAAATGAGTTTCTTGACAACAGTGCTGTTGCCTCTTTACCGAATCCCCTGAACTGCAGAACATTACCTTTGAAATTTCTGAATTGTGGGAAAGATTCTGAAGCCTCAGTTCTTTGACACATCCATTTTCAGAACAGTATATACAGTGTGCCTTTAGGCTGGCTTGTGTCCCAGGTGATGTGGGCAGTCAGCATACTTGCTGTGGTCCCCAGAAACAGAAAGGGAGATTCTTTGAATGTAGCATGACAATTGAGACTCTGTCTTCTCACTCAGAGTATCCTGGCCTCCCAGGCTCCTTTTGGAGTTGAAAAAGAGAGTATGCTCCTTTGTATTGTCACATCTTTCAGCCAAACCTTTATGTCCTGAATCACTGTGGGTTTTTGTTTTTGTTTTTGCCAGGATGGGGGGGAGGGGTAGGAAAAGGCTTGAACTTAGGTCCTTGGCGCTGTCCCTTAGCTTTTTGGCTCAAAGTTAGCATTCTACCATTTGAGCCATACCTCTACTCCTGGCTTTCTTGGTGGTTCATTGAAGGTAGAATCTCATGGACTTTCCTGCTCAGGCAGATCTCAGTCTCTTGAGTAGCTTGGATTACGGACAAGAGCCACCAGTATCTGGCATCTATGTTTATTTCTTTTGCATCTCTTCAAGGAAGGAAGGATTTACTTTGGTCCATGGTTTCAGAGGCTTTCCTACATGTTCACTTGGCTCCATGCTTCTGGGCAGTACATGAGGGCAGTAGGGCCTTGTATTCTATCTGGGTGCTCAAAGTATAGGAATGGACCCACTTTCAGAGTGAATCGTCCCTTTCCAGTTAATCCTTATAGAACCACCTAGAGGTGTACTTTACCAATCTCTCTTCTGCATCTCAATCTAGTCAAGTTGATAATCAAGATTAACCATCACAATTCCTGTTAATGATTGGTAGTGAATGCCTTTAATCCTAGCACGAGGGAGTCTGAGGCAGAAGGACAGAAAGTTTGAGAGCAGCCTGGACTATATAACAAAAACTAGCTTAAAAAACGGGGAAGAAAGTAAATAAATAAGAAGGGAAGGAAGGAAGAGAGGAAGGAAAGAAGGAGAAGGAAAGAAGGGAGAGAAAAGAAAGGCAAGATGAAAATAACAGATCTTTTTTGCATGTGTGTTGGTCCTGCTCTGTCCCTGAGCTTTTATACTCAAGGCTAGCATGCTAGCACTTGACCCACAGCTCCACTTCTGGCTTTTTGTGGTTAATTGGAGATAAAGGTCTCATAGACTTTCCTGCTCAAGCTGGCTTTAAATGGAAATCCTCAGATCTCAGCCTCTTGAGTAGCTAGGATTATAGGCGTGAGCCACTGGCACCCCATTCTAATAGATCATTTTGTTCAATGACCAGGACCCTGGTCTCCCCGTAGGAGAGACAAAAGAGCTGAGAATAGGATTTACAGTCATACACTCCCAGGTGAAGTGGTTCATACCTCGAGTACTAGTTGCCTATAATCTCAGAGGCACAGATAGGAAGACTGCTGTCTAGGCTGGCTCAAGCAAGAAGTATGAGATTCTATCTGAAAAGTAACTAAAGTCAAAAGGGCTGGAGTTTTAGCTCCAGTGGTAGAACACTTGTCTGGCAGGTGAAAGGCCCTGAGTTCAAACCCCAATATCACCAACTCTTCCTCTTTCTCTCTCTTACACACACACACACACAATATTGACAATATTAACAATACTAACCTTGAGTTATAGTTCCTCCTTCTGTAAGATAGGCTATTGGTACATATCTCAGAGGTTCCTGGGAGAATTAATATGAAAGGAGGCAGGTAAAATGCCAAGCACAATGCCTGCTAGCAGCGATCATGATCACTCACACCAACTCCCTCTTATCTTTGGACTTCATTGTCACAAGCTCATCAAAGCCTACCCAACCTTCCTCTCCAGTCAATTCCACCCTCACCTCCCCGCTCCCTCTGTGACTCCCACAGAACTTTGCCTATTCCCTCTCTTCCACCTTTAGGGTTCCCTCAAAAGCCTTCTTCTACTGGATTTTGGAGGCTTCCAAGAAAGAAATGATCTGTGGATGCCTTGCCCTTGGTGAAGATGAGAGAGAGAGAGAGAGAGAGAGAGAGAGAGAGAGAGAGAGAGAGAGAGAGAGAGAGAGAGAGAGAGAGAGAGAGAGAGAGAGAGGTCCCCATTTCCTGATGGGCAAGAGACTCTAGGCTAGTTAATTGTCCTTGCTCTTCATTTGCCAACCCTTGCTTGTCTCTGTCTCCCATCAGGATGACCATTTCTGTGACTTTGTGGACAACCTCACTGACTACCAGACCAAAAACATCTTGGCTTGCCCCATAATGAATGGGAAAGATGTGGTAGCTGTAATCATGGCTGTGAATAAAGTAGATGCGCCCCACTTCACAAAGGCTGATGAAGAGGTAAGACTGACTTAGAACCTGCTGGGGTGGTCTTGCTAACACATTCTCCTAACTTACGGAATCCCTCCAAACTTGCTATTTGGCCCATCTGTAAGGCAAAAGGCTCATCGGGGACTCTCTGAGGGAGGCAAGATAGGATAATTGTCCTGACATTGGGTTTTGGAGCCAGAAATGAAGGTACAACTTTTCAGGCTCTTACACTATGTTGCTGTTTGATTTCTCTGAATCTGTTTTCTTACCTTTATATTAAGGGTGACTTGATAATATCTGCCCAAGAGTTACTTGTGGTACCCACATACTATACATAACTGAATTGCCACAGGAACATTAAGTTCAATAAATACTAGCTTTATTTATTTTATTTTACTTTTTTGGTGGCAGTATTAGAGCTTGAACTCAGGCTTCAAGTGACATTTTGTTCCACTTTTTCTACTCATAACAGGTCCTCTACAAATTGAGCCACTCCTCTGATTCTGGTTTTTTGCTGGTTAATAGAAGATAAGAGTCTCATGGATTTGTCTGTCCAGGCTGCCTTCAAACTGAGATTTTCAGAACTCAGCCTCCTGGGTAGTTAGGATTATAGGCATGAGCCACTAGCCCCGACCTGCCCTTTTTTTTTTTCTTAAAAAACATTAAAACATCCTGTTAATACATCACCATTCTAGATTCTGTGAGTTTCCACTCATAAGGCAACATTTTATGAGTTTATAGTTTCTGATTCCTCTACTCAAGCTGTCTCTGCTGAAGCTTATGAAATATTCAACATCTGCTGAGGGTAGAGTGGCCAGAGAAGAGAATTCTGATCAGCTTTCCCTGTGCGGTTTGATTTCTAGGTTCTTCTCAAGTACCTCAATTTTTTAAATCTAATCATGAAGGTCTTCCATCTGAGTTACCTGCACAACTGTGAAACTCGACGTGGCCAGGTAAGCATCTTAGCCCACGGGATGTCTTATTCTAGCTTGGCTGTGGGCAGGGCTTGGCAGGATAGGTAGAAATGAAGATCCTGGGGACCACTGTCCAGTCACTGGCTAACATCCTCAGTCTTATAAGGTTCTGGGTAAATGTTTATAATGCCATCCCAGGGGTCATATGCATATATTTTCAAATCAAACAGCTTGCATTCAAATCCCTGTTCATTAAGTAAATCTTAGATCATGGGCACGTCAGGGAGTGTCTTCAGTTTTGGTCTTCCCATTTGACACAGGGGGATAATTTATGGAACCATTAATAATACCAGTAATAAATGAGATGATGTTTGTAGGGCAATTGGGTTCAATTGTATTTGTTTTTTATGTTTTTTGTTGTGCTGGGGATCAAACCCAGGACCTTGTGTATGCTAGGCAAGAGGTTCTCCACCCCCCAGCCCCCCCCACCCCCCCGTGGAGGTCTCTTCTCCACTGAGCTGTATCTCCAGTCCCTTGCTGTTATTGTAGTTACTCACTGTGTATGAGGTAAAAGAAGTGGAAAGAGTTGGACCCAATATAAACTGGCCAATTTTGCTGCCCCTTACTTAACGTCAGTTTCTCCAGCTATAAAATGGGTGTAATGTCAATCTGTTTCTCTGGATTGTGGCGACAATGAAGTGAAGTAAACTAGAGAACTTCATAGACCTATTGTTCTCTAGCTAAGGGAAGCACTCCTTTGTGCCTCAAAAACTCTGAATATGTTTTTGTGTATCTTCAGATACTATTGTGGTCTGGGAGCAAAGTCTTCGAAGAGCTCACGGACATTGAGAGACAGTTCCACAAAGCCCTGTACACAGTCCGTGCCTTCCTCAACTGTGACAGATACTCCGTGGGTCTCTTAGACATGACCAAGCAGAAGGTGAGAAGACTTCAGGGCCAGACATTTCCAAGAGAAGGTTGAATAAACACTAACTGGATTGCAGAGTATGGTCACATTTTCATTTGCACAGGGAGGAGGCTGGATGAATTTGGAAAGTGGTGAATAGTTCTATACAGGACTTTAGTGGAAAGAAGCAAAGAAAAAGTCAATATAGGGCCTTGGGTGAGTAGGAACAACCCTAGTCATTTGGAAAAGAAAGCAGAATGAGGAGAAGGCTAGTGGTGAAGGTAGATTGTAACTTTTTCCAGGTGCTGATGGCTCATGCCTATAATCCTAGTGGCTCAGAGGCTGAAATCCAAGATCATGATTTGAAGCCAGCCCAAGTAGAAAAGCTTGTGAGACTCATATTTCCAATTAACTAGCAAAAATGCAAACAAACAAACAAAAAAACTGAAGCAGAGGTATGGCTCATGGGGGAGAGTGCCAGCCTTGAGCAGATAAAGTTAAGGGAGAGTACAAGCTCCATTACCTGCAAACACACAAAAAAAAGGAGAAAAGAAAGAGAGAAAGAGGGAAAGGAAGGAAGGGAGGAAGGAAGGAGGGAAGGAGGGAAGGAAAGAAGGAAGGAAGGAGGGAAGGAAGGAAGGAAAGAGAGAAGGAGGGAAGGAGGGAAGGAAAGAAGGAATGAAGGAAGGAAGAAGGGAAGGAGGGAAGGAGGGAAGCGGGGAAGGAGGGAAGGAAGGAAGGAGAAAGGAAGGAGGAAGGAAGGAGAAAGAAGAAGTTTCTATTCAAAGTCTCTTTTAATAAACTGCTAGCTTTGCTGGGAGCAGGTGGCTCATGCCTGTAATCCTAGCTACTCAGATCTGAGGATTGCAGTTCAAAACCATCCTGGACAGGAATGTCTGTGAGACTCTTCTTTTCAATTAACCACCAGAAAACCGGAAGTGGCGCTGTGGCTCAAATGGTAGAGAGTTAGCTTTGAGCTGAAGAGCTCAGGGACAGTGCCCAGGCCTAGAATTCAAGCACCACAACTGACAAACAAAAACAAACCAAAAGTTGCCAACTTCAAGAATCCTCAGGAAAATGTACTGATAGTTGGAAATGCCCCTTGCTTACCATATGTATAGCCAAGGATTCAATGGAAGTGGAGACACATACTTCACCTGGTCCCTCCAAATGCTCGGGGGTCAAATTTATACCCAATGTGACTGGCTGAAAAGGACTTGGGTCAGTGTGGCACTAAGCAATCAACTCTCCCATTCCTCTTTCCTTACCTGTCCTCTGCCTTGTAACGTTAACCAAGTTCGCTTTCGATTAGAGATTCAGAGCTATCTAGATTTATCTTTTCCTAAAGATCCAAAGTCCAGGGCTGGTCATTTTCATGCCTTATGATGAGTGTGGTTCACAGACCAATGTGGGGTTGAATGCTTTACAGAAGGTAGGGCTGAAAAAGACCTGAGACTAGCCCAAAGCCTCCCAAATTTGGCAGCTCATTAGAATATTCTGAGAAGCTTACTAAAAAGTCCTGGGACACACTTTATGATAATCAGCATTTTAAAATTTAATGTTTTAGACACATTGCTCATGTCAGTATACATAGATTATATTTGATAAGCCATTGTGTTGAAACATAGGTACAGAAAGAAGCATTTTGTTTAGGTGCTTATTATAGTTATGTTACTTGAGTTCAGAGAATTAACACAGAATGAATATTCCCGTGTGTCCATCAAAAGTCAGAAGCAGACCATTTCACCCTCTCCAGCAACCCCACAGCCTCTGTATGGAGGACAACCATCATCACACCTTTAGCACCGTGTTAGTTTTGCCTGTTTGGAGATGTATGTAAATAGACTCATACAACACACTCTCTGTATCTAGCTTCTTTTGCCCAGTATTTTGTTTGTAAGATTCGTCTTCATTTCTCTATATGGTATTAGTTCATTTGGGTTTCATTCTTGTGAAGTGATCCACAATGAATTTATTAACTTCTACTGTTGATGGATATTTGAGTTTTCAGATTGGAACTGTTAGGAATATTGCTATTATGAAAAAATTTCAACATATCTTTTACTATATATTTGTATCAATTTCTTTCTTTTTTCTTTTCCCTCTTTCCTTCCTTCTTTCATTCTTTCTTTTCTGTTTATTGAAACAGGGTCTCCCTATGTAGTCCAGGCTGGCCTTGAACTTGTGATCTTCATACCTCCTTCCCAAGCACTGGGACTATGACTACATTACCATGTCCAGCAATTGCTCCTATTTCTGTAGGGTATTTCCTAGAAGTAAAAAAGTTTGAATAATAGTTTTAGTAGTCCTTGTCCATCTGATTTGCAAAATTAATGGGCCATTTTACACTCCAGCCAGCAATGTAGAGGGGTTTCCTTACTAACATTTGGTATTGCTCTTTTCTGTGTGCCAATCCTGCGGCTTGAACTTCGGGCTTGATGCTGTCCATGAGCTTTTGTGTTCAAGGCTAGTGGACTTTCAGCCACAGCACCATTTTCAGATTTTTGGTAGTTAACTGGAGATGAGACTCACAGATTTCCCTGCCCGGGCTGGCTTTGAACCGCAATCCTTAGATCTCAGCCTCCTAAGTAGCTAAGATAATAGGCATGAGCCACCAGTACCCAGCTGGTATTGCTATTTTTATTAACCTCTCCCATGCTGATAGGTATGTGGTGTTAACCCTTTTGTATTAGCATGACTGTACTTTTTTCGCCTGTTTATTGACCATTTGGATATCTTTTCTTGTGAAGTGATTGTCTAAATCCTCCTCCCTTTTTAAAACAAATTATCTTTTTTCTTTTAGTGATTTGTAGAGTACTTTACAAATTCTGGACCTAAGTCTTCTGTTGAAATTTCAGATATATACACTTCTCTCATTTTGTGTTTTTGTTGTCTTAATGAAATAAAAGAACATAATTTCTGAATTGCAATATAGGTAAATTTATCCATTCTTTTTCATGGTGATTGGTTTTGTGCATGTGTGTGATGGTACTGGGGTTGAAGGACCTTGTGTTCCCACTTCACTTTTTCCACCATGACTGGTTCTCTATCACTTGAACCGCACCTCCACTTCCAGCTTTTTGCTGGTTAACTGGAAGGAAGAATCTCTCAGATTTGTTTGCTGGGCTAACTTTAAGCCTTGATTCTCAGATCTCAGCTTCCTTACTAGCTAGGATTATAGGTATGAGATTTAGGTGCCTAGCATTGGTTATTGATTTTTGTGTCCTATTTGAGAATTTTTTCCTAGTTCCAAGATGATAAAGCTATTATTTACCTATACAAGTCTTATTGTAACTCGCATGTATCTCTACAGTCTACCTAATTTTTTGTGTATACTGTGGCTAGGATAAATATTAACTTTTTCATGTAGATATCCAACCTTCCCAAAACCTTTTGTTAAGAAGTCTATCCCTTCCCATTGTTTTATTGAAAAGGCCTCCCTTTCTACCATTCCTTTATCATTAGTCAACTGTCAGTGGGTAGATTTCTAGATTCTCTACCTTACTCCATTGACATTTTTATCTTCTGCAATACCACATTCCCTTAATTTCAGCATGCTTACGATTTTGATAAGCAGTTGTGAAGACATTTAAGTATGTTGTTATATGTTCACATTTTCAGCACATTTTACATCTCTTAACCTCTTTCCCACATTTTCTATCTTTTCATATTTTCATGTTAAAATTTGAGTCTGTCTGCTCTACCTTCTATTAATAATCTGCTCTTCAATTATATCTAATTGGCAGTTAAAATATATACTGAATTCTTAATTTCATAATTTTTAATATAAAATTTATTTTATTTGCATCTATCTGTCTGTCTCTCTGTCTGTCTATCTACCCATCTACTTATTTTTGTGGTGCTAGGGATTACATTCAGGTCCTCACACATACTAGGCACTCTGCCCCTGAGCTATACCCAGACCCCCTATTTTGTATTAGATCTCTTGGGTATAATACAGTTAATGTAGAGGCTGTGTTCAAGAGCAATAATACCTATAGATGTCTTCTGTGGGCCTGTTTCTATTAACTGTCTTCCCTCAAGATTTTTTAGTTAATTCTTTTCTTTCACATGCTTGGCTATATTTGCTTAAATATTACATATGTGACTGGGCACTGGTGGTTCATACCTGGAATCCTAGCTACTTAGGAGATTGAGATCTGAGGATCACAGTTCAAAACCAGTCTGGGCAGGAAAGTCTATGAGACTCCTCTCTCCAGTTAATCACAGAAAAAGCTGGAAGTGGTGCTGTAGCTTGAGTGGTAGAGTGCTAGCCTTGAGCAAAAATGCTTAGGAATGGTGCCCAGGCCCAGAGTTCAAGGTCCAAGACCAGCATATGTGTATGAAAAATTCCTACAAAATGGATTGATTTTTCATTTACCTTTGGCAGGCAGTTGTGATAACAATGAGCACCATAATCCAGTGAGGGATTGAGTTGATATGAACCTGTTCTTCAGTGTGTGTGTGTGTGTGTGTGTGTGTGTGTGTGTGTGTGTGTGTGTGTGTTTGTGTGTGTATGTGTGTAGGAAGGTGAGTCTACCTCTGGCTCACTTTTATTCCTAGGCTATAAATTTTTGCAGGGGGTGTAGATCCCAGTTTAGGGTGTTTAAAAGCTCCTTCTTCATTTACAGGCCCTGAATTCCAATTTTGTCTTTCTTGCCAATGAGTCATCTGTGAACTTTGTTTAGCATCTTTGTGACTTAGTAGACTCTGTGGTATCAGAATGTGGGTCAAAAGGAATAGCTGAAGCAGATGTTAGGCTCACCGCAGGGAGGATCCCAGCTCACTCTATGATTCTAAGTCTTTATATAAGTCATAATATATGTACACACACATATGTACTCAGCTCAGATTTTATTATTATTTTACTGGGAAGATTGATCTGAAATAATCTACTTACCACCCTTTATGTGGTAATAATAATTATATAATAATAATATATACTAATTATATATAATATAGAATACATATAATTACATATAATAATCATCATATAATAATAATAATCTACTTACCACTCTGTGGCTCATATGGATTTATTTGATTTTTGAATAAGTTGAATATATCAAAATTAAGTTATCCTTTCAACTATTGCTAGGCATTAATGTACATTTAAATATTTTCTCACTTAAAGACAACCCTGCACTCATAATTTTGGAGTTGTTTATGCACTTAAGCAAAAAATATAGAATAGAGTTGCAAGAAGGAGAAACAAAAATATTTATAGAATAGATGTGGAATTATTCATTTGTATTTTGCTTTTTCCATATATACATTTTTTTCAAAACCTCCCTTTACAATTATTGAATTTTATATTCTTATTCATCCGGCATGAGTTTTCTTTTCAAAATGCCTACCAATTTATAATATCATATCTATTTTTTCCTATCTGAATGGGCAAAAAATAGTATTTTTCTTCCAGCTATTTTTTTCACTTATTGCAACGATAAATACATTTGATGAAGTTGTGATATAATTTTCTTCCTTCATGGATTGCAAATACATCACCTGTTGATTCTAAAAATCAAATAGTCAATGTCTTATATATTCATAGGAGTGCTATAGTTGTTTTTTTTGTCTTTTGTTTTTTACCACAGTGACAAAATTCCTGAGCAAAACAAATTAAAGGAGGAAATATCTATTGTGGCTCAGTTTCAGAATTTTCAGCTCATCTTAGTGTGAGAGGATGGTGGAGCAGAGCAGCATGCTGCATGAGAGCCGGAAACAGAGAAAGAATGACTAAACTAGCTGTCTTTCTCTTTTTCTCTTTTAGCCCTCCTGGTCTCCAGACTGTAGGATGGTACTATCCACATTCAAGAGGAACAGGTCTTCCTCCCTTAGTTAATCCTCTTTGGAAACACCCTCAGATATACCCAGGGGTGTGCTCTACTAATCTCCTGGGTGCTTCTCAATCCAATCAAGTTGATAATCAAGATTCACTATGACCAGTGCTTTACGTACAATTTTATATGTAATAGAGATTATATGTCTACAAACACTTCTCCCTACTGTCGATTATATTTTAACTTTGTTTATGATATCTTTCATTATACAGGAAATTTAAAATCTTGCTTTATAGCTTCTGAGTTCTGGGTTTTATTTAGCTAAAACTTCCTTACTGCACATAGTATAAAGGTAATCTGAAAAAATCTCATATGGTCTCTTGATTGATACTATTTAATCTTTTACCTTCAAATGAAGTATATGTGTGATGTAAGAGTAAATCTTTTTCTTGGTATTTCTATGAAGAAGTGTTCACTCTTTAGCCGCCATTCAGAATGTCTTAATTTTGATAAGCCACTTTATGATACACCTCATTTCTGTATAGACAAGTATTTTTTCTAGTTTTTATCTTTACAATAGCTTCACTAGTAATTCTTGGACAGTAATTCTTGAGGACCTCTGATTCTAGTACAGCTATTTATTTGCTTGGTATACTGACTGGAGTCATAAATATCTAGCCAAATATTGCTAATTCCTGCAATATACCTTTGGCATTTCCCTCAGGAAGTAGTAATGGATAACATCAGACAAATAACATATTCTTTATTTTTTTATGTGCTTATATGGTAGCTTGAACTCAAGGCCTCAAGCTTGGACCTGGCACTCTACCACTTGATTGACACTTCCAATTTGACATTTTGTTAGTAATTTTGGAGATACAGTCTCATGAACTTTTCCTCCTGGCTTTAAATGGCAATCCTATGATCTTAGCCTCTAAGTAGCTAGGACTACAGGAATGAGCCTGGGGCACTCAAATGATTCTTTAATCATTTACTTTCATTTATCTTTTCTTTTCCCTCTCTTCCCCCTTTCCTTTCTTTCATCTTTCTTCTTTCCCCCCCCTCTTTCTTTCATGTTCTATCTCCTGTTCCTTACACCCACCTTTCTAGATGGGTTCTCACTGTGTTGCCCACTCTGGTCTTGAACTCCTGAGCCCAAGTATTCCTCTTGCCTTAGCCTTCTGAATAAGTAGGACTATAAGTGGGCACCACTGCAGTGGATGTTTAATTTTCAGTATTGGAGGCTAAACCAAGGACTTTGTGCATACCAAGCACACACCTACCACTGAGCTGCATCTTGGGTATCTAAAGGATTTCCGAGTAAACAAAGACTTCCTTTCCAGGTGCTTAATTTGCAGGACTTACCCAGGCTCAGCTCGTACCACACTATCGTGTTTGACCTCTGCTCTCTCTCTCATAACTCTCTTACAAAAATGAAAACACTATTTTGACTTAGTCATCCCTAAGACTAGCAATTAGACAGTCTGAGCAATTAAAAGTAAGCTAGGCACTTCCAATCCCTAAGAACTAAGTATCTAAGTTTTTACCTAAGCTACTGACATTATGAAAAATGTCATTTTAGCCCTTGAACTATACACTTTAAGTGACTTAATTATATGACATTATTAACTATTTCCTGCTTACAAATAAAATACCTCAAGTTGGGAACTTTCCAAGAAAGCTTATTTTTTTATTTAGCTCCCAGTCTTGGAGACTGGAAGACCAAAATTGGGCCTCTCTATCTACTCTGTCCCTAGTGAGGGCCTGGTGTGCTGCATCACAGCACTGGGGATATGTGTGTGAACCATCATACAGTGAGAGAGGAAGCCAGAGGGATTCAGGAGCTAGGTTTGCTCTCATTATAGCAACCTGCTGTCTCTCAGAACTAATGGGTGTCACCAAAAACCACATTAATCCCTTCCAAGGGCTATATCTTCAATGACCTAAAGACTTCTCACTAGGGGCTGGGAAGGTGACTCAGTGGTAGAGCACTTGCCTTGCATGCATAAGGCCCTGGGTTCGATTCCTCAGCACCACATAAGCAGGAAAAAAAAAACTGGAAGTGGCAGTGTGGCTCAAGAGCGCTGAAGAACTGAGGGACAGTGCCCAGGCCCAGAGTTCAGGCCCCACGACCGGACCCCCCCTTACTCCCAAAAAAAGACTTCTCACTAGATCTCATCTCTTAAGGTTTCTACTAACTTTGAGTTGCCATACTGGAGACCAAATTTCCAGCACAAGAACTTTTGGGGTTCAGACTCCAACATATCCAAAGCATTGTGTATATGTTACTTTTATCTCAGTAAAGCTATGAGGGGTGATGGCTAGTTCATTGATGAAGTTTTTGCCTAGCATGCTTGAGTCTCTGTGTGTCATCCTCAGTATTGCAAAGGGAACAAAAATAAAGGAAGAAAAAAGAGGGGAGAGAGGAGGGAAACAACAGAAGTATGCTTCATTTTCTAACAAACCTCTGTGTGATGATTTCTCTTCTCTTTGGGACAGTCCTCAGATGCACTCATGTGTTTGGCCACAGGATATACCAGCCAAATATACTTTGTTCTTCTGGACTCTTCTAGCATGTATTCTCTCCTTCCATTACCATTTTGCTTCTCAGTCCATCTACCTTACCACAGTACCTGCTTATCTTCTTCATAAGCCAGTGAAGTCTTCTTAGGGCTGGGGAGTAACAAGACATACGAGGCTGTATAAGGCCCATGAAATCATTTGGTTTGGTCCTGCTCAAGCTATCACTGGCAAGACTCAAAACTTAATACATCTAGGCCATGAATGATATCATAAATATCTAAATGGATGTTGATAGAAAAATGTTTCCCTACTCCTGAGCAGTCTTAGGCATCCACTGTGTCTTCTTCATCTGTGTTGTAGTGGCAAGCAGTTCAGTTTTCCCCAGAACTTCTTGTCAGTAGTCAAGAAAAAGACATAACAGGAAAAGTGGCCCAAGAGTGTGAATTTCCTGTCACTGCCTTCTGCATATCCTCTGGACATGTCAGAATAAACAAACCATCATGAGAAAGAAGAAAAACAAGTTGGTGAGGGTTGGCATCTTCCCCACTATAACTCAGTGTCAGAAGCTGAATGAACAGCGAGGGGCCTGAAGGAAGGAGGTCTTACCAGCCAGGCCCAGACTTGGCCCATACACCTTGTGGCTCTGTTTTCAAAGGAAGCCAACCAATGGAGAAGTAGCCAAGAGCTATGTAGGGCCCCATGGCTTCTCCTCTAAGGCTACATGACAGTACAGATCCTTTTTTAGATCTCTCCTGTTTCTTTCATCTCTGTCTTGAGCCATGTTGAATGAAAACTTAAGACAAAATCAATTTAACAAAGCCTGGCTTGAGCACAGAATGACTCATCAATAAGGCAACATTCAAGACCAGAAAGATGTCTTTTCTAGTCTGAGCTAAGGAGTAAAGTACAGAAACAACTTGAGTGCATTGAGGGGATCTGCTGATTGGTTGAAACTCTATTTTGTTACCAAAAAAATATACCAGTAAGCCCACTTTACTTGTGGCTTTAGTACATGCAGTTTTGACTGGTCAAAAAATGAATAAAAGCACCAATAAAATTAATTAAAAATAAGCTGGGCACTGATGGCTCATGCCTGTAATCCTAGCTACTCAGGAGCCTGAGATCTGAGGATAATGGTTCAACACTAGCCTGGGCATGAAAGTCCATGAGACTGTTATCTTAACTACCAGAAAACTGGAAGTGGTGCTGTGGCTCAAGTGGTAGAGTGTTAGCCTTGAGCTGAAGAGCTCAGGGACAGGGCCTAGGTCCAGAGTTCAAGTCCCATGACCAACAAAAAAATCAAAATAAAATTTCAATTCATTTGTGTGCCTTCACAGCTCAGTCAATGTGAAGGTACAGTCAGCCTATGTTGTCAGTTGTGGTAAACCCTTATGTGACCTGCTCTTTGTGTGTGTGTGTGTGTGTGTGTGTGTGTGTGAGAGAGAGAGAGAGAGAGAGAGAGAGAGAGAGAGAGAGAGAGAGAGAGAGAGAGAGAGAGAGAGAGAGAGAGAGAGAGAGAGAGTCCCGGTTCTCGGACTTGAACTCAGGGCCTGGGCTCTATCCCTGAGCTTTTTTTTGCTCAAGGCTAGCATTCTACCACTTGAACCACTTCCAGCTTTCTTTTGATAGTTAATTGGAGGTAAGAGTCTCATAAACTTTTCTGTCTGCGCTAGCTTCCTGGTGATTCTCAGATCTTTCTTTTTAGAGTAGCTAGGATTACAGGTATGAGTCACTATCACCAGACTACTGCTCTTAATACTGTGAAAATCTGCCTCCACAAAAGCAAATAGTGCCCCTTCAAGCAAGGTAAAGGGTGAGTACTTAATTTAAATGATAAACTGAAAGTTTTAGATTTCTGCTAAAGCAGAAGTTGGACAGCATTAGGAGAAAAATTAATCTTGAGCATACATATTTTCCCTCAGTGGTGGTCTCCTTGAGACCACACACCCAAGAATACCAAAATCTACTGTAACTCTTAAACTTTCTTTCTTTCTTTCTTTCTTTCTTTCTTTCTTTCTTTCTTTCTTTCTTTCTTTCTTTCTTTCTTTCTTTCTTTCTTTCTTTCTGTGATGAACATAGAACCTAGGCCTTACACATGGAAGACAAGTGCTCTATTACTGAGTTACATTTCCAACCCAGGTGTTTGTTTATATACTAAATTAGGTTGCAGTTTGTTCATAAGACCTCAACTTGCTATACAGAAACTCAAATTATAGAGACAGCGTCAGGCTAATGGTCTCATGAGTATTGATTTAGTAGCTGCTTGAATTAGAGAAGTCAGCTTTTCTTATTGGACCTAGGTGACTGTTAGGTTTGAGACCGCTGTATCTTCTTTCATTCTAATTTGGGAAACAAATTTTTCCTGCTATCAAAAGCCATGAAGAGTCTGTAATTAAATTACAATTTCATTCCAGTCACCTATAGTAAATGAGTTTTTAATGACTTCATCATACTTGGTTAAAGAATGGAGTCACATGATTTTTTGACTTTTCTCTGTTTTCACTGATCACTTTATAAAGATAATTTTTCAGTTCATACCCCTATACATCTGTAACATCATTATCAATAAATTTGGCTTACCACGTCATGTACTTACCATGTTTCCTTTCATGACCTTTAACACTGAGGGTACCCCAGCTCAACCTCCATGTTTTGGTTACTGGTTCATCAATATTTTACAGGATTGATGTGATTATCCTCTAATTCTAATGAGTCTCTGATCTTATATTCTTAGGTCTCAGTGAGCTTTTCTCACCTTCAAAATTCATTGAGAGGTGACTCATGGTTGAATTTCTTTTCTCAATCTCTTTTACTTTCAAAACATGTAATTCTATTTTTTTTCACATCTAGGAGTTTTTTGATGTGTGGCCAGTTCTGATGGGTGAGGCTCCTCCCTATTCTGGTCCCAGGACTCCAGATGGAAGGGTAAGTCTCTCTTTGACCTTATCAATATGAATAAATGTTTAATGAAATTCAAGTACAAGAAATAATAGGATCTTTCTTTCTTACATATGCATTAATCTTCTCTGTATTAGGTTTTTTTGAGTTATAATAATTCATCACAATTGCCAAGGCCTATCATTTACAAAATTTTTTCAACATCTTGCTGGAGTTCATAGTAACCTGAAGAATAGACAAAGCAAAGATTAATATCCTCATTTCACATATGAATAAAGTTTCCAAGAAAGGTCAAAAACTCTGTGTAACATTTATCCATCAAGAGGTGAAAACAATTTGAACTAAAAAGAACCATTATATTTAATTTAGAGTGCTCAAACTAGTAACCAGGAAATAATTTCCAACCAACAGACATGCTTCTTTGACTGCATTAGCTTAATATTTTTGTTTGTACTCTTAAAAATGGAATTGTCAACTAACAATAAGTATTTGGATTCTGTTTATTTCAGAAAGCTCGCAGGTCAATCAAAACATACCTACTATTCAACAGGGCAAGTTGGATTGATGCTAAGGAACAGCTGTCCTCTCAGAACTCAGACAGAGCTCCTATCCTCACATTCATGTCTCTATCTGGCTGTCTAGACATTTGAGTTTCTGACATCTGGTCTCATCTGGTGGTCTTATTGCAAAAATGAGGCACAATTATTATTATTATTATTATTATTATTATTAAGTATTGCCTGTCCTGGGACTTGAATTCAGGTCCAGGGCACTGTCCCTGAGCCTCTTTGTCCTCAAGGCTAGTGCTCTACCACCTGAGCCACAGTGCCAATACTTTTTTCTGAGTAGTTTATTGGAGATAAGAGTTTCAGACTTTTCTACCTGGGCTGACCTCAAACCACAATCCTCAGAGTACCTCAGCTTCCTGAGTAGCTAGGAGTATAGGTTGAGACATTAGCATTTATCCCCAATCACTTTTGAGAAGCTGAAATAATAGGTTTTGGATATGAATATGTTATACACAGATCTGGCCCTCAAGTGTCCTGTGGAATCTGTCAAATAATGAACTGATCTTAGTTGAGGGAATCTAGCACAAGTAAGTAAGTGGGTCCTGCCCTGAATTTTAGTCTGGCTCTTCCCTTGTAAGAATTGTCAGTATAAAATAGTTTATCAGTTTCTTCTAGAGGCCTGATCCGACCCAGCCAGTGCTAACCATGTTTCAAAGAAAGAGCTGTGTATGTAAGATATTAATTAGTCTTCACCCAAAATCTAGGAATTCAAAGTGAATACCTTGGTGAGTTTCTTCTACACACCAGAATAGTTCACACTTGGAATCTGTTCTGTCTGTTTGGTGTGCTTTATCCAAAATGGCTGTTGTAACTTATTGCCATCCAGTAAAGCCTGTAGGAATGCCAAGTACATGCTCTACTACTGCACTCCAACTTCTAGCCTGACACTTTTTTTTTTTTGTCGGTTGTGGGGCTTGAACTCAGGGCTTGGGCGCTGTCCCTCAGCTCTTCAGCTCAAGGCTAGGGCTCTACCACTTGAGCCACAATGCCACTTCTGGTTTTTTCTGTTTGTGTGGTACTGAGGAATCAAACTCAGGGCCTCATGCATGCAAAGCAAGCACTGTACCACTGAGCCACCTTCCCAGCCCCAACACATATTCTTTTTAAGGAGAGTTTTTTTTTTAAGTATAGCTTCTTTGTTTTTATGTTGTCTTGGTTGACGTGTTCCCAATGGATGAGCCTCTTTTTGTAGTTCACATGTCAGTTGAGCCTGTATCTTCTGGAAAATTAAAAACGAAAGAACTGAAATAAAGTTGCCACTGCTTTCAGACATCACCAGCTCAATTCATTCCCATTTCCTTGACTTCTTTGACAGTCTGAAATCTGAGCTAAGCCCTTAGGTCAGATGTCATCTCCAGCTATAGGAAAGCCAAAGAAATATCATACTATAATTACTATGGCTTTTCATCCACAAGTGCCCCAGTCATTGAGACTCAAGTGATTAGGACATTTTCTTATTGAGCATCAGGCCAAGAAGAGTTGCTCATCCTTTGACCAACTCAAGAAGTTTTGAGACTGGGAAGTGGCTTTAGTGTATATAGCTCAAGTGGTAGAGTGCTTGACTATCAAAAGGGGGTGGTGAGGATGAGGAGGAAAGGAGGAAGAGGGGAGGAGGGGAAGGAGGAAGAGGAAGAGGGGAGGAGGCAGGAGTGGCGATTGGGTGCTAATGGCTCATCTCTGTAATCCTAGCTACTCAAAAGGCTGAGGTCTGAGGGTCAAGGTTCAAAGCCAGCCCAAGTAGGAAAGTCTGTGTGACTCTGACCTCCAAATAATCATTAAGAAGCCAGAAGTGGAGTTATGGCTCAATGGTAGAGTGCCAGCCTTGAGTAAAACAGCTAAGGAATAGCACCCGGAACATGAGTTCAAGCCCCATTACTGGTAGCAAAAGAGAAAGAAGAAAAGGAAAGAAAGAAAGAAAGAAAGAAAGAAAGAAAGAAAGAAAGAAAGAAAGAAAGAAAGAAAGAAAGAAAGAAAGAGAAAGAGAGAGAGAGAAAGAGAGAGAAAGAAAGAGAAAGAAAGAGAGAAAGAAAGAAGGAAGGAAGGAAGGAAGGAAGGAAGGAAGGAAGGAAGGAAGGAAGGAAGGAAGGAAGGAAGGAAGTAGAGTAGGAAGCGTAAGCAGTAGTTTGGCCAGCACACTCACAGTTAAGGTTTTCTTTTTGAGGCCTCACGTGATTGGACAGCAACACTTCTGGGAGCCTGGAGAAAGGAAGCTGGTATGGAACCCTAGGTCAGAGCCTCCCAGGATTGGCAGGAAGGGGAGTTGAGGAGAGAGTGGACAATCATAGTGTTCCTGACAGTAATGCAGAAATCTGGAAGATTAAGAACTCCTTGGCTTTTTTTCCTTTCCCTTTTCTCTTTTCTTTTCTTTTCTTTTTTTTCAGTATGGAGTTTGGACTCAGGTAGGCCTTTGTGCTTGCCAGGTTAGGAACTCTATAGCTTGAGCCAGGCAACTAGTCCTAAGAAGCTCCTTAAGAGCTTACAGGAGGCTGCAGCAAAGGCAGCTGCTTATCACTGACTTCCTATCAAAGACCTTTCCTATGTCATTAATGGAAAATGTGAGTCAATGAGCCTGAAACCTCACCTGACATTAAGTTGAGTAAACCACCTTTCCCTTCTTGGAGTCCTTAATTCTCTACACCCAGGACTCAAACTTTACTGGTTGTTTACTGGTGGAGCAACTGTATCAGAAGAAGGAAAGAAGATCAACCTTGACTTTGAACCTTTCAAAGCAGTTAAACAGTCACTGTGCATGTATAACAGGAAGTTCCCTACAACACAACTTACAGCACAACTTTCAGATTCCAGTTTAAAATTGTTGTCAGTCTTAGGATTTTGAACTCAGGCAAGCACACGATAACTTAAGCCGCACCTCCAGCAGTCGGGCAGTGGCTTAGTGTAGCATGTGTGTACTTTTTGGCACATTCACAGGAAAGAGGAGAAGTCCTGCACAAAATCTAAAGAAACATAGCAGCAGTAAGTATACCTCATGTTTTGCCCATTTAAGAATGAGAACATTACCTGGGTGCCAGTGGCTCCGTCCTAAGTATGAAGGAGGTAGAGATCAGAAGGACTGTAGATGAAGGCCAGCCCTGGCAAATGTTGGAGAGATAACATTTCAATCAATAAAAGCGAGCCATGGTGGTATGCACCTGCTATTTCAGCTATGAAAGAAGTGTAAATAGGATCATAGTTCAGGCCAGACAGGACATAAGTAGAAGACCGTATTTGAAAAGTAACAAATACTAAAGGGACTGGGATGTGACTCAAGTGGTAGGCACCTGCTTTGCAAGCACGAGGCCACAAATCAAACCCCAGTGTAGAAAAAGACTTTGGAACGACCATGTAATTACGTTCAGTGAGCAGCAGAAACTACTGTATGGCTGATTTGTCTGGAGACAAAATGAATATGATTGGTCTGTTTTAGGTAACTCAGCTGATTTTACAACCAAGGTCCTAGAGATCCCAGACATTTCCAAACAAATTTTGAGCTGTTTCTTGGAGATGGCCCTAGTGTTCAGAAGGGATAGAGTTTCAAAAGTTAGTTCCATTTGAATTATAAAGTGGCCTTGATATTTTGGTGGATATCCAGTATTCTACAGACCCCAAGAAATGAAGGGGATCATCTACCTACTGGAGGAAAGTTCCACAATCTGAAGTTAAGGACCTTAATGTGCTTATTATGATTTTTTAGGTGCAGTAACCATAAGATCTGACAGTACATTGCTTAGAAACAACAAAGTTTTTTTTGTTATTTTGTTTTTTTGGGTCCGGTTGTGGGGCCTGAACTCTGGGCCTGGGCGCTGTCCCTCAGCTCTTCAGCTCAAGCCTAGCGCTCTACCACTTTAGCCACAGTGCCACTTCCGGCTTTTTTCTTTTTGCTTATGTGGTGCTGAGAAATCAAACCCAGGGCCTCGAGCATGCAAGGCAAGTGCTCTACCACTGAGCCACCTTCCCAGCCCCAGAAACAACAAAGTTTTGTTAGTGTCCTTGGCTACTTTTAGCATCAGATTTAATGCTTTCTCTAGAAAATCTAGAATCAAGATTATAATAGTTAAAAGATGAGTAGATGTTAAAGTTATAAAATAAACAAATAAAAACCTAGAATTAGCCATTTTGATATGTCCAAGGTTACAATCAAAAGTTTAAAATTCAGTGGGGCACCTGAAAAATTAAATTGGGTTCACACCTGTAATTTAGCTACTGAGATCTGAGGATCAAGATTTGAAACCAACTGGTCAGAAAAGTCTGAGAGACTCTTGTTTTCAATAAGCCAGCAAAAATTAGGCTGTAGCCAGGTGCTGGTGGCATATGCCTGTCATTCTAATTACTCAGGAGACTGAGATCAGAGATTAGAGTTTGAAGCTACCCTAGGCAGGAAAGTCCATGAGACTCTTATCTCCTACTAATTACCAAAGAGCCAGAAGTATTGCTGTGGCCCAAGTAGTAGAGCACTAGTCTTGAGCAAAATAGCTCAGGCTCTGACTTGAAAAATCTAGGCTGGAAGATGCCCCTCACTGGATGTATGGTTCAAGAAAATAAGGTATATCTGCACAATGGAAATTTACTTTCCACTAGAAAGAATGATATTACATCATTTGCAAAGGAATGAATGGTCCTGGAAAAAAAATAATGTTAAGTGAAGTAGGTCAGGCTCAGAGAGAGAAAGGACATATAGTCTCTCATATATGTGGAAGCTAGAACTAATTTATAAACATACAAGCAAACACAATGTGTACACAAATGTTTTAACTGAAATATGGTGTTTGTATGGTTGAATTTGATCGATGTAATTCTTTAGAAAAACTAAAACACAGCCCCCCAAACTGAAAACCAGAAAACTGGTACTTGAACGGTGGGGGGATGGGGATAGGGGTAATTAAAGGAAGGAGAGTAGATGAAGAGAGGAGGAAGAAGGAAAGCTTGTAGTTATAAGAGTCAATGCATATTCTACGAAATATTGAGGGGAGAGATTAGGTTTGGAGGAAGAATGACATTGATCAAGATACATTGTATTCATAAACTGATTTGTTGAACTCCGTTGTACAACTATTTAAAGATAATACGTAACTGTAACCCCTCTGTACAGTATTTTTTACAATAAAATATATACAAAAAAGATAATACAAATATAATACTAAAAATCTGGGCTGGAAGCATAATCCAAATGGTAGAGCACTACCTTCAAGAGAAAAAGTTAAGAGCTCAAAGTCCTGAGTTCAAGCTCCAGAACATCCCTCCCTTCCCCCCCCCCCCCCGTCTCTCTCTCACACACACACAAATGTAAAATAAATTGATATATCATATGATGGTGGAAACAGATTCAAGCAAGCTGTTGAGCTGATTACTGAAGTCCTTCCTAGCTTAATGTTTATTCAAGAGAAGAAATTAATAGTTATTACTTTGATGAAATCAGACAGGACACAGGCAAGTACAGTTTAGGGATTGAAGCTATGCTAAAGGCTTGGGAATGGGAGCTATAGACTCTAATAGTCTAGGAAAATCTGGATATAAGGAGATACATTCTTCATTGCCAAAGGAACAGAAGATCAGGATTCCAGGTCAGCCTGGACAAAAGGGCCCCATCTCAACAACAACCACCAGAAAACAAAAACAGAAAAAAACCACCCCAAAACAAAACAAAAGCTGGACATTGTGGAAAACATCTATCACCCTGGATTTTTTCATAAATTACAAGGAACCAATTTCTCCAGCAAGTAAAAGTAAAAACTGGGACATTAGGCAGACACAGAGGTAATCAATATTTTCCCTTGACTATAAGGTAGTCAACATGAGTCTGGCACAATGAGCCTTACCCTTCAACAATCTAGTCCTAGAAACACACCTGTGGTGGAGTCCAAGCAGAGCCCTGCCTTATAATGGAACATCTCTAGACCTTAACCCATGTGCACTGGACACTGGAAGGAAAAAAGCAAAACAAATTCAGTCTAACACTTTGCTTTGTCACAATGTCAGCCTATAACAGTATGCCTAAAAGTATTCCAGATGACTTGCTAGGCCTTGTGCTTGCTAGGCAGATAGTCTATAACTTTAGCCACACCCTTAGTCTTTTTGCTTTTAGTTATTTCTTAAATAGGATCTCATGTTTATGATCTCACCAGCTTGGACAACATTTATTCTCCTATTTAAGGTTCATACATATCCAGGGTGATAGATGGTTTCCACAATGCCCAGCTTTTATTTTGTTTTGGGGTGGGGTTTTTTTGTTTGTTTTTGTTTTCTGGTGGTTGTTGTTGAGGTGGGGCCCTTTTGTCCAGGCTGACCTGGAATCCTGATCCAAACAAGTAGCTATAATGGTAACCTCTGTGTCTGCCTAATGTCCCAGTTTTTACTTTTACTTGCTGGAGAAATTGGTTCCTTGTAATTTATGAAAAAAAAAAGGTGTGTGTGTGTGTGTGTGTGTGTGTGTGTGTGTGTGTGTGTGTGTGTGTGTGTGTGTGTGTGTGTGTGTGTGTGTGTGTGTGTGTGTGTGTGTGTGTGTCCGTGTGTGTGTGTCCGTGTGTGTGTCCTGTGTCTTGAACTCAGAGACTTGAAGCTGGTCCTGTGGCTTGAACCTAAAGCCTCACACTCTTGGTCTAGTTTTTCATTCAAGCTTGATGCTCTACCATGCCATGCCTGACTTTTAGTTTCTTGCTGGTTATTTGGAGATAAGAACCTCTCAGATTTGTCTGACTGGGCTGGCTTCAAACTAGGATCCTCAGATCTCAGTCTGCTGAGCAGTTAGGATTACAGGTGTAAGACATTGGTATCTGGCTAAAAAAAAAAAAATGACTTATTTAATCTTTGTACATAGAAGCCAAAGTGCTTTAACTGCAGTAAGTGCTCAAAAGTTAACAGTGATCACATTGTCTAAATGTAAAATCACATTTCATCTTTTCTTTCTCTAAATGTTTCCCCATATCATGAGGCAAACTCTTTCTTCTTTCAAGAGTAAGAGGCATGAGGAAGTGGTACTGTGGCTCAAGTGGTAGAGCGCTAGCCTTGAGCTGAAGAGCTGAGGGACAGTGCCCAGGCCCAGAGTTCAGGCCCCACGACCGATCAAAAAAGAAAAAAAAAAAAGAGTAAGAGGCATGAGGTTGTGATGGAAAAACCCATGGTTCAGAAACAAAAGAGTTTGATTTTGGTTGCTTGCTATCTTCAGCGTAAACTTAGTCAAGCCACCTCTTGGGTCTTTGGTTTTTCTCCCTCACTGAGTGTTGTCCATCGACAATGTCAGTTCCAGGGCTCAGACACAGCCATGAGAAAAGCATACACAGACTTGAACAGAAGCCCAGACACAAACCCCAGTATTGGCCAGAGGCAGATCATCCAGAAAGAATGAGGGAATACTGGGAAGATGCCTGTGTTCTGTCACCTGCTCCACCAGCTCATCCAGTGACATTGGATCACCTCCAGACTCCTTCCCTTCCTCATCTCTTGTGCTGGGGCCAGCATGCTTGCCTCACAGGGCTGAGGACACTGAAGCTTGTCTCACACCGACACAGAATAGATCCTCCAGCATGCCATCGTAACTTGCTGAATGGAGCCTTTACCTGTTCTATGGCATTTACTCTTCTCAATATGTCTATTAGACAGTTGAAGAAAGATTCTGAGGGGTCAAACCATTTGCATCAATTTAAGCCTAAGATACTCTTCCCTATGGAGACTGCCTGACATCTTTGCTTCTCATGTGTCTTTTAGCTGTCTGACATGATCCTCACACTTCATCTTCCACGTTTATACTAGCAATGCGGTTTTTGATGGGATTTAACCAGTTCACCATCCCAAAGCTTAGGTCTAAATCTCCCTGGCTGCAACTGTGTCTCGTTTCATCTCCTCTTAAAAATAAGGTGTAGTATGTATGTGTATGTGTGCATGTGTGTGTATATGTTAACTATAAAGCTATATAGGGGAGCTGGGAAGGTGGCTCAGTGGTAGAGCTCTTGCCTTGCATGCCTGAGGCCCTGGGTTTGATTCCTCAGCACCACATAAGCTAAAAGAAAAAGTCGGAAGTGGCGCTGTGGCTCAAGTGGTAGAGCAGTAGCCTTGAGCTGAAGAGCTGAGGGATAGTGCCCAGGCCCAGAGTTCAGGCCCCACGACTGGACCACCCCCCTCCCAAAAGCTATATAGGCTAGTTAGGCTTCATGAATAAAACCCTCTCATTTAAAAACGTCCATATTTCCAGCTAAACTGCTGTTTTTCACATGGGTTTTTTAAAGGCCCATGTGTTTGAGAGTAGCTGTTCACTGGGAGGTAAGCAAAGGTGCCCTTGATGGCTCAGCTTTGATTTTGCAGAGTCTGGTGAGTTCATATTTGAATATAGCCTTGAGGATGGTTTAACTGAACTGCAGTGAGTAGAAAAGGCCCTCTTTACCTAAAACACACTGAGTTTTTGTTGCCTTTTCTGAAAGCAAATTCATTTTCCTGGAAACTTTTCAAAGTCACCGGTTTGTAACCTTGGTAAAGATTCATGGGTAGGGCAGCTTGCCAGGTGCCAGGGCCTTGGGCTTGCTGGGAGTACAGACTGCAAGCAGGCCAAGTCCCGACAGCCCTCAGGAAAAAAGCACAAAGGTGGTCAAGAAGATCCGGAACTCTATGTCCTCCTCAACCAGTGAAAATAACGTCAGAGCTACTTACAGGGGACAGCTTCACCATTTTTAAATGGTTTGTGTGAGGGGCGTAGAATGCTTGCCTGGCTTGTGTGAGGCTCTGGATTCCATCTCCAGGCACTATAAAAACAAATCAAAAGTTGTAGAAAATTTTTTCATATTTATTGAAACTAACTACAAAGAGAAATGAAATATGAGCACTGGGAAAGATTTGCACCATATGATTCAAGTCTAATCAAGGCAGCTGGGTCATCAGCCCATTTTCCTGGGATGCTGGTGGATAATCAGACTCAGGAGACATATTCTACCACTCCTTCCCTCAACAAGTATGTGGTTCTCTTCTGTGCTTCCTTTCACTAACAGCTTACCTTGCCATGTTTTGTTCTCAGCATGCATGACACAGACATGTCATTAGACACAGATTAGGCACACACATTCCCTGACTTGCACTTACATTTTCCAACTTAATGATGATGGAAAATGATAGGCATTTGGTAGAAACTAGATACTTTTGACTTTGGATCTTGTTTTGGGCTAGTGATGATACTATACTATACTCTTTCACAATACTATACTCTTTCACAAGCTTAGTCAGCCAATCACAAGGCTGGTCAGCCAATCACAAGGCTGGTCAACCAATCACAAAGCTGGTCAGCCAGTCACAAAGCTGGTCAGCCAATCACAAGGCTGGTCAGCCACAATGAGCTACAGCTCCCAGTCAGCCATGAGCTCATGATGGGAAACAGCCAACACTCCACAGCACACTGTGTGGCTCAGCTAGGTGCTCTGAGGTTAGATGTATTCAAGGTACTCTGACTCAGTATTTTCAGCTGACAGTGGGTTTATTGGAATGTAATTCCTTTGAATATTGAAGCATCCATACTTATTTAATCACCTTCCTAATGAAGCCCTGGAGTTAATCTTAAGTCATTGTTAAAAAAAAAAAAAAAGAAAGGTTTCAATCCAACATGTTGTTTGTGAGTACAGTACCTTCATTGTTTGGGAGAGACTTTAGAAATGAGCCAGTCCAGTGTCCAATTTTGTCCCTCACTAATCATCCTTTTTTGTTTTTTTTTGGTGCAAGTCCTGGGGCTTAAACTCAGTGACCTTTTGTGCTCAAGGCTAGTCTCTACCACTTGAGCTATAGTAGCTCCATTCCTGGCTTTTTGGTGGTTAACTGGAGATAAAAGTCTCATGGACTTTCCTGTCAGGGCTGGCTCTGAACTGCAATCTACATATTTCAGTATCCTGACCAGCCGGAATTATAAGCATGAGCCACCAATGCCCAGCTAATCATATGTTTGAATCCTAGAGTTGGTAGCAGTCGCCTTGCCCATGAATTAATGGGGCAGAGCGGGAAGGAGGTCAAAAAGGGAGTGAGAGAGAACAAGAGAGTGGCAGGGTTTCTGTGCCCAGCTTGACTTCCATGAGGGCAGTTTCATATGATTGGGCTCTTCTGGGAAAGGATGTTGACAATACCAGTGACAAGCAAATAAATACACACCACTGATCTGATTTTGCAGCTGAGGAAACTGAGGTCCAGAGAGCACACATACTATAACTAAGAATACAGGGTTAGTCTTTTTGCCTTATGCTAAGTCTTAGCTCCATTTATTCCATTATGCTATGGGGTCATTTAGCCTCCCATTGTGTGCTTCCTAATGCAGGGAGCTCTCTGCTCCCTTTGCAGCCCACACCACTGAGCAGTTCTAACTTTTGCCTTTGTTCAGCTGGATTTTTGCCACCAGCAGTGTTCAGTCCCCACACGGTTGCTGGTGCTGGGCTTTGAGGAATGTGGTTTCTCCACACTGAAGTTGGCACCATTGCCAATCACCTATCCACACACCCTTGATTAGACCAGTAATTCTTTTCTGTGGAAATTGAGTGAGGAAACTTGGGGTGGGGCCCAGGTATCTGCATTTAAATTTCTCAGATAGTACTTCTCACATTGCCTATTATATAGAAAGAGTTTGGTTGGCTTAAAATTCCAATCCATTTTTGGTCTGATGCTTTTCAATATAACTGTATTGTTATAAAATTAAAAAAAACTTGGGGCTGGGAAGGTGGCTCCATGGTAGAGTGCTTGCCTTGCATGCATGAGGCCCTGGGTTTGATTCCTCAGCACCACATAAGCAAAAAGAAAAAAGCTGGAAGTGGCGCTGTGGCTCAAGTGGTAGAGCGGCTAGCCTTGAGCTGAAGAGCTGAGGGACAGCACCCAGGCCCAGAGTTTAGGCCCCACTACCGGACCCAAAAAAAAAAAATACTTTATCAAAACAAGACAGAAGACCCCTTTCTCTGAATTAGATTCCACAGACCTAATCAAACACAGTCAAATTGCTATAAAGGTTTCTAAGAGTGACTCCCAATTTCTGTCTTTACCTCATTATAGAATAGTAACAACTAGCTTGCAGAGCAGCACTGGCCCCCGGAATATGCTCAGAATGGGCTTGTCTCAGATGATAACGATGCAGATGGGGTAACATGCTTTGAAGCTATTAACCTCAAGTGTCACAGCAGAGAGACTGAGCTGGGATGAAAAGCTTGGGCTCTGGTGTTGGCTCACTGTCTCACGTTAAATGAGTCTTTGCATCCTCCCTCCCTCCCTCCTTCCCTCTCTCCCTGTCTCCCTCTCTCTCTCCCTCTCTCCCCCTCTCTCGCTCCCTCTCTCCCTCCTCTCGCTCTCTCGTTCTCTCACTCTGAGGCTCAGTTATCCCCTTTGGAAATAGGTACTAACTTGCCCATCACTTTTGAACACACAACATCTGATAAGTTAATAGAATCTCCCTCAGAGAAGTAGGAAATGGAGTCACCTGCCCAAATCAAAATGCATGCTAGAAATGAATATAATTGCACAGATCTGCTTTTAGAGAATGAAGCAAGTTTCTAAGCAATGACACAGCATGGCCCATGGTCATGGCCCTGAACTGAGAGCTAGCGGATTTGACCATGAAGCTAAAAAGATAGGAACCTCCTTTCTACTTTCCCCACTTTCTGAAGTCTAGCTACAGTCTTTATCTCTTTCTTCTTGCACTCTACCTCCAAATCCTCTTAGAAAACATCAGATCTCAGCCCCAGATCTCAGCCCCTGGGTCCAGTGCATACTGAATCCTAAAGGTCCACACAGGATCCAGTACTAGAAGGCAGCACAGACCCGAGAGGGAGCTAGCTGGGCAAACTTGGTGCTTCCTGAAAACCACAGGGCCTGTGACAGTAACCAACATGATCTGAGAGTTGGATACTCCCATGTCTTAGGCATATAATACATTTTATGTGCTCTTTTTCATGTAAAGAATAAAAGAAGGTATCTGAGCAACGATGGCTCATCCCTATAATCCTAACTATGTAGGAAATCTGAGAGCACAGGATCCAGGTTCAAAGCCAGGTCAGGAAAGTCCATGAGACTCTTCTCTCCAATTAACCAACAAAAATTCTGGAAGCAGAGCTGTGGCTTAAGTGGTAGAACACTAGTCTTGAGCATAAAAGTTCAGAGATAGAGCCTATGTTTCTTTGGGTCTTACTTCACTTAATGATTTTTTTCCAAGTCTTTCCATTTCCTTATGAAAGGGGCAATGTCATTCTTTCTGATAGAAGCATAAAATTTCATTATGTATATGTACCATATTTTCTCGATCCATTCATCTACTGAGGGGCATCTGGGTTGGTTCCGTATCTTAGCTATGGTAAATAATGCTGCAATAAACATAATTGTGCTGGTAGCTCTAGTGTGGCCTTGCTTGTGATAAATGCCCAGAAGTGGGATTGCTGGGTCATAGGGGAGCTCTATGTTTAGTCTTTTGAGGAACCTCCATACTGCTTTACAGAGTGGTTGAACCAGCTTACATTCCCACCAAGAGTGTAGGAGTGTTCCCTTTTGGCCACATCCCCACCAGCAGCTCCAAGACATGGAAACATTAGGTCTTTTTTTGGTTGTTGTCCTTGTTGTTGCCAATGTACTGTATCTAGTTCTTTCTTTTTATTTTGTTTCATTTTTCTTTTTCCATTGGTTTATCCCTGGCAATCACTGTCTTTGATTCTGGGACACTGAGCCTTGTAGATGCATTAATCTAACTTGGGGAAGGGAAGGGGAATAACAAAATGGGCAAACAAGGATGTCTCATTGCAACAATACAAAACACTATGTTGGAAATGAAATTTACAATTTCGTGGGTGGGGGGAGTGGAGGAGGGAAGGGATAGTGGGAGAAAAACAAAGGAGTGGGTAACAATGTTCAACAAGAAATGCACTCATTACCTTACTCATGAAACTGTAACCCCTCTGTACAGCATCTTTACAATAATTTTTTTAAAAGATACAAAACAAAACAAAAAAAGCTCAGGGATAACATCCAAGCTCTGAGTTCAAGTCCCCCCTACCCCCCCTCAAATAAAGAAAAACAAAAGGAATCAAGACCTGTTTCATGATCACATTCCTGCCTCTCACTCTTTAGAAATAATTTTTCTATCTCTTTTGCCAGGAAATCAACTTTTACAAGGTCATTGACTACATCCTGCATGGCAAAGAAGACATCAAAGTAATTCCGTAAGTTTTGCCTCAAAACATGCAGGAATACAGGCACATTATCTACATCCACTGGCCACTCATTCCAAGACTAATGCTAACCCAACGTGGCCATGCCCTTGGTTAGAGGCAGAGAGAGCCCTGCCTCAAACCAGGAGAGACTCATGCAGGGTGGGAAACAAGGCTCAGGAGGGGAATAGCCTTGACCAAAGCCACGGTGCACTACTGAGTTGTGAATCAGGCACTTTGAGTTACACAGCCAGTGTTTACAAGCAGCGTCTCTGGATCTCACTCTCCAATCTATAGAATGAGACTAGGGAGATTAAATCTAGGCTTTTCAACAGTTTTCTGTGGTGCTATTTTTGGGCTCCAAGAAAGGGCAGAATAAAAGCAAGACAGTGACTCAGACCACAGAGAAAGTTTACCATTTAGTATTCTCTTCACATCTATCTGGGGCTCAGAGACCATTCTAAGGACAGAACAAGCGTGGGCTTGAAATGTGTTGGTCAGCAGAAAAGAAAGCTTCATTACCTGTCTATGTGAATCCCTCCTTGAATCAAGAGACACACCCATGGCTGTCTTTCTTTATGTAATTGTGGACATTAGGCGCTGCTGTCACACTCTGTGGGAGAGCCACACCTTTAGTCTCTTGCCCCTGAGATCTTTCTCCAACCGAAGGCACTTACTGGATCCTGCTCTAATCCACCAACAGTTTATGAGAGAGGAAAGGCTTATTCAACACAGACCATCAGACCAGATTCGAACACTCCTCTGTCCTTCACATAAACAAGTCTCAGGTGTATCTTTTGCTAGTTAAGGATAAGACGGTGCTTCAATGCCCTCCATTCTCTACTCATGTACAGATAGTTTATGTATGTATGTATGTATTTGTTCAGTATTAGGGTTGAAACCCAGGGTCTTGTGCTTGCTGGACAAGTGCCTCACCACTATAGCTATGTCTCCAACTCTTTTGATTCTTTTCTGAAGTTTATTATTTTATCTTCTTCTCCCTCCTCCTGTCTCCTTTTTGTTTCCTCTTTTTTTCTTCTTCTTCCCTTGTCAAATCCACATGCTCAGCTATTCTGCTTCCTAGCCCCTTCTACAGACCCTCAAATTTGTTAAACCCATGAATTGTCTTCTAAATGATCAGAATCAGTTTTCCCTGTGACTTTCTCACTGTCAAATATCACACCTTACTAACCTCGGATTACAGTCACCTTGCAACCTTCTACTGAGCCCTTGTCCTACATCATCTCTTTTGAAGTTTTTTTTTAAGGGCAGCATCCATTTCTATCACAGATTTTTGAATCATCTGGGAGAGCCTACATTGTTTTATTGTAACAACTCCTTGAAGCCAAAGTGGTATGAACAGCAAAGTTCTGTTGTACCATTCTAGTGTGCATCCTTTGCCAGTTACTAGGTGTGGTTGGGCTATAATTCATGGATTTCAGTCAGGCAGAGACCAAGGCAGATAAAACAGCAGTCATTTTGAGCCTTATAAGATCGACTAATGCTGCCCAAGGGAAGAGAGAGCGTATGAAAATCCACTCATTAGCTCTCAAAATGTCAGTCTAGGGACAGCACACCACTTCCACTTGCATTTCATTGGCCAACAACAGTCCTAGGGCCATTCTGTACTTTAAGTGGATAGGGAAAGTAACCCAACCATGTTCCAAGGAGGAGAGACAGATGGAATAACAGGAAACATCCCCAATGGTGGTCACAGTATATGCCATCTAAACCAAGAGAAGGGAAAATTGAATAGTAAATTAATGATTAATCAAACCAAAGGAAGACTAAATAAAAATTTAAAAGTGACTTAGAATGGATAAGGAAAACAGAAGAGAGCACACATTAAAATGGTATTTAAATCCAAATATACCAATAATTTCTTTAAATATTAATCAACTAGATATTCCAGGTAAATAACAAAGGTTGCTGAGCTAGATAAGAAATTTATTACATCTAATTGCTGTCAACGTGCAGAGTTTTCTACTTTTTGACATTTCTGGGATGCTACCATGTAATTGCCATCAGCCACACAGAAGTCATGGGCAATTATTGCCTCCCTGAGTGTGAACTAGATAATAACTATTTATATTGTAAATTTAGTTAAGCTAATGTTGAGTAACCACGCTGGCTACTATCCACATTCTTTAATTGAGATATTCTATGATGTGGCATTAGAAGAAAAAGTTGTCTTGAATGGTACAAAAAGAGGAAAAGAAATGTGATATGGGATTAAAAATCTATATCAGAAAGTTAAAAGAACATAGCTGATATGAACAAAGTAAAATTGTAAGTGATTTTTTTAAAAAGTTGCATTGCAGATAAATTGGTAGCATTTTATCTTTCTAGGTGACACACAAAATGGTTTACCAAAAATGATTATAGGCTGAGTGCTAGTGGCTCACACCCATAATCCTAGCTACTCAGGAGACTGAGATCTGAGGATCACAGTTCAAAAGCCAGCCCAGGCAGGAAAGTCCATGAGACTCTTATCTGCAATTAACCACCAGAAAACCAGAAGTGGTGCTGTGGCTCAAGTGGTAGAGCACTAGCCTTGAGCTGAAGAGCTGAGGGACAGCACCCAGGCCCACAGTTCAAGCCCCATGACAAAAAAAAAAAAAAGATTATAGGGCTGGGAACATGGCTTAGTGGTAGAGTGTTTGCCCTGGGTCCAAGTCCTTTGTACCAAATATACAGAAAAAGCCAGAAATGGAGCTGTGGCTCAAGTGGTAAGTGCTAGCCTTGAGCAAAATCCTCAGGTACAGTACTCAGGCCCCACATTCAAGCTCCATGACTGACTCATAGTACTACTACTACGACAATACTACTACTACTACTAATAATAATAATGTTAGCAAGTAAAACACACAATATAAAGGATTATAGAACTTTTATTTAGCTGGGTTTATTCCAGGAATGGAAGTTTGGTTTATGATTAGAAAAATTAAGCAAATATAACTTGTCATATTAAAAGGAACATGATCTGGGCATGGCAATACATACCTGTAATCCCAGCACTCTGGAAACAAAAAGTTCAAGGTGAGACTTAGCTACACAAAAAGATCCACTTTCAAAAACAATAAAATAAAATAAAGAGAAAAAGAAAAACAGCATAATTGTTCCCATAAAGGAGAACTTCCTTAATTTTCTAATGAGAACTTTAAAAATAAAAGTATACCAAATAACTTTTTTTTGAGAATATATTACCCAGTACTGACAAAATTGAAAATTTTGGCTCAAGCAATCCTATTACCTCAGGTTCTTCAGTATTTTTGCTACAAATGCAAACTGCACACCTGGTTTAACAAATAACATATATAATGGGGAAATAACATATTTAGTGATGAGAGATTTCTCATTAAGATCAGAGATAAGACACTAATAATAACTATTGCCCTTTCTGCCAGCTGTACTTGAAGTCCTAATGAGAACAATAAGGCAAATCAAATTAAAAAAAAAAGATTCTAAACTGGCCAGGTGCCAGTGGCTCACACCTGTAATCCTCAACTATTCAGGATGCTGAGATCTGATGATTGAGGTTTGAAGCCAGCCCAGGCAGGACAATCTGTAAGACTCTTACCTCCAATTACCCACCAAAAAGCCAGAAGTGGAGCTGTGCCTCAAGTGATTAGCCTTGAGCAAAAGAGCTCAGGGACAGTGGCCAGGCCCTGAGTTCAAGCCCCAGGACTGGTACCAAAAAAAAATGTTGCCAGGCATCGGTGACTCATCCCTGTCATCCTAGCTACTCAGAAGGCTGAGATCTGAGGATCTCAGTTCAAAGCAAGCTGGGGCAGGAAAGTCCGTGAGATTCTTTTCTCCAATTAACCACTAAAAAACTGGGAGTGGTGCTGTGGCTCAAGTGGTAGAACACTTGCCTTGAGCTGAAGAGCTCAGGGAATGGCCCAGCTCAGAGTTCAAGCCCCACAAGTCACACCCCTTCCCCCCCAAAAAAGTCTAAGCTGGTTGTTTGTGGCTCACACCAATAAATCTACCTACTCACAAGGCTGAGCTCTAAGAATCTATATTCAAAGCCAGCCCCGATAGACAAATCCTTGATTATCGTTCACTACCCAGAAAAAATCCAGAAGTGGAGGAGTGTCTCAAACGGTAGAGGAGAAAGTCAAGCAAGAATTTTCAGGATCCAGTACCAACGCCCTCCTCCCCGCAAAGTCTAAAGATCAGAAGAAATAAAACTCATCATGAATGGTGTTGTAAAAGGCAATACCTTGTGTGAGACAAGGTATTTACAACAAATCGAAAGTATATGAAGAATAGGTCAAACTCAAAAACCATGTAGTTTTAAAAGACATATATATTCATGGACATGGACATGGACATACATACATGTATACACATGTATATCAATATACCTAAATGTACATAAGCATATATATAAGCAAACATACTCGTATATATTTATATACACATAGAACATGACTGTTTAGAGAGATGAAGGGAAGGAGGGAGGGGGAAAAGAATGGAGGGCAAATATTATTAAAATAATAGCAATGATATATGATATATGAAGATGGCATAAGGAATATCAGTGAAAGCTATAGATCAATATAGGGTTGGGGTTTAGGGGAAAAAAAGCAATACAGAGGATTATTCTGATCAAAATGTAATATATTCGCATCTAAAATGTCATGGTGAACCTCCTGGGTACAATTAATGCACACTAACAAAATAATGACAAGAAACTAACATAAACTTAGGATAGTGGTGGGTAGTAGTGAGAAGGAGGGCTAATGAAGAAGGTGAATGAGGATGAATGTGAAGTGGTTTATTTGCATGTATGAAAACAGAATGTTGAAGCCTGTTGTTTTAAGAAGGGGAAGGAGGTCAGTGAGAATGAAAGAAGAGGTGAAGTTGATTGGGATGCATTGTAAACACGTGTGGAAGTGTTATCATGAAATCTTTGTATGCTAGTAGAAACAAACTGAAAAGGGAATACATAAAGAAGTCTGAAAATAAAAAAATATGAATACAGAAAAGCAGCTAAAAGACATGAGTATGAAGTTCACAAAAAAAGCAATCCAAATGACAAATACATTTATATAAAGCACTTCAATTCATTGACTTGGCAGAGAAATGCAAAAGCATATCACAATGAGGTATCATTAGATCCCATCAGAAGGGCTATAATTTAAGTTTATTGATAGAGATATGAGAAAAGGAAACTGTACCCTCCATTGATGAGAATACAAATTGGTATGATTGCTTTAGAAAGCAATTTAGACTTATCTTAAAGATCCAGCTGTCTTATGAGCCATCTACTCCTAGGAATATCTCATATGGAATTGAAAGTACCTACGTACCAGAGTGTTCACAGCAGCACAGTTGACATTAGCCCCAAACTAGAGGTGAGGATGGCGACTTGCCCCAAGCGTAAGTGGTACTACCATAAAACATGAGAAAACCTAGCCAATAAAATGAATGCATTGTGAAACATGAAAAAGCCAGACAAAATAAGATACATTGGATAATTTTATCTATTCTTTTTTCGTGTATGTGTGTCAATAATAAGGTTTGAGTTTGGTTGTTTCATTTTGTTTTTGTGTGTCAGTCCTGGAGCTTTAACTCAGGGCTTGGGCAATGTCCCTGAGCTTTTTCACTCAAAACTAGCTCTCTACCACTTGAGCCTTAGCACACTTCTGGCTTTTTTGATAGCTAATTGGAGTCTGATAGGCTTTCCTATCTAGATTGGCTTCAAACCTCACCTTCCTGAGTAGCTGGAATAATAGGTATGAGCCACCAGGACCCAGCTAGTACTGGGTCCAAGTTCTATCCTTTAGTGTTCACTCATGGTTGATGCTCTACCACTTGAATCACAGCTCCACTTCTGGCTTTTTGCTGGTTAACTGGAGATAAGGATCCTACTGACTTTTCTGTCCAGACTTGCTTTAAACCACGATCCTCTGATTTCAGCTTCCTGAGTAGCTAGGATTATAGGCATGAGCCACTGGCCCCTAACAATTCTATCTAAATGACATTACAAACCAGCCAAAATCAAATTAGGGAGTAAAGAAAAACAAGAATGTAATTGCCATGTTATAATAATACTTACCTTTGGGGTTAGGGAGAAGGCTTGTTGGGAGGGGCAGGTCAGGGGCTCCCAAGGTACTGATAATGCTGATCTTGACGTGTGTGTGGTTTCATAAATGCTCATTTTCTTATGACTGATGGGGATTTTCATACATTTTGCATATATGTTTTTTACAATAAACAAGCAAAAGAAAATGATGTGTCATTCAGGGAACAGGACATGTTCTGAGACACATATTGTTAGGTAGTTTTGTCATTAGGAGCATCATCAAATGTACTTATCCAAGCTAAGAACGTGATGCCATCACTCAGAGATATAATCTTTCGGGACTACCTCAACCATAGACCTCCCCTGACCAAAACATGTAGCACATGACTATAATACCAAAAATATAATGCCATTGTTATATCATGTAATGAGTATGTAACGTCCTTAGTGCTTATTACATGGTGGGAGCTTATGATAGGGGGTTTTCCCATACAGTAAGAGTTCATATTATATTATACTAGAGTTCATATTATATGGGGAAGCAATGCTGTCAGCTTTTTCTCAGTAGCCAGGAGTAATCAGTGGAATGGATGCTGACTTTTCTTGACTAGCCAGACTTTGTGGACAATCAGTGAAATATGATATCCATTCTTCTAAATTAACATTAAGATGTGTGGCTGTCATACTACTCTTGGGCATTTACTCAGATCATTACAAGTCAGGATAAGGTAAAGGCACTTGTGTAACCACTGCTGCACTATTCACACTAGCCAAGTTTTGAAAACAGTCCTGATACCCTACAACAGATGAATAAGTCAATAAAATATGGTATATATACATGCATACAACAATCATACATACATACACATGTACATACATACATACATACATGCATGCATACAATACATACATATATACATGCATGCATGCATACAACAATACATACATACATACATATATACATACATGTATGCATACAATGAAATTTTACTCATTCATTAGAAAGAATAACATTATGTCATTTGCAGGGAAAGGGATGGACCTGCAACAAATCATGCTAAGTGAGGTAAGGCAAGCTCAGATAGACAAACAAGGCATGTTTTCTCTCATATATGGAAGCTAGATCAAAAATATAACTAGACACGAAGACCTATACAGGACGGTAGGCATTCACACACAATCAGACTATAAAGGAGGACATCCTTAGAGGAGGAACCCAAAAATGTAAGTTCTCTGAACATTTAAAATGCTATTTATTGACACAACCTCCAGGAAATGGAAATATAGGATTTTTGTTGTTATTATTGGTGGTGGTGGTGATGGTGGTGTTTGTTTTTGTTTGTGGTTTTTTTCCCCTCAGGGGAGGGAATGACCCATGTAATTTGTGGGCAGGGATAGGAAGGGGAAAGTAAAAGAAGGAGCGACATTGTCCCCAAAAAAAGAAATGCACTCATTACCTGACTTATGAAATAGTAACCCCTCTGTACAACACCTTAACAATAACAATAAAATTATATTTTAGGTGGAGGGACTGAGGAGGATGGAAAGAGGGAGAAAAATGAGGGAGGGGGTAACAAGTTAGACAAGAGATGTCTCACTACCTTACTTATGTACATCACCTTGACAATACAATTTAAATTTAAAAAGATATTTAAAAACAGATGGCTGGCTGGCATTTAGGGTTCACTCAGGTATAGGGAATGTAACTGGGTTCTGGGGACAGCCTAAGGTTGGAGTGGAACAAAGGCTTAGATTCAGCTTTTTAGTCCAACAGTACCTATATTGAAAGCCACACTTTGTCTTTGACTTTTACAGGAATCCACCTCCTGACCACTGGGCTTTAGTAAGCGGCCTCCCCTCTTATGTGGCCCAAAATGGCCTGGTAAGTGATGCAACTTGGAAGTAGGGGAGTGTGAATGGGGAGAATGAGAGCAAGTGTGAATTTCTAAAGACCATTCTCTTGATTTTTCAATTAACTTGACATTTGGCCTAAAGAGATTAATGACTGACATTTGGGCAAATATGAAATGCAGAGAAATGATCCTCAAATGGAAAGGTACATCATCTCATTGGTGGCTAAAACTACTTACACAGGACTGTCATAACTGGCTGATCCACCAGGCTTGTCAAAGACTCCATGCCAACCTCTCATTCCAGCTTAATTGCCATTTCCCAGCCACCCCTCTCCCCTACATTTCCAACCATAGTTATGTAGCAGAGCTCTGATGCTTTACTTCTCATCATGCCACACCCACTTAGAGTCAAAAAATGGAGGGACATTGTTCTTTGTGCCTCAGGGTAGAATCGTGTCTGTTAATGGCATGTTGTTTCCATATGTGAGCTTACTCACAGTACATCTTTCCCCAAGCGCACACTACACAGTGCTGGCCCTATAGTAACGTGTCTACTTATTAGGCGCTGTGATAAGCTCTGGAAATGGAATACATAGATCAAATATAATTTCTCTTCTGAAGCTTATAATCAAATGAGGAGGCATCTATATTGACAGATACTTACAAAGTGATAAGCCATCTCACACACACACATACACAGTATTCTGACAATAAAGATAGAGAGTATCTAAACTAGCCTTCATTTCCCACAGTGTGATGGTCAGAGTTGAATTTTAAGATCAATAGGTCTTAGGAAGGTGGAGGCAGGTCAGGAGATTCAGGTGGAGGGAACAACATGGGTATTAGTAACTTTCCCTTCTAGAACAAATACCATAGAAAATCAGCTTACAGGTGAAGGTTTCTTCTTTATTTTAAATCATTTTTTAAATAAGTTTTTTTATTGTGAAAATACTGTACAGAGGGGTTACAAGCACATGAGCAAGGTAATGAGTACATTTCTTATCAAGCATTGTTGCCTCCTCCTCTGTTTTTCCCTTACCATCCCTGCCCTCCCATCTCTACAACTACATCCCCCCTCCACCTAAATTGTAAAGTTCATTTTTTGACATAGTGTCTTGTACATCTCATTGTTGCAATGGGTCAACCTGTATCCCTATTTAAACAATTTGTTTTTTCCCTTCTTCTCCCCGTATATACACAATGGAATTCTATGCCTCCATCAGAAAGAATGACATTGCCCCAGGAAAGACCTGGAAAAAATTATATTAAGTGAAGTAAGCCAGGTGCAAAGAAACATAAGTCCCATGGTTTCCCTTATTTACAATAACTAGTATATGTCTGAGTCAAGCAGAAAAGGTCAGATAAGTTGATGTTAAGTGAAATGAACCCCAAGATAAGGACACAAGTAGTTTTTTTCTTTCTTGCTATTGTTTTTAACGTATTTATAAGGTACCATGTGATTTTTTGTTGTTGTTGCTTTGTTTGTCCCTCCCCCAAGGTGAAGGTTTCTTTTGGCTCAGTTTTGGAGGGTTTTTTGGTCACATCATTTGGCCTCATTGCTTTGGGCCTGAAGTGAACATAGTACAATACACATGATAGAGCTAAGCTGCTCACCTCATGGTGGCCAGGAAATGGAAAAAGAGGAAGTTCCTTCAAGGAACTGTCTCAATAACTGGAAGTCTTACCAGTAGTCCCATCTTTTGAAGATTCTACAACCTCCCAGTTGAGGACCAAGACTGTAACACATGAGCCTTTGGGGAGTACTCCACATGCAGCTACACAGCAATAGGCAGACAACACAGGAAGAGTTTTGGAGCAGTGCTATGTATGCATGTACTGTTGCTGGACTATTATGTTTGAGACAGAAGGAGAAGGAGATTGAGAGGGAGGAAGCCAGATCATAGTAGGCCTTGATATCACATCAAGGGGCAAGGCTTTCATCAACTGATGACTATTTTTTGCTTTCTTTTCTTTCTTATGGTCCTGGCGCTTAAACTCAGGGTCTGGGCACTGTCCCTGAGCTTTAATGCTCAAGACTAGCATTCTACCACTTGATCTACAGTTCCACTTCCACTTTGCTTTTTGGTGGCTAATTGGAGATAAGAGTCTCACAGACTTTCCTGCCCTGACTGGCTTCAAACTGTGATCTCAGATCCTGAGTAGCTAGGATTACAGGCATGAGCCATGGGCACCCAGCTTAGGTGACTTTTTAAAGCAAGAGAATGGAATAGACAATTTTCATTTTATCAAGAGAATGTTGGCACCTCCATGGAACATATATCCAAAGGACTGGCACTGGAGAGTGGGCGGTAGAAGTTAGAGGTTAAAAATATCAACATAGGGATGTCCTGTAAAGAATATTGTTGTCATTGCCAAGACTCAGTGAGTGCTTGGAGTGAGTCAGGTCTGAAATAAATGTACCCATTTTATACAACAACTCCGGCAGAGATGGGATTAAAAAGAAGAAGAAGAAAGCCATATCTGGTAAGATCTAATATTGAGAAGGGAAAGCTTGTAGGCCTTTGTGGTTGATTGTAAGCAGAATGGAAAGAGAAGTCAAAGCTAATTTCCAGACCGGTGGATAATGCTGCCATAAGGTCTGAATATAAGATGATGAGGACAGTTACAGACAAAATGCTATGGAGACACTCTTAGCAAGGAGATGGATAATTTGGATATTATAGAGAGAGTGGAGGGGTGGAGATGAAATGAGGAGGTCCTCAAGACCAGGTGGTACTTAAACCACGTGTGTTGATATAATTACCCAGGAACAGTACTCTGTGGTGCAAAATTGGAGGCTGCCAGGATTTCCAAAGCAGGTGGGTAAAGAGGAGTGTGAAGAGAAATGGGAGAGTCCAGAATTGTTTGGAAATTTAGGAGAGAGTGGTGTCTTGGCAACCAAAGAAGCAGAGCATATCAATAGTGAGAGATAAAATGTAGCACGATGATCTGGTTAGGCAGAATCTAAAAACTCCAGGGAATTGCCACTAAGAGGGCTATGGTAGCCCTAATGAAAGCTGATTTGGTAGCAAAGTGGAAACAGGAGCTAGCATGTAGTCTACGGAGAAGTGGCTGTGTAATGAGGAGGTAGAGAATGCAAGAGAGAAAGGAGAATGCCTACCTGGATTGTTGCTATGGAGACCATATCAGGGAGAGGAAGAATTTCATTTGTAACGATGGGAGAGATTTGAGCATGTCCACAGGAAACAGCCAAAGGAGAGGGTGATGATCAAGAGGGAGCAATGGAAACTGGTGGACTTTGTTCATGCAGAGACCAGAAGGGCAATAGTGGTTAGTCACCCAATAGGAAGAGGGACAGACCACTCTCTGAGACAAATGTTGTCTGTGTTGACAGACAGAGCTGCTGCAAATGCATGTCCTGGCTTCTGGTGAACTGGAAGGAGTCCTTTTCCAACAGAAGGAGCAAGGTTGTGGCCATGGCTCCGCAGGCAGAGGACAGGTGGATTTCAGTTCCCAGTTGTCCCTCGGCCAGATGCTTTTCTGCAGTACCTACACAAAGCCCAGCATGACCCTGTTGACAGGGCAATGAAATATCTCCCATGTGATCCTTTGATGATACAAATTTCAGGACAAGACTTCTAAATCTAGCAATAGAGAAACTGAGCTACAATACTTTTTGTTTATTGTTCTGCTTTGGGTTACATTTCAAGGGAAAACAATAAATACAATACCCCTTCTCCCCACTGAACCAAAATGTAATTGAGTCAAAGATGTTTACAGTACCATTATTTATCTCAGCTTTTTAAAACCAGGCGATAGCAGATCATGGTGATCCACACCTGTAATCCCAGGAGGCCAAGGCAGGAGAATCAGGAGTTCAATGCCAGCCTAGACAAAGTTAGCAAGACCCTATCTCAAAAACAAAAAGACTATGGATATGGCTCAAGTGGAAAAGCACTTGCCTAACAAGAGAAAGGCTCTAGGTTCAATCCCCAGTTTAGTAAAGCTAACAGTGACCTGAACACCACCCAAATACTCCACAAATGAACATAATATTCATCTGTTAATAATGACAACTTGTGCGTTTAGCTTTTTCAAACCTTGGAGATGATTCAAGAGTATAACAAATGGAACCTTATAAGGTGCTTTTCCTATTCAGTAACCTCAGCTAATAGCCCCAAACCATTTCAAGAACATCTATCTGATGACAGGAATGTAAATGTCCTAGGCAAAAAACATGATGTTTCTCCAAATAGTCTGTGTGCTTCACTGGATGTACTATTAGGTCTAATCACAGCTCCATTATTTCTTTTTGTGGCATTCAGATTTGCAATATCATGAATGCGCCTGCGGAGGACTTTTTTGAATTTCAGGTGAGTCATTTTTTAATTTGTTCTCTTAGTCTTCTGACTTGATTCTTTCCCCCCAGAAAGAGCCTTAGAATACATGAGAATCCGCCTACTTTTCTGGGAAGCAGCCTAAAATAAAGTGAAAAGATGACTGGAGAGAAGCCATATAGCAGTGGGAATCGGGTGGGAGTGAATTGGGTGATTTCCAAGGCCCCTCTCCCTTGCCTCCCGCCTTTGGGAATATTGTTCATGCTGGTTCCTCTGCAACTACCATTTGCTGTCCAAATCCTCTGTCCTTCCATATTGACCGTAAATGCTACCCTTCCTATGAATTTTGTGATGATTCTCATGGCTGCCATCATTTTTGCTTGACAGCATTCCTCTGTGTTTATGGAGACCATCTTGTGGGCCAGGCTTGGGCACAATCTACAATGACTTCAGTGACAGACAAGATAGACATGGTCTTGTTTCTACAGAGCTCATGAGACAGGCATAAAGTGACGGTCAAGGGAAGAGCTGGGAATAGAGGAGGGGCTTGACTTGATGAAAGGAATCAAGAAATGTGTCTCAGAAAATTATATCTGGGGACCACTACCTCTCTAGGATGTGTCTGTGCATTACTGGACCCCAACATGTAAGCACACTGCCTAACATATGCCAGCCATGACATCTTAGGACTGAAAACCACAAGACTACTTGTCTTAAAGAATGCCAGTCAGATGCACTGTTTGCTCCAGGGTTTTTTTTTCTTTTTCTTTCTTTCTTTCTTTTAAAAATTGGTCATGGGGCCTGAACTCTGGGCCTGGGCGCTGTCCCTCAGCTCTTCAGCTCAAGGCTACCACTTGAGCCACAGTGCCACTTCCGGCTTTTCCTGCTTATGTGGTGCTGAGGAATCAAACCCAGGGCTTTATGCATGCAAGGCAAGCACTCTACCACTGAGCCACCTTCCCAGCCTCTGCTCATGGTGTTTTTGAGTGGCCACGTCTATGAGCAAAGTCCACCAAATGCTATCCAGTTATTCCCTTCTTAGAGAATCAGAGTCCCAATCATAGTACAAAGTCTGTCACAGCTGCCTGTGCAGCCTGGAAGCAGAAGAACCCTGAGGTCTGATGCTTCTCTTGTAGAAAGAGCCTCTGGATGAGTCTGGATGGATGATTAAAAATGTCCTTTCCATGCCAATTGTGAACAAGAAGGAAGAAATTGTTGGGGTGGCCACGTTTTACAACCGTAAAGATGGGAAGCCCTTTGATGAAATGGATGAGACCCTCATGGAGGTATGGTGTGCTGAGGCTTTGCTGTGGGGTTCAGAGGTCGCTAGCTTCCAGGCTTGGCTTTCAGAGCTGTGCAGTAAGACCCTGGGGTGCAAGTACCTAACCACCTGGAGGAATTGGAAGTCACTGTGTTGGCACAATCCTACACCAACCTCAACTCTTCTGTACTGTCAACTGTTATCAGAAAAACCCACATTCCATATTAGAATAGTAGAGCAAAGATTAATGTAGCTCCTGCACAAAGATAACATGCAAGTTTGAGAACTGGTCCATTTTTTAAATAGATAAAGTTGTTTCATGTAAAAAAAAAGTTTTTCTTTTCAGAGAAGTTTTAAGTTCCCAACAGAACTGAGCAGAAAATACAGAGTTCCTATATGCCTTCTTCCCTCACCTGGGCAGAGGCTAGTTCCCCATGTAGGCTTTATTCAAAGTGCATTTATACCCACTACTCTATGTTCTCATTACAACCCTGCATGTTGGCACATAGCTTCTCAGACCATTTTATAGCTGGGAAAACAGAAGCCTTGAGAATCTTGCTCTAAGTTGGAGTCAGAACCAGATTGTTTTTATCTCTGAATCTTCATTTCTTTCTTTTTTCCCTTTTCCTTTCTTTTCAGTCTTTGACTCAGTTCCTGGGCTGGTCTGTTTTAAATCCTGACACCTATGAGTCCATGAACAAACTTGAAAATAGGAAGGATATTTTCCAGGACATTGTAAAATATCATGTGAAGTGTGACAACGAAGAAATTCAGAAAATCCTGGTGCGTGACATTCTTTCCTGGCTCCTACTCTAGTACAAACTGTGCCTCCAAGATGCATCCAAAGTAAGGCAAGACATGAAGTAGATGAGGGCACAGGCTGGGGTGGGTCTTCTCAGTCACATCCTCCCGCCTAACACAGAGGTGGAGATCTTCACAGTTGAATGGATGGATGCATATGTGCCAGCGAGCAGTTAATAAAGACTGCCCTTTGTGGTCTGAGCACAGGTATCTTTTGCAAAATGACTTTGCTTTAGGGGTCTGGATCTGGCTTGAAAGGTCTTCACTTTTCACTATGTTTAGGGTTGACTTGATCCTGGAGGTAGTACCAGATAGTTGTACCCCTATTCAGGAAGCTCTATCCGGAAGACCACTGATCCATGATCCATGTCTCGGAGCCATGCTCCTGTGAGTCAAGAAGACCTAAGCAAGACACAGAAGAGTTAGATGAGCAAAGGAGATTTCCAGGAAGAGTAGATACTCTTTACATAGTTTTATCACTTTGCAATTTATATGTCAGGTTCACAGGACCTTATGTTATGCTGATAAGCATTAGCCCAGGAAAGTAGGAAAGGCAATGAATTCTACCCTCATTATAGAGATGAAGAAACAGAGGCTACCACAGGGGAAGGAACTTGCCCCCAAACCACCAAACTGGTGAATAGGTCTCAATCTTTGTCAGGACAGTGAACCTCCTGCTTCACTAGGTGGCAAGCGTGCCATCTCGAGAATCATCCAACAGAAGCTGATGATCCTATTATTAGGGATGCCATTGTAAGAAATCCTAGGTGAGGTGGGAAATTGGATTAAATACTTTAAAAAATACGGTAGAATCAGTGATCGATTGTTCCTGGGATCTTGGTTTTATTTACTTATTTCTGGTTTCAATTCCTTTCATTTCTTTTTCTTGCTTAATTGTTATGGCTAGAATTTCTAGCTCAATGGGATCTTGGTTTTAAAGAGACCAAGATCTTAGAAGCAAATTGAATTGTCCCATGGTTTTGGAAATGATATCCAGTTAAATTCCCAAATTCCTCACAGGTTGAAACTACACAGGCCCGTGTGCATCCAGAAGCCATTTCTTATGCATGGAAGATGCCACAAAAAGTTTCATCATTTCCTCCCAATATCTACCCAGGTCAAAGAAGAAACTAACCTGTGTTGATGAATTGCCTCATGCTTTACTTGACTCAGTGTAAAATTTCAGCCAAATGATGGATATGTGGTTCTTATGGAGGCCTAGCCTTAGTGAACCAGATTTTTCTCTGAGTCATGAAATCAGGAACAAGTAACTGGGCCCATATTCTATACTTCTCCGGCACATGAGAAAAAAGGAACTTGCCTCAGGTCACACAGTAAATGAGAGAAAAATCAGGACCATAGCCAAAGCCTCATTTTTCCTAGTCAGTTATAATAAAAATATCAACAACAATGTCATGTGATTTTAGTGCACCCTGTGTGCCAAGTATTGTGGCAATGCTTTACATGCATTATTTTAGTTGTATATATTTTGTTTAAAAGAACTATGCAAGCTGTGTGTGATAGCACAGGCCTGTGACCCAGCACAGGAGGCTGAGGTTGGAAGATTAATAGTCCAATACAGTCTGGGCTACATAGAAACGCTGAGTCTACCCTAGAAGTATATAACAATACCCTGTCTCCAGAATAAAAACAAAAACATGCAGTTCAGTGGTGGAGTGCTTGCCTAGCATGTGCAAGGCCCTGTCCACTGTCACACTGTGAAGAAAAAAAAATGTTGCATGATTAAGGTTAAGGACTTTTCTCATCCCTATTTTACAGATGAGAAAATGGAGGTTATAAAGTATTCTGTAAGCCGGGAGCCAGGGGCTCATGCCTGTAATCCTAGCTACTCAGGAGGTTGAGATCTGAGGATCACGGTTCAAAGCCAGCTCAGGCAGGAAAGTCCGTGAAACTCTTTGTTTTGTTTTATTTTGGGTCCAGTTGTGGGCCTGAACTCTGAGCCTGGGCGCTGCCCCTCAGCTCTTCAGCTCAAGGTTAGCGCTCTACCACTTGAGCCACAGCACCACTTCCGGCTTTTTTTTTTGCTTATGGATGCTGAGGAATCGAACCCAGGGCCTCAAGCATGCAAGGCAAGCGCTTTACCACTGAGCCACCTTCCCAGCCCCAGTCCGTGAAACTCTTATCTCCAATAAACCACCAAAAAACTGGAAGCAGAGCTGTAGCTCAAGTGGTAGAGTGCTAGTATTGAGCTGAAGAGCTGAGGGACAGCGCTCAGGCCCAGAGTTCAAGCCCCAAGACCAACAATAACAACAAAAAAGTATTCTGTAACCCTACTAGTACATAGGGAGCAAGGCCCTGGACCTGAAGCCCATTATTGAATTTGCTCACTAATGAATGCTGAATGGCAGTATCGTTGATGGGTGGTTCCAATGCATAAATTTTGGAGGAAGCAAAAAAATAGAAATGGAGATGTGGAACTGTATTTAGTCTTCTGATTTAATTACCTGTGTCTTTGTCTCTGCTGTTTTGGCCACTGACAGAAAACCAGAGAGGTGTATGGCAAGGAGCCTTGGGATTGTGAAGAAGAGGAGCTGGCTGAGATTCTGGTGAGCTGAGATGAAGCACATTGGGTGTGACGCAACACTTGTCCATGCACTCCTGAGTGGGCGTGTGATCTCTCTACAAAGTATAATCCACCCTCTGCTCTGCTTCTCCTCTCCGACTTGGGACAGGGCAGGGCTGGTGGGGGACCCAGAAACACTTCATTGTCCTCTGATTACTTGTCTCCATCCTCTGTCCAGCAAGAAGAGCTGCCTGATGCAGAGAAATATGAAATTAATAAATTCCACTTCAGCGATTTGCCTCTCACAGAGCTGGAGCTGGTGAAATGTGGTATACAGATGTATTACGAGCTCCGAGTAGTAGAAAAATTCCATATTCCACAGGAGGTGAGATCAAACATCTTTCATGTCTCCTTTTCTTTTTCCTTTGTTTCCTTGCTTTAAAAAATTCAAACAAAAACAGCTCAGTCTAGAAAGGACCTTAAGAAGGGAGCACCCTTAGCATTTGGGGTTCAGATCTTGATGGACAGTTATCTGTCAGAAGAGACACTTGTGTTTCTGAGCTGAGAGATACAGTGAGTTCTGAGGCTCTGAGTTCTGAGGGCTGTGAATAAATAGATGTATATATGGTGGAACATGTAGGCTAAGTCCATTTAAACAGAACTCTTCCTCTTCAGAACTGCAAAAGAAGGTGCTGGTAGTGGGGGTGAAAAGAAATATGTGAGATGCTGTCCAAACCACCGGTTCTCTCTTACATATCTATACACTCACCCTTAAAGCTCTAATGAATCACAAACAACTCAGCCCTTTACGTGATGCTGATGAGCACTTAAGTTGGAGGCTCACAAAATTAAAACACCCTTTTGTTTTCCTTGCCTATGAAGTTAGGTTAGCTTCTCTCTCAGGACAATCGATCTCAGGACAATAAGCTTGGACTCATTAATGAGGCCCAGCTGGTGGGATAAGTGAAATGATTTGCACTCACATCTTGTTTCCCAACCACTGTAATTTCATAGTACTGAGCAGTTGGCAAAGCGTCTATTGCTAGGTCTTCCCCTCTGGTTGAGTGCTGGGGTTGGAGGGCCTGGGCACCTGGCCAGGCTCCTGCTGTCTCATTGATTGTACATGTGTTTGCAGGCCCTGGTGCGGTTCATGTACTCCCTGAGCAAGGGCTACCGCAGGATCACCTACCACAACTGGCGCCATGGCTTCAACGTGGGGCAGACCATGTTCTCCTTGCTGGTGGTATGGAGGGCTGGTGATGGGGTCTGCCCTGGCTGTGGGCTGGAGCTATGTGGGACAATCACATGCAGACTCTTCATGGCAGTTCTGCATTGCCATTTTTATTTATTGCCTTTTAAAAGTTGCAAAAGTGCTATTTGAAATCCTCTGGCATTACCAATGTATGCTAATCACTAGAAAGAATCATAGCCAGGTGCCGGTGGCTCATGCCTGTAATCCTAGCTACTCAGGAGGCTAAGATCTGAGGATCATAGTTCCAAGCCATCTGGAGTAGGAAAAATCATTGAGAATCTTAAAATCATTGAGACTCATCTCCAATTAGCTTTCAAAAAAAAATGTGGAAGTGGTGCTGTGGCTCAAATGGACAGTACTAGCCTTGAGCAAAAGAAGCTCAGGGACAGTGCCCAGGCTCTGAGTTCAAGCCCCATGACAAGAACAAGAAAGGAAAAAAGGAAAGAAAGCCAGAAAGTAAGCAAGCAAGAAAAAGAAAGAAAGAAAGAAAGAAAGAAAGAAAGAAAGAAAGAAAGAAAGAAAGAAAGAAAGAAAGAAAGAAAGAAAGAAAGAAAGGAGGGAAGGAGGGAAGGAGGGACAGAGGGAGGGAGGGAGGGAGGAAGGAAGGAAGGAAGGAAGGAAGGAAGGAAGGAGAGAAGGAAAAAAGAAAGAAATAGAAGAATAGAGAACATATAAAATAAAAAATGAAAGGAATTTGGACATGGTGGTACATGTTTGTTATCTAGAGGCTGAGGCAGGAGATTGTGAGTTGCAGACCAGCCTGGAATGCACAGTGATACCCTGTCTCAAAAGCCCAAAACAAACCACCACCAACATATAAACAAACAAACAAAAAACTACCACTAAAAAAAGTTGGTCTAGGGGCTGGGAAGGTGGCTCAGTTGTAGAGTGCTTGCCTTGCATGCATGAGGCCCTGGGTTCGATTCCTCAGCACCACATAAACAGAAAAGAAAAAGCCGGAAGTGGCGCTGTGGCTCAAGTGTTAGAGCGCTAGCCTTGAGCTGAAGAGCTGAGGGACAGCACCCAGGCCCAGAGTTCAGGCCCCACAACCGGACACCCCCCAAAAAAAAGAAGTTGGTCTAGTTACTTGGAGATAACTCTGGCACAAATCCTCTAAATTCTCTTTTCATACACATACAGCACACAGAGAAACAAACACATAATATATTTTATTATAACCAATAGAATAATATTCTGTACTTCTAATCACAGTCTTTCATTTTATATTTTTGTATCAAGCACATTCTTTTATTATATAAGCACACAACAACTTTTTTTTTTTACTATACATGAACATATGAAAACCACTGGTATTCTATTCCTATAGTCTATATTTCTGTTTTTGTGCTGGTACTATGTTATTATTCCTATAGCTCTTTAGTATAATTTGAAGTCATGAATTGAAACTCTAGAATTGCTCTGGTTATACAGGGTTTTTTGTGCTTCTATACGAATGTTAGGATTTATGTTTCCTATTTCTGTGAAGAATGCCATTGTAATTTTGATGGAGGTTACACTGAATCTAGAGATCACTTCAATAATATAACCATTTTTATAATATCAATTCTATTTATCCATGAACATGGAACATTTTTACATCTTCTAATCTCTTCTTCAACTTCCTGTTTCAATATTTTTGGGTTTTATTGTACAGATCTTTCATTTTCTTGGTTAAATTTATTCCTAGTAATTTTTTTCTTGAAGTTATTATGAACAGAATTGATTTCTTGATTTCTTTAGCATGCTCGTTATTGTTATATAAAAAAAGCTGTTGATTTTTCTACTTTGGTTTTATGTCCTGCTACTTTTCTGTAAGTATTTAAATATTTTTTTTTTGTGGAGCCTATGGGCCTTTTTAACAATAGAATCATATCATCTACCAGAAGGAATAGTTTGACTTCTTTCCTTCTGATTCATAACCCTTTCATCTTTTTCTCTTTCCTTGTTGCTCTGGCTAAGAATTAAGAAGTATATTGAGAGGAGAGTAGGCACCCTTGGCTTGTTCCTGATTTTAGAAAAAATCATTTTTCTCTATTTATTACCATGTTAGCTATAGGTTTTTTGCCATAGTAAGGTATGTTCTTTACTATGTTAAAATATGTTCCTTCTATTCTTAGTTTCTTCAGGGTTTTTATCGTGCAAGGATATTGGATTTTGTCAAGAGCTTTTTCTGTATCTATTGAAATGATCATGAGATTTTTTGGTCCTGTTTGTATTTATTACCGTATGATAGTCATGTGTGTATGTTGCGGCATCTTTGCATCCCTGGAATGAAACAAACTTAATTACAACATATAATTTTTTTAATGTCAAATTTGTTCTTTCAGTATTTTTGTTGAGAATTTCTGCATGTATGTTTGAAGAAAATGGTCTTATAATTTTCTTTTTGGTTATTATCTTATGCTTCTCTGACTTTGGTATTGCAGAATGAGTTTGGTGGTATCTTTCTCTTTCTATTACAAGGAAAAGTCTGAGGACCTTTGATATTAGTTTTTTAAAGGCCTAATAGAACCCAGTAGAGACACATCCAGTCTTGAGCTTTTCTTAATAGGTAGGTTCTATTACTGATTCAATCTCCTTGCTTACCATAAAGCTGCAAAGTTGTTTATATTCTCTTGGGTCAGAGGTAGTATATCATATGTGTCTAGAAATTTGTCCATTCCTTCTAGATTTTCCAATTTATATTAATATAAGTTTTCAAAGTATTCCCTTATGATCTTATGAATTTCATTGGTATTTGTTTTAATGTTACCTGTTTTCCAATGTCTAATTTTATTAATTTGGGCTTTTTCCTTCTTTCTTTAGTCATATTGTTTAAGGGTTTGTCAATCTTGTTTATATTTTCAAAGAAGCAACCATTTGTTTTATTGATTTTTAGTATAGATTTTTTTAGTTTCCCTTTCAGTTATTTCTTCCCTGACATTTCTATTTACCTTCTAGTTTCCATCTTTTACTTTCCATCTTTTACTTTCAACTGGTACTTGAACTCAGAGCCTGGGCTTTATTCACTCAAGGCTGGCACTCTACCACTTCCGGCTTCTTGTTGGTTAATTGGAAACAAGAGTCTCAAAAACTTTACTGCCAGGGCTGCCTTCAGATCACAGCCTTCATTGCTTAGCCCCCAAGTAGATGTAAGCCACAGTGCTGTTTAGTAGCTATTATTGTATTAGGTTTATTCCTGTTTTTCTAAAAACTTAAGAACTATCATTAGGTTATTTATTTTAGATTGCTTTGATTTTTTGATAGGGTCATAGCTCTAAACTTTCCTCTTAGAACTGTCTTTAATATGTCTGATAGGTTGTAGTATGCTGTATTTTCATTTTTATTAGATTCTAGGTATTTTTTAATTTCTTTACTGGCTTCTCCAATGACCCACTAATCATTCAAAAATATATCATGTAATCTCCATGTGTTTGCATAGTTTCTGTACTTTCTCTTGCTATTAATGTCCAAATTTCTTCCATTATTATCTGGTAGATGTAAGAAATTATTTAAGCTTTTTTTTTTATTTGTTAAGACTTGCTTTGTAGCCTAAAGTGTGCCCTGTACGGATAAAATTCCATCAGCTGCTGAGAATTGTGTGTTATATGCAGTTGTTAAATGTACTACTTTGGAGAAAAGAGTTTGGTTCCTCATGTCTGTAGCACAGTTTAACTCTGAGATTTCTTTGTTGATTTTTTTGCAGGTCTAAATGATCTATTTATGAGAGTGGAGTGTTAGAGCTACCCACTGCTGTATTATATCTGCACTTGTCTGTGTCTTTATGTTTATTAGCTGTTTTATGAAACTAGGATCACCAATGTTTGGTGCTTACCAGTTTACAATTATATATCTACTTAATGCTTTCTTCCACTTATTAATACATAGTGACCTTCTTTATCTCTTCTAATTTTTGTTCGAAGAGTAGCTATAAGCTACTCTTGCTTGCTCTGTTTCTACTTGCTTGGTATATGTACAGGACATATACATTTACATGTATATAATACACATACACATGCTCATACAATACATACAAAGAGGCATACACACAAATATACACGTACACATACACACATATGTAACTACAATACACATATATGCACACATATACGTATACATACATATACACATGTAGACATACACATACAAATATATATATATATATATATATATATATATATATACATATGTACGTATCTGTCTGAGTTTTTGCCAGTGAGGTATGTCTTCTGTGAACACAGATAGTGACATCTTGCTGTTCTTTTAATTGGCAAGTTAAGACCATTCCATTTAGAGAAATATTTGCTTATTCTAATAATTTTGGTGGCTTTTTTGTTTATTTGTTTGTTTTTCCTGGTTGAATTGAGTACTGTTGTTGGTTTTTTCTTTCCCCCTCATTCATCTTAGGAGTGTGCTAATTTACTGAGTTAAATGTATTTGATTTTTTCTAATTTTCAATTGTTCTTCTATTCCTCCCATACAATTTATTGTTCCTTGAACTCTTGAGTTTGTGAGAGCTGTATTTCTCCCTCACCTGTGTACGGGATTCTTTTATGTATTTTCTGCAGTACTGGCTTACTGCTCATGAATTGATTTAGTCCACAGAAGCTATTTGTTTCTCTATTGATTTAAAAACATAACTTTGCTAGAAATAGTATAGACAGTTACTTACTCTTAGCACTTGAAATGCATCACGGCATGCTTTCCTGGCTTTGGGGGTTTCTGTTGAGAGATCTGATGATATTCTCATGAATTTGCCTTTGTAAGTAAGTTGGCATTTTTTCTCTTGAAACTTCCAATATTCTTTCTTTGTTATATCATCTTGGCACTTTAACTATGATGTGACGTGGAGAGGCTTTTTTCTGATCATATTTCCTTGAGATTTTACATCCATGTCTTTCCCTAGACTAGATTTGGGGAGTTTTCTTCTATAATTCCATTTAATAGACTTTATTTGACTTTTAATTTATACCTCAATGTCTTCTCCTACTTCTATTTAGGTTTTGTCTCTTGGTCATAGTCCAGCATTCTTGAAAATTTGGGTGAAGCTGGGCATTGGTGCTCACACCTGTAATCCTAGCTACACAGGAGGCTGAGATCTCAGGATCACAGTTCAAAGCCAGACCAGGCAGGAAATTCCATGAGACTCTTATCTCCAATAAACCACCAGAAAACCCAGAAGTGACACTGTGGCTCAAGTGGTAGAGTGCTTGCCTTGAGCTGAAGAGCTGAGGGACAGCTCCTAGGCCCAGTGTTCAAGCCCTACAACCGACAAAAAAAAGAAAGAAAGAAAGAAAGAAAGAAAGAGAGAGAGAGAGAAAGGAAGAAAGAGAGAGAAAGAAAGAAAGAGAGAAAGAAAGAAAGAAAGAAAGAAAGAAAGAAAGAAAGAAAGAAAGAAAAAGAAAAAAGAAAAAAAGGGTGTGTGTGTGGAAAATGTTTTTTTCCCTGTGTCTGAATGTAGTAAATGCCTCAACTTTGTCTTCAATCTTTGATATTTGTTCTTCTGCTTGCTCTAATCTATTGATAATACTTTGCATTGTGTTTTTGATTCATTGAGCTTTTTATTTCCATATTTTTATTTATCTGCTTGTTTCAGAACCCCAGTTTCCATGCTGAATTTCTCACCCATATTGCTGATATTCTCAGTGAAGCATGGAATTGACTTTCTTCAGTTTTCTGTCTGCATGAAAAGGGATCACGTTAAAAGCCTCGTATTTGAATTATTTGATGATTTCAGACATTTCTCTATCTGTACGTTTTAGTATTGAGGAGTTATGGATTTGTGGAGGAATCATATTACCTTACTTTTGCATATGTTTTATTTTTCTAAGTTGTAATTTACTTATCTTTTGGGATAGCTCTCTTCTGATTTATTCAGTGGTCTTAGTGATCAACCTTCGCTTGAGTATTCAATCCTAGTATCGGTTGTAGAGGAGGAAACAAACCACTGTAACAGCAACAATAGTGATCATTATGCTAGATAGACAGACAGACAGACAGTTAGACAGACAGACAGACAGACAGACAGACAGACAGACAGACAGACAGACAGACAGACAGATAGATAGATAGATAGATAGATAGATAGATAGAGAGATAGAGAGATAGAGAGATAGAGAGATAGAGAGATAGATAGATCAATCTATATATACATATATGCATGTATATGGGTGAGCAGGTCAGGTTGGTCAGCTTCAGAGCTATGTTCACTTTAGACGCTTCCCTTCTTTGAATATCTAGTGCCACTATTGCTCACAGAATTGCATCCTGTGAGCTGGATAGGTCCCCAATTGCTTCAGAGAAACTCCCACTATGTGTGCAGGCTGGACAAACGTACAAATGAACAAGCTATGAACTGAGATATGACCTGAAGGAGACCAAGGAAAGCCAGCATTCTGCCTGTAGGTCTGAGCCCCACCCAGTACCTAATTACCCTGTGGGGAATGTGGAGGCTTAGAAAACAGAGCAATCTGCCAGGCCTAGACATAGAATTCTCAGTCCCACTGGCAGCAAACCATGCATAGCAGGGAGTCAACTCCAAGCTTCAAAAAAAGCTGCTGGCGGTGGAGCTCACTGGACACTGATGAAAGTGAACTATACAACTCATGGGTGGAGATAGGAGGAAGGGACTTGGAGAGAGCAAGAGAACAGAAGACACTATACAAAAGGAAATGTACTTATTACCTGATTCATGTAACCCCTCTGTATATCACCTCTATAATAACAATAGAGTAAACTAATTTTTAAAAATCTACTAGTTATCGGACTGGTCTTAGAGCATTTAGCCTGTATCACAGGTGAATTAGATGACATTTTAAAAATAGATTTGTTGTTGAATCCACAGGTGTGAAATCCACAAGTACGAAGGTTTGACTACATTACATTTTTTGAATGTACAATAATTTCTTTATCCCACCACCTATTGTTGGGTGTGGAGTATGTTTTCAGTCTTCCACTATGTCAAAACCTGCTACAGTATCCTCAAGTGGACACACTTTTGTATATCTGTGTCTATATTTTTGGCTCAGAGAGTTTTGAGTCCTTCACATTTCGTTGAAATGCCTCCCCAGTGCAGCTCATGCCCCAAGCTCTGCTGTGGCTCAGGTTTCTTGTCCTTATTCTTTTCCCTTCAGGGCTGGCAAGGCCATGCCCAGGCAGATGCTGAGAGGCAGGACTTCTAGCCAGGGACAGAAGAGATCACCACTTAGATTTAGTTTATTTCTTAGGGTCACAGAGTAGGCATCATTTTCTTCTTTCCCACTGTCATTTTAACACTTAGTGGTAGAGTGTTTACCTAGCATGCATGAAGCCCTGGGTTCATTTCCTCAGTACCACATAAACAGAAAAAGCTGGAAGTGGTGCTACTGCTCAAGTGGTAGAGTGCTAGCCTCGAGCAAAAGAAGCTCAGGGACAGTGCCCAGGCTCTGAGGTCAAGCCCCAGGACTGGCAACAAAGCAAAGCAAAACAAACAAACAAAAAACAACGTGTGGGAGTATTATAGAAAGATCTCTCTGCACTGTGCCTCAGCTGGTAGACCAGGTTTAGAAGATATGCTTTGCCAATCTGGCCATTTTAAAGATTCTTTTCAAATCCTAAAACCTAAAGTTTATCGATATTCAAAATCTTTTCAATCCTGATCATCGAGAGTGCCGTCTACCCACAATGTGTAGATTGGAATACTGAATCCCCAAAGGGCAGAAGCCCAGCTAAGGTCACTTGGGAATAGGGTGACCAGCGGTCTGTTGGCCTGTGACTGTTCCAGTTCTAGTAGTAAAAGTTCCAGGGCCCCAGAAAACTCTCCAGATTGAGTAAGCCTCTAATTCCTCTATAGTACGAGAGTTAGTCCAGAGCACAGGTTCATAAATGCCAGGCTCTCTCCCCACACCTACCCTCTCAGCCCTGCTTCCACCCCTACAGAATAAGAATGACTTGAACTTCTGATTGCTCTTCCAGACCGGAAAATTGAAGCGATACTTCACTGACCTGGAGGCCTTGGCCATGGTCACTGCTGCCTTCTGTCATGACATTGACCACAGAGGCACGAACAACCTCTATCAGATGAAGTGAGTCTTCCACTATTGTTCTCCAGCCTTCTCCCAGCCTCCATCCCCCAATCTTCTCCCAGTCTCCTTCCCCCGGCCTTCTCCTAGCCATGACACCCAGACTGGCCAAGGAAAAGTCTCGCTGTCCACAGTTTCACTTCTCCCCTTAGCATTGGGTCTATGACAGTGGTAGACAGAATCATGACTTCCTAAAGAAATCCACACCTCAAATCCAGATACCTGGGACTACATTGTTTGCTTTTCAAAATGATAGAATGACAGGGTTAATATATTCAGCATGTGTAAGAAACTCAAATGTCTCCACAGTAAGGAAACAAATCGCCTAATCTAAAAGAAACTTTGCAGATGTGATTCAGTTAAAGAGCATGGGTGATAGGGATCATGCAGGTGGCTCCTTGTAGCACAGAGAGACCTAGTGAGAGGAAGTCCAGCGGTGAGAGAGAAGAGAGAGGGTTCTGCTTCTGCCTTTGAAGATGGAGGAAGGGCTCCAATCAAGAAACACAATTGGCCTCTAGAAGCTGGAAATAGCAAGGAAGAGGGCCTCTTCCTTACAGTCTCTAAAAGGAGGACACACTTTATAGTTCTGAACCCCAGAGATATAAGGCAATACATTGTATTGTTTTAAGAAATTGAGTCTGTGGCAATTATAGCAATATCAAGAAATGAATAGATTGAACCCCTTCACGCTCCCCTTTTCCTATTCTACCTGCTGATATATTTAGGTCAAGATATTAATAATGAATAACATTCATTAGTAATGGATAACCTTGTATTGATAGGCTCCCTATGTGGTGTGGTAGGTTGTATAGTGAGCAAAAAAGACAAATGTTTTGACCACATACACCTCATATTCCAATCAGCCTCTGAAGGACAGTTCTTGGACTATGGCCTCACCACAACCTCATAACCTCTCTTTGGTCTGGGTAGGTCAGAAATAGGAGTTATCCCCATGTTACAGCTGGAAAAACTGAGACTCTGCTCAGGCCCCATGGCCTCTGGCCCGTAGAATGTGAATAAACTTAGAATTGGTGCTTCTCTGAGTCTTTATTCTGAGGCTGCTGTAAGGCTGGAAATTATGTTTCGGTCTTATACTGTAGAACCTAAGCACTTGGCACAGTAGCACATAATCTGTGTTATTAACTTAAAAAAAGGAATACATCCATGACTTGTGGTAATTCAGTGACATCCCTTAAGTCTTGAGCATGGAGGAGCAGGGGCTTGTTGATCTTCAGAGCATTACCCAGCACTGGGGTCCACAGATGGCTACAAGTGATCCATCCATCTCTAAAACTGCACCTGGCGGGGTCTGGCTTTTCCTGCCTAAGAGTTCACCATATCCAAGATTCTCCAACGAGTCTAAGGCCAAGAGAGCCTCAAAACCAATTGTGGAGAAAGCAAAAGACAGCATCAGAAACTCGGAGCCTAGGCCTCATTTCCCATCACCTCACTGTGTGACCTGAGGTGAAACACTTCTCATTCCTGGACTTTAATTTCTGCCTGCAGAATTAGGATGAGGCAAGGCTGGATCACGTGTCTTAATGCTCATCTTGGCACTATCCATTCATCCATGCTGATTCTCTCTCTCTCTCTCTCTCTCTCTCTCTCTCTCTCTCTCTCTCTCTCTCTCTCTCTCTCTCTCTCTCTCTCTTTTCTGTCTCTCCATATCTCCCTTCTATTTCTCTCTGTTTCTGTTTCTCTTTCCCTCTCTCTCTCCCTCTCTCTCCCTCTCCCCCCTCTCTCTGTCTCTGTCTCTGTCTCTGTCTGTCTGTCTGTCTGTCTGTCTGTCTGTCTGTCTGTCTGTCTGTCTGTCTCTCTCTCTCTCTCTCTCTCTCTCTCTCTCTCTCTCTCTCTCTCTCTCTCTCTCTCTCTCTCTCTCTCTCTCTCTCACAGATCCCAAAATCCACTGGCCAAACTCCATGGATCCTCCATCTTGGAAAGACACCATTTGGAATTTGGCAAAACACTGCTGAGAGATGAGGTAAGACAAGGCCTATTTCATAAGAAGCCTGGATGTATCCAGGCAACCTTCTTCCCATTGACCTGGGCTTCCATCTAGGACAGCCACTGTAGATGGGTGGTTGTACTGCCAGCATTATTTCTCACATCTGTCCTCTGATTTTTTTTTCCCCTTTAGAGCCTGAATATCTTTCAAAACCTCAATCGCCGTCAGCATGAGCATGCAATCCACATGATGGACATTGCTATCATTGCCACTGACCTTGCTCTATATTTCAAGTTGGTATTTCATCTCATTTTCATAAGCAGAATAACAACAAGGATAAGAACAACAAATGTCATAGTTTTGATGGTTGTTGTGTACCAGGCCCAAAGCTACAGCCCTTCGCATTAGATGTTATTACTCCCATTCCATAAAGAAACTAATATCACAGTGCAGACTTTGGGCTAGGGCTTCACTCTCAGGCCATGATGATTTTAACCTTGTTTGACTTTGTTAACTAATTATGTTAGTTTAATAAGCCCTCACCTGAAACGTTAGCCATTGTTAGCTCAGGTGTTGCCTTGCTGCAATATGTGTTCCCCTAACAAACTGGCATGTTTTACAGGAAGAGAACCATGTTCCAGAAGATCGTGGACCAGTCAAAGACCTATGAGAGTGAACAGGAATGGACTCAGTACATGATGCTCGAGCAGACGCGGAAGGAAATCGTTATGTGAGTCGAAGCAGGGCTAAACCCTGACCCCTATCAGCCAAGGCAGAGGCGGGAGGCTGCACTGACAGCTCTTGCTGTTCTCCACAGAGCTCTGGGACACTTGCCATTTTGGAGATTTCTCATGTATGAAAAAATACAGTCATTATAAACAAAGCCCAAACCAAACCCAAGTTGCATGCATGCACACACACACACTTTTAATCTTTTTTATCACTAAAACCATGACAATATATTATTGTGTAATGTCATTGTAATATTTTGTATCAGTACAATGTAATATACAATAATTTCAATCATAAAATTTAGAAATATAAAATTTAGAGTACAGTGGGTAAAGTGAGGTTTCACTTTCAAGTTTTTATTAAAACAAACATTATACTGTTGTATACTGAGTGATAGCTACATCACTTAAAATAGGTAGACTTAACTTTTCGGTATTCCTTTATATATGGAAATATATAGTTGGTGTTCACAAGTTAGTTGTATAATGGAAATGACACTCATGGGGCATACAAAGCTGGCAATGGGTCTGTAATGAAACTCTCATTTACTTTCCTGGTAAGTCTTTGCGGTGAACTCAATGTGCTTCTGTGAATCACCTCAGTTGCTGAGGTGAGAAGTTTGAATGTGAGACTCTTCGAGAGTGTATGATGGGTCCCGGGGGAGTTCATGGCCAGGATCAGGTTCTCCAGGAAAGATAAGGCCCGACTCAGTTCCCAAGGAAGCGTTTGATTGCTTGTTTGTCCTTCTGTGAGAATGGGATGCGATTAAATCACAAGTGTTGCAAATATCTGCAAAAGAGAAGAGGTTCCAGCTGGGATGGGGGGGTGAGGACAAATGGCCAGCTGCTCCTCCTTCATCCCTGCAGCTGTCCAATCAGGCCTCCTGGGAAGTCTTCTGATCCTGGGGAGCATTGCAGCCCATTCTTACTGAGTCAGTGCACACTGGGGCTGTGGCTGCTCCCAAGCACACCAGAAGCTGCCCCTCTGGACATTTCAAAAGGACATAGCAGAATTAAATAGGTGGAAAGAACACACTGGTCTTGGATGAGGAGCCTTAAGATTAGAAAGTTATTTATCCTCCCATATTCATTATTCATTTAAATTAATTTCAAGAAAAATACCTACTTTATTTTGGGAGGAGTTAGGGGGCCAGTTCCAAAATTTTAATCAGAAATAAGTGTGCAAGGATAACCAGAACATTCTGAAGTAGAGACATTAAAACAAACACAGTTTTGCCAGGTGCTGATGGCTCATGCCTCTACTACTATTCAGAGGAGGCTGAGATCTGAGGATCAGGGCTGGAAGCCAGCCAGGGCAAGAAAGTCCAACTAACTACCAGAAAGCCGGAAGTGGTGCTATGGCTCAAGTGGTAGAGAGTTGGCGCTGAGCACAAAGAGGCTCAGGGACAGTGCCCAGGCCCTGAGTTCAAGCCCCACAACTAAACTAAAATAAAATAAACACAGTTCAATCCCAGGCCCAAATAAGTGTAAGTAGATTTTTACACCTGTAGGGAAAGGTATGTATTCATAAATGGTGTTAGAACAATAGGGTAGCCACAAAGTTAGATCCAAATAATAATTCCATATGAATCAAGATTTTTAAAATAGCGAGGTGGGAGGAAACAATGGTAGAATTTAAAGGAATAGTTTCATAATGACTTTTTCTATGTATAACTTTAAATTTATTATAAAAGAGGTAGCTAAAGTTGTCTACACAAAAAGAATTTCAGTACAACATACAAATTCAAAGTTAAAAGTTAGAATGAAGGTTCTGAAAAACGTTGTAACACTGTTGATGATGGTGAAAGAGTTAATTTCCTCAGTGAAGTGCTAATAACAATTCAAGATAAAGACCAACCTAATAGAAGATGTGCAAAAGGCACAGACAGACATTTCCTACGAAAGGAATTATAGTAGCATGAAAACAAATGAAAAAAAGATGACTTTACTAATATTAAGAGAACTACAAACTAGAATGACAATGAGATGTGACTTTTTACCCTTCCTGGCAAAGGCAGGAAGAATAAGACCAGAGTGAGGGGGACCCCTTCTTTTCTTTACTATCAAAACAAAAGGGAAAAAAGAAGAGGAAAAAGAAAAGATAAGGTAGAGCCAGGCACTGGTGGCTCACTCCTGTAATCCTAACTACTTAAGAGGCTGAGCTCTGAGGATCTCACTTGGAAGTCAGACTAGGCAAGAAAACCTATGAGGATTAATTAATCAGCAATTAACCAGCAAAAGGGTGGAAAGAGAACTGTGGCTCAAGTGGCAGAGAAGTAAACTTGAGCAACAAGTTCATGGACAGCACCTGGCCCTGAGTTCCAACAGGCTTATTTGAATTGAAAAATAATGTCAGCTAGTTTCTGAGGGAAACAATCCTATTTGGGCTGTTCCTGCTGACAGTGAAGGCCTGGCATTTCCAGTGATTTTACACAGCAAACATTTACATAAATCAAATGAGTTAATCTGCAGCTTCAAAGTTTCAATGAACATATAATTGAAACCCATTATAAGCTAAAAGCATTTTTACAAAACACACTGCAAAGATACATTAAATTAATAATGTTTTAATTTACCCATCATTCTCAGGATCTTGGGTTAACTTAAGTACTACATAGAAAATGTCAGAGGCGTAATTAATACTCATGTGACAAGTCTTGGTTAAATCTTAATGGTATGCTTCCCAGATGGGAAGAAGGGAAGCATTCTAGTGTTTGTTTTCAATGAAATGGAAGGAGAATTGAATTGTCAGCTGAGAGATCATTCAGCATAATGATCACAGCATGATTTTGAACAGTTAACTTGGAAGAATTTGACTAATTGAGTGACACGGTTGTAATTCAACTCTTTCTGTTTTCAAGGTCTCTAAATACTTGCATTTATAAAAATGAAAGATGGGTATAAAATAAGTGCTGGTTCTAGTTTAACCTACCATGTAAAAAATTCACTCAGTAACTGATTTGTTTTCTTTTTCGTATGTGTGTGTGTGTGTGTGTGTGTGTGTGTGTGTGTGTGTGTGTGTGTGTGAGCACATGCGCACACGTGTGTGGTAGGACTAGATATTAAACTCAGGTCTTCAAGCTTGTTAGTCTGGCACCTTACCACTAGAGCTATGCTTCCAGTCCTCATTAACTAACCTTTCAAAAATAAAAATAAAGGGCTGGGATGTGGTTCAAACGGTAGATATTTACCTTGCAAATGCAAGGCCCTGACTTCAAACTCTAGTACCACAGAAAATAAATGAATTTCAAAACTCAAGTTACTTTGAGTATTTAATAAGTACTTGTAAAGGTAAGGGATATATTTTGTTGTTTAGGTTAATTGTATAATCATTTAATCCAAAAGAAAAATATTCAACACTTGGAGACTTATAGTCAAAGGAGAAAATCTTATATTATTTCAGTTAATAAACAGTATGAACAGGTGGCCAATGAAAGACTTGGAAGCATGTATATCTACTTACACATATACAGATACATATACACATATGTACATGTACATATATATAATGTTACAATAAAATTCTTAGGGGAAATCAAGTAGAAATACAAGTTTAAGGAGAAAACCTTATTCATATGTCTTAAATTCAGATTGGTATGCATTTGTTATGCTCTTTAGATTCCTCTAGTTTTAAAGAATGAACAACTTATTTTAGTTTTGATAATTATGATTCACTGTACACTAGATCCTTCAAAAACATTTAGACCTTTACTGAAAGTTTAAGCTGTTATCTTAAGATTATCCTCTTATCCTAAAACTGCTGAATATGTGTTATTTGGCACCTCTTAATCTGTAGCCAGCATACAAAAAAATGTTCTTGGCACCGGTCCTTCCAACATCTTCCAGCTGTCATCTAGCCTTGGGGCTGGGAGTTGCTGGAAGTTCTCATAGGACACGGCCTTTCTTTTCCTGTCTACCTCTGTAAAGGCTCAAAAGACCCTTTTTACTTCAGAGATCTGGTTTCTATAGAGTTTTGATTTAACATGAAGAAATCCAGCACTCCTTTCTGGGCTTTCACTAGAGTAGTTAGGCCTGTGAGCTTCCTGAGGTCAGAGGCTCACACCTTATCCCTCAACTTGAGCCATGTCTTGAGCCAAATCACTTGTGTTAGCTTCCTGCCCAGCTGTTTCTTGGGTCCCATACTTGGCTGTATTTGCTCTAGGGTCAGAATGTCATGCTGACTACAACAAGGCGTGACTATTCACTCCTGGACATCTCTAAAGGCCAGCTTGCTTGTCACCTTTTCTTTTCTTTCTTCCATTCTTCCTTTCTTCTTTCCTTCCCTCCCTTCATTCCCTCCTTTTGTTTTTTGTTTTTTGGAGGGGGAAGTACTGAAGTCCAATTTCCATTCTTGATAGTAGTCAAACCTGGAGTTGGAAGCACTCATGGACCCTCAGTATGAGTATTCCTGGATACAGTTTTCAATGATTGGGAAAAATAAACCAAAAGAAGAATATCATTTGATGACAAAGGAAAATGATCAGAAATGAAAACTTCTTATACAGATAATTTGTTATATGGAAGGCTGCTTTTCACTTACACTATGGACTCTTAGAACTTTTTCTTTCATGGTGCCCTCCTCCATAAAAGTTAACAAGTAAGCCAGGCAGTGGTGTCTTGTGCCTGTATTCCTAGCTACTCAGGAAACTGAGATCAAAGGAGTGACCTCACTCGACCCAGGAAAGAGATCCTTGAGACTCTTATCTCCAGTCAATCAGCAAAAAACCAGAGAGCTTGAGAAAAAAAGCCAAGTGAAAATGTGATGCCCTGAGTTCAAGCTCCAGTACCAGCACAAACAAATGCGAAGAGGTATTGTGGAGCCTGGTATTCTGCTTAGTGGATAAGTCAGCCTCTGTTGCTTAGGGTGTACAATTGCCCTGGCATCACAGACTGAGCTGAATAGACACCACAGAGACCACAGGCCTGTAGAACCTACCATGTTTATAACCTGGCTCTTTGTGGAAAAGTATCCCAATTCTTGGTGTAGAATTTTACATAGAACAAAAATGAGAACCCAGCTAGGCATTGATGTCTCATGCATATAATCCTAGATTCTCAGGAGGCTGATCAAATTCAAGTTCAGCTCAGGCAAGAAAGTCTGTGAACCTCATATATCCAGTTAACGAGCAAAAAGCCAGAAGTGGAGGTATGGCTCAAATGGTAGAGCATCAAATCCTCAAGTGAAAAAGCTAAGCAAGATGTGAGGTCCTGAGTTCAGTCCCAGTGTGTGCCCATGCATGCACATGCATGCACGCACATGCGCTTCACACACACACACACACACACACACACACACACACACACACACACACACACACACACAAATGGGAACCCAAGAGACACAATGACTTACCTAGAGAAACCCAGCAGGACTGACACCCAAACTACAGAATTCCCTCGGGCATACCCGTCATGGTGGCCAGGCTCCCAGGGCAGGTCTGAGCCAGCATCCTGCAGGGCTTGGATGATGGAGATCATTTCCTTGCCAGTCAGCCAGGGAGCAGGAAGAAGTGCACTGGATTTCATAGCAGAGCTCAGGAAAAACTTTTGTTCTTGGGGATGAACCAAGGGCTCAGTTGACCTGAGCTAACCAAGCTCTCATCCCAAAGACCCTGGAGGGCGATCCAAGTAAAATGAGGACAAGTTGAAAACAATAGCTGCTCTGACAAAAATCATCCGTGTGCTTCTCACAACCCCAAGAGGGTTTTATTATATCACATACCATATGAAATTGCTGAATTTCACCTCTCTTTGACCCACAAAACCAACATTTCATAAGATCTAATCTAATAGAACTGTCTCATTTTACAAACAATCAGAAGCTGAAAGATGTATTTTGCTTTCTTTGGACAATAGTAAGTCAGGACAAGACAGAAGACCCTATTCAGTTGAGCTCTGTGATTCACAGCCTTGCATGGAATTGTATGCTCTTCTCCCATTAATCCCCAGTCCTTCCTCTTGGTGAGTTTCATCCGTTGACAGGATGAGCTTTGAGTTTCTGAACCACCAGTGTCTCCCTGGCCTCCTCTTGCTCTCTTCTACATCATAATCTTACCCTTCTGTCCTCTTTGCCATCCCAATGTGATGTTTCCTCATCATCTGTCTTCTGCATGTTTCAGTTTTGTTTTTTTTTTTGGGTCCGGTCATGGGGCCTGAACTCTGGGCCTGGGCGCTGTCCCTCAGCTCTTCAGCTCAAGGCTAGCGCTCTACCACTTGAGCCACAGCGCCACTTCCGGCTTTTTTGTTTTTGCTTATGTGATGCTGAGGAATCGAACCCAGGGCCTCAGGCATGCAAGGCAAGCGCTCTACCACTGAGCCACCTTCCCAGCCCCCTGCATGTTTCAGTTTTTGAATGTGGCAGGCGTTAGGGCTTCAGTGCCAGTGTTCTCACTGCCTGGATGTGTTTTCTTCTCTCTCTCACACACTCTTTCTCTCTTTATTTTTTTTTTTATCAAGTTAATGGCTATGTATCCTATAGTTGTCAACTCAAAGGACACTTCCTCCCTGATTTCCTAATCCACCTTCTATTATCTCCATAAATGCAACTCCCTTTCCCAGAGAAGTGTTTGCTCACACATTTATATTTGTGGTATAAATGTACACATCCCCAGCATATCTTCACACTCACCAAGCATGGCATCTGACATAGCTTTGTGTGCAAGCTGGATAGAGGGATGTTCTCTGCAATATATTTCCTGGATAGTCTCGTTCCCAGCAGTCTCCACTGTTCCTCAGCATGGCTTCGTCTTCTGCCCCCTCTTGGAGTATGTTTTAGCTTAAGCTGCCTTAAAAAAAAATCTTGCCACCAAAGACAGTCATTGGTGACTCATGCCTGTAATTCCAGCTACTGAGGAGGATGAGATCTGAGGATCACAGCTCGAAAGCCAGCCTGGGCAGGAAAGTCCATGAGACTCTTATCTCCCATTAACCACCAGAAAAGTAGAAGTGGTGCTGTGGCTCAAAGTGGTAGAGTGCAAAAAAGCTCAGGGACAGTGCCCAGGCCTTGAGTTCAAACCCCATAACTGACAAAAAAAAAAAAAAGCCTACCAGGGGCTGGGAAGGTGGCTCAGTGGTAGAGCACTTGCCTTGCATGCTCGAGGCTCTGGGTTCGATTCCTCAGCACCACATAAGAAAAAAGCCAGAAGTGGCCCTGGGGCTCAAGTGGTAGAGTGCTAGCCTTGAGCTGAAGAGCTGGGGGACAGCGCCCAGGCCCAGAGTTCAGGCCTCACTACTGGACCTCCCCCCCCAAAAAAAAAGCCTACCTCTGAGCCAAGCGCCAGTGGTTTACAATGACAGTACTATACAATGACAATCCTAGCTACTTGAGAGGCTGAAAATGGAAGTATTCTAGTTCAAGGCTAACTCCAGCAGAAACACTCTCAAGATCCCTTCCCAACCTACAGAGGGTATGGTGGTACACACCTGTCACCCCAAGCTGTGTGGGTATGTGGAGCCTGAGATCGGGAGGACCAAAGTTCTAAATCAGAAAAGTCTAAAGACTCTGTCTCTACAGAAGAAAGCTATACCCAGGGACACTCATCTGTGATCCCAGCAAGGACAAAAAGCCTGGGATTAAAGGGGAGCACCACCATACCAAACATCGGTTTCACTTAAATCTCATCATACATTTGTAGGTCCCTCTCTCTGGTCTAGTTTTGTGCCTGAGGCTCTAAGCTGGCTAATACAGGTACACGCACATACATGCACACACACACGTATACAAAATCTCCGTCCATAAAACATTTGGGTGTGTTTCCCCAATCTCTGGACATGTTTCCCATGTGACCCTCCAACCAAGGAAAACAAACACCCAGCTCTCCCCGGGAGCCACAGAGATGGACCGTGGCCCATCCCGGGAAGCCAGGGATGTATATGCTCACTGAGTATTTATTTGCCCAAAGCATTTGCTATCACATCACCCTTCACATCAAGCGTAAGGCTTTATATAAAGCTTTATATAGAGCTAAAGGAGCTACTATAAACATATGCATTCCTGAAACCTTATCTTCTTCAAAGGATTATATACTGTGTAAAAATTTATACCACTGAACATTTTATTTGAACTTAATCTTCTGTGAGTGAACAGTTTATGTACAACTATATACCCTCTTATTTTATAATGATGAAATCATGCAAGCAGCAGATTAGGTTCTGAGTCCCAGCATTCTCCAAATGCTCTGCTCCCCAGTGCCCACCCAGCTGTTTCCCCAAGCCAGATTTCCTCCACCTCCTAAGCTCTCTTGGCTTAGCGATTGTTGCTGGCCTGCCCTGCTGCTCAAACCCTAGGGCATCTACCAGGAAAGGCATCTACCCTCCTCCTGTCCCTCTGTGTTGGGTACCTTCCTGCGCATGCTCCCAGCCTGCTTTCTGCAGCACCGCTCTGAGGAGGGACTGCTCAGAACTTGTCACCTTTCCTGTTTCTGCAGGTTCCTAGTGTTGGATTTGTCACATCACCCTGGATGACAGTCCCCAAATATGCCTCTTAAACCTCCCAAGCTCCCTTCGCTAGCTCCAATTCTTTGTCATTGTCCCCAACCTTTCTGTTTCATCCTATACCTACCTGTGAGAGATACCTATCTTGGTTTCCTATCAGTGAAACTCCTTTGGAGGGTTTCTCTCTGAATCTTCCCCCCCTTCCCTCCATTCTGTCCTCTGTCCTTCATCCACAGCCTCCTCATGCAGCCCAATCAATCACACTGCTTATTACACCTTGTGTTTTCAACAAGGCCCAGGCCTCCATGGAGTAAATGAAGCTCTTTCAGAGGGAGTCAAAGATCTTTGTTAGTGCCATGGTGTATGGCCCTCCAAGCACACTGTTTATCTGTAGAATCAGAAAAAGAAAATTTTCGGTGGATTAATTAGAGGAAAAGAAATGTCTAAAAAGGCTCTTCGGCAGTTGGAATAGAGGGCAATAGTGAGAGAAAGGTTGGGAGACATTGCTCTAAACTAGATCAGAGAGGAGGGACTACAAGTATGTGATACAATTTAAATGAAATGGATGGTTTGGCATGGTGTTTCTCTCTGGAATCCCAGTGGCTCCGGAGGTATAGGTAGGGGGATCTTGGTCTGAGGTTGGCCTGCAAGCCAAAATCTGAGGCTCTATCCAAAAATAACTAAAGCCCAAAGGGCTGCCTAGCAAGTAGGAGGCCCTGAGTTCAAATCCCAGTACTACCAAAATATACATGCATACATACATACGTTACATACATAAGTAAACTTAATTGATAATTATCACTTGATGCCTTGATCAGTGCCTGGAAGATAATAACTACCTGATGTGTGTTTATTGTATAAATACCAAGATTATTACATAATTCATTTATTCTCACACCCGTTCTGAAGGAAGTACTGTTCCCATTGCAGTCAGAGAAAAGGAGATTTTGAGAGGATGGATTAGTGCCCAATTGAAACAGAGGCAGGATTTAACTAACCTCTGACCTCAAACCCCACAAACAATGGGGAAGTGAGCTCTTTCTTCACAATGGGATAAAGTCACCCCCTCATGGGGAAGAGAAAGGAGAGAGCCACAGAATTGACTGGTGTGTGTTGCTTTCAACATCCCTGGACTGAGAAAGGCCATTTCCTGTGTCTCCAGGGCCATGATGATGACCGCCTGTGATCTCTCAGCCATCACCAAGCCCTGGGAGGTGCAGAGCAAGGTATGGACTCCTCCATGGCCAGGAGGAGGGGACCCCAGGATTGCCCAGGGCAGGTCATGAGGCTGCCCCAAACTGCAGGGACATGGAAATTATTTGGTCTCTTCAGTGAGGAGGAATGGGGGTGGGTTTATCATTTTGACCAGGGGAAGGACTGGGACTGTGTGTTTATTTTGGGGTCTATCTGCTGCAGGTAGCTCTGCTGGTAGCTGCTGAATTCTGGGAGCAAGGCGACCTGGAACGCACAGTGCTGCAGCAGAATCCTATTGTGAGTTGACTGGGGACAAAGAAGGGGGTGTGCAGAAGGGGTAGGCAGGGGTTACCCTGTTCACAGGGGTGTGTGAACCTACTTACCATAAGGATGACTTCTCCCCTAGTGTAAAGACCAAACTTAACCTCATTCCTTAGGTGAGAGATGCAACTTTATAGTTAGAAATAGCCAAGGTTAGAGATGCAACTTCTAAAGGCCCCCTCCCCCCTCTGGCCCTGCCCACCAGATCTGGGAGGGGCAGCAGTGGGTCCCTGGGCTCTTAAGGATGCAGAGTTTGAGAGTAGACACTAAAAGTTAGGTTGCTCTTGTACTTCTGGAAGTTTCTTTATTTTTTATTATTTTTATTTTTGGACTGGTACTGGGGCTTGAACTCAGAGCCTGGGCATTATTCCTTAGCTTTTGCTGAAGGCTGGCCCTCTACCACTTGAGACACTTCCGGCTTTTTGGCGACTAATTGGAGATAAGAGTGTCATGGACTTTCCTGACTGGGCTGTCTTTGAACCTCAGTCCTCAGATCTCAGCCTCTTGAGTAGCAAGGATTACAGTCATGCGCCACCACTTCCTGGGTGGAAGTTTATTTCAAATAAAACCCCAACATTGCCATTTCTTCTATTAATACTTTAAGCCATGTTTCTAAGAGACATATATCCACAATACCAATAACCACAAACAAACAGATAACCACAATACCATCATCATACTCAGAAAATTAGTGATGTTACTTTAATAGTTGAACATTTAATAAATAGTTGAATATTTCATCAATAGTGACGTTACTTTAATTAATCCCCAGTCTGCTCATTGTCCCTGACAGAGAAGGATAAAGGACACACTGCCTCCAACAATTATGTCTGTTAATTAAGTCTCTTTGAATCAGTACAGATCTCCAGGCCTTTTGTTTTGTTTGGGGTGTGCCATTTATTTGTTGAAGACAGTGGGTCTTTTGTTGTGTAGAGCCTCCCACGTTCTTCTGTTCCCATATTTCCTACAAATTGCACTTCAGATTTGGAAGCTTGGAATATTTACTTCTAATTTTTTCTTTCCCCTTTCCTTCCTTCCCTCTCTCCCCATACCCCCCTTAGCAAGAATGTGATGGGACCCTCTTAATGCCCACTACAGTGAACTTTTTCTCTCCCTAACAGCCGATGATGGACAGAAACAAGGCAGATGAGCTCCCTAAACTGCAAGTTGGCTTCATTGACTTCGTCTGCACCTTTGTCTATAAGGTAGGCCCATGGCTTCCTCAGTCCCAAAGAGATGCCCTTCATAAGCCGGGGTTCCCCAAGAAGCAACCTCGGCCCCAGACTCCGGCCACCACCAGGGCCCCAGGACCAGGTGGCCCTGTCCAGGATGCCAGCCTCTAAAGAGACACTAGCCTGACAGAAGGAGTAGTGAGAGGGGAGAGATGTGGACAACTCACAGGGGTCCAGCCTAAGCCGGTGGGGAAGAGCTTCCTCTAGGAAGTGAGGGGAAGGGAGGGGAGGAGAGATGCTGGGAGGGAAAGGGAAGTGAGAGGAGAGGAAGTAAGGGCTCTGCCAGGGCCTCAGGGGAAGCAGGGAGGAGAGGAGGCCAAGCTCCACGTGAGGGGAGCAGCCCATGTGAAGCTGTGGGGAGCTGGGAGCTGAGACTTGGGGTTGTGGGGGCTCAGAAGAGTGGGGGGAAGAGGCTCTAAGCAGAAGATATGGGAATTGTGTGGGTTGGAGGAAGCTCATTCCAGTGCCCAGCATTTCGGACTGGGCTGCACCTTGAACCTGGAGACTAGGGCATGACCCCTGCTATCTATCTGTCTGTCTGTCTGCCTGCCTGCCTGTCTATCATCTGTCTGTCTGTCACATTTCGATCATCTAACTATCATCTATCATCTACATACCTATCTATCATCTATCTATCTGTCATCTGTCCACTATCAATCTATCTTATAGCTATCATCTGTCACTTATTTATCACTTAACAATCTTTTGGGGCCACTAATTCTCTTGACACTGACCTACCATTTATCTATCAACAATCTATCTGGTTTCAGGAATTCTCCCGCTTCCATGAGGAGATCACCCCCATGCTGGACGGGATCACCAACAACCGCAAGGAGTGGAAGGCACTGGCGGATGAGTACGAGGCCAAGATGAAGGCGCTGGAGGAGGAGAAGCAGAAGAAGCAGGGGGCCCAGCTAGGTAGGCAAAGGGGGACCAAGCCCCATTCACGCCCACCCATTGAGCACCCAGGGTGTCTGGGCCTGGAGCTGCATCCCATTCTGTGAAGCAGGGTGCTGAGGCTGGCAGAGGAGACAGATAGGGCCCAGTCTCACAGCCAATCAGTGAGTGGCAGAGCCTGGTTACCCAGCTGAAGCTGAGGGAGACAGCAGGCCACCGAGCCAGCGATTCCCCCTGGACACAGATCACTGATACTCAGGCTGCCCCACACGTGCATCCCTGGGCAGAGGAGGAAAACAGGAATTCTCTCCTGAAAGGAAGCCATGATTGAAGCCTTCTGATAACTTGATTCCTGTCTCTATCACGAGCTTCTGCTTGTAAGCTATCAATGACAGAGAGCCTACCCACACCACACCCTCATGCCACATGGCTGTCTTCATGGCTGGGCATTGGTGGCTCACACCTATAACCCTAACTACTCAAAAGGCCGGGAAGTGAGGATTGTGGGTTGAAATCAACTCAGGTAGAAAAGTCTGCAAGACGCTGATCTCCTATTAACCAGAAAAAGGCCAGAAAGGAAGGTGTAGCTCAAATGGTAGCGCTCCATTGAGTGAAGAAGCCATTTGAGGTTGTGAGGCCCTGAGTTCAGGCTCCAATACTGGCACACAAGAAAAAAGGAAAGAAAGACAGATTTTCCTGAAGCTTAAATTGCTTTACCTTGCACATTTCTCGGGCATGCCCCACATTGGCAGGTGCCCATTTAGAACCACCTCACGCTGCCCAGAGCACAGCAGACATGGGCGTGGACATGAGAGTGTCCACATGAGAGCCACGTGGGAGGAGGGCGATGTGCAGAGGAGGCAGCAGAATAGGGCAGGGACCAGCGGCCACGTCCTGTAGGAGCCAGGGGAAGAAATGGATTTGGCTGCTGCAGCCCTGCTCCAGCCCTGTGCCCAGCTCTACTATCACTTCCCTCCCAACCCGTGCTTCCTTCAGTTGTTCTTTCCAGTTGCCTTTGTCTTCTGATCAGCAGCAGGTTTGCGCAAACTTGTGGCCCATGTTTCTTTTTCTTTTCTTTTCTTTTTGGTCCGGTCGTGGGGCCTAAACTCTGGGCCTGGGCGCTGTCCCTCAGCTCTTCAGCTCAAGGCTAGCGCTCTACCACTTGAGCCACAGCACCACTTCTGGCTTTTTTCTTTTTGCTTATGTGGTGCTGAGGAATCGAACCCAGGGACTCATGCATGCAAGGCAAGTGCTCTACCACTGAGCCACCTTCCCAGCCCCCCGTGTTTCTTTTCTTAAATCTTTTATTCTTTTTTTTTTTTAAAGTGGGGCTGAGAATTGAACCTAGGGTTTTGTACATGCTAGGCAAGAATTTTACCACTGAGCTACACCCTTAGACCGTGTGTGTGTGTGTGTGTGTGTGTGTGTGTGTGTGTGTGTATGCACGCACACACGCATGCGTATACACGCATGTCCACGTGTTCCAGTACTGGAACTTGGATTCAAAGCATGGTGCTCTCACAATTCCACTATGGCTTTTTGCTGGTTAATTAGAGATAAGAGTCTCAAATACTTTCCTACTTGGACTGGCTTCAAATCATGATCCTCAGTAGCTAACTTATAGGAATGAGCCATCAGTCTCCGACTATATGCATTTTTCTTTAAAACATAAGTTGGCTGTCCACATTTCAATACTGGACTTTATTTTAATTTAAATATGCAGGTTCCTAGCTTTTCTCTTTTTTTTTTCATTGTGAAAATACCATACAGAGGGGTTACAATTACATGGGCAAGGTAACGAGTACATTTCTTATCAAGCATTGTTGCCTCCTCTTTGTTTCCCCTTCCCATCCCCTCCCATCTCCCCCCACCCCCACCCCATCTAGCTTTTCTCTTTCAGACTGGCCAGTCTTGTGTTTCTGAGCACCCAGTGACCAGAGCCTTCCTTGGATGGCACAAGGCTCTCTACCTTGTTATTGTTTGCCACCACTCCCTGTGTCTTCCTAACATCAGTGTCAGGGCTGGCTGCCATTTGTCATCCTGGGCTGCCAACTTTTCTTAGAGAAGGGAGCCTCTAATTCTCCTAACGCCTGCTTTGCCTTCTGCATGGGTGGTTATTTGTTGGTCTCCACAAGCCTTTAAACTTGGCCCAAACCAATCACAGGGGAGTGGACTGCAGCCTCTTACCGGCTATGTTGTCTTTCCTGTTTGATTGCAGCCACATCTGGAGACCAGCCCAGCGGGAACCCTGCGCCAGGGGGCGCTCCTGCATCGAAGTCCTGCTGTGTCCAGTGAGGCCGGGTGCTGCAGTCAGAGGGCAGCGCTGTGCCAGGGCGCGTTGCTCAGACCAGCGGAGAACCTCACACCTTCTCAAGAAGCAAAGGGCTCATCGCAGGAGTTAAGAACTGGCGGAGAATTAGCCAACATGTCATTTAGTGATTATAGCTTTCGGTTTTTAGACTTAAACGCAGTCTATTGAAGCTGAGGGCTGGTGGCTCCTGCCTGTAATCCTAGTTACTCAGGAGGCTGAGATGTAGGACTGAGGTTTGAAGCCAGCCCAGGCAGGAAAGTCAGACTAGAGGTAGGATTCAAGTATATGCTAGCTGACCAAGTGCAAAGACCTGAGTTCAAGCCCCCAAACTGTGACACACAAAATCTGTATCTTTAAAGGGAGTAGTGGGGCCTTCAGGGCCTTCCTCAATTGCAAGGTTCTTTTTGCATTTCCCACAGGGATCTACACCCATGAAGCAACTCAGGCAAGGTGGGAAGACCTAGCCATCTTGCTCAATATGAGACAACTGTCTGAGGCCATTCTAGTGCCATTATAGGCCTCCTGTGGGGTCCTAGCCATATCAAGGCCCATGACATAGCTGCCCCTCATGTCCACTCCCACGAATTCTCCTGCTCTCCCCAGGTCTGTCCATCCTGCAGACAGAATCCGCTGGTGATGCCAGCCCAGAACCCACTTTCTCCATGGTCACAAATATGTCTTTAAGAGGTGATTTGCCTGAATTTAGTCCTAACAAGTTTCCCACATTGAGTCTAGCTGTTATATTTCTGTTTTGCCCTATATAGTACTGGGGATCCAACTCAGGGCCTTGAACTTGTTAGGCAAGTACTCTACTACTTAACTCACAACCCCAGCCTTTTGCTTTTAGTTTGCATATTAAATACAGTCTTGAGCTAACTTTGTCTGAGTTGGTCTTGAATCATGATCCTCCTACCTCCACCTCCTGAGTAGCTAGGAATACAGGCATGATGTTTCAGTCTTTGCCTGTTTGTTTTCTTTCAGTAAGATATAATATATATATTTGAGTTCAAGCCCTGGTACTGATAACACACACACACACACACACACACACACACACACACACACACACACACATTTTTGTGATACTGGGGTTTGAACTCAGGGCCTCACACTTACTTGGCTTGCTTGCTCAGTTGGCACTCTACCACTTAAGCCATGTCTATCATTCTACCACTTGAGCCACAGCTATTCTTCCAGCTTTTTTTTGTGCTTAATTGGAGATAAGAATTTCACAAACCTTCTTGCCCCTAGTGGCTTTGAACTATAATCCTCAGATCTCAATCTCTTGAGTAGCTAGGATTAGAAGCATGAGCCACCAGCACCTTGCTTTGCTGGTTATTTAAACATGGAATCTCACAGACTTTTCCACCTTGTATGGCTATGAACCTTGATACTCCAGATCTCAGCCTTCTAGGTAGCAAGGATTATAGGAGTGAGCTACTAGGTCCTGGTCCTACCTTTGTTTTTGAGATAAAGGCTTGCTAAAATTTTTCCTTGGGCTGGCCTTGAAACTGTCCTTTCTATCTCTGTCTCCAAAGTAGCTGGGATTACAGTGATGAGCCACTGCACACAGACAAGCATTAGTCTCTTAAGCTAAAGCAAATTATGTGTAGTAGTTAGGTGGAAGGGCAGGGAGGAGAAATAAATGACACTGAGGAACACGCAGGCATTTGTGCTGGCGGTGCTGACTCTGTCATGACAGTTCTGAGTTCCTGGGACAGTTTCATTCTGCTCTGTTCTCCTTCCCAGTCTCTCAGTGAGGCCCCATGCCTGCTAGGCCTCTCACGCAGGACTACGGCCAGCACACAGGTGCCATTACCGTTGCTCAAGTGTTTGCCGTGTCCCAGCTACTGTGTGTAATTTACTCCGTCCTTGCAGCGGACCTACAGGGTAGAAACCATGACTAGCCCACTAAGTCCATGATGAGGAGCAGACTTGGAGACATTATAACTCCCGCCCAGGACACTCAGCCAGAAAGGGGTGGAATAAAAACCCAAAGCAAAGCCGCTTTTGACCACAAAGGACCTTGGGAGTGCATCTAAGCAAATCCACCTGTCTCCAAGTTAGGGGAGCCAGGAGCTAAGGAGGCAGTGTCCCAAGATCACAGGAGACACACATGTGATGGGAGCTGAGTCTTAAACACAGGGCAGGGCTTGAGAGCTGCCATTCCAGTCCTTGTATTTGGGAAATCCTGGCCAATGGGCCAGGCGCTGGCTATGAACAGAGTGCTCCCAACTTCTGGAGCTTATTTTTCTTTTTAACCAGTTAATACGGTAAGAGGTAACCTAGTGAGACCTCAGTTACACACCGTCACTCAGGACACTCACTCATGCCAGGGAGCTCTGCCCTGAAGTTCAAATACCTTCCTTACTCACTTTAATGGGGAAAACAATCCATTTCCTTCCAACATATTACACCTAACTGCTGAGAATGTTTATGCATGTCATGACATCTTGCAAATAGTATGCTGTAACGGAGGGGGGGGGATGGGCTCGTTTGCAGGTTGTTCTGCCTAATGCTTTCATCTTCTGGGAGCTCATGGGTTTCTTGTGCAAGACTGCACTTGAAGATAAGGTTAAAGAGTTGGGGTGCAGCTCAAAAGTAGAGCACTTGTCTAATGTGCAAGGTACTAGGTGTGATCCCTGGTACTGCAAAAAATGAAAAAATAAGCTCACAAAAAAGCTTTAGAGCAAAATAAGGGTTAAACTTGTTTTAGCATGAGGAAATCTCCTCCTCCTCCTCTCTCTCTTTCTCTGTCTCTGTCTCTGTCTCTGTCTCTCTCTCTCTCTCTCTCTCTCTCTCTCTCTCACACACACACACACACACACACACACACACACACACACACACACCCCTCTAAATCTTGGTAGAGGCTGTTTGTTTGTACCACCTATTGGCACTATGTCCACATAGCACACCCATCAGATTTGCTGTCCATGGACCTTTGAATAGAAATAGTTGTGTCACTGTGAAATGAAACCTTCCTTTGTGTAAATATACCTTAGAGCACATTTATTTAGTGAGCCTGTGTGAAGTAGCTGGTTTATCAAAACAAGGAAGTCTTTGTTCAGGAAATGGTAGAATTTTCTAAAGAGTCTTGGTCAGAAGGCATGAATGGATGACCTCTGGAGTGACTCGAGTGGTAGATAGCGCACCAGGCTAAGCAAGAGCAAGGCCGAGTTCAAATCCAGTACTGACCAAATAAAAAAGAAGGCATTTTAGTGGAAGAGCTGTTACGCAAGGCAAGCCTGAAGAGTTCCTATGAACTCTGAAAAGTGTGAAGGAAGAAGGAAGAGCCAACCAAGAGTTTTGGCGAGGTCAGGGCAAACCCCTGAGTGAGTCTGGGTGTGGTTGTGCACACTTTTACACTCAGGACTTGACAGGTGGAGGCAGAAGAATCTTGAGTTGGGATCCGACTGGATTAAGCAGTGAAATACTGTTTCAAACACAAACAAAAAGCCTGGCACTGGTGCAGAGATTCATACCTGTAATCCTAGCTACTCAGGTGGCTGCGATCTGAGGATCCTAGTTGAAGCCATTTCCAGGCAGACAGATCTGAGACTAGCAAAATACTAGAAGCAGAGATGTGGCTCAAGTGGTAGAGCACTAGTGTTGGGCAGGAAAAGCTAAGTCAAAGTAAAGTATATGGTCCTGAGTTCAAGCACGTGTGTGCGCATGCACACACACACACACACACACACACACACACACACACACACACACACACACACACACACACACACACACACACACACACACACCCTTGGCTGGGGTCTTCTCTGACAAAGCCACACTGGGGCTGGAGTCTCTTCTTCATTTTTGTAGCTAGAACATCCCTTGATGACTTCATAGGACCAATAAAGAAAGACACGTCTGGGCAGGGCTGGGGTGGCATTTTCTCTTTAATCTCCATAGTGTATTTGTTAGGTTTATTTATAAGCAGATCACTTCACTATTTACAGTACATGAGCATAGAGATTCTACAGTTTTTGTGATGTAAACAATAACCCCACAGTGGGAGTTTGAGAAGAGAAGCCAGTTCTGAAGTATTTACAGACGTTAAAATAGAACTTTATACTCACAGAATAACAAGACATAGAGCAATTTGGTTAAATCATCTATGAAACTATAGAATCTGACAATGTACAAATACAGGAAAACATTTTCTCATTTAGAAGGTAAGACAGACAAATCACATCAGAAATAAAATAGAGACGATGACAACCACAATAATTAAAAGCAAAGAAGGTTTCTTCCTTGCCTCTTACAGATAAATTATTCATATAAATAAGGACACAACCCAACAAAATGGAAAAAATATATAAAAATCCTCTACCAATTAAAAAAAATAGCAAAACTAAAAACTCGATTCTCAATCATTAGCAGTGTCCTTTAAAAAATTAAAATTTAGCGTTCTATTATAAATAACAAAGCAGATGTGTCCCTCTGTGTAGGTGAAATTCTTGCACCTTTCTCAAGAAATGCATCAATGTAATTACACACACACACACACACACACACACACACACACACACACACACACGGCCTTTCACCCACTCACCCCAGGCTGTAGTTACCTTGTTGAACTTCCTAATAAATAATGCCCCTACAGCAGTAACCCCAGGGATGGCCAAGCTTCTCAAGTGTAGCCATTCCCTCGTTTGACCCTGTCTCAGAGCCAGAGAAAGCCCTGACTCCCTATTGCTCAGAATTCTCTAGGCTGGATAGTCACATCAAGAGAAGAGGATTTTCAGTCCAAGATTTGGAAATGCTGGCAGGGATCACCTTGCCCAGTCAAGTAAGGCTAACTACAGACACCATCTCTGGAAAACCAGCACTGGGAGCAGGATCTCGTATTGATTTCCACACTGGCAGCTGCCCCAGCCAAAGCTTACCACATGGCACTGGAGGTGAGGGGTGTGAGTGTGAATTCTGGAAGAGCTTGCCCTGAGCCGGACTTCTGCATGGTCATCCGTCCCAGAAACCACCTGGAAGTCCACATGGTCCACTGCCCTGTTCCACACACCGCGATCACACTCCATGTGAGACTGCCAACCTGTTTCAATTGGAATCAGAATGTGCCCCAGGAAACAAAGTTGGGAATCGTTTATGACTTTTTATTCCTAACACAAAAACATTGGACAAGATTTTTAAAAGTACAAAAAAAAAACAAAACAAAAACAAAAGCTCAGAAAGATCCATTGGCTATTCGGTAGACCGTGTCAAAGGTCATGAGAGAGCCCTCCCTTCCCCATCCTCCATCCACACACACAACCTCTCTGCTCCGCAGCGGTAGAATGGAGGCCAGCTAGCAGAGGGTCACTGAGGGAGGCCCGCTGCCAGCGCTGGCCGTAACTACAGGAGACCTCGCCTGTACACAGGGGCCACTCCCATCTGCTCTTCCCACAGGATAGCTAGTGCATTTCTTAGAGTGCATGAGTCTAGTGGCTGCTTCTAGAATCTTCTAACCCTTTGGTGTTAGAGTGAGCTCTGAGCACATCCACAGTTCGCTCATGCCAGTGCATGTCATTCACAGATTAGTGCAGGTGACAAGGTGGCAGGCCAAATGGCTGGATTTGTCCACCGTCCCCATGGCTGGTGGATGCAGCCTTTGGCCACTAGATGGCGACCACATATAGATAAGGCAAAGTGTGCAGAGGCGGACACTGACCAATCCCCTCACAAGGACACAACACAAGGCTGCAAAGCAGAAAAGGAGGCTTGTTAAGGCTTCCTTGGAGAATCCTTTGACTAAAGTACAGGACAGAGAGGCTCAAGTCACATGAACACCTCTTGGAGGTGCTGCCACACAGCATAGGAATTACCCGCCCACAAAACTACATTTTCCAGGCCCAGCATCTGGGCAGGTGGTGTCTTTTTGTATTCCTTCTGGACATGCCAGGCATTCTGAAGAAATTCTGAAAATTTGTCCCACAAAACGTGAAGGCCCCGCCACCACTGCTCTACCACTAAAGACACAAGAAGCCAAAAGCCGCCCAAGCATATGCAGCGTGATCCCTGCCTCCTGCTGTCCCATATGCTTTACAGTGGCTTAAAGAAATGTGTGAAAGTGCCGGAGTTAAACCATTTGGGAACAAAAAGTGTATTGCTAGTATTGTCTGAGAACAAGATAGAAACAGCCAAGCGGTCACAACATTCAGATTAAACGCTGTTCAGTAGGGACGATGCCAAAACGAACATGAGATTGGAATATTGTCACCTCACCCAGCTGGATCCCCACGATAAACTATGGCTTGAATCTGTCCCAGCAAGCTGGCCTCCTCACATAAGCCAGCTCAGCCAGGACTATGTGGACTGACCCTGCGGCTGGCTGGTGACCTTGAAGAAAACCCTCCCTGTGAAGGGATGGAGCTTCTTGAGGAGCAATGGGCCCCCTCTTCCAGGACAGGAATGCAGCTGTCACCCAGCTGTTGCAGTTGCTAGCTTGGCAAACTGGAGCCTAAGGTCACACCTCAAGGAAGAGACTGGAGTTTCTAGCTCCAAAATGGCTTAGCTGATTTAAATGATTTGCCCAACAAACCATTTCAATCAGCGGGGCTGATTTCAGCCTTTCTATAAACATAGGTGCTAAGAGAGAAATCCATTATTCCAGCAGAGGCAAACAAGGTCCTGGCCCTAGGTGGGTTTCTTTCTCCTGTCTCATCCCAGCCCTCTTCCTGAGCCCCATGGCAGTCTCTGAGAACACTTCATGCAGCCTAAGGAGACGGGCATCTGCCACAGGAGAAACAGAGCCAGCCTACAGGGCGGGGCCTTTCTCAAAGTGCTATGATTGGCTAGTGCAAAGTTGCCTCAGCCTGAAATGGGCCCCAGGGGCTCCTCCCACCTCTATTTGCTGTAGGTCAAGGGCATCACTGTGCATGTGGGTTACCAGCTCCCAGGCTCTCCCTTCCTTTACCCTGTACCTCCAGAATCTGCAAAACAACCCTGGAGTCCATCTCTAGAAGCAAGCCCCTCAGGGGCTCTAGGACCTGCTTTCCTATATTGCACTGACATTTGAAGGCTTCCTCCTTTCCCTAGTGAGGAGAGGTCCTTCTTCTTTGGCCAACAGAACTATTAGGTTCACTTGATTTGCTATTACACATTCCATTTCTCTCCTTAGTCACATCTCACCCTGGGATATGCTCTTCACTGAACTGGGGCAACTGCTGAATCTCAATTGTGAAGAATAATACCACAGTGTTGACCTCCGCCAGTCCGATCAATACATCCTCAGAGTTGATTCTCCAGGAGTTACAGAGGGGTACCCCATCTCTCAAGATGTGGGCTCCGCTGAGTGAAGTGAAACTGAGTGCAAGGCTTGGAATAGTCCACACAGGACTGGGCTTCCCACCAGCCAAGGCACACACACATATGTATGCATGCATGTATATATATATATATATATATGTATGTATGTGTATACATGTGTATGTGTGAATGAGACATTGCCCTCAAAAAGCCCACAATCAAGGCTCTAGGCCAAAGACATCATGTGTGTGTATGTGTGTGTGTGAGTGAGTGTGTGTATATACGCACGTGTGTGGCACGCACGCACCTATCCTGGACTTGAACTCAGGACCTGGGTGCTGTTGCTTTGCTTTTTTGCTCAAGGCTAGTACTCTACCACTTGAGCCATATCTTCACATCTGGCTTTTTGTTGGTTAGTTAGAGATAAGAGTCTCATAGACTTTTCTGCCCGGCTGGCTTAAACTCGTGATCTTCACATCTCAGCCTCCTGAGTAGCTAGGATTACAGGCATGAGCCACCAGTGCCTGGTGTCATCAAATACACCTTACTGCATCTCTTTCACGTCAGGATTGGGCAATGACTCTGTGGCTGGGAGCGTTCCTCTCTTCCTCCACCTATACCCGGAGCCCTGGCGCCTGTTCTTGCGTGCTTCAAGAGGTCGGGCAAACACAGACAGCAAGGGGTGCTTTCTGCTCAAAGCACTTCTCTGGTTGGGGACACTAGGGTGGGGTCGGGCTTGGGGTTCTCGCTGCAATCCATCCACTCATATTTCTTTACCTCTTTGATGCATTTTCCTTCAGTAGCCAGAGTCCCCAACAGCGGGGAGTCTGACTCAGCCTTGTACCGACTGAGGAAGGAGGTGGAAGAATTCCACTTCGCGGCCGGACCGGACATTTCTGGCAAACGCCAACAATGCACAGAGACAGCGGCGAGCCCGCTCTGCCTGGCGGCAGTCACTCGGTCTACAGGAAGCTGGATGGGGCCCACAGCATGGAGAACCAACACTAGGACAGCCAGGACAGCGCTACGAGGAAATGGTTGCCAAGGCTGGCTGCTCCCTCTGGGTTACCCCACCATGTGGTGGGAAAGAGACCCAGGTGGACCAGTCCACCTGAGGGGCCTGGGCATCTCCTGGTAACTGCCACACAGCACCGAGTGGGCTTCCAGATGGAGAGGGTCTGCTGGGTGGCTCAGCTTTAGAACTGGCAGGCTTTCTGTGCAGGGTGGCAAACAGAGACCCAGCGGCTGCCCTTGATGGGCACCTGCTCCATCCTCTGCCTGGTGAGGCTCCTGCAGTGCTCAGGGCCAAGGCCTCAGAGACCTCGAGTGCCTGGGAAGGAACCAATAGGAAAAGGAAGAGGGAGAGACTCATTCTTCACTGGCAAGTTGGGCTGCCTGGCAGCCACCAGGCCAAGGCGGGGCCCCTGGCCTCATCCAATGGAAGAAGAGGAGGAGGGGCTTTGGGATCCTTTGGACAAGGGCTTCCACACTCTGAGACCCAGGGAGGAAGAGGACCTAGCAAGATTACAAAAGGCTCTCCCAGTCAGGATGGGTCAGAACTCCCCCAACTCTCAGACTCTGAATTGAGTCTCAGTTTCCTCCCTCCTGTAACCAGGTCTTAGTAAAGGCAGACGAATCTCAGTTCTCTTGTGTTCCATGACCATGGAACAGAACATGTGTCTACCATGTGCTGGGCAGTGAACAGCTATATGGGAATTCACAATGATTGAGTCTGTGCTGTGGAAGTCCCTCTTCTGGTCTATCCTAATAAGCCTGTCTTCCTCAGATGCGCTCCTAGCCCCTCACCCTTTATGGTTGTATGGGAAAGTAGGATTAGGAGTCTTGTGCCAAAGAATGACTGTAGGGACATTTTCTCTCATAGATCAGGACATGACAGTCAGAGACTGGGCAATAGGAAACCTCGCTAACATATGGTTCTGTATGAGTGATAGAAATCTGCCAAAGATGAAACTGGGATATCAAATAGATTAAAGTGCAGTCAATTAATATTGACTTCCAAGAGCACTACGCTGAAGATTCCCACATGTCTAGGCTTCAAAAACAGTAGTTATGTCTGCCTCAGAAAAGAAGGTAGGAGCAGAGGCAAAGCATGCGCCACCTCATGCTCGATTCTGTCCCTCTGTTGTTGGAACCTGGCTAATTCTCCCCCTCAGCTCATTCCTTTTCGGGGAATGTAACTGATAACACTCAGGAGCTCAAAAACCCTAGTTCTGCTAAACCTGTCTCCTTCTGGCCTTATCCAAAAGTGCAAAACATGCTCATTCCTCAAGACAAGATCATGGACTCCATTCCCTTCTAAGGTTATTAGATAACCGTTTTAACAAAGTGAACTACCAAATCTCAAAGGACTAGACCTGGTATTAGCCAATAGACTAATTTAGCATGTTTAGTTTCTAATGAGTTAATTTTCATACTTTTTTTTTTTCAAAAGCACCAGAACCTTTTAAAAAGGTTCTCCAAGACTCTAAGGTATACAAGGCATGGAGAAGCTACTGCTCTGGGCAAAGCAGAAGGGCTACACAGGTCCTGCAAGGCCTGCTGTCCCTTAGGAGCCCAAGACAACCATGAAACACCATGCAGGACCTAGCATGAACAGCAGTCAAGATCAAAGCCTCCCAAGACCAGCTGATTAGAATGCTCTCTCTGAGACCAGTAAGAGAGGGCCTGGCCTTATGTTTCCCAGCCTTGGACCTCCTCCTTTCCCTGGCCCTGCCCCACCAACACAAGTTTACAGGCAAAAGAAAGGGAAACACAGCTGGAAGGGCTGGTGGCTGTCCCCAAAGGATGAATGCTCCCAGACCACCTGACTGAGCATGCCCCTTCAGTGTGTCTCCACACCCTGAGGCAAGCCACAGAAACACACCGGATCAAAGTTAAGGGCCACCCAGCACATGCTAGGGCTTGAATTCACCTAAAATGCTCATGAGTCAACTGCTTATTAACTCCCACTGGAGCCCTTGGGCTTCTGATCTATTGCCCAACTTAGCCGAGCTCACCTGGACCACTCCCTGAGTTGTCCATCTTTACCCCAGCCACTGCAGCAAGAGACACAAGCCTGGTGTGGATTGCTGCTCTACCTGCTCACAAAGCATGGGACCTTGAGCAAGACATGCCACCTCTCAGGGACCTGGGGGACAGGACTAATGCAGATCACCCCCCCCCCCCGACCTTACAAGGCACTCGAGGCTCTGAGCACTTACAGGAGCACTAAGCATGAGCTGGGCAGGAGATGTAACTTGACCCAAACTTGCTCAAAATAAGAGACAAGGACAGGGCTTGGAGAAGATGCCTAGAAAGCGCTCTCCACCATGCCTGACTGTAGTTGCAGCCTCTGCTTCCTGGGGACCTGAACAGCAGCGACCCAGCATCTCCAGGGCAATCTGGCCAGGGGAGCAGCAAAGCTCAGTAGCAAACACCTCATGACAGTGCACAGTTCAAAAAAAAAATTGAGGAAGCAATACAAGAACCCCAGGTACAGTGCATCTGAGCCGTAAATACATTATTTTAAAGATATACTTTTTTGTTCTTCCATTAAAAATGAGTTTATAGTCCTGATTCTATTCACAAAGAGCAATTTCATCAGCACACACTACAGACAGATGCTACAGGGAACACAGGGCGAGTTCTACAAGAGGAAGTCAGTCGGGCAGGAGGGGCAGAGGGCGACTGAACCAGCACTTCGAGGCACACCCAGGACAGCCTACTGGAAGCGAGGTCACTAATGCGGCAGTAGAATGTCAACACCATGGAAACTCACAGACAGAAGCAGCTTTGTTCAATGTAAACATTGATTTTTTTTTAAAGGAAAGAACAGCAGTTCCAAGTCTCTCTCGCTCGCTCGCTCTCATGTGTGTTCTCTCACGCTTGCTCGCTCACTCTCCTTCTCATATACTTATTTCTTTGAAAACGTAAACATATTGGAAGGGCCTTGTCTGAGGTATTGAGGTATTCCTCGAAGGTTAAGGCTGTTATCAATGCAGGCTCTGCTGGGCCTCTTTCAGTAAGCTGTCAAAATCCATGGCTTCATACTTGCTTTTCCCAGACGTGGGAAGGGCCTCTTCTGAAGTGGGATCTGGGGGTCATCGAGAGAAGGGAGTAAGACACTTGACAGAGGCCAAGGAACTGATGCATCTTCCGGGAAGGGTGGGCCCCATGGAGTGAGCGTGGCCCAGGAAGTCAGACGCTGGGGATGAGCCCCGAGCCTCCACTGCTGTGCCACCAATGTCTCAAGGCTTCACGACCCTGTTTGTAAAGGGGGCTCTGAACTAGGGCACCTTCAAACTCTTTTCCGGCCAACATTCTAGAATTCTACTTCCTCTGATTCTTTCCACCATTAGTAACCCCGTTGCTGAGTCACAAAAGGGACACTAACAAAACTGGAATCTCTGTTGTGTATAGACAGGGAAGCTGAGTCCCATGCAATGAACTGGGAGCCACCTAGGTCTCTGATCGTCAGCCCTGTACCATGTAAAGTTGTACTTTACATAATTATTTCTTCATTGTACTTCCTTATCTACACCAGCTTGCCCCTAAATGGCAAGGGCATGAGGGTGGTATTGTTACACTTGTGGTCCATTAGTGGGCAGAGCTGCTGCCTGGGCAGAGGTCACCAAAGAATAAATGGTCCTTCAGGGACAGAGCATCAGAATAGCAGGAGAGCCATGGTTCTGCTAGATGTGAGCACAGGGCACCTGCTCAGGAGCAGGAGGAGCCTGACATTCTGTCTTTGGTCCCAGGACATGGAAAAAAAAGCAAGATGGTAGAGTTAGGCAATGTATCTGTGGAATTCTATCGATCAGCTGGCACTCAGGCTTGGATGAGGAGCTCTGTATCCAAGAAGGGCTTTTAGATTGGGTAGTATTAAAGAAAGCTACTCTCCCTCACGCTCTGGGCTAATGGGGCCATGCGTGCTTACCATAGTCAGTGTATCTGGGCCAGCGGAAGTGCTGGAGTCCTCCATAGCTCAGCTGCAAGGAAGGCTCGTGGTGCTTCCTCAGTGTCCCACCATTCCTCAGAGAGAGTGCTGCGTGCTCCGAACACCGGTAGGTGATGAAGCCATGCTTCTCACCTCTGTGGGGAGAGGACAAGGGGGGGGTGCTTCTAGACCAGCCTAGTAGATGTAAACTGCCAAAAGCCACCTCGATTCAGTGCCCATGTCACATGCATCCTCCCCCAGAGATAAGCCATGAGGCCAAGCACAGTCCATTTAATGAGGGAAAGCAGAGGAGCCGATTTGCTCAGGGTCTGCCAGGTACTGGCCATTTCGCACTATGCCACATCCTCTTCACAGGACCTTGTGATGTGGGTGCTGTCATATCCACCTCCCTGGGAGGAAACAGGTTCTGTGCAGCTCTGTGGAATGCAGGACCCCAGGTCTCCCCAAGGTTAATGTAAATGGTCCCAGTTTTTCCACATCCTTGCCAGCATTCCTCCTCCTCTTCTTCCTCCTCCTCTCTCCTCATCTCCCTCCTCTTCCTTCCTTTGGAAGTAAAAGGGTTTTGCAATTGCTAGGCAGGTACTCTATTACCTGAGAGAGGCCTCCAGCTATTTTATTTGCTTTCCTTGTTTGAACAAGGTTTCAAATTTATGCCTGAGCGAACCTAGACCATGATCCTCCTGTTTACACTTTCTGTACAACTGGAATGAGAGGTGCATGCCACGTACGCAGGTTTTATTGGTTGAAATGAATTTTCATGGACTTTTTGACAGGATTGGTCTTGAACCACGATCCTCCCAATCTCAGCCTCTGAGTAGCTAGGATTACAGCATGAGCCACTATACCTGGCTTGGCTTGTTATTCCTGCCATCCTCATAGGCAGGAAGTGTGTAAAGAGATTATTTTCTTGCTAAAGCTTTTTATTAAGTCAGAATTTTAAAACCCTAATACCTTAGTTTGCAGCTGTACTGGAGATACTTTAGAAATATTTCAAAATTGGCAAAGCTTTGGCATCTCAATTACGTATTCACAGGTAACTATTTTTTTGGCTTTTTATTTTTTCAGAGTCCCTGACAGATAAAACACTGCTTCTCTGTGTTCATCAGGAGAAAGCTAAGGTTGCCTAGTAGAATGGAGGCCTGAGCCTCAGACTGTGAGCTGCCTGGGGCTGCAGCATGGAGCGACAGCACAGACAGACCCGGATGCTCGTGGGTCTTCAAGCTGCCGAAGGCCAATCGCTGCCCTGTGTTGTCTCTGGCACAAAGGCCCTGAAGCGGATTTGGGGCTCCACTTCTCGCTCTGCCATCAAGCCACTGCTCTGGTAACCTGTCTGACTCCCCCAGAGAGGAGAGCACTAGAAAGAGGAGAGAAGGAGCCACCTGTGAGCCTAGCTACTCAGGAGGCTGAGATCTGAAGGCTGAGGTTTGAAACTAGCCTTGACAAGTCCATGAGACTTGTCTCAACAATCAACCCACATAAAGCCAGAAGTGGAGCTGTGGCTCAAGTGGGAGAGTGCCAGCCTTGAGCCAAGGGAGAGAGCCCAGGCCCTGAGTTCAAACCCTAGTAATGGCCCAAAAGAAGAAAGAAGGGTGGAACCCTTGGGTAGAATGCACAGAATCGGCCAAGAATTTAGCACTATGTCCCTGTGTGTCTGGCCAGCGCTGGTCACCAGACCATGGTCCTTGTCCTTGTCCCTGTCCTTGTCCTGGTCCTTGTCTTTGCTTTCTGGGTCTAAGCTCTCGATTGCGTTACATTTGTGCCATGCATCTCCTCAGGCCCTTTCTGCGGGCCCAGTCCTGAGTGGGTGCCTGTGTCCCTCCTGACCTCACTTACCTCTTACTTCTTGTCAGCACCTGGCACTCCACAATCTCTCCAAACACCTCAAAGCGCCTCTTCAGCTCTCTCGAACTCATATCGCTGGAGAGATTCCGAACGTATACCATGCGGCCTTCGCCCTGCTCGAGAGGGAACAGAGAGCGACCTGATCATTGCTCCCTGTCCATGTGAGAACGCCCATTGCTGTCAGGGTGCTGAGGGGAGCTGTGTTGGAGGAAGCGCGTGCGTACTGGTGGAGAGGAAGGGCTTCACCCCGAGAGATGCCGGCCTGGCCCAGCGCTCCTGCACTTGGATTTCCAGTGGGCCTGCGAGCTGCTGAGTTGCACACTAGGTTACTGGAGGCTATCTTTGGGCGTGCCAGGACAATGAAGCAAAACCGTATCACACGCACTGGCCAGGAAGCCGCCTTCAGGAGCGCTCCGTGCTGTGCGCGGTGCCCAGGCAGCCTGGCAGAGCAGTGGAGCCCGTGTGGTTCAGACAGGTTTTCTCTGGAAAAGGGAGAACCAGCATCTCCCAGGCCGGCCCAGCCCCGCATCACAGGGGACAGGAGGAAACCCAGGCCCAGGCTCCATGCGGGGCCACAGCATCGGTCACAGGGCTCTGCATCCCACGTCACCATCTCCTCTCCTCTCAGCGTCCGAGTTTCGCCAGCCCTTTCCTGGGCTGGCTGCAATGCCCCGGACTCTGGGAGTCCTTCTCCTCCCGTTGGGCCCAGGAATTGGGGGACACCTCTTCCCCACCCCCTAAGGACCTCCTGCTCCTCCTGACCATCCCAGCCACCTGCTTGCTCAGACATTTCAGCCCTGGCATCATTGGTGTCACCCCGCTTGGTGCAGGCCTCACTGCCACCGTGTCTTTGTGTGGGAGTCGCCTGTCTTTCTCTCTTCTGCCTCAGTGGTGGGACTGGAGCCTCATCCATCTTGTACGTCACCCCGTCACCCAACTGCCAAATGACCAGCCACCCCGGGATCCAAGAAGCTGTTCTGTGCTCGGCCTAGGTGTAATTCTGGGGTTCACATCCCTCATGAGTCCCCTGGCCCTCAAAGCACCACATCCAATGGTTGCACATCATCCTATTGCTCTCTGTCCGTTGTTCCTGCCTCCCTCCCTTCTTCCTGGAGGCTGGACGGAGCTGCCTGCTTGGCCTTGGCCGCAGGTCTGGCCGTTGCTCCGTGCTCAGCGGTGTGAGCAGCCCCGCAAGGCCGGGCGCTGCGGATGGACTCTGGGAGGGGAGCAGGGAGGGGGTCCGGGAAGATAGAAGGGGCTCCCGTGGTCTTTGAACCCTGACCAACTTGGGAAGGTCCTTAGGAAGCACACACCCCCAACTGTGTCAGCTACCCATGAGGACGCTGGGCCCAAGGAAGCGAAGGCCCACCGAAGTCACCCTGAAAGGGGCAGCGGGACTGGCTTGTGGCTGACTCAGCCTGTGTCTATTTCCCCCGCTACCACCATCTGCCTCTCTGCCTTCACAAGGCACCTGAGCCGAGTCCTAAGTTGATACCAACTGCATACTTCACGGCCATTCTACTGGCTGGGCTTCGCATGGCCTCGCCCTGGAGGGCTGCGGGTGGATCCTGGGGTTTTCTAGGGAGAGAAACACAGCGCGCCCCGCAGGCAGACACCCCCTGCCCTCCAGCTCACCCCATTCACTCCGGGCTGGACCCCATCACTTACAATGGCCTTTTCCCGCCGCTTCGTGGCGTGACGGATGCTTGGCCTTCCATCCGAACAGGACCCTCGGCTCTCACATCTGTCAGTGAACAAGCACAGCACAGACACTCACTCAAGGGGTGTGGCAGAGCAGGTAAGGGAGTCAGCCCCCCAAGACAAGGGCTTCTCTAGGGTAGAAGTACCCTGTCTCCCTCCTTCCGAGCCCAGATTCCCTTCCGCCATGGCAGCCCAGGGCTGCTAGGGGCCTGATGCCAGGGACACTGCCTTCTGCCAGCGTTGGGTGCCCATTTCCTGCCTCTCCTGCCATTGGAGGCAGGGGAATTATGCGCCCCTCTTTTCCAAATGTGAGGTTCAGCTCAAGATAGATTTTTCCTAAAACTAGGAAGAGAACAAGTCAGTGCTAGAAGCCAGTCCTCCGCTCAGGATCCACTGGCTCGCACTCTAGCCAGGGCCGGCTCTGCCCATCACAGCGCTGTGCCACCCGCCCACTGTTCCGCTAAGCTCTGCAAGGCCGAGCCTCTCCCCTCCTCCGTGGGCCCACGCTTCATTCCACCCTCACTCCTCCAGCCTGAGTCCTGGAGAAACACAGCTCAGAACCTCCCGGCACATGGGAGGCCAAGGCTGGAGGACGCTAGCCAGCCTGGACTACAAAGCGAGCAACTTAAGTACAGGCACACAGGCCCTTAGAACTGAGCAGTCCATGTTCCATTTCTGGCCCTACCATGTCCCTGCTGGGCGGCCCTGGTCCAGGTCCATCAGCCCTCTCATCTGTCAAACAGGGGTCATCACCTATGTCCCCTTCCAGGCTATCTGTGAGGCCTAACCCAGAAAAATGCACATGAATGCCCAGCCTAAGACTCGCTCTGTCAGATGTTTGCTCTGTTTTTCTATTGAACCTTTCTGAGCCTCCACTTATTCATCTGTAAAATGGGATCAAGAGACAGGTGAGTCTTGCAAATATGAATGTGAGGCTCGGATAGACTGATGGAAGGGGCAGGCACGTGGCGTGGATGGTGACAGACTGACAGAAGGGACGTGTGGTGTGCATACATTAACACAGAATAGAACATGCTGGGCATGGGGGTGCATGACTGTGGTCCCAGGATTCAGGAGGAAGAGATCTTGAGATCTTGTCCCAAAATTAAATCAATTACTATAAAATAAAGGATTATCCTTTGTAACAGTGCTGGCCAATCTCTTTTGAGTGAGTGCTGGGAGAGGAAGGACCTTGAAGATGAAGGAGAATTTGGTTTGTGCCATTAAACCAATCTCAAAGTACTTGTTGTTGATGCTAGACAGGGCAGTGTGGAGGAAACAGACCTGAGGAGGCTGAGTGGTTATCAGGTTGGTCAGATACCAAGCCCTGCCTACAGCTGAGCAGCCTTGGAGATAAGCAGCCCTCTGCTCCATGAGCACAAACATCCAGGCCTACATCCAGTCCACTCTCAAGAAGAGGAAAAAGGAAGTCGGTGCTGGTGTCTCAACGCCTGTAATCATAGCTGCACAGGAAGCTGAGATCTGAGGATCACAGTTCAAAGCCAGCCTGGGCAGGAAAATCTATAAGACTCGTATCTCCAATAAACTTCTCAGTAAAAGCTGGAAGTGGACTTGTGGCCCAAGTGGTAGAACATTAGCCTCAGGGACAGAGTCCAGGATCTGAGTTCAAGCCCCAGGACCAGCACTAATAACAATAACAACAATAAAATTTAAAAAGGAAGAGCTAAAGGGGGAACAGGTGGAGTCCTGGGGAGTCTCAGTTCTTTAGAGGTACATGTGGGAATGCAAACACACTCAAAGCTCGGGTTGGGTAGGAAGAAGAAGCCGTGATCTCCAGCGTGGACCATGGGGACCAGCTTCAACATCAGGAGAATGTCAGTAGTGTTCTGAGCAAATTTTCCCACAGGACACTGTCTCGCGTGGAGCCCATGTAGTTGAACCCAGCCAACTAAGACTAAAACTGAACCCTGACTGCAAAAGAGCCCACAGGCAGTGCTACCTCCTGGGAAGGAAGCACAGAGCCAGAAAGAGAGACTCAGACAGGTCTGCCACCGGGGCTGTGACTGCAGCTTATTCAGAAGAAGGGCCGGCTGAGAAGTCGCTCTGAGGACAGAAGACTGAGGGCTTCTTCACAGTGGACTGTGGAGAGCCGTGAAGCTGCTGAACCTGATGCTCATGCACAACTTAATGGGGAGAGAAACGTGGCTCTCATGCGATCATCACACTGCCAAGAGGCCTTGGTAAAGATGTGTGAATACAATGCTGAATTTTCCTAAGAAACTCTGGTCTCAGATATGGAACTTCCCCTTCCACAGAATCAGACGTTCAGGATGGTCTGGGCTCAAATGGCTCTGCTTTAGACCCGAGAGCACCATCTAGTGGCCATCCAGGTGCAGCCCAGACCCAGGATATGCGAACCTGCACCTGCTCTTCTCCAGCCTTCCCTAGGAAGAGTCCAGGTCCTGCTCTGATCTGAGAGAAGCAACTGCACCCTATAAAACCTGCCAAGCCTCTGTGCCTTCTGCCTAGCTCCATGGCTGACTCTTGGACTGGCTCTCTCTCATGGTTCAGTGCACAAAGATGGAGAGAGTGAACATGGCAAATCGTTCCTCCACTGGGCTGAGAGGCCCAGCTCACTACCCGACACTACCAACACACAACTCAGCAGGACCCAGACACTGGAAGAAGCCTGATCATGGCCTTAACTGGGGTATTTTTCGCTACACACATTGGAATTGTGCCCATCCTTCTTTTACATACTAATAGCATACATGTTTTAAGTATGTGGGTCTGAATGTTTGCACAAAAATCCATGCACTTGGTCAGAAGAAAAGTAGAAGACAGAGTAAGGGTCAAGTTTATTTGGGACATAAGGCCACAAGTGACCAGGACGTTTTCTCCCTTTCCCTGCTGTTCCACATCAGACTCTGCTTGCCTCCAGGACACCCCCAAACTCGCCCATAACCTCCTCTGATCATAACCTGGACCCCGTCAGGCAGGGGAGGCAGCCCCCCGTTTGAGTAAGCTTTCAGGGTTCTCTGGCATATGGTGGGTGCTCAGCTGTCCCTGCCCCTCCTCAGGCCATCCACTCATACCTGCCATTCCTTCGGGTGGCTGGTGACCAGGATCGGCAGGATGAGGAGCCGGAGCTCGAGCGGCTGCGGGAACAGGGCTTCTGGCTGGCTTTGCTGGGTGGGCTCTGGTAGGGGCAGTGGTCGGAGCAAGGGGGGCTGACCCCTGAGTCCTCTTCTTCATCGTCCTCCTCCTCCACGCCCTCGTCCTCCTCCTCCTCCAGGAGGAGACTGCTCTCACCACTGCTGCTGCTGCTGTCCTCAAAGACGGTGTCATACTCAGGGCTCTTGCACGAGGCAGGGTCTTCATCATCCAGGGCCATCTCCAGCAGCCCAAAGTGTTTGGTGAGGCTGGCGCGGATCTCATGGTCTCTCAGCTGCATGCTATCCCTGGGTGGGGGGCCAGGATCACAACTCCGGTCTTCCTCCCTCCTAGGGGGCTGTGGTTCAGCCTTTGGGGAGGTGCCCTGCTGGGGCCAGTCCTCCAGATGGGCCCCAGATGGCTCCCAGGACCTCAGCACCTTCCTCTGCAGGGCGCCCTCTGGCCTGAGCACCTGGCAGTAGTCATGGTCTCCAAAGGAGCAGGAGAAGGGGCGCTTCTGGCCAGCCTGGGAGATGGGCTGGGCCGGGGTGTGTCGCAGGTGAGACAGGAGCTCACTTCGCTCCGGTTGCCTCTTGGGCAGCCTCTGGGCAACCCCTGGGGAGGTTGTGAGCTGAAGAGCCTCAGGGGTGCTGGGAGCTGCATCTTGGCCAGGGCTGTGCTTGATGTCTGGCTTGAAGGGGTCCTCCTCCGTGGGCTTGTACGGAGGTGTGGTAGGTGGGGTGAGTCCTGCCCAGAGAAGAGGAGAAACTTATGAGCGGGAATACAGAGTCCACAAGGGATAAGTGGCTGGGGGCTACCACTCCTGCCACTACTGAGGCACAGCAGGCATCACTAATTGATCACCACACTGAGGCATAGCAGGCATCACTAACTGATTGCCACACTGCTGCCTGAGTCTGGACATAACTTGGGAATTCTCCAGTTCTTTGGAGCTGGCACATGATACACATTTAACATGTGTCTGTGGCTTGGTAATGGCAGCTAATGCATCCAAATCATCAGAGATATCTCTTGCTCTACCTCTAATCATTCAGAGCTCTGCCTCTGGTGTTGCCCAGCAATGACCAGGTAAAACCACCCACCTAGACTTGACCATTGCAGTGTTTTGGTTTTTGAGGGTTTTTTTTTCCTAGTCCTGGGCCTTGAACTCAGGGCCTGGGCCCTTCCTGTCCCTGAACTCTTTTACTCAAGGTTAATGCTCTACCACTTATGCCACAGGTCCACTTCTGACTTTTTAGTGGTTAATTGGAGATAAGAGTCTCATAGACTTTCCTGCCCAGGATGGCTTTGAACCATGATCCTTACTTAGATCTCAGCCTCCTGAGTAGCTAGAATTACAGGCATGAGTCACTGGTGCCTGGCTTCATAACAGTATTTTTAATACTCCTGCATCTGACCTTGGCCTCTATGTCCCCCATGCAACTTTCCCACAGCAACTTGTTAAGACCCATCTCTTCCTCCCCAGGGTTAGCAAAGCCTCTAGGATGAGTAGACACTTGTGCATCTGGCCCTCAGGGCTGCTTTGCCTGATCTCTAGCCCCAGAGCCACGTGGCTAGTGGCTTGGGTGTCCTCTGTACTTCCATTCTCCACACCTTTAACTGTGCTGATTCTGCTGCCTAACATCTGATCTCTCTTCAAGCCTCGCTTGCATTCTCCCTGTGGTGGTGTCCAGGCCACACTCCTGTCCAGCTCTGACCCTCTTGTCCTTCCATAACTCTTGCTCATCCTGTGGAACAGGTGCACACCAAACAGTGCTCGCCTAGCTGTGAGCTTGGAGAGCTGTTCGATCATCTCCCCACAAGACTATGGGCCTCAAAACCTTGCCAGCTCCCCAAGGGTACCCCACATGCCGACCTAGGCCCACCTGCTGTGCCACAGAGCTCCACTGTCAAGGTCTGCTCAAAGCTCTTCTTGCCAAGAGGGTCACTGGTGGGGGCAGGGAGGACAGAAAGGAAAGAAGCCAGTTAGCAGCAAGTGTCCATCACCCCGAGCATTCATGGTGGGCCCTAGTTCTGCTGTAGTGGAGAGGGGGTCTAGAGGAATACTCTAGTGGAAAGCCCATCCTAGCTCTTAAGGCATTTCAAGCTGCATAGTTTTTGAGAGACATAGGTGACGTTATTAGTAGGTAGACAGGAAACAAGTGTTCCAGGCCTCCATATTTTATAGATGGACTACTACTCACTGAGCCCCGGAGTGGGTAAGGCATGTGCATCAAGTCACATAACACTGTCAGTCCCCAGGTCTTAGGGCTTGACTTCCCCATCCTTCCCTGGGCCTACAAAGGCCTACTTCTAAAAATGAACTCCCTGATAAGGAAGCCTAGCTCTTGAGGGCTCCAGAAGATACTCAGGACAGGGGCCTGGGAACAGGGCCAGGTTCAGGAGGCTGATGATCTTCCCTTCCCAACACATATCCAACAGGACAGAGTCTCACCAAACAATATGTTCTAAATATATTTCTAAAGATCTACCTTTGTGACAATGCCAGCATGAGGCACCTGGGAGAGTCTGAAAAGAAGACAAAAAAAAAGAACAATAAGATTCCCCAACATGGCACAATGAGCAGGTGTCCCCTCTCTGGAAGAGACCTCAAACTTCTAGGGGTGCTGAGCACAGCTATTCTTTGGGCAGATGACACAAAAGCATTAGCTATTTTTAGGGAAAAGCAGGAAGAACTCAAACCCACCTCCTGGCCTGAGTATGTGCTGTACACCTGTAATCTCTGGTATTTGGAAGGGACAGGAGAATCACAGTTGAAGGCCAGCCCAGGCAAAAGCACCAGACCCTAACTGAAAAACAAGCTACACACAAAAGGGCTGGGTAAGGGTCAAATGGACTCTTGAGTTCAATCCCCAGTACCAAAAGAATAGAAAGGAAAAAAACAATCCACTGTCCAGGGCCTCAACTTGCAGAGCTCCTGGTTTGTAGTGCAGGTGGGCTGGAGCGTGGGGATGAGGATGACCCCTGGTGGACACACGTTGTAGCACAGTGGCAAAGAGCTCTGACTCCCCAGGGCCATAGGACTCTGTGCTCTCCAGAGCCCTATGTGTCCATCACTAAGCAGCTCTGAGCCTCAATTTTTTTTTTTCCTTCTGTGGTTACTGGGGTTTGAACTCGGGACCTCACACTTGCTAGGCTGGTGATGTTCTACTAAGCCATGCCTCCAGCCCTTGTTTTTGCTCTGAATCTCTAAGGTAGGTCTTACTTTCTGCCTAGGTGCATAGCTGAACTGTGATCCGTGTGTGTGTGTGTGTGTGTGTGTGTGTGTGTGTGTGTGTGTGTGTGTGTGTGTGTGTGTGTGTGTGTGTGTGTGTGTGTGTGTGTGTGTGTGTGTGTGTGTGTGTGTGTGTGTGTGTGTGTGTGCGCGCGCATGCAGTTCTGGAGCTTGAACTTCCCCTTGACCCATATAGCTCCACTTCCAGCTTTTTGGTGGTTAACTGGAGATAACAGTTTCATGAACTGTCTTGGCTTTCAACCACTATCCTCAGATCACAGCCTCCTGAATAGATAGAATTACTGGCATGCACTACCTGTGCCCAGTGTGATCCATCTATTTTAGGTTACTTGTCATAGCCAGAATGACAGGCATATGCCACCACACCCAGATTCTTCCATTGAGACCAAGTCTCACAGACTTTTCTGTCCCAGCTAACCTGGAACTGTGATCCTTTAGATCTCAGCCTCCAACATGGCTAGGATGACAGTCATGCACCACCATGCACAGTTCTAGTATGAGAAGGGGACTTGAGTGCATACCCAGGCTGGCATTGAACCACAATCCTTCAGCCTCCCAAGTAGCTAAGATTACAGGTGTGAGCCATCTGCACTTGCTTGTTATTATTTTTTGGTTTTCAGTTTTGTGGGGTTTTTTGGTCCAAGACCACAACTTGAACTCACAATCTGGCTAGTGCTCTACCACCTGAGCAATGCCTTCAACCCCTATTCTTGTTTTATGTTTGTTTGCTTGTTTTTTTAACATTCTTACTGTGTAGCCCAGGCTGGCCTTGAATTCCAGGTCCTCCTCCCTCAGCCCCCTGGGTTCTGGGACATGTGAGCCCCACCACACCTGGCTTTGTTTACATTCTGATTGCCTGTCTCTTCCAGAAACATAAGCTCCACAGAAGCAGATCTCTTGTCCCTGGTTCATTACACAGTACCTCCCTCACACCTGATGAGCAACCTGTTTCCCAGATGATGTGTCCTAAAGTCCATTATACAGAAGGGACATGGAAAGCCAGAGATGGACAGGAACTTGGCCAGCCTCGCCCCATGCATGGGACTAGGGACTGGAACATAGGGCTCCAGGTGCCCAGCACAGCAGGGCATGATACCCCTTCCCTTCCTGCTGTCACAGGTCCCAGGCTCTGACTACCTCTGGAAGGGAGCTGCAGGCAGCCGGGGTCATCATCCGGGTCTCCACACCCACTTTCACAGGGGCTCTCCAGGGCTGGGATCTGGGGGCCCCGGAGGCCCTGTTGATCTTGACCACTGTCCTCATCGGCGAGGCTGCCCACGTCCTCCCCTGCGTGGTAAGTCCCAGGAGCCTGGCACAAGGAGGGCAGAGCATCTCGGGGCTCTGAAGGGACCAGCAGCTCATCAGTGAATGCCAGCCAGGGGCCCAGCTCGGGGTTCAGTCTTCGCGACCGCCGCACGGGACATATAGAGCTCTCCAACTTCCTCCCTAGCTTGGTCCAGGGCAGGCCTCGGCCCAGCCTCTTCCTGCCCCACTCCTCCTCCTCCTCCTCCTCTTCTTCTTTTTCTTCTTCCTCCTCCTCCTCCTCATCTTCCTCATCTTCATCTTCTTCCTCCTGCTTCCTGGCAGACTGGCTGACATCACCTTTCACTTCCAGCCTCAGTGGGCGCAGGCTGGGTCTGGGCCCAGTGCTTTTGGGTGAAGCTGCAATCCTCACTTCTTCCACAGGGGATAGGTGAGCAGGGGAGGCCTGGCTGTCTTTGGAGGCCCTAGGCCTCGGCCGGGATGTGAGGGAGGCGTAGACAGGCGTGGCCAGGCGGTAGGGTTTGCTGACATCACAGGACACATCCTGGGATAGAAGTTCCCTCAAGATGGAGAACTCTGCCCAGGAGGCTTTGGAGGGGTGTCGAGGCCGGCGTGGGGCCTGCCTGGAGGGGCTGCTGCAGGGCTGAGTGGCCGGCTCTGCGGCCTGTGGGGGCAACTTCCTCTGGGGCAGGCAGTAGGTATGCATGTAGCGGATGAGCTGTACCACTGCCTTCACGTCCTCCTGGGAACCCTGGGCAATGTCTGGAGCCAGAGAGTCTTGGGGAGAGGCTGCAGCAGGCCAGGGGATTGGACAGTCCTCCCCTGGCTCCTCATCCTCCTTGGCAAGATGTTGGGGACTCAGGCCTGGTGGCAGCTGCAGGCCCGTGCCCGGGACACGGGGGCAGGCTGGCACGGAGGTAAGGTGCTTATGTAGTTCTGTACAATTCCGGCTTTGGCACCGTGGCATGGGGACCTTCTTGTCCTGGGTGTTGTCCACCTAGAGAGGAAAAGGGACAAGAATGAGCAGAGGAGGGTCCCCCTCCCTCTCCCCCGCCCAAGGGGTTTCACCTGATTGCCAGGCTTCCTTTCACTTTGCCTAGCCTCTGGCTAAGAGCCTGCCAGCTGACCAGCTTCTCAGTGGGAAATGTGAAGCTGGCCCCTCTGGGGGGTGCTGCATGGCCAATGGCTGCTCCAAGCACTCCTTCAGCGACAGGACCAGAGCATGGACTGTGCTGCCTGGGGCTGGGTATGGGAAGGGGTCACCTAAATAGGGCCTTTGGGGATTCTTTGGGGATAATGGGTGTATGCCAGAACTGGACTGTGGCATGCTTGTAAACTTACCAAAATCACCGATTGTTTGTTGGTGTTTGGGGTTTGGTTTTGTTTTGTTTTTGCAGGAGGTACTCCTGGGGTTTGAACTCAGGACCTCATGCTTGCTAAGCAGCTATTCTTCCACTTGAACTACACCCCAGCCCTACTTTGCTCAAGTTATTTTTCATCTATGTTCTCCAGTTTGGGCCTGGGACTGGCTTTGGACTATAATCCTCCTACGTATGTCTCCCACAGAGCTGAGACATGTGAGATACAATCTCACTAACTTTTTGCCCAGCCTGGCCTGTAAAGCAATCAACCTCTTGATGTCTGCCCCCCAAATAGCTGGAATGGCAGGTGTAAACTACCATGCCTGGCCCTCAGAACCATACTTCTAAAATAGGTGGTGTTTGACCAGGTGTGGTAGCATGCGCTTATAGTCCCAACACTCAGGAGGCCAGAGGTTTGACCAGGAGTTCAAAGTTCAACGTCACCCTGGGCAACATAATAAGACTATCTAAAAATAGAAGAAAAAAAGCTTTTCCATTTTTCCCTACAATGCTTCTGTTATATTAAGCTAAAGCTTAAGAAAAAAAAACAAGAAAAATAAAATAAAACAAGGAAAATTTTAAAAAAGAAACCAATGGCTTTTTGAGATATATATATATATATATATATGGCATTCCACGTTGTTATTAGAAGAGGAAAGTTCAGTAGCTTCCCAGTACCTGAAAAACAAAGGTGGGGGGGGCGGGCTGCTTGGGAAGGTATCTTGAGGACTTCTGCAATCTGGCCATTGGCATCTACCAGCTGGCACCTTTCTCAAGCCCGATCTGTCCCTCCTGGATCAGGCCACCCCCAGGGGGTGTTTTATTGCTTTTTACTGTTGTTGTTTTATGCCAGTATTTGGGCTTGAACTCAGGGTCTCTTGCTTTTGTTAGGCTTTTTCACTCAAGCCTGGCACACTACCACTTGAGCCACACTTCCAACCTTTTTTTGCTGGTTAGTAAGACTTTTCTGCCCAGGCTGGCTTTGAATCGGGCTCTTCAGACCTCAGTGTGAGCCCCCAGCACTCAGCTTTGCTGGGGTTTTCTAACCATGGCTAACAGTGTATTTCACTTCTCTAGGAAACCTCTTTGGCCACTGACTTGGAGAGAATGGGATACAAGAGGGGGCTTACTTGTTTCAGTCAGCCAAGACCAATAGGGAGGAAGTGCAGGGACATAGTCCACCCACCAAGGGAACCAGGCCTGGGAGAGGCTCCCCTGGGAGGTCCTGTGTGGCTGTCCCCTGGAGAGGGGGAGCAGGGCAGGATGGAAAGAGACGAATGCAGCTTGGAGGATCAGATACCCTGGGAAATCACCTGTTTAGCTCCACTCCTGTGGAAGACAGGCCCAGGTAGGAAAGGAGACTTGCCTCAACTCTGGATGTTGCAGAATTATAAACTGTCCTATGGCTCCCCAGAAAAGAAACTTCAAAATCCCCAGACTTTATTTATGTGACCTCCACAACCAGCAAGGATCCAGTTCCTGTCTGTCAACTGCCCCCTCCATTAGAACATGATCCCCAAGGCAAGCCACGCTTTTTAACCAGTGTTAACATCTTAACATGTCCCTGCTTTCAACCTGTGCTGAAGCACTGACATGTGAATAAATCCGGGGCAATTTTGAGAACCCTAAATTAAGCAGGATCTGATGAGGTGGTGCTCAGGACACAGGCTCTGCAGGGATTGTGGCAGGAGCGAAGGGAGAAACTGAAGTGGGTTGTGGATTAAACACACTCCACTTAGCCAAAGCTGACAGCTGTGTCCCAGAGGCCACCGGGAGCCCAGGGCACACCTGGACATGTGCTGAAATACCTTGACACAAGGCCGCTGACGCCTGGACCTGAGGCTGGCTTGGCGCCAGGAAGTTCCCTCCTTCTGGGATTCAGAGGCTGGAGTTGAGGAGGAAGTGGCCAGGAGGAGCTTCTGCAGCTGGAAGAAGCAGAGGAAGAGAGGCTGGAGCCAAATGCAGTCAGCAACATGGTCAGCTGACCACACCAGGCCCAGGCCCAGGGACCATGAAGAGGCCATGGGATGCCTAGAATGATGCTACCAATATATTAAGCACAGAAAGAAAATCATCTAACAACTAAACACATACAATTATCCCACTTCCAGGTAAGCTCTTTTCAGAGTAAAAAAACCCAGCATAAGCCAGGCACTGGTGCTTCACACCTCTAATCCTAGCTACTCAGAAGGCTGAGATCTGAGGATTGTGGCTCAAAGCCAGTCTGGGCAGAAAAGTCCACTAAACTATTCAGAAAAAATCAGAAGTGGCACTGTGGCTCAAGTGGTAGAGTGCTAGTCTTGAGCAAAAGAAGCTCAGGGACAGAGCCCAGGTAAGGTCAAGCCCCAGTTGGAAATACAAGTATGACTCAAGTAGTAGAGCATCAGCCCTGAGTGAAAAAGTGCAGGGACAGCTCTCAGACCCTGAGTTCAAGCCACAGTACTGACACACACACACACACACACACACACACACACACACACACACACACACACACACACACACACACACACACACACACACACACACACACACACACACACACACACACACACAGAAAAAAAACAAACCCAAAACTAAAAACATAGCTGTGACTTTAAAAACTGGTCTCAGGTAATGTCTGTTCACTGTATTGTTACAAGATTCCTAGGGCATTCTGTATATACTTGTAGTAGACACATGTGTGTGCTCATATGCTTGTGCACGCGCGCGCACGCACACACACACACACACACACACACATACAGGTTAAGGAACCAAAATGATTCTCTGATGTGGGATTCCAGCTGATTTTCCTTCTGATAATTCATATGGCCTTTTAAGATTTTTTTATTTCTTAAGTGAATAACACTCATAAATGTTCAACATGTGTGTGTTCGACAAATGCTAAAAGGTGAACAATTAAAAGCAAGACTCCCCCTGCCTAAGGCCCCTTTCTCTCCCCAGGGGCAACTGCCATGATGGCAGGATGAGGAGAGCTTTAAGCACGCAATGCCCACGTGCATGCTACCTCCAACCCTCCCAGGGTGGCTTTTACCACCACAATTTCCTATCGAGCCTGTTCAGCCTCCCCAGCTTCTGGCCCCCTGTGGCAGGTGCATAGTACATGCAAGCTGAGAACAGAGGCAGAGCACATCTGAAGGTTCCATCATGGCCAACGGGGAGACCCAGGGGAGAAGCACCAAGGAGGTTCCTAGGACACAGTCCGCCCCCTCCATTCACCCAGCGGTGAGCACCAAAGTCCCAGGAGCCAGAGAAAAGGCCCCAACCCAACCTCTGAGGAACTCAATGGTCCTCATTATCTCAGCTAGACCCCAATAAGCACACCTGACTGGATAGAAAGACCCTTGGGCTACAGGAATGACTTGGCTTGAGCTCAGCTTAGTCACACTCGCAGTGAGACCTGGGGCAAGCAATTTCCTTCTCTAGGCCTTGCTTTCTCCGCTAGCATAAAGAAAGATCAAGAGACCAGATGACACCATGGGTAAATTCTAAGATTCATGGCAAGACCTAAGCCTGTTTTCCTTCTCAAGACCTTTCCAAAGCTGTCAGTATGATGAGAGGACAGACAATGAGTCTGCTTCCCATCTAACTCAGGGCCTGAAATGCTCAGGAGAGGAATGGCGTGTGGGGTAAAGGCAGAGGCTTAGACTGGGAGGTAAATGACCATGACCAGGAGGGGTCGCTGTTCCCCTCTCCTAAGGTCTGGTCCCTCTGCAGAGGCCCAGGCAGAAATGGGCACTGAGAATTCTTGTTATGATACGAACGGCTGTACCTTAGCCAGCATGTACTGAGCAGATCTACGTGCCACGTACTGTTCTAAGTGCTCCCCAGATATTCCCTGCTGTAAGCCTCCTAACAGCCTTTGACCTAGCACCTTACCCAGCTGCCAGGGGTGGTGAAGCTGAGTCAGTGAGAGGCTGAAGGAAGGCAGGCACCTAAGTAACAGAGCTCCATTCAACCCCAAGTTGTCAGGGTCCAGTCTGGAAGGAAGCAGGCCCCATCCACAGAAGCCACAAGGTAAGGCAGCACCTTGGGGGCTGGCGTATAGCAGGTGCTCAGTGAATATTTCCTACTGCTTTGCAGATCTCAAAGGCAGTGGCAGAGAAAGCAAAGAACCCCAGACCACTAGTCAAAATACCTGCTTGGTATTTTGGCATACTGACTTGCTGTGTGTCCAGAGGAGAGACCCTCTCCACCTGGGACCTCGATTTCCTCAGAGTTAAGCTTGGTGATCACCAAAAGTTGACCCCTTCTCCCTTCCTTCCTTCATACAGGGGCCTGAAATCAGGGCCACACACTGGTTAGTCAGGTTCTCTACACCTTGAGTCACATCTCCATCCCACCAAGGGCCTCTCCAGATCCCTCTCCATGACCTAAGGCCCCTCCTAAGACTGACAAGCTCTGATTTTCCAGCTGGGTCTCAGCAGTCCTGAGAGCTGCAGCCCTAAGCTGAGGAAATAGCCCAAGACATGCTGCATACCCCATAATACCTGGGACTTCAGTGAGCTGTGCAAGGCAGACCCTTTGAAAGTCTGGTCAGAGCTGACATTGTTCTTCCACATGCACATTTGCACATGCTGCACACACACACTGAGCACTTGACCTGTGCCCGCCAGGGCGGTAAACCAGTTCAACCTCTCTGAAGGATAATCTGCAAGGACCTGAGTAAGATGACAAATCATGTCTCTGGAGACTGAGAAATCCCATTTCCAGGAATTTATTTACCTCTATGAGGTAAATAAAGATCTTTGTGAGCAGGGGTGGTGGCATTGCTGATGACAGTAGATTAATGTAATGACAGTAGATTAGCCATTCCACAGGGAATGGCTAATTATGTGACAACACATTCTTCCCTGGGAAATACTACACAGCCATTAAGAAGGACTGGGCAGGCCTCCACCCTTTCAGCTGGAAGAGTTTCCAGAGTTTAGTGAGAAAGCAAGAGGCAGAGCAGTCTATAACACAGGCTTCTTTTGTAGAGAAGAAAAGTAGGAGGAGGAAGGAGGGGAGAAAGGAGGAGGAGAAAGAGAAGGAGGAGAAAGAGGGAAAAGAAGGAGAAAAGAAAAAATAAGTGAGGAGAAAGTCCAATAACAAACCAGTAACCATGGCTACCCCTAAGATGGGAAAAATCAATTGGGAGAGAGCTAAGGTTTCCTTCTAACTGTCTCCATTTCCTGTTCAGATTTTTACTGCTTGTGGGTAATCATTGAGAAATTGTTCGCAAGGGTCTCACACAGGACTAAGATCAATCTTTTTAATTCCAATCTTTGATGTCCTCTCTCCAGGCTGTAAAGAGACCCCCCCCCCAGCAGAGGCTGGAGCTGACAGCTCTGCACACATCACCCTACAACCAGACACCTGACCTCAGGCATCCACCACCACCTCAGTTAGAAATAGGTTCTCACCAGTGACAGCTCATCAACCTCAGACACTGGAGCCAAGAGCCTCTCCATGGCAGGACTGGGGGGCGTAGACAAGGGGCCAGGTGAAGCTGAGGTGCAGGAGGGTGTGTCCCCCTCTTCCAGGCCTGGGAAGGCAGCCAGCTCCACGTCATCTTCAGGGATGTCGTCCAGGGTCTTGGTGAGTGCGGCCAGGAGGGCCTCATTCTCACTGTCAATCTGGCAGGAGGAGGCAGAGGGGGGAGAGGGTGAGTCACTTCTACACCCAGAGACCAGCTTTGCCCACCCCACTGAACCACAACCAGCCTCCTGCCAAAACTCTATTTGCTGTGTCCCGTCAGATCTTCTCAGCATTCTTAGGTTAGCAGATGCTCAGTCAATGTGTTGCCATCTTTAAAAACCACAGAATTTTATGAGCAGGCAGCAGGTGGTAAACGCAAGGTCCCTGTCCTGGAGTGCTAGCCTTGATTCTGCCTGTGGTCTGAAGTAGAAGGCTGTCCACCAAGGACACCTTCCTTCTTACCATCCTTGGAGACGCATCTCATTGCAGGCCCAGTCCCTTGGACCCTGGGGCACCGGGAAGGCGAAGGCTGATCACCTTGAGACCCAAACAGGGCAATGATAACCACAGTAATGATAAAATGGCTTCTGTTTTCCTTCTGAGACCCCCCAGGGCTTTCTCTCCCAGATCAACCAGGAAGAGAAAAGCAGGTACTACAGTCAGGAGTTTTGGAGCTGGAGCCGGGGTTGACTCACAAAGCCACACTTAACCCACTGTGGGCAAATTAGTTTCTTCACCTGTCATGGCAGATGACAGGTAGACCCCATCCCCATGGGGCTCATGGTGAGTAACTGGAAGAGTTACTAGAGGAAACTGGCCAACATGAAACTAGAACTCGTTATTAGTAACTGCAACCATGATTACACTAAAGTTCCAACAATGGTAGACAACCTCCCACCCGCTCCCTTACTACATGGCTCTGAGCTCGGCTTTGTGCTGGACAGTGGAGGATCCAGCACACTGAGACTCAGGGCCCCCCTCCCCAGACCCCATCCCTGCTTCCAGAGCCTCCTCTCCAGGGAAAAGCACATCTTAGCAAGAGAGCAGCAAGTGTGTATGGGAGAGAGTACAGAAGGCTGGAGGAAAGGCAGAGGATGCTGGGATGGAGAAGAAGAACATGCTATTGATAGGCTCTGAGTAGGCTTAGTGTGCGCAAGCCCGGTCCCTAGGCTCCCAGGCCAGAAGGCAGGAACAGAGGCTGCCGCTCCTGAGTCAGTGATCTTGGTTCCTTGGCCTGTCCATGCAGAAGCACATGCTGTCACATGATGCCTCCCCAGCACACTTTCCCATCCATCCCAGGTCAGGCTGTTTATCCTTCTTCAGGAAGTTCATCTGAAATACACATCTCGTGATGACCTTTTGGCTGCACTAGATCTATTCCAAGCTTTGCAGCCAGAGCTGCAGCTAAGAAGCTCAGGGGCGGGGTGCACAGGGGTGGGGTGGTGGGGGGAGCCAGGCAGAGAACAAATGCCTTGTAATTTTTAGAACAGATCTAAGAATAAAAGTCAAAAGAAGATCTTGATTGGGTCTGCTTCAAGCCCTGAATCTGAGACCCCATGGGCACATTGTGGCACACAGACTCCAGTCCTAGACCAATATTTGAACTTATTTGGTTATTCCCCCACTCCCAAGTCTCCCCCAAGCTTCAGGCCAGATTCCCAGTGCTGTCCCCACAACATTGTGTCTGGCTTGCTGGGGAGTTAAGATCTGGAAAGCTGGGAACTGAGGACCAGGTTTGAGGCTGATCACAATGGCTCTGCCACTGACAAAATGACTCTGGGAAAGTCATTTCCCTCTTCTAAGCCAGCTCCTTTTCCTGTCCAACGGGAAGACATGTTCTTGGAATCTCTCCTTCAGGGGTGATGGCTGGACTAGGCTCTAAGCCTGGGGTGTGGGAAGTGACAGAGTTGCTACAAGAAGGAATGAATGAAGCAGAAAATGGACAGTGGTGGATGACCACTTCCGTGTCTGGAAGGCTAGATTTTATGAAGAAGACATCCAGAAATGACATCATTAGTTTGGATTGGAGTAAGAATTCTCCTGGGACAGCAACAAATGGCCCAGAGATATGGTGAACTAATTCCCCATTTAGGGTCATGAGGTAACCAGGCATGTCAATCTTATGGTATGTGTACTCCCATGGTGCTGACTGCCACTGTTCTCTTCGCCACCAGCATCTTTCCTGACAGGGCTCCAACTCCCAACCAATCACAGCTGGGGCTCCTCAGGAAACCTATGGGCCATTCCTCCCATAGGAACGGGGATCAGCCCCAGGAAACAGACTGGCCAAGGTTGCGCAGGAAGCGGGGCTGAGAAGGGGCAAGTGGGGTCAAGCCTGAAAAGAGGGACCTAGAAAGACAAGCCTGAAGGCCATGGTGGCTCACACAGGTAATCCTAGCTACTCAAGAGGCTGAGATCTAGAGATTGGGGCTCTAAGCCAGCCTGGGTAGAAAAGTCTGAGAGATTCTTATTTCCAATGAACCACCAAAAAAGCTGGAAGTAGAGGTGTGGTTCTAATGGTAAAGGGCTAGTCTTGAATGAACAAGCTAAGAAACAGCACCTAGCCTCTGAGTTCAAACCCCACTACCAGTACAGAGGAAGGAAAGAAGAGAGGGAAATAGGAAGGAAGGAAGGAAGGAAGGAAGGAAGGAAGGAAGGAAGGAAGGAAGGAAGGAAGGAAGGAAGGAAAGTAGGTTAACTCTTGAGTTACTAACTTATGGAGTGCCAGGCATGGGGCTGAAATGAACACAAAAATGGCAGACACCTGAAGAAGCAGCCAGCAAGTGGGGGGGGGAACAATGACTAATAAAGGGGTCTCCCCTCTCCCCTTTCCCCCAAGCTGCTCAGCCCTGGAATAGCCTGATGTGTAAGGCTGGAGCTGTGGCTGGCTGGAAGAAAGGTCTCTGGGTCACCCATGGGCACCCTAAGACAGCACATCACAGGAAGCTGGCCACCCTTGCTCTTCCAGGGCCCATTAGCTCACTCCCCCTGCTCGGCTTAGAAACAGAGTGCAAATTAATGGAGAGCTAATCAGCTGAGGAAGGTATATTAATAGACTTAGCCCTACCCCCCAACCTTCCCGAGCGGATCACAAGCTGGAAGAAAAGGATCCCTTCCAGAACTGAAGGCAAATGCTTCGTTTGGAGACCTGAGGTGGCTTGAAGGAAGACAAAGCAGCATCCAGGCTGCAGACAACCTCCCCAACCAAGAGACGCTACCACCGGGAAACTCGGGAAATTCAAATCCCTCATTTCAGCAGGGAGAAGGCCTATGATTTCTGAGCAAAGGCTCATGTCTGAAAGGATCCTCTCAGTTTCTCAACAGATAGAGAGCCAGTGACATTTCCTTCTTCCTTCCTCACATGGGGAAACTGAGACCCTGCCCAAAGGAATGGCTTATCCTAGGCAAAACACAGAGCAATCAATCCCCTGCTTAGTCTAGAAACATCTATTAAATGGATGTTGTTCCCCAGCCCAAGGCCTCTGGAGCACCGAGAAATGGAAGGCAAAATGTCCCTGTCCCCAAAAGGCTGTCAACTCTCTAGCACTGCTAGCTTGTTCTCCATACTTCTAGCTCATCCCCACAACCATGGTGCCATTTAATGGCTCTGCCACAGTCAGCCATGCTTGAAGACACCTACTTGTCCTATGAGGAAGCTATCCCACATAGCGGCAGGAAGAGGATCAGAACCTATGGCTCCTGGGTCTCACCGGATGCTTGACAATGGGTCATGTCTGGCCCTTGGCAGGAAAGAAGATCTCACTACAATCAATCAGATCTTTCATTTGACCTGCAAGAACTGAAGGTCCATGACCATGTGGGGTGGCTCCCGAGGCTGAGGGGGGAGCTCACCGTCTAACACACACCAGTGGAACATCTGAAGCATCATGAGCGTTGGGTGTGGAAGGTTTACTCATTTAATGACAACTAGATCCTGACAGAGTGCTAGACACTGGGCAGAGCCGTGGGAACCAACAATGCATAGTGAGGACCCAGCTCAGAGCCTCCGATGGCTGGGGGTTGAGGAGTGGGAACAGGCTGGATCACATGATTTCAAAACAGGTGCATGTGACAGCAGGTGAGGTGGACAGGCCACAGAGCAGTGAGGGCAGGGGGGCAGAACTCTGCCTACTGTGAGGACTGAGAGCCTGGGGCCATACCGAGGAGCCCAGGGTTTGACCCTTCTTTGTGTCCTAGCAGGACTGCAGCAGGAGGCTTCCTGGGCTCTGGCTAGGAGTGAGTATAGCCTGTGCATTATATGGATAGGGTTTCCAGAAAGCACTCAGACCTCTCTGTTTCCCTCTGTGTTTGTGTCTGTGTCTGTGTCTCTGTCTCTCTCTCTATATATATATGTATATCTCTCTTTTTCTCTCTCTCACTGTTTATCTTTCTGTGTATGTGTGTGTATATCTCTGTTTCTGTTTGTCTCTCTGTGTGTGCCAGTTCTGAGGCTTGAACTCAGGGCTTCACATTCTCAGTTGCTTTTTCGCTCAAGCCTGCTGCTCTGCTATTTGAGACACACCTCCACTTCTGCTTTGTTTTTTCTTACTTGAAAATGCTAATACTAAAAATGCTCATGAAAAATGCTCAAAAAATATGCTGGTTTTTTGTTTGCTTACTCTTCTAGTTAACTGGAGATAATTCAGATTTGTCTTCTCAGAGCTGGCTATGAGCTACAATCCTCAGATCTCAACTTAGAAATAGCTAGGACTTCAAGTGTGAGCCACCAGTGCCCACCACCAAACCACTCTTAAGCTTAAAATTAAGAGTGCAACCTGAAAGCAGTTTTAGGGAATTGTTCCCTAAGACAGACAGAACAACACAATGAAGGCATTGTTTCCATTACTCACATAAAAACATGGAGGTCCTAGAGGCAACCAGAACCTGAACTCTGCCCCGCGGATTCCTTACTGGGATGGCAAAAGGATTCCACATGAGAGTATAGGCATGCACTCTTAGGTTGGAATCTTTGCCCTAGTCTTTCCTTTTTGTATGACCTTAGGACAGTTCCTTTAAGTTCTCTGGGCCTTACTTTCCTCATCTGTAAAATGATGATAACAGTCTTAGAAAAAATCAAAACTCTTTACCATGGTGCACAGGACTCTGTATGGTGAATCCTCCATCTACCTCCATGTACTTATCTCCTAACTCTTCTCTAGCCTTCCTATTTCACGCTCTGCATTGACTACTTCTGCCCCCAAATGCTTTGTCCCTGCCCTTCAAGCTCCTGGAGGCTGCTACCTCTCCGTCCTTCCACTAAAATGCTCTTCTTTGGAGGAATCTTCCCTGATGCTAATCTACCTTCCCAGCCCTCCTCTGCCACAGGTGACTGCTGCTGGCTGACACTGCTGCTGATCTAGGGGTGTATCACCCTCCAGACTGGGAGTCCCCTGATAGACACATGCCTGACCATGTAGCTCCATACACCTTTCCATCAGGAGAACTACTTGAGATGTCTCCATGGCACAGAACACACCACACAGGCCTTGACAGCTATGGCTTCTACCTGTGACCTCTATGTGGGAGAAAATGTCAAGGAAAGAACAAAGCCAACAGCTCCACATTGCCCAGCTTCCACACAGATGATCTCCAGGCCACACACCCACGCCCACACATGCAAATGCACGCAAGCTTGCTTTATTCCCAACCAAAACAGACAGTCAATGGTCCCACAAAGAGGTCTTCTTAAAGGTAATGTCCATCATCCTGCGCCCAAGGCTGTTCACAGTGTCTCTTGGCACTGGTTTTTACTGAAGAACCTCTAGCCCAACAGAAAATTGGGCATAAGGCATTTACAGATGAGAGGTGTTGGAGGAAATGAGGACTATACATGAGCGGAGACAGCACTGCCACCGATCCAGTACTGGGTAACAGGAATGCTCCCAGGGCTGCCCTTATTCCTGGCTCTGGAGGCAGCAGGCTGTGTGGAAATCAGGTAACTCATCAAGGTGCATGATTGCTCCAAGTCTTGCTTTCCTTTTCCATCAAATGGGAAGATAAAGTTGGGCACCAGTGGCTACTCAGGAGACTAAGACTTGAGGAGCTGAGTTTCAAAGCCAACCCAGACAGGAAAATCCATGAGACTCTCAGCTCTAATTAACCACCCGAAAGTCCAAAGTGGAGCTGTGCAGCTCAAGTGGTAGAGTGCCAGCCTTGAGCAAAAAAAGCCAAGTGAGAAGGTGAGGCCCTGAGTTCAAGACCCAGAACCAGCACACAAACAAAAACTAACAACAATAATAATAATATTAAAATAAGTAATGGCTCTGCACAGCATGGATAAGGTGAGGATTCCATGACATAGTGTCTCTCTGGTCCCCAGTGAATCCTGGGAGCCTAGGAGGCACAGAACCAGCAGCTCATTCCAGCCCTTTCTTTCAGAGGTGACACCACAGGCCATGTGTGAGTAAGAGCCAGCCTGGGTAAGGCACAGATTCAGGACAGGGCAAGAAGCCTGGTCCTAAGAGCGTGGGTAAATGGGAGACTCCATATTGTGAGCCAGCACAAAAGGCAGAGGAACACGGCCTGGCGGGCAGGGCCTACCTGGAAGAGCTCACTGTCGTCAGGGTTGTACTGGTGAGGCTCAGTCTCAGAGTTCTCCGGGCTCCACTGCAGCTCCCCAAAGCAGGTAGCTGAGTCAAAGTCGGTGGCATCCAGCTGAGAGAGGTCAAGCTCAGGAAAATCCGCGCAGAGGTGCTCCTCACCGGCTGCCTCACCCTGAGGAGACAAGAAAGAAGAAGGCTGGTTAGACATGAGCCCTCGCTAGGCCCAGATAGGGTCCTTCTCACTTGGGATGCTGCAAATCTGGACCCCTGGGCAATGCTTGATTTGGAGAAATGGCTAACAAACTGTGAAGATCTGCCCCACCTCTTGTAACCACTGAATCTACTGGCAGCTGAGCCAGGCCCTGACTATACATACCTCCCCTGCTCCTCTGAACTCCTATACATCCCTCATCGCCCAACCACCTGGTATCTTCTCCCTCTTAGTAAAACTTTATTATTTTATTAGAGTCCATAAATGGCATTCTTCCTTCGCATTACTGTCCCCACCTTTAAGGAGATTTCTTAAAGCTAATGACTCTTCTATATTTATAATCAAACAAGATATCCCAATAACAATGGTTGACATGGTTGAGTGATTGTCAGGTTCTGGGGAAACATTTACCCATGTTCCCAGAGATCTTAGAGGGTTATTTGTGATGTTTAAATTCGGCGGAAATGCATAGATAAAAGGTAAATAAACATACGACACACCTGCATCATGAAAGTAGTAATGAAAAAGACCACCAAATTTATGATCATCCTCCCCACAATAAAACGCTGGGTTGGAGAATACTTGCGTGAAGCATATAATCCCATCATGTAGAGAAAAAAATGGAATGCCATAAGAGTCTTGCCTTTCCCTATGTAGGAAAATGCAAAGTCAGAGAAAGAGATCCAGAGGGAAAGATGGCTGTATGTAAAAGCCACAGCAACAAGAAAGGGGCAGCCCCAAGACCCCCAAACCCGAGTCACAACCACCACTCATGAGCCCTGACACTGTGAGCAAGTCTCTTTCCCCCACTCAGAAACCCACATCTGTAAAATAGGGATGACAACAGTACTTGCCTCACAGAACAAAGAGCAAAGGAGCAATGAGACAAGGAAGCGCCATCCGACGAGTTCTTCACAAAGGGCATCTCACAGCAGCGACAGTGAATGATGGTGGTTATAAAAATTAAAAACAAAACAAAACCCAGTAGCATTCATGGCCTCACAACAAAGAAAAGCAAACACTGCCGGGCATTGGTAGCTTAATCCTATACCCTCAGGAGGCTGAGATCTGAGGATCGAGGTCTGAAACAGGTAGAAAAGTCCATGAGATCCTTATTTTCAACTAACTACCAAAAAGCCAAAAGCGGAGCTGTGGCTCAAGTGATAGAGCAGTAGCCTTGGGCACAAAAGTTCAGGGACAGGGCCCAGGCCCTGAGTTCAAACCCCAGGACTGGCATGAAAAGAAAAGGTGGCATCAAAAGAAATAGATTTTGCACAGGCCCTTTCCTTAATTGTTCCCACTTACTAGACCTCATAAATTATGAATAAATGTATAATTAGCTCCACTTGACACAGGAAAAAAGCTTTTATCCAAATTTGGGTCAGATGTCTTAATTGGTGTTTTGCAAGAATCCTGTCTGCACGGGTGGCAAAAGGGTCAGGTCCTTGCATGTGGCTGTCCCCACAGAGTCTCAGGCCAGGTAGCACTGTCTGGCAGGCCTAACCCCAGGGGCATGTTTCCACCACCCAACCCTCCACCTGCCCGTTCTCTCTAATCCAGGAGCATTCAGTGCCCTAAATACTGAGCTCCAAGTTACTCTGAGCCAGACACTGTGCCAAGTGGGATGGCCAGGGATGAAAACAGACAGAAACACTGTCTTCTGGGAGCTCAGATGCAGGAGATGGCAGAGGATTTTTATACAAATCACAATGCAAACAAAGCAAGTCATGGTTCAGTTGCCTATGGTCAATTATAGTCTGAAAAGAATTAACTGCAAATTCCAGGAATAAGCCATTCCTAAGTTTTAACTTGCACTCCATTTTGATTAGCATGATGAAAGTTTGTGTAGTCCTGCTAACTCACTAGGATGCCGGCGTATCCAACGTGTATATGCTACCTGTCCATTAGTCAGAGTAGCCCTGCTCCCTACAGGCGGGCCATGGCTGCACAGCAACACTTACGTTCAGGTAACCCTTACATTACTTACTCTCAGACAGACCCAAAATGGTGCCAAGGAGAAGCCATGAATGCTTCCTGTATGGGAAAAGTTGAACACCCTATGCTGAGGTTAGGATCTCAGGTAAGAACCCATCTTCTATCCAGGAATTTTTGAAGAAGGTAAAGAAAATTCAGTCAAACCACAAGAGTTAGTGTGACAATGTGTAATACGTGCCTCATGAGATGGAAATATACATACATATGCAGGCAAAATGCAATATCCATAAGATTTGGTACTATCCATGGTCTGGCATCCACTCACAGAGGGTCCTGGAACATATCCCCTGAGGTAAGAGAGACCACTGGGTAAAATTAACTCTCCAGAGAACAGCTGGATGCTTCTGAGCCTGACTGGGAGCTTAATGATGAGAGAGAATGGCACTGCCTGAAACTCTGGGTCCCCATGGTAACCCCAACCTGCTGGCTACTGGCCAGCTGCCATCCATCCTAACTATCAATCAGCAGCCTTTAGCAACTACCACCACTGAGGGAACTGAGGCCGTTTCTCTCAGCTGCCCCTTAGAGCTTCTTTGCCTTTGTTTTCATATGGCAAGAGGGCAGTTTTTGCCAGTTCTAGATTGATAGACAGTTAACTTGCTTTTAGTGTTTAGCCATTACAAGTAAGTGTAACTTTTTTTTTTTTTTTTTTTTTTTTTGTTGGTCATGGGGTCTGAACTCTGGGCCTGGGCGCTGTCCCTCAGCTCTTCAGCTCAAGGCTAGCGCTCTACTACTTGAGCCACAGCGCCACTTCTGGCTTTTTCTGCTTATCTGGTGCTGAGGAATCAAACCCAGGGCCTCATGCATGCAAGGCAAGCACTCTACCACTGAGCCACCTTTTGCACATAACATTTATGTGCAAGTCTTTGTGTGGACACAAGTCCTTACTCTCTGAGGCAAATACATAGGAATGAATGTGTATATGGTAAGGTGTATATGACTTAATAAAAGCTACAAACTGGGCCTACCACTGGTAGCTCACATCTGTAATCCTAGCTACTCAGGAGGTTGAGATAGGAGAATCACAGTTCAAATGCATCCTAGGAAGATATATCTGAGAGATTCTTACCTCTAATTTTTCCTAAAGCCTAGATGTAGAGGTGTAATTCAAGTGGTAGAGTACCATCCTTAAGTAGAAAAAGCTAAGCTAGAGGCTCTGAGTTCAAGCCCCAGTACTGGCATTAAAAAAAAAAAAAGCGACCAACTGTTTTCCAGAGTGGTTATGCCGTTGTATTGTCCCATTGGCTATGAGGGGGTCCAATTGTTTCATATCTTTGCCAACCCTTGGTATTGTCAGTCATTTTAATTTAGCCCTTTTGGTGTTCCTTCCATGAGACTATGCTGAGCCTCTGATACAAGCCTTGGCTCCCTCTTGGAGAAGAGAAGAGAGCCTATGGGCATTTCATTAGACTGGGTGACTGTGTGAAGGGGTGAATAACAACAGGAAGAATGGGCCCATCTCTCAGGGGTATCAGGAGAGGCATCGTGGGGAGCAGAACTCTGAAACTGTGGAAGACAAGCCTTGCAGGTAGAGGTACAGCAAAGGCCCAGGGAGGCCCTAGCCTAGAGCTCAAGGTTCTGAGCAAGCTCCCAAGATGGTAACGGAGAAGCCCCATCAGGGAGGGACTGTAAGGGATTGGGTTTTACTCCAGGTGTGATGGGGAGGAGCTGGCACAGAAGCTGGCAGTGAGATGGGGTAGGCTGCTGGAGCCATCCAGGAGAGCCGAGGAAATGTCTGCTATGTAGATTCAGAAGGAACTTGTTAAACATGTTCTCACAAATCCGTGGGTCAGACTCCTCTTGTCCTTAGGGAAAAGTAGAAACAACCAACAAAACTAAGAGTTACATCGTTGAAGAAACAAATGACAAAAGATAAATGGCCAGCCTAGAGAGCCATGTTTGGTTGCCATCTATGGAGGAAAGCCAAACAGAAGTGTGCTGGGCAGCGGGGGCCCTGCCTGGCCAGCAACGCCCCCAGAGCTAAGCCTTCACTGTGTCTCCAGAACCTTTCTCTCCAGTTACTAAGAGCTGCCTCTTCCATCGGACCTGCCTTGTCTCTTAGAAACACCTTTAGAATCTGAGCTCATCAGGAGTCAGCAGCCCTGAGAGGTGGCTCAGGGAGTCATGTCAGAGGCTCTTGGAAAAGCAGAAGAGGATGGGCTACAGCTCAGCTGTCAAGCATCTGCTTAGCATGCATGAGGCTCTGGGTCCCATCCTAGCACAAAGGAAAGGGGAAAAGCTGGGTGTGATGGCTCAACCATGTACTACTAGCCACTCAGGAGTCACAGTCAGCCTGGACAAAAAAAAAAAGTGAGACCTCCCCATCTCCAAATGAAAAGCTGGGTAGCTGAGATGCCGCACACCTGCAACCCACCTACAAAGAGACATAATGTAGAGAATCACTGTCCAGGCCTACCGAGCACGAAGAGCAACACCTTCCCTTGTAAACATGTTACCCCTTCTACAGAAGACTCATGATATGGCTATTATGACGGCATATGTTGATTCTCCATAGCAGCTTGACATACTCCAAGTATAGCTAGCACATCAACTAAAGAAACCTCAACTTCATGGTCTTGCCAATTAGGCTTAAGACCACTCTACAGCTAAAACAATGTAGCACTACATTAATGCTGATTTCTTGGCCTTCTCCATATTTAGGGGCTTTTGAAGGGGGGCCTCAGGTGACCCAGCTTCTAGGAAAAGGGCTGAATTGAAGCCTTCTATCCTGCCTGGCTGCCTGCCTTATAGACTCTACCAGTAGAGCTAGGAGACCACAATCCAAGACTAATAGCCATTGCTATTATGAGCAATTACTATACACCAAGGGCATACTCAGCAGTGCATGCATATTTCCCATTCAGTCCTAAAGCAACCCTGCTAGGTAGGCATTTTTGCTCCCCATGGTACTAGTCAGGAAACCCTGAGATGTTGCCATGGTGTTATTTTGTTAGTACTGGCGAAAAAGTGCTAGACGTAGGTGGTAAGCAACAAAAATGCATTATCTCCTAGATCTGGAGGCTGGAATCAGACCAAACTACAGGCAAAACTGTCTTCCTCTATGTGAGTAGTCTCTGCCCAGATTCCTCTTTTTTGTGTGCTACAGCAGGGGCTTGAACTCAGGGCCTAGGCATTGTCCTTGAGCTTCTTTTGCTCAAGGCTGGCAATCTACCATTTGAGCCACAAATCCTCTTCCTTGTTTATGTGTTTAATTGGAGATTAGACTCTCGTAAACTTTTCTGCCTGGGATGGCTTTGAACAATGCTACTCAGACCTCTGCCTCTTGAGTAGTTAGGATTACAGAGGTGAGCCACCAGCACCTGGCCCAGATTCCCTTTTGATGAGGACACCAGCCCTGTTATACCAGAGCTCCTCCTAAAGACCACATTTTAAGTTGATTTTATCTATGAAGAAAGACACCATCTCCAATTAAAGTCACATTCTGACAATTTCCAGATGTCATTTTTTTTGAGAATTCAATTCAACCCATAGCACCCAGGGTCCCAGAGGTGACACTCTAAGTCAAAACCCAAGTTTTTCTCTCCTTATAGAAACCCAATGCCACTGTCCATCATCCTGTTTCTGAGAATGAGAATGTTCAAGACCATTATTCCCACTTACAGACAAGGAAACACCGCTTGGGACGAGGGTTGAGAACAGCCCAAGTCACGTGGCAAGTTCATGGCCTCGGAAGAGCAGATGTGGGGCAAAGTCAGGCCGCCTGTGTTTAGCCCCTATGGGCATCTCTCCATGCAGCTGCACACCCCTCTTTGCCCCCCCCACTTGGAGGTCCCCCTCTCTGGCTGTTGCACTATATGTGTCCCTTCCTCCAGCAACCACACCTACCCCTTATCTAAAAGGGCTGTGGCTTCCTCAAGCCAGGAGATAAATGGCCCTAGAAGGGGATGAATAGGGTTTCAGCAAGAGTTACATAAATGGCTTCATTGGAAGCCTGTGTATCTTGTTGGAAATTGATTCCTTGCTTAAGAAAGCATCTTCAGGAAAAATTGGTGGCTCTACTTTCCTGGCTGTGATCAGCAAATTATCTGCTTAGGGCTTAGCCCAGAGCAGATTCTCTGAACTCCTGAGCGGCTGGAACAGGAGGGACGCAATGACAGCTTGGGTCACACTGCCCACTCCTCACTATGCACCCTCCAGTGCAGACCCTTCCCTCTGGTTCTCCCTGCCCCATTGGGACAGAGAACTGAAAGCTGGACAGACCTTAGGGACCCTTCCTGCTCGAGCCCTTCATACAATTCTGAACTAACCTGATTTCTGAGATCCACATAGGCTTTGGGGAAATATAAAGGCAGAACTCAGCATTTATTAATGAACTTCCAGAGGAGAGACAAAAATACAGAAAGAAGGACTATCCTGAGATGGAAAGAAGCCCAGCCTAGGTAGGCAAAAATGCAGGCCCCAGTTGGACCACTGACCTAGCCTTTGACTAGGTCAAAGACATTAACTTTCACCATCTTGGTATCTACAGGCAAAAAGGGAGGAGAGGAGAATCATATCTCCCAGGCCTCTTAGAAGATAGAAAACCTGGCCAGAATCCAGGCACTGGTGGCTCATGCCTGTCATCCTAGCTACTCAGGAGACTGAGATCTGAGGATGGAGGTTCAAAGCCAGCCCAGGTAGGAAAGTGGGGTGGCAGATACAAGAGGAGATGCCCATAGGGGCTTGTGCATAGGCAGCTGGGGCACAGTACCTGGCTTTGCCCCAGTGAACCACCAGCAAACAAGAAATGGAGCTGTGGCTCAAAGTGGTAGAGCACCAGCCTTGAGCAAAAAGAGCTCAGAGAGACAGTGCCCAGGCCTCAAGTTCAAGCCCCACAAAAAAAAAAAAAAAGTAGAAAACTTGGTGTGGCTGCCCAGTGTGTGTCACAGACTTCAAGAAGGTTGGTCACACATCGCTACAGTTGAAAGTGTGTCCTCACACATTGGTTGGTTGAAATCGTAATCCCCAAAGTGGCACTTTAGGAGGCGGGGTCTGTGAAGGTCTTGAGTCATGAGGGTGGAGCACTTGTGCCTGGGCCTTGTTTCCCCCTTTCTTTCTTTCTTTTTTCCTTTTTCTTACCAGCACTGGGGTTTAACTAAGGGCTTCACACTTGCACAGCTTGCTTGCTTGGCTAGAGATCTACCATTTGAGCCACCCCTCCAGCCTGGATTTTTGCTAGTAATTTTAGAGCTAGATTCTTACAGAGTTTTCTGCCAGGGCTAGCTTCAAACCTCATTCCTTGGATCTCAACCTCCTGAGTACCTAGGATTATATGAGTGAGCCACCAGTGCTCAGATGGAACTAGTTCTCTATGACACGAGCCTGAACAGCCATTACTGACTAGATCATCTAGACAAAGACCTTGTGCGTCTGCACGCCTTCTAGGATGTAAGAAAATACACACGATGTCCCTACCAAACCAGTTCCTTTCTCAAATGTTTTGGAGTTTTTCCTTCTTTTGATAACTCCATTAATTGACCTGCTTCTTTCCCATTCACCTCTCTAGGAGGTGGGTATCCACTGCCATTCCTTCTGGAAGTCACACTTCCCTACAAGCAGGTGATCAAGGAAAACACAGCCTGACCAGGTAGGTCAGAGTGAATGCTGGTAATTTGTTGGAGCATTTGGACAAGAGGGCTCAGCCAGTTGAATCTCATTCTAGCCAGGCTGGCTGTATCTTTGCCACTCCTTTTGAAGAGCCCACCTGAGGATGGAGCCTATAAGGGTGATACAAGCAATGGAGAAAGAGTCAGGAAAAAAAATCATCTAAATACTTGGACCCAGCTGTGCCTGAAACCAGCTTCCCTGTGCTCTGCAGTTATGTGAGCAAATACATCTGTTTTTAGATTGCATGTCAGTTGGAGTTCCTATCACCTATCAATGAAAAAGTGACGATTATTTCATCCCTCTTACCCTAGGAAAAGTATCCAGCCTTCTCACTCTTGGAAATGAATACAAAACTTCTAAAGAAGCTTCTAGAAGAATAATAGGAAGAATAGTTGATTGGTTCAGACCATCAGAAAAACAGAGAGAGGCACAAACACAAAGTAAAGCACCAGGAAGAATCAGTAGGTAAAATGGAGGGCCTCAAAGCCAAGAGTTGATGGCTCACACTTGTAATCCTAGCTACTCAGAAGACTGAGATCTGAGGATTACAGTTTGAAGCCAGCCTGGGCAGGAAGTCCATGAAATTCCTATCTCCAATTAACCACCAGGAAACTGGGAGTGGCACTGTGGCTCAAAGTGGTAGACTGCCAGCCTTGAGCACAAAAGCTTAAGGGACAGCGTCCAAACCCTGAATTCAAGCCCCACAACCCTCTGTCTCTGTATCTGTCTCTCTGTCTGTCTGTCTCTGTCTGTTTCTGTCTCTGTCTCTGTCTTTGTCTCTCTGTCTCTGTCTCTGTCTCTGTCTCTGTCTCTGTCTCTGTCTCTGTCTCTCTCTCTCTCTCTCTCTCTCTCTCTCTCTCTCTCTCTCTCTCACACACACACACACACACACACACAAATGGAGGGCCTAAGAAACCAGCCCAAAAGACAACTCAAGAGGTTCACTGAATGCCAAACCCCTCAACCTGATTGGTTCTCCAGTCTCTGTCTTCATAGAAGCCTCTGCCCTCAGGCCAGCCAAGTGTAACCTCCAGGAGACAGCCAGGCTCCAACCCCAGCTTAGTAGGTACAGGGTCAGAGTTCGGCATCAGGAGATCCAAGGGGTGGTCAGCAGGCCTGGTGTGAACAGGTCCTTCAGACCAGAAAACAAGAGGAGTCCAGTGCTTAGAACTAGGCTACAAACTTGGGTTTGAGCCTACTATGAAAAGCCCAGTTGCCTGGGCACTGGTGACAGCAACTGCATATAGGGTGTCAAGATGGAAATGCATGATAGCCACTGCCCTGGGTGGACTTCTACCTCAGGATTCCAGACAAGACTCTACTAGAAACTTCTTGCTATGCTAAGGTTTACTGCCAAACCTACCCAGGTTCTCTCAGGCCTTTGGTACAACAGTAACCAGCTTCCAAATGACCAACCAGCGGGACTGCTTCGGCCCAGTGCACAGACCTGTGGCATGCCATACCCACTAGCCTAGCCGCTTGCTCCCACGTTTGAATTATTTCAAGCCCTTGTTTCTTCCCCAACCTTTTTGTTACTATCATTACAAAATGACCTGGCAGCTCATGCCTATAATCCTAGCTACTCAGGAGGCTGAGATACAAGAATCACGATATGAGACCAGCTTGAGCAATCTCCAATTAACTGGCAAAAATCCAGAAATGGAGCTATGGCTTAAGTGGTAGAATGTCAGCCTTGAAAGAAAAAGCCAAACATGAGTTCCCAAAGAAGGGCACTGGTGGCTTACATCTATAATTCTAGCTACTCAGAAGACTGAGATCTGAGAATTGCAGTTCAAAGCCAGCCTGGGCAGAGTCTGTTGAGACTCTTATCTCCAGTTAACCAGCAAAAAGCCAGAAGTGGACCAATGACTCAGGTGGTAAAGCACCAGCTTTGATCAGGGGGAAAAAACAGCAACAAAAACCAAGGGCAGTGCCCAGGCCTAAAGAAGATAAGGCCCTGAGTTCAAGTCTCAGTACTGGCACAAACAAAAACTAATTAAATAGCTTATAATCAGAAATTACAAGTAGTATAGAAGTCGGTAAAAACTAAGTTGCTGGCTGCTGACATATCCAATAAACATGAGTTGTTCCAAACAAACAAACAACTGTTGTCAAGTTTTGTGTAGAAGAGATCAGGGTAAAAGACTGGGAGACAGTGGCAGGAATCTGGAGCATTCTGCCACTGGATTGCTTTGACAAGAGTGTAAGTTCTTAACCTAACGTTGAATCTCCGGGACTAGACAATGGAACACTGGCCCTGGGGACGTGGTGTGGGCAGGAATGAGTGGGAATGCCAATCCCATAGTCCTAGAGCAGAAGACTAGCAACAGTGAAGACATAGGTCACATGGCTGCACGAAGATAATATTGGACTTATGTTTCATGACTTATAAGGCACTTATCTGATCTTTTGCGAGGAATTCCCATCCCCAGCCTCCCCCTCACCGCCCACCTCCCAGCTACAGTTCCCACAGTACAGGAAATCAGGCCTCACGTGGGGCTGGGAACACAGCAGGAGTTTGGGCACTGGAACAGTCTGTTGTCACATTTTGTTTTGCAGATGATGAAACTGAGACTCAGAGAGAGAGGAAACAAGGGGAGTCCCCTAAAAATCCTCAAAGCCAACTCCTGGCCGGGTCATGACACCTTGGCAGGGTTAGGATCGCCAGTGCCATGGTCATGGTCCAAAACTCTTCAAGAAGACAGACCACTTCCTCAACAGCTGGGGCCTATACCCCCAACCATTTCTCGTTAAAAAAACTAAGGAAAAAAGCCAGGCACTGGTGGCTCACACCTGTAATACTAGCTACAGGAAGCTACAATCTGAGGATTGCAGCAGTTCGAAGCCAGACTGGTCAGAAAAAAATCTGTGAGACTGTTATTTCCAATTACCTCTACAGCCAAAACTGACACCGAGCTGTGGCTTAAGTGGTAAAGTGCTTTCCTTAAGCAAAAAAACTAAGGGACAACACCCAGGCCCCTGAGTTCAAGCCCCAGTACTAGGTAGTGTGTGTGCATGCACACACACACACACACACACACACACACACACACACACACACACACACACACACACACAGAGCAAGGGGAAGACAGAAAAGCAGCTTCCCTAGGAAGATGATATCTTGCTTAGTATCTCCTTTCCTATTTCCAGTAGCCTCGAAGTAGCTCCTTTTTCCCCAGAGATCTGGGATTATCTGGGGGAGGGGCAGGTCTGATGACCTGGCACACAGTCTACACAGCTCAGACTCCAACACCCTAGTCCAGCTCTTAGATCTTAGTCAGAAGAGGCCCATTGCCACACGTGACAGCCAGGACCCTGGTCCCTGCCAGAGATCACCTGGTAACAGGGCACAAGGGTTCCCAGGCCAAGGAAGGTAGCATTTGTTTCTAAACAATACAAGCTGGAGTATATTTTGTGACCCAAGTACAAGGTGTTTGGGGCAGTGTGCCACACACATCGCATGTGCCCACACTTGCAGACAATCTTAGGAACTCAAGAGCCTCTTGAATTGAGAGTTAAGCATGGTAGGAAGAGCAGTAGCTACAGGTGATGAGCAGTTGTCCGTGGTCCTCAGGCCTGGCCAGGCTCTGAGCAGACACGTATAGATGCTCCCTCACCTCTGCGCTCTCCAGAGACTAACCTGCCAGGGCCAGAGAGCTTCGATTTCCACCCCAGGGCTGCTGGGCTGGCATTGCCTCAGCTACCCACAATGCTTCCTCCCAACCCCATCCCAGATTAAGTGTCCCTTCCCACAAGGACCTTCTTGACCACTGTGTCCTGGGGAGACCATGGGACTCTGGCCTGGCCATGCCATTCTAGAATCCTCTCAATTAACACTTTAATTTTATGATATCTCCTAACCCTAGGCTTTTAAATTGTAGGAAAAAAATACATAACATGAAAATCACTACTTTCTTTACTTACTATTGCATTGGGGATTGAATCTAGGGCCTTGAGTTTGCTCAAGCCACACCAACGCACTTGTTTCATTTATTTATTTTAAATTTATTTTGCTAGTGTTGGGGATTGTGCTTTTGCTTGGCATTTTCACTCCAAGTTGGTGTTCTACCAGTTAAGCCACACCTCCATTTCTGGCTTCTTTTTTTGATGGTTAATTGGAATGGACTTTCCTGACTAGGCTGACTTCAAAACTCAATTTTCAGATCTCAGCCTCATGCATAGCTAGGATTATAGGCATAAGAAGCTACCAATACCCAACTTTACTTTGTTTTTGAAATAGAGTCTTGATAACTTTGCCTGGGCTGGTCTTGAACTTGGGATTGCAGGTATAAATGCTACATAGCTCAGTGACAGTAGGTAAATCTACATGGTAATTCCATTGTCACCACCATCTACCTCTCCCTATTTTTATCTACTAGCTTATTGTTGCTTCCTTGACTCAGCAGCAAATGAGTGAGCAGAGGACATGACTGTCTTGAACCCTGCTCTAAGCCCTGTGCCTAGCACAATGCCTGTCACATAGTAGATGCTCAATAAAATTGTGTTTGGCAAACCCAATGAGGGCACTGCACAAAAGAAAAAGAACTCAGCAGCCCAAACCAGGTTAAACTGCCTAGTGGCCTCAGTTACCACACAAGAATTCTACATTTTGTCAAACTCCACGGGACAAAAGTGCTGAACGTTCCTTTTCTTTCCTGGTGCTAGGTCAGGAATGAAGACATGATCACACAAGCCAGCTGACCTCAACACACACTTCAGCACACCAGCTCTGCTCATCGCAACATTTATCAGTTGTGAAGGGCAGGCCTGAAAATAGACAGTGAAGATCAAATGCCACTCTCAGAGTGGTTCAAAGGCCTTGGGAAGGCCCGGGAGACAGGGACAGGAGTGTCTTCTGTAGCAGAGATATACAAGGAATGGAAAATGGACTCACAGCTGAAAATAGGGTGCTTTGATACCAAAAAAAAAAGCTCTCAGTAATCAAGATAGACCACATTTTAAATGCAATATCATAGATAGATAGATAGATACATAGATAGACAGACAGATAGCAGACAGATAGCAGACAGACTGACCGACCACTAGTGGTTCACACCTATATTATAATATCTCAGGAGACTGAGATCCAGAGGATTGTGCTTCAAGGCCTATCTGTGCAGAAAAGTCCAGTAGACTCCATCTCCAAAATAACCAGCAAAAAGCGGGACTGGAGGCATGGTTCAAGTAAGGGAGAGGCTGCCCAGCAAGCACAAGGTCCTGAGTTCAAACCCTAGTACAAGGGAGTGAAAACACCCACAATGATTAGCAAAAGCCCAAAGTTCTACATAAAGGTGAGGTCAGTAGTCCTGATTTTCCTTATATAACGGGGTCCAGTGCATGGATCTCAGACAGTCCCTGATTTGAGTTTAAATTTGTTATTTTGCTCAGCATATGTGCTTTGTACCAATGACTATTTCATTGAATTCAGATATGGTTTTGATTATCACATTTTTTTGACACTCCCTTAAGTTTGGTGCCAGAGCCCATGCTTCCATTGCCCGCCCAGCCAGAATGAGAGGTGACATGAGGTGCTATACACTCAGGGGTGAAAAAGGGAGCTAGACCCAGCTCATGTTGGTGGTAATGGTCTTAGAATCTCTACAGAGGGGCAATGCCCCTTCCCCACACTCATCATACCCGGCAAGCGCTTCACTACTCTGCCATGTGTCACGGGACTTCCTCAAAATCTGAGTATGCCATAAGGCATGGGTTTCAAAATCAGCCACTGTCTTGTGTTAGCTGGATGGAAAAGTTCCTGGTTTAACTAGGTTGAAGTGACTCACACTCATAATCCTGGCTACACAAGGGATTCGGTTCAAGGCCACCCGTGGCATAAACTTAGCAGCATCCTATCTTAACAAACAGGCCAGGCATAGTGCTCAGGACTTCTAGTTTCAGCTATACAGGAGGCAGAGGTAGGAATGTTACTGTCAGGGAAGGAAGGAAGGAAGGAAGGAAGGAAGGAAGGAAGGAAGGAAGGAAGGAAGGAAGGAAGGAAGGAGGGAAGGAGGGAAGGAAGGAAGGAGGGAAGGAGGGAAGGAAAGAAAGAAGAAAGGAGGGAGGGAGGGAAGGAGGGAAGGAGGAAGGGAGGGAGGGAGGGAGGGAGGGAGGGAGTGAGGGAGGGAGGGAGGGAGGGAGGGAGGGAGGGAGGGAGGGGAAGAAAAGTACCTGGTTTTGGATAATGGGAGACTTTTGGAAATGAGCCTGTGGATGGTTGTAAGGCATGGTAAACATACATAAAGCCACTGCTTTGTAGTAAATTTTATGTTACTGATATTTTATCACAATAAAACAAAACATGTATTAAAAAGTCAAAGAGTTCCAAAAAGCCAGGCCTGCAGTGCCCATGTTCCCTAGTTCTGTCCCTGAGTCAGTGCCCAGCTGGCAGGAGGGCGCCAGAGCTGGGCCAGGGCTCTGCTGAAAAGCCCTTTGCCTGTTAACGTGGCTATAAATAACCCAGAAGCAGCAGAAAGGGGTCCTGGCAAGAGAGTGAAGGTCAGGCAGCCCCTTTGTAGCATCTGAGGAAATGTCACACTCAACAGGCGAGAGCTCACATCTTCAGCCCGGACGCACCAGGGCCCTGAGCAACCCCTGGGTGGCCAGCTCCTGTGGCTCTCTGCTGGGTACCTGAGGAGCTCTTCTTCCCAGAGGGCCAGGGTCTTGGCAGGTGGGGCCAGGCTAGCATTCCACACCAGTCTGGGCCTGTCAGCCAACACTGGCCAATCTACCCAGGGTAGGGTGACTCAGCTCCACCCACCACGGCCCCTGCTGCTGCACTGCACAGTGTGGGAGCTGGAGGGCTGAGCCCATCTGGTCCTGTGGCTCCCACACTGGGCTCCCTGGGGAAACCCCCTGCCTGTTCTCACCCCCACAGGCCCTCCAAAGCCCTGGGCTTTGGAAGAGGGATTCCGAGGGAGTTAATTAGGTTTCTCAGGTTTTATTCACCAAGAGCCTTACAGGTAGCATCCCATCCTCCTCCTATTTAACCTCAGTAAATTCAATCCCATGTGCCTGGAAAAAAAACAAAAGCCAAAAACCACATTTCTGGAAGAGAAGGTGTGGCTCAAGTGGTAGGGTGCCACCCTTGAGTGAAAAAAAGCGAACAAGAGGCTGGGTGCTGGTGGCTCATGCCTGTTCATCTTAGCTACTCCAGAGGCTGAGATCTGAGGATCTGTATTCAAATCCGGCTTGGGCTGGCAAGTCCATAAGACTCTTATCTCCAACTAAACAGCAAAAGGCCTAAAGTGGAACTGTAGCTTAAATGGTAGAGCACCAGCTTTGAGGTTAACAAAAAAAGAGCAAGTGTCAATACTGTGTTCTAGTACTGGGGCACACACACACACACACACACACACAGAGACGGCGGCTACACACACACACACACACACACACACACACACACACACACACACACACACACACACACACACACACACACACACACACACACACACACACACACACACAGACGGCGGCTCTACAGGCCCTGCAAGGCCTAGCCTGGCTCTCCCACCATCTATTTACCAGACCCTCTCCCCCAACCCCTATGGCAGGAAGTGGCCTCTGCTCCCCTCAGCACAGCCCTGGAAGCTTGGGATCTCCACATGGGTCCCACACCCCAACTCAACCACTCTCTGAGGACCAGACCACTGTGCCTTAGCCACACCACTCTGCTCAGTATCTCTGCCTCACTGATGCCTCAGCCTCCTTCACCAGCTCTAGAGGGGCGGGGCTTCCACATTTATTCGCCACAGAAAGCCTGCCTTCTCCTGGCCTGGCTTCCAGCTGATGAGAAATCCAGACCCTCAGGCTTCCTGATGAAGTTGGTGGGAAAAGAGGTTTTCTCTGACACCCCTTCCCCACCCCCCCTTCCCCTGGCCCTTCTTGGTCATGTGGCCAGCAAAAGCCAGAGGCCAGGGAGATGGCCCTGCAGGCTCCCAGTACCCGCAGCCTTTCAGCCAGCCAGTGTCACCTGCCTTCTGCAGAGGATGTGTTCCCAATGAAGCAGGCCCTGCTGGCAGGATCCAGCACTTGTGTTAGAGCGCTCCACAGCTTTCTTAAGTAGGTATCTGGGGGTGGGGATGACATTGCCACAGGTCCCCACCAAGCTTAGCTCAACTACCCAAACTAAGAAAGTTAAAAACAAAAATAAAAACTGGGCACTGGGTGGCTCACACCAGTAATCTTTGCTACTCAAGAGGCTGAGATCTGAAGACGGAGGTTCAAAGCCAGCCAGGGCAAAAAAAAAATCTGAGATGTTTATCTCCAATTAACCACCAAAAAACCAGAAGTGGTCTTGTGGCTCAAAGCTTGAGCAAAAAAGCTCAGGGACAGTGTCCAGGCTCCAAGTTCAAACCCCATGACTGACAAAAAAAAAAAGAAGAAGAAGAAAAGAAGAGAAGAAGAAGAGGAGGGGGAAGTGGAAGAGGAGGAGGAGGAGGAGGAGGAGGAGGAGGAGGAGGAGGAGGAGGAGGAGGAGGAGGAGGAGGAGGAGGAGGAGGAGGAGGAGGAGGAGGGAATCCAATGACAAGCCCTGCCTTGTGCATATAACTATAGGGCTAAGCTCCTTCTACCCACATGCTAGGCTTGGGGGTTCAGAGCTTGTAAAAACCCTATGCACTCAAATCTCCCATTTTCCCCTTCTAACTGGACACAGGTTAGGCTATTTCTACAGTGGGAAAGCCTGCCAGGGAAGTGAATTGCCTGAAGTCACACTGCAAGATAAAGAGAAGAGGCGCTGGACACGAATGGCTCGCTCCTGTAATCCTAACTACTCAGGAGTCTGAGATCTGTGTGAGGGTCCCTGTTCAAAGCCAGCCAACTCATGAGACTCTCACATCTCCAATTAGCTAACAAAAAGTTTAAAGTGGGAGTGTGGCTAAAGTGGCAGAACACCAGCTTAGAGCAAAAAAGTTAAGGGACAGTACCCAGGCCTCGAGATCAAGCACATGCCCCCAAGGGAGAAGCTTAGCCTTCAACTCCTAGTTGAAACTTCAACAGAACACCGTGTAGGTGGGGGGCACAACCATAGATTCTCTGGACTAAAGGCAATGAATTGAGTGAGTTCCTCTAACTTTGAGCCTCCCTTCCCAGGATTCCAAGTGGTGTCCCTGGACAATTGCTACTTTCTTTCCCAAGAGGTCAGAAGGAAGGAGGTCTCCACTTCCACCCCTGGGAGCCGTAGAAAAGCCCCGAGGGGTTAAGTGGGGACTGCAAGATTGGGGGCTAGGTAAGAGCCGAGGGGAAGAAGGGAGGAAGTCAAAAGGAAAAAAGAAAAACAAGCCGAATTCCAGAGACTCCAAAGTTCTGCCCACAAGCTAAACCAAGAGCTGCGAGAAGCCAGCAGGTCAAGACAGATAGAGGAGCTGAGACCAGAGCTGTGTCCCCTCAGGCCACATGTGACGTCTGTGCAGCCGGCCTGGATCTCTGCCAGCTCGGTGGCCAGTGTAGACATAACACTTGGGGCCACTGGCTGTGGGCCACACCGTGGAAGGTCAAAGCGGACTGCATTGCTATGCAGGGGATGGTCAGTCACAGGAGCTAGACACTAGAAGCTGAGCTGGGTAAATCTGGCCAAACGATTTAACCTGTCCAGGAAAACGAAGCAATCACAATAGCTCATTCCTGGTTCTTGAGGAGGATTTCATGAGAAGAGCTTTGAAGAGTATCTGGTGCAGACAGTGCTCAAAAGACAATGGCCTATAGTGAGATGACCTCACAGTCCTGCAGCAACTACTGGAGCAGCAGCAGCCTTTCTGGGGCTGTGAGCCACTCTGTAGCTTCTTCAGCACCCAGACACCACAGCCTCACACCTCAAGACAACATAGCCTTGACATGTCATCTGGACATCTGACCCCACTGACCCCTCTCCTTCCTCCCAGAAGCCCCTGAAGGGTCTGGTTCCTGCCTACTTACCAGTACCATTTCCCCCTCTCCCTCAGCAATGAAGCCTTCTAGAACTTCCTCTTTCCCAGTCATGGGCCGGGCTTCCTTCCCACATTGAGCTGTCCCAGGTGCATTCCCACTCCATAAACACCCTTCCTGCCCAGATGCTTGCCTAGTTGGATCCCACTTGTTACCACGCCTTTATTTCCTGGGGAAGATTTCTTTGAGCCCATATTTCTTCAAGAGAAGTCCTACCGTATACTCCCACCACCATCTAGAGTTCCAGAATTTTCTAGAACTTACCAGCTCCAGAATTTTTCTAGAACTTACCAGCGGGAAATTAAACATTTGTTTGCATGTATCTTATTGATGCCTGCTACTGCATCCCTGGTGCCTAGGATCTAGAAACTTAATGCTCAGTAATCCCTTGGAGAGTGAATAAATGCTCTGGAGCTGGTAGTTCCTAGGCCCTCCTCCCTTGTCCTACAGAGCTGGGCTTCCCTGCTCAGCCTGTCCTCTGGCCTGCTCCACAGCCTTCATCTGTAACCATAGGCCCGGCGCCAGAGATCCGAATGTTTCTAGATCTGATTTTCTTGAAAGCAGCCTTGGGCCCCGGCCCGGGGAGCCGTGTGCGCTGTCCATAGTGGTGAACACTGATGAAGCTGTCTGGGCCAGCTAAGGGAAGATGAGGAAATGCCAAGATTTAAAAGCATCCGGAACTCATTTGCTTATGTTCTTCTTTCACTTCCAGGCTATTTTGAGCTCCGGATCGATTGGCTGGCCCTCCTCCTTCCAGCGATCACTCCTCAAACACCCAGCATGCACCTGGCCTGCCGGTTAGGGGTCAGCTCCCCCACCCCAACCAGCAGTCCCAGGACACCAACCGCAAGAAGAGGTGTTGGTCACGTGGACCAGGTGCCTCGGTGAGGAGTGAGCGTTTCCATCAAAAAGTCCCCAGAACCCTCCAAGGGAGGTACGCCTATGGGAGACTGAAACCCGGACAGGACAAGAAGCTTGTTCAGAGACAATCAGCCTGATCATGCAATGCCAAAACTGGGACTCCATCCCAAATCTTCCCAATCCAAAGATCAGGCTCCTGAACACCTGGCAAGATGGCTCCTCTCAGTTACCTGTCAAAGCCCCCTGCACACTGTGGGCTTTGTCCTTGTGGAACTCTGGGTGACACAGTCAATGATCCCCAGGGCCCTCAACCCAGTGAAGGAAGACCGCTCAGCTCTGTGTACCTAGCTGTTGCATCATGGTCTGAGTTGCATTTTGGCTTTTTGTTTTTATTGTAAGGGTGATTTACAGAGGGTTTGCAATTACACAGGCAATGAGTATACTTCTTGTTGAACAGTGTTATCCCCCTCCCTCGTTGAATCCCACTTTCCCTCCCTCCTGACTCCCTTTCCCCCAAAGTTGCAAAGTTCATTTCCAACATAGTGTCTTGTGAGTATCACTGTTGCATTGGTTTGTCCTTTGTCTCACCATTTTGTGATTTCCCTTCCCATCCCCAAACGATGGTCTGAGTTGTAAGGATGCTAACCCCATGGGACCCTGTATGTGTTCTTCAAGTCAGAATGGCTGAATTGGTCTCAAAGTCCCGGCTGGTGGCTAGAGAGATTCAGGACAAATGAGGAGTTTGAGGAAATAGGAATAAGGAGCTGCTCAGGGTCAGGAAAAGGCTGGAATATTCTGCTTAATGTCCTTTACTACTGGGCTTTATCCTATTCATGTTTCAACCATCCTTAAAAACTTAGTTTCGAGGGCTGGGAAGGTAGCTCAGTGGTAGAGTGCTTGCCTTGCATGCAATGAGGCCCTGGGTTTGATTCCTCAGTACCACATGAACATAAAAAGCTGGAAATGGTGCTGTGGCTCAAGTGGTAGAGTGCTAGCCTTGAGATGAAGAACTGAGGGACAGCGCCCAGGCCCAGGCCCCACGATCGACCAACAACAACAACAACAAAACTCAATTTTGAGCCAGGCGCTGCGCTGGTGGCTCACACCTGTAATCCTAGCTACTCAGGAGGCTGAGATTTGAGATCTGAGGAAAACAGTTCAAAGCCAACTCGTGCAGAAAAGTCCCCATGAGACTCTTATCTCTAATTAATCACTCAAAAACTGGAAGTGGAGATGTGGCTCAAAGTGGTAGAGCACTAGCCTTAAACAAAAAGACCTCAGGGACAATGCCCAGCTCTGAGTTCAAGTTTCAAGACAGGAAAAACAAACAAAAACCACCTCAATTACTTTTTTTGAAATTTTTTTAGTATCAAGGTGATAGAGGTGTTAAGTCAGGTAAAGAGTATATTGCTTTTTGGACAATGTCACACCTTCCCTCTCTCTCTTCCAGTTTAAAAACCTGACTACCATGGGCTGGGAAGGTGGCTCAGTGGTAGAGCGCTTGCCTTGCAGGCCTGAGGCCCTGGTTCAATTCCTCAGCACCACATAAGCAAAAAGAAAAAAAAATCCGGAAGTGGCACTGTGGCTCAAGTGGTAGAGTGCTAGCCTTGAGCTGAAGAGCTGAGGGACAGCACCCAGGCCCAGAGTTCAGGCCCCAGGACCGGACCCAAAACAAAAAACAAACAAACAACAACAACAACAAAAACCTGACTACTAAACCCTATGGAGTGGCCCTCACTGGCTGTCCCTCCTCTCATACACCCTGGACCCTCAGGCCACTTCACCCAGGCCCTCTGCATATCTCCATACCACAGCCTTCAGTGAAGCCAGGTGCTGGTAGCTTACATCTGTAATCCTAGCTACTCAGCAGGCTGACAGCTGAGAATTGAGGCTCAAAGCCAGCTAGGGAAGACCAATCTAAGAGATTCTTACCTTCAATTAACCAGCAAAGAGCCAGGCTAATGGCATGGCTCGAGTGGTAGACAGCCAGCCATAAGTCTCTGAGTTAAAGTCCTGAGTTCAAGTTCTAATAGCAGAAAAAAATATTAGAGTCTTCAGTAAGGCTAAAAGGCCTAGGGCCTGATTCAGGGTCAGCCTCTGTACTAACAGTGGATGGGCTGAGGAGGGGACGGCTGGGGGATAGGAACCTAGATGCTAGGGCATAAATTGCTCCGTGCCTCCATGGAAGAAATTGGAGACTAAAATGGAGCTTGTGAGTGGGAGGGAGGGCCAGGCACAGACTCAGAAGTGAAGTCCACTGCTGGCAGCTGGCCCAGGGCTCATCTGCAGCTGATGCCAGCAGACAGTCCATTTGGGCCCTTAAGGTCACCAAACCTTGATGAGGTTCTGCTTATTAAATAGAGAGGTGCATAGAATAAATGGAGTCACTGCCTCTTATACTGGGGCAAGTAGGGACGGACAGACAGGTGAGACGCAGGGCATCTCCCCCCTCCCCCCAACACACACTGCTGACCTAGACCAGTCAGAATGGTGGCTGGGCTGGCCACACTTGCCTCCCTGTGTCCCTTGCCATTCAAGTAATCGAGTAAAGGCAGGCAGACACACTGCTAAGTCCCTCTTACAGGTAAGGAAACTGAGTCACACAGAGGAAAGCAATGTGCTCAAGCTAGAAACACTGAAGTCGTCGCAGTAGAAACTAAGATCTTCTGGCTCTCTGAGGCACATTGAGCTGAGGAAAAAACCCAAACTGGACTTCCATTACTGGGCTGGGTGACCACTAGCTGGCCAGCAATGGCCCTGGGTCTCCAGGTTTTCACTGGCACTGTGGGCTGCCAGCTCATGAACAGTACCAGAATCAGCCAGGATGGACTGGGCCAGGCTGGGCCATCTTTTTTTTCTGTGTCTGATTCCACACCCACGGGGGGCCAGAAAACACTCACAATTTCATTTACCCCCAAGTCTGCCAGGTTGCAGATTACTTACCCAGTAAGAACGATGTTCCTCTACTGTATGTCAAGGAAAATAATGCAAACAGTGCGCCCTTTATACATATAGCTTTGTCTTACTGGGTAAGCCAGATTGGCCTCATACTCCAGATCCTCCTGCCTCCATATATAGAGTTCTGAGATTATAGGCAGGTGCATCACAGCCAGTAAGCACTTCTTTTCTCAGAAAAAAAAAAATATATTATATATATATAGAGAGAGGTAGTGTGGACTCTATCAAACTAGTCATAGGTTTAGCTGATTCAGCTACTTGGAAATCAATGGTTTACTTGTTTAGAACATTGACCCTGGAATCAGAAAGATTTGTACTTAACTATTCAGGATCAAGACACTGAACTTCAGCTATTCAGGATCAAGACACTGAACTTCAGCCAGACTTCGTGGTTCACAACAATAACCCTAGATACGTGAAAGGCTGAGATTGAGAAGATCTCAGTTCAAGACCAGCACAGGCAAGTTTGAGAGACTCCCATCTCACCCTGGCATCCCCATCTAAGGCAAAAAGTAAAACCATACATTTAAGGAAAAAAATGCAGCAGTGAAGGAAGGGAGAGGGAGGGAAAGGATATGGTCAGTGGGAAAACTTTTTTACTTCCAGATTTTTGCTGGTTCCTTGGAGCTATGAGTGCCTGGATTGGCCTTGAACCACAATATTCAGACCTCAGCCTCCTGAGTAGATAGGGTTATAGGAGTAGTCACCAGTGTGTGGTGGTCTTGACTACTTTTGGAACCATGGGTCCCTCTACAATAGGGGTAAAGGACATCTGGCATATATGAGGGCCACATATCACTGTGTATACCACTGGACACACAAAGCTCCTCATTGGCTGTCCAAGGCCTGTCTGCTTGTATTGATCATGCTGTATGGTTGGTAATGATGTTATAAATATCCAAATGGCTGTTGCAAATATCCAAATGGCCTCTATCAATGTGGTAAAGCCTATTATCAACTCAGAATGCCTGTGAATGCCTTAAAAAAAAAATAAAGTGATGCCAGGCCCAGTAGCTCATGCCTATAATCCCATTACTCAAGAGACAGAGATTGGAAGGGTTGCAGTTCTTAAGGCCAGCCAGGCAGGCAAAAAATGAGTAAGACTTTCTCTCTAAACATCCAGCCAGCCTAGCAGCATAAATCTATATCCCAGCCACCTGGGAGGAGGCTTGGTTAGGAGGATTGCTGTCCTAGGCTGGCCAAGACAAAAGCAAGACCCTAAGAAATAGCTAAACCAAAAAAAGAGCTGGAGGTGTGGCTCAAGTGGTAGAGCCCTCCTGCCTGCTGAGCTTGGACCTCATCTTCAGACCAGCTAGCCCAGACTCTGTCCCCTGCCCCCCAGCACAGCTCAGGGTCCCACTGGGGGCAATGGAGAGGTCCCCAGGGGAGCATTTCCAGCTGCTCGGGGGCCCCAGGGGCTCAGGGGAAGATGTGGGTCACTCAAGAGTGTCAGGAGGGTGGAGGGTGGGGAGGTCTTGAAGCTAATCCAGGAGCTTAGGGCTGCAAGAGGGCTAAGCCTCTGTCACACTGCACACGGGCTGTGTCAGCACAGGGTAACGGTGGCCTTCCAGCCAAAGGGGACCCTTCACCCCAGGGAGCGGGGAGTGGGAAGAAAGGGTGCCGCATCACAGTCCCAAGTTTTTCCACACAGCCAATTTCAACTACTGGTAAAGCCATCTCCAGCCCCAGACCCCTCCCTCCCTGAGCTGTAGCCCCTCTGCCAGCCATGTCCCTGCTCTCCTCTCCACCTCTATGGTCTCTGCATCTTGTGAAGACTCAGAACAGACGCTCAAGTGGCCTAACACTCCACACGAACACTGTACCTCAATCTGGTCCCTCTCACAGTGCCTACAGTCATCTCTAAAATATATACACTCCAACTTTGTCACTCTCTGTTCAGAACAATCTGAAAGACTGTTCTAGTGCACTTAAGAGTCCCCTCTCGGGGCTGGGAAGTTGGCTCAGTGGTAGAGCGCTTGCCTTGCATGCATGAGGGCCTGGGTTCAATTCCTCAGTACCACATAAGCAGAAAAGGCCAGAAGTGGTGCTATGGCTCAATAGTAGAGCACTAGCCTTGAGCTGAAGAGCTGAGGGACAGCGCCCAGGCCCAGAGTTCAGGCCCCACGACTGACCAAAAAAAAAGAGTCTTCTCTCAACTTTCTCAGACTCACCACACATATGCCCCAGGCATTCTGGCATGCTCTTCACCGGAGCTCAGTAATTGGCTACTACCCCAGGGCCTTTGCACAAGCCCTCTTCACATGGCTGGCTCCTTTCTGATGTTTAGATCAAATGTCACCCCTTCCAAGAAGTCCTTCCTGACCATTCACTCTGAGACAGCTACTCCCCCCGCCAACTCCTTCACACTCTCCATCTCATAATTATGCCTCCATAGCCTGCATCACTGTTGAAAATGATATTGTTCATTCTGTCCACACATGTGTTCTTTTCCCATTCCCACCAGAGTGGGGAATCCCTCGATTCTGTCTTGCTTTCCAGTTTCCTACTTGGCACACAGTAGGCCTTCTGTAGATTTTACTGAGTAAGCTTATTCTGCGTAAGAAAAGGAGCTGTGCTTCTACTATGCATTGTGTCACCTGATCCCTCACTGGGCTTCATTCCCATTTTACAGGAGGAAAATGGAGGGGGGGGTGGCCAGCTGAGGTGGCAGCACCCCACAAGACTGACATCCTGCTGGAACCTGGACAGGCAGAAGGGCACTGGCTGGCAAGGCAGCAGGGCTGGGCCCACACCTGAATGCAGATTTGCATGCATGTCCTGGAACCGGCCCTTCCTTCTCCTCCAGGGCCTTTCCTGGGTCTCTCATCTCCAGCTCCGGTTTCCAGAGCTGGGAGCAACCTCTGCATGGGAAACTCCCCAGGGAGCCCTTCAAGCAGTGGGGTTGCCAGTGACCCTGTCTCTCTACTACCACACCTCCAGCATAGATCCCTGCTTAGGGACCGTCTCTAGCCCACAGAGATCGGCCACCAGGCCTTGAAGCACACAGTTACATCTAAGAGGAGAATCACTCAGCTCAGGGGAACAGCAACGCCTGGTTTGGGGATGAAGTTACTGGCTTCCAGAAGACCAGAGAGCTGGATGGGATGCTCGGGGAAGTGGGTTGTGATCTGCCTTCCCACAATCCCCTGTGACCTGAGAGCCCAGTATGCGAGGATCAAGAAAACAAGAGGACTCTCTAACCAACTGACTTCCTTCTGTTTCCCACTGGTGATTGATCTTCAACCACTTCTCCTCTGGCAGGACACCATCTCCTCTGAGTCAAGGCTCCACCTGGGAGGCAGAGGCTGCGCCCAGGCTTGCCCACAGCACAGCTGTCTCCACCTGTTTGAGGAAGGGACAGGTGAGGGGAACCACCTGATGGGCTCTGAGGCTGGCATCACTGTCCTCTTACCCACCCAGCCCTGACATCGTCAACAAAGTTCTTCTGTGAGGCTTCACACAGAGACATATGGAAGACACCCATGGTGAAGTCGCATTTCTCCCACACACAGAGGAAACAATGCTAGGCCAAGCTCACACCTGTTATCCTAGCTATTCAGGAAGCTGAGAGCTGAGGATGGTGGTTCGAAGCCATCCTGAGCAGAGAAAGCTTTTACACTTTTATCTCCGGGTAACCAACAAAAAGCTAGAAGTGGAGGGGTGGCTCAAGTGGCAGAGCCACCAGCCTTGAGTGCAAAAGCCATTTGAGGGCATGAGTCCCTGAGTTCAAGCCCTAGTACTGGCACAAGAAAAAGGAGAAGCCAATGATTTCCTCCTTGCTGGGATGTCTTTGAAGCTGGCACTACCCACTATAAAATAGACCCTGTACTAAAGAATAATTTAATAAATTGGTGAATTAGACCGCAAGTCTGTGTTCATTTTGGTTGCATGCTTCACCAGAATATTCTCACAGTAATCCACAGGTAGAAATTACTAGGATCCCACTTTGCCCATGGGAAAACTCCGGCAACCAAAGTTTATAGTCATGAGGTAAAAGTTAGCTGGGCACCGGTAGCTCACACCTATAATCTTAGTTACTAGAAAAATCCAAGAAATTCCATCTCAAAAACAACCAGCAAAAAGAAAGGCTAGAACCCGGATGCCAATCAGTTGTTCACACATGTAATCCTAGCTACTCAGGAGGCTGAAATCTGAGGATCAAAGTTCAGGCAGAAAAGTCTGTGGCACTCTTATCTCCAGTTAACTACCCCAAATTCCAGAAGCTGTGACTCAAGTGGTAGAATGCTAGCCTTGATCAAAATAGTTCAGAGTCAGCATGCAGGCCCTGAGTTCAAGCCCCAGGACCTATAGAAGAAAAGGCTGGAGGAATGGCTCGTGGTACAGCACTAGCTGTAAGAAATCCAAATGGAAATGTGAGGTTCTGATTTCAAGCCCCAATACCAGCAAGAAAAAAAGATAAATTAAATTAAATTAAATAATAGGATAAAAAAAAAACAAGCCAGGAGCAGGTGGCTCATGCCTATAATCCTAACTAAGCAGGAGGCTGAGATCTGAGCATTGCAGTTCAAAGGCATATTGGGCAGGAAAGTCCATGAGATTCTTATCTCCAATTAACTACCAAAAAACCGGAAGTGGCGCTGTGGCTCAAAGTGGTAGAACACTCACCTTGGACTGAAGAACTCAGGGACAGCACCCAGGCCCAAAGTTCAAGCCCCACGACTGACCAAAAAAAAAAAAAAAAAGCAAACGCAAAAGTAGTCCAGCCAGATTTCATATTCCAGCTCCCTGTGTTAGCATCTGTATAAAATTCCTCCCCTCAGGAGTGATTTTTTTTATGATCCCAAGAGGCCTGAGAAATCATCAATACTTAATGAGACAGACACACGTATTTCTCATATGTGCTTGTCGGTGGCATGTCTGCCTATATTGATCATTTTGTATGGCTTGTAATGATGTTATAAATATCCAAATGGCCTGCAGCAGAGAAAATGTTCCCCACCTCTGCAATGAAAAAGAATTTGAACCCTGTTTCCATACGGGTTCTCTCCTTCCTCCGCCACACCGTAAGCCCCAGAGTGAAAGGAATCCAATCCAGGGAATCCAACCCCATCTTGCCCCTTGAGAGCTGCCCTGTGGAAAGGGAGTAAGGACTCCACAGGTCATAGTCTCCCATGGGGAGAGCCTAGAAGAACCTGGTTACTGAGCAGGATGGCTATAAATCTGTTTGCCAGTTCCCATTTTACAACCTCATGTCCTACGCGGCCCACCCTCTACTCCAAACAACATGTCTCCACACCGCCAGCCTGCTCAGGCTCCTGAGGCTGGTCACGATGTTCTCCGCAAAGCGTCAACACCCTCTCTTTCAAGGCTTCTCCAGGGGGCACAGCATCACTTCCCAAGGGGGGTGCCTCAGATGCGGTCAGGGATGTATGGTGTGTGCCCTGAGGGTCCCTGGATTAAGCAACAGCACTTTTGCTTATGTTCAGTGAGCAAGTCAAGTTTTTATAGCTGTCTCTTCTCTCTCTCTCTCTCTCTCTCTCTCTCTCTCTATATATATATATATATATATACATAAAACGTCCATAAGGCACCAGGATATGGTACTCATTATCGCAGATCATAAAACATTATAGAAAGTAGGAAGAAGTGCTGCTGGATACCAGGCCATGGGTCTTCACGCCACACTCTGTTTCACAGAGAGGGAATGAGGTATCCCATCAGAGACTCTCCTTGGTGTTAATATTCTCCACCACCCATTCAGTAGACATTGACTTTTGTTCCAAGAGACCAGGCCTCTCCAAACCAGGAAGGCACAGCGTCACAGCCCCAGGGGGAGCAGACAGGAATGGTGGGCTCCCCAGCCTCTCTCTAAGTAAGCCTGCAGGCCTCCAGGCAGGGGTATCTCCAGAAATACACAGACCTTATAGGGTCTTTCAGCTACGCAAGACAAGAAAGTCAAGCAAAAGAAAAAACAGAAAAAAAAAGAAAAACAAAACAAAGAGAATCCAAGGGATTTGTGGTTTTGTTTATTTTGAGACAAGATGGAGCTATGTATTCAAGGCTGGCCTCCAACTCACAATCCTCCTGCCTGAACTTCCAGAGTTCTGGATGATAGGCATGTATCACCATACCCAGTATGATTTTTCTTAAGGAGAGACTCCATATTCCTCCAGGTTGGTCTCTAGCCACATGCTGCAGTCTTTCTGGGAAGTCTTTAAACATCTGTGTGCTGGGCCCTCCCATAGATGTCCTGATGCCATTTTGGGGAAGAGCCAGGTTCCCAAGAGGTGAAATAACTATGGGTGTCCTCTCTCGAAGTCCCCAGGGCCCACAGTCAGTAATATTTTACCCCCACCATGGACAGACCCCACTGTGCAGCTGGTCTCTTGAGATTCCCCCTTCCCCAAGCAGAAGGTAATGCTCTCACAATGGAGGGGGACAGGGGGAGGAAATGAGATATCTGGAAGGGAGGGATGTCACTCACTTTCCCCCTTATTTCATTAGAACTGCAAACTCGGGCATGCACTCTAAGCCTGAGCAACCTCTTTCACTTGCTCTTTGTGTTGTCATTTAAGCAGCAGAGGCCTCCAGAAAGCAGCTGCAGACTAGCTTGCTCTGGATTGAGCTGGTTTGGGGCTGATGCAGCAGGGATAGAAGGCAGCAAAGACTGGGAGTTAGGATCCAGCTGCTAACGGCAGAGCTTTGCCATCAAGGAAGGCAGATGGAGGTGAGCAGGGTGAGGGCAGAGATACCCAAAGGGGTTAAGTAAGGAGCCCCAAACTCAACTCAGGGGTGGGAGAGCAGTAGCTGCCACCCATCCTGGGGAAGAAAATCTGCTCACAGCTGACCAGGGTATCATTACAAATGCCACAGAAAGGCCCTGAGAAGAGCAGCCTGGTCAGCAGGTCACAGGGCTTGCTACTGCCACTGTCACTGTCCATCCACTGTGCCACCAAGCCTATCTCCTGCATTATCTCATTCATTTTCCACAACAACTCTACCCAGAAGGTACAATTATCATCTCTGTTTACAGATGAGGAAACTGAGGCTCAGAGGTATTGGGTAACTTGGCCAAGAGGATCCAACTAGGAAGTAGAAGAGCCAGGAGGTTAAACAGGCAGTCCAAGGGTGGACAAATCCTTAGCAATGATTTGAGCACCGTACTCCCTTCCTTTATCTTCCAGGAGATCTGGGAGAGGTGTCATTGAGCCCTACAAAGACAGACACATTTCACCTTTGTAGGTGTCAGCGAGGGACTGCGTTTGTGAGGCATTTCCTGAACTAGAGAGGTGCTGCTTTGGGGGATCCCTTCCAGATGCCTGGTCCCTGCATCAGCAGTTAAGAAGCACTGCATCCAAAGCACAGCCAAGCTGCATGGAGTTGAAGCTTGCTCTCCAAGTATGTGATCTGGAGCATGTGAGTTGACATTTGTGTACAAGTGTCATTCCTATAAACCAAGAATAACAGTAGGAAACCACTCTATAAGGTTGTTTTGTAGATTAAGTGAGGATATAAACAAAGCAGTTAGAAATGTGCCTGACACATAAAAAGTCTCATTTAAGTGCCTGCTGCTATTTTAAGCATAACAAAACCATTTCATATTTATTACTTCACTCACTCTTCCTAACAGCCCTGCTTAAGTTCCTAGGCCTGGATGGCTTGTCCCTTGCAGATGAGAGCATGGGCTTCCCCAAGGAAAATGGCATCCCCAAGCGCATCCTCCAAGCAATAGAAGTCTCTGATGCTCAAGCCACTTCCCAAGCAAGTCTCTGTCTTGCATTTTGTCTCTCTTTTGAGCCCTTGGGTCATTTTTCTACTGATTCACGTCAGAGCTGGGGGGGAAAAGACATGAATGGCTACTATGCAACAAACACACATCAGTTTCAACAGTCTTGCCTGTGGCAGACATTACTAATCAATCACAGGCCTCTTTCTGGCTAAGCCATAGCACAGCTTTGATCTCTCCAACAGGTAATTGATTGCCCACAGATGACCAGACCCAATGTCTCCACTGTATAGCTACCCAAACTCAGGTTATTCTAAATCTAGTTACAACCAGGAGATGGAAAGCTCATAGGCCAACCTATGTCTCCCTACACATGTCAACCTTCCTGACAGATCTCATAAGTTATAAATGTCCCTGATGACCACAGCAGCATCCATCTTTCCCTATGTCCAGCAAGCTATGACACAGAGGTCTCGCTCAGTGCAGCTTCACAGGCTCACTGTCATCACTACCAAATTACACCAGCAGATCTTCTCAGCATCCTACATCAGCAGGTCTCCTCTGCGTGACTGAGGACACTGACAGAATGTGTGGGAAGTGATGTGTTACTAATCACAGTTGAAATCCTTCCTCAGCTGCAGAATGGTTTGATATTTCATACAGAAAGAAGTGAGCCCGAAAAGGTTCAAACCGTGGCTCCTATCCTTGGGTGTCTTCCTGTGAAGAAGGGCATCAGCTGCGGGCACACTGAGCCAGGCATGGCCCAAGTCATGGACAGCTAACCTCACAAAAGAGGGGAAAAGATAGCAGATCATGCTATTCTCTGGCCCTAGTTAGTGACAACCTAGGTTGAAATGCTACCAGTACTCCCAACCCCAACCCCAGCCCCAGCCCAAAGATACATCTGGGACATTCATGTGGCACCCTCAAGAGATTAGAAAGGAGTGGTCTTGCCTTTGTGCATGAAATGGTGCTGAGATCTTAGGGAGGCTGACTCAAAGGCAAGACCAACTGCAAAGCAGGCTCTTTGTAAACACTTGGTGCCACAGATGAAGGAGAGCACAGAATTCTTCCTAATGATGGAAATTTATGAGCTGCTTGGTTCCACCATTGGAGTGGAAGGGTAGCATATATTATGTGCTTACCAAGTGCAGGGCACTGGAGTGACTCATTGGATTTTCCCAGCTGCTGAGAAGAAGAAATGACTAGAAACCAAGGCTCAGAGAGGCCTCAAGACCATCTACAGGATGAGTGATGGAAGCATGACTCCAAACCAATATGGCTGCTACAAAGGCCATTCTGTCCAGCTCTTCACTTCTTTCCTATGCTGCGTCTAGGACTAGTAGAGCTTTTACCTGAGAACATCCGGGCCCAAGCCTGCATCAGGTGAAGACTGAAGGGTTGAAGGGAGGTGGTCACAAAAGAAGAGGCCTGCCTGGGACTTGGGATTCCTGCAGTCCTCAGTAAGGCTACCTTCTGGATTGTGAAGCCCTAGCTATCATATGGAGAAGCTTCTTGTCAGTAGGGGCCCAGGCCACCGGAAGAGAGTCTACAAAGAGCCATCGTTTAGATGCTAACTGTATCAGACATGCCCCTTGTGCTGCACAGAGTACAATAGTGCTACAAAGATGGAGTCTCCCGATCCGATCAGGTGAGGGAGGCCCAGCGAACCTAGCAATTTAAAGGAAGAGAAGACCTAGCTACTTAGAAGGTTGAGATCTGAGGATCATAGTGCAAAGTCAGCAGTAGAGTTATTATGGCTCAAGTGATAGAGCACTAGCTTTAGGCAAAAAAAAAGCTAAGTTACAGTACATAGGCCCTGAGTTCAAGCCCCAGTACTGGCAATATATATATATGTGTGTGTATATATACATATATATATATATATGTATATATATATATATATATATATATATATATATAGCGAGACAGAGAGACAGAGAGACAGAGAGAGAGACAGAGAGAGAGAGAGGCTAATGGTGGTAATTAAGCACGACATTATAATATATTTAATACTACTGAAAAATATCTAAGAGGGTAAATCTTGTATTCTGTATTTTTTTCCATAATAAAGCACCAACTGAAAAAAATACAGAAGAAAAGTGAAACAGTAAGCAAGAAGCAGGTGCTGGGCCCAGGTCTAGAACTGAGGGGTGCTCTGGGTACCAGCAGTAGGAGGCAGCCAAGGAACAGACTGTCCTGGAGAGCCATGTTAAAGAAACAAAAGGCCAAGCCAGGCACTGGTGGCTCATGCCTGTAATCCTAGCTACTCAGGAGGCTGAGATCTGAGGATCGAGGTTCAAAGCCAGCACAGGCAGGAAAATCCATGAAACTCTTATCTCCAATGAACCACCAGAAAACTGGAAGTGGCGCTGTGGCTCAAGTAGTAGAGCTCTCACCTTGAGCTGAAGAGCTGAGGAACAGCGCCCAGGCCCAGAGTTCAAGCCCCACAACCGACCGAGACAGAGAGAGAGAGAGAGAGAGAGAGAGAGAGAGAGAGAGAGAGAGAGAGAGAGAGAGAGAGAGAGAGAGAGAAAAATTCCACAGCCTCAGCTGAGTTCTAATAGAGCAAAATAAGGCAAATGGGCTGGATAGAGACACAACTAATCTCTTTGGTGGCTGCATGTACCATAGGAGAGTAAATAATTAGCCCCTGGGGTGCTGAGTGTGGCTGGAGGGGGACAGATGTGTCACTGGATGAGAATGGTCTAAGTGGGCCAGTGGTCTCTCTTGGAACCCAGGACTGCTGGCCCCGCTCCTGGGTCCCCTGCCCTGGGTGCCCTGACCTTCTGTCACTCTGCAGGCTTAGGACCACTGGCTGGGCAACTCACTGGCTGCCCTTTCTTTCCTTCCTCCCATGAGCCCCCCCACCTCTGTCCCAGTGGATACTTGGCAGCCCCCCAGAAGCCCGCTGGGAGTCAGGAGGGAATGCTAAACATCTGACCAGAGCCCAGCCCAGCACTGTGAGTTCACATTAGGGCACCTGCTAATGTGCAGAACCCTAGGGCCAGCAGCCTTATGATTGGCTGGCAGAGCAAAGCACCCAGACATCCCCAGTACCCAGGGCCACATGACCCCAAATCCTAGCTATAAATAGAGGAGAACCTGTCAGCCCCTCTGCCCACACCAGCTCCCCACCTTCTTGGCCAAGAATAAAAGGGCGTCTTAAAACAGTGTAGAGGCCTAGCTCCCAAGCTCAGCTGCTCTGGGCCCTAGACTTCTGCTGAGCTCTGGGAAAATACTCCATTCTCTACAATTCTAGGGATCTGTCAGCTGCGCAGGCCCTGCTCAGCCTACTGTTTTGCTTCTTCCCCTCATAACTAACCTACTTCTAGCCCATAGATTTCTGAGTCATTTGGACCTCACTTTCATAGGCAGTTACCACCAAAGCATTCATTAGAAGCCCAGTGCTTGGGGAGATAAGGGTATATACATACATACATACATTACATATATATATATATATATATATATATGTACATATGTTCCTGGATTGGAGATGTTGGTCTTTGCTAAGTAATAATAGTAGTCATAATAATAATATAGCTTTTTTTTCTTTTTGCCAGTAATAGGGCTTGAACTCAGGGCCTCAAGTTAGCTTGATCAACCTGCTTGCTCACAGATGGCACTCTACCACTTGAGTCACACCTCCAGTTCAGCATTTTGCTGTTTAACTGAAGATGGAATCTCCTTGACTTTTCTGTCCTGGCTGACTTCAAACCTGGATTCTCCAAGTCTTAATCTGCTGCATAATCAGGATTACAGGTGTGAGCCATATGCACATAGACAATCATAGCTTCTCAAGGTCATATAGTAAATGATCAACCAAGCTGCTAAGTTCCAATTTCAGCCTACATAGAGACATAATGCTTTTGCTTGTTATATGTTAATGGCCCAGAGTTGTTTTTTATTTCTCTCTTCTTTTAATTTTCCTCTTTCCCCTTATCAGGCTTAGCCCATGATCATCTCCACCAAGAAGCCACTCCAGGCTTATTTAATTTAGTTCATAGCTGGCCCAAACCCCACTCACTTGCCCTACCAACACACACACACACACACACACACACACACACACACACACACACACACACACCCCACTCACTTGCCCTACCAACACACACACACACACACACACACCCCACTCACTTGCCCTACCAACACACACACACACACACACACACACACCCCACTCACTTGCCCTACCAACACACACACACACACACACACACACACACACACACACACACACACACACACACACACACACACACACACACACACACACACACACACACACACACACACCCTTTAATGTCCTGAGTCACTTGCTGGGCACTGACCAAGAATGGCATTAATGATTATTTTCCTTTATTTAGGAACAGCAAATAGAATCTATCTCATAGATCAAGTCCTACCAATTAGTATATATCCAGTCTAGCAGGAGCATGCAGTTATGTATTGGCAATGTCTGCATAGGTCAGGGGATGTACTCATATAGGACTGTCTGTCCTCTGCATTAGTTTTTCTTGTTGTTTTGTCTTGTTTCTTGGGGAGGAAAAGTGCTGGGGATCCTTGCACATACTAGGTAAGTGTGTGTGTGTGTGTGTGTGTGTGTGTGTGTGTATGCATGCACATGCATGCATGCATGTCAGGCTTGAATTCAGGGTGTGGGCACTGACCCTTAGCTTTTTTGTTCAAGTTTGGTGCTCTATCACTTGAGCCACAAATCCATGTCTAGCTTTTCTCCTTCCCAAGCTGCTTTGAACCACAGTCCCCAAATCTCAACCTCCTGAGTAGCTAAGATTACAGGTGTGAGCCACCAGCATCCAGCTCAACTTTTGGGTTGTGAGACAAGATACCCCTATGTAGCCTAGAAAACTCTCATTCTTCCTATCTTGTCTCCCAAGTGTTGAGATTACAGGCATGTACAACCACAGTGGGTCCTGACTTGAAGAATTTATCTTCCACTTGCTCTTGCTGCCTCCAAGACTAAATTCCTTCAAGTAAATACAGCTCAGTCAGCTAGAACTGTGAGAGTAGGGATGGCCCTGCCCACTACCCACTGGGAAGCATGGAGGCAGGGAGACAACTTAGGGGAGACAATGATTCCCCCCACATGCTTAAGGGATTGTGACCCACAAAGAACTCTGACAAAATCACCTCCACTCATCTGAACTCAAACTCACAGAGACAGACAGGCATTCTGTCTCCTTCCCACAGGAGCAAACTGAGGCATGTGGAGTTAAGTGACTGTCCCAAGGTTACTTGGCAAACCTGGGCCTGAACCCAAAGCACAGAATGGCCATCATCTGGAACCAGCAGGAAGCATCGAGTTGGGTGTCCTAAAGGACAAAGGACAACCAACCTATCAGGTGACCACCCCACGTGGCTTCTCTAACCTCCCCTTGCAGAAAACTCTCTATCATTCTAGGCGGGTGGGTGGTTGATTCCAGCCAGGGCAGGTCTGGCCATGTGGAAAGTTCTTAGCTCACACCAGAACCTCTCCTCTCACCCTCTCCTCACAAGAGCACCTCCCTCACCCTCAAGGATCAACAGACAGAAATCATGCCCTCCTTGGAAACCTGTATCCACTGGGTCGTACACATCTGTACACTTCTTCCACTTGGACGAAGGCCTGCTTGAGAGGCACAGTTTGCCCTTTATTCGTGTTTCCCAAAGTGAAGCTGCTTGCTCTGGTGATAGAATCATCCCCTCCCTAGTTTGAAGCCCCAGACTTCTATTAATGTCACCTAATGTTACAAGTAGCAACACTTGAGAGACTTGACACGCTTCACATGCCCCTCACACCTACCCTTTGCACACAGAATCACTCCTCTGCCAAAGGTCTATCAACCCCGGAAAAGAAAAATAACACATCATGAAAGCAAGAAGAGTCTTAGAGATCCTAGTTCAAACTCTCACTGTATAGATAAGGAAAGGACAGCTGGGAAGGGAGAAGACCCTGTCTCAGGCTCAAAGGCAAGACAGTGGAGAGCCAAAGCACAAGTAGCATCTTCCTTCAAGTCTAAAACTCTGCTAGGTAATGTTTGACTTGAAAGCCTACACCTGATTCAAGGTCAAGAGAGCCAAGGATGGGTCACTTGAGGACTGGTAGCCAGTTAGAAGAATATAAACCTCACAGGCCTGGGCCTCAGACATTACCTGCATGGCTCATGCATTAAAAGCTGGGCTTTGGTGTGTGGGCTCCTGCTGCTCTATCCTTACGTTGCCCAGCTCTCCTCTCCCATACATCCCCCTAAATTCTGCAGTGAAAACAGGCTTGGCATGCATGCTCCTAGGAGTTCAGCCCAGGTTCCTGTCCTTCCACCCTGCCAGGGATGAAAGCCCTTTCACCCAGATGGCTCAGCTGCTGTGGGTGGGAGCAATGCTGGCTGCAAACACAGAGGGTGTTAGGAAACACCACCGGGAGACCAAGGGATGTGGCCCAGCCAAGCCCCTGGAAAGGCTCTTCCTCCTCCTTCACCACACATTACAGGAAAGCAGCAAGAGCCCTGGTCCACCCAGGACAGAGAACCCAGGACATGAGTGCCTACATGTTTCTCAGGACCCTTCTCTGGCTTCCTCCCCTACACAGCTCTTCTTTCCTCTGTGCTCCTTCAAGTGTTCTTCCCTGCCAAAAGGGCTCAAAAGTCACTCCTAGAACCAGTTCTTCCTGAGGCTCTTTATCCTCTACCTGTTCACGCTTCCTTCATCATTACACCACAGCGTGGATGACACCTCGTCCTCAGTGTCTGCCATACAGCCGCCTGCCGGTGGCTCACTTCTGTAATCCTACTCAAGAGGCTGAATTCAAAGCCAGCCGTGGCAGAAAAATCTGTGAGACTGATCTCCACTTAGCCAGCCAAAAGCCAGAAGTGGGGACATGACTCAAGGTGTAGAGCTCTAGCTCTAGCTTCAAGCAAAAAAGTAAGTGAGAACCAAGTCGCCGAGTTCAAGCCCCAGTAAGTGAATAATGGTAAATAATAAAACAAAAACCTCTCAAAGGCACAAATGTGGCAGTAGTATCTGAGATGGGTATCAAAACTTGACCTTGAGGACAACAAAGGTAGCCCCCCCCTACACACATGTTGCTTTCCAGTCACTGAGAACATGCCAGGCATAGAGCATGCGTTCATGTTCATTCAGCACTTCCTAGGGGCTGCACTCAGATTTAGAGCCTAGCTGGCATCAGATAGACCCATCCTGTCCTGAGAAGTCTGCGCTTTATCTGAAGACACGATGCAAACCCAAGAAGACCTTCTACAGAGGGGCAGGGGAGGCCTGGCTTCTTTACATGGTCTCCTTCAGAAACTACATTTTGTTGGGAGAAACTGTTGTCTGGGGCACCTACTCCCCTAAAAATTGACTTAAGGTTAAAATTCCCTGGCAAACACAGGAGGTAGACCCAGGTTATCACCCTGGAGGAATATTTCTGGAACCTTCTGGCTAATTCCTCTCCACTGAATCCTGGAAACTGAAGGAGGGATGTTTCATGATCAAACAGTCTGTCAAACTTCTCATTTTTTTTAACAAGGAAAGCTCAGGTGCAAGATTTTATCTGGGCTGTATATCACCTATAAATAATAACAACTGCAAATTTTTTAAAAGAAAATTATCTAGGGACGGGGCGGGGGGATCTTCCCCCTGGGGTCACCCACTGCAGCCAGGCAGTAGCAGATGGCAACCCTCTGTCCTGGAACAGGAAGGAAGACCTGTAGGAGGGACAGGTCCTACTCTGTGAGATCTCACAAAGCTGAGACATAGGAGAGGAGGAGATTATGGTTTGTGTAGCCTAAGGCAGCCCTTGTGACAGAGGTGCCCAAAGATGGTCACAGCAGCATTGTGAGACAGTGACAGACTCTGTGACAGGATGTGTGCAGGAAGGCAGGGAAGGCAGCACTCCTGGGGCAATCTCTAGGACACAATCTTGAATGAGTATTGGAGAGCCTGAGAACCTGCCTCCTGCTCTGGGCCCCTCTGGACACGGGAGGCAGAAAGCCAAGTCAGGGCAACTCATCCATCTCATTCCTCTTGCCAAGTTACAGGTTGGGGGCAAAAGACAGACAGACAAAAGCCTTCTGGCCTGGAACCCAGCCCTCCTTCCCTCTTGATTTGCGGGGCCACCTCTTATCTGTGTCCCATACAAACAAGAAGACCAGCTGATAGCTGCCTGTGCGTGCAGCAGCCAGAAGAGCTCTGTGTGTGTGTGTGTGTGTGTGTGTGTGTGTGTGTGTGTGTGTGTGTGTGTGTGTGTGTGTGTGTGTGTGTGTGTGTGTGTGTGTGTGTGTGTGTGTGTGTGTGTGTGTGTGTATGAGAGAGAGACAGAGAGAGAGAGTGCTTTAAAAACAGGCCTTCAAATTCCCTACTTCCCAGTGTTTCCGTCTTGGGAAGCTAGAAGCCCTGGGAGGAGGACAGCCCATGTGGTTCTCAAGGGGAGAGAGGACCAAAGAAGGCAAGAAGTTAAGATGGAGGGGGAGGGAACACAGCCCCACCGCTTCCCAGAGACCCAGGCTGTAAAAGGAGAGAAGAGGCCTCTGATCCACGGGACAAAAGGCAGCCACTTAACTCTTCCCTCCCAGCCCAGCAGCCCAGCGTGGGTGGACAGAGGAATTTCCCAACACATTCTGGGCTCAGAGCCAACAGCCCCCTCCCACTCCAGGCTGCCACAACCAGCCAGGTCTTACTACACAGGGGCAGCCACTGGTGGTGGGGTGGGAGAGGGAGTTTTGGGGAGGCGAATGGGGTGTTGGAGGTAGCCTAGGAGACAGGGAACGCACGCTATCAGGGCCCATGTTTCTGAACCTCTCTCTGAAAAGCAGTCAGACTCCACCACGTGTGAAAGTCAGTAGGCCCAGCACCCCACCACGCATGTGTGTATGTGTTTCAGATAGCTGAGAAAATTACTCTAAAGCCAGAAGTGCTCAATAAATAGAACATGAAATAAGCCACGCAACTGCCCCTAGTAACTGAGAAGACCTGGTGGCGGGCAGGCAGCTCCGAGGAGTGCGCACGCGCATGTGTGCTTAGTGCCAGCCCCCCACATGACCTTGTCCTGTCCACCGTCACTACACTGCCAAAAGGAAGAGGTGAGCCAGCTATTTCCACTGTCAATGGAGAACCACCCACTCTATCCTGGTGGAATTGCCTGAAGCCTCAGAGCAAGCTAAGGGTAGTGGAAGATTCGAACCCAGGATGACACTGATGCTTCAGCCCCTCCGTTACTCAAAATGAAGCCTTGGGTGAGCCACACCCCTGAAGGTATTCATGGTAACCTTTCTACAGCTACCAGCAGCAGCCCACCCACCTCTTCCTAAGCTAGCACCCACCTCACCCACAATCCCAAGATTTCCTGGGGTCAACAGATGCCCACCACATGAGGTATCACTCCCAGAAGTGTTCACCTTGGCCTTATGATTTAACTCAAGAGCTTGGGAAGCTAAATATCCTAAAAGCATCATAGTTCCATACAATGAAAAATGGCCCCCTTCAAGCAAATTTTTAGGGTACAGCTGGGGAAACCAAGACCCAGAGAAGAAAAGGAATTTTCTTGTGGTCACACCGCAGGCAGATAACAGAACAGAACATATACAACAGAACAGAACAGAAATGAGGCTAAGTGCTTTCTACGCCTAGTGCAGTACTCCTTCATCATCTTCTCCACCTACATTCTGATACTTTTTCTGATGCTTATTAAAAAGGGCCCAAAAAAATCATGCCATGAGGAAGATAAGGAGGATGGGAGAAGGGGGAGTTAGAGGTAAAACAGCAAAGAAAGCAGGTTGTGGGAAGGAGGGTGAGTTGTCTGTGCCGATGAGAACCACCAGGGGGCAGCACTGGCCTCAGACAGCTTGGTTGTGTTGGAAGCCCATAGAAAGGCCAGAGGGGAGATGGAAGGATTATATTAAATACTGATCTGCCTCTCTTGATCTACTTTCCTTATACACAGTCAACTTCACTGAATACCATACCTCCCTCCAGTGTATCTTGGGAGGGAAGTATGGGGAGAAGGGGGAGAGGGTAAAGTAGAAAAGACCTCAGGATGGCTGCAGATAAGAAAAATCAGAGAGGAAGTGGCGCTGTGGCTCAAGTGGTAGAGTGCTCACCTGGAGCTGAGAGCTGAGGGACAGCGCCCAGGCCCAGAGTTCAAGCCCCATGACTGACAAAAGAAAAAAAAAGAGAAAAAGAAAAGAAAAGCCAGAGATTCAGAGCCCCCATGTTTCTTATAGCAAAGAAAGTGGAGTGGTTGCCACTAGCTGAAGTCATTAACACAGGCATGCCAGCTGCCCACTCAGCACCCTTCCTAGAGCTCCCAGAAACTGTTTCTTCAAGTGCCACCCAACTGGGAGGATGGCCTGAAGTCTTTCAGAAGATTTTGAGGCACATCCATGTCCTGGGTAAAACTGTGGCAGTTGATTAGTTCTGCCTGCCACCGGTGCTGAAAGCATGTTTGAGCCAGTGTGCCATCATTCCTGCCCTTTAGCCCATCCATGAAGCCACTGACAGCCTTACTACACTTTCCAAGCAGGCAGGACTCAGAAGACTGGGTCCCTCTGAAAGGAAGGAAATTGAAGGGAAATGGTACAAGGTCTTAATTGTCTCTATTAAAGATGGGGGGAGCAAAAACTCGGGGATCCCTCTTTCCTCCCCTGACTCTGAAGTGCATGCTCAGAACTGTAATGAATCTGAGAAGCGTGAGAATTCATCTCTAGGGACACTGCCCCACCACCCTATACCCCTTCCACACCCTGCCAAGGGAGGGAGGCAATTGTATCTATACCTGTCAGTGCCTGTCCCAGCCCTCCCTCCTCTCAGAAAGTGGGGTCACGTCACTAAGCGGAGTCCCAGGTAAGCCCATCTAGACTTGGCTAAGCCTAAACAGGGGTAGAGCCTAGCCACCAAGCACCTAGCTCCCAAACCAGCCGAACCTTGTCTCCGTTACTCCCCTGCAAGGGTCCTGGAGAACGCCAGCTATTCCCTGAGAAGGCCAACAGGACCATCCTGCAAATACCATGTCTGTGGTCAAGGCCAGGAACAGAGGCAGAGGAGGGGCTGATCTCCTGCTCCATCGCCAGATCTCATCAGGGCAGAGACCTCTGTCATGTTCATCCCTGAACACGGTCCAGAGGAGCCCACCTTTTAAGACGTGTGGCCTGCATGCTGTATGAACCAATAAAAGCTGGGAGTCAGAAATCACGCCAACCTCCCTCTACTTTCCCTCCAATGCCTGAACAGGTTAACTGAGGCCAGGAAAGCAGGAGTAGCCAGAACCTATATGCTAGGACCCTGGGAAATGGTCTCACCAGCCCCAATTATAGGTAAGGGATTGCCTTGTGTACATATAGCAAGCAGCATCCAGGACAGACCCTGAGGCTGAGGGCCAGAGCTCCACCAGGTTCTCTGTCTGGTGAGTGCCTGGACTTCCACCTAGTGCCCAGATGCCATGTCATCATGGCCGCTCCCGGAAGGACCTTCAGGTTAACACTGAGAAGGGGACTAGGAAAAGCACACCGGCTGATTGCTGTATTCAAGGCTAAAATGCAACAAGATGGGGTGTGCAGCCTACCACAAAGCCTGATGCCAAAAAGCAGGCAGGGATAGCAGCTCACCAGTTCTTAGAAGGGTCGTATCCTCCCTCCCCACCCCCGCCTCATCCCAGGCTGGGCAATCAGGGCTCATACTCAATGTCCAAACCCCAAGGCCTCTCCCTGTTCCTCTAAGGCTGTCTCTTACGCACCCTCCAGGTCCAGCTAAGACCATCCTCCAGTCATCTTGGTCCTCCCTGGGCTCTGCCTCCCACCACCATACTTGCTAGATTCAGGATGCACCCACTGTGCAATTGCACACTGATACTCAGTGTGTCTGTCTCCACCACCCCACCCCTCTCCAAGAAAGCCCAGATGCTACTTGTCTGTTCACTCCAATCTGGGAAATGATGGCCACTCAAAAACTGTCTCACCAAGAAGGAAATAGGTCCACCGGGGAGACAAAATACAATGAAGACAAGCCGGGCGCTGGTGGCTCACGCCTGTAATCCTAGCTACTCAGGAGGCTGAGATCTAAGGATTGCGGTTCAAAGCCAGCCCGGGCAAGAGAGACCGTGAGACTCCTATCTCCAATAAACCACCAGAAAACCGGAAGTGGCGCTGTAGCTCAAGTGGTAGAGCGCTCGCCTTGAGCTGAAGAGCTGAGGGACAGCGCCCAAGCCCAGAGTTCAAGCCCCACGACCGACCAAAAAAAAAAAAAAATACACTGAAGACCAGGAGTGAGTGGTCCCTACAGTAGGGGCCAACATAAACTCAAATGCGCAGAGAGAGCACTCTGGATTGCAGCAGGCTGGGAAGAAGGAATCATGGAAGGTTTTCCGAAAGAGGGGTCAGGCTTTGAAGGGTGACTGAGTTCAGCACTTACGTGAAGAGAGTAGAACCTCACAAAGTAAAATGGAGTTGCTTTTTATGGGAGAACAGCCAGACAGGGACTAAGCTGAAACACAACCTCCAGGACTAGAGTCTACCTTCTCCCATCCCTGCCCACCAGCCAGCAGGGGCCAGAGGTATCTTCTCTCCTATGGGTGGCAATGGGCAAGGAAGGTCAGCTGGCAGGGTCACACACCCCGGCACAGAGGCCAACTGGAAGCCAGGAGCAGCTGGCTGCCTCACTCAGTCTTGGAAACGTTGGTGCGTAGGTGTCCTCAGCTGCACAAGCCTCCACCACAGTGATCCACAGTGATCCACAGTGATCCCACAGTGATCCACAGTGATCCCACTGTGGTATACAGTCAGCCTATGTGGACACCCCAAGTCCCAAGGTATAAGCGAGAAATGCCAAGTCTGGACACAGCTGGCACAGTGGCAAGACAAAATCAGTGGCAGGATGACGTCTTCCATCCTGCTCCTAGGACCATCTCCCCAATACCAGCACAACCAGAGTCATTGCCTGCACCCCAGACATTCTCATGTCTGCCCACTGACAAAAGGGCGCTGTCACACTGAACACCAGTACCACCAACCCCACCGCCACACGAGCACCCCAGTTATCAGTCACAGCAATGCCAGCCATAGCCCTCACTCAAGTACCACCATACCAGAGACAGGGGCTTCCAAGAAAAAACTGAAAGAAGCCGTGGTAGTGGCCTGATCCAACAAGGTCACAGGCATGCACAGAGCAATGGCCAGGTGAGCTCATGGGGTAAGGTGGTCTTCTCCACATCAACAAGACAGCTCCAGAGGAAGCCAGCCTATGAAGGCTGGCAGATAAGCCCAAGAAGCATTCAGGCTACCAGCATGGCTAGATAAATCTGTTCCATCACATACCAAGAAGGGAGTCTGGCTGCATTGTTAGCAAGCCATGACACCTAACACATCACAGTACCATTTCACCTACACCTACCACCAATATGCCATCAGCATCCTATCCCTGCCACACACCAAAGCAATACATGATGCACAACCATCAACCCAACAATCTCACAGCACAAATCCTCAGTGACCCAGAAACTAGCATGGCTCCTGGAGCTGCTTGTATACAGTACATGAGACAGCCTGTCCTGGACTGGGAGGTACCTTGACTGGTGCGTACACACACACACACACACACACACACACACACACACACACACACACACACACACACGGTGTAAGCCATCACTGTCATACTGTCATTAACCAGCCAGGTTCTCTTTTCTAACAGTTTTAACAGTTCTGCCATCATGTCTGTACTGGGTCCGCTGGGACATCATGGCAACTACAGGAACAGCACCCTACATGCGTGTACCTGAGGCCCACACGCAGGCTGGAGGCCTCCCTTGTACATTTCCTTTCCCGCTCCCCATAAACCAGTCATCCAATGCCTTGAACTTAGAGACAGAGATGAAGAGATGGTGAACCTTTAAGCTCCAGGGACCTATTCTCATCCAAAGCAGGACCTCCACATGAACCACAGTGTGCCTGCCGTGACAGCTGTATGTCACACTGAGCTACTTTGGTGCCATTCATGGTGTCTCATGCCATTCCAATTAAACCCTGGTTTCACCATAATATTCTCTCCGTCTTGCTCAACATACTATCCCCATTTAACAGATGAAGAAACCAAGTCTGAGAAGTGACTTGCCCAATACCAAAGATCTGCCTTGATGTCTTTGCTTGGTTGTCCTGTTTTCCCCTAGATTCTTTTTAATTTATTCACTCATTTATTATTTCATGTACATGTCAATGCCAGGAACTGAACCCAGGTCTTATGTGTGGTAGGCAAGTTCCCTTAGCTTGTGTGAGGGAAGAGATAGCTTCTATTTCTCAGTACTTCAAGGGGCTACTGGACAACAGAAATGTGGTTCCTTGAAAGAAAAATTCTCCTCTCTCTGTCTGTCTCTCTGTGTCTCTCTGCCTCTCTATGTCTGTCTGTCTGTCTGTCTGTCTCTCTCTCTCTCTCTCACACACACACACACCCATACACAAACACACACACACACACACACACACACACACACACACACACACACACACACACACACACACACACACACACACACACACACACACACACACACACACACACACACACAGGACCAGCACTGAACAGCAGACAGGCTTTAAGCACTGTGGAAATCAGGCAGTCTCCTATCACATCAAGTAGAATAATGTCCTCCAAAGAAGTCCCTGTTCTAGTCCCTCAGACCTGAGCATGTTACCTTGCCAGGCAAAAGGGACTTTGAATCTGGAAACAGGAAAGTTATCCTGGGTTATCTGTTGAGTGTTTATAAGAGTAGGGACAGGGTATGGGGAAGGGATATAACCATGGGTATACGTCAGAGCCATGTGACCATGAGCAAAGACATGCAGGCAATCCTTAGGAGCAGGAAAGGGCAAGGAAATGGACTTCTAGACCCTGCAGAAAGGAATGCAGTCCCATGGACATCTTCGTTTATCATGCTGGATCCCAGTTTTGGACTTCTGACCTCCAAAACTACAAATAATAAACTCAGGTTAAGCCATTAAGTTTCTAAGGATTTGTTATAGCAGCAACAGGAAGCTAATACTACTCTTGCCTGTTCAATGGTTAACTGCAACAGTGAAATCTCAGGGAGCAGAATGACACGGCTGGGTCCTTCAACTGTGGAGAAAGATCAAAGGAAAGGGAAGGCTTATTCCCCCACCCTAAAGGGAAGAGAAAATAGTGTCAAGTGAAATAGTTCCATCTCTTTTCAGGAGGTTGAGATCTGATTATTCCAGTTCAAAGCCAGCCCAGGCAGACAAAATCCAAGAGACTCTTAACTCCAATTAACTAGCAAAAATCTGGAAGTGGAAGTGTGGCTCAAGTTGTAGAGTACCAGCCTTTGAGAGAAAAAGCTGAGAACAGAGCACAAAGCACTGAATTCAAGATCCATTACTGGTACATAAATAAAAATGAAAAGGCAGGGAAGAGGAGGGGAAAGAGGAAGAAGGAAAGAGGAAGGGGGAGGGAGAGGGATGAGGAGAGGGAAAGGGAGGAAGAGAGGGAGGTTCAGCTGCTGTTGGCAGCTAGCTACTCAGGAGACTGAGATTTGAGGACTGGGGTTCAAAGCCAGCCCAGGCAAGAAAGTCCATGAGACCCTTATCTCCAATTAGCCATTAACAAGCCAGAAGTAAAGCTGTAGCTCAGTGGTAGAGCACTAGCGTGGACCTAGCTCAGGGACAAGCACCCATGTCCTAAGTTCAAGGCCAGTACTGGCACAGAGAAAGACAGAGACAGAGACAGAGAGAAATAGACCCACCCCTGAGTCACACAGCTGACTAGACTCAGTCAGCATATCTAAGGCAGCCATGAGAGGATTTCCACTATGGAGAGAAAGTTAAGCCAAGAGATCTGTGAATTTACAATTCAAGAAGAATCTAGAGTTCTAGAATTCTGTTACAGTTGTAAAGAAGCTACAGCATCCCCCTTTACTTCCAAGAGCTGACTCTATGGACACAGACCCACTCCTGTGAGCACATCTTGCTGCACTTCCTCAAGGCTTCCTGTGTCTCCATGACACAGAAGAAAAGCCAGGGAGAAGATTTCCCCGGGGAACCCTGAAGAAACTCTCACTTCTAAATCATTCTTTTATAGCAAATCATCTTTCCAGTCTGCCTCACTTAGAAGCCAAAAAACAAGAATGCTGACACATGAATGTCCACATGGGCTGTGGTACCTCCCTGCACAAAACCCCACAGGTCCTAGAGTTCACATCCTTGAATGGAACCTCCAACTCACACCCTTCCATCCCAGAGAAGCCAGTGTGGGAAATGGTAGAGATGACCAGCTTCCCAGAAAAAAAAAAAAAAGCCCATTATTCCCTAATTCCCCACAAGCTTCGTCTCCTGGAGTGGGGACACTTTTGCCAGGGGTCAGGGAGCTACTAGAACAGCTGTGTCCCTACAGGGGAGGGGATGTAGGTCTCATCACCATAAACAGCTACACTAGATATGTACCATCAGCCAGACCAACTGAAAGCTGATACCACACCTGATCAATCAAGATTAGGCTGAAACAATGAAATCTCGGGAAACAGGAGTGGTGCTTCAACTATGGAGAAAGACCAAAGGAGAAAGAAGGCTCTTTTTCCTACTCATACCCCTGCCCTCCTCACCACTCCACCCCAACCCCAGGCTGGCTCGAGACCCAGGTCCTCCAACTGTACACAGGATTCAAGCCTCTTTCGAGTTACTCAGAGAACATCTGTCTTAAAGAGATCATGTGACTTTCATCAGCCCACATTTGCATTGGGTGGGACTCAATGGAATCCAGTGGGAGAACTACTATGCTCTGCAAAAGACACAGCAAGCCCTGATGGCAGAAATTAAGAGTACAGCCCAGTGAATACTTTTGGACCTAAGATCAGGGCAAAGCTTTGGCCTACTTTGGTTGAGTTGGTTTACTTACTAGGTTGAGTCACACTACCTGGTCCAAATTCCAGCTTAGCAATATTCTAGTATGCATTGTGAGGGAAGACGTTACTCAGTTCCTGCTGAGCTTTAGTTTTCCTTTTGAAATATGGTCCCCTGAATATATGAATGGAATTCAAAGAACAGATGCAAATTGCTGATCAAATTGTTTGCTTACAGAAAGTGCTTAGTGAGACCTATGAATATACAGATTTGTTCATCCTCGTCAGACCTAGTATTCTGTGCTTAACCCAGCAGATATTTAGCCTGTCTCTCCTGGTAACCCTGTAACCACATAACTTCTTTTTTTTAGTTCTGATAGCCCTTCTTTCAGACCACTCCATCTTTTTATTTTAAAAAGATGGAGCCAGGCACTAGTGGCTCACACCTGTAATCCTAGTTATTCAGTAGGCTAAGCTCTGAGGGTCATGGTTCTAAGCAGCCTGGACAGGAAAATCCATGAGACTCTAATTGCCAATAACCACCAAAAAGCTGGAAGTGGAGCTGTAACTCAAGTAATAGAGCTTTGCCTTGACCAAAAAAAAAAAAAAGCTCAGAGGCACACCCAGATAAGTTCAAGCCCCAGGAACAGCATACACACAAAAAATAATAAAATAAAGGTAATTAATAGTAAATTTTTTAAAAAAAGAGGCATGGCACCAAAACTACAATAAATAAATAAAATAAAATTTTAAGAATCCCTGAACTTGCAATTTGGGTAATCTGCCGACAGGTGGCAGACTTCTTAATGGTCCAGTCAGCAGCAAAATCTAAGCCTGGTTTCAGAAACAGACATGCTTATGGCATGCATCCATTAAAAAAAAAGCTCTATTGAAAGAGTGTCCTTAAATCAAATAACTACTATGAATAAGGTATTGTCAAGTGCCTTGAATACTAAATGCAAATGTACTATGTGATTTTTTTATTTCTTTTGTATGTTCTTCCCCCTATGGTGTATCCCCTGTTGTCACTGTACTTGATTTTGGTACCCTATATCTTGTATATACATTTGTCTAATCTGGGGAGGGAAAGAGGAATAACAAAATGCTGAAACAAGGATACAGGATGACCCATTGCAACAATGATACCCATAAGGCACATATTAGAAATGAACTTTACAACTTTGGCAGGGTGGGGGGAGTGAGGGAGATGGGGGAGGGAAGGAATAGTGGGAGAACAAAAAAGGAGGGGGTAACAATGTTCAACACGAAATGTACTCATTATCCTACTCATGTAACTAACCCCTCTGTACAGCATCTTTACAACAAAATAAAAGAAATGCTAAATGCACTTAAATAAGTATATTAGCCCTTTTAACTCAATCATAAAGCCAAAGATTGTGTTCCCTCCCCCCATTTTGGAAATAAGTTTCAGTAGGGTGGTGAAAGACACACCTTGTGGGTCATCACAGGTCCCAAGCAGCTCTCACAGGGCTAGGAATGGCCTCTTTGGACCAACGGTGGAGATGGCTGTTCATCCATAGGAGATGCCTAAGACAGTTGTCCATCTCTCCACAGCTCCTCCAAGAAAGTCCACTCCAGGAAGGTGTTTGGGCTATATGCTCTGCTCTCAGAGAGCTGCCTGGAAGGTTCAAGAAGTTAAGGGCCGGGGTGTAGCTTATGCCTATAGTTCTGTAGCTGCTCAGGAGGTTGAGATCTGGGGATCGTAATTTGGGAAGGAAAGTCCATGAGACTCTTATCTCCAATTAACTACCAAATACCAAATGAGCCAGAAGTGGAGCTGTGGCTCAACTGGTAGAGTGCTAGCCTTGAACAAAAAATATCAGGGACAGCTCCAGGCCCTGAGATCAATCCCCAGGACCAGCTCCCCTGCCACCCCCAATAAAAAAGAAAGAAAAGAAAAATAGAATTTATCAATCACCAATCTAGCCAGTTCTCAAGTACTAGTGTCATGTCAACTTCCTAGCAGTTACCTATCTTTCTTTACTCTCCTCCACAATTGCTCACTAAATAGGTCTATGTCGTCATCTTCTTCCTCCTCCTCTTCTTCTGCTCCTCCCTCTTTCTCCCTCCTCCTCCTCCCCCTCCCCTTTCCCTCCCCTTCCCTTTCTTCTTCTTCTTCTTCTTCTTCTTCTTCTTCTTCTTCTTCTTCTTCTTCTTCTTCTTCTTCTTCTTCTTCTTCTTCTTCTTCTTCTTCTCCTTCTTCTCCTTCTCCTTCTCCTCCTTCTCCTCCTTCTCCTCCTTCTCCTCCTTCTCCTCCTTCTCCTTCTCCTTCTCCTTCTTTTGCAAGTTCTGGGGCCTGGGCACTGTCCCAGAGATCCTGAGTGCCTTTTGTTCATGGCTAGCTCTCTACTACTAGAGCCATAGCACTACTTCCAGCTTTTTTTTTTTTTTAATTAGTGATACGAGTCTCAGGGACTTTCTTGTCTGGGCTGGCTTCAAACCATGATCCTCAGATCTCAGCCTCCTGGGTAGCTAGGATTACAGGCATGAGCCCAGTGCCTGGCTAAATATGTCTTTAAATTCACTCGTTTTTTTCCCTTAGACTTGTCCTTAACAAAAGGTTAGCTAGATATTACTACCTTATATTTCCTCCTACGGCCATTAAAATAAACACTTAGCTATCTAAGCAAAATAACTTGAGTCACTTGCCATTCCAAATCACCAAGCAGAGTCACCCAGACTACACTGAATGAACCCAGCCAATGAATCCAGCCAATGCATTGACCCTGGCCTAGCTACCTGCCTTTGTAAGCCTCGGGGTCCTCCTCTATAACACCCTAAAACAGTAGCATCACGTGGTCTTTCACCACAGGGTAGGTCCCTGGCCACAGCCCACCTCAGCCTCAGAACAGTGCTGCCTTCCAGGCTGGGTGAGGGGCTCTCCTAGGCCCTAATACCTGAGTTCTCCAGATTCTTCAGCTGCCCTACCTACCACACACCCTCCAAGCTCAGGCAGGGCTCCCTCACCTGTGCTGTCAAGAGCCACTTTCTCTTCCCATAAAGGAAGGTAGAGAAAGACAGTTGCTGTAGGCCTACAGGCTTTAAGAATCTGTGCTTTTTTTTTATTTTGCTTTGGCATTCCTACCTGAAGACCACCTATACCTGAAGACCACCTATACTATCTTCAGACTCTCCCACCAGAGGGCCATGATCCAAAAACATGCACACACACACACACACACACACACACACACACACACACACACACACCTACCTTACACACACACACACACACACACACACACACACACACACACACACACACACACACACACACACACACACACACACACACACACACACACACACACACACACACCTACCTTAAAGCCTGAAGCCACAACCTCAGAAGCCTTCCAGTACTCTGGTGTGTGCATTCCATTCAGCCACACCCAGAAAGGAGCAGCTTAGAACTCCAAAAAGTGCTTAAAATACTCTTCCTCCCCCCCAGAACTCCAACCTTCTTCTCACCAACATCCTCCAAGGAGGGAAGGGAGGGAGGGGAGGGGAGAGAGAGGAAAGGAAGGAAGGAAGGAAGAAAGGAAGGGAGGGAGGGAGGGAGGGAGGAAGGAAGGCAGGGAGGGAGGGAGGAAGGAAGGAAGGAAGGAAGGAAGGAAGGAAGGAAGGAAGGAAGGAAGGAAGGAAGGAAGGAAGGAAGGAAGGGAGAAAGGAAGGAAGGGAGGAAGGAAGGAGGAAAGAAGGAAGGAAGGAAAGAGAGACCAAGTCTTTGGTGTCATTCATTCAACTGAAGAAGCAAGCTTGAATGTGAGAACGGAGGGCCAAGTCTAGCCCAAGCAGAAAAAATAAGAGACTCTCATCTCCAATTAACCAGCCAAAACCAGAAGTGAAAAAGAAAAGAAAATGAGCCAACCCTAGACAGATGATAGAGCACCAGCCAATGAGCAAAAGCAACAGCTACTGAGTTCAAGTCCCAGTCTCGAACAAGAAAGAAAGAAGCTGGGTGCCGATGGCTCACACCTGTAATCCTAGCTACTCAGGAGGCTGAGATCTGAGGATCACGGTTCAAAGCCAGCCCAGGCAGGAAAGTCCATGAGACTCTTACCTCCAATAAACTACTAGAAAACAGGAAGTGGAACTGTGGCTCAAGTGGTATAGCGCTCGCCTTGATCTGAAGAGCTGAGGGACAGAAGCCAGGCCCACAGTTCAAGCCTCACGACAACAAAAAAAAAAAAAAAAAAAAAAAGGAAAGGAAGGAAGGAAGGAAGACAGGCAGGCAGGCAGGCCAAAAGTAGAGCTATGTGTGGCTCAAGTGATAGAGCTCCAGTTTTGAGAGAAAAGTCCTGAGTTCAAGCCCCATTATAGGCACCTACAGTCTGACAAGTTAATGTCACAGGTTGTTTGAGTCAGTGAGATCAGGCAGTGTTTGAATGTATCTGGTCTATTCCACTTAGCATAATATCCTCTAGTCCCACCCATTCCCCTACAAATGACAGGATCTTGTTCTTCTTTATAGCTGAATAATACTCCATTGTGTATATTTACCACATTTCCTTTTTTCGTCCATTGATGAACACAAAGGCTATTTGTAAATCTTGGCTACTGTGACTAGGGCTGTAATGACCTCAGGAGTATAGCTACTGTATTTCTTTAAATGATTTCATTTCCTTTGGCTATTTATCCAGAGAGCAGATGGTGGTGACCAGGAGTGGGGGTGGGGTAAATGGGGAGAGTCTGGATCAAAGGATACAAAATTTCAATTAGGCAGAAGAAATATGCTAAACTAAAGGAACTAAAGGAAGCCCTCTAATTGGAGCCAACAATTATGTTCACCTGAAATTTACTATGAGGGGAAAACTTAATTGTTCTCAACAACTGTAAATAACTGTGAGGGAATGTATATGTTAATTGGCTTGATGGTCTTTCCCAATACATACAAACATCAAAAAGGCATATTTTAAGCCTTCAGTATCTACAATGCTTACTTCAACCTCAATATAGCTAGATAAATAAAATAAAATAAGGGACAGGATTAAGCCAGTCCACTCTTCCAGACCCACAAATCCTTTACCTTTCCTTTAAGGATAAACAAGCTATTCTTAAATGCCAAATGGTCCAAGTCAAATGGATTCTGTTCCACATTGTGACCAATTGTAAAAGAACAACTCTAGTTCAGTCCCTTAACTCCCAAGGGCAGCCATGTCCAAACCCTGGTCCCCCTGGGCAGCAGATTAGTGGGACAAAGGGTCCTATTTGTATAGTATCTGAGCTCTATGGAGTTCTTCAGTGCTTGTAATTTGCTAGTCCACTGTGGTCTGCTTGCTCCTGGCTGTATCCAGGTGCCCAGCTCAGACCTGTGGTTCATGCTGACAGAATGAACCTGTGATCAGTCTTGCTGTTGGCCTGGCTCAGATAGCATTTCCCATGCTGTGTGGGACATTTTTCACAGCTCCTTTCCTCATGTCTATCCCCTCTCCAAAGCTCTTTGCTTCCAATGGACATTCCAATTCACCTAAAAAAGACAAAAGGAAATGTACTTTGTTCAATTTGCAGCTACCCGGCTTACAACTGGCCAATAGTTGGCATACCATAGCGCAGCCTGGACTCCCTCAGCCTCAATATTAAGAGCAGGTGTGGGTGGTCTCTGGCCTGAGGGCACTCTTGGTGACTAAGGATCCGCCCCAACTCCAAGCCTTGCAGCAATCCCACATGGCTTCTGGAAGCCGGCCCAGGGCCGGATGTGGGTCATTCTAAAGCAAATCCTCTTTCTTGTGTTTGTAAGGAGAGGAGAGGGACTGGAGGAGCTTCATTTTAGTAAAGCACCAGCCCACCCCACCCAGGGCTCAGCCCAACCTTCATTTGTATGCTGTTCCTGTCTAATTCTGCAGGTGACTGAACCCCCAGCCTCCGGCTTTGGCTACCAAATAGGAAATGGTAGCACTCCTCTGGGCCCCTCATCTCCAGGCACCCAGGCTAACTTCCCCCCCACTCATTTCCCCCTTTTGTGGCAAACCAAGCTAATTCCTCTCCTAAGGTCATGAAGAAAAGAGGCTCACTAGAGGAAGGAAGGACCACCCACAAAACAATCTCAAGTTGCCTTTTATATAAAGAATCCCACTTTGCTATGATCCAAATGAAGTTTATAATTTTAAGGCTTTATTTATTTATTTATTTTTTTGCTAGTTAATTGGCAATAAGAGTCTCATAGACTTTTCTGCCCAGGGTGACTTTAAAACTGGATCCTCGAATCTCAGCCTCCTGAGTAGCTAGGATTATAGATGTGAACCAACACCCAGCTACAAGCTAATATTTGTAAAAAGAAACACTGCACTTGAGAAGAAAGAAATGTTCCTGTGGTCACTGCTCAATAGTAAAATGACGGATGGGTCTTATTTCCTTTGGAAGGATTTATCTGTACTTCTTTAATTTTCTTCAACAAAGATCTAGTTCCCTTTTCATAAAATTGCTAAACTAAGTTTTGTTTAAAATTTCCCAAACAAAAGCAGGAAAAGACACAAACCATGGGAGATGTGAAATATAAAATTAATATTTGTTTAGAATTTGAACAATGTATAATTATTAAATATTTGCTGCTGAATTAAAAACGAAACAGGATCTAACCACACAGTAGAGAAGACTCCAAGGAGCCTGGAAGGAAGGCCCTAGAATGTAGACAGGGCTTTACATATACCATTTGAACCTTGTGGTGATTAACTCCTAAAAAAGCACATCCTAAGTAACCACTATTCCCGAGAGAGGACACCTACCCAGGCACCTGGTACAGAGATGGCATGTCAGTTCTGATCTGCCAATCAGGTCTCAGGATGTGTCTTGGAAGGTATGTCCACAAGGGGACCTGAATTACAGCATCAGTGATGGATACAACCCAAATTCTAACAAGCGTGCAATTCACTGACTGCTTCTTTCTCTTCCCAGTAGCTTCTTAAATTCTAAGCAGACAGGACTTGTCTGTCCCCCCACCAATAGAGAGCCCCATTTCAACTGACACGTTATTTTTTGTTAAGTAAATGACAGAACAAAAGTATGCATAATGGAATAGGTAAAAGAAAAGTAACTGAGTAAGTGGATCTCCAACAAAGTGAGTACCTGGACTTAGCAAATGGCAGGGTTAGTCCATCTAGACTCCACCCACAAGTTGGCTGAGTGCCTTTGATCGTACCTCCACATCTCAGTATCACAGGCCTGTCCTCAGTATCATTCAGCACTACCACAGATAGGAATAGGGGTGGAGGGGGTGGGGGCAGGAATTTGGAGGGTCATAATATAAGGGGAGACAAACAAAAGGGTAACTACTGCTCTGGTTTTGAGTAGAAGAGATTAATCCAGGCCAGAAAATAACACTCATCTGCCCACCTGGCCTTTTTTCTAGCACTCATACTTGGGATTTCAAGCAGCACCCCTCAGCATCCAAGGACCATAACGGTCCATTCTTCCCCAGCTCTGTGGCCAGCAGTCTCATTGCCTGCTCTCGGCCTAGCCCCTCAATCTAGTTGTGCTGGTTTCTCTGCATGGTGGCCCAGTCTGGGACCCAGCTATTCCTGCCACAGAGCCTCCTTTTTATTAAGCAACCCAATTAGCCTCTCTGACCTCCACTCTCTGCAGCTCCCCAAGCAGCCAGGCGTTAAATCGCAGGCCCAAGAGTGGAAATTGACTTTGTGTCTACGGTGACTGTGGACGCTGACACCATTAGACGGAGGGCCAGCAAGGAAGCCTTCATCCATCAGGACTGCATGCCAGGGCCACTCTGAATCCAGAAAGCCTCCCTTACAGATGCCATGTGAGATTTACTCATTTCAAATAAATACTGTAGCTCAAGCAGTAGCCTAAAGTGAATTTATCCACCCACCTCAGGCCAGACATGGCCCTCTGCTCAGGCAGGATCTGCATGGACCTATATATAGCAGCAGCACATCACCTTCTCTCCATACCAGTGATCCTTCTCCATGGCCTTGAAAGGAGGTATACTTTGTGAAAAATGGCAATGCTAAAGCTCATGTCCTTTACCCTTGTGTCTCAACCACTTTGCACCAGAAAGTTGCTTCCACTCTGATTTCTCAGCCTTTGGCACGAGTGTCATCTTTGGGAGGCATCGGGACCCTCCTTTCCGGGGCAAATGCATCCCTCCTAGCCCTTCATATTACCTCGGTCACTCTTTTTGTCTGACTCTTTGTCAGCTCAAGGACAGTCAACTGCTGTATCCCCAGGTACGAGCACATAGGTTGTTGGCACATAGGAAGTAAGCCTTAGCCATGGTTTAGATTAGAAGGGAGTTTCTCTTGGTCAAACATTAATAATCAGGAAAACCCAGGCCAGAAGCCAGATCTAACCACCAACAGGGTTACAGCACAATCAAGAGACTGCTCTGCTTTACAGGCCAGCCAAGTAATGGCCCCGACCCTCATGGAAGGGAGGTAGGTTAAATTTCCTGAGGTCAAACAAAAAAGGTTACACTTCCTCTCACAGGAACTGATCTGCCCAGGCTCTAAGTCTAGAAAAAAATCCCCAGGACATGTGTGCTATATAACTTCCAGGCCGGAGTCAGTATATCAGAACAGACAAGATGTTGGTCCCTAAGCCCAGTGACCCTGCCTTTCTGCCAAATCCTCCCCATCTCAATCAATGCAGTACTTTTTTAAATACTACATTTATTGCCAGGAGCTGGTGACTCATGCCTGTAATCCTAGCTACTCAGGACACTGAGATCTAAAGATCACAGTGCAGAGACATTCTGGGCAGGAAGTCCATGAGACTCATGTCTCCAATAAAGCACACACACACCAGACACACACACACACACACACACACACCAGACACACACACACACACACACACACACACACACACACACACACACACTCTCTCACATACAAAGCTATGGCTCATGTGGCAGAATGTTAGCCTTGAGTGAAAAATGAACTAATTTTTAAGTGCCTAAATAAATATATAAATAAAATTTATTAATTACCTCCTATGTAGTAAATACTCTGTCATAAATCCACCGGTTCCTCAGAGAGAACTTTCAGAGTAGTGAAGTAACAGACCCAAATTCACACAATCGGCAAAGCAGGGAGTACAGAGCCCGGGCCTGGAATCCTGATTATATGGTTGACAGGCCTTCTGCCAAATCAAGCTGTAATATTGTCACCAACTACCAAACCTCCACCATATGCCTGATAGACAGGGCTCTCCACTGCAGCCTCAGGCACTTTCCAGCTCTGAAGGTTGAGCCAGGAAAAGGAAAAACAGAATAGAAAACTGTGATAACACAGAGAGTTGAAGTAATTTAGTCACATACATGGGGTAGATGACAGAAACAGGGTTAGGCCCCAACCCTGGCCCAGTGGGCTTTCTCCTCCAAACCAAGCTGCCAGAGGATGAGAAGAACCCAAGAAGTACTCAGGGAAAACCAAACTCACCCACAAAAATGAGTAAGAAAAAAAACAACAATTTCAGAGGCAGTTCAGAGGAAAGAAAACACAAGTGAATCTTAACCATGTGAGAAAGACTGCAAATTAAAACGCCCAAGAGACACCAGATTAACAAAGATCAAAAAGTTTTAATAACATAATGTGTTGGTGCAGGTGTGAAGAAACAATTTGCTTCTCATTCATTTCGGTGGGAACATAAGTAGAAGTTTGTGAAGAATGTAGCAATATTCAAAACGTTAAATGTATACAACTTTGAACCTAGCAATTCCCCTCTGAGGTCTACACATGCATACAAAATAAACCTTCTACAAAAGATACTGCAAGCCAGCATCACTAAATTAAGCATAGCCCAAATGCCCACTAGAGAATTCAACAACCTCTGACCAAGCCAAATTTAAATTTTTTTTTTTTAAAAAAGGAGTAATCCTGACATTTTGCTCTGAAAGGATCTTTTAAAAACACTAAGTGGGCTGGGCGCCAGTGGCTCACACCTGTAATCCTAACTACTCAGGAGGCTGAGATCTGAGGATCACGGTTCAAAGCCAGCATGGGCAGGAAAGTCCATGAGACTCTTATCTCCAATAAACCACTAGAAAACCGGAAGTGGCGCTGTGGCTCAAGCGGTAGAGCGCTTGCCTTGAGCTGAAGAGCACAGGGAAAGCGCCCAAGCCCAGAGTTCAAGCCCCACGACCGACCAAAAAAAAAACAAAAAACACTAAATGGAAGCCTGGTGTCAGTGGCTCCATCTGTAATCCCAGCTTCTCATACTGAGGCAGTGACTGCCATATACATAGAAAAAGAAAGAGGACTGGGTGCTAGTGGCTCACAGTTGTAATCTTAGCTACTCAGGAGACCAAGATCTGAGGATCTCAATTCAAAGCCTGCCAGTGTAGAAAAGTCTCTTGAGACTCTTATCTCCAAAATGTCTGAAGTAGAGGTGTAGATCAAGTGGTAGAGTGCCAGCCTTGAACAAAAAAAAAATCTAAGGGAAAGCATCCTGGCCCTGAGTTCAAGCCCCCTTACCAGTATACACACACAGAAGGGAAACAAGTTTCAGGGATGCAGGGATGAAGGTAGACTGCCTACCTAGCAAGATTGAGATCCTGAGGTCAAGCCCCTACTTTCAAAAATAAAAGCAAATTGTACAACAATGTTCTTAGATTGCTACTATTTGTGTTTTTAAAAAATGGAGGCAGGAAGTCAGAGCATCTATCTGCTGGCTACAGTTGTCTTTGAAAAAAGTATCTTAGAAATTGGTACAGAACTCCTCTGGGGATAGAAATACAAGAACAGGAACATAAGGTATGACTTCCATTTATAACCTTTATACTTTCTAAACCAAAACCTTTGATTTTCAAAACAAATACAAAAGCAAGTCTATTTGTTTCTTTCCCACTGAGCCTTGTTGTATGCTGAAACCAATATGAAGATTAGCTGGTACTTAAGGGGAGGGGTCCCTCTCCTCATGACCTTCACCAATCTCTTCCCCTTGGGTCCCCTCCAATTGCAGCCTGAATCACACAGTGGATCAGTTAACACTTAAAACAGCCCTCTGAGTAATAGATGCTAAATCAGGAAACCTGGGTTTATATGCCTTCCCTACCACCAAAGGTGTTTCTCCTGGCCTGTACACCTGAAAAAAATATATGTTAGGTCCTGAAGCTCAGCGGGGGGGGGGGGGGGGGGGGGGAATGGCTAGTGGTCAGAAGTCTTTGGAAGGGACCAGATAGTGTAGAAGTAAGGTATTATCTGAGTTATAACAGGCAGTAGCTGTGGTGTATCCAGGCTGGCAAAGTCGAGCCTTGTTTCTCATTATGACTCCTCACTGGAATGAGTGTTCAGGCCTATTATGAATGCATTTTCATGGCAATTACAGGGATCTTCCCCACTTTATGAAGGAGGAGACAGGCTCAGGAGGCCACACAATGGGCAATAGTTAACCTTCATCCATAATCTGGAGCTTGACTTCTGAGGGTGACAGCCAAAAGCAGCCTACAAATGAGCCAGGGAGACAAGACCAGAGCACTCAAGAAGAAAGTTTGGCTAGGAGTAGAGCCAAGATCCAATGTTACTTTTGTTGTTGTTGTTGGCTGTGAGGCTCGAACTCTGGGCCTGAGCGCTGTCCCTCAGCATTTCAACTCAAGGCTAGCACTCTACCACTTGAGCCACAGTGCCACTTCCAGTTTTCTAGTATAGAGGGCTCATGGACTTTCCTGCCCAGGCTGGATTTGAACCGTGATCCTCAGATCTCAGCCTCCTAAGTAGCTAGGATTACAGGCACCCAGCTCTACTTTTCTTTTCTTTTCTTTTCTTTTCTTTTCTTTTCTTGTCGGTCATGGGGCTTGAACTCTGGGCCTGGACATTGTCTCTCAGCTCTTCAGCTCAAAGTGAGCACTCTACCACTTGAGCCACAGCACCACTTTTGGTTTTCTGAGTGGTTTATTGGAGCTAAGAGTCTCACAGAGTTTCTTGCCTGGGCTGGCTTTGAACCGCCATCCTCAGATCTCAGCCTCCTGAGTAGCTAGGATTACAGGCATGAGGCACCGGCACTCGGACAATTCTTTTTTTGTTTTGTTTTGTTTTGTTTTGCTTTGCTTTGGGTCCGGTCGTGGGGCCTGAACTCTGGGCCTGGGCACTGTCCCTCAGCTCTTCAGCTCAAGGCTAGCGCTCTACCACTTGAGCCATAGAGCCACTTTGGCTTTTTTCTTTTTGCTTATGTGGTACTGGGGAATCGAACCCAGGGCCTCAGGCATGCAAGGCAAGCGCTCTACCACTGAGACACCTTCCCAGCCCTTCTTTTCTTTTTTTAAGCACTACTAAGAACTTGAGGCCCTTAGTTCAATCTTCAGCACCAAAAAATAAAACTAAACAATTCATAGAAAAAGAAAAGTGATGATCATATAACCAGATAAAAAGCATTTAAACACCAAATGGCTGAGTGGCTGTTTCCTAGGGAGAAAAAATTGTTGGGTAGGGATAGTATCGTTTCCTCCAACAAGAAACTAATTTTGTTTTTCTTCAGAGAACGGGACTTGAACTCAGGGCCTCATGCTCATTGGGTAGATGCTCTATCACTTGAGCCATGTCCCCAACCTTAGAAAATAAATACTACTTTACATGATTTTACATGCTAATTTTAAGAAAGTGGATATGTGGCCTGAAGTGGTGGAATGCCAGCCTTGAGTGAAAAAGCTAAGGGTCAGTGCCCAAACCCTGAGTTCAAGCCCCAGTGTCATCATAAAAAACAGATAAGGAAATATACAGATAAACAAATGCTAATCTTCTGTTTATGTGGTGCTGAGGAATCAAACCCAGGGCCTCAAGCACGCAAGGCAAGCACTCTACCTCGGAGCCACCTTCCCAGCCACAAATGCTAATCTTAATACACACATATATTATATGGTATATTGCAAATAAATAAAATATAGTACATAAAATAAAATGAAAAAAGTAATAAATAAAATTAAACAATAAAATAAAATGGATCTATGGCAAAAAGTTGATCCTGAGGAGAGGGAAGAAAGAGCAGGAGAAAAACAAAGGAGTGAGTAGCAATGCTCAACAAGAAATATACTAATTACCTTACTCATGTAACCCCTCTGTACAGCATCTTTACAATAAAATTAAATTTAAAAAAAAGTTGATCCTGCCAGAGCACCTAACAATGGCACAAGTACACAAATGTCTGAGTTTAGCAGTCTACAAATTTTAAGTTTTAAAGTTCGTAATTTACAAAATGGCTTCCATTATTCATTCTGTGCGTCTCAGAGGATAGCCTCCCTGGACATAGGCAGACCCCACCTTCCAGGCCCAAACCAGGCCAGGTCACCCACCCACCCACACATCCATGTTTCTTGCTCTGGGTGCACTTGGATCTGCTCATCAGCCTCAGTCACCTAACCCATAGGCTGCACAATGTAGTAGCTGTCAGGGACCAGAGGGAGTTGGGTGTCTCTGGTGTAGAATTACCTTTGGCCACATAGTATATAGTAAGTGTGGTCACTCTTTCCACTTGGTGTGACCTTTCTTTAAATAACTACAGACCTCATCACTGAGTGGGCAGCAGCTGTGTAGGACGGACACTAGGGCTGGGGAGCCAAGCACATCGTGAGCCTCACAATGTACCCATAGCCAGGTCTTCAGAACCCTAGGATGCTTGAAAATTCACTAATCATTTCTTTTCCCTATTAAAACATTTCAATTAAACAGAGATTAAAGCTTTATAGATTTAAGAAAATACATTCAAATGGGCAAACTTGTACTGTGGGGAAAAAAACAATTTATATATACAATCTGTCAGTGGTAGATTTTGAATTACTTGTTCCTTTAAAAAAAATTGACCCACAGTTCCCAATTTTCACCCAATCTTGCCACCCCAATTAATGACTTATCCAATGTTCCATGATTCACTAGGGAGGTTGGAATTGGGGATTCTCTTGCCTGGAGTTCCTCCTTTGCCTTCCCCTCCTTCCAGCCCACTCCTTAAGGCACATGATCCCATGACAAATTTCTTCCAACTTGCAGTTCAAAGAGAAGTCAGCACCTGTTGCCAGGAAAAGGGGGTGGGGGGTATAATCTGGGGGCGTTAGCACCTGCAACTGACAGCACACTAGCTGGGGGAAAAGACATCTATCTAAGATGGGCCTATTCCCCAGCTATGTTTGTGTCCCGGAAGTTATCTTCTCGCTCCACATCCAATACTTGCAGTCTCTGATCCATTCAGGATTTACCAAAGAAAACAACCCCCTCAGCTCATAATCCAAAACTTGTGACTCTAGAACAACTCCAATACTGGAAGGTAAATAATTAGATGTTGGATGGTAACAATGGGAGAACTCGGCCCAGAAAGAGGCCAAGATTTATCCAAGGTCACTCATTAGAAAGAGACATCCCAGGTGTCCCAGATGCCCAGACACAATGTTCCCACTCTGCCATGCTATAATCTCTTACCAGCTGCCACACTCTCTACAAAAGGTTTTCTCTTCCTTCATTGACAGCTAAAGAAAAAACAATGGAAGTTATATTTTTTTCTGGGGGAGTTTCACAGTTGCAACTGTTACACAACCACACAATGGGAGGATGTTGTAACTTCAAAAAGACAGGGAATCATTGCTCCAATAAGAATTCAAGATAATCCGGGAACTGAGTCTAGACAAGACCCAGACAAGAAGGGCTGGCTGAGAGGCCCCTTTCAAAAACCATCCCTTCTCCACCAGACAGACAGGGTGGCAGGTGTCACAAGTCCATTTCAGTCATGTTCCTGAAACAGTGACCTTATTGAGGTAGTTCATTTCAAGGTTCCTGGACCTTCATCTGTACAATGGAAATGACACCTTCCAGCCATGTAAACTGAGGATATGGAAATGCTGAGTGAATTTCATAGTGATATGCTACAAGATCTAACAGATGAGTTATCATTACTATGGTGATAATTACCATCTTCTTTAAATTTATTGAGGGTTTACTCCATAAAGCAAATAACCTTCCTCACCTCCGATGCCTGGTGGGCAGAGGCCATGATAGAGATAACTGCTCTATTGGACAGGATTCCAGAGGAGTACTCGTGGCCCAGGCTTCCTGTCAATCCTTGGGCAAATCCCCAGATGACTTCTGCTCAATGCCTGGGGCATGGGGATGAGCTGTGCAGACCACAGTGAACGACACTCATTCCTCCCTGCCTATGCAGCTTGGGAAATCTGCATCAACCTCAGAGTCCTCCACCTACTGCATCGCCCCCAAACTCTCTCTCTTTCTCCTGAGTGGCCTGAGGCTGCTTGCTGGACCTGCTCGTGATTCTTACAGTTAGTTCGTCCTACCTACTCTTCACTGTCATGGGAATCCTCCGGACTCAAATCCTCCATTCCCGTCTCCCACCACACATCATCTGTTGCTCATTCACCAGTCACTACATGCTGAGGACAGGCTGCCCTCTGCCTAGTAGTCCCTCCGGTCATGTCAGCCAGCTCCTGATCATCCTTCAACACCCTTCTGCTCCAAAAGCTCTCTGCATACTCTCTGCACAGGACGGTCAACAGTCTGCAGATGGGTTTCCAGGGCAGGGAGCCCTGTAATCTGTAATCCTAGCTTTTCATACACAGGAAGGAATTGCTACATAGATAGAAAAGGAAAGAAGGCTGGGCACTGGTAGCTCATGCCTAAAATCCTAGCTTCTCAGGAAACAGATCTGAGGATTACAGTTCAAGCCAGCCTGGTCTAGAAAGTCTGTGAGAATCTTATCTCCAATTAAACACCAAATAGCCAAAGTGGAGCTCTGGCTAGAGAGCCAGCCTTGAGCAGAAAAGGCTAAGGGACAATGCCCAGGCCTTGAGTTCAAACCCCAGTAATACCAGTATACACACACACACACACACACACACACACACACACACACACACACACACACACGTGCGCGCACATGCAAAAATAAAGACAGAAAGAGAAAAGAAGGGAACTATTAAATAATTGTCCAGAGTCTACTAGCTTCCTTCATCAAGCTTTCATCAGCCCATTCATTCAGTCTCTGGTAAATGTGATTATTCAAGATAGTAAGTAACAACCACAGACACGTGCTAAGACATTCAGTTGTTGTTTCTGCCTGTCTTTCAAACCACCCATTGAGATACACACTGTTATCCCATTTTACAAATAAGGACACTGAGGCCTTACAGAGAAAGCAACAAGCCCTAACTAAGTAACTTAGCTGCTAAATGATAGGCTTTGGTCTCACCCAACACAGAGCCCTGTTCTCAGCCAGTTCTAGTCAGCCTCTCACTGACCCTACATGCCTAGAACCCCAGCTCATCAGCAGGAACTAGCGGGGACCACCCTACCTCAGCATGCCTCCTCTGAAACTCTTGACAGCTTATCTGAACAAGGAGAGCTTTTGTCTTCTGGAGTGAAGAATTTGTTTTTTGTTTTGTTCTGAGGGGGAGGGGGTTCTGGTACTGAGACTTGAACTCAGGGCCTGGGTACTGTCCCTCAGCTCTTTTGCTCAAGGCTAGTGCTCTTACCACTTGAGCCACAGCTCCTCTTCCAAAGGCTTTTTGGTGGTTAATTGGAGATAAGAGTCTCACAGACTTTCCAGCCTGGCCTGTGTTTGAACCTCCGTCCTCAGATCTCAGGCCTCTTTCTTTTTCTATGTGGCAGTAGTTCCCTTTGTAGGATAAACTGGATTTACAAATGTGAGAAAGCTTTGCTCCTGGATTAAAGGCATGAGCCACCAGTGCCTGGCACTCTCTCACTCTCTCGCTTGTCTGCCCCTGTAGCCCACCTGCTTCCCCTCAGCTTTACCGACCAATCCAACTACCATTCTAAATCTACTCAGGCCTCAACCCAAGACATCCTGTTGGTTCTCTAGGCTCTCTGGGTGCAATGTGTGGCCCACAGCCAATCTCACAACCAGCCCAGGGGCACTGGGACAACAGGCTCTGGGGGGGCAGTTACCACATTCCTGTTGGGGGATGGACCAGCAAGTATGGGCCAAAAAGCCTTTCCTTCAGCCACTAGGACAAAGAGCAAGTACTAGAGAGGGTTGGTGCCTAGGGCTCCGCAGAGCAGGTACAGGGCCACGCCCACAGGACAGGAATTAAAGGTTGCCTCACCCCAGGGAGAAAGTGGCAGAAGGTCATTGGGGCACTGGGGCATGACTTCTGGGGCAAGGCATTGGTCATCCTAGCCAGCTTGGCACCCAGGGGCCTCTCTGTGTAGCTGGGTCAACAAAGGAACTATTCCCAAACACCTCAACCCTGAGCTTCAGAGCCCTCCTTGAAAGAGGGACATTGGGAGGCTGAGTGAGCTCAGCATGGGGGCCAATGTGGTACAGCTTCAGAGCTGCCCACAACTCATTCATTCAACGAATATTCAGAAATGCCCCAGATCAAACTCAAAGATTAACTCAAAATGGGTCAGAGTCCTGAACTACAAAATGCTTCAGAGAAAACAGAGACAAAAGCTTTGTGATACTGTGTTTAATCAGGATTTCTTAGGTATAATACCAAACCCAGGAAATAAGACAAATACACTTCATGAAAATTTTTAAATTTTATGAACCAAAAGACACTGTAGATAGAATTAAAAGGCAACCCATCAAATAGAAGAAAATATTTGCAAATCATGTGACTGATAAGGATTGCTATCAATAATACACAAAGGCCTGACACAAGTGCTCATGCTTGTAATCCCAGCTGCTCAGGAGACTGTGAACTGAGGACTGCGGTTCAAAGCTAGTCGGGGTAGCAAAGTCTGAGAGACTCTTCTCTCCAATTAACCACCAGAAAACCGGAAGTGGCACTGCAGCTCAAAGTGGTAGAATGCTGCTAGCCTTGAGCTAAAGAGCTCAGGGACAGTGCCCAGGCCCAGAGCTTAAGCCCCATGACTGACAAAACACACACACACACACACACACACACACACACACACACACACACACACACACACACACACACACACACACACACACACACACACACACACACACACACACACACACACACACACACACATAGAACTAGAGAAGCTAAGCACTGGTGGCTCAAGCTAGGACCTGTGTCCTAGCTACTCAGGAGGCTGAGATCTGAGGATTGTAGTTCAAGGTCAGCCCAGGCAGAAAAGTCTATAAGCTTTTTATTTCCAATTAACTAGGAAAAAGTCAAAAGTGAAGGTGTGGTTCAAATGAAAGAACACTAGTCTTAAGAAAAAAAGCCAAGCAAGAGCATGAAGCCCTGAGTTCATGCCCCAGTATTGGCACCAAAAAAAAAAGAATATATGCTGGACACCAGTGATAACTCATGTCTGTAAGCCTTGCTTAGATCTGAGGATCAAGGTTCAAAGCCAGTCCAGGCAAGGAAGTCCTTAAGACTTTTATCTCCAACTAACTGGGGGGGGGGGGGGGGGGGAGAAGCCAGAAGTAGAGCTGTGGCTCAAGTGGTAAAGAGCTAGCCTAGAGCAGGGACAGCACCCAGGCCCAGAGTTCAAGCACCATAACCCACATTAAAAACAAACAAACAAAAAACAGAATTAACAGTAGCAAAATCCCAAGCAACCTGATTCTAACTGGTCAAACCGCTTAATAGCTTTCTTCAAGGAAGATATTCATATGAAAATATGCTTAATCAAGAGGGAAATACAAACCAAAACTACAGTAAGATAGCCATTAGAATGGCTACTATCAAAACCTGAAACTAAAATTTGCTGGCTAGCTTGTGGGAAAACTAGTAGCCTTGTGTTCCTTTGGTGGGAATGCAAACTGGTGCAGCTGCCACAGGAAAAAGGTATGGTTGTGCCTCGAAACCTAAAAATAGAATTGCCATAAGATCCAGCAGTTCTATTTCTGCATGTATCTGAAAGCAAAGTCTCAAAGTAGGTATCTTCATAACCATGTTTGTGACACCATAACTCATAATAGCTCTACTGTGGAAACAGCCCAAGAATCCGTCATCAAATGAACTGAGAAACAAAATATGGGTAGATGCCTACAACAAAATATTATTCTGCCTTAAAAAGGAAACAAATTCTGACATATGCTACCTCGTGGATGAACCTTAAGGACATTATCCTAAGTGAAACAAGTCAGTTTGAAAAGGAAAAAAGACAGCCAAGTGCTAGTGGCTCATATCTGTAATCCTAGCTACTCAGGAGGCTAAAACCTAAGGACAGAGGTCTGAAGTTAACCCAGGCACACAAACCTATGAGATTCTTACCTCCAATTAACCAAGCAAAAGCCCAAAGTAGAGGCACTGTCTCAAATGGTAGAGGGCCAGCTGTGAGCAAGTAAGCCAAGCAAGAGAGTGTGAAGCTGAGTTCAAGTCCCAGTACTGGCATGCAGAAAGAAAGAAAGAGAAGAATGAAAGGTGGTGAGGGGAGGTGGAGGGGGTGGAGAACAAATACTGTATGATTCTACTTAGTCAATCACAGACAGAAAGGAGAATGGATAGGATTAGGAGAAGGATTGACAATAAATGGGGAATTATAGTTAGGTGGGGAACAAACCTAAAATTTATTTTATAAGATGAAAAGAGTTATGGGGGGAAAAAAAGAAAGAACCCTTGGGATTGGATGTGTGGCTAAGAGGGTAGAACAGTAACAACCAATAAGCAAAAGATACCAAGTTCCAGTCCCAGTCTCAGACAAAAAAAAAAGAGTTATGGAGGACTGGGGGTGTGGCTCAAGTGGCAGAGTGCCTGTCTGGCAAGCATAAGGCCCTGAGTTCAAAACCCAGCACTGATTTTAACAAAATTGCTAGGCATTGGTGGCTCACACTTATAATCCTAGCTACTCAGACAGCTGAGATCCAGATGGCCATGGTTTGAAGCCAGGCTGGACAGAGAAATCTGTAAGACTCCATCTCCAAAATGACCAGAAAAAAAGCCAGGCTGGAGGCATGGCTCAAGTAATAGAGTGCCAGCCAAGTGAGCAAATGAAGTAAGTACAAGGCCCTGAGTTTAAACCCTGGCCCTAGGAAAAAATCAAAAAAGTAAAAATATTTGAGGCCAATGGTAGTACTTGAGCACAACATTGTGAATATATTTAATGCTACTGAAAAATAGCTAAGATGGTAAATTTTGTATTCTGTGTGTTTTTCCATAATAAAGCACCAATTGAAAAAAATACAGAAGTGAAACAGTAAGCAAGATGCAGGTGCCGGGCCCAGGTCTAGAACTGAGGGGTGCTCTGGGTACCAGCAGTAGGAGGCAGCCAAGGAACTAATGTTAACAGACTGTCCTGGAGAGCCATGTTAAAGAAACAAAAGGCCAAGCCAGGCACTGGTGGCTCATACCTGTAAACCTAGCTACTCAGGAGGCTGAGATCTGAGGATCATGGGTTTGAAGAAGCCAGCCTGGGTAGGAAACTCCATGAGACTCTTATCTCCAATAAATGCCAGAAGTAGTGCTGTGGCTCAAGTGGTAGAGTGCTTGCCTTGAGCACAAAGAGGCTCAGGGACAAGCCTGAGTGCCCAGGCCTAGAGTTCAAGCCCCAGGGCTGGCAAAATAAAAGAAAATAAAGTAAGAGGCTGGTCTTGGGTAGACAGTAAGGTGAACAGGAGGGTCAGAGAAGGCTTCACTGAGGAAGATGACACCTAAGGACCTACAGAAGGCCCAAAAGTATTTCAGGAAAAAAAAAAATCCCAGGCAGAGGGAAAAGCAAGCACATCTCAGGACAGCAGCTAAGACTTCTCTCAATCACGAGCCCACTGGACCCTCACAGCACATGCGTATGCAGCCAGGGGGACAGTCAATGGGCACCACAAGTGGACCCCACTTACTGCTGCCCCTAAGCCACTGTAAAGCCCGAAATTATATGACCCACACCCTTTGGTCTCTAAGGGTCCTGAAAAATCAAATGAACACTGGTTTGAGGATCTGCAGATGTCAGGCATTCTCTCTGGCTCTTTCTTCCCTTCCCCCTTCCTACCCACTCATTTTTTTGTTGTTCTTATTATAAAAGTGATGCACAGAGGGGTTACTGTGTCAGCAGTCAGGTAATGAGTACATTTCTTTTTGGGCAATGTCACCTCTTCTTCGCTCTCTCTCTAATCCTGACCCCTGTCACACATGTTGCCCCATACATGGGTGTGTGGCTGAGAATCGAGGAAGGTGGACTTAAGATGAAGACAAATATTAGAAAACCTGTTAGTTGCAACCCCCCAACCCCCGAACTTCACTTCTCTATCTGTAAAACAGGAATGCTCTCCTCTTGCCTACTACATAGGATTTTACAAAGGTCAAATAGAAATGTCAAAAAGGAAAGCCACCTGCTTTTCCTCAGGTACTAGATGAGGGCACTTTCTGAGGCAAGCGCCAGCTACTCAGGAGGCTGAGACAGGAAGACTATCTTTGGCAGAAAAATCTCCAACTAACTACCAGAAAACTGGAAGTGGAAGCATTACTCAAGTGGTAGAGTGCCAGTCTTGAGCAAAAAAACTAAGTAAGAGTATGAGGCCCTGAGTTCAAACCCCAGAATCAGCACACACACACACACACACACACACACACACACACACACACACACACACACACACACACACACACACACACACACACACACACACACACACACACACACACACACACACACACACACACACACACACAGAGGCTTTTTCTGTTATTTGCCTAGTCATTAATAAACTAAATGCTATCCTGTGCTCCAAAATCAGGTAGAAAAGACAAACTATGGAAAGAACCAACCGTTAAGCAGTATTGTCAGACACTCCACAAATAGTATCTGACTTTAGGACATTAAAGCAAGCTTTTTAAGACACAGAAGCTTGAGAGCCAGTGCACAAAGCTTCTCATTCAAGAGGCCTGGGGCAATGCCAGATGTGTAATTATGAATGTTTTCACTCCATTGTTGATTCTGGTGTGCTCTCATGGCTGAGAACTACTGATTAGCTCTCCCAAGCCTGGAAGGAAAGTCCTATCATTACTCTCATTTGGGAACTGGCTAACTACAGCACAGAGTAGCTATCTAATTCCTTAAATCACACAGCTAAAAAAAATCATAAAGCTGAGGTTTGACCCAGACAGTTTGACTCTGAGGACCAGGCTCCACAATTCACTATACACTTTACCCTGTTCTTGTTCCAATCAGCTTTTTGCACTGCCTTCAGCAGCCTTGGGGAGCTGGGAGACAATATCTCACTCCAGACTATATTAAGTTTGAAAGAAAGGTTTATGCCTAGTCTAAGCCCCTATTCATCTGGCATCATCAAGGAATAATGTGTGCTTATAATAAGCAAAGTTTAGAAGTAACTTAGAAGGCTAAGACTTTTTTATGCTTTTTTAGATGGCAGTAGCAAAGTGTACTTCACATTTCTTTACTTCTCAGAGAATACTAAATGGCATATACCTTTCCTCAGGAATGGTATACTGCATGACCAATTCGTTTTGCCCTTTCTTGTTACTGAATCCTGACTGTGTTATATCGTAACACAGTCAGGAGCAGAGGGGAGTGTTGGCTCGCTTGCTCCCTTACTAAATGGTCCCATGTTGGCATGGATGCTGCTGTTTGCTTCTGCCACTGATAAAACCCCACTACTCACCCGAGGTCTATACAGAAACACACCGATGGAACAGATGTACTGCCTACGATGAGTGTGGGAATATGATGACCAGGCCTGTTCAAACCATGTGAAAATTAGAGCAAAATGGCCCTATGTGGGAAAGGTTTGGAATGGATTATGAAAGGGAATTCCCAGCAAGAATATAACACAGAATTAATATAAAAGCTGTGGCCACTGCTCCCCAAGTCCTCCCATGCCCTTTCACTTCTTTGGACCCCTGTTGTTCTGCCTGAGTGGAGACCAGCCTTGTGTGTCCCTCTGGAATAATCAGTTGGGCAATGTGCAATGAGGCCCCATGGAAGGAGCTGGTTTCAGTCTCCCTGGAGGGGAAGGACATTGGACAGTATTGAAGATTCCTGAAACTCTGAGCCCCTCCCCACTGGGAGCAGAATGCTGTCCTGGGCAATGAGCTGGGTTCCTAACATGGTTTAACCTTCCACCAAGAACCACCCCCTCGGAGGTGTGTTCTGATAGGGAGCTGAGGAGGCGTCACCGAATGCTTTTGATTCCCCTGTGTACAAGGCTTATCTCAGGGACAAGGGCAGAGCCCCTGATGTGATGGGAACAATATTTTCACGTTCTCCCCAGCACAGCTCCAAGCCCAGAGAAGGAGCCTCTGGAGCCAGGTGAATGTCAAGTACACCTTCTGAAAAATCAGCACTTCTTCACTCATAAAGGGTTTATTGGGGGGCCTGTAGTGTGCCTGACACCATGCAGGCAGAGGGAGATTTGATGATGGGCTAGCTTTACACATCCTTTTCCCCTGGAGAATTCCAGTCCTGACAAGATGGAGAAGAAACTATGGAAGAGGAAACACACAAAGTAAGATCACAACAAGTGGAGAACCATTGTGCATTGGTTAATAAACCTTAAGGTTAAGAACAGACTTGGCACACAAGCAGGCCCTGAAGAAAAGGACATTTTTCCTTATACAACTCATCTCCCAAATCTTCTACACCTCTGTTTCATCTGGGGAAGCCTCTCCCATGTAGTTCATTTATCCTAAGCCCTACCATGGAGGCAAGTCTGGCCTCCCCGGTGCCCTGGCTATGCCACTAATGCCCTGTCAGCCCATTTCAGGGGCTTCTGTGTACCTCATTAGATTAGCCACACTGAGGTGGTCAGGACCCTGTGCTTTGAGGCTGGCAGGGTTAGGTTCACATCCCAGCCCTGTGGCTGCCTTCCCAGGTGGCTTGGAGAAAGTGATTGTGATTCCCTAAGTTCGCCTTCTCATTTATCAGGGTACCAACCTCACTGGCAGACCGAGGATTAGACAAGTCTAATCCATCTGAAGGTTCTAGCCTAAGGCCTGACACATAACAAGCAACCTCTAAATGGTAGTGATTTTGCATGATTACTGTTAATAATGATAATGATGGCCATGATGGCGAAATCTTTGGCTGATGCTTCACTACCTGCCAAGTCAAACTCCTCACCAGGACATTAAACCTATCCTCATAAAACAGTTTCCCTGTCTGTGTCTGTGTGTTCTGAGGTGGCTAACGGGTGGATAAAAATTCACCAGGGCAGGACTGGAGGTTCAGCTCAGTGTAGAAAGCCTGCTTAGAGTACTCTACTCCTAGCATCACAAAAATGAAAAAGAAAACTCACACCTATAATCCTAGCTACTCAGGAGCCTGAGATCTGGGAATCATGGTTCAAAGCCAGCCTAGACAGACAATTCTAAGAGCCCCTTATCTCCAGTTAACTACCAAAAACATAAAGTGGAGCTCTGGCTTATGTGGTAGAGCACTAGCTTTGAGCAAAAAAAGCTGAGGCACAGCACCTAGGCCCTGAGTTCAAACCCCAGTACCAGCACTCCCCCCAAAAGGAAACAAAACCTCACCAGTGTAACAAGGAACACAAAAGGCTAGGGATGCAGTTAACCGACTGGATCACAGCAAAGGGAGCACTTCTAAGAGAGGGATTTCAGAAAGTGGCACTTGAGCTGGGCCTTGAAAGATGTATCTGGAGATGAAACATAAAGGTATAAGCGTATATATAAAGATATAAACATATAACGTGCATAAAGGGAGGCATATACTTCTTGAGAGGAGCCGCTGGGAGCCAGGGGTCATGGCTCATGCCTGTCATCCTAGCTACTCAGGAGGCTGAGATCTGAGGATCACAGTTCAAAGCCAGCCTGGGCAAGCAAAGTCTGTGAGAGTCATCTTCAATAAACCACCAGAAAAACTGGTAGTGGTGCTATGGCTCAAGTGGTAGAGTGCTAGCCTTGAGCTGAAGAGCTGAGGGACAGCGCCCAGGACCAGAGTTCAAGACCGACAAAAAAAAAAAAAAAGAGGAGCCCCCTAGGGCCCACGAGAGGAGGAACAGCAAAACTATTCCAATGCTGCTCAGCCTCAATCTACCCAATTGCGAGGACTGCTTCATGGGGTTCCTTGGAGAATTTAGCATAGGAGCTAGGAGAGCCATTTTCTGGAAAGTCCTATTTGCTATTGCTGCTTCTTTGCTTCTTTTTCTTCATCCTCCCTCTCCCCCTTCTTCTGGCTGATAGTTTCTCCTCCTTCTCCTTGGCCTCTTTATTTATTTATTTGCCACTCCTGGTACCTGAACTCTCAGAGTCTGGGTGCTGTCACTCAGCTTCATTTTGCTTAAGGCTAGTACTCTACCACTTGAGCCATAGCTCCACTTTTTGGTAGTTTAGTGGAGATAAGAGTCTCACTAACTTTTCTGACTGAGCTGATTTCAAACCTCAATCCTCAGATTTCAGCCCCCTGAGTGGTGAAGATTACGGGCATGAGCCCCAGGGTACCCAACCTCTTCTTTTCTTCTTGAAAGGGCTGGTTGTTCCTTTTCCTCCTCCTTCTCCTTTATTTTTCCCCAAGTACTAGGGCTGAAACTCAGAGCCTCAAGCTCTTGTTAGTTCTCTTGTTGTTTTAATGTCAAGGTTGGTGCTGTAACACTTGAGCCACCCTTCCACTTCTAGCTTTTTGTTGGTTCGTTGGATAAGAGCCTCTCAGTTTGTCTGGCTGGATGGTTTTGGACAATGATGCTCAGATCTCATCTTCCTGAGAAGCTAGAATTGCAGGCATGAGCCACTAGCAGCTAGCAAGGGCTGGTTTCTTAGAGAAGGCTCACTAGCAACTGTGACTCCCTCCGCATAGCTGCTGAAAGATTTGGCTGAAGATGAAGGAGGCTGGGAACACCTAGTGCCTGGATTCACATTAAGAATATCATGCTGTTCTGCCTTTGCTGCAGCAGGCACAGCGTGGCCTACACGGTCACACACACAGTACTTGACAGATAGATGGATGGGTGGATGGATGGGCATTTGAGTTCTGGAATGCCTTACCCATGAGTCTGTTTCTCCTGGTTATACAGGATGTGCTGCAGATGTATTAAGCCCTGCTGTGCCTGAGCTGGCTAGCAGCATGAAAGCCAGGTCAGCCTCAGAGCCCAAGAGCCGGGGCAGAACCCTCCCCAGTGTTCTGGGTCCCACACTTCCCTGCAAAGAGCTTGAGACCAGAAATAAAGGCGCAAGCAGCCCCGTTGCCAAGGATGTTTGCCATGGCAACATCAGGGAGCGACTCGTGGGCCGGCTGCTGCAACTGCAATCACAAGGAAGGAAATACGGCTGCAGACCTGCCGAAGAGCAGCCATCTCGGCCAACAGCTGAGTGCCCAGACAGTAGGTCCCAGACAGTGGAGTCCTCTGCTAGCAGGCACATGGCAACCAAGGGTCTCAGCCTGTCCCAGCTGAGTCACATCTGTTTCCAGGTTGTTTCTTTAGTTCAAGGTAAGAACATGAAGCAAGATGGTACTCCCTATAGTACTCCCAACACCCAGAAAACTCAAGTTGATCTTTGTGTCTTATGTTTTATACCACTGTCATTGTCATCATTGAAGAGACTGCCATTTGCTGAACAGTGTTACAAGCCTGCAGTTACCTTAAGTCATCCTACAAGAATATAAGTTCCTGGCTGGGAATGTGACTTAGTGGTAGAATGTTCACCTAACATTCATGAAGCCCTGGGATCAAGTCCTCAGTACCACATAAACAGAAAAGGCCAGAAGTGGTATTGTGGCTCAAGTGGTAGAGTGCTAATCTTGAGCAACAGAAGCTCAGGAACAGTGCCCAGGCCCTGAGTTCAAGCCCCAAGACTAGGGGAAAAAAAAGAATATAAGTTCCCAATTTGACATATGCAACATGGTCAGAGAGATGAAGACTCTTACTCAAGGTCACACAGCTAGTAAATGGTACAGCCCTGATTTTAAAACTTTAGGCAGTTAAAGCTCCAAAGCCCAGACTTAGTTCTTGGCCACTACCTCCTCTTTTCAAGTGGGATCTAGCTGGATTTATTTGTCTGGAAGTCAGTTTTGCTATTGCTACTAAGGCAAGATGGGATTCTTTAGCAGCTACTGTCTCAGGCAAGGCAGGATTGTGGACCTAGACCTCTGGGCCTGCATTTATCTTTTCTTAATACTCAGGACCACTATCAATTGAACCTCAACTAATCTGCACTAAAACCCTTTGGGTGGCATTGAGGGACTAGGGAAGGGAAGAGCTTTTGAATTCATGGTCTCTGGTCTTGTTTTTACCCAGAAACTGGCCTGCATTTCAATCTTCCTACCTATGCCTCCCTAAGTAACTAGAATGATAGGCGCATGCCACCATGCTCAGCTTGTTAGGATGAGGTCTCACTAACTTTTTGCCAAGACTCACTTCCCACAGTGATTCTCCGGATCTCTACTTTCCATGTAGTTGGGATCACAGGTGTAAGCCACTAGGCCAGTCCACAACCCTGTAAAGTTCGTGCTATTTTCAGCCTCACTTGGGAAAAGAAAAGGCCAAGGCACCAGAAGCTCTTGCCCAAGCACTAAGACTTTATCCCAGGGAGCCCAACCCTAGACTCAGAGCCCTCACACTCACCTAAACAATTAGAGCAAATGTTTATTTTCCTAGTAAAACCCCCAGCAGTAATTGCAGGCCTTTGGGGATAATTAATCAATGACTTTCCCCTCCCATTTGTAAAGTCTCCACGGTCTTCTACTCTAGACTCAGATAGCAACTCTCAGACAGGAAAAGAACCTGAGAGTTAGGCTGTCACCATGAGCTTGCAGGCCCTGTGCCCAGCTCCACCTGTGATCTTAGGACAGCCTCTCCTCTGAGCTCTGGGAAGCAGGCTACAGAACGCCATCCACATCCCCACTTACCTCCCTCACTGCATGGTCCTGGGTTGGGAGTCAACTACAAGAAACACATCCAGGGTCCCTGGAGACCTGCCCTAGTTCCAACGGCCACCCAAAGCCCAGGCTTTGCAGGCACCAGTGTTTCTCAAAGGACACCCACCCTGACCTCTCTCAGAGCCAACACACACACACACACACACACACACACACACACACACACACACACACACACACACACACACACACACACACACACACACACACACACACACGAAGTCTGGTGCTAGACAAGTGTTGGCCAGGGAATCAGGTGCCTGGGCCTCTCTGTCACCTCACACACTCTCTTCTGGAAAAGGTGGGTGGGTCTCTAAGGGCCTACTTGGTCTACCATGACACTAGGTGGGGTTCAAATCCTGGGTTAACTATTTATGAGCTATTATACTTCAAACAACGGATCCACTTTTTTTGTACCTCAATTTGAGAACAGGACCAACGTTCCTAAGTCACTGGGAATAACCCATGCCACAGCCTCAAGTCTCTTCAGAGAGACACATGACATAGTCATACACAATGTAGTGTGTGGAGGATAGAGTGAGAGGGGCCACACATTGGTAATGGTGGCATCTGGTGATGGAAGCTTGGGGGCTTACTATGAACTATTGTTCAAACATTTTTGAACACTTTACAGGCATTGTCTCAACTAGTCTTCATCCAATGTAATCAGGATACACTGGTCTGGGAAGAAAACTTTCTCACTCACCCTTCCAGAGCCTTCAGTCTATGTTCAGCACCAAAAGATGTCCAGATAACCATGGGTGGTAAAAGGCATTTCTGTACTTGGGTGTAAGAAGAACAGGCCAGGTTCCAGTGGCTCATGCTCATAATCCTAGCCACTCAAGAGGCAAAGATATGAGGATCATGGGTTAAAGCCAGCTGAGGCAGGAAAGTCTGTAAGATTCTCATCTCCAATTAATAAGCAAAAAGCTGAAAATTGAAGTATGGCTTGAATGATAAAAGGCCAGCCTTGAACAAAAAAAGCTAAAGGACAGCACCCAGGCCCCGAGTTCAAGCTTCAGAACTGATATACACATACACAGATACACACATGCACACACACGCACGCACACACACACATACACACACAGAGGCAGGATGGCTGGCTTATGGGCTTTCAAGCAAGATTTAAATTCATTAAGATGATAGAGAGGAGGATACCAGAGGCCATTCCATTCATTCCACAGCCCTTTCTACTCAACCCCTTCCCAAGCACTCTTGAACTGCAGATACAAAATGAGAAATAGTACATACCCTGAAGAAGTTTAGAGGGTGAGTATTTAGGTTCACTTAATGAGGATGAAAACATCTCATCTCCTGTGAACCAGATACTTGGCTATTCTCAGTAGAGAAAAAAAAAAAAAGTCGGTGGCTCATGCTACCCAGGATGCTGAGATATGAGGACTGTGGTTCAAAGCCAGTCCAGGAAGGAAAGTCTATGAGACGCTTATCTCCAATAAACCACCAGAAAACCAGAAGTGGTACTATGGCTCAAGTGGTAGAGCACTTGCCTTGAGCTGAAGAGCTCAGGGACAGTACACAGGCCCAGAGTTCAAGCCCCACAACTGAGAAAAAAAAAGAAAAGAATATGAATCAAATAAACAAAAATCCTTGCTCTCATGGGGCTTAATATCTTGGAGTGATCTTCTAAGTGACATTTAACATAACCTAAATGAGAACAGATATATAAATCCATATAGTCATTTGGTTTGCATCCACTCCTCACAAACACTAGGCCAGAAGAGAGAGAAGAGAAGTCACTCCAACCCAAATGATTCTTCACCAACCCAGTGTTTATGGGACAAGTCTGAGGAACTTGGCTACCTTGTACATTCTCTTCTGAATAATTTCATCTGGGTTCCAACCACTCTTATAAATATGTTTCATGTGTGTGTGTGTGTGTGTGTGTGTGTGTGTGTGTGTGTGTGTGTGAGTACATGATTACACAGACTGGGGGTATGGATCAAGTTGTAAGTGTAGTTTGCCTCACAAGACCCTAAATTTAATCCTCAGTACTACCACAGGAGTGGGTACAGGAGTTAGTTCTAGATTTAATTCTATCATCCTAAAGTGCTCCAAAGAGAGGGTTCCAAGTTTTATAGGCAGCAGGTCAACACTCATTTTACATAGAGTGTATTATCCCCATTTCACAGATTAAGAAACTGAGGCTTAGCTGGGTACCAGTGGCTCATGCCTATAATCCTACCTACTCAAAAGGCTGAGATCTGAGGATTCAGGTTCAGAGCTAGCCTCGGCAACAAAATTTATGAGATATTTAGTTCCAAAAAAGCCAGAAGTAGCCAGGCGTCGGTGGCTCATAACTGTAATCCTAGCTACTCAGGAGGCTGAGATCTGAGGATCGCAGTTCAAAGCCAGCCCTGGCATAAAAGTCAGTGAGACTCTTACCTCCAGTAAAACTCCAGAAAACCAGAAGTGGCGCTGTGTCTCAAGTGATCAAGCACTCGCCTTGAGCTAAAGAGTTGAGGGACAGCACCCAGGCCCAGAGTTCAAGCCCCATGACCAACAAAATTTTAAAAAGCCAGAAGTAGAGCTCTGGCCCAAGTGGTAGAGTGCTAGCCTAGCCTTGAACAAAAAAAAGAGACAGCGCCCAGGACCTGAGTTCAAGCCCCAGGACTGGCACAATTAAAAAAATAAAATAACACATGAGGCTTAGGCTTTACAGTTCTGTCTTCTCTCTTCTCAACATGCCTTTGGTGGCTCAGATTACCAGGAAAACAGCTTCTTGCTTTCAGGAAGCTTACAGTAGGGGCACACCATCCACTAACCCTAGCTCTTCAGTGAGCACTCAAACAAACCATAGAATTGTAAAATAGCACCTACACTGTACAGAACCTTTGTACATAGAGAAAGCTGGCAGAGTGCACAGGATCCTGCGGGTGCTATATAAATGTCGTGGTGATGGAAATGAAGAAGACAGCTGTTAGCGCTGCAGTGCTCCTGTCGTGACCTCACTTCCAAGCCTAAGGCCCCATTTGGGAGGCTGCTTCTGACTCAGGCCAGTACTCCAGCTATTATTTCAGGGAGGAAAGGAAGAGAGTGACTCATGGCAGCCTAGTAGAGCTCTTGGCTGGCCCCTACCAGCTGGAGAGAAGAGGCCCAAAGGCAAAGGGAAATCTGAGCCCACAGGGCCCAGCTGCTGGGCCTGTGCTTTTTTCATAGGCATCTTGATCATTAGCACTAGCCAAGCAGCCTGGGGAAAGTAAAGCCTAGGGCCTCTGGGGATCATGTCCCCAACTGAACTCAGGTGAAGAAGTTACTCCCCTGGTCTCATGCAGGTGAAAAGTGGGCAAATGTTTGCTACCAGGGCTATACTTCAACCTGCTCCAGCATAGGCGAGAACTCTGGCCTGTTTCTCTGACACCCAGACCTCCCATGGGTGCCTCAGGACTTCAAGTCATTTACCCATTTCCATGTGGTGCTCAGTTCCACCTTTACAATAAGGAGGCCAGATACTAGTTGCAAAAATGGCCAAGTGCACAAACGTGGCATCGCATGGAACAGAACACAAGCAGCCACAGTCCCCTGAGGGGCCAAGTTCAATATCACAATCAAAGAAATACACATTCAAATAATCCAGATGACAAATTTATTGATGAACAAACAAAAAGGTAAAAAAAAAACACAAGTTATCTGGATATGGGAAACCAGTTGTTCACACACAATGACAGTGAGTGTATAAATCAGTAGTCTTTCTAGAAGGCCGTTCCAGAAATGTGTTGACCAAATGCCTGCACAGATCCTTTGATGGAGCAATTTCACTTCTAGGAATTTCAATGAAGGAAAGAACAAATATGCATTTCAGCATTGCATATGATAACAAAAAATTGCAAACAACTTAAATGAGTAACAGGAGACTGGATAAATAGATAAATACATGCTGGTTCAACATTCAATGAGATACTACATAACCATTAAGATAGTACGATACAGAGTAGAATATTTACTGATGGGAGAGATATTCATGACACACTGTCTGGAGGACCAAACTAAAGCAGGTTACAAAGATTTCAAATCACAGCTTAGTATACAAAGAAAAGAAATGAACTATATGAATAGGAAAGACAAAAGTCTTGAAAAAAATATATGAAAACAGTGTCTATCCTAAAAATACTACATATTTCAAACTTTTCCTTAATGCTTGGCTATATTTGCAAACAATATTGTGATTATTTTAGAATAAGAATTAGGACTAGGTGATTTATAAAGTTCTTTCCATCACTGACATCTTGGGCATATTTGTCTAATATCTCAAGTGCCCAAGTGACTTCATACAAGCAGAATTTACTGGGGGCTTACCAATGCCTTGGGAGCATCAGCTTTTTCCCCACAGCTGCAACCCTCTGCATTCCTCTCTTCACAGTTGCTGCCCAGCTGTCTCCCCTGCCAGCCTGGGAGCTTCTGCTTGGCAAGGCCCAGCCGTACCCCTGTCTGTAGTTCATGTGCCCAGCCAAGAGCTGAGCAAAAGAACAGCTTCCACACAGACAGGTGGGCACAAAGATGTAGATATAATTCTAGCTTCCAGAATCTTACGGACACAGGACTCACTAAAAGTGATTAGTTATTTAACAGGCTATGAAAATCAGGAGACAAAGCAGGGCAAGCCAAGCAGGAAGGCCTACTTGAAGAGAATGCCATGCAGGATGGGTGGGCAAAGAAAGGCCCATCACCTAAGCAAAGGTGAAAATAGCCCAAAGTCCTTTGGAATACATGATTTAAACCTTTCCAAGAAACTTTCACAATCCCAATTCCACTAAATTTTCTGCCCTTCGGCCCTAGTGACTAGAAGTTAAGTCTCCTAAACACAGTTCTTTCACTAACAACGTGTTAGTCACCAAAGACAACAAAATCTTTTGGACAGAGACAGTCTATTTTCCCACCAGCGACCTCCCAATGGGAGGGATGGAGGAAGGAAGGGTCACAGAAGGGCTGTGGGGAAGAAGGGACTGCAGGAACAGATATATCACATGCAAACACAGCTCACCCCACACTTGGGCTTCCGCGGCACCACCAGCCCCTATTTGACAGATGGAGGAAGCAGGTTCCAGGAGTTAAAATGGCTTGCGGCAGGCTCACTCAGCTAGCGGGTGGGGAAAGCGACTCCACTCAGGCCTTCTGACTCCAAGTCCAGTGCTATTTCGAGGTAACACACAGGACCTGGAGTCAGGAGCCCTGGGTGGCTCTGTCACCCCCTGGCTGAGTGACCCTGCACAAGCCGATCACCCCTGGAAGCCTCTGGCTCCAACTGTAAAATGAGGAGGCACGAGATGGCCCGCCCAGGTCCTTTTTGGGCTCCGCTCTCAAAGCCTTCTAGGGGTGGCTACAAAGCTCGGCCTATCAATTACATTTCCCAAGTTGGGCTTTCAAAGATCACCAGGAGAGCTTCCGCCTGTCACGTGGTTAGGGTAAGGGGGGGAAAAAAGCAAACGTCCCAGATTAACTTTCACTACACAGCTTCTCCTGACACCTGATTACCCAATTGTCTAGTTTGCCTGGGTGAAATTGCCCCCGCGTAGCAGGCTAAGCTGGCGGCTCAAAGGACAAATAATTCATTCCTGGTGGATCAAACAGTGTCCAAAAGAGACAATTCTCGATAGAAGCGTTCCTCAACGGCTCTCCCTGGCTATTTCTGGCCTTCCATGCAGGCGACCCCAGGCCACAAAAAAAGTGCAAGAAAGGGAGGGGGGGCACTGTCTTCCCAGGAGCCACTCTACCCTTCCCTCCCCAGCCCAGTCCCCCGGTCCCCAGGCGCTGCGCCCTAGCGTACCGGGGCGGGGACCTTCCCTGGGCGCTGACACCCGCGCCGGGCGTGTGACGGAGCCCGGCGACCTCGGCGGGAGCTCCACCGCAGTTTCGTCAGAGGTAAAGGTACGCGCCCGGCGCGCGCGGCGTGTGCACACGCCGACACCCGCGCGCGCAGCCCCGCAGCCCGCTCGTCCCACAGTGCCCCCCGCCTGGAGACGCACGATCCCCAGCCACCGGCTCCTCGGGCCTCCGCTGCGAGACCCTTGGAGCGCGCCCACCCCGCCCGCCCGCCACCGACCGCACGGCCCCGCGGCTCCCCGACGCAGAGGCGTCCGCAGTGGGTTCGGGGCGGCCGACTCCCGCGCGGGGCGGGCTTCCTCTCCGCGACACACCGCTACGCCGTGCCGTCCCGGCCGCCAGCCCTGAAGTCACCACCCGGAGTCTTCCCAGAGCTGCGCGGGAGGCTCGGGGCGGCGGCGTCCCCGGGCGAGCCGCGTCGCGCCGCAAGGAGTCGGCGTGCAAGCCTCTCCCCGCCCACCCGGTCTCATGACAGCTGCCGCCGCCCGGAGACGGGCAGGTCGAACGCCGAGCAAAGTTTCCCTCTCCCCTCCCACTCCCGGCCCCTCCGCCTCCCCCTCCCGCCCAGCGTTATGCAAAACGGGCCGGCACCCGCACTCCCAGTCCCCGTACCGATCGGCCCCCCGCACGCCCCGTGGGGTTCCGCCCCGCGACTCCAGTCCGCACCCCGCCGCGGCCCCGCACCCGAGGTCTCCCCCTAGGCTCCGCCGCGTCCGCAGCCGGCCGGTGCCTCGCAGCCGGGCGCTCGGAGCGAAAGCTCGTAACTCCAGGGCCAAACTTTATGCTCGCAACAGGCGCAGGGTGGGGGAGATGGGGAGCGGGAGGGGGCGCACGCCCGGGGCCGGCGTTCCCCGTTAGGGCTCGTCCCGGCAGCACCCCCCTCCGGGTCTCCGAGCGACAGGCTTCCTCGCCCTCGCCTCCGTCCCCCGGCACACCAGAGCCACCTCTCCTGTCACGCGCGTGCGGCCGGCCGGGCTCCCGGCTCGGCCCGACCCCGGACGCCGCCTAGCCTTCCCTTCCCCCCGCGTCGTGGAGCGCGCGCCGGGGCCGCGCGCCGCAGGGGGACCCGGGCACCCCCGGATCGTCCTTCCGTCCCCAGCCTGCCTCGCTTTCCCCCTGGGGAGCTCCTCGGGAGAGCGAAACCAGGAAGGCGCTGCCTCCGCCGGGGACGTCCACGTGCCCCGCAAACCCCTCCGCCCCTAGCGGGCCGCTGGCTGGAAACTCGGGGCTGCGGGTGCCGGTGGGGAGCTGCGGGGGGCGACAGCATCGTTTTGAGGGGTCACGGGTTGGGGAGGGCGAGGAGACTCCGGGCATGGGGGGCAGGCGCCGGTCCCGCGGCCACAAGTCCACGTGAAAGTACGGCAGCAAGTGCCCGGCGCTGAGGGCGCGCCTACAGCACCCAGGGCCAGCCTGAGGGCCCCCCACTCCTCGGCGCCGCTCCGTCTCCCCCAAAACAAGCGCGGCACCCCCAGCTCTGCCCGCGGGGGCAGCGCCGACTTCAGGTGGCCGCGGCTAGACCCTGCCCGGCGGCGCGGTGTCTCCAGAGCTGCGGCCGCGCTCCGGGGACCTCCGGCTCCCTCGCCCCGTCTCGGGGCGCAGCGCCAGGCACGCGTCAGGGGGGGCTCTGCAGCCTGGAACCCCGATCTCCCCCGCGTGCCCACCGCGGCGTCCCAACCTCCGCAACTGCGGCTGCAGCTCGGCAGCTCAGCCATCTCGGCACGCTGGCCCCGGGCCTGCGGCCCCGACCGGCCGTACCTGCGTGTCTGCCAGATAGTTGAGGAAGAAGGAGGAGAGCTCCTCGTCCAGCAGCGCGCCGCAGTCGTTCCCCGCCATCTTCCAGCCGCGGCTGCAGCGTGCGGCGGAGTCAGCGCCGAGCCGGCCCGGGGGAGGGAGCGAGCGAGCGGGGAGGGAGGAGGGAGGAGGCGGCGGGGCCCGCGGGAGGCGGGAGGCGGGGGGCGGAGCTCGAGCCCCCGGCTGCCGCAGGGCCGCGGGCTGCGGGGGCGGGGCAGCGCGGAGCCCGCACCAGCCTGGGGTCGCACAACCCCCACCCACTTTCCCGCACCCGCGTGTGGCGCCGCGACCCCGTCCCGTGCCCCCCCTCCCCGGCGGGGAGGAAGGCGGCGGCAGCCAGGTGGCAGTGCCCCAGCTCGCCCCAGCCGGGTGTCTGCGCAGCAATGCGGGCAGCCCCCCGCCAGCTGCCCCAGCGAATCACGTTGCGTTAGCGCTGGGCGGGCCCTGCCAGACAACCTGCTCTACACAGCCAGGGAAACTGAGGCGCGGGCAGGCGTGAAACCTCTTTCGAAACCACGGTGGCGCTTCGATAGCTCTGGAGCCCTGACGTTCTCCACCCAGGCTGCCGAGCGGAGAAGGAGGAGAAGCGCACAGCTCCCAGGCAAGGAAGTCAGGGACCGCTACTCGGAGGCGGTGGCGTTCTTCTTCTTCTGGGGGATGTGTTGACCCGTATTCTGCTAAAGCGGGCCGGATCTTCCTCTCCCAGCGCCTCCCAATAACCTCCGCCGGAAAAACGGCAACGAGTTTCTTACCGTGGCCCACGATGTGAGCTGGCTGTGATGCTGTCAGTCTCCCCAGTTCCACTGGCTCCCCACTAGCCAGCACCCCTTCACCCAACAAAGGCATCCTGGGGTGTCCTCCCCCCCCCACTCTTCCGAGGACCAACCCAGTGCTGTCCCCCCACTCCGCCGCATGGGCTCCCCCCCGCCCCCCAGCTCTGCAGGCCTTGCCTTTAAAAACCGGGTCAGCTGCTATCTTTCACTGGCTTCAGGGAAGAATTGAGCCTCACTCTCTCATCAGTGCCTAACGCCTCGAATCTGCTTTTGCACGTGTTGTTTCCCGGGTCATGATAGTTGCTTACTAAAGCACGCATTAACGGGACGAACTAGAGAGTTTTTCATCCCCCCACCCCCCACAAGAGGAAGCTGACCGGGAAGGGTGCAGACCAGGTGAGCGCCTGAGCCAGAACCAGAGCTCTATCTCTGGAATCAACCTTGATCTGTCAGCATCCGCCCCGCTTGTTTGCCAGGTTGGAGACTAGGGTGTGCCTGGATAGAGGCAAGAAGGCGGGAAGATTTAGGGCTGCTTTATTGGACGTGCCAGCCTCCCGCCATCCTCCTGCCCACACTCAGGAGGGCTGCCCCTTCCCTGCCAAGGGCTGTCAGAGGAGGAAACAGTCCCCAGCACCTGCTCAAACCTGAGCAGCAAGGCAAGAGCTTCCTTCTCCAGCCTGAGCTTCCCAGAACCGCAGGGTGTGATTTCACTCTTTGGGCTCACTGCCAGCACGCTTTTAAGGAACGATTCATGCCAAAGAGAGCTACACGTGGTCTGAGAGCACTGGACTGGGAGTCAGGCATCCCGGGTTCTGGTCCAGGATTGAGTGACTTCAGAAGTCAACCTTACCAACCTGGTTTTGGACCCCAGCAAGTTATTTCATCCCAAGCTTGGTTTCCTCATCTAGACAAATGGGAATAGTGAAAATACTTATTTTCTAGGGAGGTTACGGTGACTGAAGAGATAATATTTTTTTAAGTGCCTGGTACAGTGGCTGGCTTCACGGGGAGAAAAAGCTAAGCTTGCTTGCTGCTCCTTGGTTTCCCCACTTGTAAAAAACTGGGAGAAAATTGTGTGTGTGTGTGTGTGTGTGTGTGTGTGTGTGTGTGTCCCTTAAATGCCCAGGCAACCATTACTTACCTTCCTTCCAGCTCTTACAGGCTGCTGGCAGGCCTGTACTGGACTCCTTACATATAGATTTTTACATGGTTCAAATTAGCTTTTAGTAACTATTTGTTACTTTTTTTTTTTAAGGTCAATGGCTTGATGCCAGTGACTCACATGACTACTCTGGAGGCAGGGATCTGTTAAGATCTCAGTTCAAAGCCAACCCAGGCAGACAAATCCAGGAGGCCGTTACCTCCAATCAAACAGAAAAGTACCAGGAATGGAGGTGTGGCATAAGTGGATACAGTGCAGCTTTGAGGGAAGCCAGAGCATAAGGCCCTTAGTTCAAGCTCTAGTACTGGTGTGCAAGACGCCTTCCCGCCCCCCCCCCAGCTCAAGGGTATGTGGCTCAAGTGATAGAATGCCTGCTTAGCAAGTGCCAAGCTCTAGCATTAAACCCCAGTACTGTCAAGAAGAGCAATAGTAAGAGTTATTTACTCAGCTTCTCTGAGACTCAGTTTGCCCCCTCTGTAAAAGGGCAAGCAGGGGTGCTGCTTCTCAAAGGAACTTGTAAGGATTGTAGGATAAAATGAAACAATTTTTGGAAAGTAAGTTGCTTGGCCCTATGCCTGGCAGGTGGAAAGTACCTGTCGTCGTCGTAGTCTTCTTCTTCATCATCATCATCATCATCATCATCATCATCATCATCATCATCATCATCAGCTTTATTCTAGCATAAAGGACTAGAATACTCCCAGGGCTCCATTTTTCTGCTGCTGCTGGATACCAGAGTCCTGTGGGACAGATTCCAAGCTCTCCCTATTCAATTTGGCCCCTGACTGGTGCTAATGCTTTCTAGCCTAGAGGCCACATCTGTGAAGTTACAGAGCGCAAGTGTTGTTGTTCATTGCCTAGCCAAGGAGAGTGTCAATATACTTTTTCAAAGGCAGGTGACTTGCACCTGTATTCCTAGATGCTCGGGAAGTTGTGATCTGGAGGATCACAATTTGAAGCCAGCTAGGGAAGAAGAGTCCTCAAGACTTTATCTCCAATTAACCAGCAAAATACTAGGCTGGAAGCATGGCTCAAGTGGTAGGGTGCCAGCAATGAATAAGCAAGCCAAACAATAGAAAGCTCTGGTACCAATGAAACAAAACAATGTAGAAAAGCCATCCATTTCCCAGTAATCTCTTCAGCCTCAGAACAGGCTTCTGGCTGGAAGAAAATAGCTGAGAGTGTCCCTTATCCAAGCTACCTGGTTTCTTTTCCAAAGTATCTTGTCCCAGGAATTATTTCATTACAGGCCAGTCCTGGTCTCTAGCCCGTCACCCTATCTAGTCCTTGCAGGTATGGAGTCCTTTGAGATTAAAAGCCTTCAAACTCTGTAATCCTAGTCCTCAGAAGACTGAAGCTGGGGATCTGGAGATTGAGACCAGCCAGGGCTACACGTAAAAACATGTCAAAGCAAATAGACAAACCTTCAGAAATCTAAAGTGCTAGCTGATCCTGTGCCCTCCTTCCTTCTTTGCCCATGCTCCTACATGGGCAATGAAAAAGCCAGAGGCTGGTAAAACCAGAGTTCCCTTCCCCCTTCCCCCTGGCAGTTTTCTAGGTCTCAGTCAAAACCTCCCATCGGAGTGTGTGCCAGACACCTGAGCTTGTGTCGGCTCTAATCCTTTCAACAGCCCTCAGTAGGGTGAATCATGATGGCCATTTATGATGGAGGAAACTAGAGCTTAAGAGGGGTTAAAGTGATTAGCTCTAGACCCAGAAGCTAGAGACCCAGAAGCTAGAGAGTCTGAAGCACCCGTGAGCTAACCACCCAGAGGAAGCTGGAACAGTGGCACATTTCTTAGTTTATGACTTCCAGGCGAAGGGCAATAATACTGCCAAACTTGGACTACATGTGGCTCTGCTGTTACCTTCTTTGCTTTTTTATTGGCCTCGCCTCCCAGGAGAGTAGTGAAAGTAAGCCCTGTGCCCATCCAGCCCAAAGTCCACAGCTCTCCCCGTGCCACGGAAATGGCTTCAGTAAAATGAACCTGCAGTATTTGACTGGAATATTTTAGTCCCTCCCGACAAATGCTCAAAAGTGAAAACATCAGCATTTCTCCCTTCCGATAATAGAAATATGCTTGGTTCAGACACTGCGGCTGTAGTTCTGAAACTCTGGGCTACATGACAGTGGCCTGAGATTTCTGGCCATGCCAGCGAGGATTTCAATTCAGTCGTTCTGGTGCGGTCCCAGACATCATAGGCTCCTCCAGGTGGCTTTACTGCAAAAGACTACCTGGCAATCAACAGATGTTGAAGCAGCACCTACTCCATGATAGATACATCAATGAACTCAGCATCCACCATCCCTGCCTACTTTCTAGTCAATGCAACTGCTTAGGAAACTTGTTGAATGAGGAAGGGAAGACCAATAGTCTTGACAGTCACTGAGATTTCCTGCCAGACACCCATGACTGTGTGATGCAATGACCCAGGCCAGGGGACCAGATGCTCATCTATGTCCTGGTTATGTCCAAGAGACAAGAGCTCAGGCTGAGCATCTACTGTATATTGTTCCTTCTGAAATCCACCTCCATCTTCTGAGGAGTGACAGAACTTTAGAATTCTCAAGAGATAAGAGAAAGCATGCTACCACTGGCTTCATTGTACAGGTAGAGGAATGTGACCTTAGTCACACAGTCTAGACTGTCAGAATCAAGACTAGAAGTCAGGACTCCAGCTTATGTGTGTAACACTCTGGATTTCATTCTCTGCAAGTGTGATGGAATCTATTTTTGCTCCAGTACTGAGGCTTAAACCCAGGACCTTGCACTCTTGCTTGGCTTTTTTTCTTTTTTGCTCAAGGCTGGTGCTCTAACATGTTAACCACACCTTCACTTCCAGTTCTTTGCTGGTTAATTGGAGATAAGACTCTTTCAGATTTGTCTGCTTGGGCTGGCTTTGAACTGTGATCCCCAGATCTCAGCCTCCAAGTAGCTAGAATTACAGGCATAAACTATCCGTGAAGCACTTTCGGAAACATAGCTCCCAAATGGCCTCAGAATTGAGAATGGAGAACTTTATCATTTAAAAACCTTCAGAAGCAAGTCATTTGTGTTCATCACCATTCCCTCCTTGAAGAGGGACAAGCTGTGAATCCATTGGTGCATTTGGGGAAGCACTTAGCAGATCACTTTCTCTTTCATAAGCTACAAGTGATTAAAATGGCCTCCAGATCAGCAGGCTGGGCAGCACTTGAGTCAGCTCTTAGTGCTTCTCACTTCTACAGGGGCGGGCTCTCCTGCATCCTCCCTCTTCAGCCTCACAGATGACCACATAAAGCCTGTAACACAGCCAGGTGGGTTAGAAATGTGCCTTTTTTCTTACCTGATTATAGAAGAATCCTAGACAGAGCCTTTCTTATGCCTGTTTATTAGATGTAGAAATGAAGGCCCAAAGATGTGAGTTCATTTTCATTTTTCTTCTTTTATGGCTGTGTAATTTCTACTTAAAAATTAGCACCAGTAGCTCACACCTGTAATCCTAGCTACTCAGGAGGCCGAGATCTGAGAATCATGGTTCAAAGCCAGACTGGGCAGATAAGTCTGTGAGACTCTTGTCTCCAATAAAACCACCAGAAAACCAGAAGTGGCGCTGTGGCTCAAGTGGTGGAGTGCTTGTCTTGAGCTGAAGAGCTCAGGGACAGTGCCCAGGCCCAGATTTCAAGTCCCATGACTGACAAAAAAAAAAAAAAAAAAAAAGACTGTCACTTGACATTAAAGAGCAATATAGTTCCCATTTGGTTTACAGTAAACTCACCCTTGTAGAACTATCAAATCAGACAAGCAGATGGAAATACTTGCATATTCTGTCACTGGCTGTCTTGGGGATTTTGGGGGAGAAAAGAAAGAAAGCTAGAGGGTTTTTATTGTTGTTTTTGTTCTGTTCATTTTTCCTTGCTGTTTTTGGCCATTCTGGGGTTTGAACTCAGAGCCTCAAACTTGCTAGACTAGCACTCTCTGCCACTGAGCCATACCCTTAACCCTGACCCAGAGTTTTGTGTAGATAAGTTCACTTCACACAAGATTTAGTACTTTACACTCATTATTCTGTATCATCAATAGTGATTGTTTTCTTTTTCCTTTTTTGATGCTGGTATTGGCTCAGGGCCTCACACTTTCACTTGGCTTTTTGTTCAAGTCTGGTGCTCTATCACTTGAGCTACACCTCCACTTCCAGCCTTTTGCTGGTAAATTGGAGATATGACTATCTCAGCTTTGTCTGCTAGGGCTGGTGTGGAACCTCAGCTTCTGCAGGAATTTAGCATAAGAATAATTTATCTTAAGAATCAAATTCAACAAATGGGAAAACTACAGCATGATGTTTACATATACTTTGATTCCACAAACATTTCATTACATGTGCACATAGAATGAGCACAATGATAACATTCTTTCACAAATTCATAGCTCCAGGCTTCCCATACAGGGGAGAAGAGTCCCCATGCAGTTTAGAAGGTGCAACATGTTCTCCAATGGAAATAGAGGAGTTGAGGGAAGTTAGGACAACTCCCTTCTCCACTCTGAAACTCCAATTGTACTTGCACAACAATGGGCTTGAACTGGACCAGTCATCCCATACCTGCTACTGATGGCCATCTCCCCAGGGCCTCTGCCCTGACTGAGATATGCTCTGATTCCCTCCAGTTTGCAGGAGAAGTCATCTGGGCCACACGTAGTTTGGCAGCAAAGGGAGCTGGAGTCAGGCTGGAGGGAAGAATCCAGGTCAGTAGGCCACCCCAGGAGTGTTTTATATGAGGAGGAATCTCCTCAGTTCTTAGAGCAACTAGAAGGACTGGGGAAAACAGAGGACAGCTAGAAGAAGAACCTTACCTCATAGGGTGTCTCAGCATCACCTGAGCAGGGCATCCTGTACCCGAGTCCTGGGTGCAGCACAGCATCATGGGTACAGCCTCCCAAAGAGTCCTGACAGTCAGGAAAAGCAAATGAAAAGGATATGTTCACCCTTGTGCTGGAGTTGCTTTACTAATTTTAAACTATAAAAGACACAATGATGTATAATTCTTTTATCCTTGTACGAGAGAGAGAGAGAGAGAGAAAGAGAGACTCTCTCTCTCTTTGTGTGTGTGTGTGTGTGTGTGTGTGTGTGTGTGAGAGAGAGAGAGAGAGAGAGAGAGAGAGAGAGAGAGAGAGAGAGAGAGAGAGAGAGAGAGATGCCAGTGGCTCATGTCAGTCACCTATAATACTAGCTGCTCAGGAGGTTGAGATCTGAGGATCGAAGTTTAAAGACAGCCTGGGAAGACAGCCTCAAGAGATTCTTATCTCCAATAAACCAGCAAAAAGCTGGAAATGGCCAGGCACGGGCGGCTCATGCCTGTAATCCTAACTACTAAGGAGGCTGAGCTATGAGGATCACAGTTCAAAGCCAGCCCAGGCAAGAAAGTCCATGAGACTTTTTTGGGTTTTGTCAGTCATGGGTCTTGAACACTGGGCCTGGGCACTGTCCCTGAGCAATTTAGCTCAAGGCTAGTGCTCTACCACTTGAGCCACAGCACCACTTCTGGTTTTCTGGTGGTTTATTGGAGACAAGAGTCCTTGAGCTGAAGAGCTCAGGACCACCATCACCACCACCAAAAAAAAAAAAAAAGCACTGAAAATGCAGGTCAATGAGCCATAGTTCAAGGACCTGAGTTCAAGTTCCAGGGCCAGCACAAAATTACAGAGAAAGGATAAGTTTCTATATTGGCTTTCCCAACAGAGGAGCCCGCTATCGGGGAGTCATAAGTAACCTCAGGCCTTTCTTCTTCTAAATGGTCATCTATGTTTATTGAGAAACTCATGGTTTAGCCTTTATAAAAGTAGAATTGTACTGTAATTGCTATTTTGAAATTTCCTTCTTAGTGTATCTTTGTGTTATTTCTCATTTTCTTAATTGAAATTAAATTTATTTTCTAACTGAAACTTAAAACCTTGTATATATTAGTGGTATAATATATGATATTTTGATACAGGAAAATATTGCATAACATTTATATCAGGCCGACACTAGTTATTTCCTCAAATGTTTATCATTCTGTATGTTGAAAACATTCAGAATTCTTTCTTCTAACTTCTGGTACCTGTTCCTTTATTTTATTTTATTTTTTCCAGTCATAGGGCTTGACTCTGGGCCTGGGCACTATCCCTCAGCTCTTCAGCTCAAGGCTAGTGCTCTACCACTTGAGCCACAGTGCCACTTCCAGCTTTTTCTGTTTATGCGGTAATGAGGAATTGAACCCAGGGCCTCATGCATGCAAGGCAAGCGCTCTACCACTGAGCCACCTTCCCAGCCCTATTACTTTATTTTATTTATTCCCCCTCTCTGTGTGTACTAGACGTGATATTCTATTTCCAAAAGAAAGTCTAGATGTTCCCTTCTGTTTTGTTTTCTCTCTTTTTTATTAGCTTTAATTAATTGTTCAAGGGGGTTTCATGATCTGTTTCCCTGCATATAATGTTCTTTGGTCAAATTCCTCCCCCTCCAGTCAGGTGTCAGTGACTCACACCTGTAATCCTAATTACTCAGGAGGCTGAGATCTGAGAGTTGTGGTTTGAAGCCAGCCCAGTCAGGGAAGTCTATGAGACTCTTATCTCTAGTTAACCAAGAAGCCAAAAGTGGAGCTGTGCCTCAAGTGCTAAAGCATCAGCCTTAAATGCTAAAACTAAGAAACCAGGCCCAGGCCCTGAGTTCAAGCTACAGTACCAGCACAAACAAACGTCCCCCCTCCCATCCTACCTGAAACTGTTCTTCCAGTTGCTCCATCATTTTGCATATGAGTGTATATTAGAGACTTACTTTATAGCTTTTGATTCTAGACTTGTACTTCAAGACTACTTTCTCTAGCTCACTACACAGTCCTAGTGATATCACTGAAGACTATGCAACACTTAATAAGAAAATAATGACAATAGATGACTGAGTTCCTTCTGTCATACAACCAGCAAAACTCTGTAAATTGCTTTATTTTGACCCTTCATCTTTTAGGATACAATCCAGCCAGATCTGCATGTGTGAACTCATTGAGTAACATTAATCATATTGTTACACTGTTGGAAATTCATTCATCATTCCTTCCTAAACAGCCCACTTGGTGCCAGGCACTCTGCTAAGCTCCGTGGGACTATATTAGTTCCAACTCCTTTGGTTGCAATGAACAGAAAACCCCACCCAGATTGGCTCCAACTGACAACATATTGGTTTACACAATGAACACATTCAAGGGAGGAGTGTTGTCAGGAGGTATGGATGTTCATTTCTTAACTCTGCTTTCCTCTCAGTCTACTTACTGCAAGGCAGGTTCTCTATTGGTGACTTTGACGTGGTGTGTCAGGCCTGTCTTCTCCTCAGGGCCAAAAGAAGGAAGTCTCTTAGTGGCCTAGTAAAAGTCCAAGGTTCACTGATTGCATCCCTTTGGTACAGAGGCTCATGGCTTAGCCAGCCCTTGCTCTGATTGACCAGTATTGGGTTACACACCTACTTCTTAATCTGGGAGTTAAGTAGTTTCATATAAACTGCCCCAAACTGGATTTCTTAATAACAAACCATGAATTTGGATGGGCAAAAAATAAATTATATCTCTCCTTTCCAATCTCAAATTGAAACTTAACATTTTCTTCTATTATAAATGTAGGGACTGGGGATGTGGCTTAGTGGTAGAGTGCTTGCCTAGCATGCATGAAGCCCTGGATTTGATTCTTCAGTACCATATAAACAACAACAACAACAAAATGCTGAAAGTGGCACTGTGGCTCAAGTAGTATAGTGCTAACCTTGAGCAAAAAGAAGCTCAAGGACAGTGTTCAGGCCCTTAATTCAAGCCCCAGGACTGGCAAAAAAAAAAAAAATGTAATCAGAGTGGGCACCAGTGGCTCACATCCATGATATTAGTTACTTAGGAGGCTAAGAACTGAAGATCATGGTTTAAAGCCAGCCCAGTCAGGAAAGTCTAAGCACCCAAAAGCTAGAAGTAGAGCTGAGGCTCAAATGGTAGAAAAAACTAAGAGACAGCACCCAGGTCCTGAATTCAAGCCCTGGTACCAGCACCAATAAATAAATAAATAAATAAATGAGTCATAGCCGGGCGCCAGTGGCTTATGCCTGTAATCCTAGCTACTCAGGAGGCTGAGATCTGAGGATCGCAGTTCAAAGCCAGCCCTGGCAGGAAAGTCAGTGTGACTCTTATCTCCAATAAAAACCACTCAGGAAACCGGAAGTGGCACTATGACTCAAGTAGTAGAGAGCTAGCCTTGAGCTGAAGAGCTGAGGGACAGTGCCCAGGCCCAGAGTTCAAGCCCCATGACCAACCCAAAAAAAAGTCACCAACAAATCATATATTCAGATGACAGATTTATTCTTTCTGTAATTTGTTAACTCGTTCACCATAATTTTAATTTACTTGATTTGGTCTGTGTGTAGTATATATTATATATTTGTAAACATCAGGACTGGAGGTATGGTTCAAGGGATAGAGTACCTATCAAATGCAAAAACCTTAAGTTCAAAACAGAGTAGTGCATACAAGAGAGCACGCATGCGCACATGCAGACACACACACACACACACACACACACACACACACACACACACACACACAATCAGAATAAGGGTCTATAGACTTCCAGAGGATCCATGGCACATAAAAAGCCCTATATGTAATTTGGAAGAGAGTTATCTTCTCAAAGAGAAAGTGCAGAAGGAAGAGGAAGAGCTTCTGGGGTTCATTAGAGAAGGCGGAGAGAGGGCCACCAAGCCTTCCCTTTACTCTGGCTCAACTGCAAAGCTCCTGGAGATGTCCTCTTGGTTTTGCCTCTGTCTGGTGACTAAGATCCAAGGTGCCTGGGACTCACCACAGAAGAGACATTATTACAACAAAAAGGTTTAGATACCAGGCACTGTTGGCTCACATCTGCAATCTTAGCTATTCAGTAGGCTGAGATCTAAGGATCAAGGTTCAAAGCCAGCCAGAACAGAAAAGTCCCTGCGACACCATCTCCAATTAACCAGTAAAATGCTGGACTAGCAGTGTGACTCCAGTGGTAGAGCACCAACTGTGAGCAAGCAAACTGAGCAAGACTACAAGGCCCTGAGTTCAAGACTGGACATAAACACACACACACACACACACACACACACCCCACAAAGTTTAGAGCAATAAATGAGAGAACTCAGATATATACAACAGTTCTAGAAAGCACAAACTTTTGACCTGACTCAACGGAACTTCTTCATAGACTTGGAATAAGAGCATAGAGTAGAAGTCAAAACAATCTTTCTACAATGAAAAGCCAAGCCCCAGCTAGCTTCACTGGTGAATTCTAGGAAACATAAAAAGAAAAAAAAAAACTCATACCAATTCTCTATAACCTCTTCCAAAAATAAAAGAGAGATACTTTCTATTTCATACTCTAAGATCATTAATCTGATACCAAAACTAGACCAAGATATCAGAAGAAAAGAAAAACATAAATCAATAACTCTTAGTAATAGTTAAGCTAAATCAGGAACCATGAGGACTTAAATACCATGATAAATATATATAGAGAGAAAGCGATAGATAGATAGATAGATAGATAGATAGATAGATAGATAGATAGATATCTGTATCTATAGATAGATATATCTTTAGATATATATATCTGGTTTTCAAAAGATTCTAATCATCAAGAGCAATAAAAGATAATGAAGAGACATTAAATTTCAGCATATAAGTACAGTGGGACTATTTTGGGGAAAATGTGCAAAGACAATTCATAAGAATTTTTTTGTTCCATAAAGCAGGATTAAGAGTACTTATCTGCCCTACATCTTTGATTTGCAGTTATTTTGAGGATCATTTGAGATAAAGGATGTGAGAGTCTTTTGAAACCCTCGAGGAAGATAATTACTGTCAGGGCTCTTCACAGTTTATAGAATTCAACCTCACTCAAGAACTCCATTCTGTTTCCTGAGATGAATGATCTTCTGCCTCATGACCTTTGTAGCTGCTGTTCCCTTGGCCTGGAACACTCTTCTCTCAGCCCACCCTGCTGCAGCCTGCTCACCCCCTTCTTCCTCAGTTCACATCTCATCTCCTCAGAGAAGCCCTCTTTGGCTACCTGATATAAATTAAACCTCTGAAATCATTTTGCTTCTTAATTGTTCAGCAAACAAAAATAGGGGGAGCAGGAAGCAGTATTCCCTCCTGCAGTATTCCCAAAACACAAGACAGTTCCCAGCACATGGAAGACGCTGTTAACACCAGCTTTTGGTGTGGTAGCACACAGTGATAATTCCACCACTTAGAAAGCTGACATAGGATTACCTCAAACTCAAGGCCCACCTGAGCTGCGTAGCAAGATCCGATCTCAGAAAACCAAGGGCAGGACACATATACACACATTAGTTGCTCACACCTGTAATCCTAGCTACTCAGGAGGCTGAGATCTAGGATCATGTTTTAAAGCTAGCAGGGGCAGAAATGAGATTAAACTCCAACTAACCAGCAAAAAGCCAGAAGAGGAGGTATGGCTCAAGTGGTAAAGTGCTAGCCTTGAGTGAAAAAGCTAAGCAATAGCACAAGATGCTGAGTTCAAGCTCTTATACTGTCACAAAAAAAAAAGGAAGTGGGCTGGGAATGTGGCTTAGTGGTAGAGTGCTTGCCTAGCATACATGAAGCTCTGGGTTTGATTCCTCAGTACCACATCAACAGAAAAAGCTAGAAGTGGCATTGTGGCTCAAGTGGTAGAGTGCTAGCCTTGAGCAAAAAGAAGCTCAAGGACAGTGCCCAGACTCTGAGTTAAAGCCCTAGGATTGGCAAAAAAGGGGGGTGCAGGAGAGGGGAGGAAGGAAGGAAGGAAGGAAGGAAGGAAGGAAGGAAGGAAGGAAGGGAGGTAGGGAAGAGAAGGGAAGGGAGGCAAAGAAAGAAAGGAGGAAAGAAAAGAAAGAAAGAAAGAGAGAGAGAAAGAGAGGGAGAGGGAGGGAGGGAGGAAGCAAGGAAGGAAGGAAAGAAGGAAGGAAGGAAGGAAGGAAGGAAAGAGAAGGGAAGAAAGAAGGAAAAATAAGGAAGGAAAGAGTCATGCACAGAGAAAGAATCGTGCACAGCTAGGTCTATTGTAGAGGTGAAGAAGCTGAGACTCTGGGAGGAGAAATGACTCCCAGTTCCTGCAGCTACTGGGTGGTCATTAATTTCTGTGTGAATTGCAAGGATTTTGCTCATGACATTGTAAACAGGAGAGTACATAGAATGCCAGAATAAGCAGGAGCAGCATGCAGACTCAAGGCTGTATCTCAGAGGGAGGGTTAAACATGACAAGTTTAAGCCATATTCTTTCCACTACATCCCAAGTTCTGTGAAAAGTCCAATTCAGCACATTGCTTTCCCCACGTGCCCTGATCCACAGGGAGCTCTGTCCTGTGTATCTCAGGAGCAGCTGATCTTCACAATTCTGCTGACTTTATTGTTACCCACGAGTCCTGGGAATTCTCCTAGCAGGAGCTAAGGCTTCCTTTGCCAAAGGAAGATGCAGCAACAGAAAGCAAAATTAAACCTGAATCTCCTTTGTAAGGAGGAAGAAACAGGTGAGAAAAAGACTTAAGCAATGCACAGTGCTTAAAGGACAGCTCATGGGCTCACTCTGCTAAGCAGATTTAGATTTATCTCAGCCTACAGCCCAGCAATGTCCCTGTGCCCTGTTCTTGGAAATTTTCACTAAAAATGATTGACAGCAAGACACAAATCTAGGCCAAAATTTTTGGAGGTGGAATGGGTATGGTTCTACATTTGGAGCCTAGAGTCAGGGAGTCAGGCAGGCTCTGTTGAAAGCCTGAGTCTGTGACTATAAAAACAACAGCCAGCCCTGTGACTTCTGCCTATAATACTAGCTACTCAGGAGGCTAGGATCAGAGAATCTTTGTTCACAGTTAGCCAGGACAGGAAAATCGAAGAGACTCATTTCTAACTAAATAGCAAAAAACTGGAAGTGATAGACAAGCTTTAGCAAAAAAAGCTCAGGGACAAAGCCCTGGGCCCTTTAGTTCAAGTCCCAGTGCTGGCATACACACACACACGCACACACACACGCACGCACGCACGCACGCACGCACGCACGCACGCGCGCCCAGCATCAGTGGCTCATGCCTATAATTCTAGCTACTTAGGAAGCTGAGATCTGAGAATTGCAATTTGAAGCCAACCCAGGCAGGAAAATCTGTGAGACTCTTATCTCCAATTAACCACTAAAAAGCTGAAAGTAGAGCTGTGGTTCAAATGGTAGAGTACCAGCCTTGAGCAAAAAAGCTCAGGGACAGTGCCTAGGCTCTGAGTTCAAGCCCCAGGACCAACACCAAAAAGGAAAAGAAAAAGAAAGAAAGAAAGATGTAGGGATATAACTTCAGCAAGACCCAAGCCATTTCCAGTTCCCCTGATGAGGCCCAGCCCTCCAACCACAGTGTAGTGATCCTGCTCATTACAGCTCCTTCCTGCTCAATATATCCTGCCCACTTGCAGTCCTGAGCAAACGAGCAGTAGTTGTGGCTTTTAAGCTACTTTGTTGGGGTGTGGGGGGAAATAAATAGATAACTGAGGAACTGGCTATATGCATTTTGGCAAGTTATGAAAATAACCCAGACCTCAGTTACTTCATCTATAAAATGGGATAATTTTAGCACTTATCTCATAGGTATTGTAATGGCTCTCAGAGCCTGCACAATAGATGTTTAGTGGACTTAGTGGCTTATGAATAAAAACATACTCAGCTCTCTCTCTCTTCAGGTTCTTCACCCACAGATTCAACCTACCACAGGTTCAAACAGCGACAGATTAAAATAAGGCAGAAAAAAATCATGTCTATATTAAACATGTACAGACTGTCTTCTTTTAATACAATATAATAATTGTTTATATAGTATTTGCATTGCACTGGGTATAAGTAATCTCAGTGTGGTTTAAAGTAGGTGCAGGATGTGTATAGGCTGTATGCAAATACCATGCATATATGCAAATGTAGATTTCCTCAGGGGGGTCCTGGACCTATCTTTGAGTTCAAACTGTGCTATCAAAAAAGAAAAGAAAGAAAGCATACAGTTCATGAGCAATTTAATTTATTAAATAATTTGAAGTCAAAATTAAATAATGAAGCTGTTTCATAAAAAGAGGAACACAAAGAGTCATTCTATTCTAACAGTGTTAAGGAAACAAAAACAGAAACAAAAAACTCAGCATAAATATTGGAAAGCAGTGTGGAGAGAAAAACTCAATGTGTTTAAAGGTATTTTATTATATACTTATATACTATATTTTATTATATATTATATACTTGTATAAATATATTTTATTATACATAAATATAAACTTTTTTTTTTTGGTCAGTCTTGGGGCCTAAACTCAGGGCCTGGGTGCTGTTCCTAAACTCTTTCTCCCAAGGCTAAGTCTGTACCACTTTGAGCCACAGATCCACTTCTGGTTTTCTGGTGTCTAATTGGAGATAAGAGTCTCCAATTTGAATAGTGATCCTCAGATCTCAGCCTCCTGAGTAGGTAGGATTACAGGCATGAGCTCTTCGGAGTTCCTTAACATTGTCAAGTTTTTTTGTTTGTTTGTTTGTTTTTCTGTGCTGGTACTATGGTTTGAACTCAGGTTCTTGTGCTCTTCCATTGGCTTTTTCCCTCAAGGCTGGCACTTGAGTCTCACCTCCACTTCTAGCTCCTTGCTGATTGCTTGAAGGTAAGAGGCTTTTTCTGATCAGGTTGGCTTCAAACCAAGAGTGTCAGATCTCAGCCTCTTGAGTAACTAGAATTACAGGCATGGGTCACCAGCACCAGGCTTTTTGTTAAGTTCTTAATAAAAAATAGCGCCGGGGGCATGACTCAAATAGTAGATCACCAGAACAACAACAGCAACAATAATAACAACAATAATGTTAACAATTTTAATGAAATTCTTTTTTGGGGGGAGGGGAGTGTACAGTCGTGGGGGCTGAAATCTGGGCCTGGGCACTGTCCCTCAGCTCTTCAGCTCAAGGTTAGCGCTCTACCACCTGAACCACAAAGCCACTTCCGGCTTTTTTCTTTTTTCTTATGTGGTGCTGAGGAATCAAACCCAGGGCCTCATGCATGCGAGGCAAGCGCTCTACCACTGAGCACCTTCCCAGCCCCTTTAATGAAATTCTTAAATAGGGACAATATTTTGAAAAAATGGAGAAGTATAAATAATGTATTTAAGTTTAGGTTTTTAAAGAACGTGTTCTCTGCTAAATTGTCCTTTAATCTGATCTTCATGAAAATAATTTCAGGGCTGGGAAGGTGGCTCAGTGGTAGAGAGCTTGCCTCGCATGCATGAGGCCCTGGGTTTGATTCCTCAGCACCACATAAGCAGAAATAAAACCCAGAAGTGACACTGTGGCTCAAGTGGTAGGGCACAAGCCTTGAGCTGAAGAGCTGAGGGACAGAGCCCAGGCCCAGAGTTCAGCCCCCATGACCAACAAAAAACAAATAAACAAACAAAAAAGATAATTTCAGTGCAATCATTAAACAGAAAAACTGTTCATTGTGTGATTTGGGCAGTGCTGTTACAGGCTCAGCAGGGAAGTAAGTGTGTTTCCATTCCTCCTTTTATTTGATAAATAGCCAATTTTAGAACCCCAAGGGTTGTCTGCGCATTGCTGTGTGATCACTCAGAAATTTGGTGATATTGTGCTGTGTTAATCACCCATTTCACAGATGAGAAAACAGACCAGAAGGGCCTAAGCTACTGGCCAAGTCATTCTGTTTGGGAGGGACAGAACTGAAATATCAACTCAGGGATGCCTTTGCCTACTGCATACACTCTGCTTCAGTCAGTGTTTGTGGACTAAATAAATAAACCAAGCGTTGCGGATCAGGCAAGCAGGTGAGCAGCAAAACACAGTATGCTCACAAAGCAGCAGTACCCAGTGAGTACCTAGACTGGACTCGACTTACTCTGAGCTGTTCTCACTGGGCTCCAGGGTATTCTCCCAGGCTCACAGAAGAATTTGGAAAGATATTTGGAAAAGCCTGAGTAAGAATCCAAAACATAATCCCTTGGACTTTAATTTTAAATGATTATAGTTAGTACTTTAATCCTAAAATTGCTCTGAAATATGTGCTACTGGTACTCAGATTCACTTCAATGGAGTCTTTGGACTTGAAGTCCCAAGATTTAGATTCAAAGATTGCCTCTGCTGTGTGTGTGTGTGTGTGTGTGTGTGTGTGTGTGTGTGTGTGTGTGTGTGTGTGTGTGTGTGTGTGTGTGTGTGTGTGTGTGTGTGTGTGTGTGTGTGTGTGTGTGTGTGTGTGTGTGTGTGTGTGTGTGTGTGTGTGTGTGTGCTGGTCTTGGGGCTTGAGCGACCAGTTCCCATCTGCTTCTGCCTTTGAGTGACTCTGGACCACATTTTTTGCCTCTCTGACTCTGTTTCAAAGGTTATAGCAATTCTATCATGTCTCCTTGGTCATATGGACAGGATTTGGAAAATACCAGAAAAAACAATGCCCAATTATGGGGCTGGGAAGGTGGCTCAGTGGTAAAGCACTTGCCTTGCATGCCAGAGGCCCTAGGTTCGATTCTTCAGCACCACATAAACAAAAAGACAAAAGCCAGAAGTGGCGCTGTGGCTCAAGTGGTAGAGCGCTAGCCTTGAGCTGAGGGACAGCGCCCAGGCCCAGAGTTCAGGACCCACGAACGGACCCCCCCCAAAAAAAACAAAAACAAAAAACAATGCCCAATTAATAGATATGCATTTAATGAAAAATCAGTATAATGAATATGAATGTAAAATGATATCACACTCCTAATTAGCATAAATCTCTCTGTTTTGATGTTTTTCAATCACTTGGAAGATCTTTGATCCATAGACTTATATGTAAAAAAAATCCATTAATTTATATGTATTTATATGTATACAATTTGCTATGAGGAAACAAAGCAAACTTGCCCTTGCTCTGCAAGAGCCTGTAAGCAAGCAGGGTGCAGTGGCTTAGGCCTGTTACCTTAGCTATTCAGGAAGCTGAGATCTGGGGATGGAGGTCTAACGCTAGCCTAAACAGGAAAGTCTATAAGACCCTTATCTCCAGTTAATCACCACAAAGTCAGAAGTGGAGCTGTGACTCCAGCCTTGAATAAAAAGCTCAGGACAGTGCCCAGGCCCTGAGTTCTAGCACCAGAACTGGCATACACGAACACACACACACACACACACGAACACACATGAACACACACACACACACACACACACACACACACACACACACACACACACACACACACACAGAGTGGACCCTTTAGGCAGAAACAATGTCTGTCTGGATGATGACCATTTCAAGCTCAAGACAGTGCTCAATCCACTGTAGATGCCTAGTGAGGATGTGGTCAATGAATGGCACAGGCCTGCAGTTCAGAACCAGGCTACAAGGTCTTCTGAATACTTCCCTACTTCCACAACCCACCATTACCACTAGTGGAGTTGAGGACTTTTAGTTTTTGCAGGTCCTAGGGCTTGAACTTGGTGCCTGAATGCTATCCCTGAGTATTTTTGCTCAATGCTAGTACTCTACCACTTGAGCAACAACTCCACTTCTGCTTTGTTTGTTTGTTTGTTTTTGGTTTTTCTTGAGTAGTTATTAGAGATAAGAGTCTAACAGAGCCAGGCACTGTGGCTCTCACCTGTAATCCTAGCTACTCAGGAGGCTGAGGTCTGAGGATAGTGGTTCAAAGCTAGCCCAGAAAAGAAAATTCGTGAGACTTTTACTCCGATTAACCACCAGAAAACCAGTAGTGCTATGGCTCAAAGTGGTGAAGCGCTAGCCTTGAGCAAAAAAAGCTCAGGAACAGCATCCTGAGTTCAAGCCCCACAACCAAAAAACAAACAAACAAAGAACTCTCATGGACTTTCCTGCCCAGGCTGGCTGTGAACTATAGTCCTCAGATTTTAGCCTTCTGAATAGCTAGGATTACAGGCCTAAGCCACTGGTGCCTGGCAGAATCGTCCTTATTTTCCCTCCAATTCTGGGCTTACTTCTACAAATGCACTAACCCACTTAGAGAGGAGACTGCCTCTTTTAAGTATCCACTCTCTTCTTCCCAAGATGGAAAGAATCAAAGTCCTGGCTGGGACTTAATCACCTTAGAATCATCAGATTTCACAGAGGAAGCAATCAAAAATATTAAATGGAAATAATCCAATAGATAAAACTTAAACATTTCCAGCAGCATAAAGTATTATTTTAAAATATAATACCTGGGGCTGAAGGTGTAGCTCAGTGGCGGAGGATCTGCCTAGCATGCATAAGGCTTGGGATCCACCTTGAGCATTGCCAAATATAGATGTGTGCTCATTTGGGCACATGTGTGTGTACACATATTGGAGTTATGGAACTTAGGCTTTAAATTGTGTGTAATAGAGTGAACAATAGCCCAAAAGTCAAGCACCATTATCCATCCATTCATTCATTTATTTACGCATCATTTACTGCACATCTGCCACATGCCTAACGCTGCACAGCCGAGTTGAGTTTGAGGTTGTTTGAGTTGAGTTTTTGAGCATTCAGACCTCAACAAACCCTACCTTACTAAGTCCCAGACTGTATGTTTAACTAGGTGGCTACTAACCATAAATGCCAAAGGAGGAGACCAATACAGCTTAAGGAAGTCAGGGAGCCTACCACTTACCTCCCTCTCAAACAATAGCCTGTTCTCCCTGAAACCACTCCAACTTCCATGGGTCCATTCCACATAAAACCGCCAATGGCCACCTGAAATCCAGACCTGACCCCATGCTCTCCTGCCTAGAAAGCCCATATTAAAGTCCAGATCCTTCCACATGGCCCTCAGGACCAGAGCTCTGTGACATCCTGAGGGTGGAAACAAATGGTGTGGCAACCCTGTGGACTGGAGGGGAAGAGGGAGCAGGAGAAAAAGGGATGGAGAGAGGTTTAATAAGCAAAGCCCCAGGGATTCTGGACCTTGCTCTATAATTCATGCCTCAGTTCCCCGTGGTCATCCAGCAAGTACACAGTGATCTTGAAGGGCCCTTGGGGTTCCTGAGATGTGGTATTATTTCTCACTATGTTTCCCTTTGCCTCTTGTGTCCCTTTCCTCGACAGACACATTTAAGAAAATGGTTATCTACAGCTATGAGTCACAGATTGTATGGGCTCAATTCCTGTGGAGGCTTCACAGGTCAACCTCAGACATGGGGCTCTGCTCAGAGGGAGCTGAGGGTCATGTTACTGGCTGGAAGTGCAAAAGAATGCCTGGAGAGTGTCCTCCAAACGGAGGAAGAGGGAATTGGCTTAGAACGTCTGAAGTGCTCACAGAGGTCATGGATGCTCATTGTTCTCTGGGATCCTGGAAAGGGGAGAGAGTAGGAAAAGTTCTGTTCTAGACTCAGATCTCTGCAGTAGAGTCACCCAAATCACTGTCAGGAGTCTGGTGCTGGTGGCTCACACCTGTAATCCTAACTACTTGGGAGGCTGAGAGTTGAGGATCAAAGTTTGAAGCCAGCCCCGGCAAAAAAGTCTATGAGCCTCCAATTAAGCACTAAAAAGCCAGAAGTGGAGATATGGCTCAAGTGGTTGAGATCTGCCTTAAGCAAGAAAGCTAAAGGACAATGCCCTGGCCAAGTTCAAGCCCCAGAACTAGCACTGAAATAAAATAAATAAAACTGAAACACTGCTGGGGAGGTGTTTTCTCCTGGCCCAGTGGGAAAGTTACTGAACTGGCCATTAATCAATGGACCACGAAATCTTGGCTTGACTGTGACATTGTTGTTTGACCTATAGTTCAATTTCTTTAACTAACTAGCCAAAACCCAATAAGGACAGTTCTAGCTCATATTTCCAATTTCACAAGCAGTAGATGTTGATTAAATTAAAAGATAAAGCATAAATTATCAAAAAAGGGAAAAAATCCCTCAAACTTTCCATCCAGAGATGGAGCAGATATTTTTCTGTTTTAACCAAAATGTAATTGCAGTTGCATAGCCCCTTCTGTGTCTAATTATTTTCTTTAACAGTGTTGTGAACATCTTTCCACATCCTTCATTTACTTTTCTTCTACTTCATTTTCTTTTTATTTTTATCTATCTATCTATCTATCTATCTATCTATCTATCTATCTATCTATCTATCTATCTATCTATCTATCTATCTATCTACCTATCTATCTATCTACCTACCTATCTATCTATAATCTATTTATTTATTTTTATGCTGGGTCTTGAATTCAAGGCGTGGGCATTGTCCCTTAGCTTTTTTTTTTTTTTTTTTTTGCCAGTTCTGGGACTTGAACTCAGGGCGTGGGCACTGGCCCTGAGCTTCTTTTGCTCAAGGCTAACACTCTACCACTTGAACCACTGCACCACTTCTGGCTCTTTTTGTGTGTGTATGTGGCATTGAGGAATCGAACCCAGGGCTTCACGCATGCTAGGCAAGCACTCTACCACTAAGCCACATTCCTAACCCTCCCTTAGCATTTTTGCTCAGGACTGACACTCTACCAGTTGAGCCACATTTCCTCCTTCTACATTACAATTTTGCATGAGGATCCTCAAGTGCTGGCCATCTCTGTATCTCATTCCCCTCCTAAAACAGATATCTAGCCCCCATTACTTCCAGACAGCAGACGTCTACCAAAGACTTTGTAGTCTCAAATGTATGTCCAGGCTGGACTGGAATTGTGATTCTCCTGATATTCGCCTCCCCAGTAGCTAAGATTGTAGGTATGAGTTACCAGCACCTGGTTTATTCATTCTATTTTTTTAAGTTTTAAAAATATTTAAGTAGTTGTACAAAGGGGTTATCTTCATCATTCATTATTCTGTTAATAAATGAGCAACTTTTACATGAGGGGTACTGTTTTCATTCCAAGGGATTTATCATCCAGCAAGAGGAGAAAAAAAATTAGTTCTCCTGATATCTAAATTCTTCATTGTTTAAAATTCCATCAGAAGAAGTCCCAGTCTCCTCTTCTTGGATATGTAAGTTGTTTCCAGTTTTCTGTATTTCCACAATAAGCAATGCTGATATATATATATATATATATATATATATATATATATGTTTTGTGATATATGCTTTTATTTCATAATCTTCAAAGAGCTTTTTCTCAACAGATTTTCTCTGTCTTATAATAACACTGACATTAAAAAAAAAAAAAAAATATATATATATATATATATATATATATATATATATGAAGCTAGGTGCCAGTGGCTCATGCGTGTAATCCTAGCTACTCAGGAAGCTGAGATCTGAGGATCAAGGTTCAAAGCCAGCCCAGGCAGGAAAGTCCATGAGACTCTTATCTCCAATAAACAACTCAGAAAACCAGAAGTGGTGCTGTGGCTCAAGTGGTAGAGTGCTTGCCTTGAGCTGAAGAGCTGAGGGACAATGCCTAGACTCAGAGTTCAAGCCCCACGACCGACAAAATATAAAAAATACAAATTAAAAAAATTTTAAAAATTAAATATATATATATATATATATACATATGAAAAGGGCTAAGAAAAACCAAGTGATTTCCTTAAGGGTATATATTTGGTTATTTGAAGGCAGGTAAAAAGTGTCTTTCAAGAGGAAAATAATGAACGCAGGCCATCTTGAGCCACATTTGAGTTTATTTTCCATTCTTAGTAGCTAGGTTTGTTTGTTTTGTTTTGTTTTTGTTTTTGTTTTGTGCTCATCTCAGGGCTTCAACAGGGCCTGAGCTTTTTTGCTCATGGTTAGTGCTCTATCACTTGAGCTATAGCTCCACTTCTGGCTTTTCAACAGTTAATTGGAAATAAGAGTCCTACCTGGGCTGTCTTTGAACTGTGATCCGCAGAGCACCAGCTGGTAGAGCACCAGCCTTGAGTAAAAAAATCTGAGAAACACAAGCCAGGCCCCAAATTCAAGCTCCAGTACTGGCACAAAACATTTTTAAATTAAATTAAAGAGCACTCTGTGTGCCATGAACCCCAGCCATACTATCTCATCTAACCCTCTTATGTTAGCATTCCCACTCCACCTGGACACAGGGACAGCAAGCCACAGCAGAGCCTGGAGCTAGCAAGGTCTGACAACAAAGCTCGTACTCTAAAAATCTTCTCTCTCTTACCCTATTCCATGCGTCCTGGATTACAGCCATACCAACCTGGCTTAGGGTTTTAAAGACCACTGAGAAATTTGCTGATGCTTCCAACAGATATCTTTTCTGGGCAGCCTAGTTGTTATTAGTGTAAGTTATCTTCTACCAGAGTAACTATCTTAACAAGACACATTACTCCTTCTCTGTGACATTTTTACATTTTACAATCTTACACACTATTACCTCATTTGATCCTCATAAAAAAAAAATGCTTATGCTTCAAGGCTCAGCCAAGCACCTACTGTTCCAAGAAGCCCATTCAAATGGCCTTCTGGGAGGTACCTGTTCTCCACCACGTAGGCCGCCATACTGTGGCTCTTTCTGGCTAGCGTGTCCATCTCTGGCCCTGTGAATAAGACCGAGTGCCAACACTATGTCTGGCTTACAGCAGGTATTTCATAAAAATCTGTGAGCAAAGGAGTGTCATGACACACTGCAGATCCCTGAGTGGGAAAGGATTTGAAACTAAGGTCAGCTAGCCGCCTGGACTCATGCCTCTAATTCTAAACTACTCAGGAGGCTAGATCTGGAGGATTGGAGCTTGAAGCCAGCCTGGGCAGGAAAGGCAGCAAGGTTTTATTTCCAATTAACCAGCAAAAAGCTAGCCTAGAGGCATGGTTCAAGTGGTAGAATGCCCAAGGTAAACAAGAAAGCTGAGTGAACTGAGGCCACCAGGAGGCTGATATAGGAGGATCGCAGTTCAAAGCCAGCCCAGGCAGGAAAGTCCATGAGACTCTTATCTCCAATTAAGCACCAAAATTGGAAGTGGAGTTGTGGTTCAGAGTGGTAGAACACTAGCCTTGAGCAAAAAGTCTCAGGGACAGCAGCCAGGCCCTGAGTTCAAGCCTCGTGACTGAAAAAAAAAAAAAAGGAAAGCTGAATGAGACTGTGAGGCCCTGAGTTCAAATCCCAGCACCAGCAAATAAAAAGAAGGGGGTAGGGGGTGGATGGATGACTAGAGAAGAGACAAGAAGAGAATGTTAAGAAATGAAGAGTAGCAATGAGATAAGGTGGAGCCGAGGGAAGATGAATAGATGGATAGAAGTTAAGAATAGATGAACAGCATGTCAGTATGCCTACAATCCCAGCTATTGGGAGTCAGAGGCTGAGGATCATGAGTTCAAGGCCAACCTCCACAAAGTTATTGAGCTCCTATTTCAAAAAACAAAATACAAAAGATCTGGGAGTATGGCTTTGTAGTGGAAGCCCTTTACAATTATCACAAAAACAAATGCAGAAAAAAAAGGATGAATACAGTAGAAGGATGGAAGGGAAGAAGGGAAGAGAAAAAGGAGAAAACAGTAGAGAAGTAAGGAAGCATTGGTTTTAGAGAGTGGAAGACCCAGAGTTGATTTACCTAGAGCCTTACTTCAGGAATCACAGGCCTAAAAGGGAGGAGGTGTGGGAGCCTCTTTTCATTGAGATTGTGCATTCCAAGCCTTAACCAATCTTTCACGTGCTAGATTAACCCAGGACTCAGAAAAAGGTAGAGCTCTTTCTTATCAAAAGGATTAAACTTGTGCCAATAATCAAACCTGACAGTTAGGACTCCACAGATAAACCTCTAAAGGTCCATGAAATCAGCTTTCAAATCAGCTTGGTTCACTTGCTCATGGTTGGCACTATACTACTTGAGCTATACCTCTAGTCTTGCTTTTTGATGATTAATTAGAGATGAAGTCTCATAGACTCTCTCTCTCTCTCTCTCCCTCTCCCTCTCTCTCTCTCTCTCTCTCTCTCTCTCTCTCTCTCTCTCTCTCTCTCTCTCTCTCTCTCTCTCTCTCTCTCTCTCTCTCTCTCGTCATAAGGCTTGAACTTTGGGCCTGGGCACTGTCCCTGAGCTCTTTAGCTCAAGGTGAGTGTTCTACCACTTGAGCCACAGCACCACTTCCAGGTTTCTGGTGGTTAATTGGATACAAAAGTTTCACTGACTTTCCTGCCCAGGCTAGCTTTGAACCACAATCCTCAGATCTCAGCCTCCTGAGTAGCTAGGAGTACAGGGGTGAGCCACTGGCACCTGACCTCATAGGCTCTTTTACCCAGGTTTGAATCTGCTCTGAACCTCAGTCCTCCAAATCTCAGCCCCCAGAGTTACAAGGTTATAGGTATAAGCCACTAGTGCCCAGCTTGAAGTATTTGTTTATTACTCTATGGGAGAAATAAAGTTCTATAAGGCACAGAATAGCAACAAGGAAAAAGAGTTGAAAATGCTATAAACCAGCTAGACCTCATAACCATCCAATCAACTAAAGTAAAGTGTACTTTTTTGTCTAGAACATATAGCCCATATTCTGTGCCATAAAAGGAAATTTCAATAAACTTTAAAAGCAATAAACTTGAAAGCATATAAAATGTGTTCTGGGTTAGAGGTGTGGCTCAGGTGGTAGAGCACCAGTGAATGAGCAAAAGCATCAGGAACCAAGTTTGAATCCCAGTCATAAGAAAGAAAAATGAAATGTGTTCTCTGATACCAATGGAGTGAAATTAGAAATTAATGACAAAGCCAGGCACTGGTGGCTCATGACTGTAATCCTAGCTTCTCAGGAGGCTGAGATCTGAGGATCAAAGTTCAAATCCAGCCAGGGCAGAAAAGTTCAGGAGACTCTTACTTCTAATTACCCACTAAAAAAAGCTATAAGTAGAGCTCCAGTGGTAGAGCACCAGCCTTGAGCAAAAAAAGGTAAGGGACAGAGCTTAGTTCCTGAGTTCAAGCCCCAATATTAGCATACAGAGAGAAAGAGAGAGAAGACAGAAATAAAATTTGAGGATTCACAGATAATGTGGAAATTAAAGGTATTCTTGCAGTTGGAACCTTAGAGTTGGGACGTAATATTGAGAAAGAGGGCTGTAGGCATGGCTCAGTGGTAGTGTCTGCATAGTAAGCTTAAGGTTGTGAGTTCAAATCCTAATACTGTCAAAGGAAAAAAATAAGTTAACTGTTAAGGAGTTCATCAAGTTAACAGAATAGCAAGAGCAAGGTTCCTGATCCACAGTGGGCTGGGAGGAAAGATGAGAAAAGCAGGCAGGTGCCACACTGGGACCAAGGCTCCTATCTGTAGTGTGGAAGCCGTAGAAAGTGTCTGAGCTCAGAGAAGAGCTGAGCAGAGAGCGTTTGCCTCTGAAGATCCCACAGGATTGCTAGATGGGCTGGTATTGAAGAGTGGCTATAGGCAAGGTGTTCAGACTTGGGAAGAGGAGGTGTGGAAGTACTTTGGGAGGTGCTGCTGGGAGGCTGGGTGGAGATCTGGGATCTTCATATCAGGGCTGGCCTCACCTCACCTCACCTCACCTCATGCTGAGTCCACTGTGTGTCAAAACTTACAACCTTCAGCTGTGCTGGGCCAGCAGGCAAACAAAGCTCGGGGATGTTTTCTGTGACATGTGAGTGGGATCAATGGGGAAATGGCTCCTACCCCAGTGACCCCACACTCCTGGGGCCTGGTCAGCTCACTCGGCCTCCAGCCTCATGGGCACTGGACAGGGAGCAGGCCAACTGGTATGCACTTTGGCCTCATGTTATCACTTATCCTGAGAAACTCAAAAGTGGCCAAGCAATTCAAAGGTCTTTTATGGCCAGGAGGACAAAAGTCAGCTCCAGCTACCAGCCATTGATTATTCCTCACCACACCTTGGGTGGAATCCTTGTTCTAGTTTTACAGAGAATGAAACTGAGGCTTCAGTGTTCAGGACCCACACAATGCTTCAACAGCTTATCAGATTTTTAGACAAATTAAATCCTTCTCAGTTCACGCTCATTACTATGGTGTGTTCTGAGCCAGGCACAGTGACTCATGCCTAGCTACTAGGGAGGCAGGTATCAGGAGGATTGTGGTTCAAGGACAGTCTAGGTAGAAAACTTTACAAGGGCTTATCAAAATCAATAGCTGGGTGTAGTAGCACATGTTTGTGATCTCAGTTAGGTGGTAGGCTGAGATTGCCCAACTTGGGCAAAATAAACAAACAAACAAATCAAGTCTCATCTCAATAAGAAAAGCTAGATGTAAAAGAAAATAACAATTAAAAAAAAAAAAAGAAACAAGGAAAGGCTGGATGTTGTGGCATACACCTTTATCCTAGCAATGGCACAAAGAATATATAGGGGGATTGAGGTTCAGGCTGGCCTGGGCCAAAAGCCAGACTCTATCTCAAAAATAACCAAATGCAAAAGGGTTGGAATGGTAGAGTGTCTACCTGACAAGTGGGAAACCCTGAGTTCAAACTAAATGCCAACAAACAGAACAAACTAAAAACTTGTGTCTGCTAGCTTCAGGGGCAGACTTAAATGTCCTTACACCTAAAACTAAGATTCTTCCTTTTTTAGTAGCAGTGGCAATAGCAATCTGATTCAAAACTGTACTATTTATTTATTTCATTTGTTGTTTTTGTTTTGTTTTTGTTTTTAACTCAGGGCCTTGGCACAACCCCTTAGTTTTTTTGCTCAAGGTTGAAGCTCTACCACTTGAGCCACAGCTCCACTTCTGGCTTGTTGATAAATTATTGGAGATAAGAATCTCATCAACTTTCTGGCTTGGTCTGACTTTGAACTGCCATCCTCAGATCTCAACCTCCTGCATAGGTAGGATGATAGGCATGAGCCATCACCACAAGGCTTCAGATTATTATTACTTTTTTAATGCCTTCAGTGAAATATTGAAAACACTGTGGAGCTTTTGTTTAGGTCATCCTGAGTGCATAGTTTTGTGACTTTTTTGATGGGTCGTGGGGAGGGTTGTTCCTACCTTTTATACTTCCTACAAAAATAGACTTCCAGGGGCTGGGAAGGTGGCTCAGTGGTAAAGTGCTTACCTTGCATGCATGAGACCCTGGGTTTGATTCCTGAACACCACATGAGCAGAAAAAGCTGGAAGTGGCACTGTGGTTCAAGGGGTACAGCTCAAGTGGTAGAGTGCTAGCCTTGAGCTAAAGAGTTGAGTGACAGTGCCCAGGCCCAGAGTTCAGGCCCATGACCAACTAAAGAAAAAAAAGAATAGACTTCCCTCATTTGTTAGAGGAAATGCTTTTTGCCTGGGTTCAAATGGGAACAAGAGTTGATAACATGGAGAGATGGTTCTCTGCTGGCAGGATTTCAGGTCCCAGAGAGGCTCTTGGAGTGTAGGGACCTAACTGGAGCCAGCCCCAGCAGATTTTGGAAAGTTTCTGACTAACCCCTTTACCTGATCAGGCATCACCTCTGACCTATGCAGGGAACCCAGAGCAGTTTCACCGAGCTTGGGAATAACTCAGAAAACAAGGCCCAGGGAGCAACCACAAACCCTTGGTCCCAAGGAGGTTTGTCAAAGGTGTGTCAGCCTGGTCACAGAGAGGTTGGGGGTGCTGAGGTTCTCTGTTTCCCTCTACAGGGGAAGAGATAGACCTCTTGGCCATCTACAATGGGGCAGGGAGCGTGGTTCAGGGCTTCATACTTTTCCTCCAGCAGGCCCCCACACCTGTCTGCCCCTTCTTTAAAATAGGCAAGTAAGGGCAGAGCACTGGTGGCTCATAACTGTAATACTAACTACTCAGGAGGTTGAGATCTAAGGATCATGGTTCAAAGTCTGTCCAGGAAAGTCCACGAGACTCTTATCTCTAATAAACCACCAGAAAACCAGAAGTGGCACTGTAGCTCAAAGTGGTGGAGGACTAGCCTTGAGCGAAAGAGTTCAGGGCTAGTGCCCAAGCCCTAAGTTCAAGCCTCACAACCACCCCCACCACCAACAACAAAAGGCTTGTAAAGGAGATGGGAGGGAAAAGCTGGAAAAGAGCAAAGGAAAGGGTGACATTGTCCCAAAAGAAATGTGCTTATTACCTGACTTATGAAATGGTAACCCTTCTTACATCACCTTTACAATAACAGTAAAAAAATAAAAAATAAAAAAATAGACAAGTAATGTGCACTTGGCCTAACAGAGAAGCATGAATTAAAAGCTTTATTTTTCTTGATCTATAATATTATGCCAAAGTAAAACTGTGGCAGTTGTTGGATAAACAGGATTTTAGCCCCCATCTCATCCCCAGGAGGAACTCCTGCCCGGTCCCAGGAGGACCTAGGGCTCGGCCTGGCAGGCCTGCAGGTTGTGTGAGGGCAGCTGGATAGGCAAGGCCTGTGCCAGGAGGTAGCAGACCAGAGGGGACGCTGTGAAGGTCAAGGTCAGGCCAGTACTACTTTACCAGCTGTTTAAAACTTAGGCTCTGTGTTAGAAAACTCAGTTAATTATAGACCCTTTCTTTTTTTCTTTTATTCTCATCCTTTCTTTTTCCTCCTTCCTTCCTACCTTCCTTCCTCCTTCCCACCCTTCCTCCCCTCCCCCTCTCCCCTTTCTCCTTTGTTTGCTCAATTCAGTACTGGAGCTTAAACTCAGGACCTCACTCTCTCAATTGGCATGCTGCCACGTGAGCTACAGTTCCACTTACAGCTTTTTGATAGTTCATTGTAAATTAGAGTCTCATGGATTTTCCTTCCCCAAGTTGGTTTCAAATTGTGAACCTCAGATCTCAGTCTCTTTAGCAGCTAGAATTACAAGTCTGAGCTACCAGTCACCAGCAAATTACAGACCTTTTTCTAACATAAAATAATATATAGAGCCAGGCACCGGTGGATCACACCTATAATCCTAGCTACTTAGGAGGCTGAGATCTGAGGAACCCAGTTCAAAGCCAGCCTGGTCAGAAAGTCCATGAGACTCTTACCTCCAATCAACCACCAGAAGACCAGAAGTGGCCTTGTGGCTCAAGTGTTAGAGCACTTGTCTTGAGCTGAAGAGCTCAGGGACAGCACCCAGGTCCAGAGTTCAAGTCTCATAACTGACGAAAAAAAGAAATACATAGTGCTATAGAAAATTTAGGTGGGGGAGACTTTCTCTAATACTTTTATTATTTTAGAATACTTCTTCTTACAATTTTATTTTTCTTTTGAAACTAAGCTAGAGCAAGCATTCTGGTTTTAGTTTAAATGTTTCTGATTGGTTCAGCATGTTAAGGAATATTTTTGCCTTTTTAAAATGGGAAGTAGTATCTATTGTTATAAAAATTTTGTAAAGACTAGCCGGGCACTGGTGGCTCACGCCTGTAATCCTAGCTACTCAGGAGGCTGAGATCTGAGGATCGCGGTTCAAAGCCAGCCCGGGCAGGAGAGACCGTGAGACTCCTATCTCCAATAAACCACCAGAAAACCGGAAGTGGTGCTGTAGCTCAAGTGGTAGAGCGCTCGCCTTGAGCTGAAGAGCTGAGGGACAGCGCCCAGGCCCAGAGTTCAAGCCCCACGGCCGACAAAAAAAAAAAAACCAAAACAAAAAATTTTGTAAAGACTAACTAGGGCGCAAACACAAAGAACATATGTTATTTAAATAGCTTTGGTTTTATGTTCAGAAACTTGATTTATGACATAAAGTAGATGCTGGGGGAAATGTATATGGTTGAAACCACTAATTCATGCTTCAGAATGTATGCACAATGCACATTGAAGAGCTCAGGGATGGTAGACAGAGGGAGAGTTCATTTCTCTCCTTCTCTAGTCCTCACCACCCCAGCTGCTTGGGAAAACCATTCATGATGTTTTTTAATTCAGTTTGGCAGAGTATCTTTGCATTTTCGTATATACATGCATACGTGTGTGTCTGTGTTCTTGTGTATGATACTAAGTGTGTGGCACTGTGTTTTGAATCTTGCTCTTTACATACACAGTAAATCTTGGGTATTATTCTGTGGGCTGGTGACTTCAACCCCATTGACCTCAAGAGTCCTTCTTTTGTCTTTTTGTTTCCTTTTTCTTTTTCTTTTTCTCTGAGACTCAAACTTGGTACCTGACACTTTTGTTCATTGGCTAGCACTCTACCAACTGAGTCAAGCCTCCAACCCCCTCCTTTTTTGTAGTTGTTTTTTGGCAGTACAGGGGTTTGAACTCAGGGATTTTTTTGTTTGCTGGGCAAGTGTTCTACCAAACTGAGCCATTCCTCCAGGCCTTTTGCTTTCAGTTTTTTTTTCAGATAGGGTCTAGTGCTTTTGCCAAAGCTGGTCTTAGATCACAATCCTCCTATCTCTGCCTCCTGAAGAGCTGAGAAAACAGAGTACTGGGCTAGGAAGGTGGCTCCGTGGTAGAGTGCTTGCCTTGCATGCATGAGACTTCGGGTTTGATTCCTCAGCACCACATAAGCAGAAAAGGCCAGATGTGGTACTGTGGCTCAAGTGATGGAGTGCTAGCCTTGAGCTGAAGAGTTGAGGTACAGGGCCCAGGCCCAGAGTTCAGGCCACAATACCAGCAAAACAACAACAACAACAACAAAAAAAAAAACAAACCCAACAACAATGACAAAAAACAAAAACAAAACAAAACAAAATAGAGTGTACTACCATGCCCAGTCCCTAAAAAGTTCTTCTTGATGTTAACCAGAAAACTTTACAAATCCATGATTGATGCAAGGCTTGCATCTCCACTTGGATGGACAAGATCAGGGGAATTGGGGATTACCTTCCCTTCCTAGTCTCCCACCTCCTCCCCTCCCCTCCACTCACTTCCCTTCCTTTCTCGTTCTCTCCTTCCTTCCTTCCTTCCTTCCTTCCTTCCTTCCTTCCTTCCTTCCTTCCTTCTGCCTTTCCTTCTTCTTCATTCTAAAATTAAAAGAGCTCACTATGGCTCTTTTCACTCTGATAATGAACGCAAAACATGCTTATGTAAAGTGTTTCAATAGTACAAGAAGAAAAAAGAATGATTGAAAATAAAAACCACTGTGGCTACGGATAATCATGGTTAATATTAAGTTGTCTGTCCTTTCTGTTAATTTTCTACAATTTTTCAACATTTTAAAGCAGCACTTAGTATGTTTACAACCATCACCATTATCTAGTTCTAGAACATTTTTATTACCCCAGAAGGAAATCAATCTCACGCTCACTAAAGAGTCATTCCAGTTCCCTCTACCACCAGTCCCTGAAAATCACTGCTTTCTGTGACCTGCTTTCTGTCTCCATGAATTGCCTGTACTGGATGTTTCCCACAAATGCAATCCTGCAGCATATGCCTTTTATGTCTCTCTTCTTTCATTTAGCAGGTTTTCAACAGTCTCCCATGTGATACCATAAATCAGTATGTTTTTCTTATTTAGAGCCAAATAATATTCCATTATATGGATATACAACATTCCATTTACCCATCCATCAGTTAAGGGCATGTGGAGTATTTCTTGTGTGTGTGTGTGTGTGTGTGTGTGTGTGTGTACTGGGTTGGAACTCAGGCCCTGGGGCAGTCCCTTAGCTGTTTATTTCTTGTCAAATCTGGTGCTCTACACTTGAGCCATAGCTACTTCTAGCTTCTTGGTAGTTGGTGGTTAATTGGAGATGAGTCTTATCAGCTTTCCTGCCCCAACTGGCTTTGAACCTCAATTCTCAGATCCCAACCTTCTAAGTTGCTAGGATTACAGGTAAGAGTCACTGATGCCCAGCAGTTTTGACTACTTGGGACCCCACAGGAATGTCATAGTCTCTGTTGTCCTCCTTGACAAAATGGATTCTGTGTGATTTGCAGATTTTGATGGAGTTTATTTATATATGAACCTGCACATTTGGAGGGGGGGGGTATTAAAAGTCAAGCTAGGTCTTCGGACCTGCAAATAACAGATGTCTATTTAGAATGTCTTCTTTGTTCTGATTTTTAACTTTTTTTTTTTTTGGTAACGCTAGGAATGGAACCCAGGGTCTCACAAGCTTTAACGCCAAGCTACACCCCATCTGCACACAATTTTTTAAGCAGTCTTTTTATTTTCCCTGAACTTATCATGGACATCATCCCATGTTAGTAATATAGAGGGTACTAAATATACTACTGTTTATTTCTAAGATCTCTTATTATTAACTATCTCAGTCATTTCAGATTTTTAGATATCGGGGAAAAAATACAATGAGCTTCTATTGTTGTGCACTTATCCAATTATTTCCTTTGGATAAATTCCCAGAAGTGAACTTATTAGGTCAAAGGAGAGGCATTTTTTAAGGCTTTGATGAATGTGGCCAAATTTCCCTCCAAAAATATCAGAGCAGGGCTGGGAAGGTGGCTCAGTGGTAGAGCGCTTGCCTTGCATGCATGAGGCCCTAGGTTCGATTCCTCAGCACCACATAAGCAGAAAAAAAAGCCGGAAGTGGCGCTGTGGCTCAAGTGGTAGAGTGCTAACCTTGAGCTGAAGAGCTGAGGGACAGTGCCCAAGCCCAGAGTTCAGGCCCACGACTGGACCAAAAACAAAAAAAATTCAGAGCAGCACCCTCTCTGAGCAACAGTGGTCTATCTACAGGTCCAAATTGTTTTCCAGAGGGAGAAAACAGGGGCCCTGACAAATTCCTTCATCTGACAAAACTTGGAATAAAACCTGGTGCCCGTGGCCCATGCTTGTCATCCTAGCTACTCAGGAGGCTGAGATCTGAGGATCATAATTTGAAACCAGCCCAGGTAGAGAAGCCCATGAGACTTATCTGCAATGAACTGCTAAAAGAAGCTGGAAGTGGAGCTGCGGTTCAAAGTAGTAGAGGACTAGCCTTGAGCAAAAAAAGCTCAGATACAATGCCCAGGTTCTGAGTTCAAACCCCAGGACTGTCACAAAAAACAAACAAACAAACTTGGAACAAGATAGCAACCATATCAACCATTAGCAATGTCCACTTCTTAGACCCAGAAGGGCCCTAGCAAATCTTCACTGGGCTTTTTTGTTGTTGCTTGTTTTATTGGCAGAGTTTGAACACAGGGCCTCACACTTGCTCAGCTTCCTTGCTCAGCTGATGTTCTACCACTTGGGCCATGCTTCTAGCCTTTTTTGCTGGTTATTTTAGAGATGGACCCTCATGGACTTTTCTCCCTGGGCTGGCTTCAAATCATAATCCTCTAGAACTCAGCCTCCTAAGTAGCTAGGATTATAGGTATAAGCCATCTGTACTCAGCTTCTCTGGGCTTTTTTGCTTCAGTCCTGGGGCTTGAACTCAGAGCCTCAGTGCTATCCTTTAGCATGTTCCTCCAAAACTGTCATACTAACACTTGAACCACAGCTCCACTTCTGGCCTTTTGCTGGTTAATTGGAGATAAAAGTCTTACAGACTTTCCTGCTCCTACTGGCTGCAGACCACCATGTTCAGATCTTGACCTTCTGCATAGCTAGGAGTAGAGGGGTAAGCTGTTTAACTTCACTGGATTGTTTTATTGAAAAGATGATTATCACCGCAAACTGCCTGTGGCCACACTGTGCCTGGCTTGTTTACCGTGTAGACCCAAAGTTTTGTAAACTGCCTAGAAAGTCCTCAGAAAATGTGGAGACCAGGCAGCTTAACAAACCAGCTAAAACACCTGGGTGAGAGAAGAAATCGCTCTTTTCCTCTTTATGTTCCAGGACCAACAGTCTCAGGCACCTAGTAGCTGTTCAGTAAGTCTTCATTGAGTGAACAAGTGACAGTGTTGGGCTCTGGAGAGACCAGGGAGGCATCAAATCTGTGAACTGCTTCTGCCACCACACCCTCCTTGCTTCCTCACTTTTACTCTAATGTCTATTCTAGGGCTGAGAGTGACTCCAATGGCAGGCCTGCCAAGCAAGCACAAGGTCCTGAGTTCTAATCCCAGTGTAGACCACCAAAAATATTTGCAATAATAACAAAAATAGACCTCTTCTGTTTGCTTTGCCTTCCCTTAATCATGATCCTTTGGAGTTGGTGCTGGAGCAAAACAACTCTATCTCTGCTGCCAGAGAAGCTGGGTGAGTGACCTGTCAGTAGCTAAGTCCCATGGAATACTCAAAATGGTTTTCCAGGGTGAAGAACAGGGAGGAATTGCTCCAATGTGCCCAGCGCTGCAGTTCTCTAGGCTAGAGTCAGCAGGAAAGCTATTTTTGATTAAGTGGCTACCTAATCTCACATAACCCTCAGCGATTCAGGCCAAGGTCATTCAACTTAGTGTATGAAAGACACTTGAGAGACCAGCGACCCCTCCCCCTCCCACCCCCCTGGAGTCCCTCAGAGACCAGAGATGTTGGCTCTGGGTCTCTCATTGCAAAGTGCAATTAGAGTCTTTGAGCACAGCTTTGCCTCGCAACACCCCTGGGAGAAAGCCTCATGCTTCCCACTAGTGTCTCTGTAACTAGGGTGGGATTACAGTCCTAGGAGGCAGGGTGTTGGGGCACCAGCCCTTGTGCATGCTCTGCTGTGCTTTCTCCCCTAATGTGCTGAGATATGAGCTGGAAACACTCTGGAGCCATGAGTGAGGAAGGCATTTGTTCTTCCTGTTGGAAAGTAATAACATCACATTAATTAACTTATTTATTTATTTTAACTAGTGCCAGTACTGGGCACTAAGGGCTTCCCAATCTGGTTTGGCTTTTGCTCAAGGCTGGCACTCTACCACTTGATCTATGCTTTTGGCTGGTTAATTGGAGATAAGAATCTCAGGGTCTTTTCTGCCCGGACTGGCTTCGAGCTACGATCGTCAGATCTTAGCCTCCTGTGTAGCTAGGTATGAGCCACTGGTGCCTAGCTTTCTGTAAAACCTTGTAATCTCACAGACAACTGGAGTTCGCTTCTTGAAGAGAAATCAGTGTAGCTACAAGAAAACCAGGGTAAACATTTGGCACATCTTTTAAGACATTTCCTCTAAGCATTGCCCTCACTCCCCCATCTTTATGGAAATGGGTCCTCACTGGGCCTTCTGGTTTGTTCCTCAGCTCACTTAATCAGTAGGAGACCAGTGAGATTATCAGCATCATTCTCTTTCCTAAGAACCACTCTTCCCCTTCTCTGTTTAATTCAGGAACTTCTGCTAGGTTAGAGACCTCGCCCTTAGGTCTTCTTTGATTGGCCCAGAGGCAAGTCTTGACCCAAACTGGGCCAATCACCACTGTTGGTTTTCATGCCCACAGTTCAGACTTGAGTACTTGCCTTCTGTAGGATTCTTGCCCTTGGCATTAGGGTCAGTCTCCAGCAGACTTTCTGGTATGACACTATGTAGTCTGCAGCAAGGAATTGAGGCTATCAGACACAGAGAATAAAATACAGTAATATGGAGAGGAAGTCTTGAGAATATCTGAGTCCTAGATTCCATTTATTCTCTGAGTTAGGATAGGGTTTGGCTTAGGGTTAGGGGTCACACTGTCTCCTGATCCCCAGTCTCCTGCAGCCTCCTTGGGCCTACAGAGATTCCCTTGTACATTTTCCACTTTGAGATGGATTTTTGTCATATACCACCAAACAGCTTCTAACACATATGCAATGTACCATAGATGTAACTCTATGTCCAGAATTATGCAGATCAGTCTTAGTGATCCCAGGACATTGTCTGGACTTCTTTTAGTGGATATGGAGCAGGGGAAGGTTTTTTTTTTACATTGTTGTTGTTGTTTTTAATCTTTAAGTAGTTGTACAAAGAAGTTCCCATCCTACAAAGCAGTATATGAGTACAAAGTGTCTGACAACATTGTCACCGATCTCTCTGAACCCATCCCTTCTCTCACTTTCTTTTCTTTAATTGAGATTAGGTGATTACATAAATTTCACATATTTCACAATATTGTGGAATAGTGATACTTAGAGTCACAAACACATTTTAACTTTCACAAGGCAAATTGTCATTTTCATGGTCTATATAGTTTGTGAATTCTATGAGGTTTGACAATACAAGTTATTTTTTCCACATCAGGTGATGTTTACATTTCTTCCCTTTTGCTTAGTGTGGGCTGTTCCCACTTATTCTGTTCCTCCTCCTGGCTTCCCTCTGTTGTGTGCATATATCCACCATATATATGGTCCATAACAAGGAGTCATTTAGCAATGATATGACACAATGGGTGGCTGTCTTTTGTTTCTTGAGTCCTGTTTTCCATATCTTCTTCTGTTTTGGCTTTAGCATCCACATATCAGGGAGACCAAGTGCCGTTTGTCTCTTTGTTCTTGGCTTACCTCACTCAAAATAATCTGCTCTAGTTCCATCCATTTCCCTGCAAATGCCATTATTTTGTCCTTTCTAATGGCTGCATAATATTCCATTGTATATAGGTACCACAATTTTTGGATCCACTCATCAGTAGTGGGGCATCTGGGTTGTTTCCAAATCCTAGCTATTGTGAACAGTGCTGCAATAAACATGGAGGTACATGTGTCTTTGTATACTGGTTTCTGTTGCTCAGGGTAGATGCCTAGGAGTGGTATGGCTGGGCCATAGGGGAGGTCTATATTTAGCTTTCTGAGATCTCCAGACTGTTTTCCAAAGTGGTTGTATTAGTATACATTAGTATACACCAGCAATGCAGTAGGGTTCCTCTTTCTCCGCGTCCCCCCCGGCATTTGTAGTTGGCTGACTTTAGGATGTGGGCCATTCTGACTGGGGTATTTGCATTTTCTTTACAGCCAGGGATGATGAACATTTCCTCAGGTGTTTCTTTGCCATTTTTTGGGGGGGGGGGCCTGAACTGGGGCCTGGATGCTGTCCCTCAGCTCTTCAGCTCAAGGCTAGCGCTCTACCACTTGAGCCACAGCGCCACTTCCGGCTTTTTTCTTTTTGCTTATGTGGTGCTGAGGAATCGACCCCAGGACCTCATGCATGCAAGGCAAGCGCTCTACCACTGAGTCACCTTCCCAGCCCCTTCTTTGCCATTTTTATCGCTTCTTCTGAGAAGTCTCTCTTTAGTTCCCTTGCCTATTTCATGATTGGTTTGTTAGATTTGTGAGGGGTTAGTTTCTTGAATTCCTTGTATATAATGGATATTAGACCCTTGTCTGATATTTTGCTGGTAAATATTTTTTCCCAATTAGTTAGGTGTCTTTCTAGTTTGGTTGCTATTTATTTGTCTGTGCAGAAACTTCTTATTTTAAGGTAGTCCCATTTGTCGAGTCTCTCTCCAATTTGTTGTGACCCTGGCACTCTGTTCAGGAAGTTCCTGCCTGTGCCTATAAATTCAAGTGTCTCTCCTACTCTGTCCTGCAGTAGTTTCAGAGTATCAGGTTTGATGTGAAGGTCTTTAATCCATTTTGAGTTGATGTTAGTGCATGGTGATAGGCTAGGGTCCACTTTCATTTTTCTGCGTTATTTTACATTGTTTTTATAAAGGTGATGTACAGAGGGTTTATAGTTACATAAGTCAGGTAAAGAGCACATTTCTTTTGGGGCAATGTCACCCTTTCCCTTGCTTTCTCCCAGTTTTCCCGTCCTGTCCCTGCCCACAAGTTGTAGAGTTCATTTTCAACATAGTGTCTACTGAGTATCACTGTTGCATTTGTTCACTGGATATCTTCATTCATTTCATTTTCATTGTGATGAATCATGCTGTGTAAACATCTTTCTAAATCCATCTATCTTTGCATCTGTGCATTATTTTATTAGAATATATTCTGGTAGGTGAGGATTGCTTCTACTAATGGATTTTATTATCTGATATTATGGCTTGAAATCAGGGCTTAAGCACTTTCCCTTAGCTTTGTTTCCTCAAGGCTGGTTCTCTACCACTTGTGCCATAGCTCTACTTCAGACTGTCTCTCTCAGACTTTTTCCTCAGGAAGCCTACAATCCTCAGATCTCAGCCTCCTTAAGTAGGTGGGATTCCTGGCACGTGATGCCTGGTAACATTGATTGTTTTTTAGGTTTTCTGGCGTGCTTCTGACTGGCTATGCCCTGTGAACACTGTCTTTTCCAGTGTGACTTCCCACTCTCTATACATACATACATTCAAGGCTGTGTTGTTTCAGGCCGAGTTGGCCCCATGTGTGACCTTCATTAGTCCTGTAAGAGGAGGATTAAGGTTTTGGGTCCAACTTGCCTGTAAACTGTGCCCAAGTTTTATGTTGAAAAATTAAGTGTGGGGTCAGTCATGGTTATGAACTCTTCAGGGGATTTTGTAAACGCAAGGACAAATCCCTGAGAGCACAGTGGACTCTGGCCCTGGTGAGCCTGTGCTGTGAACAGAAGATTCAGGATCACTGGCTGGATCCCAAGGATTTAGCCCAGAAGGCCAGGGAAAGAACTTGGCCCTAAGGACACACTTTGGCACCCAACACAAGCTAGCAAGGCACAGTCCTCAAGCTTGGAGGTCAAAGGACACAGTGCTCACCCCTCCCTGTCCTCAAGGCTGTGCTAAGGGTGGGGGCCAGTGGAGGCCAAGGACCCATTGTGCCCATCACCCTGGAGCACAGTTTGTTGGCAAAGACAGGTGGTAAAGGGGGACTGTGGGTCTTGCTGGGTGGGTGCTGGGTGGCATGGGAGAATAGGCCAAGCCGATTGTGGCCAGGAAGTGTGAGGCCCTCCTAAAAATATGAGACTTGAACATGTGTCCAACAACAAGTGGGCAAGTATCCCAGATGCGACAAAGCCTGAAGAAAGGCCAAAAGTTAGAAAGAATGTGTGTGTGTGTGTGTGTGTGTGTGTGTGTGTGTGTGTGTGTGTGTGTGTGTGTGTGTGTGTATATAACATGAATACAATGTACAATGTTAGGACTATTTAGGGAGACAAGGAGAGAGGGAAAGAGAATGATAGAGAGTGGATAATATTGGAATACATTGCATCTTTGTATATAGATGGCAAAGGAATAGCACTGAAAGATGTTGAATGACAGAGTGCACAGATTGGGGAAAAGAGCAACAGATTATAATCTCTAAATTCTAATATATGCATATGTGTTTTTTTAATGAAAGAATATGGAGCATTCAGATAGAAATACCTCCATAGTTTAAGCATAAAGAATCTATGTGCCGTGTGCTGGAGGCTCATGCCGGTAACACTAGTTCCTCAGGAGGCTGAGAGCTGAGGATCTTGGTTCAAAGCCAGCCCAGGCAGGAAAGTCCAGGAGACTCTTATCTCCAGTAAACCACTCAGAAAACCAGAAGTGGTGCTGTGGCTCAAGTGGTAGAGCACTAGCCTTGAGCTGAAGAGCTGAAGGTCAGTGCCCAGGACCAGAGTTCAAGCCCCACCATCAACACACACACACACACACACACACACACACACACACACACACACACACACACGAAAGAGCCGGGTGCCGGTGGCTCACGCCTGTAATCCTAGCTACTCAGGAGGCTGAGATCTGAGGATTGAAGTTCAAAGTCAGCCTGGGAAGGAAAGTCCATGAGGACTCTTATCTTGAATAAAACCACTAGAAAACTGGAAGTGGTGCTGTGGCTCAAGTGGTAGAGTGCTAGTCTTGAGCTGAAGAGCTCAAGGACAGTACCCAAGCCCAGAGTTCAAGCCCCACAATGACCAAAAAAAAAAAAAAAGAATCTATAAAAGCCAGGCACTGGTGGCTCATGCCTGTAATCCTAGCTACTCAGGAGGCTGAGATCTGAGGATAGTGCTTCAAAAGCCAGACTGGGTAGGAAAGTCTGATCTCCAATTAAGCATGGAAAAGCCAGAAGTGAAGCTGTCGCTTAAGTGGCAGAACACTACCCTTGAGCAAAACAGCTTAAGGACAGTACCCAGGCCCTGAGTTCAAGCCCCAGGATTGGCACAAAGTGTGTGTGTGTGTGGAGGTGGGGGGGGCAGGGAGGAAGAACCAGGTGCTAGTACCTCACGGTTGTAATCCTACCCAAGAGATTAAGTATGAGGATTATGGTTCAGAGTCAGCCTGGATATGTAAATCTAAAAGACTCACATCCAGTTAACCAGCAAAAAGCCAGAAGTGGCTCTAGTGGTAGAGTATCATTTTTGAGCAAAAAAACCCAAGTGAGGGGCTGGGAAGGTGGCTCAGTGGTAGAGCGCTTGCCTTGCATGCCTGAGGCCCTGGGTTCGATTCCTCAGCACCACATAAGCAAAAAGAAAAAAGCCGGAAGTGGCACTGTGGCTCGAGTGGTAGAGCGCTAGCCTTGAGCTGAAGAGCTGAGGGACAGCGCCCAGGCCCAGAGTTCAGGCCCCACGACCGGACCCCCAAAAAAAATAAAAAATAAAAAAATAAAAAAAACCCAAGTGAAAGAGTTGAGTCCCTGAGTTCAAGCCCCAATATCAGCATAAGAAAAAAAGGAAATTATTAAAAGCTGAAAGATGAGGCTGCAGAGATGGAAAATGCTCCTCCAAGCCATACCCAGTGATTTCTTGTGATCCATCCATAATGTTGTGTATGGTTATACTCTGTTCATTTGCAATGCTATACAGTATTCCAATATGTGAATGAATATCTCATTATTTGTCCAGTTAAGTACTAAGAGACACTTGAGTGGCCAACAGTTTGGGTCTATTTCAAAGAGGAAGTTGTCAATTTTTTTTTCTTTCATGTATATAAATAGTATTTCCATTGGGTAGCTACCTAGGATTGAAGTGCCTTGTGCTAAGGTATGCATGTGTTCACAGAGTGATTTTTTGTTTCTCTTTGAAAGCACAATCAGACTGCAACTTCCTCTTGCTTAAGCCCCCCAGGGCTTCCCATTGCATTTAGAGGAAGGGTAACACTTTTGATCTCTCGTTCCCTATCTCAAATGCTCTAGTTGTACCTGTCAGGTTTTTTTTCACTGGGAAAGCATACCCAATATAAACAATTTAAAGAGGAAAGATTTTTCCACACTCCAGTGGCTCAAGTTTGTAATCCTAGCTCCTCAGGAGGTTGAGATCTGAGGACTCCAGGCAGGAAAGTCTGTAAGACTCTTATCTCCAACTAACACCCTCCCTCCCCCCCCTCCCGCCACACACACACACACACACACACACACACACACACACACACACACAACCAACACAGTGGAGCTGTGGCAAGTAGTAGAGTGCAAGCCTTAAGCCAAAAAGAAGATAAGGAATCGCACTTAAGCCCTCAGTTCAAGCCCTAGTACTGACACAAGAAAAAAAAAAAAGAGATGAAAGATTTTGTCTTTTGTTTTTAGAGGTCTCAGACACTGGTCATTGCTTTGGAGCCTACGGTAAAACAGAACATTGTGGTGGAAAAGCACAAACAAGGCTGTTCATCTCTGGTGGCTGAGGAGCAGAGAGGGATCAAGGACACAGCAGATTCTCAAAAGGCCCACAAAGGCCTTTCCTCCATGTAGACCCCACATCACAGCCATTCCTCTACGGACTCAGCATCAGAGTAATTAAAGAAAGGAGGCTGGTGCTCTTGTGATCCGGTCACCTTCCCACATGCCACCACTGAGGACCAAATCTTCAACCCACCAGTCTTAAGGGATGGCTAATCTAAACATCCCACTGACCCTCCCCACTATGCGCACTGTAAGCTCTTTTTCTGCCACTTTGCCCCCTCCCACAACTCCACATATGACAGTGTCCCCATACCTTGCTCCTTCAGGCTCTGTGTTTAAGGTCAGATTGAATTTTCTAAGCAAAGTCTCTGCTGATCCCACTTTTTTTTTTCAGTGTAGGTACTGGGAATTGAACTCAGGACCTCATGTTCTCACTTGGGTTTTTTACTCAAGGATGGTGCTCTACCACTTGAGCCATAATTCTACTTTCTGAAATAGCAATTATCATTGTCTCTTGCTACTCAATGCACAGTTCACTTGATTATATGCTGACATTAATACCAGTCTCTATGTCACTCAGGGGCTGTTAAGTATCAGGAGACTGGACCATCCTGTTCACCTAGCACCAGGCAGGGATGTGGTAGGTCCTAATAAGCACTCACGTCGCAGAGGTTGTGGATAAGAAGAGAGCCAAGGTCTTGAGATCACACAGAAACCAGGGTGCAAATCTTGGCTCACATCACTCACACCCCTTGTGCCTTTAGGTCAGTTACCTAAGCTGTCTGGGCCTCAGTTTCTACCTTGGTAAATCAGAGATAATCCTGCTGGCCTCAGGTAGACAGGCAGTTATAGGGCTGAGTGAGAATGTGCGCCTGCGTATTACCTAGCACACTGCTCGGCTCCTGTTAAGTGCTAATTAAGTGGTACTTTCCAGTGGATCAACTCACTGAAATCTGACCACAATCCCAGGTTATGCCTCATTTGAAATCCCCATCTCATGATGAGGAGAGTAAGGCCCACTGATGCCTAGCCCACTAATTCTAGCTCTAGAGCCTTGGGTCTCTTCCACTATGGTATTGGAGATAACATATTATTATAAAGCTGAGTAAAGATCCTGGTAAGGGTGACTGGGTGTGATAGTGCACACCTATAATCCCAGCTACTTGATTCAGAGGTAGGAGGATCATGGACCAAGAACAGCCTGGGCAGAAAAGTCTGTGAGACTCTTATCTCCAATAAACCACCAAAAAGCTGGAAGTAGAGGTATAGCCCAAGTAGTAGAGCACCAGCTTTGAGCAAAAAGCTAAGGGACAGCACTTAGGCCCTGAGTTCAAGCCCCTGTAATCCCTCCCACACACACGAAAAGCTTAGGAATCTATCTGAAGAACAAACTAAAAAATAAAAGGACTAGAGGAATGACTTAACTGGTCAAGCACTTGCCTAGTAAGTGGGAGGTGCTCAGTTCAAACCCCAGAATTGCCAAAAGAAAAAAGAATGGTGGGAGGGCATTGGTGAATTCCTAACAGCCAGCAGCAAACTCGCCCCATGAAACCCTAAGTTAGGGACACAGTATAGAAACCACTAGGTTACACAAACATCCGCAGTTATTAATAGCTCTGGAAGAAAAAAATAGAAGGATTTGATTGCATAAAAAAGTGAGATTCTGTACAACAAAAGACACCACAAACAAGGTCAAATGATAAATGAGAGAATAGCAGAAGATATTTAAACTTCATAGGACAAAGACTCACGGGAATCAGCATGCCCCTGTAGGCTAACTGAAAAAAATATATGAATGGGCCACTCTGCCCAGTGGGAAAATGAGCAAAGGCTGTGAGCAGCTCACAGAAGAGGAAATGAAAATGTTACACGTGTGTGTGTATAACTAGGGAAATAGAACTTGAATAATGAATTCCCATATGTCTGCTAATTCTAGCAAAAAGAGGATAGATCCATCTATGGCTTGATAAAAACAGCGCAAGAAAACTAACTCTATCATACCTACTTATTGAGCTGGGAAAAATTGCCACCTTAGAGGAAGAAGTTTCCCAGATAGTTCCACAAAAAAAAACTGTGTGAAGGCTGGGGTGTGGTCAATGGTAAGAGCAAGGCCATGGATTCCATCCCCAGTACCACAAAAAGTATGACAACTTTCAGGAAGTTAGCAGTACATAATGATAGATAGTTGGATAGATAGATAGATAGATAGATAGATAGATAGATAGATAGATAGATAGATAGATAGATAGATAGATAATTTATCACATCATATTTTGTAATAGCAAGAACAAAGAAACATCCTGTTCCTATCAACACAGTTGCCTAGTTGGGCACACTGGCTCACACTTGTAATCCTAACTATTCAGGAGACTGAGATCTGAATATTGTGATGCAAAGCCAGCCTGGACATAAAGGTCTGTGTGATTCTTATCTCCAATTAACCTCTAAAAAGCCAGAAGTGGAACTGTGGGTCAAGTGGTACAGCCTCAGCTTTGAGCAAAAAAGCTAAGGGAGAGCACCCTCACCCTAAGTTCAAGCCCCATTACACTCTCTCTCTCTCTCTCTCTCTCTCTCTCTCTCTCTCTCTCTCTTTCTCACTCATACACACACACACACATACACACACATATACACACAGTTGCCTATTTGTAGCTACTAAAACAAGTAAGGTAGTTCCATGTGTGCCAATTTATTATCTCTAAAACATCTGAAGCGGGGGGGAAAAAAAGGATGGCTTAATATCCTTGATAGAGAAAATAAAATGAATAAATATATTAAAGACACCCTGGAGACTTAAGCAGAGAAAGGAGGGAAGTCCAGTTTGGAGTCAGGGTGTTGGACAAGACCTGAGGGTGTTAGTTTCACTTCAGGTTCGCCTTTCACTTTGAATTGCTGCTGTGAGCGTGTATTGCATTACCACTACTAATTAATAAGTACTGTTCATTAATAAGGACTTAACAAATGTTTCCTGACTGGCTAGTCTTGCAAAGCCTTTTTTCCCCCTCACACTTACCTAGCTTCAGTTCCCATAAATAAGTGCTGGTTGGAAGGGTGTTCATTGTCTTCTGAACAACTTCCTCTGATTAACCTCTTGGCTTGCTCTACTGCCCAGCCTCCCAGGGAAGAAATCTTAAGTCATCCTTACTATATATGTATATAATATATATGTATATTGGACTGAGATGTATCTCAAAGCAGTTGCTTGGTATGAACAAGGCCTTGAGTTTGACCCACAGTAGAAAAGAAAGACAGAAAGACAGACAGACAGACAAACAGAAAGAAAGAAAGAAAGAAAGAAAGAGAGAGAGAGAGAGAGAAAGGAAGGAAGGAAGGAAGGAAGAAAGGAGAGGAGGAAGACAGGAGAGGAGGAAGGGAGAGAGGGACAAAGAAAGGAAGAAAGAAAAAGAAAGGAAGGAAGGGGAAAATGGAGAAAAAGGAGATGGGAGGGGAAGAGAGGAAAAGGAAAATAAAAATATACTCTGAATATGCAATTCATGCACATAATAGAAAATTTTAAATGAGCAGGAAGGGTATATCATGAAAAATGGTTCTCATTCTCTCCCTAATATCCTGGCCACTATTCTAGCCTAGTTCTACCTCTGGAAAGCAATTAGTTCTCTGGCTGCTTGTGTATCTTTTGGGAGCTCTCACATGCAAATATATGTATATATTCTAATTTTCACACACACACACACACACACACTCACACACACACACACACACACACACACACACAGAAGTGTGTGCCTATGGAAGATGCTTTTCCATTCTTTCCAGCCAGGACCTGAGTTGGCTCCTTCCTGTTTTAGAAGCCAAATTTCCCCAAGCAAGACAACTTATCCACCATTTGTCTCTGATTCATCCACCCACAAACTCCCACAAGCCAGTATTCACTGGCCACTCACCCTGCCAGGCCCTGGGCTGGGTGTGAGAGATAAAGAAGTGAAAAGCTAAAGACGGTGCTCAGCCCGGCTGACCTTCCGGTGGAGAAGGAAGAAATTATACAGAAGAAAACAAAAGAAGGAAATGAACCTGTCAGTGTATGCATGCACGTGTGTGTCCGTGCATATGTGCTTGGGTATGCTCATCCTAGGACTTGAACTGGGCTCTGTCCTGAGCATTTTTGGTTTTTGGTGGTTTTTTTTTTTTTTGCTCAAGACTAGCCGTCTACCACCTGAGCCACAGCTCCACTTTCAGCTTTTTTTTTTCTTTTTTTTTTTGCCAGTCCTGGGGCTTGAACTTAGGGCCTGGGCACTGTCCTTGAGCTTCTTTTTGCTCAAGGCTAGCACTCTACCATTTGAACCACAGCGCCACTCTCAGCTTTTTCTGTTGAGGTGGTACTAAGGAATCGAACCCAGGGCTTGGAACCCAGTGCATGCTAGGCAAGCACTCTACCACTAAGCCACTTTACCAGCCCCACTTCCAGTTTTTTGCTATTTAACTGGACATAAGAGTCTCATGAACTTTTCTGTCCAGGCTGGCTTGGAACCATGATCTTCATTTCTCAGTCTCCTGAGTTGCTAAGATTACAAGCATGAGCCAGGATGCCTTGCTAAAAATGAATCAATTTAAGATATTAAAATATGCTAAAAGAGATTAATCCTCAGTTAAGAGGGAAGTGGCACTGTGGCTCAAAGTGTTAGCATACTAGCCTTAAGCGAAACAGCTTAGGGACAGTGCCCAGGCCCTGAGTTCAAGCCCCCATTACCAACAAAAGAAAAAACAATTAGGGAGGAAAATAACAAAATTGAAACTAAAACCAGAAACAAAAACAAGAAACTTTACAAAGAACCAATAGTGGTGGGAGGAGCTTAAGCTGATTCTTTGAGGGGTTGGGACTTAAATCAGTGGAAGAGCACTTGCCTGACAAGTTCAAGGCCCTAAGTTCAGCCCTCAGCTCTGGAAAAAAAAAAAAAAAAGGCCAGTTAAGAGAAAGGGGAAGAGCAGAGCAGGCAGGAGAGGGAAGAGAAGGGGCAGTTTTATTGAGAGAAGATCTCCATGAGTAGGAGAAATCATTTAGGCTCAGAACTAGCTAGACACATTGACCAGGCAGTAAATGAACGTCAGCAGCATCTAGCCCTAGCAGTCCAGTGAAGGTTCCTTGACAGCGCCATCCTGCCCCTGGAGGTGGAGAGGGGCTCTGAATTGTGGGAACTGTGTTTAATCTCTAGCTCTATCACTCAAAGCTGGATGAGTCTTGGGCTAATGAAGCTTTTGGTACCTCGGTTTCTCATCTACAATACTAAGTTATATACAAATAGCATCATGCTCCTAGGACTGAAAGAAAAATTAAATGGTTATGCAATTCAGGATGGCACAAAGAAAGTGGGGGAAGAAAGAATATTAGGAAAATTATTACATAGGACACCCAAAACTAGACTCTATGCTGGGGATATGGCTCAAGCCTAAGCATATTGGCCTAGCAGGTATAAGGCTATGAGTTCAAATCTCAGTATGGACCTATTTGTTTTGGTGTATGTATGTGTGGGAAAAAAATGATTTCTTTTTTCAAACTTAGAAATATTTGCTCTAGGAGTGACATCAGTAAGCACATGAACAGATAAGCTACAGCCTGGGGGGGACAATATTTGCAGATTATATTGCTCACAGAAGATTTGCATGCAGGATGGGCATGGGAGCCTGGGTGTAGCATCCCAGCTAGTTGGGAGGCTGGAAGTCTAGCAAGTATAGACCAACCTAGGCAACTTAAGGAGACCCCCATCTCAAAGATATATACAAGACTTGTATGGACCTTATAAAAAGAACTCTCAAAATTCAACAGTACGAAAGCAAGCAATGCAGTTAAGAAATTGTTCAAAGCTTGCTTAGATACTTTACCAAAAATTATACACTGGGGATAAATAAAGATACCCAACAGTCTGGATGCAGTGGCTCATGCTTATTATCTTAGCTACTTTGGTGGTAGAAAAGGCATCAAAGTTTAAACCAACCCGGGCAAAAATATAGGAAGACCCTATCATAACTAATAGTGCATGCCTATTATCCCAGCTACATGAAAGGCTAGAATCAGGAGGATCATAGTCTAAAACAGCCTGTATATAACCACTGAGATCCTATCCTAAAAATAGCTGAAGCAAAAGGGCTGAAGGCATGACTCAATTGGTAGAGTAACTATTTTGCAAGTCCAGGCTCTGAATATAACACCCCCCCCCAAAAAAAAAGAAAAGAAAAAGAAAAAGAAAAAAATAATAAAAGGAAGATACTCAACAGCATTAGCCGCTAGAGAAACACAAAATAAAACTAGGAGATATCAGCTACTTAGCAGGAAAAATGCACACAACTGAATGAAGGAAAAGAAACCAGCTCAAACAATGATATGCACAAACAAGCATGTGGTCTATGCCTGAATTCCCAGCACTTCAGAGACAGATGCAGGATTGAGGGTTCAAAGCCAGCCTGTGCTACATAGCAAGACCAAAACAGCATGCTACTTGGTTTTACATGCAGCATCATCTTGAAAAGCAAAGAAGAATGGATGGCAGCCATCACTAGCTGCCAGGGATCAGGGCTGGAAAGGTGCAACTAGAGTGAGGTTCTTGGCCAACAGAACATCTGAGCGTGGTGGTAGAAGCACAAATCTGCACTATGTTACTATTTATACAATGGGACACACACAAAAAGTCAACTTTAGCAGGGCACTGTGGTTCACATCTGTAATTCTAGCTACTCAAGAAGCTGTGATCTGAGGATCACAGTTCAAAGCTAGCCCAGGCAGATAAGTCCATGAGACTTTCAATAAACTATGCCCCAAAATGCCAGAAGTGGAGCTATGGCTCAAATAGTAGACTGCTAACCTTGAGCACAAAAGCTCACAAACAGCACCCAAGTCTGAGCTCAAGCCCCAGGATTGGCATAGGCACACATGCATGCATGTGCATGCACGCGCGTGCATGTGCGCACACACGCACACACACACACACACACACACACACACACACACACACACACACACACACACACACACACACACACACACCACAAAGTGATCAGTGATCGATTCTAACTCCTCTACTCATTCACAAGCTTTCTGCTCCTTTCCCCCATGATTTTTCCACATGAAGACTCTTAAAGGAGAGGCACTGTCCTCCCTAAATCTCTGAAGACAACCCAGACTGCGGTGGGGCTACTACCCAGTACCGGATTTAGGAGGGAGAGAGGGAGGGGAGGAGAAAGAGAGGGAGCAAAGATGGAAGGAAATGTGTGGCTTGGGAAGCAGATTCCCCAAGACCTGCTCTCCATCAGCTTCTCTGAAGAAGCTTCCATCAGGACCATTTCAAAGCAATTTTCTCCAGCCCTTTTCTCACAAGGTCAGAACTCACACTGTGAGGTTTATTCTGTAGGGAAAATGGGGGGCAGAGCCTGGGGAGCATGACCTTGACATCTGGGAACCCAGCTGGAGTCTGAGGGTGATGTAGTTCATGGAAGGCCATCCAGCCCCTTCCTGCCCCTCCCAGAGACATTGTGTCTCTCACAGTGGCTTTTGGTCCACCGCCTACCCCCACTCCCCATCCCTGGCTGCTACTTCCCAACAAGCCAAATCATCACAGTAACTGGTTGATCATTCAGTCAGCACTCAACTAATCTAATTTTCCCCCTGCATTTGCAAGTGCAGACACTGGGCTAACTGGATGAATACTTTAGTGAGCAAGAGATACGAAGATCCTTCCTGCTTCTATTCCAATCAGAGGTACAGAGAGTAACCATAGAGTGATTCCCACATGTATATTACTAGCACCTGTGCTAAAGCCTATAAAAGGGAAGACGTGAGCTGTGTGTGGGTGGCTTATACCTGTAATCCTAGCTACTCAGGAGGCTGAGAGCTGAGAATCGTGGTTTGAAACGAATCTTGACAGGGAAGTCCACGAGACTCTTACCTCTAAATAACCAGGAAAAAGTCAGAAGTAGATACAAACAGTAAATCCTCTTTTCAGCCTAGAACTCATTGTTGAATATGTATTGAGTATGAGTATGATTCCTACAATAGTTTGAGATAATGGGGGTATTGTTACTCATGTAGATTGGCTCTGAGAATAAAGTTGATGTAAAAAAATTGTTTTTAGGGGGCTGGGAAGGTGGCTCAGTGGTAGAGCGCTTGCCTTGCATGAGGCCCTGAGTTCCATTCCTCAGCACTACATAAGCAAAAAGAAAAAAGCCAGAAGTGGCACTATGGCTCAAGTGGTAGAGCGCTAGCCTTGAGCTGAAGAGCTGAGGGACAGCACCCAGGCCCAGAGTTCAGGCCCCATGACTGGACCCCCCAAAAAAAAATTTTTTTTAAAATAAAGCCAGAAGTGGAGCTGTGGCTCAAATGGTAGAGCACTAGCTCTTAGTGAAAAGGCTCAGGGACAGTGCCTAGGCTCTGAATTCTGAGTTCAAGCCTGAATACCTGCACAAAATGAGAGGAAAGAAGGAAGGAAGGAAGGAAGGAAGGAAGGAAGGAAGGAAGGAAGGAAGGAAGGAAGGAAGGAAGGGAGGAAGGGAGGGAGGAAGGAAGGAGGGAAGGAAGGAGGGAGGGAGGGAGGGAGGGAGGGAGAAAATGAAGGAAGGAAGAAACAGAAATGAAAGAAAAAGTAAGAAAGAAAGGAAAGGAAACAAAGAGAGAAAGAAGGGAGAGAGGGAGAGAGAAAAAAGAAAAGAAAAGAAGACATGGTATGGTAAGAATCCAAGAGCTGCTCGACAGGATGAATAGGCCCAAGGTCAGGTGGTTCAATCCCCAAGGTCAGATGGTTTAACCTTACTGTGAATCCGCCAGTATTGGGCACACAGCAGTGGTTACAACCCAAAGACAGGTCTCAGGAAAACATTTGCAGACTTTTGCCCCTAGCCCAGAAGCTTCCCTTTTTCTCTCCCTGTCATCTACCTAGGACACAATGTTTCTGGTAGGGGCTCCAAGCATGCCACTCAAACACAACCCCATCAGTCTCTTGGTGTACAAATGTGAAACTGAATCCTCTTCTGTCTCACTTTTGCCACCCCCCCAAAAAATGGATATGAAACTATCATACGGCTTGCTGGGTTATGAGAATGAAATGGGATTATCCACACCACCAAGTCTTGTAAAGTCCTGAACACCATAGTCGCTACTCAGCAGAGCTCACCCAATGGAATTAGTGTTGCTATTACTATTATTAGAGACACTAAGGCTCCTGGCCCTGGAATTTCAATCTCCAAATGGCTAAGTATGGAGATCATGAAGAGCCAGGGAAGGTCTATAGCCCTGGATCCTGGTAGACAAAGTCTAAGTAATGACTCTATTGGAGAAAACCCTTGAATTCATCAAGTAAGTTTGGGGAATGAACTTGAGCTTGTCAGTGATACAGGCCGGGCACAGAGGACAGCTAAGACCCGGGGAGACAACTTAGATGACAGATGTGTGTTGCCCATTGGCATCAACCTCACCTCCTACTCTGCCTCCCACCCCAAGAGTTGGACACTCTTCCAAAGGATTCCAGCCATACTATTGGTAATGAGAGCCCCACAGAGTCTTCTCGGGCTGAGGAGTCACGGGTTGTTCCTTCCCAGAAAAGCACCTTTGCTCCAGTGGGAGGATGCCTTTGGACTGATAAAGGCTTGCCCTGTCCAGTTATGGTAGGAATATTGCAAAGGGGTGAAGCTATTTTTTGCCACTTGCTCTATCTCTCCAGCAGGCATAGTAACATGACTTGAGATCCAAATAGCCTCAGCCATAGAAGGTCATAGAGCTGAAGGCTAGAAGGTCTGGCTCTCCAACTGCCAGGTTGGGGGATAGAAGAAGTATTTACATCACCAGTTGCAGGGGCAGGGGATCCTAGGACTTTGAACGGTCATCTGGGTCCATCTTGTCCCAGCCTCATTCCACTGTCCACACGCTCCTGCTGAACCAATTCCCTTCTGGGCCTCAAGTCAGATTGCAAGTTTATTTTTAGCCCCTGATTCCCTGAGAATGCGGGTGGGCCCTTGTAGAGCAGGAAGAAGGAGGGAGGAAGGAGGAGGAAGAGGAACTGGAAGGCGGGGGGGGGGGGGGGGGGTGCAGGGAGGACACAGCCCAGCCTTAGCCCAGTTTCAGCCTTCTGGCAACCTACTGCAGAGATAAGATCAAGTCCCCCCCCCTTCTCTGCCCACCTCAGGTCAAGACCCAGTTGGGTTCATGTTTTTGTGTTCCCCTTTTTATCTTCCCTGAAGGCCCTTGGAGACCTATAGAATTTCCGTTCCTCTCTCTAGTCAGTCTGGGCCACTCTGTCCTTCAGAGTTCTCATGTTGAACAACAGTAGATGTAGAAGAGGGCTCCTCAATTCTTTCATTTCTCCTGTCTCTGAAGAAATGTATCCAGGCTCACCTCCTGTTCTAGCCTGATACCATGATAGAGATGAATAAATATGGATAAACAGAAGGATGGGCTTCTCTGCTTTACCCTACAGGTCAAAGGCCTGAATAAACGAAGCGGCAATTAGAGGAAGTGATAGATGTTTAGAAACTCTTACAAAACTTTCTTTGTCCCTGGTTGCTAGTTCCTGTCTCGTTTCCAAGAAGTTCTCTAGAGCCCTGGTAGCCTCATCCTTGCCTCTAGGATCCACAGAGAGGTGTATTTCTGCCTGGTCAGCACTTCCTCTCCCTTTCCTGAACCCTTCCTTCTCTCTAGCATCCCCAGGCCCTGCCCCATGGTCTTCATGATAGTCTAGCTGCATCCTGAAATCCTGGCTCCATGACACACCAGTCTTATGAGATTCCTGTCCTCTTCAAGAGATGGAAAAGCGGGGCTGGGAAGGTGGCTCAGTGGTAGAGCTCTTGCCTTGCATGCTCGAGGCCCTGGATTCGATTCCTCAGCACCACATAAGCAAAAAAATTTTAAAAGCCGGAAGTGGCGCTGTGGCTCAAGTGGTAGAGCGCTAGCCTTGAGCTGAAGAGCTGAGGGACAGTGCTCAGGCCCAGAGTTCAGGCCCTACAACCAGACCCAAAAAATAAATAAATAAATAAAATAAAAAATCATTCAATATATGGTTCAGAAAACTAAGCCTTGTTAAACATCTTCTTTAACTCTATTCCTGATCATTCTATTTGTAGTTGCTTTAATATTTTATAAAGCACTTTCACATGCATTAGCTCAGCTAATCCCCCATGATCCCTTGAGGCAGGCCAAAGCATTAAGTCCATGATTATTATTCCCATTACACAGATAAAGACATTTAATGCTCCATGAAAATGCAGACCTATCTTGCTCACCATTGTGTTGAAGCACCTAACCCAAGGCTTGCCAGGATGAGCAACAAGTAGAATGCATTTGAAGGAGCACCTTCAATGTACACGCCACAACCCTTCCCTCATCTATACAACAGGGAGCCAGGCTGTAGGACACACAAAGGAAATTCAAACTATTATCTCCCCCTCCCCCATTTCTCTCTCTCTCCCTCTCTCTCTTCTTCTCTCTCTGTTTCTCTGTCTCTGTCTCTGTCTCTGTCTCTCTGTCTCTGTCTCTGTCTCTGTCTCTCTGTTTCTCTGTCTCTCTGTCTCTCTGTCTCTCTGTCTGTCTCTCTGTCTCTGTCTCTCTCTCTCTCTCTCTCTCTCTCTCTTTCTCCTCTCCTCACCCTCTCCTTTTCCCTCTTCCCAGCTACCTTTCCTCACTTTGTAGTGGAGACTGGTCTCAAACTGTGCCTTCCAAGTGTTAGGGTTATTGGCAGGTGCTACCATGCCTGGCTTCAGCTGTATTTTTAACATGTAAATGAGAAGAGATAATGTGGTGGTTTTCCACCTGTAATCCAAGCTACTGGGAGGATAGCAATAGGAGGATCAGAGTTCTAGGACAGTCTGGGCAAAGTTAGTGAGACTACAGCTCAAAAGTGAACTACAAGCAAAATGACTGGGGACATGGCTCAAATGCCTAGTTCAATCTCCAATACCAAACAAATAGAAGGGAGAGAAGGATGTGTGTCACAAAGTCTTTCCTCTTCTAGAAATGAGGCTAGCTTATATCTTTAGGAGAGATTGGGAAGGTCTGTGGCAGGGATGGATAAGCTCCATTCTTGAAAAGACCTTAATCAGCTTTCCATGTCCTTAGACTTTGAATCTGTTTCTTCAGCCAGACACTGAGTTTAGGGAAGTACTAGTGAAAGTTTAGGGCATGGCTCAAATGGTAGAGTACCTGTCTAGCAAGCATGAAACTCTGAGTTTAAACCCTGGTACTGCCAAGAAATAAGGAAGGGGGGAGTGGGAGCAGGGAAGCGGGGAGGAGGGAAGTTTGTGTCTTTGTGTGTCCCCATGGAAAGCAAGCACTGGGAGAAGAAAGATGGTCCAGAGAAGACCCTTAGGCTAAGAATTAAGATTCTTGCTAATATTCACTCCCCAGGGGAAGATTTTTCTGCTTTTGGAAGAGATAGTACGAGATAGATAAAAATTAAGGCAGAATTAAAATGTGTAATCCCTTTCTAGGTCAAAAATCCTTTTATTAATTTAAGGACAAAAATGTGTTATGTATAAGTTGGTTTTCCCTGAAATTATTATAATCAGTATATTGCATTTCAAAGTATAATCTTCCAGATAATAATTATAAATCTGTTTTATTTTTAATTTGTCAAATTTAAAAAACAACAACAACAAATGGAGTCATAGATATTACAGACTGGGTCTCTCTTATTTCTTGTTAATGGGAGCAGGAGTGAGCCACCAGGACTCCCTAATGGGGTGGGAGGGGTAAGAACAGAGGCTACATGTCTTTAGGAAGACTGCTGGGAAAACCCCAGTTCACTGGTGACATTTGTCTCTTGGAAACGATCTCAATGTTGTAGGTGTATGTTTATTGTTTGCTTAATTCATTCATTCATTTACTCATTTGTTGGTCCTGGGGCTTGAACTCTGGGCCTGGGCGCTGTCCCTCAGCACTTCAGCTCAAGGTGAGTGATCTACCACTTGAGCCACAGTACCACTTCCAGTTTTCTGGTGGTTGATTGGAGATAAGACTCTCACAGACTTTCCTGCCTGGGTTGGCTTTGAATGGTGATTCTCAGATCTCAACCTCCTAAGTAGCTAGGATTACAGGCATGAGCCACCCAGTGCCCAGCAATGACACTGTTTTAAGTTCTTCAAGTAATCCTAACCATGATTATCACCACACAGGCAGATGGTAGCATGCATACTGTCCCAGAGATGCCAAATGTTAGAATCAAGGGTTTGAACCCACCTGAACACAAAGCCACAGATAGTTTGATGAGGAAATTAGAGAACTCCACCAGCTTTCCCAATCTGTAGATCTGTGTGCACTCTCCAATCCCAGATCCTGCCTTTACAAGAACATTTTTGTGACTTGGCTAGTTCCTGAAATTACAGTAATACTTCCTAAATTTTGCTTTATATTTTGAACTGGGAGTGATTTTAAACTCTTCAAACTTGCATTTTGGAAAGATTCTTTCTTTAGTCCCTTTTATAGTCTATGAGGTCACAGGGACAAGAGAAAGGCAATTTCCAATTTCCTCTCAATTCAGTGTTTCTCAGTCATGCTCTAATGCATCTGTCTGGAGCCTTGTGAGAAAGCAAAAAATTCAGATGGCATCCCAGCTACTGGGAGTGCAGAGATAGGAAGGAGGATCAGAGTTCTAGGACAGTGTAGGCAAAGTTAGGAAGATTGTGCCTCAAAAATGCAAAGGGAGGCTGGGTGCTGGTGGCTCACACCTGTAATCCTGAGATCTGAGGATCGTTGTTTAAAGCCAGCTCCAGTAGGGAAAGTCTGTGAGACTCCTATCTCCAATTAACCATTAAAAAAGCAGAAATGGTTCAAGTGTTAGAGTGTTAGCCTTGAGCACAAGAGCTCAGGGACAGTACCCAGGGTCTCAGTTCAAGCCCCAGGACCAGCACAAAACAAAACAAAACAAAAATAACGGCAACAACAAAAAAGAGCCTAAAAGTAGAGTGACTGGGAGAATAGCTCAAGTGGTAGAAGACTTGCCTAGTGGCAGAAGACTTGCCTAATCTCCATTGGAATCACTGCTCTTTCCCAGGCACCTGCTCATTCATCGAACACTTCATGGGCCCTAGACCCTGGACAAGGTGTCTGGATTCAGCCAAGGCCAACACTCTGTCCTTCTGCTCACTTTCTTCTCTTGGCTCATGATAGTAAACCAGCAAACAAAGAGACAGGGTGAACTGCCTGCTCTGAAGAAAGTCTGCTTTATAGTCTAGTGAGAGAGCAGCAGTTCAGAGCAGCCCCTCCCCATCAAGATGGGAAGTTTCTAAGCTAAAAGGAAGGCATGTGTTCTCTGGCCTGCCACGGCAGCAATCCCCACACAGCACAGGAACTTCCCCTGGCTGGCCTGCTTCCCTGACCCTCTGCTCACCTCCCCTTCTGAGAAGATGACACCAGGGACAGTCAAGCAGGTTCCAAAGCTTCCACTGAGACCAACTGTGAGATCCCACTGCAGGTAGAGAAATCTACCTGGTAGAATTTAGACTGCTTATCTTCCGTATTCTATCTTCAAAGTGACCTTCCCTCCCTTCTTCCATATTTCTCTTTCTTTTTTTAAAAATTTTTTTGGGTCCTGTCATGGGCCTGAACTCTGGGCCTGGGCGCTGTCCCTCAGCTCTTCAGCTCAAGGCTAGCGCTCTACCACTTGAGCCACAGTGCCACTTCTGGCTTTTTTTTTCCTGCTTATGTGGTGCTGAGGAATCGAACCCAGGGCCTCATGCATGCAAGGCAAGCACTCTACCACTGAGCCACCTTCCCAGCCCCATCCTTCTCTTTATTTCCCTTCTCCCCACTTCCCCTCTTTTCTTTCCTTCCTTCTTTTCTTTGTGATGCTGAGAATTGAAACAGGGCCTTAAGCATTCTAGGCAAGGGCTCTACCACTGAGTTGTACACCCCAACCCTAGAGGCTACACTGTTTTGGTTTGTTTTTTGTCGATTCTGGGGCTTGAATTCTGGGCCTGGGCGCTGTCTCTGAGCTCTTCAGCTCAAGGCGAGCACTCTACCACTTGAGCCACAGCGCCACTTCCTGTTTTCTGGTACTTAATTGGAGATCAGAGTCTCACAGACTTTCCTTGCTGGGACTGGCTTTGAACTGCGATCCTCAGATCTCAGCCTCCTGAGTAGCTAGGATTACAGGTGACACCCGGCGAGGCTTCACTTTTTGTGAAAAGGTTTGAATAATAAAATGGACCCTAACCAAACCCCACGCCTCAACTCTGACCTTCATGGGGGAGACCCAGTGGGGCAATCCGAGGGGAACCCACTCATCTTGAGACAAGAATGTCCCGAGGGCTGTCCCTCACTGGCCTCCACCCCAGAACTTTTGGACCTCTTCCCCAGCCATGATGTCAGTTCCCACACCACCATCGCCACTGCCCCTGGAGGAAGCGGACACAGCACTTACACATTAATGAATTAACCTCTAGACTTCAAACCCAGGCTCTTCTGCTATCCCAGCATCTCCCAACCGTCTGTCACTCGAATCCTCCCTCCTGGTTTTCGCCATGTCCCCATCTTCCTGTACTCAGCCGCTTAATATGTTTGTAAAGATAGCCCATTCTCTCCACCCCCCACTCCCCTGCCTTTGCTTGAGTGCCTTTGTTTAAATCCGAAATTAGATATCACTGCCTTAATTGGAAATCTGGTTTGCACTGACCGTAAATAGAAGGCAGCCATGAAAATAAATGCACCGACAGGTTATCAAATCCCAGCCAGACACTGCAGTCTGCTGAAGGCTCTGAGCCCCAGGGCGGCTCTCTGGGTAAAAAAAAAAAAAAAAAGGAAGTAAGCGGGCGCCACACAAGTGTTAAAACAGGCTGGCTCCCAGGGAGGCTTTCTCCCCGAGGAGAATTTAGAAAGGGATGGACTTCTTGCTAGGAGTAAACTCGATGACGTTGTGCTCATCTCAGACATGCCCACCGTGGTCCCCCGGGCTACCTGCTGAGGGCAGCACCCTGCACCAGCAACAAGGGCAGTGTCAGCCCTCTCACCTGTCTCAGGGGCTATCCTTGGCAAATCCGCCTTCCCACTGTGGAGTCCCAGGTTCATCCCTGTACACCCTAGCCCTCGCACAAGGCCATCCCTCTAATCTGCCCTCTGCAACCACCAGGCATCAGGGCCTGATACTCCCCTTCTCCCCTCCCCATAGGATGAACCCTTCTGATAATTGCATGCTCAGACCAGGTACTTTCCAAAGGCCAGATCTGATCCTGTCTTGTCCCTAACTGGGGCCCTGTGGCTCACCCACTGCTTTCATGATTGCACCCTGCCTTCCCCAGGACCGCTGAGGCCCAGTCTGCCCTACACACACACACACACACACACACACACACACACACACACACACACACACACACACACACACACACATTCACTTCCATTTTCTTTCCATCTAGGCTGAAAAGTCACCATCCTCACTGCCTCCATGGTCTTGTTGAACCAGCACCCCTCCTCAGACCTCTCCCATTTCGTGCTTGATCAGCTTCAGCTGTGGCTGTGTCTGCCATACGTCACACCTTCGGAGGTCGTTCATTCTCTGCCCCCATCAGTCCCCACTCCTACCTTCTACCTGCTGTGCCCTTGGTCTTGTCCTGACTAAATTCTGCTTCTCCCAGCTGAGAAGTTCCAGGTCAGTTCCCACCCTTTCTGTGAATCCATCCTGGATTACTCCAGCCCATACAGAATTCACCTTCTCTGAATCTACTTATTTGTTGAATGAATGTACAGGAGAATAGTTCATAAATGGAACCTGGACAGAAAATAATGTCATCTTAAACTCAAACTCACTGTGATGTTCTCTACTTGCAAAAGGGATAGCCTGATAGGGATGGAGAACATCCAGCCTGTGGGCCATAGAAAGTTTCCCAAATCATTTGGTTCATGACAGGATAGGAATGCTTATTATAGGCTGCCCATAGCCTTGTCTGCTCATATTGATAATTTTTCATAATGATGTTATAAATATCCAAATGAGCCTTGTCAGGAAAAAGTTTTCCCACCCCTGTACCAGGTGAAAATATAAGAACCCCCATGCTTTCTTCTCTTGGAAAGGCTGGTAGAATGAGAAGCAGCAAGCTGAGATTACAAAGCCTTTTCCAGGGCTGAGAATGTGGCTTAGTGGTAGATTGTTTGCCTAGCATGCATGGAGCCCTGGGTTTGATTCCTCAGTACTACAGAAAAAGCTGGAAGTGGTGCTATGGCTCAAGTGGTAGAGTGCTATCCTTGAGCAAAAGCTCAGGCCTGAGTTCAGTGCCTGGGTTCAAGCAAAAACAAAACAAAACACAAAGCTTTTTCCAGGTTGTCTTTGTAGTAAACAGTGAGATTTTAAGAAGATTTATTTCAAAAAGTTATTTGGCTTTTTTGGAATAAATACAAGTTGCAGGTTATAAAATTCAAAAGACAGATTTTTTAAAAAATATAAATTATCGCCGGGCGCTAGTGGCTCACGCCTGTAATCCTAGCTACTCAGGAGGCTGGGATCTGAGGATCACAAAGCCAGCCTGGGAAGGAGAGACCATGAGACTCCTATCTCCAATAAAACCACCAGAAAGCCGGAAGTGGTGCTGTAGCTCAAGTGGTAGAGCGCTCGCCTTGAGCTGAAGAGCTGAGGGACAGCGCCCAGGCCCAGAGTTCAAGCCCCACAGCCGACCAAAAAAAAAAAAAAAATATATATATATATATATATAAATTATCTAATATTAACCTCCTGATTGTAATAACCTTAAGGTGCTAATATTTTTAATGTTTCTTTTTTCTCTTTTTACTTTTATTTCTTTGCTTTATTTTTGTTTATGTGGTACCAAGATATCAAACCCAAGGCCTCATGCATGCAAGGCAAGCACTCTACCACTAAGCCATCTTCCCAGGCCAGACAGATGCTTTTTCTAAGCACATGGAGTCTTTGAGTATGAGGGAGCATGGAGGGTCTACACTCTGATGGGGGTGGAAAGTGCATGGTTTCAGAGGACAGTGGGAAGAATTGCATTCCTATGAAGGATCTAGTTTGGAAAGTGGTCTCTTAAGAGCAATCAGGTTGAGTGCTGGTAGCTCACACCTGTAATCTTAGCTACTCGGGAGGCTGAGATCTGAGGAACACGGTTTAAAGCCAGCCCCAGTAGCAAAGGCTCTGAGATTCTTATCTCCAATTAACCACTAGAAAAATAGAATTGGAACTGTGGCTCAAAGTGGTAGAATGTTAGCCTTGAGCAAAGAGAGCTCAAGGACAGCACCCAGTCCCTGAATTCAAGCCTTAAGACTGACCCCCCCCCCAAAAAAAAAATCAGACCAAGTACCCACAGAGAGAATCAAGGTCTGTTCAGAGAGGTGGCCACAATGGAGTAAAGCTTGGTGACCTAAGACTTACTTTAGATTTATTTATTATTTCTTTGTTTATTTTTGTGCCAGTACTGGGGCTTGAGCTTAGGACCTCTCACACCAACTTGGCTTTTTTGCTCAAGGCTGGTGCTCTACCACTTGAGTAATACCAACTTTTTGCTGATTAGTTGGAGTCAAGAATCTCAGGGATTTTGTGCCAACTACCTTCAAACCTTGTCTTCCTGGGCTAGCTTTGGACCATGATCCCCAGATCTCATCCTCTTGAGTTGCTAGGATTATAGGACTGAACTATCACTGCTTGGCCAGGGTCAGGCTTGAAGTCATAGTGGCTTGCTTTATTGAGCACCATGAGTCAGAGGTGAAATGGCTGTACTCAATTCTCTGAAGAACAGGTTTTCAGGGCATACAAGGAAAGATAGCTGTAGTTGTTCTGGCATTAAAACAGCATCAAGGAGAGCTGAACCTGAGGTGTGGGGACCAGGAAGACACTTTGGAGGGCATTGGGCATCTCACATGAGGAAGACCAAGGCTCCAGCCAGTTCTATTTTCTCCAAGGACACATGACCTCAACTAACATTGGAGTTCCAAGGAGCCTTGCACTGTACTTAATCTTCTTGGCTTTGTAACACTGCATTCTCAGCTACACTGTAGGCTCTCTTAGACCAGAGACTGGGATTCATCTGTTCTCTCTCTCTCTCTCTCTCTCTCTCTCTCTCTCTCTCTCTCTCTCTCTCTCTCTCTCTCTCTCTCTCTCTCTCTCTCTCTCTCTCTCTCTCTGTGTGTGTGTGTGTGTGTGTGTGCATGGTATTACTGGGGCTTGAACTGAGGACCTGCAAGCTATCCCTTAGCTTTTTTGCTCACGGCTGGTGCCCCACCACTTAAGCTACACATCTACTTTCAACTTTTTGCTGGTTAATTGGAGACAAGAATCTCAGGGATTTGTCTGCCCCAGCTAGCTTCAACCCTTGTCCTTCAGATCTCAGCCTTCTGAGTAACTAGGATTGTAGGTATAAGCCATCTATGCCCAGCTTCAAAATTGCTTGCTTGCTTGCTTCCTTCTTTCCTTGCTTGCTTGCTTCCAATATATACTCAAAGCGGACAAGTTTGGAAGCTTGGTCCTATGGTGATTCTATTTGTGACTTTTTTTCCATCAAACCTACTTTTTGTGTCTAAGTCTGTGACACACATCCTCCTTTAGAGGACTGTGACTACATGATGTCTTAGTACCAGAGAGGCAACACATACCGGTACTGCCAAGAACGCTGGCCCTAGCCAGGACTGCATTACCTCGTTAGCAATGTCCCCTCTGTGGGTAACCTTGGGCAAAGCCCTTGGCTGGCTCAGCTTCTACTTCCCTCTGCTCTCCAATCACCAGCTCAAGGAGCCACAAAGCAATCTTTATGGCTGTGATATTGGCTGGATTACAGGAGTACAAATGAGGCCCTCTCCCAACAGTCCCCAAACCATTCTGATAGGAGGGGTGTGATGTGCAAAGACTAGCACTAGTTAGGGAACTGGGCAGAACAAGATTGCCAGAGGCCTTTGTAACTGCTAGACGGGTCTGGAACCAGCTCCAAGACAAATATATGTGCACAGAGACAGCCTGCCCCTCCCACCAGCAGACCATCCTGTGGCCTCCACTGGGAAGATAAGGAGGCAAGGGCCCAGAGAGGCTAGTTAATGCAGTCACAGGACCCTCGATACCTAGTGAAGAATTAACCCCATTTAGCCCATTTCTCATTTCTGATTTCCCAAAAGCTCCAAGTTACTGAAGTTGAGGTTCCGTTCCTTTCCAGAGGGGGGGAAAAATCATCAAGTAATAACACTATGTTAATAGAACATGTAGGCATGTTGGGCTTATAAAAGAGCTAGCTAACCATCTGCTTGCTGCCTTAGACTAGGGGCATGATTCAGTTTGATTTTTATTTATTTATTGGTTTATTTACTTAATGTATTTATTGGTGTGCTGGTACTGGGGCTTGAACTTGAGGCCTTTCACTCTCCTTTGACTTTTTCTCTCAAAGACAGAGTTCTATCATTTGAGCCATACCTCCACTTCCCTGGTGCTTAACTGGAGATTAGAGTCTCACCAACTTTCTGGCCCCAGCTAGCTTTGAAATTCTGTTTTCACATCTCAGCTTCCCAAGTAGCTAGGATTAACGGCGATTAAAGGTGTAAAGTTTGACTTTCAGAACTAACTGTGAGTGAACTGGAAGGCCTGTGGCATAGATGGTTATTTTTCTTGTCCCAAATTTAAACACCAGCACTGGGAAGCTAGTGCAATAGAAAAAAAAACACCAAGAAGTAAGCCTAGTCTGTGCCCACTTGGTTTCAAGATTGCTTGGTTGTCGTCACTTGCAATGCTCCTTGGAATTCTCAGGAGCTAATGAAAAAAGCTGACCTTCAGATTGAGGGTAGAGCTCTTGCATAGCACTGCGTTCAGTTCCAAGCACCAAGGGGAAAGGTAGGAGAAGGCTTTCTACAAAACATAATTTCTTGAAAAATTAGCTAATTTGTGTGAGAATGGAAAAGAAGAACAGAAGTATGAGCTTGAGTTCATTCTGCATGTCTGTGTATGTACATGCATGTGTGCACTAGTACTGGGACTTGAACTCTAGGCCTTTGGTATTCCCATTCATGCTGGTACTCTCTTACCTGACCCACACCTCCACCTTCCAGTTTTTTGCTGATTAATTGGAGATAAGAGCCATGTGGATTTTTCTGCCCCAGCTGGCTCCTAACCTTGATTCTTAGAGTTCAGCTTCCTGGGTAACTAGTATTACAGGCATCTGTCACTGGTGCTTGGCTCTGTGTTAATTCTTAAGCTAAAAACTAAAGACGTTTTAGATAAACTGAAAAATTAGACTTAATAGTATCTCTAATTCTAAAAGCAAGGGTCCTTGTAATTCCAAAACAGTAACTTTTTAAAAAGCAATTTAAAACACCACTCCAAGAAATCACCAACAATAACAACAGAATGAACCCTTTGATAAACAAGAAATGTTGAAAAGCATTGGATGTGATCTGAGTGGGAGCACACGTATGTCCCTGCACACAAACTGTGGGCTCAAAGGCCTCCTGCTAGAGAAGAACCTTGTTGCCCTCCTCCAAGCTGCCCATCCTTTAACCTCACCCCCAGCCCTTCCCAACTGACATCATGACAGTGCTCCCTCTGGTGCTCAAAATGATTACTGCAATTAATTGTCCCAGGCTTTCTGTTTTAGTTTCTTTAATTCTTCATTTATTCACTGGCTTAGTCAATGAACTGTTATAGTGGGTCTGGTGTGGTGGAGAATATAATAGGGAGTGAAATAGTCATCAGCCTTCTTCACAAATTCTGTGTGTGTGTGTTTGTGTGTGCACGTGCGCACACACACCAGTCCTGGGGCTTTAGCTCAGAGCCTGCTGTCCCTGAGCTTTTTTTTTTTTTTTTTTTTTTTTGTCAGTCATAGGGCTTGAACTCTGGGCCTGGGCCCTGTCCCTCAGCTCTTCAGCTCAAGGCTAGCACTCTACCATTTGAGCCACAGTGCCACTTCTAGTTTTCTAATGGTTTATTGTACATAAGAGTCTCACAGACTTTGCTGCCCAGGCTGGCTTTTAACCTTGATCCCCAGATCTCAGCCTCCTGAGTATCTAGGATTACAGGCATGAGCCACTTGGCACCCAGCTTCCCTGAGCTTTTTTGTTCAAGGCTGGCATTCTATCACTTCAGTTGCAGCTCTACTTGTGTTTTTGTTGTTTAATTGGAGCTAAGAGTCTCAAAGACTTTTCTTCTTGGACTGGATTTGAACTGCGATCCTCAGATCTCAGCCTTCTGAGTAGTTAAGATAACAGGCCACCTAGTGCCTAGCTAAACTTTGTGGTTTTATAGTGTGAATCTGAGACATAAAACATGATTGGTATGCTTTAGAAACCCTGTAACAGAGCACCTATTCCAGACCTGGTGGCTAGAGAAAGCTTCCTAGAGGATATGCTATTAATTCTGGGGCCCACGTTCAGCAAGCAAATGAAGCAAAGAAAGAGTTAGCATTACAGGCTGAGGGAATGGCATGCCTAAAAGTCAGGTATCAAAAAAAGCACTGTAATCTCAGCCCTGGGGAAACTGAGCAGGAAAATCAGAGTTCCAAGCCAGCCTAGACTATATAATGAGGACTTATTTAAACATACCTCCACCTATTGCCAAGAAAAAGTGAGCAGAGTATCAGTGGTAGAGAGCTAGCCTTGAGCAAAAACACTCAGACCCAGAGTTCAAACCCCAGGACCAGTATGAAGAGCAAGGAGGAGGGAGGGGGGATGGGAAGGAGGGAGGAGGAGATAGGAAGGGAGGGGAGGGGAAGGGGATACAAAGGTAGAGAGAACACGAGTTGCTCATGCTGGACGTTAAGAACTTTGGACTTCATTCTCAGGAAAAAAATGAAACAAGCTTATAAAATCTAAGTTTCTCCCAGGCCCTGACTTATACCTCTTACCTCTCAGAGTGTATGAACCTCCCTCCTAGTGGAATGATGTTATTCTTTAATTTGTTGTTTTTCTCTCATGCATGAGCTACTCACTCATGTGCCCTTGACCTCCCTTTTCCTTCTGTCAGCAAAGAAGTTTGTCTTGTGTCATAACCATTCCTCAGCCAAGGCAGAGCCTCAGCTCCTGTAAGAATAGATCTGGCAACACCAAACTTCTTTCTCCAGCCAAAGTCCTTGGTGGCAAGGCAGTGGCTTACAGAGTAAGGTCCTGGGAACTCAGCACACTCCGGGGCATTTGTGTAACCAACCAGCCTTTCAGTAGCATTCAGAGTCCAGTGATGGGGAGAGAGAAGAGGGTCCTGGAATAATCCTGAAGCCCACTGAGTTTAGGAGCACAGATGCAGTCAGTGATCAGAACAAGTATCCGGGGTCTGTCCCCTCCTGGGGCCTGCTGCCAGCCCTGCCTCTACCTGGCTGGAGAGGCTGTAATCAATGCTTTGATCTGAAGTCACTGACTTCCACTGCTTCGCAGTTCTTGAGAATGAGAATAATAGTCATAAAACCTACCTGCTAGGATTGCTGAGATTAGAGAAGATTATGCATAAAATGTGCTCAGCAGGTTAAAGAACAAAACCAGACTCTGACTATTGCAGTTATAAAGGGCGTGTGTGTGTGTGTGTGTGTGTGTGTGTGTGTGTGTGTGTGTGTGTGTGTGTGTGTGTGTGTGTGTGTGTGTGTGTGTATGCGCGCGCATGTAATGGCAGGCAGCAGGCCTGAATCATAAAGATTGAAATTTAGAGAATAATGTGCAGCTAGGCAAGTCAAACACCTCACCCAAAGAAAAGGGAGGACCAGCAGGTGAGAAGAGCGGCCTGTCTCTGGACAACCAACAGCTGGGGAGGAGAAATAGGGGGCTTGAAGGACATAGCACAGTGGGTGGAAAGGAAATCTCCATGAAAGGTTCAGAGTCTGACCAGAAGCTTGGCTCTTCCAACCCTGTGTGGTAGTCATAGCTCTAGACAGCACAAATCAGTCTAAGCAAAAGAGGACAATTGATGTTTTTGATGCTGTTCCTAGGGATTGAACTCAGAACCTGGATGCTGTCCTTCAGCTCTTTCACTCAAGGCTGGTGTTCTACTACTTGAGCCAAAGCTCCACTATTTTTTTCTCTTTCATAGTTAATTGAAGGTAAGAGTCCCATGGACTTTCCTGCTCAGGCTGGTTTCAAACCAAAATCCTCAGATCTGGGAGTCCTGAGTAGCTAGGATTCCAAGTGTGAGCCACAGTTACCTGGCAAATGGACAGTTTCTGTTCTGTTAAATGAAGAGGCCAAGGGAAGGTAAGGACTTCTGACACAAATGAATCTAGCTTCAACCAATGTCCTCAAGAGCCAGTCTCTAGTTTTCAGCATCTCTTCCTTCTTTCCTAGCTTCTTCTCAGTCGTCTTAGGTTGTAACAAAAAATGTACCAATGGCCTTAATGTACCACCTCAGGCTGGGACAGCATTTCTGTAGCTCCAGCTAAAATCCTGGTGCTACCATTCATTGGCTTGACTTGGGCCACATGCCTACTTGTGAACCAATCATAATGACTAAGGAAATGGAATGTTTTGATTGGCTGGATCTGAATCATATGCCCAGTCTTGTGTCCAGAGTTGGGTCAGTCCCACCTACATTCTTTGTACAAAGCATAAAGAGTTCCCTAAATAAAAAGTTAAGAACCTTTCTGAAAGGAATGATGAACACAAGCAAAGAGGTGCCTGTAGTTTATCCATCCGTGACACATCTCTGTTCCTGGTAGATCACAGAGCCTGGCTGACTGACACATGTGGTGCTACAGCCCGTTCATGCTTGGTCCTTGAGCAATCTCCCCACCCCCCCTTCTGCCCACCTCCCAAGACAGCAGCAACCCACAGATGGTGCCGGCTGGAACTGCAGTGCCCAGCATAGCAGCCACAGCTGGTGCTGCAGCTAGACTTCCCTAGTGCCCTTCAAGAGGCTGCAAAGGACAAAGGAAAGCAGGGACCTTACTTGGGGTAGGGGATTAGGCTAACAGGCTTCCAACACACCTACAGACCATAGGAAACTAGCTGTGAGCTGAAGACATATTATAAATGATAAAATGATGTTCCTGCTGCTTCCTGAGCACAACCAGCATACTCTGAATGGTGCATTCCTCCCTCTCTCTCTCTCTCTCCACTTTGCCTGTCTTATTAATTGAGATAGGGGACTCATAACATGTTTGCCCTTCATCCTCCCAATCCTTGCCTCCAAGCCGCTGAATTCAGGACATGATCCACTATGCCTAGTCACTCTCTCACTCTTGACACACATCTTTTTTTTTCTTTTTTCTTTTTGTATTAGTTCTACAACTATTCCACAGTTGGCCCCTACAGTAGCCTCCGTGGGCCACATCCTCTACCAGGAGCTGTAGCAAGTCCCCAGTGGAGCCCACACAGCTTTAGAAGTACAACAGCTATGATTCTTGTTTCTTTAAGAAAGCATTCTATTTTTGTTGAAAAAAATTTCTGCAAAGGGTGAACAAATGCAGCAGTGACATTAGCCACTATGTTGAAAATTAACTATACAACCTGTGGGTGGGGATAGGAGGGGAAACCTGACAGCGACTTTATCTGACTTATATAACTGTACATCTCCTTTATACTAACAATAAAACAAGTTTTTTAAAAAAATTATTTATGGTACTAGGGTTTGAACTCCAGGACTTGTACTTGCTAGGCAGGTGCTCTACTGCTTGAGCCATAACCCAAGGTCTTTTTCCTCTCACTATTTTGTGTATGTGTATGCTGGTTGTGGGGCTTGAACTCAGAGCCTTGTCATTGTCCCTAAGCTCAGGGCTCAGGGCTAGCACTCTACCACTTGAACCATAGCTCCACTTCTGGCTTTGCTGAAGGGATTAATTAGAGACAAGAGGCTTTTGGGTTTTCCTGCCTGAGCTGGCTTTGAACCACAATCCCCAGACTTTGGACTAGTGAGTAGCTAGGATTGCAGGCATGAGTCACTGGGGCTCACTTGCTCTGGTTATTTTTTAGATAAGTACTTGCTTTCTTGCCTAGGTAGTCCTAACCTACAAGCCCCTCATAATGCTTGCCATTTCTCTGGGATGACAGGCATGTACCTTCGCATCTACCTCTTAATGGAGATGGGTGGTCTTATAAACTTTTATGCCTAGACTGGCCTCAAATAGCAGTCCTCCCAATCTCTGCCTCAAGCACTAGCTAGGATCTTGGGGACAAACACTTTTTTAAAAAGCAAGTGACATGATCCTAGTCCAGGCACCATAAAAACTCCCCAGTGACTGCAGCCAAAGTAAGGTCCCCTGGGTTACACCTCCGTGCTTTTCTAGCATCGAAAACACCCTTGGGGTAGGTCCGTTCCCGTTCTCGCCAGCTCCTGTGTGATGACAATGCAACCAATCCAGGGAGCTCATGTGGGTGACCCCTGAACCTGAGGGGACATCCCTGTCCCCACAATCTCTTTGCCACCTACTGGTAGAAGATCCTGGCATTGAGGAACTGCCCTTACTCCACTCTTAGCCATGAGTGTGAGACTTAATCTACTTCCAACTGCAGCAGGGGAGCAAGACACAGTTCTGGCCAATCAACAGAATCCATTGCAGTCAACCTAGAGCCACAGCAAGTGATTGGCTCTGTAGGATGAGGCATGTCATCTAATATGGCCCAATGAGAATCAGCACTGGGACTTTGGCTGGGAGCTTGGGAAGAGACAGTAGGCTTACAAGAGTAAGCCTGGAGCAACTGGTAGTCAACTGAGAAAGAACTTGCCTGGGGTTAAGCCAAGCAAAGGAAAACAGAAGAAACTGAGAAACTAAGAACCTGCATCCTGAGGGCCCCTTTTTACTCCTTGAACTTGGGCAACCCTGACTCTCGACATGAATTTTGCAGTCAGATAAGCCAGTACATTCCTTTGTTGGCCTAAGCTTGTTTTCAGCAAACATTTGTCACACACAGCTTAGAGGATAGCGATCACTGTGTGACCTCAAAGTGTCCGGGCCCCCGGCCCCCCCTCTTCCTACCCCCTTACTTCCCCCATTTCCCCCCCCCCCCACCTCAGAGGAGCTGTGTGACTCCAGAGCCTTCCCTAGACTCCACTTCCTTTCTAGGATGATCCTCTAGGCCAGGAGTCAAGTGGCAGAGCTCCCAGGGGTGACTTTGTTCTGTCCCCTCCTTGTATATGTAAAAAGACTGGGGGACCCAGGGGAACAAGGACTCACCCTGACTCACACAAACAACAAAGCCAACAGGGGTATCAACCCCTGGCTCTATCAATAAATATACCTAAGCCAGTGGGGTGATAACAGGCAGACTGGGGCCACAATGCCAGCCAAGATTCCTCAAGGACGTGGCTGCAGGAATACAGGATTTACTACTATATTCCTATGCCTGCGGCCCTGTAATCACTGTACACACACACATACACACACACACACACACACACACACACACACACACTGTTTCTAATCATAATAACATATATGGAATGCCAGAGATTCCCCCCCCCCTTCCCAAGGACACAGATGAGTTAAAAGGGGGAGAATGAACCCTCTAGTAATCTCATCATCTTGAGCCAACATAGCATTTTGGAAGCACATGAGCAGGATTCTCTGCTCAGGCTTCAGAAACTGAAAAGAAGGGGATAATTTGGCGGCCAGTGGAAGGTTCAACATTGAATGAGAGGGCAGAAGAATGAGCTCAGTTGGCAGGTGTGAAGGACGCTCAGAAGGGTCAGAGGCAGGAAAGGGAGCCATGGGTGGACAGTGGAGACCTCGGTCATGATGCCGTCAGTGAATCCTCCCACTGCTGCTCCTGCAAACCCTTTCCTTGTCTGTTCCCATGTCAAAACCCATGGAAAGAGTGTGAGGTCGTGCATCTCCCACTGACTCCCTGAAGGTGAGGAGGAAGGATCTGATCCTTCCCACTTCAAGCAGAGGAGGCCCTGAGTGGGGTACAGGAGCCAAGAGCCCCCTCTCTCCCACCGACTCACACCAGCCTCCTGACCCTGCCCTGGGGCAGAGACATATCTGGGTGCAAATCCTGACTGCTGACCTCTCACTGGAGCAGGGGCATCGTTAAGCTCCTCAAGTCCATTTTCCTTGTTGGGCAATGGAGACAAGGAGGAGAGGTATAAGGTTCTAAGCATAGCAGCAGCACTGCATGGGCCGGAGTCAAATCTGGCTACTGCCTGTTTTACACCACCTGTGAATTAAGAATTTATTTGTAGGGATGGGAAGGTGGCTCAGTGGTAGAGCACTTGCCTTGCATGCATGAGGCCCTGGGTTTGATTCCTTAGCACCACATAAGCAAAAAGAAAAAAGCCAGAAGTGGTGCTGTGGCTCAAGTGGTAGAGCGCTAGCCTTGAGCTGAAGAGCTGAGGGACAGTGCCCAGGCCCAGAGTTCAGTCCCCACAACCTGACACACACACACACACACACACACACACACACACTATATATATATATATATATATATATATATATATATATATATATATATAATAATTTATTTGTAGCCTGTAGTTTCCCTCATCCCAGAACTCAGAAGGTGCAGGATCGAAGCCAGCCTGGACTACATAGTGAGTTCCAGAGTGACCAGGGATGCATAAAACCCTATTTTTTAAAAAGAAAAAAAAAAACTAGGAGCCAGTGGCTCCTGTCTGTAATCCTAGCTAGAGAAGAGGCTTAGATCTGAGGCTGGAGATTCAAAGCCAGCTGAGGCAGAAAATTGTGTGAGATTCTTATCTCCAATTAACCAGAAAAAAAAAAAACTGGAAGTAGAGCTGTGGCTCAATGGTAGAGCTCCAGTCTTAAGTAAAAAAGGTAAGGAAGAATGTGAGGCCCTGTGTAAGTCCCAGATCCAGCACCATAAAGCAAGCAAGCAAACAAAAAAGAACAGAAAGGAAAGAAATACACAGAGATGCAGTACTGGTGTTTGAACTGAGGGCCTCGTAAGTGTTAGACAAGCCTCATTCACATAAACCACTCCACCACTCCTGCCCTTGTACATTAGGTTATTTTTCAGATGGAGGTCTTACTTTTTGCTCAGGGTCTGTCTCAGACTGTGATCCTCCTATCTTTAGCCTCCTGAAGAGGTGGGATGAGAAATCAACCTGAACCACCAGATCAGCGTTGGGGTTTTTTTGTTGTTGTTTTTTGTTTTTTTGTGGGGTTTTTTTTTGTTTTGTTTTTTGTTTTTTTGCTGCTGTTGTTGAGACAGGATCTCACTAACTTTGTCTGGACTGGCCTCAAACTGTGATCTTCCCAATCTTCACTCCAAAGCAGCTGAGATTACAGGTGTGTATCACTGTGCCTGGCTGAATTTGTATTTTTAAATGTTTGAAGACTGAAGTCAAAAGAACACTATTTCACGACAGGGAAAATGATAAGCAATTCACTCTTTGCTGATCACAAATAAAGCTGTGTTGACACATGGCACACACTCACTTACCTGGTGCCTATGTCTTGCTTTTACACAACAGCAGCAGAAGGGAACAGCCATGACAGATTGTAGGTGGCATCCATATCTAAAATCCATATCTAAAATCCCTTAACAGAAAAATGTGTGCCCATTTTGGGGGACAGTTTAAAAGGTGCAAACCACTGAAGTTCAAACTTCTCATCTGTCACTAATGAATTTTACAGCTTTGGGAAGGCCACTTACCCTGCATCTGCTTCAATTTTATCCTCTATAAACTGAGATGACAATTTGTTTGCACACATCTGGTATTGAGACTTGAACTCAAGAGTCTTGTGCTCTTGGTTAGCTTTTTCCCTCAAGGCTGGTGCTCTACCATGTGAGCCACAGCTCCACTCCCAGCTTTTTGGTGGTTAATTGGGGATAAGAGTCTTACAGACTTTTCTTCTAGGGCTGGCTTCAAATCATGACCCTCAGATCTCAGCCTCCTGAGTAACTAGGGTTACAGGTGTGAGCCACCAGCACCCAGCTGTGAGATGACAATTGTTACTAAGGTCATTCTGACAATGTGTTAATATTTGTAAAGCACAGATTGATACCTGTACATCATATTATGTAAATACACACATGAGCTGTGTATATGCAGAATTAAGCATTCATCCTGTATTTTTGGATTTTGTTGGAACAAAGTCAGAAGAAATAATGTTCAAGTGTCCAGAGAAAGCTTGTTGTTGGTCAGACATTCAAAGGAAAGACCCAGAGGAAAACAACAGACCCTGTGGGTATGCAAGTGGAGGAGAAAAACTGTACATGGATAGACCACTTATCCCCAGAGACTCTGGCAAGGACAAGCTTACCAATTATACAAGATGAAATTTAAGTGTGTCAGTATGTGACTTGATACATGTCTTGTTTTGCTACTATTGAAGAGTAAAAGTCCGGGCACAGGTGGCTCATGCCTATAGTCCTAGCTACTCAGATGGCTGAGATCTGAAGATCATGGTTCAAAGTCAGTCTGGTCAAGAAAGCCTATGAGAATTTTATCTCCAATTAACCAGCAAAAGCCAGAAGATCAAGTGGTAGTGTGTGCACCTTGAGTGGAAAAACAAAAAACAAAAAACTTAAGGAACAGAGTCGAGACCCTGAGTTCAAGCCCCAGTACCAGCACCAAAAATAAATTAAAATAAATAAATGAGCAAATGAAAGTTGCGTTTTTTTGTCTTTTTCTTGATATCCTTTTTTTTTTTTTTTTGTGGGGGGGTCCGGTCATGGGGCCTGAACTCTGGGCCTGGGCGCTGTCCCTTAGCTCTTCAGCTCAAGGCAAGCACTCTACCACTTGAGCCACAGTGCCACTTCTGGCTTTTTGCTTTTTGCTTTTGTGGTGCTGAGGAATTGAACCCAGGAATTGAACCTCATGCATGCAAGACAAGCACTCTGCCACTGAGCCACCTTCCCAGCCCTGTTGACATTCTTATTTCTCCAAAAGACAAGGTTTTTGTCTAAGGAGTCTGCAGAGGACTTAATTAGCAGTGGCTCTCAAGATGGGCAAAGGACTAGAAGACTTGAGATGATCAAGGAGACTCAATAGCCATGTGTGGGAGTGAGATCCATGAAAACGTGATCAAATCATGATCATGATCGAAGTGTGATGTGGTGCCGGGGGAGGAAGTGCTGTTTGGCCCTTCACTCTGTCATATTCTGGGCATTTAAGAGGGATGTGGACCCATTTGGTGGTGCTCCATCCACCTTGCCATTTGCCTCATGCTTCTCCCCACCTTCTCCCCTCCAACCCTCAGGAAGAGTTAGTGAAGGCAAACAGTTCCACCCTTCCAAATAGTCTCAATTATCCACAACTCACTCAACGGTCTTGGGGCCAAAGTGTGCGTAGAGGATGGGCCTTGTATAAGTTAAAGAATTCTACTTTATTGGCAGCTACAAAAACATTACTTGTCCCCTCAAGGCAAAGATGAACCTGTTTAGCAACTCCTGGAAGTACTTAGCTTCATGTCTCAGTGGTCTTAAAAACTGGTGCCTATCTCACAGTCCCCCCCATGCCCTACTGTGTGGCTCTGAACTAACTTCCCAACCTTATCACCCATCAAGTCCCTTTACACAGGTATGTCAGTGGTTTGCACGGTGCTGCCTTAGTAAAATGTTTTTTGTTTTTTGTTTTTGTTTTGTTTTTTTTTTTGGGTCCGGTCATGGGGCCTGAACTCTTGAGCTCTTCAGCTCAAGGCTAGCGCTCTACCACTTGAGCCACAGCACCACTTCTGGCTTTCTTTTTCTTTTTGCTTATGTGGTGCTGAGGAATCGAACCCAGGGCCTCAGGCATGCAAGGCAAGCGCTATACCACTGAGCCACCTTCCCAGCCCGCAAAATGTTATATTAGTTGCCAATGCATACTTACTTGACCAGGGACTTGGGACTCAGGTGACTGATACAAAGAGGATTTTTATGCATCAAAGACAGCTGTATCCAGTAGTGTTCTCTAACTCTATCTTTTATTAGCCTGATTCCTAGACCAGTTTTCTTCCAGGAAGTTAAGTTGTGAGAAGGTTGCTGAAAGCTCCAGGCTCAAATCTCACAGCCCAGAGAAATGGAACCCTCCCTCAGGGGCTTCAGCCCCAGAGGGAGGAAGTGACTTCCAAAGGGTTCTGTTATACTGCAAATCAAGTCCCCTGGGAGCGATTGAACGGAGGAATCCTGCAGGTCTAAGTGGAGTGCCACGGAAGCAAGAGAGGAGAACCAAAAGAGTTGAAGGTCCCTTGAAGGTGTGGCCTGCTTACACCAAGCTTCTAGCTTGAGAGTGGTAAAGGGTGAACTCACGAATTCTGGAATTAGAAGTGGAGAGCATCGCTGAATCCAAAGGAAGTGAGAAAAGCAGAGCCAGGAAGATCACCTAGCAATGTCTGAGGCCAAGTCCTGGGTGTCCTCAGGCTGCCTGGAGGCTGGGGGTGGCATGGGGGGCGGGGCAGGAAGGGCAGGAAGGAACCTCCAATGCTGACTGCTATCTTTCAAGGACCATGGCTGGCATAGAGTGATGGTATCTAGGTCCAGAATGAACAAGGGAGACCCTGAGTTGGCTTTCAGTCATGGTAACTAAATAAATGATAAACTTAGAAAAGTTTTAGCTTGCCTGACACAGTTCTTGCGGTTTCAGTCCATGATCAGCTGGACCCATTGTTTCGGGCTGGTGGTAGCACATCATGGCAGGACTGCAAAATAGAGGAGAACTGCTCACCTTGTCTCCAGGGAGTAAAAGTAAGAGGACGAGACTTGAGTCCCCCAATTTTGTTCAAGACGCATTCTCCAATGCCCTAAAGACTTCCGACTGCCTGAAGCACCACTTTCCTGTAGCACTATGGGAGGAGCCAAACATCAACACTTCAGCTCTGAGGGGACACTCAAGATCCCCGCACTGCAGAGACTCAGAGATGAGAAAAGCTATGTGGCAGATGTTGCCCAACAGCAGTAAGTACCATCTTCCTTTTTCCTTTTCCCCCCTTTTTTTTGCTAGTCATGGGGCTTGAACTCAGGGTACTTGTCCCTCAGCTTCTTTGCTCCAGGCTGGTGCTCTACCACTTGTACCACCACTGCACTTGAGACCTTTTTTTTTCTGAGTAATTGGAGAGAAGAGTCTTGTGGACTTTCATGTCCAGACTGGCTTTGAAGCACTGTCCTCAGATCTCAGTCTCCTGAGTAGCTATGATTATAGGCAGAAGCTACCAGCGCCCAGTTCTTTCTTCTTAAAGAATCTTATGGTTTGGATGTTCGCTCAGCCCTGTCTGAGTGGCAAAACCTCATCGGAATTTTCTGGGAAGTTTCTTGAGAAGTACAGATTCCTAGACTACTGATTCAATAACTATGACACCTATGTTTCATCTATTGATCAGACTCAGTGGTAAGTAGCAGAAATCCAAATTAAACATGCAGAAACAAAAGACAAAATGCGAAAGTATGTGTGTTCGGGGGCAGGTGTGTTGGCTCATGTATCTGAATAGCTCAGGGGCATAAACTGAAGGAATAGTCAGCTCCAGATGCTTATAAAGGAAATGTCACCAGTGTGTCCACCGCCCTGCCTCCATCTCTAAATCTCCATCTCTCTTGGCCTCCTTCTCTCTTCTTTCTCTCATGCTTTGTCATGACTTGCCTCTGTGTTGGCTTCTTTCATAGTCAACAGTTCCAAGCTGTTGACCGTCACCAGCCTAGAGATTCCAAAAGAACAGGTATCTTCCCAGTCTCCAGCTTTGACCATTTCCAAGTACTGCAGCGGCCTCGCTTTAGCCCTGGGCTCATCACCCTGCCTGTGATTGGTCAGGCCAGGGGCATATTTGCCCCAAGGGGTAGCAGGGGACCAAACTGCATGGCAGGCATGGGGGCCAGAGATGTCTCCCTAAGGGAACATGGGGGTCTCCTCAGGGGGAAGAAATGAGTACTGGATAGGCAAAAATGCTATAGCACTCTGAATCTCTATTTCTTCCTTTTAAAACAATGTTGCTTTATTGTTACTATAAAGGTGATGAACAGAGGGATTGCAGTTACACAGGCCAGGTAATGAGTACGTTTGCTTTCGTTCAGTGTCACCCCTTCCCTCACGCTCTGCATCTGTTTTTCTTGTATCACACCATTTTCTGCTTGATCCCCAGAGGCTTTAGGACTCACTGGAGCCATGAAATCCTTTTCTTCCTGGGAAATGTTACACAGGAGTGGCTAAACCAAGTAGATAGACACAGGGTCTCCCCTCACCTTCCCTCCCCCAGCCCCCCGCCAGGCCCTTTGGACTCAGATCCTTCGGGTGGCCAGGGGTGGGGGGGTCTCAGCAGTTCTGCTGATACCAGCTGGTACTCTGGAGCCAGGGAGCCGGGCCCCATGGGTGGGATGACGCAGCGTTCCCTCCCGCAGGAGCCGGGAGATGCCACTGGACAGCCGGCCGGGGGACAGCGGCAAGGAGGAAGCCAATTTCACACCTTATTAGACAGATCAGGGACAACTGAGGCCATCCTGAAACAGGGCTGGGGCCAGACCCCCGCCCCCCTTGTGGGCAGCAAAGGCCTCTCCGGCCTGGAAATCTTCTCAGTGGAGGAGGTGACTTTCATTTCTGCTACTCTTCTCCTCCCCCCCTCCCCCCCCCCCCCCCCGCAGCAGTTAAATGAGCCACTAGGACTCCTTTCATTCTGCAAGAAAATGCTGCATCTGGGGAGGCTCAGAGACAGCTCCCAGGCCCCAAGTTCAAGCCCTGGTACCAGCATACACACACACACACACACACACACACACACACACACACACACACACACACACACACACACACACACCGTGAGCCCTCATTGATACATCTGTTCATATATCCACCAGCTTGTTACTGAGCAGCTACCATGCTCCAAATACAGGCTCTGGGGACACAGTATGAGCAAGAGACATGATTCCACCTCCATGGAGAGGACTCAGTAGCAGAGACCCACAAACAAAATGTTACCATAGAGGGGGAAGGACCCTAGTAAAGGGACATCCAGAAAGGACACCTGAACCAGGCCAGGAAGACTTCCTGGAAGAGGAAGCAACAGTCACTGAGATGTATGTATAGTCTACTTTAAAAGGAATGATGGGAACTGTGGGGAAAGCATATGTGTAGAGACAGTGCATGTGCAGAGACAGCAATGTGGAAGATCTAGCCGAGGCAGCGTGAGATCATTGGCCATGATCAAGAGTCCTGGAAGGAGCAAGAATGAAGGCCTCTGGGCATCTGGAGCTGTGCCCAGTGGTGGCCTTGTAAAGAACAGGGGAACTGCTAGGCACCAGTGGCTCATGCCTGTCATCCTAGCTACTCAGGAGGCTGAGATCTGAGCTCATTGGCTTCCTAGCTTCCCTAAGTAAACACATTAGAAAAGCTAGTGTTCTTTCCTTGTTCAGCAGGGTCAAGGTCTTGGCTCTAGACGTCTGTCCATCAACTTTCTGGTCACTTGATTGCCCCGGGCCTCAATGTTCTTACCTGTAAGGTAGAGGTAGCAATATCTGCAAGATAAGGCTGTCATGGAGATTGGGGAATATAGATGTATATAAGGTCATTAGTGTAATACTTGATACTTAGTAGTCATTCAACATTGTGTGTGTGTGTGTGAGAGAGAGAGAGAGAGAAAGAGAGAGAGAGAGGAGAGACAGATTTATTCCCTAGATCAACCCCAAGACGTAGCTATTGTTATTAACAGTTTCACAGAAGAGGAAATGGGGCTCAGAGAAGGTAAAGAGCTTCTCAAAGTCATGCTGTGGGTTTGGAGAACATGGCTTTGGTGCTGCGTCCTGCAGCAATTCAACCCCAAGTCCACATAGGCACTCTGCCCGCTATCTGAGGCTCTGGGTGGGCAGCCTGGTGTCCAGCCCATCTTCCCACTGTATCTGCTCTACCCAACTGCCACACAGAACTTCCTTGGTCACAAGTGACGATGACCCCATGCAGTGGCCAAGTCCTCTGTAACTAACTGCCCTGTGTTAGCATCCCTGTCACCTTGGGCTTCCTATTTAAAGTCCTCTGCTTTATAGTCACGTCTTCAGCTTCATTGTGAGGTAACCATGTAGGTATGATGATGCATCCAAGTTCCTTGGCCCAGTGCCTGGCTCACCCACATGCCTGAGAAATGTTGGCTATTGTTTTTAAGCAAAAGGAGAATTTATTGGCATCAATGCAAGAAACCACAGACAAAATGGAGTGACATTGGGTCACTGAACTGTGGGACTCAGACACTGTCAGAGTATACCTGTGGTCATGTTCCTTGTTCCTTGCCCTGCTTTCCCTTCCATGTGATTTTTCTCTCTTCCTTCCTTTTTTTTTTTTTTTTTTTTTTTTGGTCGGCTGTGAGCTTGAACTTTGGGCCTGGGCACTGTCCCAGAACCTCTTGGTGTTCAAGGCTAGTGTTCTACCACTTGAGCCACAGTGCCACTTCTAGTTTTTAAGTAGTTAATTGGAGATAAGAGTCTCACAGGGACTTTTCTTCCTGGGCTGGCTTCAAACCATGATCCTCAGATCTCAGCCTTCTGAGTAATGAGGATTATAGACGTGAGCCACTAGCCCCCAGCTCTCTGATTTAGTTTTTAATTTTTAATTTATTTTTGTGTGAGTCCCAAGACTTGAACTCAGGTCCATGAGCCTCTCTGTGCTCAAGGCTAGCACTGTACCACTTGAGCCACAGTGCCATTTCTGGCCTTTTCTGTTTCTGTGGTACTGAGGACTTGAACCCAGGGCTTCATGCATGGTAGGCAAGCACTCTACACTAAGTCACATTCCCAGTCCTCTTCCATTTAAAAAAAATTTTAATTTATTTATTTTTTGCCGGTCCTGGACTTGAACTCAGAGCCTGGACGCTGTCCCTGAGCTTTTTTGCTCAAGGCTAATACTTGACAACTTTAAGCCACAGCTCCACTTCCAGCTTTTTGCTGGTTAATAGGAGATAAGTCTCACAGATTTTCCTGCCCAGGCTGGCTTTGAACCACAACCCTCAGATCTCAGCCTCGTGAGTAGCTAGGATTACAAGCATGAGCCACCACCACCTAATTTCTCTTTCTATTCACTTGCCAGCTCCTTTCTCTTGGGTTCGTGTCCCCAGGATATGGAACTATGAACCTGAGCAGGCACTCAGTTAACTTTAAATTTCAGATAAACAAGTGTTAGTATAAGTCCGTCCCAATTTTTTTCTTTTCAGTTTAGCATTGTGTAGCCTGCCTTTAAGACGCTGCTTCCTGAAAGGTGATTCAGACCAGAAATGAAGAAATGGATTGGAAAATAAGAAACCATCTAGTCAGTGATCAAAGTAAATAGGAGTGAAAGAGTAGTGGGGAGGAGGAGGTTATCTGGATGAGTGACTGCAGGGACCTGACTCAGGTATCAGTCCTGGCAAAATCTAGGGGAAGAAGGTACTAGGGAAGGGGACACTAGGGCAAAGGCCCCAGCTCAGGACTGGGGTTGGTGGGGAAGTAGAGAAAAGCCATGGTGTCTGCAACCCAGCCATCCCCGGGAGGTGCAGTGGTACCAGGTGGAGGGGTGAGGGTGTTTGTTCATGTTGTTCCTAACAGAGGGCTAACAAAGTGTAACAGACTGATAGAGGAAGCGAGGCCATCCAAATTCAATGTTATCTAAATAAGGAATTCTGGCATATTGGAACACATTAAGAAAAACAGAACGCTTTTTTACAATGAAACTGTTGAAAGTGAGTCTAGTCAAAGTGCTTTTGGCCGTGGTTCTTCTTTCTTTCTTGTCTTTCTTTTGTGCTCTACCACTTGAGCCATACAACCACTTAGTTGTGTTTTTTGGGTGTTTTTTTTTTTTAGTTGGTCATGGGGCCTGAACTCTGGGCCTGGGCACTGTCCCTCAGCTCTTCAGCTCAAGGCTAGAGCTCTACCACTTGAGCCACCACACCACTTCCAGCTTTTTCTGTTTATGTGGTGCTGAGGAATCGAACCCAGGGCCTCATGCATGCAAGGCAAGCACTCTACCACTGAGTCACCCTCCCAGCCTTTTTTGTTTTGTTGTTGGTGGTGGTGGTCATGGGGCTTGAACTCAGAGCCTGGACACTGTCCCTTGTCAGCTCAAGGTAAGTGCTCTACCACTTGAGCCACAGCGTCACTTCCAGTTTTCTGATGGTTAATTAGAGTAAGAGTCTCATGGACTTTCCTCCTGGGCAGGCTTTGAACTGTGATTCTCAGATCTCAGCTTTCTGAGTAGCTAGGATTACAGGTGTGAGCCACCAGGACCTGGCAAAATGATTGATTTGACTAGATTTGAATAGATTCTTTTGTATATGTTTCCTTTTTTGGTACTGAGGGTTGAGCTCAGAACATTGCACTTGCTAGGCAAGTGCACTGAGTGGTTCTTGAGATGGCAATAAGGATTGTCCTATACCATACAATCTTTGTCCCAGGAGGTGAATTAGAGTGTGTCAGAATGCATGAAGTGAATGATTGGTGCTCTCTCTCTCTCTCTACACGTGTGTTTGTGTGTGTGTGTGTGTGTGTGTGTGTGTGTGTGTGTATGTGTTTATGTGTGATTTTTATGGTTACTATTCTTACTTTCATGAATTTTGAGAAGGATGGGTCAAAAAGAATTTGAAATGAGCCAGGCACAAGTGGCTCATGCCTATAATCCTACCTTCTCAGGAGGCAGAGATCTGAGGATTGCAGTTCCAAGCCAGTCCAAGCAGTTAAATCCATGACTCTTATCTTCAATTAACCACCAAAAAAAAAAAAAAAATCTGAAGTGGAGCTGTGGCTCAAGTGGTAGAGCACTAGCCTTGAGCTAAAGAAGCTCAGGGACAGCGCCCAGCCCATGAGTTCAAGCTCTAGGACTAGCAAGAAAAAGAAAGAAAGAAAGAAAATGAGGGAAGGGTAGGGATAGGTAAGGAAGGGAGGGAGGGAGGAAGGGAGGGAAGAAGGAGGGAGGAAGGAAGGAAGGAAGGAAGGAAGGAAAGAGGGAAGGAAGGAAGGAAGGGAGGGAGGGAGGAAGGAAGGAAGGAAGGAAGGGAGGAAAGAATTTGAAATGAATACTCTCAAAAATTTGAAAACTATAGGCACCCTGTTATGGGTGTTCCTCATGAAAGCAAGGAAGTCTGCTCCCAGGTACCCACCACCCGAGCAAAGCTGTGAGCAGAGCTGCCCCGAGAGAGCCCTTGACAGGCCATCATAATTCAAAATGACCAGCTCTGCTCAGCAGAGAGTATGTGAGGACAGGTCAACCATGAGTTCCCAGGGGAACGGCCTTTGGCCTCCAGAGACATCTATTTGCCTTTGGTTTTGAAAGCAATCACACTGCAGCGGGGCATTTCAGGGTAGCAGGGATGAGGGGTCAAGTACACAGGCATTAGGGAAAAGACTGGAGGAAAGACTGGAGTGTTCATCTCCAGGAGAGACCGGCACAGGTGAATCCTCTGTGGAGTGCAGGGGCGGGAGGGGGGGGGCTCATGTGAACAAGGGTCAATCCTGCACTCAGCTCTCCTGGCCCCATACCTCGTCCCATTTCAACACCCCAGAACCCTCCGAGGTGCGACTACTTCCCCATTTTCCCACAAAGAGGAAAGTGAGGTTTTAGAGAGATGAAGTAATAATGTGTTTCATGAGGTCACGCAGCTTGTTAGGTGGAGGGTTAGGATCTGAATGGGATTCTCACTTGGGAAGCACTTTATCTCTTCATCACCAGATCTTCTCCTCGGTCCGGCCCTTCTGGACCTTCAGAACCCTCCTGTGCTCCCGTGGGGGTGGGGTAGGGAGCTGGACAGTTTGATGAGTCCTGAGGACCCAGTGGGAAGTCCCTTGGACCATCATCAGAACCCCAACCTTGCACCTCAGCCTTCCTTCTTTGTCTTGTTTGTTTTGTTTTTGGGGTCCGGTTGTGGGGCCTGAACTCTGGGCCTGGGCACTGTCCCTCAGCTCTTCAGCTCAAGGCTAGCGCTCTACCACTTGAGCCACAGCACCACTTCCAGTTTTTTTCTTTTTGCTTGTGTGTTGCTGAGGAATCGAACCCAGGGCCTCAGGCATGCAAGGCAAGCGCTCTTCCACTGAGCCACCTTCCCAGCCCCTTTCCTTCTTTGTCTTACAAAAGTTTCCTCAGAGCCTGGGATGTGAGCTCAGCTGAAAGCCTGGAATCCAACTCCCTCCGCATGCTTCAACCTGACATTGACCTCTGTCCTGCCTGGACGTTCAGGAGAGGCCTGTCCCCTAGTGCCCCAGTAGGTCTCTAAGTGGCTGTGCACCTGCTGTCATCCCCCATCCCCAGGGAGCGAGCCCTGGGTTCATAAAATACCTCACCCTCACTGCTTTTAGCCCTGGCAGCCGGTCTGTGTGCTCAGCCCTGGCCCTGCACCAAAGAGAGAAGGCCAGAGGGCTCTGTCCTCACACTCATCTTGCGAGAGGCCAGCGCAGTGAGGACCAGGAGGCCGGCTGCCGCTGAGACTTGTATTTGATTTTGGTTTATGGCTCTTGAGAGCTTCGAAGGCACCAGGCCCTGGATTAATCATGTAAAGTGGATTCCCTCCTGCCACTCTCCAACAGCCCTGTGAGTCATGAAGAGAAGTTCCAAGGTATTGCTCCTCACCCAGATGTTTTTCAAATGAGCCCAGCAGCTGGAGACCCCAGACTGGGGACAAGCCAGAAGCCCACCCCAGGTTCTGTGTCCCTGGACTGGGGCTGGCTGTCCCTCCTGAGACAGAGCTAGATTCTGATGTCTCTCTCCTCCCCTCCCCCCCCCCCAGAGCTCTGCAGGACAGTAGCCCTGGGATCTCCTCTGGGCCTGTCTGTTCCGGACCCTGCAGCCATAACCTGCACTGGCCAAGACCAGGCCAGATCAGCAGGCCCTGTAGCTGCCCAGCTGGAGCATGCCCACTCAGCTGTCTATGGCTAAAGACATTTCCTAGAGCTCCATCCATGTGGGGAGGGCGGACCGTCTCCAGGTCTGGGGAAAGTGCAGTCTGACCTGCTCATGGCCTCCATCTCCAGCAAAGGCCAGGATGCCCTGAGGGGCAGAAGTACCTGGGAAACGATTCAGCCTTCCCTTGCATTCCATGCTCAGTCACCTTCCAGTCATCGTGCAGGAACTGCTCTATGCCTCTTACACAGAAGGAATTTCATGTAGGGAGCTGGTTAGCCAAGTGAAAGGAGATCTGAGAAGCAGCAAAAAGACCGAAGCACTGATGCTACAAGGGCATACATGGTAAAGAGGCAGTGTTACTGATACCTAGGGTCCAAGGTCCTCTGATCGACATGGCGATCACAGCCAGGCCTGTCTGATGGGACTGGAGATCACGAGCTGGGGTCACAAAGGGAAACTAGCCACTGCTCTAGCAGATGCTGCCAGAGCAGAAAGACTTCGCCTGACAGCCAGTGCCTCCCATGGGCCCAGCCTACCAGGCAACCAGAGGACAGAGGAGCAAGGGGGGATATGGTTTCCTGCAGGATCGAACAGCAGAGAGCAAATGGAGTACCAAGCATAAAACCTGCTGTGCAGACAGGCCCTACCCAGCAAGTGGGGAGGGGGCTCTGCAGATCCTGGGGGGGACAGGCTATCCCAACCCACAACTACTGTGTAGAATTTATTTGCTACTCACAGACCCAAGGATGTTCATCTTTCTGAGGACCAGTGACAGGCAGACAGACCAGGGGAGTGGCCAGGCCTTGTTACCATCCCATTTACCCATGGAGGTATGACCTTTAGACCCTTTTCCAAAGTCCTGAATCCCTTCTGAAATGATATGTTTACTGAGCACTAATGGATGGGTGCTGGACTACGGTTTATCATTATGTCATCCATTCCTTTAAAGACCCTTGTGGGGTAAGTCCTGTGGGACTCTTAATGGCAGGTCAAAAAGATAACCTGCCATCTCACAGACACACATAGCAAAATCAGGAACAAGAACGCAAGAGGAGGAGCTTATGCTTGTAAACATACTCAGGATGATACTCAGGAGCCTGATCTATGGGAATCATGGTTCAAAGCCAGCTCTGGCAGACAAATCTGTGAGACTCTTATGTCCACTTAGCCAACAAAAATCTGGGACTGGAGGCATGGCTCAAACAGAATTACCAGCTTGAACAAAAAAGCTAGCAAGATCAAGGGGTTCTGAGTTCAAGTCTCAGTACTGGTACCAAAAATAAAAATATAAGAAAAAGAAAGAGAAAAGGGGAAAGAAAAAGGAACATAAAAGAATCATACCTCCTAGAGAGCTAAGGAGGGGAAATTAATGTCTGATTAAATAATGAGTTAAGTGAAAATCAAAAGGGCATTTTACTGGAAATATAAAAATACAAAATGAATTCTTCAGCTGGGCACCAGTGGCTCACGCCTATAATCCTAACTACTCAGGAGGCTGAGATCTGAGGACTGCGGTTCAAAGCCAGCCCAGGCAGGAAAGTCCCTGAGACTCTTATCTCCAATAAACCACCAGAAAACAGAAAGTGGTGCTGTAGCTCAAATGGTAGAGCTCTTGCCTTGAGCTGAAGAGCTCAGGGTTACTGCCCAGGCAAGAAAGAAAGAAAGAAAGAAAGAAAGAAAGAAAGAAAGAAAGAAAGAAAGAAAGAAAGAAAGAAAGAAAGAAAGAAAGAAGGGAGGGAGGGAGGGAGGGAGGGAGGGAGGGAGGGAGGGAGGGAGGGAGGGAGGGAGGGAGGGAGGGAGGGAGGGAGGGAGGGAAGGAAGGAAGGAAGGAAGGAAGGAAGGAAGGAAGGAAAGAAAGAGTTCTTCAGAGAACATTCTCTACCCAGGACAGTCAATCCACATATGGGCAGCACAGAAGAGAGCAGATAGAAAATTAAAGGGGCTGGGAATGTAGTTTAGGGGCTGAGTGCTTGCCTAGTATACATGAGGCCCTGGGTTCGATGCCTCAGTGCCACATGAGCAACAACAAAAATAATAATAAATTTAATTTTTTTTAAAAAAAAAAGAAAAGGAAGTCAAACAAAACTCTTACTTTCTGACTTCTCTTGGAAAGTCAGGATTTTTTTTTTTTGGGGGGGGGGTGTCCGGTTGTGGGGCCTGAACTCTGGGCCTGGGTGCTGTCCCTCAGCTCTTCAGCTCAAGGCTAGCACTCTACCACTTGAGCCACAGTGCCACTTCCGGCTTTTTGTTTATGTGGTGCTGAGGAATCAAATCCAGGGCCTTGAGCATGCAAGGCAAGCGCTATACCACTGAGCCACCTTCCCAGCCCAGAAAGTCAGGATTTCTAAAGCCACTGACCCTCACTGATGTGGTGTAGGTAGCCGTTTGGACTTAGAATATATGCATGGGCCCACATAATCCCCACCACTCTCTGAAGGCCAGACTCTCATGGCCTCTCATTGTCCTACCCACAACAGTGGCATTTCGGTTTGACCCCAAAGTCTATCCAAGCACCTTCTGGACTGACTGCCTGACTGGAAGAGCTCTGCTGCCCCCTGGTGGCCACAGTTCACAGGTCACATCCATGCACACCAGCGGGGCTCCTGGTACCATCCATTTTCTGCCAGCTGTATTGTCCTCCGTGAGATGAGCTGTATCCATTTCACAGATGAGGAAACAGGCCATATAACTTCAGTAGTCACCAGTTAGAAAACACATGGGCAAGCCTGGGTGAATAGACTGCTCAGGACGCCAGGCTCCATGACGTTGTTGGGACTAGAATCCCACTCTTTCCTTAGCCCTACGCAGAGTATTTAGTATGTGTGAAACAACTCTTCCTTCTTAGAAATTATGTCCTGATAAAGGAAGCCTAGAATCCCATGAGATAAAAGCTCTGTGGTGAGCACTTTGGGAGGGGACAAAGTGGGTTTGAGTTCAACTTGGGAGGGTGGTGGTGCTGGGAATGACTGAGGCTTGAACTCAGAGCCTTGTGCTCTCATTTTTCTGTGTTGCTCAAAGACACCACTTTACCACTCAAGCCACATCTCCACGTTCAACTTTCTGCTGCTTAACTGCAGATAGGTCTCGCAGACTTTTACGCTCAGGCTGGCTTCAAACCGTGAGACTCAGATCTTAGCCTCCTGGGAAGCTAGGATTACAGGTGTGAGCCACCAGCACCTAGCTGGACTCAGGTTTGCTAACACTGGGCACATTTCATAGTAACTACCCAAGATGGCCTTTTTCTTCTTCCTTCAGTTCTACATCTCCCTAAAGCTCTGCACCTGCCCCTCCTCCTTCAGGATATCTTCCCTGAACACCCAGCCTTCCCCAACCTCTTCCTACTCTGAGTCTATAAACCTGGTTCTCCACAGTCCTCATCTCCTGCTGATGTCTTTGCCCCCAGTGGGCTAGGAAATGATATAACAGATGCCCACTTGCAGCCAGCAAGTGGGCAGCAGACTGCCGTCAGTCAGTATTCTCCCTGTGACCTTTATCTGAGCAATATGTAGCCAATGCCAGCACACTTGAGGCCCATGATGGAGGCTTGGGGAGACTGTGGCACAAAGCAGAACTTCCTGTCCTCCTAGAGTGTGAAGACACCTGTGGACACAGCACAAGCCTGGCCAGACCTACTGATCTGCTGAAGCACAGTCCTGGGCATGTCACTCTTCTCCCACTTCCCCCATATGAGCAAAGTCCTCACCTGCTTCCCTCCCCCTGCCCATTACCCCTGTGCCTGCCCTGTGCACTCCCTCCGCAGCTCGGCAGTCTGATGTGCCATTCTGCCCTTGCCTGTGTCTCCTGAGCTGCACATGTGCACAGTGCACGCTCCCTGCAGTCTGTGTGCGCTGGGACACACAAGGCCCTGTGTCTTCCTTCTCTCCAGCAGCCAAGTCCAGCTCTTGGAGGTGGGTAGACTCGCAAACACACATAGCAATGCACACACTTTGCATCTAGCAGGTGTCCCTCAAACAAATGGCCCACGGGCCCATCCGCGGTACTCAGGGGTGAGATCACACAAACCACACACTTGTCATCTTGTAAGTCCTTTATTCCCAGAGTTGGACATAAATGATTCACCAAGCTAGCACATACCACTTTAACCAAGAAATCCTTTCTCTTCCCTGGGGTGTTAGAAACTTCCTCATGCCCCACACCAAGTTACAGCCCCTTTCACTCCACTTCGGGGAGCCAGGGCACCTTTGTGAATCCTTCTTCAACTCTAGGAAGTCCTGTTTGGTAGTTAGGCAAATGTTCTAGCAAGCTTGTATGTGACACCTCGCCAGTGAACTAAATGAGACACAGTGAAGTGGTTGTAGGCATAGAGGGCAAAAAGGCACACTAAAGTCTGGGGGAGATGCAGGCCGTTCCCCAGCTTCTCCACACTTCTTCTCCCTCCTCAACGACTTCCTCTCCACCCCTGGCCCAGGAGAAGCCACGACCACGAGCCACTGGGAACATCCCTATCTCCCTTTCATCCCAAGCAGGTTGGCTTTTTGTTGACATTTGTTTTTGTTTTTTTCCCTGAGGCCTACAAGAACACCCAATGTTGTTCAGGTCCCTTTTAATGGCACTTAATAAATATACATTCTAGGCCCTGACGCAACAAGCTGTCCTATTTGAAATAGCTAGAACAAAGCTCAGATGAGGTTTAGCCTCGTGACCCATAGCCCATCTCGAAGCCCACCCATGGGCAAGGTGGGCACAGGTCCTACGCTGGAGGGCAGGCTAGTGCCCAGAGTAATTCCATCAGCCCCCTCTGGAAACACAGCTCCTCCTGGCTTGTAACAGTTTAAAGCAGCAAGTGGTCATGTATGCCAGCAGCACCTGGGGAGCCCACGTGCGGGTTTCTTCTCTGTCATTGGCTGCCCCATGCTTTCTGTTCCTATTGGAAATCTGACTGGACAGAAATCGGATCAAGAGCATCTTGTTCCAGGTGCTGGTGGCTCATTCCTGCCATTCTAGCTACTCAGGAGGCTGAGATCTGAGGATCATGGTTCAAAGCCAGCTGAGGCAGGAAAGTCTATGAGACTTTTCATTCCAGTTAACCAGCAAAAAGCCACAAGTAAAGGTGTGATTCAAATGGAAGAGTGCTACTAGCCTTGAGCAAAAAAAAAAGTCAAGATCTGAGGATCGCAGTTCAAAGGCAGCGCAGACAAGAAAGTCTGCGAGAGTCTTATCTCTAAGTAACCACCCAAAACCCAGAAGTAGAGGTGTAGTTCATGTGGTAGAGTGCTAGCACTGAGCAAAAAAAGAAAAGCTCAGGGACAGTGCCCAGGACCAGAGTTCAAGCCCTAGGACCGGCACACACATAAAGAAGAGCATCTTGTGAAGTAAGTTTGGGGTTGATTCATGCTTAATTTCCCAGAGCTCTGCAACATGGGCAAGTGCAAATTTCTCAGGAGCCCTTCAGAAGCCTGAGCCGACAGTGCGTGGCACCCCAGTTCTAACAGAGATGTTCTTGGAAATCAGTCCAAACTGCTACCCTCCTAAGGTCACTATGTGGGGACATGGAGGGGGGGGCGCTTTCCTCTCTGACCACTGATCCAGCTCCCTGACATCACCCCCTCCACCCCCCCTCCATGGGCCCCTCTTCCCGGAATAGGAACTCATTGAGAGGCTTCAATTTCCAGGTTCCAGGAAGAACAGCCCACTCCCTGAGTTCATGAAATGGACAACCTAGACTGAACTACAGTCATGTGCTGCGTGGCTGTCAGCAGTGGCCAGTATGTGAGCTGGAAGTTGTGTGAAAGCTATGATCTCGAGTCACTATGGCCTTGCTGCCTTACACAAGTCCCCTCCGTGGTGTCCAGTGACAACATTTCCTACGGGAAGGAACTGAGGCAGGCTCTGGGTTCACAGGCAGGGGCGCTGTACAGATGGACCAGGTCTGCTCCCGTGGGTGTGGGCAGGTGGTAGCCGCATGTCTGCATCCTCTGCAGCCCCACATTTGTGGAGACCAGCGGGTTCACATGGTAGCTTCCTGCCGTCCTCACTGTGGCCCGGGAATGGGTTAGGTCGCTCTGGATGGGATTCTGGACCGTGGCCAACCCCTGAGACGCCCACGGCCAACACACTGCATCCTGTCTGCCTTCAGGCCACCAGCAACAGCCCTGGCTGTACCACCCAGGAGAGGAAATCAAGTAAAAGAAACCATTCTCTCCCCTCCCCAAGCACCTGGCCAGGGGGCGCCTCCCTCACAGAGTTTTGGTCATGACTGGTGTGGTCCTTTGTCTCTTGGTCCAGAAGAAAACAGCAGCAGCTGTGATTGCTACCAAGGGCTCCTGCACCCCATGAGTACACCTTCAGATCCCCTGAGCCACCTCATGTCCGCGCTGGCGTACCCCAGCCTGTCTGCATCTCCTGGGGAAGACGCTATCCAGGGACAAAAGCTGGCTGGCTGGGGGGGGGGGGGGGGAGGGGGCGGCCATGACAGCTCCTACTTCCGCCAACTGTCTGGACAGACAGTTCTGGAATCGCCCAGCATTCTCTTCCGGTGATCACGAGACAGGGTGTGCCTGGGTGACAGGGACCCCCTGCGAAGGCACAAGGCCTGTCCATCCCACACCAGGGGCCAGCCTGCTGGGCGTCCAATGGCCATTCTCCAGAGCCCAGTCAGCTCTTCTAGCTGGCCACCTGCTGCCAGCCCCATGCCCTCCTTGCTTCCTCCTCTCCACGCCCACCCCCAGGGCCCTGCCTCTCAGCCCCTCCCATCCTCAGCCACATGGACTGGGCACCCTAACAGGGTAGACTCCAGCCCCATGGAGCTGGGCTGGGGGCTGTGGCCAGGAAGCCAGAAGGCACATATCCCCTCTGCCCGTCCACCTCCACCAGGCTCCATTCCGGGTTCCCCTTCTTGTCCTGGGCCTCCAGGACTGTCACCGGCTGGCCGGCCCGCAAACTCACTTCATGGCTGCTTCTGGCCACAAAAGGGTACACTGCCACCACCTGGACAGAACACGAGGGGGGCGACAGGAAGAGGGTCAGGGTGGCTGAGGACGCTAGCCTCTTCCCACCTGGCTCTGGCCCCCCTCCCCGCCCCCCCTCCCAAACACCCCCTGTGTCCCTAATACCACAGCTAGCCATTGCTGTGTGACTGGCGCTGCTCTAGCACTTTTCTCGGGTTTGGTTTTTCACAATTATATCCTTCTATTTGCTCTTTTCTTATCCTTCCCCTGCCCTGATGATGCAATTGGGGCTCACACACCTAGGGAGTCAGATTCTTGCTCCCCCAGAGCCGGCGGGGGAATCTCAGATCTGCCCAAGCCAACTTCCCAGCTTTGAAGGAGGAATGTTGGCGGAATAGTATTCATCCATAAAAAGGAACTGGGATTTGGGTGAGTTGGGCCACATAGTCCAAGCTGGGTATGGTCACTGACCTTCCTCCTTCCTCTAGAGAGCTGGGGTGATCAGACCCCCTAGCTGAACATCTGGCTGCACAGAAGGGTTTTGGCCCAAGAGCCAAAGAATGGATGTGGCAAGAGCTACCCAACTTCCTCAAGTATAAACTCAGTGGTTTGCATACATATACACATACATATACATATACATATACATATACATATACATATACATATACATACACATATACATATACATATACATATACATATACATATACATATACATATACATATACATATACATACACATATACATATACATACACATACACATATACATATACATACACATATACATATTGAGGTGTGTGCATCTGTCATCACTGCCCAATTTCAGAGCCTTTTCCTCATTCCCACAAAGAAACCCTCACACTGGTTAGCAGTCACTACACTTCCCTCTCCTCAGCCCCTGTGAACACAAGCCCTGTCTCTCTCCATGGATTTACCTATTCTGGACAGTCAAATAAATAAAATCCTGTGGTGCATGGTCTTTTGTGTTTGCCTTCTTTCCATGTTTAGGGCTCATCCATGTTGTAGGTATTCAGCCGTAGCTCATCCCTTTTTTAGAGCTGAATTATATTCCACTACATGGATATATCACACTTTGTTTATCATACTGAAGAACATTTGGGTGGTTTTTGTTTGTTTGGGTAGTAATGGAGTTTGAACTCGGGACTGTGAGTTAACAAGGCAAGTGCTCTACCACTTGAGCCACATAACCAGTGCTAGGTTATTTCTTATTAATAATGTTATCTTGAACATATACATATACACATGTATGTTTTATATATATATGTATAAATATACATATATATATACATATATATATGTTTCTTGTTGTCTTTGAGAGAAAGAAACGTAGATACCCTCACTGAGGCCACAGGGCTGGGCTGACCTGTCCACGCTGGCCTCACCAGCAATATCCTGCCCCTCCCTCTTCCCCCACCCATTACCTTCATTCAGTTCCTCCCACATTCCCATTCTCTCCTCTCACAGGGCCCCTGCAATGCTGTGCATGGTTTCTAGAGAGCTGTACCCCAGTATAACCCCTTTATCTAGTAAATTCCTGCTTAGCTTTCCTCTCTGAGAGAAAAGATCGCTCTCTCCACACTTCAGGCCCTGGCACTTACCCCTTGAGAAGCTTAAAACTTCAGTTACGGTGTGATTGGTCCACTCATCACTACTTTGCCCCCAGATCATAGCTGATGAGGGTGAGGGCCAGAACTTACTTTGGCCCCTTATTATCTCTCATCTAGGGCCAGGCCTGCCAAATACTGAAAGCATGGATGAACCTCAACAGCTATGCTGACGGAAGCCCGGGGTTAGCTCTGGGTGGTGACCATGGTTGGTGTGAGAATCCCCTTCCCCAGGTCCCACCTCTGGCAGGGACTTTGAGGTGTTGGTGATCTAGGCCTGGCCTCAGGGGATGTGGCCTTCAGACAGGAGTGTAAACTTTGAAGCATCAGTTCAGGTGGCTGTGGGAAGCAAGCTCCCAGGCCCCTCCCAGACTCACCTGGGCCACGGCTGGGGCACAGGGGACCGGGGCTGAGGTGGGCTCTGGTGCTGGGTGTTTGGAGTCCTCATGTTGCCCCACCTGACTTCTGAGCTCCGTCTTACTGGGAACAGCATGATACGGCTGCAGTGTCCCAGCCGGCACATATCCCCGGTGTCCTAGAGAACACATGGAAGGTAATAAATGGGCTGCAGGCCACTCCAAGGCCCCAGTGCAGCTTCCCAGCACTCCAGGGGACCTGGCAGGTCACCAAGGCACCATGCAAACCCTGTTCCACGCTGCACTGGCTGCTGCTGGCTGCTGTGTGCTCACCCAGGGGCGGGGCCTTCCCTAGCAGGACAGCCATTGTAAACAGCTTGGACAGAGATGGAGTTCCCCTTAGACTGTGTGGAAAAAGCATCTGGTGCCGGCGCCACTGCCCTGGGGCCCTCTAGTGGCCACCCAGAGGATGGCAGCATCCCTTCCCGGGCCTGTTGGCCTTGCTCCTCTCCAGGCTGCTCAGGCCCTGCCTGGTTGCTGTTCCTAGAAACGGCCATCATTTCCCAAAGGACCTGCGAAGCACCAGGCCAGCCTGTGGCCACCAGACTTCACATCAATTCTTAAGGCAGCTCGTCTCCATCCAAGCCCAGAGAAGGCCCACGAGTCTCCATACCTTTAGGAAAGGGTGGAGCTGGGATCCAGCCCAGTGCCCAACCCCACAGCCTTGCTCCACCACTCACTTCAGCGGTCAGAGTGCTCTTTGGGGATGTTTAGATTTTTGTCTTCTTGCACAACCTTTCTTTTCTTTTCTTCCTTTCTTCCCCTGCCCCTTTCTTTCTTTCTCTCTCTCTTTTTTTTTTTTTGTACTTGAACTCAGGGCCTGGGCACTGTCCTTGAGCCTTTTTGATCAAGGCTAGCACTCTACTACTTGAGCCACAGCTCCATTTAGGCTTTTTTAGGGACTCCAAACTGCAGTCCTCAGATCTGAGGCTCATAGGTAGCTAGGATTACAGGTGTGAGCCACCAGCGCCCAGCAAAATGACTCACACGTGGGTGGAGGTGGGCATGCACATGTGCATACACACACACATCCATCTTGGATCTTGAACTCAGGGCCTGGGCACTGAGCTTTTGTGCTCTTTTGAGCTCTACCACAGCTCCACTTCCTTGACTCACATTTAAAACCTACGCTGGTACTGTGAGAATACTATCACAGAAGTATGGATTTGTTGTATTTTCTGTAACACACACTAGAGTACTTATGTAACAAATGTGAAGCCCTGACTGAAGGAGGGACACATTACGCCCGGGCACTCCTCATCTGTGGGTTACCTTGTCATCTTTGGACCATGCCATTGGGCCATTTTATTGTTCTAGATTCATTGTACCACTCACCTCCACCCATTCTACGTAGGCCTGCTAACCAGAGCCACATGCCCCAGGGCCATGGCCAGTAGACTGGGCAGGATGGCCACTGGCCTCTGCTATCAGTGTGGTTGGGATACACGGATCCCTTCAATGAGCACATCTCCATCTTTCAGGAAACTGAGAAGTTCTCTTACCTCAATGGGAACCCACACAGTCCATGAGGTCCCCCAGGCACAGTACTTGTATTCTTGTAACTGGTCCTGGGGTTTGAACCTCCACTTCTAGGTTTTTCTTGTGGTTAACTGGAGATAAGAGTGTCATGGATTTTCCTGCCCAGGCTGGCTTCAAACTACAATCCTCAGATCTCAGCCTCCCGAGTAGCTATTGAATACAGGCGCAAGCCATGAGCACCCAGCTCAGTTCTTGTCTTTTTGCATAGCACCCAGAACATAGGTTCTGGTTCATTATTGAATAATGAACAACAGATTTTGGACAGGAAAGCTGAACCCTCTTTTTTGCATGTACACACTACTAAGTCATGAAGCTTTGCAGCTGTCACCCGCTCGATCCCCGTCCTGGATTCACACAGCCAGACTTTGACTCAGAAGGGTGCCATGTCTCCCCACTGTTCTGATGGGTGGTGTTGGGGTGCGTGTGTGTATGTATGTGTATATGTGTGTGTGTTGTTGTTGCTGCTGCTGCTGTTGTTTTTTTTCTCGAAGGACAGGAAGAGCTCCCAAATACCCACATACCCCCGGTGTCTACCAGCCAGCGACTGCTGTTGCCTTTGGTGTCCTTGTTTTGAAGAAGGGCCACGATTTGGCCCCGTGGTAGTGTCAGGTCCAAGGTTCCAGCTCCACTGACATTGCTTGTCACCTGGTACAACTTCCCAAGGCCATACCTGTTCATCAGGGCCTGCACCTGGCGCTCAGAGCCAGGAACCAGTGGCTGTGGGGGGAAAGCAGATTCATGCAGAAACTGAAGTGTCAAGGCTGGTGTGTGCTCAATGTGTGCCCAGCCTAAGGCTTGGTGTGTGAAGACACACCAGGACCATCCTGGCCTGGGGATGCCTCACTTCCTCTGGGTTCTCTGTTTTACCCAGATCAGGGAGGATTTGAGAATTCTGGGACAGGGGCAGGATGGGAGGATAGGAAGGGGTTGTCTCCTCCTCATAAGTACAGTTCACACTGTAGCCATGAAAGCTTCTATTCATTTATGCTTCTTTTTATTCTGTGTCTCCTACAGCAAGACTGCTGTTCTAAAAAGAAACATGTTAACTTGCTGGAAGTAGAGGGGGGGTGCCCAGATGTCCTTGAGCAACTGTTTTGCTTCATCTTCTGCCCTCTTCTCTTGTTCCCTAGTTGCCAGGTCCCTGACCACCCCTGTGAGACCTCCACAGGTATAACTATTACTGGGTAAGACGTTCAAATTAAAGCCAGGCACTGTGGCACAGGCCTGCAATCCCAGCTACTCAGAAGGCTGAGATCTGGAGGATCAAGGTTCAAAGGCAGCCCAGGCAAAAACGTCTACAAGACTCCATCTCTAATTAGCCAGTCATCTGGAGGCATGGCTCAAGTGATAGGTTGCCAGGGGAACAAAAAGCCAAGCAAGCATAAGACCCTGAGTTCAAACTCTGGTACCAGGAAAAAAACAAAGTGGTGAGGAAAAAAAAAGTTTGGATTTTCTCACTCTTGATCCAAGAATAAGACACCCACTGGCCATGAACAATAGATTTAAGTGTGGCCGTGGGGAAAACAAAGAATTTCTGTAACAGACACACTGAGAAGAAGAAAGAGCATGGGGGAGGGGGTGAGCCTCCCCCATCCACTCACTGTCTGAGAACAGGACAATGTTGGGGGACTGGAGGGTGGGGGGAAGGCACTTTTACCTGAGCCATGGGAGGTGGCAGCACTTTCTCAAAGTCCTCCTGAAAGGCTCGAAGCTGGGTACTGCTCTGGCCTAGCATGTCTTCCACCAGCTTTCTGAAGGCCGGCTCTGAGAGGCCGTGGTGGGGTAGCTGGGTGAAACAGACAATGTCAACAGAGCCTCTGTGGGAGGCAGGGCCAGGGGGTGGCTGGCCATGCACATTCTCGCTCCAGCTGCGTCATGGGGGCCTGCCTGTCGGAGTCTACCGTTGCTTTTTTCTTTCCCTTAAGAAATAATCCTTTACCAGGCGCTGGTGGTTCATCCCTATAATGCTAGCTAGTCAAGAGGCTGAGATCTGAGGATCCTGGTTAGAAGCCAGCCTAGGCAGGAAAGTCCATGAGACTTTTGGTATCTCCAATAAACTACTCAAGAAAAAAAAAGGGGGGTGGGGCACTGAGACGGTGGCTCAGTGGTAGAGTGCTTGCCTTGCATGCATGAGGCCCTGGGTTCGATTCCTCAGCACCACATAAGCAGAAAAAGCAGGAAGTGGCGCTGTGACTCAAGTGATAGAATGCTAGCCTTGAGCTGAAGAGCTGAAAGACAGCACCCAGGCCCAGAGTTCAGGTCCCACGACCGACCAAAAACAAAAAAAGCTGGGAGTGCTACTGTGGCTCAAGTGGTATAGTGCTAGCATTGAGCAAAAGAGTGCAGGGACAGCACCTAAGCCCTGAGTTCAAGACCCAGGACTGTCAAAAAAGAGAAAGAATCCCTCAGTGGGTCAGGACCCATCATGATGCTGTGTAGTCAGAGGGCTGGGTGGTCCCGATTCCCCTCCTCCTGGCTGTGGAGATTGGTCCATGGGATGACAGTGGACTCTGGCACAGCCAATAAAAAGCCTCTCATCAGTTAGTGCATGAAGGCTGAAAGTCTTTCTTCATTTGTATTATGAGAGGTGAAGCTACCAACTTACAACTCCTCCCTAGCCAACTCTCCCATTGTATAGAGAAAGCCTGCCAGGAAATAAAGATAGCCAGAGAGGTAGACAGAGGGAAGAAGAGAGGAATTCAGAGCCCTGCAAACTTCATTTGTCCTGCACAAGGCTAGGCTCAAGCCCTGAGCTCCTCGTGCCTCCAGATAAATTCTTTTTTTTAGAATTCCAGCTGCATTGCTTTGGGTTTATGTTACTTGCAGCCAAAGAGTTCTGAGTCTCTCCTGAGCCCTTGACTCTGCTCAGGATCTCCTGACTTCTTACCAGACAGCCTGAGAGTGAGAAAGACTGCCCAGCCAACAGAGAGTGCTGCCGTGCAGGCTTTCAGCAAGTACCGGGGGCAGGGGCAGGTGGGTGGACTTCCGGACACAGAGAGGGGAGGCTGGCAGCTACTTCCAACAGGCCCAAACCAGTCAGGAGAGGCCCACTTGCTTCCATCTGGTGTCTTCTACCCTGCACATCCCTCCTCAGGGCCCAGAAAGCCAGGGACCACTGAAGAGACCACTTGTGCCTGTGGGAGAGGCAAGGGGCTCTTTCTATAGATGATTCAGACCCACTTCAACTCAAAAAGAGTATCTCCATTGGGCACGCCAGTCATCCCAGCAACTCAAGAGGCAAAAGTAGGAAGATCTTAGTCCAAGGTAGGCTCTGAGTAAAAGCAAGTCCCTGCTTGAAAAGTAACTAAGTGCAAAAAAGAAGTGGGGTGTGTGGGTCAAGTGGTAAAGCACTTGCCTAGTTGTCCCTAAGGCTTTGAATTCAATCCTCAGTAACAACAATGATGATGACGACAGCAACAACAACAGTGTCTCAGAGATCCATTAAAATACCAGGAGAGTAAAGAAGAGAAATGCCCAGGGTGCCAGCCTTCCATCCCCTTGCAGAATGCAGGCTCTGCTTAGCACTCTGCAGAGGTCCATGCTAAGCACCACTGGAGCAGAGAGGGTGGCTGGGCTGGGGGATTCTCATGCTAGGGGACAAGAACTGAAAGCACTTCATCTGGCACCATACGTCAGCCCCTGTATAAGCCTGGCTATCCTCTGAGAGTGTCACACCCCAAGCTGAGGAGGCATTGGGGTCCAGGGGGTGGTGTAGAAGCATTCAGGAACTGGTCTGGGGCTGGGGGAATCCTAGAGGGGTTTTCACGCAGAGAATTGGGTAGGGAAGGCTGAACAGGGGGATGTGGAACACAGGAGGCTGTGCTGGGATAAGAAGCATGAAGATGGCTCCCCAAGTCCCACTCATGAGCTGTGCAGTTCTGAGGATGACATTTACAGAGCAGGAGGCGGAGATGCTGGGCATTCCTTCCTGTACCAACGCAGCCCACAAAATCCTGACGTGCACATTTGCATTTGGAGGTTTGTCCAACCCTCTGCAATCTACGTAGGCTTTCGTGGATGGCTCCTTTTACAGGCTTTTAAGCATCCTGTGCAGGTCTCAGGCTATGGTTCAAAGCCAACCATTAGTGAGATAGCCTTTCAAGAGCTACTTAACCCCTCTGAGCCTGTGTTTGTGTTTTTTTTTCAGTTTTGAGATGAGGATTATAATAATACCTACTTAGGGTAGTTGGGGATTCAGTAAGATAATGCATGGGAAATGCTCCTACCAGGTGTATGACAAATGCTCACCGGGCAGTGTCTACTAGAAAGAGTGACGTGGGGTAGGCAGGTAGAAAGGAAATGACCACAGGAAGAAGCCAAGGAACAGGTGCAGCACTGTATCTAGGTACGTTTTACCAAACAGTGGTTCTACCACTGTTGACTACAGTTGAGGCTGCTTCTGGGTTCAGTGGCCAATGGTCTCCAGCAACAACCCCAACAGGGATTTTTTTCAAATCAAATCTCGCTAGTGCTTCAAGCTGTCTGCTGCCCTGTTGGAGACTCGTGTGTGTATCCTCCATTGGACTCTTTTCTTACTGAAACAGAGGGCCTACTTGCCATCTTCCTTGATAGTAGTAGTAAGAACCACAACAGAATGATCCCTTAAAGACTGCTGTGAGAACTCCCTGTACCCCCACACCTAACTGGAGTCACTTTTTCCTTCTTACGTCATCGGCCAGTGATATTCTCCAGGAGCGGGGCCAACTCTTGCTATTTTTCCCAGCAAAGCCTCCTCTGCTCTGAACCTCAGACCCTGGCCAGAGTCCCAGCCAAATCCTTGCCTTCATGGCCTGAGTCACCCAAGAAAGGAGAACAGGCATGAGAAAGATCTCGAAGGTCCCCACAGCCCCCTCCTTGGCACCTCTGGCCCATCTGGAAGGTCTGACATAGCTTTATCTAAACCCTGCAGACAGCTGGTGGAGGGGCTCAAGTAGTAAGAGGCATCCCAGTCCTGGCAGCCTTACCTGGGCCATGCTTCTGCCTGCCCTCTGCAGCACCTGCTCAGCCAGGTCCTGTTGGAGGGCCACGAACGTGCACAGGATCTGGCCCAGCCACTGCATGACCAGCTGGTTAAACTGTGGGAGCTCGGCCACCAGAAGGGCATTGAGTGCCTGGTAGGTGTGCCGCGTGGCCTCCTCCTCGTACGTCACGCTGCCCACCTCCAGCAGCTTCTCTTCCACCCGCTCAAAGTCCAAAAGTTTGTCCAGGCGCTTCTTGATCAGGTTCTGAGGACCGGCCAGGGCTCTGGCCAGGCTGCACAGAGGCTGCCACACCAGGGCCTGCAGCCGCTGCTTCTGTGGGGAAAAGGGGGCGTGGGAGCTGGGATAGGGGATAGCAGGACAGGGGCCAGGAGAAGGGGCTTTAGAGGCAGGCAGCTTGGGTTCCAGTCCCCCTCCACCGGGCCTCCGAAGCCATCTGCAACCTACTGCATTTTATCTAACCTCTGCTGCTCTGAACAAAGGGATGGCTGGTTTCCAGGAGAGCCTAGCACAGGGTACACACATGGTTCCTGTGGAGTCTTTGTATTGTTACTGGGCAAAGGGCTTGAGAAAGATTTAGTACACAGTGGTGGTTGAGTGCTGGGTGCTGGGGGCTCATGCCTGCCACCCTAGCTACTCAGGAAACTGAGACCCAGAGGATCATATTCAAAGCCAGCCTGGGCAGAAAAATCCATGAGACTCCTATCTTTAATTAACCAGAAAAAAGCAGGGTTGGAGGCTCAAGTGGTAGAGCACCGGCCAACCTAGCAAGCCTTGAGGCACTGAGTTCAAGCCCTGTTAGTATATACACACATGTGTGTGCACGCACGTGTGCACACATACATACACACACACATACACACACGCGCACACACACTAGCACAAGTGGTGGTGGTGGTGGTGGATATAGTCTTTGGGACATGCCACTGACTATCTGTTTCTGTTTTGTTTGTTTTTATTTTGTGCCAGTACTGGGGCTTGAAGGCCTGGGTACTTACTCTTAGCTTTGTCCACTCAAGGTTGGCACTCTACCATGTGAGCCACAGCTCCACTTCTGGCTTTTTGTTGGTTAACTGGAGATAAGAGTCTCACAGACTTTCCTGCCCAAGCTGGCTTTAAACTGTGATCTTCAGAACTCAGGTCCTGAGTAACTGGGATTACAGATGTGAACTACAGGCTCCTAGCAACCACTGACTACCTACCTATATAAATAATGTAGGAGGTCACATGCTCAGAGCCTCTGCCTCCCATCTGCAGAATGGAGTATTAATAGTAGCTTCCCCAAAGCATGTAGCAGGGAGCAAGTGAGGTAAAGAATGGAAACGACTTAGCCCAGTTTCTGTAATAGGGTGCCCCTTCCTACATTAGCTAAGGCTATTTTTATCAGGAAATGCATGAACAATAATCTCTACCCACTGGCCACCCAGGATGGTAATGGATATGACAATGGTACAAAGTGCCCAACTTCTAAGTATTCCTCTGCTAGGCTCTGCTACCTGCCTGACACAGAAAGGAGAAAGGAAAAAAAATCCCACTCACAAACTCCAGGAAGGCCTGGCACTGAAGGTCTCTCGCCAGGCTGCAGTACTGCTCAAAAGAGCCCCCGGGGATGTCCAGATTGCATTCGTGTGGCCGGAATCGGAGAAAAGCCTTGAACCAGAGACACAAGGAGACAGGCAGTGATGGTCTACCATGGCCCTCTTAGTCCTGCCCCTGCCCCCAGCAGGCCTCCCAGAGAGGTTGGTCACCCACCCTCACTGCCTGGAACCAGCTAGGCTATGTGTCCCTTGCACACCTTTGGTGAACAGAAAACCCATCCTGAGTCTGATTCTGAGTCTTCCTCTCCAGCTTCTGCTTGCCTTGCAAACAGCTGGTGTCAACTTTATGATTCTTTTGCGGGCATTCACATTTTACATATCCTATCAAGACGTGTGTGTGTGTGTGTGTGTGTGTGTGTGTGTGTGTGTGTGTGTGTGTCTGTGTGTCTGTGTGTCTGTGTGTCTGTGTCTGTGTGTGTCTGTGTGTGTGTGTGTGTGCCGGCATTCACATTTTACATATCCTATCAAGACGTGTGTGTGTGTGTGTGTGTGTGTGTGTGTGTGTGTGTGTGTGTGTGTGTGTGTATAACTCAGGGCTTGGGTGCTGTCCCTGAGCTTTAGTACTGAGACTAGTGTTTTCTCTACCACTTGAAGCACAGTTCTACTTCTGGCTTTTTTTTTTTTTTTTTTTTTTTTTGGTTAATTGGAGATAAAAGTCTCATGAACTTTTCTGCCCTCACTGGCTTTGAACCATGATCCTCTGGATCTCAGTCTTCTCAGTAGCTAGGGTTACAGGTGTAAGCCATCAGCACCTGGCTCAATAACTTTGTTAAAAAATCAACTAACGTTCTTATTCAAATCAGTGCATTAAAAAGAAAAAAACTCTCATGATGCTGCCAATAAAGAGGAAGACTGTAATAAATATTATAGATAGACATTTAAAAATAGATGCTATATATACAAAAACCGGGCACCAGTGGTTCATATCTACAAGCTTGCCTACTCAAGAGGCTGAGACCTGGAGGATCATGGAACAAAACCAGCCCAACAGAAAAGTTCATGAGACTACTCTGTGTTCAAAATAACCAACTCTGAGCCGGGTGCCAGTAGATGACACTGTAACTCTAACTACTCTGGAGGTTTGTTTAAATTGAGGTCTGTTTGATTGAGGTTTAAAGCCAGCCCACACAGAAAAATCTGAGAAACTCTTGTTTCCATTAACCAGCAAAAAACCAGAAATGGAGGAATGGCTCAAATGGAAAAGTACTAGCAAAGCAAGAAGCTGAGCAAACATGAAGGCCTAAATACAAACTCCAGTGTCAACAAAACAAATCAGTGCTAGCCAGGTAGTGGTTGCTTATACCTATCACCCTAAATACTCAGCAAGTTGAGACCTGCAGTTCAATGCCAGCTCAGGAAGGAAAGCTCATGAGACCACTGTCTCCAATTAACTACCCAAAAGCCAGAATTGGAGTTGTGGCTCAAATGGTAGAGTGCTAGTCTTGAGCACAGTAGATCAGAAACCGCTCCCAGATGTTGAGTTCAATCCCCAGTACTGATAAGGCACCTGCCCCCCACATGGAGAGGAGCATAGAACCTGACCTTCCTTTTGCAAACCTCCCACACATCATGTTCCCCAATACCATCACCTACCAAGCCCCTTGTCAACCCAAGTTGGTCTGTGCAGATGGAAGGGACTGAAAATGACCACCAGGGGGCAGAATGGACACAATGCATCTGCACCAAGCAGGAGAAAAGGGAGATATCTGGCTAAAATCAGTCAATCCTGGGTGGGCATGTGGATCTGTGTGACCTGTGGCCTGACCTCAGTTTGAAGACAGACATGTTCTTGGGCCTGGATCATACTTAAATTCTTATGAACTAATTGCTCAAATTGACACATCCATGATTTTACCTAAAAGTCTGAATTTGCAGGAACTTTTTTTCCCCTTAAAACGTTAACTGCATAAGCCAGGCACCGGAGGCTCAGATATGTAATTCTAGCCACCCAAGAATTTGAGCTCCAGAGGATCATGGTTGGAAGCTAGCCTTGGAAGAAGAACCCATGAGATTCCATCTAAACTCAACTAACAAAAAGCCAGGCTAGAGGCATGACTCAAGTGGTAGAGCACCATGAGCAAGCAAGCAAAGCAAGAGCACAGAGCCCTGAGTTCAAGCCTTGAGAGTGGAACACACACACACACACACACACACACACACACAAATAAAACTGGCCATATTGAGCCCACTGGGCCACCACCTCCCAAGGATTGGCTGTTCTTTTACATCATAAATAGCTTGCTAGATACCAGGCTCCTCTTGTGGTTATATTACTTGATCCTGCACACTTCCTTCTATATACTTTCACTTGCCAGGCCCCTTGTGGCCTGTTTGCCTTCTTTGATCCACTGATTCTACGGGGCCTCTGACCCTGCCCACTCAGAACTGCCTTCCTACCAGGTCTCCGGGGTGGGGGTTGGCGACTTACAGCTTATGGCTCAGAACCAGTCTGGACCCACACTCACCTCTAGATTATCCATATAAGCAGCCATGTTGCTCTTCAGCTCAGTCACACAGAGGGACACCCACTGGAACCTCTCCTCCAACTCATCAAATTCCTTGTCTTCTGTCTGAAAGGGAAGCCAGGGGGTGAGGGCTAAGGAGATCCACGCATAAGCAGTGTGCAGCCAGTTCCTACATCCCAACTCTTCACAGGGGACAACTTTTTTACTGATGCACCCATTGGCTCTCCAGCCCCAGAGGTGAGTGGGGCAGTTCAAGGGCATTGTGAGCCAGGCATGGTGGGACACATCTTGAATCACAGCACTTGCTGGCAAGGCTGGGGTTGCAACTTAAAGACCAACAATGGCAAAGCAGCACCATGGGTTTACATCCAGACCCTGCTATCAGACACATGAGCACGGGAATCCTGGTTCATTCATTTTCTTCTAGCATTTCCCCTCTAGGAACTTCTGTTTTCTCATTTACAAATCAGATACAATGAAAATACCTACTTTGGGCTGGGAGATAGCTCAGTGACAAAGTGCTCTTCCAGCAAGTACAATGTCCTGGGTTCAATCCTCATTACAGAAAAAGAAAAAGACCCTAAGATATGTATTCAAATGTTTTTTTTTCTTTCATGGGATTGTTCCTAACATATTTATAAGATTATTTCTTTGTTGCTTTGTATGTCCCTCCCCCACGGTTATAACCCCTGCTTTCACTGTATTTGATGTTATTATAATTTGTAGAGGGGAAGGGAAAAAACAAATCGTTAAAACAGGAATACAGCTGGACCCATTGCAACAATGAGATGTACAAGTCGTTATGTTGAAAAACGAACTTTACAACTTTTGTGAGGGGGGGAGGGGGGAAGATGGGAAGGGGAAACAAAGGAGGAGGCTACAATGCTTGATAAGAAATGTACTCATTATCTTGCCCATGTAATTGTAACCCCTCTGTACTGTATTTTCACAATTAAAAAAAAGAAAAAGAAAAAAATGTGTGTACATAGTTTTTGTTTGTTGGTTTAGGTTTTTTGTTGTTGTTTTTTGTCAGTTGTGGGGCTTGAACTCTGAGCCTGGGCCCTGTCCCTCAGCTCTTCACCTCAAGGCTAGCACTCTACCACTTGAGCCACAGCACTACTTCCGGTTTTCTGAGTAGTTTATTAGAGATCAGAGTCTCATGGACTTTCCTGCCTAGGCTGGCTTTGAACCTTGATCCTCATATCTCAGCCTCCTGAGTAGCTAGGATTACAGGTGTGAGCCACCAGCCCCCAGCTGTACATAGTTTTTTCTTTTTCTTTTTAGCCAAACAATTAAACACACACTCTATTATATGACTCAAATAATGCTGGCGCTGAGGAAGCACTCCGTCACCCTGAACTCTCTTAGTAGCTATGTGAGGCTGGTTCTTTGCTCTAATCTAAAGACTGGCTGTCCTCTTCAGAATGAGAATCAGGGCTAGGAACATGGCTTAGAGATAGAGTGCTCCCCTAACATGCATGAAGCCCTGGGTTAGAAAAGGCCAGAAGTAGTGCTGTGGCTCAAGTGGAAGAGCACTAGCCTTGAGCACAGAGAGGCTCAGGGACAGTGCCCAGGTCCTGAGTTCAAGCCCTGGACTGGCAAAAAAGAAAGAAGAAGCAGAAAGAAGAAAGAAGAAAGAAGAAAGAAGAAGAAGAAGAAGAAGAAGAAGAAGAAGAAGAAGAAGAAGAAGAAGAAGAAGAAGAAGAAGAAGAAGAAGAAGAAGAAGAAGAAGAGGAAGAGGAAGAGGAAGAGGAAGAGGAGGAAGAGGAAGAGGAAGAGGAAGAATCTTCAAATTAGGGCCTTTTCCTGGTCTCTCACTCAGCCACCGCTGATGTCTTAACAGACTCCCCCTTCGCCCCACCATCACCACTAGCTGTGGCCCTTAGGAGGGGCTGGGGCAACCAGTGCCCCTCACCCACTCCCAGCCACCCTCACCTTGGGCACCAGCCCTGCCTCCTGCTTTAGCAGCTGGCTCAGCCGGGTGGTCTTCTTGGACAGGGTGTGCGTGTTGATTCGGGCCAGCCGCTCTCGGAGGCTCAGCTGCTCTGCCTTGGTGTACCTAGAGGCTGCAGTGACAAAAACGAGGATGCAGGTGACCCAGGAGCCACGCCAGGAGAGCCAGCATCCCTGCACAGCTGAGGGGGCCCACCCCATCAGGAGCGCAGCCATCGGGACAGCATGTGATGTGGGGCGAGCCTGGTGCACAAGGTCCTCGGTTCTGGTTGAGTACTGGCTGGAGAACTTCCTGTTTGCTTGAGCAGGGCCTCAGTTTCCTCATCTGTAAGATGGACTGCTATGAGGATCACCTGAGACATAGGTGTGATGGGACTAAGGAAGGACCCAGCAAGAGGCTGTCTATGTAGGGCCTCCCAGCCAATCCTGGTGTGTGTGTCTGTGTCTGCGTATCTGTGTCTGTGTCTGTGTCTGTACTGGGCTTGAACACAGGGCCTTCTTTCAAGTCTAGCACTCTGCCACTTGAGCCACACCTCAAGTTCTGGGGTTTGTTTGGGGATTTTTTTGTTAACTGTAGAAAAGAGTTCCACAGACTTTCCTGCTCAAGCTGGCCTTACGCCGTGGTCCTAGATCTCAGCCATGTAAGTATTGAGATTACAGGCATGAGCCACCAGTAGCAGATTGGCAGCTCCCCAGCCAGTCTGAGTCAGGCCGGCTGGGAACCACACTTCCCTCAGTCGAAATCCAACCTAAATTAACTGGTCACTTCACACTGTATGCGTCTATTGCATCATCACACTGTACCCACACATCCTTGTATAATTAAAATAATTATACAGTTGTGGGTCTTAAACTCTGGGCCTGGATACTGTCCCTGAGCTCTTCAGCTCAAGGCTAGGGCTCTACCACTTGAGCCACAGTGCCACTTCCAGCTTTTTCTGTTTATGTGGTGCTGAGGAATCGAACCCAGGGCCTCCTCCCTGCGAGGCAAGCACTCTACCACTGAGCCACCTTCCCAGCCCTGGTAGCTACTATTTGCTATATGTATGTTTCATCTTCAGGCTGGGAAGTCTTCAAACAGAAATAGCCAAGAAGCAAGCAAAATTACTCGCTTCTCTGAGAGAAACCAACCTGAAGATAAAGCTGATACACAATGAACAGTAGCTACAAGAAAATCACAGGGAAATGGAGCTAGCACCTTGACCAACCCTTAACTGAACCCCACATTACCACTGATTTCTAGCTACACATGATTCTACATTCTGCTTCCCAGTGAAGCAGGTCTGAGATGAGTGTGTATAACTGGACACCTGTTCGCTGACATATCCCCCACATGCCCACGGCCTTACCCACTTCCTTGCGCATCTTATACTCATTGATGTTGGCGTTCACATCCTGGAGAGCAGACGCAGCCCTCTGGAGGGCAGGGTAGGCACTGGCATCAGGGTGAGTATTCTCCAGGATCTTCTGCAGCAGCAGTGGGTACTTAGTGATCCTCTGCAGAGGGGTTACCAGGAAGAAACTGAGGCCTGAAGCTCCCGCTTGGGGCCTGAGGGAGAAGGCTGATATTAGGCAGGTAGAGGTAGACCCTGAGAGCACCATGGGGGCCAGAAATGTAGACCAAGCTCTGCCTTTAACCTTGCTGTGTGATCTGAGACATGCCACTCACCCCTGTGGTCCTCAGGGCCCCCCTCTGCATGTGAGGTCTGAATGTTAGGTAGGCAGGGCCAGTCCTGGGTCTTGCTTCCCTGTCTGTGCTGCTCCATTCTCTACCCTACGTATATTGAGCTCTCAGCATAGGACATGGCTGATGGTACCCTCTTCTTCAAACATATCCTTCCTTCAGCCCCAGACACCCTCTCTGTCTAGTGTCTCTTCACAGGTCATCCTTTGCTTCCTCTGCAAGTCTCTCTCCGATGCTGGCATGTCCCAGGGCCTCCCCTTCTCCCACTGACTCCCAGGCCTAAATCCAGCCCAATCCACATCTCTCTAGCGCCTCATTCACAAGGCTCATTTGACACTTCCACACTTTGTTGGGCATCCTCATATTGCACTTAATAAAGAACCCTGCTGCTTAGAAGAAGAAAAGAAGAAAGAAGGAGAAGAAGGAGAAGAAGGAGGAGGAGGAGAAGAAGGAGGAGGAGGAGGAGGAGGAGAAGGAGGAGAAGGAAGAAGAGGAGGAAGAAGAGAGGAAGGAGGAGGAGGAAGAGGAGAGGAAAGAGAGGAAGGGGAGGAAGGGGAGGAAAGAGAGGGAGAGAAGGAAGAAGAGGAAGAGGAGGACGAGGATGAGGAGGACAAGAAAAGAAAAAAAAAGACTGGGCACTGGTGGCTCATGCCTGTAATCCTAGCTGCTACTCAAGAAGCTGATATCTGAGGATCATGGTTTGAAAAGTACATGAGACTATCTCCAATTGATCACACACACACACACAAAAAAAAACCGTAAGTGGTGCTGTGGCTCAAGTGACTTGAGTAAAAATGCTCAGAGCTCAAGGCAGTGCCCAGGCCCAGAGTTCAAGCCCCAGGACTGGCCAAAAAAAACAGATTTTAAAATCACAGGGACAGCGAGGCAGCAGTGGTGCATGCCTGTTATCCTAGCTATTCAGGAGACTGAAATCTTAGGATCACAGTTTGAAATCAGCCTAGGAAATGAAGTCCATGAGACACTCATCTCCAACTAACTAGCAAAAAGCTGGAAGTAGAGCTGTGGCACAAGTGGTAGAGCAATAGCCTTGAGAAAAAAATAAAAAAGCTCAGGGACTGTGCCCAGGCCCTGTGTTCAAGCTCCAGGACCCACACAAACAAAACAAAACAAAATCACAAGGACATAAATTTTAGAGTTGTATTTTTGTAGAGACAAAGTCATAACAAAACAGATGTAGTACTCCTGTAATCCTAGCCACTCAGGAGGTTAAGATCTGAGGATCAAGATTTGAAGTCAACTAGGACAGATTGAGACTCCAATTTGAAACTCAAATTAACCAGCAAAAAGCAGAAGTAATGGTGTGGCTCAAGTAGTAGAGTACCAGCCTTAAGCAGAAAAAGTCAAGTGAGAGTATAAGGCCTTGAGTTCAAGTTCCAGTAGCCACACACACTCACACCTGTAGCAAACTCCAAAATGTTGACTCTTGCTCATTTTAAGAGGTGAATATGTGAATGTCCATTACATTATTCTATTTTTCTACAGGCTTCATGCTTTTATTAGAAAAAGCAAAACAAGAAAAGGATGCCTTGGGACTAATGGCACTGCAGATGCACCACCAAGGCCTGCACCCTTCCTGACAATGACAGGAATTTTACCTAGAGTCCCTGAGACCAAGGGCACTGGAAGGTGCCCCAGCAGGCTTCTGGGAAACTCTCAGAACATAAGCCCTCAACTATCTAAGTGTGCATCCAGCAAGAAAACTCTCAAAGGCTTTCCAACTGGCCACCAGCCTCTCCAGAACACAGCACTGACCTCTTGTTCTGCCTAATGACATATCCCCAGACCAAATGTCCAGGGAAGATCATCTGTGAGGCTAAGAATAGGAGGAGCAGGTGGGAGCCCCCTGGGAGGCCGCAGGGTGGGGGTGGGGATTCCGATCAGGACATGACCATATGTCCATCTGCTCTCACCAGGGCTGTTCTGGAGTTCAGCCAGCTGTGGGCAGCAGAGGTGGGGACTGTTGGCAGACACTTGGAAAAACCCATCATCTGGGCTGATTTTCCACAGAAAAGAGCCAGCTGCCTCCTAAGGACAATTGTCACCTTACAAACTGGAGGACACAGAGTCCTTAAAGAGACAATCAAACCCCTTCTTCACAATCAGCCAGGAGTCACCATCGAATGATGACCACCTGCACAACCACCTACACACACAGACTTCCTGAGGTAACTTGGAGGAAACGCTACACAGCCTCTCACAGGCAGAAAAACACAACAACGCGCAGAGCTGGGTGTACAGAAAGTAAGAGGACATCTTGGTGGGCGGATCACTTGGAGGATCATTGAGCAACTTATGAATGCACAAATCCTTCCTTCCATTAACCCCAACCCCCATCTCTGCTCCCCTGGAAGCACTGGCTCCAGTGAATGAGGATAAAGGGTAGAAGTTTCTCTGCAACTCTCTTGATGATTGCAAAACAATGCAATTGGAAACAATGTCAAAATCCATCAGTAAGACAATGGTCAAGAAAACCAGAGCTGTCCTGGAAGGAACCCTGAGCAGCCATGACAAATACCACAAAAGAACTATTTATAGCATTGTGAAAGATATCATGACTGATTAACTAAAATGTTACATCAGCATGGGAAGTAGGAACGCCTTTAAAAAAATTTACCCACCTGCCTACTGCCTGTCTATATATCTACCTATAAAGATACTGAAAACATTAAATTGAAACATTAACTACTAGAGGAGAAAGAGAGACATGGGATACCACTGGTATGGTGGCACATGCCTATAATTCCAGTTACTTGAGAGATAGAGATAGGGGGGCCTTTAGTTCCAGGTCAGACTAAGGAAAAAAGACACTCCCATCCCCTGCCATCTCAACTGATACATTTTGTGTGGTATTGTGTCCCTGTGGGCCCAGCTACCCTGGGGGCCAGTGAGAGGACAGTGATCCAAGACGGCCTGACCGAAAAATGGTAGACCCTACCCAAAAAAATACCTAAAGCTGGGGCTGGGAAGGTGGCTTAGTGGTAAAGTGCTTGCCTAGCATGCATGAAGCCCTGGGTTCGATCCCTCAGTACCACAGAAACAGAAAAGGCTAGAAGTGGCGCTGAGGCTCAAGTGGTAGAATGCTAGCCTTGAGCAAAAGAAGCTCAGGGGTAGTGCCCAGGACCTGAGTTCAAGCCCAAGAACTGGTAAATAGTAGTAGTAGTAGTAGTAGTAGTAGTAGTAATAATAATAATAATAATAAAAAGCCAAAAAGAGCTGGGGATGGGGCTCCCACGGTAGAGTGCTTGATCTGGCAAACACAAGGCTCTGAGTCCAAACCCTGGCACAGATAAATAAATAAATAAATAAATAAATAAATAAAACCAAACAGAAATGAGACTAAGCTCCCTTCTTCAATGGACTTTTAATTTTTACCTTATATACTTAGTATTTGAATTTCCTTTTTTAAAAATAAGCATATAGTAATTAAATCGATGTGTACATACAAATACACATATGTCACACACATACATACATGTATGCATGTGTGTATGTTGCTGGGGTATGAACTCAGGGTCTTTTACTTACTAGGCAGGTACTCTACCATGTGAGCCTTGCCCCCAGCCCTACTTTTATATGTAAAACAAACACAATTAGCCTTCTCTAAACCTGCTGCCCCAGTCACCATTCCATAAGCACAGGTTCCAGGGCTGACCCACCTCTACCAGACCTCTTCTACCCTCCATGTGAGAGATCCTGCCTAAGACAAGGCTTTCTGCCTCCTGCTAGGGAAAGTCTTTGCTCCTTATGGTTCTAAGAGGGACAAGTTTCTTTAAGAGAAAAAATAAGGCCAGGAGCTGGTGGCTCATGCCTACAATCCCGGCTACTCAGGAGGTTGAGATAGAAGGATCACAGCTCAAAGCCAGTCCGGGCAGGAAAGTCTGTATGACTCATCTCCAATTAACTACCAAAAAGCTGGAAATGGAGCTGTAGCTCAAGTGGGAGAAGCCAGATTGAGTAAAAAAAGCTCAGTGGTAGTGCCCAGGTCCTGAGTCCTCGACCAGTACCAAAAAAATAAAATAAAAAACACAGGATAACTGAACATTCTGCCTAGGTCACCCACCTACCCAAGTTAAAGGCAGGCCAACATGGGTTTTGGAATTGCAAAGAATTAAAGTAGCGGTACCATGGATATTGAGAGAGCTGAGAAAGAACTATTTGTCATGTTCCTAGCTGGCCAGGCTCAAGGAAGCCAAGATTACTCACTGTTCCAGAAGGAAGGAACTCAACAGTCATGCTGACAGGAAGAATGTCATTCCTGGCACAGCACTAGACTACATAGCCTCATGGAGAGCATTTTTAAATCAGCAGGTGCTTGGTGGGCAGGGAATGGTGCCTGGATGCCTTGTGTCACATGTCCCTCTGAACACTCAGAGCACGAACAAGGGTCTCAAAATATACTGCAACTTCAAGAACCCAAATATGTTTGTGACCTTTAGACTCTGTGCAGCTCCATGGCACCACACTGGAAATAACTGAGATGCTCCTTTTTATACATAAGACTCAAATCATTTGCCAGAATGTCACCTCAAGCTGGGCACTGGTGGTGCACAGCTGTAATCCTAGCTAATCAGGAGGTGAGGATGAAAGTTCAAAGCCAGTCTGGACAGGAAAGTCCATGAGCCTCTTATCTCCAATTAACCACCAGAAAACCAAAAGTAGAGCTTTGATTCAAACTGGTAGAGCACTAGCTTTGAGATGAGGAGCTCAGGGATAGTATCACCCAGGCCCTGAGTGTAAGTCCCATGACCTAAAAAGAAAAGAAAGAAAGGAAGAAAGGAAGTCACCTCTCCACATTTTCCTTGCCTCCCAGTGGGCAGTGCCAGCCCTGCTTCAATCACCTGTTCTCCTCTTTCTCATATCACATACACAAGGAAATAAGAATTGTTTTCACTGCAGTTACTACTCTGTGATATACCTCCATGCCTTCATTTTCTTGTACTTCATGAACACATGGCTTAGGACTTTTCTTTCCTTAAATCCATACTTATTTATTAAAAGTAGATGCCAGCATCAAATGATTCATCACATCTATCACAGTCCTCCAGTGCTCACACACTGAAAGACCTACTCTGTGTGTGTGTGTGTGTGTGTGTGTGTGTGTGTGTGTGTGTGTGTGAGACAGTACTACAATTTGAACTCAGGGGTCTAACACTTTTGCTTGGTTTTTTGCACTCAAAGCTGGCAGTCTATCACTTGAGCCATACCTCCACTTCCAGCTTTGTGTGTGTGTGTGTGTGTGTGTGTGTGTGTGTGTGTGTGTGTGTGTGTGTGTGTGTGTGTGTGTGTGTGTGTGTGTGTGTGTGTGTGTGTGTGTGTGTGTGTGTGTGTGTGTGTGTGTGTGTGCTGGTCCTGGGGCCTAAACTGAGAGCCTGGGCAGTGTCCCTGAGCTTTTTTGGCAAAGACTAGCACTCTACCACTTGAGCCACTCCTCTACTTATGGATTTTTTGGGTAGTTAATTTGGAGATAAGAATCTCAGACTTTCCTGACCAGGGTACTTTGAACTACCATCCTCAGTCTCCTGAGTAGGTAGGAGTATAGGTGTGAGCCACGGATGCTCAACCATCTCCACGTTTTTGCTGCTTAACCAGAGATAAGAGTTTCTTACATTTGTCTGCCCAGGCTGGCCTTGATCCTCAAATCTCAGCCTCCTGTGTAGATAGGATTACAGGCACAAGCCATTGGTGGTTGTCTAGGACTCATTTTTATTAGAAATTGTTTGCATTTTATTTCTCCCTTATAGATTGCTATTATATTGGTTTTTCAGTCACACTTCTAGGTAGACTTATTTTTCAGGATCTACTGCAGGATGATAAATAAGTAATACTTGTGATTAAAAGGACACATTGGGACCAATGAGTAGGGAACTACAGTATAGCTCAGAGGAAATAAAATCCACACCTGGCCATGAGGATAAGAGTGGGAATTCACTGTCACTTGGGTGCCGTATTCTGACACTCCACAAGTGCTGTTTTGACTCCCATCTGAGCCATGAAGAAACTAGGTTTCAAGATGTCAAATGGCTCCCACAGTGAGGGGCAGATTCTCCACCAGCAGCCTGGTTACTGGCCCTCTGAGAAAAGCTCAGACTGCAGAGGTGTAACAAAACGCAGCCTGGAGGTTGACTTGAATTCCCTCTCTCTCCCCTCTACACACAGTAATTCTAATATGTCTCAGCTCATGGCAACACTGAACATCTGCATAGTGTTATATCTCAGGCTTCTAGAAAAATCTGAGGCTGTGGCCATAGGGACTTTGTTCTATATGGCCATTTAAGCCAATAGTGTTTGCAAGCCTGTCCCACCTAGATGTGGAGTCTGTTTGCTAGCTCAGGTCTGGGCTGACCATAGGACTTGACTGGACTGTCAGCTTCAAAGTCCTTGCCTTCTCCCTTGCCTGAGACCCCTGTAGCCACCAGGTGTCCCATCCAACCTTCAGGAAGAAGAAAAACGATGCAGCCAAAGCTGCAGACCCATAATCAGCTGCAGGTGACTGTACATAGGATGGGTGCTCAGCCATGGGTCCTCAGAAGAACCACTTGCTGAGCCCAACTGAATCAGGCAGAAATGTGATGACATCAATGTTGTCTTAAGCCACTGTATTTTGAGGAGACATCATCTAGCACAAGTTGCTCCGTAGCAACAATTCCCAAAGGCTGGGCTACCGCTTCATTCTACATGGGATCTGTTGTCTGCAGTTTACCTCACTTTCCCATATTCCCTTTGTCCTGCATCTGACACTGCACTTTCCTGGTTTCTGTAGTCTGAGAGGGAAATGAGTACTGAGGCTTGAACTCAAGACCCTATTTTCTTCTTTTTCCCTTTCTTTCCTTCCTTCCTTCCTTCCTTCCTTCCTTCCTTTTTTTTTTTGCTGGTTTTGATGCTTGAACTCAGGACTTGGGCACTGTCCCTGAGCCTGTTTGTGCTCAAGGCTAATGCTCTACCACTTGAGCCAGTTGAGCGCCACTTCTGGCTTTTTCTGAGTAGTTTATTGGAGATAAGTTTCACAGATTATTTTCTTGCCTTGGCTGGCTTCAAACCACGATCCTCAGATCTCAGCCTCCTAAGTAGCTAGGATTACAGGCCTCAGCCACCAGCGCCCAGTAAGACCCTATATTCTTACTTGGCTTTTTTGGCTCAAGGCTTACCACTCTTCCACTTGAGCCACAGATGGATAATTGGAGATAAAAGTTTCACTGACTTTCCTACCCAGAGCTGGCTTCAACCTATGATCCTCACATCTCAGCTTCCTTCACCAACTTGTTGACGTTGTCCCAGAGAAGATACAACTCTTCTGGGTATAAATAAGAGGCAGAACAACTTTCAGGAAAGGGCTGAGAAATTACTATTAAATATACAAAAGATGAGCTGGGCACTGGTGGCTCCTGCCTATCCTAGCTACTCAGGAGGCTAAGATATGAGTATCTCTGTTCAAAGCCAGCCTGAGAAGGAAAGTCTATGAGATTCTTTTTTTTTTCGGGGCTGAGAACCGAACCCAGGGCCTTGCGCACGCCAGGCGGGCGCCCTTCCGCTGGGCTAAACGCCCAGCCCCTCTATGAGATTCTTATTTCCAATTAACCACCAGAAAACCAGAAGTGCCATTGTGGCTCAAGAGGTAAAGCACTCACCTTGAGCTGAAGAGCTCAGGGACAGTGCCCAGGTTCAGAGTTGAAGCCCCATGACTGGAAAAAAAATTTATATATATATATACACATATATATACACACACATATATATATACACACATATATATATACACACACATATATATATATATATATAAAAAATCAACTGAAGTCATAAGATAAATACAAAATAAAACTATACCAAAGGCTAAGCTCTGGTGGCCTAATTTCTCAGGAGGCTGAGATCTGAGAACTGAGGTTAGAAGTCAGTTAGACAAATCTGAGAGATTCTTATCTCCAATTAATAACAAAAACTTTTAGAAAAAGCAAGATGTAGAGGTGTGGCTCAAGTGTAGTGACATCTGTAGGCAAAAAGCCAAGTGAGACCATGATGCTCTGAATTCAATCCCATTAGAAAGAAAAAAAAAAGGCTGGGAATGTGGCTTAGTAGGAGAGTGCTTGCCTAGCATACATAAAGTCCTAAGTTCAATTCCTCAACACCACATAAACAGAAAAAGCTGGAAGTGGCACTGTGGCTCAAGTGGTAGAGTGTTAGCCTTGAGCAAAAGCAGCTCAGGCACAGTGCCCAGGCCTTGAGTTCAACCCCCAGGACTGAAAGATAGAAGAAAGAAAAGTAAAGAAAACAAGAAAGAAAGAGAAAGAAAGAAAGAAAGAAAGAAAGAAGGGAGGGAGGGAGGGAGGAAGGGAGGGAGGGAGGGAGGAAGGAAGGAAGGAAGGAAGGAAGGAAGGATGGAAGGAAAAAAACAGTTTTACAACACACTGTGCTGAAGAGGCTTGGCAAACAGGCGCAGGTCTCTGCAGTGCTGGGAAGGTAAACTAGGCCACTGCAGATTATCAAAATTGTCAGCCCCTGTTTCCTGTGGCCTAGCAATTTTACCTCTGGAAGCATACTTTGCAGACAGACTTGCATCAGAGTCATGATGTTCATTATATTCATGATGTTTATAAATAGTCATTGTAACACTGACTGTAATAGTAAGAAAAGGGAAACAAACCAAATGTCCCTTTACAGACAGCAGTTAAATAAATCAAAGCACAAACCAGGTGCTGGTGGCTCACATCTATAATCCTAGCTCCTCAAGAGGCTGAGATCTGAGGATCATAGTTTGAAGCCAGCCCAGGCAGGGAAGTCCATGAGACTCTTTTCTCCAATAAACTACTCAGAAAAGGCCAGAAGTAGCTCTGTGGTTCAGGTAATAGAGCACTAGCCTTGAGCCAAAGAAGCTCAGGGACAGCACCCTGACCCTGAGTTCAAGTCCCAGGACCGGCACAAAAAACATATATAAATCAACCAATCAGGGGCTGGGAAGGTGGCTCAGTGGGAGAGCACTTGCCTTGCATGCATGGTGCCCTGGGTTCGATTCCTTAGCACCACATAAGCAGAAGAAAAAAAAAAGCCAGAAATGGCGCTGTGGCTCAAGTGGTAGAGCACTAGCCTTGAGCTGAAGAGCAGAGGGACAGTGCCCAGGCCCAGAGTTCAGGCCCATGACCAGACCCCCCAAAAAAATACAGCCAAGTGCTAGTAGCTATAATTGTAACTACTCAGGAGGCTGAGATCTAAAGATTCCGGTTCTAAGTCATCCCAGGCAGGAAAGGCTGAGATTAACCACCCAAAAATCAGAAGTTGAGCTATGGCTCAAAGCGGTAAAGGGCTGGCCTTGAGTGAAAAAGCTCAGGGACAGCACCCAGGCCCTGAGTTCAAACTCCAAGACCAATAAAAGCAAAACAAGCTTTCATTTAAGTCTGGATAAAAAAGAAGATGTATTTATAATTGACTGGGCATGCGAAAAGGAACTACACAAAGACATGTAAGAGATAATTACCTTAACCTGGCAGTGGTTACTGGATGGCTAAAGAAACAAGACTGAATTTCTTGTTGGTGGTAGTGGTGGTGGTGGTGATGGGGCCTGAACTCTGGGCCTGGGCGCTGTCTCTCAGCTCTTCAGCTCAAGGCTAGCACTCTACCACTTGAGCCACCGTGCCACTTCCATTTTTTTCAGCTTATGTGGTACTGAAGAATTGAACCCAGGGCCTCATGCATGTGAGGCAAGCACTCTACCACTGAGCCACCTTCCCAGCCCCTGAAAATATTTTTTTATGCCAGTCCTGGGGCTTGAATTTAAGGCCTGAGCACTGTCTTAGAGCTTTTGTGCTCAAGGCTAGCACTCTACCACTAGAGCCACAGTTCCATTTTAGCTTTTTTGGTAGTTAGTTGAAAATAAGAGTCACAGGCTAGCAATGTAGTTTAGTGGTAGAGTGCTTGCCTAGCATGTGGAAAGCCCTGGGTTCGAGTCCTCAGAACCACATCAAAAGAAAAAGCTGGAAGTGGTGCTGTGGCTCACATGGTAGAGTGCTAGCCTTAAGTAAAAAAAGTTCAGAGACAGGGACCAGAACCTGAGTTCAAGCTCCAGGACTGGTTTAAAAAAAAAAAGTCTCACTTGCTTGAAACAGTGATCCTCAGATCTCAGCCTCCTGCGTAGTTAGCATTACAGATGGGAGCTAATCTTACTGTGTAACTGTTTATGTTTTACAGTTTTATTCAAAATTTTAAATAAAAAAATGTGTTCCCTTCAGGTACAGGTAGCTATGCCCCTAGCTATTCAGAAAGCTGAGATCTGGAGGATAGCGATTTGAAGCTAGCCCAGGCAGAAAAGTCTAAGGGACTCCATCTCCAAAATCACTAGCAAAAAGCTAGGCTAAAGACATGGGTCAAGTGATAGGGCACCAACTGAGCAAGCAAGCTGAGTGAGTACAAAGGCCTGAGTTCAAACCCAAGTGAAAAATGTGACCTCTACATGTGTGCAGCTCTGATCCCTGTCCATGTGGTAGGACTTCAGCCCTCTGTAAACCAGAAATAGCGTACACCTGCCTTCCACTACAGCTGCTGACAAATCCTGGTTCACACCATGTCACTGCCCTTCCCAAAAGTAGCCTCGGTGCTGTTTGCTTAGTATTTCTGCTTTGCTGCCTCTGGATACATGGTAGGTTGGCAGGCCCTGTAAATGGCTCCCAAGTGAGGGAGATAGAAACCCCTGAGATTTGGGAGTTGCTTTTCTCAGCAGCATGGCTTGGCCTATCCTGACTAATACAGGTATAGATACCGCCACATTCCTGAAGTAACATAAGCAACTGTATGTAGGATTGAGACTGGAACTGCCCTTGGGTCCAGGGTCAGTGGGGCAGGAACAGGGGTTCAGGGTCCATGCCACTCACACCACTGTCTCAATGATGCTCTGGATCTCCTGATGCAGCTCTGGCTCCTCCCGGTACGTCTTGAGCAGCAGCAGGGCCTGGTCATAGCTGGCACAGTAGACCTTATAAACACGCTCAAACTCCTCTTGGAATTCCAGGAATAAATTACCTGAGGGGGAGCAAGCGAAGGGGTTAGCATGTTTCTGCATGTCCCCTTGCATGGAACAAGGAGGTAGGGGTGACACTGCCAGACTCCTCCAGCATGTCACTGTGGACCAGTTACCACATCTGCCCAAGTTTGCTTTCCACCTGTTTCCTAAGGCTTGTGTGAAAGAATGGTGTAGGTTGAGTGCAGGCTGAACACAGGCTGAGTACATCTAGAGAAAATATTTAGCACTAGCACTGATTTAGACTGGATTTTTTTCCCCAGATTTTGGAATATTTACATTCATAATGAGATATCTTGAGGATAGGACCCAAAACTAAACATAAATTTCATTTATGTGTCATTTATATACATAGCTTGAAGGTGATTTGATAGCATGGTTATAGTGCATCTAGGGGTTTTGTTGGTTTGGTTTTGTTTTTCAATGGTACTAGAGATTGAATTTGGGGCCTCCCACTTGCTAGGTAAGAGCTCCAATACTTGAACCATTCCCCTTAGTCATTTTGTTTCTTAGTTTGTTTTTTTACTTCAATCTTACACTTGTGTCCTGGTTAGACTACTTCTGAGCAACAGGGGTTACAGGCATGTGGTCATCATGACCTGCCCAGGAGTACTCATGTTTTGACTGTGACCTATTAGGAGAGGTTAGGTAAGGAATTTTCCATTTGTGGCATCCTATCAGTTCTCAAAAATTGAATTTTGGAGCATTTCAGATTTTGGACTTAAAGATTAAGACTGAAGCCAGGCACTGGTGGGTCACACCTGTCTGCAATCCTAACTACTCAGGAGGCTAAGATCTGAGAATCACAGTTCAAAGCCAGTCTGGTCAGGAAAGTCTGAGAGAATCTTATTCTCCATTTAACTACCAAAAATTGGAAGTGGAAAGCGCTAGCCTTGAGCAAAAGAGCTCAGGGACAGCATCCAGGTCCTGAGTTCAAGCCCTACAACCAATAACAACAAGAAGAAAAAAAAGATTAGGGATTATAATACATGGTATCTATAATCATATCAACAACAGCAATTATATTCATATTGAACACTGCTTTACACTGTGCTTTACAAAATACCCTATGACCACTAGCTTATTTTTTATTTTGTGAAACTATACAACCTTGAAGTCTTGATCCTCATGCCTCAGCCTTCTGAGTGCTTGAATTACAGGAGTATAGCACTACGCTCTACTATTATTAGCTTATTTTATATTTACAATTAACTACAGGTGTGCCAGGTGCTAGTGGCTCATGCCTGTAATCTTAGTTACTCAGAAGGTTAGCTACTTAGCTAAACATGAGGATCAATGTTCAAAACCAGCCTGGGACTGGGTGCAGGTGGCTTACACCTATAATCTTCACTACTCAGAAAGCTGAGATCTGAGGATCAAGGTTCAAAGCCAGCCCAGGCAGGAAAGTCCGTGAAACTTTTATCTCCAATAAAACCATCAGAAAATCAGAAGTAGTGCTGTGGCTCAAGTCGTAGAACACTCACCTTGACCTGAAGAGCTCAGGGACAGCACCCAGGCCCAGAGTTCAAGCACCATAACCAACAAAACAAACAAACAAACAAAAAAGCCTGGGCAGTAAAGCCCATGAGACTCTTATCTCCAATTAATCAGAAAAAAATGAAAGGGAAAATGTGACTCAAGTATAGAACAGCAGCTTTGAACTAAAAAGCCAAGAGTTCAAGCCCTGAGTTCAAGTTCTAGGACCCGCCCCCCTCAAAACTTAACTATATCTGAGGTAAACCCCAGTTTACCTACATGTAGTACAGTACAGGTGAGAAAAGGACTTGTGTTAGAACTAGGGCCAGACCTTTAGGCAGCCCTCTCCAGTCAAAAACCTGGGGAAGATTTGACCTCTTTGACCTTCCCTTTTCCCATCTGTACAATGGGCACAAAATTAGACTCAAGTCTGACTGCTTTTCCAGTAAGGATTAAATAAAATAATATATGTAAATTCTCTGGCATATATTTCATTCAGTAAATATTTGCCACTTGCTTATTTACTGACTACGTGCCAGCTACTTTATCAGGCACTATGAATAAAACAAAGCCCCTATGTCATAGAGTTATAATCTGTTGTGAAAGATAAACAATAAATCATTCAGAGATTCTGTATGTTCAGATTCAGACAGCCAGGGATCAAATATAAGAATCAAAAGGCCAAGTATGGTGGCTAATCTCAGCTAGATAAAAAGTTGTAGGTAGGACAACTGAAGTCCAAGGCCAGCTCCAGGCAAAGATCAGAAGATTCTATCTGAAAAACAACCTAAAGAAAAAGGACTAGGGCTGGAAAGGTGGCTCGGTGGTAGAGCGCTTGCCTTGCATGCCTGAGGCCCTGGGTTCGATTCCTCAGCACCACATAAGCAAAAAGAAAAAAGCCGGAAGTGGAGCTGTGGCTCAAGTGGTAGAGCGCTAGCCTTGAGCTGAAGAGCTGAGGGACAGCGCCCAGGCCCAGAGTTCAGGCCCCACGACCGGAATAAAAAAAAAAGAAAAAAAAAAAGAAAAGAAAAAGGACTAAATGAGTGGTTCAAGTGTCAGAGTCCAAGTATAAGTATGAGTTCAAGTCCCAGTACTGGCAAAAAAAAAAATTTACTACCCAAGGACCCAAACCCTACTTTGGCTCAGGTCTAGCCAATCCTCAGGATGAGCTGACAGGAGACATCCCTCAGGAAACTGGGAAGAATTTGATAAGGAAAGATGGCCCCAAAGTTGCAGCTAGGGAGAAATCTAGACAAGGCCTGGCACCTGCAGAGATGACCCAGAGGGATCCAGCCTGGCATAGCCATGACATCTAGAGCCATTCTCAACATCTCCGTAGCATGGAGCGGTCCCCAGGAACATGACAAACATGACAAAGGAGCTGTGTCACAACCAGTGTGACCAGGGGCATGGTGATCCCGCAAGCAAAGGAAAGAGGAAGATGTGCTCTCAGAGAGCAGAGAGGCAGGAAGGGCAGGACTCTAAAACAAGGAGTGTGTGTGTGTGTGTGTGTGTGTGTGTGTGTGTGTGTGTGTATGTGTGTGTGTGTGTGTGTGTGTGTGTGTGTGTGATTAAACTAGGGCTTGAATTCAGGACCTGGACATTGTCCTTTAGCTTTTTCATAGCTTCTTCACTCAAGTCTGATGCTCTACCATTATGAGCCACACCTCTACTTCTGGCCTTTTGCTGATTAATTGGACTTATTTACCTGTGCTGGCTTTGAACTTTGATCCTCAGTTCTCAACCTCTTGAGCTAGGTTTATAGGAGTGAGCCACCAGCACCTAGCCTCTTCCCATTCTGGTCCTGCCTCATTTGATAGGAGTAAGTCTGTCAAGAGACTGTTTAAGAATTTTTCCTAAGGCTTGGGGCTGGGAAGGTGGCTCAGTGGTAGAGCACTTGCCTTGCAGGCATGAGGCCCTGGGTTCGATTCCTCAACACCACATAAACAGAAAAAAAAAAGCCGGAAGTGGCATTGTGGCTCAAGTGGTAGAGCGCTAAGCTGAAGAGCTGAGGGACAGCGCCCAGCCCCAGAGTTCAGGCCCACAACCGGACCCAAAAAAAACAAACAAACAAAAAAGAATTTTTCCTAAGGCTCAAACATCTCTTACATTTCTATGATCATGTCATAGAAAAAGGGCAAGACTTTTTGTGGCAAAACTTGGGGGCTGGTTGAAAAACGGAGACAGCTGGCAGGATCCAGCATAGCCTGACCTGGCACATAAACCCATGGAAGAAAAGAAAAGCCAGATGAGTTCTTTGTCCTCTTTTTGGCCAACCCTAAGGGACAAAGGAAGAGGAGGCTCTGTATGCCCCTAGAAGTTTGTGTGTTATTGATCTCCAATGTATCGTAAGGAGAGTGAACTTTAAGAGGTGAGTAGGGCACAGAGACTAGATACTACCTAAGTGCCCTGCTGCCTCTGAAAGGTTGTATTCCAGGTTGGTTCCACTGAGCTGCTCTTCCCAAGAACTCTGGAGACAGTTCTCCAATGAGGAAAAGTTGCCAAGGCTCCTTTGCCTACCGATGAGGTGCACTTGTTCCTCTTCCTTGGATGCTGCCTCCTGAAGCCCATGAAGAAATCGGCTGTTCACCTGGACAATCTCATCCATGTTTGAGAACAGGACATTCAGATCCCCTGGCAGCAGCTGGAAGGAACACAGAGCCATGGGAGCTGGGTGTGGGGAGTCTGCAAAAGGGCCTTTGTTTAGCAGGGCTTGGAAAACAGACCTGAACACCACTATCAGGGCCCCGTCTCTCTTGGGAAGACTGACTGCTCCAGAAAAATGCAGTTGTAATCCTAAAGCTTGGGGCAGGGGGAGGGGGAATTGTAATCTTAAAAATCAGGCATTGGCCATCCAGGTACCAGTGGCTCATGCCTGTAATCCTAGCTACTCAGGAGGCTGAGCTCTGAGGATTGTAGTTCAAACTCAGCCCTGGAAGAAAAGCCCATGAGATTCTTATCTCCAATTAACTACCAAAAAAGCTGGAAGTGGGGCTGTGACTCAAGTGGTAGAGGGCTAACCTTGAGCAGAAAACTCAGGGACAGTGCCTAGATCCTGAGTTTAAGCCCCAGGACTGACACACCCACATACGCAGACAGACAGAGAGAGACACACACACACAATAATAATAATAATAATAATAATAATAATAATAATAATAATAATAATAATCAGGCATTTTCATTATTCTATAGAAAAAAGAAAAATAAGGAGAATACCCAGCAAGGAAGGTAAAGTTGAACTGGAGTTTTATCCTAGGTCTGCTGCCAACTGTTAGCTTTCTTCTCCCAGTTTCCCCATCTGTCATCTGCCAGTGGGAAGTGAGATCTCCTTCCAACTCTGTCATACTTGGCACCTGCCACCATTTTGTGAAGATGTATTCCAAACTCTAGCCCCTAAAGCCGGGCTATACCACGTTTAAAAAAACAAACGAACATGGGACATCTACATATATGTGTGGCTGTGGAAGTATAGTAGTGCTCTCTCCCTCTCTCTGTGTGTCTCTCTGTGTGTCTCTGTCTGTCTCTGTCTCTCTGTCTGTCTCTCTGTCTCTGTCTCTGTCTGTCTGTCTGTCTGTCTGTCTGTCTCTGTCTCTGTCTCTGTCTCTGTCTCTCTCTCTCTCTCTCTCTGTCTCTGTCTCTGTCTCTTTTGGTGAGAAAGTCTTTATGTAGCCCTGCTGGCCTTAAACTCCCAGTCCTCTTGCCTGGGGTTACAGGTTATGTGCCAACACACCAGCTTGCAGGCCTTGATTTTTTGCTAAAAATAAGTAAGGATATATATTAGGTTGTTTAGTGCCTACAGAGAAAAGTCCTTATTTATCTAAAGGGTTTAAATAAGATACATGTTTTACCTTCTACATTATCTGCTTTGGTATTTTACTCATTCAGCAATCACTAATTGAAATTCTATTATGTGTCAAGAGTGAGATATGTAGAACTAAAAAGAGTCTGCAGAGCTCACACTCTTGAAACTTCATAGAGAGAGTTGTATTTTTTTAGAAACTGGGAGGAAAGTGATGCAAAACTTAAGCACTATCTATAAACCCAGAACAGTGGCACTTTCCCCATACCATCGCCCTGCAGAGCAACAATTCAAATATAGGTCAGTTTAAGCCATCTATATTAAACTGGAAAGGGACTGTTCCTTAGCTCACTGAATTCCCGAGATAATTATTCGTCTCTCCACTTAGTAGACGGATACACCAGGATTCTGAGCCATTCAAGACCTTGGGGAATGTTGCATGGGCAATAAATAGAGTCCTAGGGCTGAGATCAAGATATCAAACTTCACACCCTACCCTCTTTCTTTCCATCAAGCCTTCCCAGGGTGAATTTGAGGTCACAGGTAACCCAGATTTGCCAGACAGTCTGTGTGTGACCCCATTCAAGTACCTGCTGGAGGCGGCTCCTGATGTCAGAGGCGCAGAGGTGGAGCATGTGTAGATAGGAGACCTCTGTGTCCATGAGCTCCCTGATGGCCAGCCTCTGGTGAAGCAGAGATCTGTCCTCAGCCTGACCTTCCAGGCTGGGACTCCCTGACCTGGAGGAGAGCTCATCTGCCTCAGGATTGGCCATGTTCACAGGCTGTGGAAAGAAAAACAAAAAGCAAAACCTGATTCACTCCTGGAAAACTCTATTAAGAAATGCTAGATGCGTGCCAATGGCTCATACTTGTAATCCTAGATACTCAGGAGGCTGAGATCTGAGGATCATGGTTCAGAGCTAGCCTGAGCAAGAAACTCTTATCTCCAATTAACCACCAAAAAGCTTGAATTAGAGTTGTGGCTCAAGTGGTAGAATGCCAGCCTTGAGGGATAGAGCCAAGGAACAGTACCCAGGCCTTGAGTGGGAAATTTGAAAAGGCAAAAAATCTCTCAGATCATTGCCGGCATCTTAAATTTCTTTCCTACGACGTAAGCAGTGTGCTTTTCTGACTTTTCTTCTAATTTTCCCCTAGCTCTTGACTCAGATTTTTAAAAAATCTGCCTCCGTATAGTCCCTCTCCCCTCTCAGTGGCTCCATGTGGTCACGTTCCCATTAGGACACACACAGACTCCAGAATCATCCTTCCAAATCCTTATCGCCCAGTCCTGATATTACCCAGGGGCATCCATCCTACACAGGCTTTCAGTTCAAGCTCCCTGATCCACAGCGTGCCAGCAGGGCATTTTCCACTGTACAGGCTTTAATCACTCCCTGCTGCTTTGTGTTCCTTCTGTTCTACCTCGTGTTCCGCCCCCCCCCCCCCAGCTAGGGAGCGTACAGGATTTGTCTCCACCTCCAACCTCATTTTCTGCCTCTGTATTTTGCACCTGCTGTGCCCCTCTAGTCTCTTATCCTCCAACACTGTTTTCACTTTCTGAAGCCACTCCAAATCCCTACCTCCTCTTGTACTGTACTTGGTTCTCTGGAACTCCCACTAGCCCTTTTCTCTCAGGTTAATACAATATAAAGGCTCACACCTATAATCGTAACTACTTGGGAAGCTAAAACCAGAGGTTCAAAGCCAGCTCAAGCAGGAAACCCCATCAGATTTTATCTCTAATTGGCCACCAAAAAGCCTGAAGGGAGCTATGATTCAAGTGATAGAGTGACAGCCTTGAGCAAAAACAATCTAAGGGAAAGTGGCAAAGGCCTGAACTCAAATACTGACTGGCTGCATGCACACACACGCACGCACACACACACACACACACACACACACACACACACACACACACACACACACACACACACAAATTATAAAGGCAATAGTATGAATAAAAATAGCCTGAAGAATCTTCCTACTAACAAACACTTGGAGATGTCAGAAGCTCCCCAAGGTGGAGCTTACAAGAGATAATAGAAATTGCCAGGGTCCAAACTGGAAAAGGCTGAACCAGAGCTGAGTGACTGAGCAGAAGCAGTGGGCCCAAAGTGCAGTGGGTGTGCAGGAAAGAGAGCATAGCCCATCTCAGCAAAGGAGGGACTTTACTGGAAGTCTCATAAAAAATGAGACTCAGCAGGGGACTAGTGGCTTCTCAGGAAGCTGAGATCTAAGGCTTTTGGTTCTGAGCCAGCCTGAGCAGACAATTCTGAGAGACTCTGATGTCCAATTAATCAGCAAAAAGCTGGGACCAGGAGCTTGGCTCAGGTGGTAGGGTGCCAGTGATAGCAGAAACCACCAAGCAAAAGCTCTAGGCCAAGAGTTCAAGTATCAGCCTGTGTGTGTGTGTGTGTGTGTGTGTGTGTGTGTGTGTGTGTGTGTGTGTGTGTGTGTGTGTGTGTGTGTGTGTGTGTGTGTGTGTGTGTGTGTGTGTGTGTGTGTGTTTATTCGTAGACTAAGGCTTTAAGTGGTGATAGGCCAAAAACAATTCTTCAGAAAGCCGGGCCCTGGTGGCTCATGCTTGTAATCCTAGCTACTCAGGAGGCTGAGATCTGAGGATCACGGTTCAAAGCCAGGAAAGTCCGTGAAACTCTTATCTCCAATAAACCACCAGTAAACCGGAAGTGGGGCTGTTTGCTCAAGTGGTAGAGCACTGGCCTTGAGCTGAAGAGCTGAGGGACAGCGCCCAGGCCCAGAGTTCAAGCCTCATAACCGAAAAAAAAAAAAAAAAAAGGATGTCATAGCCTTTTCTATCCAGGCTGGCTTCAAACCATGATTCTCAGATCTCATCTTTCTGAGATGAGTTTTTTTTTGTTGTTTTTGTGTATGTGTGTATTATGTATTTTCAATAGTGAGGACTGAACTCAGGTCTTGTACTGGATAGGTAAGAACTTTACCACTTTAGCCATGCCCCTCAAACAAAATTAAAATTTTTAAATAAACTAAAACTCTTGGCCAGTGGGTCACCAGTGGCTCACACCTATAATCTTAGCTACTCAGGAGGCTGAGATCTGAGAATCAAGGTCTGAAGCCAGCCCAAGCAGAAATCTCTGTGAGATACCTATCTCCACTTAACCTGGTGGAACTGGAGTTGTAGTTCAAGTGGTAGAGTGCTAACCTTGAGCACAAATGCTCAAAGATAGCACCTAGGCTCCAAGGCAGATATAAAAAATAAGAAATAAAAAATTTACATATATATGATTTCATATATATTTATTCCATTTATTTTATATATATAGATATATCTTTTAAGTGATCCATTATCTTTGCAACACTCAGAACAAACACAGTTCAACAGCCTGGGAGAGCAGGCTGAGAGCTCTTGTTTCATTTCCAGCTTGACCCAGGCTGATAAGAAGGCTAGTCTCAGAGAACACACCCTAGAAACACTTCGATCCTTAAAGTAAATTGTGTGGCTGGTTAGTACTGGTAAAAATCCTTGCACAGTTCAACCCTAGCCCTGAGATCACCACCAGGTCTTTTGATGTGCAACTAAGAACTAACATGGGGGCAGGGTTAGGTTAGTGGTAGAGCATGTCTTACAGTTGCCACATCTTGGGCTCAATCTCCAACTTTCCCATTCAAAAAAGAACTAAAATCAACCTGGCATATGCTTGATGGTAAAACACAATAAATAATTTTTGTAAATGTGCTGGTCCCGAGCTCGGTGCCTGAGCCCTGTTCCTGTGCTTTTCTGATCAAAGCTAGCACTCTACCACATAAGCTACATCTCCATTTTGCCTTTTCGGTGGTTAACCGGAGATAGAGTGTCACTGAATTCCTGCCCTGGCTGGCTTTGAACTGCAAACCTCAGATCTCAGCCTCCTGAGTAGTGATAATTACAGGAATGAGCCACCAGCACCTGACAATATATTTTTAATTGAATATACTGCAGTTAATTATTGTACAGCAAACTAGTTCTTCTAGCTTCTGGAATGAGTTAATTCTTTTTTTTTTCTCCTCTTTTCTCAGTCACAGAGTTGAACATTCACACTTTCATTCAACAAGTGATTTGGCCAATTATGATTATTCACACTTTCAATTCTAGTAATTAGAGGCAGAGATATGAGAAGTAGAAAGATCAAGAATTCCAGAGGACCCTGGGTTACATAGTGAGACTCTGTCTAAAACAAAACAAAACAGGTAACAAAATTCCCTAGCAGGAAAATTGAGTATCCATTAGCTATCCACCCTAGCTAGGTTTTAAAAAATAATAATAAATAAAAAGAAGTAGAAGAAGAAGCAACACTTGGGGTCTGAAACTCTAGGGGTAACTCGTGGAAGACTGTCCATGGTAAAGTTCAGTACCATGAGGCTTAAAGACCTTACTTCCTTCAGGAAATAAACACCTGGAGCAATGAGACTGGCCACATGGGAACTCCAGCTAAAGAGCATGGTTAAGGGATCCCTACAGTAGCCAGAAGAGAAGCTTATATACAGAGAGTATCCAGGACTCTAAAATTCAGTACCCAGAAATGACAAAATATAAAGATCACTTCCCAGGACTTATCCCTATTATAACTACCAAGTGTATTTTCAGACTCATGCTCAGGAAAGTTAGAGAAAGATGAGCTATTGCTTTCCTCTTCTTGGCCCTAAAGAATAACTGTGAGAGGCACTGGGAAAGTGAGCAGCCTGGGCAGCCAAAAAAAAAAATCTCATTTCAAAGTCTAATTCTGCAATCAGTAGGTTGGATTTCCTAAAATAATCTTGTATTACCTCCTTTATAGGGCTATTGTAAAATTTCACAAAATAATCCATGTACAAGGTCTAACAAGTATCTGGTACATGGTAAGTTCTTCAAAACAGGAGCTATTGGTTTTTTCTTTTCCTTTTTTGGTGATAGTATTGAGCCTTGAGCTCAGGGCCTACAACTCTTGCTTTAGCTTTTTTTTTTTTTTTGCTTAAGGCTGGCACTCTACCACATAAGCTATACCTCCTCATCTGGCTTTCTTGGTGGTTTTTAGAGATAAGAATCACACAGATTTTTCTTCCTGGACTGGCTTCCAATCTAAATCCTCAGATCTCAGACTCCTAAGCAGCAGGATTACACGCATGAGCCACCAGTACCTAGTTTATTTGTTACTATATTTTTAAATTAGAAATGCTAGTCTGACATTGATCAACAGAATGAAGGAAAAAAATTTGTCTAAGGATACCATGGCTGATCTAGATGTGACCAATCAAATTCAAGCAAGAACAGACAGTCATGATAGTAATCACAGATAATAAAAACTAAATACCAGAACTTAAGAATGTAGCCAACACCCCAAAATAGAACTGAGAGATTGGGAGAGGAGTAAGCACATTACTCAGTCCAGCCATGTTGGAGACTGATTCACTTTATTTTTGGTTTTACATGAGCTAATACATTTTCTTTTCCACCCCAACTCTGGCCTAAGCCGTTCTGAGTTGATTCTCTGCCACTTGATTTTTTTTTTAAAGGAGGTGAGGCACAGGGTTGCTAGGTTTTGGAAAGAGAAACAGATCACTTGGAGTCTGACCAGTTTAAAAAAAAATCAGGCAAACGTCAGTGCACTACTCATGCCTGAAACCAATGAGAAGTACAAGTTGTCATGTCCAAAACGAGCTTTACAACGTTGGTGGGGGGGGGGGGGAGGAGAAGGATTGGGATTGGGGGGGAGGGGGGAGGCTGGGAAGGGATGTGAAGGGTAAACAAAGGAGGAGGCTGTAATGCTTGGTAAGAAATGTACGCATTATCCTGCCCATGTAATTGTAACTCCTCTGTACAGTATGTTCACAAATAAAATAAAATAAAATTTAAAATATATATATTTTTTTTTTAAGTAAAAAAAAAAAATCAGGCAAACGTCAGTGCACTACTCATGCCTGAAACCCTAGCTACTAAGGAAACTGAGATCTGAGGATGGCGGTTTGAAGCTAAGCAAGGCAGGAAGACTCCTATCTCTAATTACTAATTAACCACCAAAAATCTGGAAGTGGAGCCGTGGCTCAAGGAGTAGAGTGCTAGCTTTGAACACACACACACACACACACACACACACACACACACACACACAAAGTCATTCTAGACTATTCTCTTTCCCCTACTGAAAGCCAACCATATATGTACAGTAATTCAAAGGGAGATTGTGCTATAGCAAACCTGACCCAGGAAGTTGTGATTATCCATTTAAGCCAACTCTCATGGCTCATGCTGGTAAACCTAAATACTTGGGAGGCTAAAACAAGGAAGATAAGGGTTCAACACCAGTCCAGGTAAAAAGTTCATGAGGTCCCCTTCTCAATGAACGTCTGAGCAAGTGGCGAATGCCTGTAATCTCAACTGAGGTTGAGAGGCTGGAGGTTCCAGACCAGCTCAGGCAAAAAAAAAAAAAAAGTCATTGAGACTCTATCTCAATGGAAGAAGCTGGGCATGGTGGCACATGCCTGTCATACCAGCTCTGTGGAAAGTATAAAATAGAAAGGTTGTAGTCCAGGTATGGGTTCAGGCCGGAAGCAAGACACTCTATAATAATAATCATTACCAAATTTTAAAAAATAACCATAATAATCAGTATAGGAATGTGCTGGAGGTGTGGCTCGGCAGCAGAGTACCTACTCTAATATCACAAAAAAAACCACTTTAAATTATGAAAGGGGTTCTCATTACATAGCTAGACAAACAATACAGAAAGGTATAAAAGGCAATTCATAGACCTCTAAACTAACTCCTCCCCTCCTCCCACATACACAGAGGTAACCACAGGTGTGTAAGAATCATCAGGCCCACATAGTCCACAAATTTTTACCACCACCCCCCTTGAAGATTCTGATTCGGTGGGGTGGGACACTTTAACAAACCCTTAGTTGATTCTGACACAAGAAGTCTATACATTATTTGCTAAGAAGTTCTGTTTAATGTGTCCTACAAGGAATGTGTGAGTGGATCTGGAGGCAAGGACTCACAGAGGGGTGCAGTCTTTTCCAAAAAGGTTCTTCATTTAATCCAAATTAAAAAGCAGCTATTTACCCTTAGCCATACCTCCCTGGCTCTATTTGGAAGGCTATAAAAGGAAGAGAAGGTAGACAACACAGTATTTTTTAGGAGTCATTCTTTTTATAGATAAATGAGCCTTACCAGGCCCTGTATTCACAATTCTGTATTCACAGATGTCAAGTTCTTATGCCTGTCAATAAACAGCACTAGGCTTTGGGCAATCAAACCTGAAAAACGCCATGCCGGCTCTGTGACAGCACCCAAAGACACTACCCCTCCTCATTAGCTAAATAAAAAAGCCATTGATTTGTTCTGAGCAGAATCAACCAAGGCACTGTAGGTCACAGTAATCTGATGATCCAAGGGGGATGTGAGCCAGATGTGGGCGACTCCTATGACCTGGCAGAAACTCCACAATTCCCATTGCTGGACAAGATTAGGTGCTCCCCAGGTCCCAGTTAATATCATCGTTCCTCTCATTTAGAAATAAACTATATACATGAGTAAGGCAATGAGTACATTACTTGTGGATCATGGTTACCCCTTTCCTTCCTTGTTATTGTCCAACTATCCCTTCCCTCCCCCTCATCCCATACTCCTATCCCCTTCTGGCTGCCCGAAGTTGTGAAGTTCATTTCCAATATACTGTCCTGTGGATTTCTTTGTTGCAATGGGTCATCCTGCATCCTTGTTTCAGTGTTTTGTTATTCCTCTTCCCCTCTCCAGATTTTATATATATATATATATATATATATATATATATATATATGTACATATATATGTATGTATTATATATATGTATATACAAGATGCAGGGTATCAAAATTGAGTACAGTGACAATGGGGATATGCCATAGGGGAAACAACATATGGAGGAAACAACAACAACAAAAATAAAATCACATGTACATTTAAAACAATAACAATAAAGACAGACCTCTTGTGTCCATAAAAAAAAAAAAAGAAATAAACTATAGATGCTGGCTCCATTTTAAAGAAGCAGGTAAGGCCTGGTAAACATTGCTTGTTATAATATCTGGTTGTTTCCACTTGTAGCATTTGACCTTGGGCCAAAGGCTACCCTCATTTAGCACACCATCACCAGGGTACATGCTGTGTGGCTTGAAAGCCATGAGAAGATTGACTTCACACTTTCATGTTTATAATTTTTGTGTGTACCAGTACTGGGGCTTGAACTCAGGACAGGGGCACTGTCCTTTAGCTGTTTTGCTTAGATGGTAGCACTAAGCCACAGTTCCACTTCTGGCTTTTTGGTGGCTAATTGAAAATGAGTATCACAGAATCACAGACGTTCCTATCCCTGCTGGCTTAAAAACAAAATCATCAGATCTCAGTCGCCTGAGTAGCTAGGATTACAAGCATAAGCCACCAGTGCCAGGCTTCATGTTTACAATTTTACTGCATATCATACCCAGCCCAATTTCTTCCAAGTCACTGCCCTTTCCCAACCTGGCACAGCTGGTCAAAAACCACATTATGTGTCTCTGCTTTTTCTACTGAACACCAAGTAAATGCCTGGAGGATGAATCAGACAAATCTTATCTCTTATTCTTAAATTTAAAAAGGGTTTGAAGAAGTTAAATAACAAGTCCCCAAATCACAGAACTAACCAAGGACACAGCATTAGTTATCTAACTTCAAAGGAACTAATACAGTGCTCTGAATGTCAGCCCACAGTCATTCCTCACAGCAGACATTCCAGTCAAACCTGAAAGGTGTGTGAGGTTATGCATGAACCCCTGATGGGGAGTTGGACACCTGCTCCTTAGGGATCAGAGACCTCCAGAAGGCAGAGAGCCAGTGCCCGGACTTGCCGTCCAGTTCACCCTGTGCAGCACTCAGGAGCTGCAATTCCACCTGCTAGACCTGGTTTGGGGGGCCCTTGACCAATTTACCTAATCTATCTAAGTGGTCTCCAATTTCTGTCCTCTGTTTCCCCTGGCCTTCACTGTCTATTCGTAAGTATAGTTTCTTAGCAAGGATTCTGTCATTGTTTGTATTTTTCCATTGTTTTAATGTATGCATTCTTATTAAGAGACGCCTCTCATTTTACCTGGCAACAGACCGAGATTAACAATGAATAATAACCATTTTAACCTAGCCCAATTTATATCCCTGGGCCTCAGTTTCCCACCTGCAAAAGGGACTCTGAATCAAGGGGTTTATATTCCTCTAAGACTCCAACCACAAAGCGACCTGGGGCCTGGGAGTCGGGCGCACCCTCCTTTCCATCCCCCACCTCCCCCTCCTAATCTTCCCAGCAGCTGCTTTCCCGCACCCCTCCCAGGCCGGGTCCAGCCCTTCGGGGCAGCAGGAAGTGGGGAGGGGGAGGAGGAAATGGGAGGAGGAGGGAGAGGGAGAGGAGGACTCACCTCGCGCAAGCGCCCCTTGCCCGCGGGTGCTCGCGCGCTCCTGGAGCCCGGCGGGTGCGGTGACCGCGCGGGAGGGGCGCGCCGGGCTCCGAGCTGCGGGGCGCACGGAGGGCGCAGGGTGCGGGAGGCCTTGGCTCGGCCCACACCGCTGCGTCGTGCGTGCGCCGCCTCCGCCTTTGTTAATTGTTCTTTCTGGAGCCAGGTTGTTTTCTGCTCGGGCGGCCGGGTGGCCCTGGCCGTGGCCCGTGGTGGCCGCGGCGCTGGGCGGGGTTTGGCGCCGCGCCCGCCGGTGGACTCTCTGCCCGCCCGGGCTCTCATCACCGCGCCTCCCCTCGCCAGGACAGAGGGTCGGCACTGGAAGGAATGCCCAGGCCGGCCTCCCTGGGTTTCTGTGGGCCTGCCCACATCACCAGACTTCAGTTCGGAGTGTTGGCTGCCCACACACCTGGTGCTTGGCCCCAGGCTCTTTGCACAACCTTAGGTAAATCTGCCTCCAGCCTCATCTGTGACTCTCCTCTGAGTCAAATTCTGCTCTGGGCACGAAAGACCCTGTGGTTAACCAGACAGAAAAGTCCTCATCTCTGTGGCTTGCGGTCCTAGACGTTGAGCGCATGACTGGGGTTGTTTGTGGGTGACAGTACTAGGACTTGAACTCTACCACTTGAGCAACACCTCCGTTTGCGGCTTTTGACTGGTAAACTGGAGACAGCGTCTCATGGACTTTTTCTATCCAGGCTTGACTCCAACCTTGATCCTCAGATCTCACCCTCCTGAGTAGCTATGATTATAGACTTGAGCCCCTAGCAGCTGGCTTGCACATACCATTGAACATGATCATTGCTGTGAAACATATAGAAAGTTTAATAGGAGGGCAACCTAACTTTGTGGAGCCAGGAATAGACTAGTCTAACTTTTCTAGTGCTGCCCGTTCTTATTCTCATTAGCAGTTTTTATGTATTCCAATTCCTGGCTGAGTAGCATTGCTAAGTACAGGTAAGATACTAAACATTTTCTTTTTTTGGGGGGGGGGTCCAGTCGTGGGCCTGAACTCTGGGCCTGGTCGCTGTCCCTCAGCTCTTCAGCTCAAGGCTAGCGCTCTACCACTTGAGTCACAGCGCCACTTCCGGCTCTTTTCTTTTTTGCTTATGTGGTGCTGAGGAATCGAACCCAGGGCCTCAAGCATGCAAGGCAAGCGCTCTACCACTGAGCCACCTTCCCAGCCCACTAAACATTTTCTTTGTGCTGTCTCATTCATCTCATGCACAATTTCTCTGGGAGGATAGTGTGCCTATCATTCTCACTTACAGAAAGAAAGGGAGGCAGACCAAGTACAGTGGTTTGCTTACAGTCCCCTAACTACCATATGACAGGATAGTGCTTAGCCATCACACCCATAAATATGAAGAGCAGAATGTCAAGACCAGAATGTGTCAGATCTTGAATGTAATAGGCAAGGGCAACTGAGAAGGAAGGATGGTTTACTCAGCAGAAAAAAGACATATAGAAAGTGAAGGGATGTTGTGGATCATGGTCTGTATAGCCTGAGTAGTTACCACAATGGGAAAAGCTATAGAGGGAACACTATAATTCAGTAGGTTAAGAGCTTTTCTAATAATGTTTAAAATGATACCAATTTCCTGGAGAGAGAGTGTATTCTGTCACTAAGATGAAGCACTTTAGCACAGAGGCATATTGGGAATGCTTCCAAGTAAAGGTCGGAGTTGAGCACCAATGAGCCCTATAATCCTAGCTACTCTGGAGACTGAGATCTAAGGATCACATTCAAAGCCAGTCCAGGAAAGAAAGTCCATGAAACTCTTATCTCTAATTAACCACCAAAATGGCTGAAAGTGGAGCTGTGGCTCAAGTGGTAGAGGGCTAGCCTTGAGGAAAACAAAGCTCATAGACAGAGCCCAGTCCCTGAGTTTAAGCTCCAGACAGGCACAACAGAGCAAAAATCAAAAACAAAACTCTGAGACAGTGCCCAGGTCCTTGGTTTAAACCCCTGAGGTTTGTGGTTTGAAGCTAGCCCAAGCAGGAAAGTCTGTGAGATTCCTCTCTCCAAATAACCAACAAGAAGCCAAAAACAGAGCTGTGGTACAGCAACAACCTTGAATGACTGAGGGACAGCTCCTGGGCCCTGGGGTCAAGCCCTAGTAGTGGTGCACGCGTGCGCGCACACACACACACACACACACACACACACAGTGGCAACATGTCTCAGTGGTAGAGCACCTGCCAAGCAGGTAGGAGACCCTAAGTTCAAACCCAATACCTCATAAAAGTGAAAGGTGGGCTGGGCGCACAGATGGATCAGACCTGTAATCCTTGCAATTCAGGGGGCTGAGATCTAAAGATCAAGGTTCAAAGCCTTGATATTCAAAGTCTGTGATATTCTATCTCCAATTAACCAGCAAAAAACACAACAGAAGAAGAGCTGTGGTTCAAGTGGTAAAGCACAAAAGTAGTGAGCACAAAAGCTCAGACAGCTCCTAGGCCTTGAGATCATGTCCCAGGACACACACACACACACACACACACACAGAGGAAAGCCTGCTTCAGATGATCTCTGAAGTTCCTTCATTCTGGTGTTTTATCTATTCTAAACTACTGGTAGAGAAATGGAATCTTAGCATGGTTATGTGGTTTATCCAGAATGCCTCTGGAAAATCAAGAACTGACTCCCAAACCTAGTGTGATTCTTACATCCAGCCTCCTAGTTACCTGGGGGTGAGAGTCTTCAGAGCCCAATATCCCTGTTCATGCTTTGCTAAAGTACGTGTCAGTTCTGTCTTTCCTGTGTGTGAAACCACCTCCTTTACACGTGTTACTGCACACTATTACAGGGTCCCCTCTTCCTTGCTTGTGTTATTCTGTGTTTTCAGACGTGTCAACACCCTCTGGGAAATTGCTTTCCCAAGTGTGTATTTGGTAATTTAAGAAGAAAATAAGCTGCATAAATGTTCACTTGATACTGATGGTTTTTTCCCCTTCTATTTTAGGACTCTGGGTTGTTTTGAGGGAAATTTCCAATGCTCTGGCACTAATTTCCCCATCTCTCAAATTAGTCACAAATATTTTGATAAGCAGCAGTCCACATGTCATCTTCAGAAGAGCCATTTGTACCCTCTTGGAGAGCTACTTGGTTTTGTTGCTACTGTTGTTTTGAGAAAGGGTTTCACTATGTAGCTTCAGGCTGGCTTCCAACTCACAATCTTTCTGCTTTAGCCTCCTGGGTGCTGATACTACTGGTAAACACGACCCTATCCAGTTTACTTTTTTTGACTGGAAATCTCTTAAAAGGATTGCCATTTGGAATTAATTTTTAGAACATTTACAAGTAACAATATCGCCTTGTCCCTAGTGACACTAAGCCAAAGATTTAATTTTTTTCTTTTTTACTTTGTCCTTAGGCAGTAATGAATTTAATTTTTTTGGGGGGGGGTTCAGTTGTGGGGCATAAACTCTGGGCCTGGGCGCTGTCCCTCAGCTCTTCAGCTCAAGGCTAGCGCTCTACCACTTGAGCCACAGCACCACTTCCAGCTTTTTTCTTTTTGCTTATGTGGTGCTGAGGAATCCAACCCAGGGCCTCAGGCATGCAAGGCAAGCGCTCTACCACTGAGCCACCTTCCCAGCCCCTGAATTTAAAATTTTTATCTCTCTTTTTTTTTTAAAGAAAACACATGTTCCTGGCTCAAAATTCAAAAGCATGATTTCAGAGTTGTCTATTCAATCTGTGGATTCCTTTCATTGTCCAGCATCTTTTACACAGTAGGTGTTGAGTAGTTGCTGAGTGAATGGATGGAAGTGTAAATTAAGAAAATGTGGCTGGGTGCCAGTGGCTCATGCCTGTAATCCTAGCTACTCAGGGGCTGAGATCCAAGGATCACAGTTCAAAGTCAACCCGGGCAGAAAAGTCTGTGAGACTCTTATCTCCAATAAACCACCAGAAAACCAGAAATGGCGCTGTGGCTCAAGTGGTAGAACACTGAGCTGAAGAGCTCAGGGATAGCACCCAGGCCCAGAGTTCAAGCCCCATGACTGACAAGAAAGAAGGAAGAAAGAAAGAAAGGAAAGAAAGAAAGAAAGAAAGAAAGAAAGAAAGAAAGAAAGAAAGAAAAGAAAATGTGACATGCCAGATGCTGGTGGCTCATCCTATCTACGGGAGAGGCTGAGATCTGAGGATTAAGGTTTGAAGCCAGACCAGGCAGACAAATTAGACTCTATATCTCCAACTAACCAGCAAAAAAAAAAAAAAAAAAAAAAAAAAAAAAAAAAAAAATTTAAAAAAGCCCACAAAAATGCAAGTGGATGTGTGCCTCAGTCTTGAGCACTAAAGTCATGCACTCTGAGTTCAAGCCCCAGTATCAGCACACACACATGCGCGCCCATGTGTGCACGTACACTCGCGCGCACACACACAAAAAGTTTTGGAAGGCAGAGAAAGAAGTAGTTAAGAAAGAACAGCAGAACTAAGAGTCAAGAGGCAACTACTCCTCTCCCTCTCTCTCTCTCTCTCTCTCTCTCTCTCTCTCTCTCTCTCTCTCTCTCTCTCTCTCTCTGTCTCTCTCTCTCTCTGTCTCTCTCTCTCTCTCTCTCTCTCTCTCTCTCTCTCTCTCTCTCTCTCATCCCTCCCCCCCTTTTAACTACAAGATTAGGAGACATAGGAGGGACAACCTAAATCCACCTCATCCCTTGAAATGGTAAACATCTGGGAACTCTTCATAAATGAGCAGAAACAGAAAGAATGAAAAGTGGCCAGGCTGGTAGGCCTGATCAGCACTGAGGTTTGAACTAAGAGTTTTGTACAGGCTAGGCAGACTTCAGCCTTGCTCTCAGCGAGATTTTTTTTTTTTTTGACATTATTCTCCACTAAAAGGATCAATTGCTCCTTAAAGAAGTAGCTGATGCAGATGACAATGTACAAAAGGAAATGTACTCATTACCAGATGCATGTAAATGAAACCCCTCTGTATATCAACTATATAATAACAATAGAGTAAAAAGAAGAAGAAGGAGGAGGAAGAAGAGGAGGAGGAGGAGGAAGAAGGAGGCAGAGGAGCAGCAGCAGCTGATGATGAGTCTGAAACAATGTATTGGGCCAGGTAGAAAGAAAGTGTCAAGAAATCAAGGAAAACATGTTAAAACAATGTAAGAACCACAATAACAAAGAGACTTTCTGGCCAAATCAATATAACATTAGCCAGGCACTAGTGGTAGAGTGCCAGACTTGAGCAAGAAAGCTGAATAAGAGCTTGAAGCCTTGAGTTCAAGACCCAGAATCAGGAAGAGGCGGGGAGGGGGGTGGGGGGAGGAGGGAGGGAGGGAGGGAAGGAGGGAGAGAAGGAGGGAGGGAGAGAGGGAGGGAGGGAGGGAGGGAGGGAGAACTGCTGAAGGAGTGGCTCAAGTAGTACCAGATTGTCTAGCAAGCATTGAGTTCAAATACTAGTACCACCAAGAAAGGAAGGAAGGAGGGAGGGAGGGAGGACAGGAGGGGAGGGAAAAAAATGGAAAATTGTTACTTACAGTAAGAAGGTAACTAGTAACTTGGTGCTGGTGGCTCACACTTGTAGTCCTAGTTACTCAAGAGGCTGAGGTCTGAGGACTGTGAGCCAGGCTGGGCAGGAAAATCTGTAAGATTCTTATTTCTAGTTAACTACCAAAAAGCTAGAAATGGACCTGTAGCTCAAGTGGTAGAGCGCTAGCCTTGAGCAAAAGAGCTCAAGGACAGCATCTAGACCCTAAATTCAAGACTGGCACACACACACAAAAATTAAAGATAACTAATAAACATCAAAGTAATGGTCTGTTTAGAAAAAATCTTGATGCCAGGCTCATACCTATAATCCTAGCTACTCAGGAGGCTGAGATTTGAGGATTGAGGTTCAAAGCCAGCCCAGGCAGAAAAGTCTGGGAGACTCTTATCTCCAATAAGGCTCAGTGGTAGAGCACTTGCCTGAGGCCCTGGGTTCGATTCCTCAGCACCACATAAGCAAAAAGAAAAAAGCCTGAAGTGGCACTGTGGCTCAAGTGGTAGAGCACTAGCCTTGAGCTGAAGAGCTGAGGGACAGCACCCAGGCCCAGAGTTCAGGCCCCATGACCGGACCAAAAAAATAAAAAATAAAATTAAAAAGTTTAAGCAAAAAGAAAAAATCCAGAAATGGCGCTGTGGCTCAAGTGGTAGAGCACTAGCCTTGAGCTGAAGAGCTGAGGGACAGCGCCCAGGCCCTGTGTTCAGGCCCCACTACCAGACCCCCCCCAAAAAAAGATGGGGGCTGGGAAGGTGGCTCAGTGGTAGAGCACTTGCCTTGCATGCATGAGGCCCTGGGTTCGATTCCTCAGCACCACATAAGCAGAAAAAAAAAAAAGCCAGAGTGGCACTGTGGCTCAAGTGGTAGAGTGCTAGCCTTGAACTGAAGAGCTGAGGGACAGCACCCAGGCCCTGTGTTCAGGCCCCACTACCAGACCCCCCCCAAAAAAAGATGGGGGCTGGGAAGGTGGCTCAGTGGTAGAGCACTTGCCTTGCATGCATGAGGCCCTGGGTTCGATTCCTCAGCACCACATAAGCAGAAAAAAAAAAAAGCCAGAGTGGCACTGTGGCTCAAGTGGTAGAGTGCTAGCCTTGAACTGAAGAGCTGAGGGACAGCGCCCAGGCCCAGAGTTCAGGGCCACAACCCAAAAAAAAACAAAAACTGGAAGTGGCGCTGTGGCTCAAGTGGTAGAACACTAGCTTTGAGCTAAAGAGCTGAGGGACAGTGCCCAGGCCCAGAGTTCAAGCCCCATGAACAACCAAAACAAAAAACAAAAAAACTTGATATTACAGTGCAAGTTTTGATGTGAAATAGGATCTTTATTTACACTCAAAATACCCCCATATCTTATTTATTAATTATAAAAGCAAAACAGTAACTTTGCAATAAAGTAACTTTATGGATGGTACCTTAACCAAAAGTTCTAGCTAATTGCACTAATAGTGTAATACCCTGGCAGCATTTGTTCTCAATACAATGGAAAAGAAAGGACACAATGTTACTTCAAAGCAGTTTCTGCCAAAAAAAAAAAAAAAAGGCCTATCCTGAATCAAATCATTTGGAAACATAAAGCAAATGTAAATTAAAGAACATTTTATACAATAACTAGTCTGTAATCTTCAAAATTGTCTAGGGGAAGAAATAAAAAGAAAGGCTGAAGATTCAGACTGAACAACACTTAGATGACAAGAAACAAAACAATGCTTAAACTGTGGACCATGGCTTATGCCTGTAATCCTAGCTACTTGGGAGGCTAAAATGGGGAGAAGTATGATTCAAGGCCAGATGGCCAAACACTATCAAGACCCCATATTAACTAATAAGAAGTTGGGTGAGATGACAAGTACTTATCATCCCATCTACATGGAGTTACTTGTTTTTGCTTTTGTTTTTTGTTTTTATTTGCCAGGCCAGGGCTTGAACTCAGGGCCTGGGCACTGTCCCTAAGCTTCTTTTGCTCAAGGCTAGCACTCTACCACTTGAGCTACCACACCACTTCCAGCTTTTTCTGTTTCTGTAGTACTGAGGAATCAAACCCAGGGCTTCATGCATGCTAAGCAAGCACTCTACCACTAAGCCATATTCCCAGTCCATCCATAATCTACATGAAAAACATAAATAGTAAAATTATAGTTCAGGCTGGCCTGGGTAAAAGGCAAGATCCTATCAGAAAAATAACAAAAGTCAAAAGGGCTGGGAGTATGATTCAAGTGGTAAAGCATCTTCCTCACCAAGGAGTGAAGGAGGAGAAAGTGAAAGGGAGAGAGGCAAAGAGGGAGGGAGGGAAGGAAGGAAAATAAATGTTTGATGCTAAATTAGATCAGAACTAAGGAAAATACTGAGACAACTGAAGAAATGTGAATATAATCTGTGTATTTTAAAGTTTTATATTTATAATCTGTGTATTTTAAGTTTTTTAAATCTGATATATTTAAGGATATATCCTTAGATAGAGGATAGAAGAGATAGGTATACATCATTTTAATTAGAAGATATGTATCTATAAGCATAAATGTAAAGTTAGAAGTGCAATGAGACATACCTTTCAGTGAGCTGCAGGTCCTGTTGGATTAACAAACCTAAAAGAATCTACTAGTGAATAAACTTGGCCTTTTCATAAAACCAGCCCCACTACTTACTGTCTAAATATGGCAAGGTAACAAGCCTATCTGAGACTTCGTTTTTTGTATAAACTGAGTATAAAAATCTTAGGCAGTGGGTTGTCTCACGTGGTTCTGAGTTCAAATCTTAGTATTGCCAAAAAATAATCAACAGGGTTGATTGACCAAAAACAGTGAAATAACCTATGAGAAAAAATGTAAACTTTAGAATGCTACAAAATGAGATAATAAGAGCAATACTCAAATTAATGATATTTTGTGAAGACTGAGTTTATAGTGATTCTGAAAGCATAAACAAAATAGTTTCTTACATTGTAATACAGATCCTGAATAAGATGTCTTCAACAAGTAGTGACCACTATGATGTACCTTATTTGACAAGCAATAGTCTAGATTTAGACTGTAGACCCCCAATGCAGGGCTCGTGAACTTAGTATTTAGAACAGTGGTTATCCAGTGTGGCAGTCAATAAATAAACCATTCCAGGCACCAGTGGCTCATTCCTACTATTCTAGCTACTCAGAAGGCTGAGATCTGAGTAGCCAGGTTTGAATCCAGCCTGAGAAGAAATCGCTTATCTCTAATTAACCAGCAAAAAGCCAGGAGTGGAGGTGTGGCTCCAGTAGTAGAGCAGCAGCCTTGATTGAAAAAGTAAGCAGGATGGAATTTAAGGCCAGGTGCTGGTAGCTCATGCCTGTAATCTTAGCTACTCAAGAGGCTGAGATCTGAGGATCACTGTTCAAAGCCAGCCAGGACAGGAAAGTCCACAAGACTCAGTGCTAATGGAAATTGGAAGTGCAGCTATGGCTCAAAGTGGTAGAGCACTAGCCTTGAGTAAAAGAGCTCAGGAACAACACTCAGGCCCTGAATTTAAGTCCCATGACTGACCAAAAAAAAAAAAAAAAAGGAGATGGAAGACACCATCTCTTGTTCAAGAAATAGCAGAGATGGGCTGGGAAGGTGGCTCAGTGGTAGAGCGCTTGCCTTGCATGCCTGAGGCCCTGGGTTCAATTCCTCAGCACCACATAAGCAAAAAGAAAAAGCTGGAAGTGGCGCTGTGGCTCAAGTGGTAGGCGCTAGCTTTGAGCTGAAGAGCTGAGGGACAGTGCCCAGGCTCAGAGGTCAGGCCCCACAACCAGACCCCCCCCCACCAAAAAAAAGAAAAAAGAAAAAGAAATAGCAGAGAATACAGGTATATTTCAAGATTCACCTTACGTAAATAAATTTTACCGTATTCAAACTAGCCAGTCACAAGTAGACTGTGAACCTGAGCTCAACCAATCTGAGCAAAGGGGCAGGGACTGCTGTGTTAGGATAAAGAGGAGGGCACCCTGTTTGTTCTGTGTGCTTGCTAGTCAGATTTTTGGCTGGTGGCACACCCTTCTGAAGAGGTAACTTTTGCCTTGCTGAGACCAAAAAAAACAAGCAAGAGGCGGGGGGGGGGGGGGGGGAAGGAACGCACAATGCTCTTGAGTTCAAGCCTAGTGCTGACATAAACAAATATGTAAGTAAATAAGCTCAGTGCTCTTATCTCAGAGACATGCCTGACAGCTACCCTTCTTTGTGGCCACCTAAAAGGACAAGTATCAATATGCATAAGCAGACACAATATATACTTACATATCATATAGTAAAGCACTGATTTGGGAATCTGGAAAAAGGATCTGCTATAATTTTGACTTTGTCTTCTGTAATCTGTGCTCATCATCCATTAAGTCACAAAATGTTTGCTGGATAATTATCACCCAATGTGCTAATGCTTGGGATGGAATGCAGTATGACTATAAATAGGACTTGATCTCTGATCTCATGTCATATGATCTACTTGGAGAGAGAAAGCAGTTTGTAGTCATTATAGCACTCTGTGATGGTGCTATCTGATGCCATTTAATATTTGACTATTTGGACAAAACTAATTCTGACCATGCGTGATGCCATGGAAGGCTGTCTAGAAAAAATTTCCACAAGATGGCAGCATTGTATAAGCATTGAAAACCATCATGTGCTAAGGGTTCTTAAGGAACCCTTTTATGGCATATTCTAAAATCTATTAGGTAAATGTCTATTTTTGTATCTCCCTCAATCATAAAATAAAGAAGAAGTTTTCTTCCCAGAGTATTCTGTAATTCTGAGATGCAGGGGCTGGAGAAATAAGAAAGCAGACTCTAGAGTGAAAAAAATGTGGGTTCAAGTACAAAATGTATCCCTAATAGAATGTGTGGGCCTCAGCTCTTTTATCTAAACATTAAAAGCCAGAGTGTAGTTCAAGTGCTAGAGTGCCTGCCTATCAAGCATATGAAGTTTTGAGTTCACACCCTCCCAAACTTTATTTTCTAATTCAAAGTAACAAAATTACTTTCTCTATGATGTTCTTTTATGACATACTAAAGTAATAATATTAGTGCCGTATTCAGTAAATATTGGAAATAATTAAAGCCTTAGCATGAGACAAAGCAATCCAGCATATGAAAACTCAATGTCTTCATGTGGTAAGAAGCAAGGTTCTGAAGCCTTAAAATAGCCTTAAAAGTTTTATTTTTTTGATTCTTGTGATACATTTAAAAGCCTCTGTTGACCTTATCAAAAGGAGCTGTATACATTAAAAAAAAAACAAAACAAAACAAAACAAAAACCAGTATGGAGCCGGGCTCTGTTGGCTCATGTCTGTAATCCTAGCTACTCAAGAGGTTGAAATCTGAAGATCATGGTTCAAAGCAAATCTGTGCAGAAAAGTCCCAGTGAGACTCTTATCTCCAATTAACTACTCAAAAACCAGAAGTGTGGGCTGGGAAGGTGGCTCAGTGGTAGAGTGCTTGCCTTGCATGCCTGAGGCCCTGGGTTCGATTCTCCAGCACCACATAAGCAAAATGAAAAAAAGCCAGAAGTGGCGCTGTGGCTCAAGTGGTAGAGCGCTAGCCTTGAGCTGAAGAGCTGAGGGACAGCGCCCAGGCCCAGAGTTCAGGCCCCACGACCGGACCCAAAACATAAATAAACAAACAAATAAATAAATAAATAAATAAAAACAGAAGTGTAGCTGTGGCTCAAAGTGGTAGAGCTAGACTTGAGCAAAAGAACTAAGAACAGTGCCCAGGCACTGAGTTCAAACCTCTCAACCAACAACAGCTATAACAAAAATCAGCATGGTAGTGTCACACCTGTAACATTTCCTTGCTTTGGGGTCTGGACAATACTTACGAAGTTTCTATTTTTTTCTGTTTTAACTGACATCCTGCCTCCTTTTTTGAGGAAAGTTAGAGAAAGTCACCTTTGGCTTGCTTTGCCTCATAATAACAGCAGCAAGGTTTCTGGCTTACATAGAGTTTTCTCACATTTCCTGTTTAGCCAGGATGGAAGCTATGCAATCAATGATCTAATGGGGGACAATAAAATATAGGCTAAGAAGGGTGACAGAGCTGGGCACCAGTAGCTCACTCCTGTAATCCTAGCTACTCAAGGGGCTGAGACCTGAGGATTGCAGTTTGAAGCCAGTCTGGGCAGGAAAGGCTGTGAAACTCTTATCTCCAATAAACTACACATAACAAGCCAGAAGTGGCTCTGTGGTCAAGTGGTAGAGCCTTGTGCACAAAGAGGCTCAGGAACAGTGCCCAAGCCCCAGGTTCAAGTCCCAGGACTGGCAAAAAACGATCATGATGATGATGATGATGATGATGATGATGATGATGATGATGACGACAATGACAAACCTTACAATTCTCAGCAACTTAAGAAAATATTAAGACAGAAGTCCCACATAGGCTAAAGGGGCTAAAAGCGAAGTAGAAAAGGGTCTTAAGTCTAGCATTTACCTGCCTGGGAATATAGATAAGAAGCATTTTTAGGATTTCATATCAAGTTGTGAATCTGACAGGAAAGAAAGAAAGTGTGGAAAGTCTGGTAGAAAGGAATGTTTATATAACTGAATTGACAAGAGGAGAAGCAGGAGAGATCAATCCTCACAAAGTAGGATTAAGCCTCCTTGTTTAGGAAGGTTGGCTGGTGGGGGACAGACAGATGGAGGTGAATGATGGAGCATGCTGGGTTTGAGACTTAGACATGGAGGAGCAGGGCATCAACCTTAAGAAATATACAACTGACTTGGATGGCTCATGCCTGTAATCTTAGCTATTTAGGAGGCTGAGATGTAAGGATCAAGGGCAGACAAATCCAACACACTCATCTTCAATTGACCAGCAAAAAGCTGGTTAATGAGGTATGACCCAAGTGGTATGGACCAGCCTTGAGGTTTGTTTTGCCTTTTTTTTTTTTTAAGAATGCTAATCAAATCAAGGGCTTGGTAGTAGAGTGCTTGCCTAGCATGCATGAAGCCCTGGGTTTGATTCATCAGTACCACATAAACAGAAAAAACAGAAGTGGCACTGTAGCTCAAGTGGAAAAGTGCTAGCCTTGAGCAAAAGAAGCTGAGGGACAGAGCCCAGGCCCTGAGGTCAAACTCCAGGACTGGCAAAAAAAAAAAAAAAGCTAAGCAATAACATAAGGCTCTGAGATCAAACCCAAGTACTGTTGTGTGTGTGTGTGCGCACACACACACACACACACACACACAGCACACACACACTAACAAGAAGTAAACAAGCAGGAGAGAGAAATAGAGAAGGGGAAGGAGGGAGAGAGGGAGGGAGGAAAGGAGGAACGAAGGAACGAAGGAACGAAGGAACGAAGGAAGGAAGGAAGGAAGTTGAGAACCTAGACCCTAATAAAACACATCACGCTGCAGAATTGAGATACTGATAGTCGATTGATTTCCCAACTGGCTATGGAAACAATAAGGAGAGGGAAATGCTTTCAGTCCAGTGTAGGCCCCATGCAGTAGGAACTGCCAATTCTCCAGGTCCAGAATAGACAGCAGGGACTGGCCATCCATGCTCCATGTGATGATCAACAGGCACATGTTGTAAAACTGTGGTGTGGAACGCAGGGAATTCTCAACAGCTGTTCTTAGATAACTCACCACACATCTCAAGAGCTTCAGCTCTTCACACAAAAGCTGCCTTCTCTATATACTGGTTAGGAAAGTCGTGAATTAGTGAACCACGAAATAATCAAACTGGAAAGGCTCATTTCCACATACTTTGACTTCATATGCTTGGTGGATTAGGGCTATATCACCCAAATGGTTTTTTGTTTTGTCCAATCATGTCCCTGGCTTTGTTCTTCTGTGGTAGTGGGCTTAGCTGAGATCAAATGGAGAGGAGTCCTTGTTCTGTAGTGTCCGTGTTTCCCTGTTATTAGCACAGGGAGTTAAGAGTTAACAGGATGTGTTTGTAGGACTCCCTCTCCTCTGGAATGGCAATTCCAGCATCTTCCAAATTTAGCTTGACAAAGAAGAGTAGATTACTACAGTGAACAGTGATGAGTCACTCAGAGGGAGCAGTTCCATGCCTAGCTGATGAACAAAGCAGAGGAAGAGAACAGGGACTAAGAAAGGGACATAGAAATCGCAGAAACTCCAAATCACTAATAAAAATCTTCCAAATAAAAATAACTGCCACAAATATTCCACAATGGCATTTCCAGGAATTCATAATTCATAGGATTAAAATAGAATGGTAAAGTATAATTTATCTAAGTATTATCAAGTTAGCCTGACCAGAATAATGGGAGTGAGGTAGGGACACACATTAATTTCAAAACTTAATCATTTTTTTCCTAGTTTATTCTTTTTGTTAAAAAAAAAGTTACCTAGTGATGGAGAGACAAAGGGTGAACAGATACAGCAGTGGTACTCACTGGATACTATGTTGAAAATGAACTATACAACTTGAGGGTGAGGATGTGAGGGAGACACTGGGAGAGAGCAAAGGAAGGGGTAACACTGTCCAAAAAGAAATGTACTCTTTAATTGACTTGTATAAATATAACCTCTATGTACATCACCTTTATAATAATAACACTTTTAAGTTAAATTGTTGTGCATAGGAGTTACAATTCTATGAGCCAAGTTGTACATACAGTGCTTCTTGCTCAATGTCACCCCTTCCATTGTTTTCTTCCATTTCCCTCTCCCATACCTATCCTCAAGTTATAGAGAACATTTCACCTTTGATTGTGCATCTCACTTATGTACCAGCCATAGTCAGGTCTGCAGTGAGTATATCCAGCACTAATGCATTTCCTTCCTGTCAGGACAGATCTCCAGCATTTTATATATCACACCACAGAATGTTTGGCTCAGACAAATCAGTTATAGCCTCTGGCATTATTTCAGACTAATTCTGGGAAGGAAGAAAGGCTGGGAAACAAACTTGGCTGGATTTTCACTGTTGACTCTCATTCTTTTAGTGTAAAAGTCATTTCCTCCTTTCCTACTATGAAAATCTATGCAAGTTTTTTTTTTTTTTAAACAAAAAGGAACCACAGAGGTCATTTAAGTCATGCCCTTCTCTCACCTCCAGAGAAAGCTATACTGGAAGCGAAGGCATAATTACTGCCTTTCTGTAGTGTTTTTAAAAAAGAATGTACTTCCCAATCTCTGCTAATTTAGGAGTCTCTCCTAATTGCTTCCTAATTATCTTTGGCTATGTTCATTGTCAGAGGATCTTATTTTCCTGACAGTTTAGTCTGAGGAGCACAGCTGAGGATTTGCCAATAGAAAGTGTTTTGTCTTCATTTTAAGAATCTGTCAAATGAAAAGAGCACATTTACATTGGTTTCTTCCTTTTACAACAGTCATCTTTAGTAAATAACAATATTTTTTCAAGTTAGATAGAACCTTACAATCTGATTTCCTGAAATCTAGGGGGTGTGTGTGTGTGTGTGTGTGTGTGTGTGTGTGTGTGTGTGTGTGTGTGTGTGTGTGTGTGTGTGTGTGTGTGTGTGTGTGTGTTGTGTGTGTGTGTGTGTGTGTGTGTGTGTGTGTGTATCTGGGTGTCTGTGTGTCTGTGTATCTTTGTACTGGAGCTTAAACTCAGAGCCGTGTACTTTCACTTGGCCTTTTCTTTCAAGACTGGTGCTCTATCAGTTAAGCTTTTTTTCCTGCTTAGTTGGACTTAAGAGTCTCACAGACTTTTCCTATGCGGCTATGAACCCAGGTCCTCAGATCTCAGCCTTCTGAATAGCTAGGATTACGGGCATAAGCCACCAGTGCCTGGCAGGGAATTCACAACTAAAATTCAGTTTTTTTTTCTTTTGCCAGGTTGGGGATCAAACCCAGAGCCTTGCATATGCTAGCTATCTAGGTGAGATGCATTTCCTTATGGCATTTAACCTATCCCTTAAATAACCAACTAAAAGGAGTATTTGGTTTATTTTCTCCTGTCTTAACCTACTTTTACCAATAAATCAATGTCCACTCCCCAGGTTTCTGGTGAGTTGGGAAAACTTCCCTATCTTCCACATATTCTAAACATAGATGACCAATGTTTCATTTCTCATATAGCATCTAATAGTGTCACTGAAAATCTCATTTTGAAGTGGTGACAGATGGAATTCTTCTCAATCCTTAGGCCTATGTATTTATGTCTGTGGAAAGGCTTAAATTCATGAAAAAAATCAGGAGATTATACGAGATTACTCTTTTTACATGATTAACTACATTTTTTTTACTTTTAATATTTTGGTTGTTTTTTTGCTTTTTTGTTTGTTTGTTTTTTGCTTGAACTCAGGGCCTGCATACTGTCCCTGAGCTTCTTTTTTTTTTTCCGGTCCGGTCGTGGGGCCTGAACTCTGGGCCTGGGCGCTGTCCCTCAGCTCTTCAGCTCAAGGCTAGCACGCTACCACTTGAGCCACAGCGCCACTTCCGGCTTTTTCGCTTATGTGGTGCTGAGGAATCGAACCCAGAGCCTCATGCATGCAAGGCAAGCGCTCTACCACTGAGCCACCTTCCCAGCCCCTGATTGAGGGTCTTTTGAATTCCATTCTTCCCCAAGAAACTATTTTCCCTTTGCCTTCAAATAGATCAAAGTATCTGTAGAACTCAGTTGTTCACTGATGGACAGCAAATGTCTTGTTAGCTGTGTCCTTTGGGGGAACATTTTCAATAATATGTATACACATGAAAATGATAGACATGAAATTCTTGAGATTTTGAAATTTGGGGTGGGGGAAGGATAAGTAAATTTCAAAATTAAGCTTATTAGGCTTTTTGTTTGTTTTGGCCAGTCCTGTGGCTTGAACTCAGGACCTGGGCACTGACCCTGAGCCTCTTCGTGCTGAAAGCTAGTTCTCTAGCACTTGAGCCTCAATGCCACTTCTGGCTTTTTCTGAGTAGTTTATTGCAGATAAGAGTCTCATGGACTTGCCTGCCCTTTCTGGCTTTGAACCTCAATCCTCAGATATCAGCCTCCTGAGTAGCTAGCAGTACAGGCATGATCCACCAGCACCCAGTCAACTTACTAGCTTTTATAGCAATTTGCTGTCAGAAAAGAAAATTTAAAAACCTTCTTTGAGGTTTTTTTCTACAAAGATAATTCAGGATAGCTCGCAATCACAGTTCTTATCCCTGATTAATCAGCAAGAAAGCCAGAAGTGGAGGTATGGATCAACTGGTAGAGCACCAGCCTTGAGTGAAAAAAACAAGTGAGAGAGTTCAAAGCCTTGACTAAAGTTCAAGCCCTAGTATCTGAATGAAAAAAGAAAAAAAAGATAGGGCACAACTATAGATTTTATCAATACAAACCATACCAAAACACATTCAAGTTTATGGTGAAGCCATTTGTGATTTTTTATAGGACTGGGGGTCCTGAAGCCAATAGAATTTCTGAAAATACAATCACAGCAATTAATTTTGAATGTGAGCCAAGATTTAACTATGATAACATGCATTATAGCATTGCGATACTTGAAAAAGTCAAAATAACAAGATGCTCATTTCAGATTGAAAAATATCATTCCATTTTGCATAGACATTAGAAACATTTTAGGAGGCTGTTTAGATATATTAAAACTACAAAGCATTAAGTGGGGAAAAAAACAGGTCTTGAAAAAGCATGTTCACTGTGACTGCTTTTTCCTATTTTAAGAAATAAAATTAAAGGTAAGTATACACATGTTTACAATGATATACCATGAGGGGGTTTAGAAACAATACCCCAAAGTGAAGGCCTCAGAAAAAGCATTAGAAGCAGTTTCTCTCTGACCTTTTCCTGCCCTCCTGTCTCTTACTCTCATTCTCCTCTCATAATGGAAACCAGACTTCCCTCTTCCCTACAGTGAATCATAGAAAACAGAAATCCTCTCCCGAGCAGCCATGAAACTAGTATATTCCTCTTACCTTCCTCCTCCTTTCTGCCTAGGAGCATCACATAAAGGAATTCTTTGACCCATCTATTTGTGTGTGGGGGGGGGGGTACCTGGTCTTGAACTCAGGGCTTGGGTGCCATCCCTCAGCTTCTTTTGCCCCAGGCTAGTTAGTGCTCTACCACTTGAACCAGAGTTTCACATCCAGAACTTAATCCATGAGCATTGGATACTGAAAAGAAAACCTAAACAAAACCAGACCCAACCCTACACTTTCGTTTGTCATGGTGTCAGCACAGCAGCCTACAACTAAGTTCTTAAATTCTACTTTGGACTAATTAAAAAAAAAATCCCAGTTTTTACTTTTACTTGATGGTGAAATTGGTTGCTCTTGTATTTTATGAAAAAAATATTTTTTTTAACCTTCATACATAGAAGCAAAAATACTTTAACTGCTGTAAACCTTCAAAAGTTAATAGAAGTGAGATCATACTGGTTTGTTATTTTGATTGGAGAAAAATTAAATTGCTGCATTTTGCAGTGACCCATTTACATGGCATACTCAGCTTAGACTGCATGGGAAGAAATATATGCGGTGAAATGTTGGAACCATTAAAATAAAGTCTTATGGACTTTCCTGTCCAGGTTGGCTTTGCATCAAGATCCTCAGATCTCAGAGTCCTGAATACCTAGGATTACAGGCATGAATCACTGGCTCTGGGCTGACCCATCGCTTTCCATAGCAGGTTAAAAAACTCACATATCAAAAAGATCCTCCTCCATCCCTGGGAGGAAGAAATGGTACATTTGAGAGGCCAAGAATAATGTAAACAGAGAGTTCTCCCTGGGTGATCCCAACCAGCTATTGCCATTATATCCTGTTCCATCACTTTTCTTTTCATGTGTCTTCTTTTCCTCCTCACCTTTCCCCTCCTCTTCCTTTTCTTTTTTGCTCTGCTTCCTTTCTCCTTCCTTTCCTTCCTTCCTTTCTTCCTTTCCCTTTCTTTCTTTCCTTTTTCTCTCTCTTTCTTTGTTTCCTTTCTTTCCTCTCCTCCTTTCTTTCTTTCCTTTCTTTATTTCTTTTCCTCCTTCCTTCCTTCCTTTCTTTCCTTCTTTCTTTCTTTCTTTCTTTCTTTTTTCTTTTCATTCTTCCTTTCTTTCTTTCTCACCCTCCCTCCCTTTCATCCCTTCTTCCCTCCCTCCCTCCCTTCCTTCCTTTCTTCTTCTTGTGCTGGTCCTGGCTGCTGTCCCTGAGCTTTTGTGCTCAAGGCAGGCACTTTCATTTGAGCCACAGTTCTACTTCCAGCTTTTATTGGTGCCTAGGCTAGCTTCGAACTACAATTCTCAGATCTCAGCCTCCTGTGTAGCTAGTGTTACAGTGTGAGCCACTGTGCCTGGCTTCTTTTATTTATTTATTTTTTTGACCTGAGGTCTCAATATGTTGCCCAGACTATCCTCAAACCCATGAGTATTTCAACTTTTAAAGCGAGGACTTCACTGCCATGTTCAACTCCAGCTGTGTTTCTAATGTGGTTTCCCCTGCTTTATCAAAACTAGGCACAAAATTAACTAGCAGTCTGAAAGCTCCTATATCATATAAAACTAAGATCCAAAAAATTTATGATTGCCAGGCACCGGTAGTTCATGCTTATAATCCTACCTACTCAGGAGGCTGAGATCTGAGGATCACAGTTCAAAGCCAGCCTGGCAGGAAAGTCCGTGATACTCTTACCTACAATTAACCACCAGAAAACCAGAAGTGGTGCTGTGGCTCAAGTGGTGAAGCACTTGCCTTGAGCTGAAAACCTCAGGGACAGCACCGCCCAGGCCCAGAGTTCAAGCTCCACAACCAACCAAAAAAAATAGTGATGGCTTTTCTCTTATAAATCTGTTCATTAGCAGTTTATTTCAGAAGTTTCAAATGTTAAACCTTCAGGAGAGTCTGAACTTCCCAACAACAACACACACACACACAGAACAAAGACATTTATATAGCAAAATGCTATTTCTAGGAGACTTTTTCTGATTTATCTGAATTTTTCAAATAAACATTTGCAACTTTTATATGAAAAGGAACAACACACATTTATGCTTATATGATACAATGGTGAACACCTGTCATCCCAATATACAGGAGGCAGAGACAGGAGAAATGAGAGTTTGAGGGAAACGTGAACTACACATCAAAATCTTGTTGGTCTTTTATTAAGATTAAAAATGAAAAGTAATAATAAAAGAGTCAGGTGTGGGTGGCTCATGCCTATAATTCTAGCTACTCAGGAGGCTGAGATTTTAAGTTTGATGTTCAGAGCCAGCCCTGGCAGGAAAGTCCATGAGACTCTTAACTCCAATTTACCAACAAAAAGCCAGAAGAGCTGTGGGTCAAGTGGTAGAGCACCAGCCTTAAGCAAAAAAGCTTTGGGACAGTGCCCAAGCCCCAGGACCAGCACACACACACACACACACACACACACACACACACACACACACACACACACACACTCACTCACGCACACATGTGCACACACACATGAAAATTATAAACATATGAAACATAAATCTTTAGACCCTAGAAGCCATATGAGTCAAAAGAATAGTTCAAAGAATGAAATAATTGAAATTAACTTTTGTAGAATGTCACAAATGTATTAGAAGTTGTCATCATGGATGTAGCAATCTATTTTTAACAAAAATCCCATGAACAATGAAGAGGGGGAGAGCAGGGGCAGAGAAAAGAAAGGGACATAGAAATTGCTGCCATTGTCAAAGATAGGAAAACAGGCTGCAGGGATTATCACTTTGGCCCAACAGCACATTTCTGTGGTCATGCTTTCAATCACTCCATTAACTCTGATCCTGACTATGCACAAGAAGTGTTGGACATATCCTAAGGATTTCATTTTTCCTCTTACTTGTACTGAACAACTTTAGAGCTAAGCCAACTACCCTTGTGCTTTTAGCATCTCTCTGAACTTGTATTTGTCCTTATCATTTATGATTATTCCTTCAGGAAACAGCATGGCTTAAAAAAAAAAATGTTGCCAGGCACCGGTGGCTCATACCTGTAATCCTAGGTACTCAAGAGGCAGAGAACTGAGGATCTTGGTTTGAAGCCAGCCTAGGCAAGACAGTCCATGAAACTCTTATCTCCAATTAACCACCAAAAAGCCCGAAGTGAAGTTGTGGCAAAACTGGTAGAGTGCTATCTTTGATTACAAAAAGTTCAGGGAGGGGCTAAGAAGGTGGCTCAGTGGTAGAGTGCTTGCTTTGCCTGCATGAGGCCCTGGGTTCAATTCTTAAGCACCACATGATCAGAAAAAGCCGCAAGTGGCACTGTGGCTCAAGTGGTAGAGTGCTAGCCTTGAGCTGAAGAGCTGAGGACAGCACCCAGGCCGAGTTCAAGCCCCACGACTGACCCCCCCAAAAAAAATTAAAAATAAATAATAAAATAAAATAAAAAAGTTCAGAGACATTGCTCAGGCCCTAAGTTCAAGCCCCCAGACTAGCAAAACTAAAAAATGTTTGGGGGGTAGAATGACTGAAGGGCTGACACTGATCAAGATGCATTACACTCATAAACTGATATGTTGAACTGAAACCCTTTCATACAATTATTTAAAGATAAAATTTTAAATTAATTCAAAAAAAATCTCTTAAAGCTACATTAGCAATGTGCGGGCTTTGAATTATTTCTCTTTAAACAAAGATGTAACCATTGGACATGTTCTAATTTGTGTTCTGCTCTTTCAGAAATTTTTCTCTTTTGATTATGTAGTTAGGGTTATATCCTATCTTTGTCATGAAGATCTGTATGGACAAGCCACTTAGTCTTTTTTTTTTTTAATTGTGAAAATACCGTACAGAGGGGTTACAATGGTAATGAGTGCATTTCTTATAAGTACTGCGCGCTAACCGATTGCGCCACTGGAGCTCCATGAGTGCATTTCTTATCAAGCATTGTTGCCTCCTCCTTTGTTTCCCCTTCCCATCCCTTCCCATCACTCCCTCCTCCCCCCCCAAACTTAGTCTTAGTATGACATAATGATATACATGAAAGTACTCTGTAAATTGCACTTAAAATGCATTGATGATTGCGTGAACTAAATACTGAATTTTCCTCAATATTTAAATTTTTTATCTGGTACTTTTATCCCTTCCCTTCTCTTCCTTCTTTCTTGCTTTTTTTTTTCTCCTACCTTCCATCCCCCTCACCCCGCCTGCCCACTTTCCTTCCTTCCTTCCTTTTGCAATATTGGGGTTTGGACTACCCAGGGACCTTGTGATTACTAGGCAGGTGCTCCACCATGTGAGCAACACTCCAGCTCTATCCAATTCTCTTCATTATATTTTTAGTGAATTAATCTAAGTACCTGTCATTATTTTGGTACATTTAAAAGATTCTTTCCATTATAACAAAGCAGATTCTGGCTCAGTAAGTACAGAATGATTTATGACCTTAAAATAGCAGCACTGAAAACAGGCAATTCTTCATTTGCTTAGGATGAAACTTACTGCAAATGATTTTAGGAAGATTGACTCATAGCCAACAGCAAAAATGACATTTTGTACATTAAAAAAAAAGGTTTGCCCTTCTTAAATCTAATCAGTTTAAGTCTTAAGATGGACCCAGTTTGAAATCACATCTGAAAAAAACAAACAAACAGAAATTGTGGAGTGTTTTAATACATTTAATGCCTGTCGGTGTTGGATCAGTGACCCAACAGGCAAGAGATAAACAAGGACACATAGTGTGTGTGTGTGTGTGTGTGTGTGTGTGTGTGTGTGTGTGTGTGTGTGTATCAGATGAATTCACTAGAAATATAACCCAAATTATTAGATACAAATTTTTGACCTTTAGAAAAATTTAGGTCATTTAGTTCAATCACTATTACACTTGAAATGAAATTTACAAAGCGCTTTATACATATATTATAATATACAGATACAGATACCCATATAGATACATTCCCCACAGAGTTAAAAGCATTTCTAAGGTTTCATTATTTTGTTTTACTAATGGACTCCGGAAGTGGGATTTAATAGGCTGATAATTTCACCCACCCACCCAGAGGAACATCAAGAAGTGTCAATTTTCTATTTAGCCAAATAATTTGTAAAAGTAATGAAACAACCATCTATCATCAACACCAATTTATTAAAGGAAATTTTAATGACACATTTGTGGAAGATAAATTTCAAAATAAAGTACACAGTAAAATTAAATAAGCCAGGCGCTGATGGTTCACCCCTGTAATCCAACTCAAGAGGCTGAGATCTGAGGACCACGGTTCAAAGCCAGTCCAGGCAAGTAAAGTCCATGAGACTCTAATCTCCAATTAACCAGAAAAACCAGAAGTGGTGTTGTGGCTCAAGTGGTAGAGCACTAGCCTTGAGCTGAAGAGCTTAGGGACAGTGCTCAGGCCCAGAGTTCAAGCCCCACAACCTATTAAAAAAAATATGAAAATGTGTTACAGGGCTCCATTTGTTTAATATCTTCTTGGAAAGCCTTATTAGACTTAGACCTGTCCATACACAGATCTTGAGAATCACCAATTTAATCCATTCCATGTACCCTCTCCCCTACCACACCAATGAACAACCTTCAAACATATACCCTATGTTCCTATGGAGATTTCTTCAAGGTGAGAAATTCGTTGGATTTTGAATACCTATGATAACGACTCAGTGGAATAGTTATTTCTGGAACCCTCACAATACTTATATATGGGATTAAGGTGAAAATGTAGACTGAATTTAGGGGCAGAGGCTGTAAATTAGCCCCAAAAAAGTTTTAAACAGTGTGCTAGTACTGATTTTCCAAACAGTTACCCTGAATTTTTGTCATGCTTCAAAAATCTCACACCTGCAATCCTAGCTACTTAGGAGGCTGAGATCTGAGGATCACCGTTCAAAGACAGCCCATGGCAAGTAAAGTCCATGAGCCTCTAATCTCCAATTTAACCACCAGAGAACAGGAAGTGTGGCTGTGGCTGAAGTGGCTCAAGTGGTAGAGGGTTCGCCTTGAGCTGAAGAGCTCAGGGACAGTTCAATCCCCACAACAACCCCCCCCCCCCCCCCACACACACACAAAATCTCACACTATAATGTTGAGAAGTTCCTTCTTGTTTGGTTATAATCTCTTCTCTGGGAAACTGGACAGTAACAACCAGCTTTCTAAATTGCAGTTCAAACTTCATTTTTTTTCATTTTCATTTAATTAATTAATTTATGTATTTTTTGGGGTCTGGTCGTGGGGCCTGAACTCTGGGCCTGGGCGCTGTCCCTCAGCTCTTCAGCTCAAGACTAGTGCTCTACCACTTGAGCCACAGTGCCACTTCCGGCTTTTTTCTTTTTGCTTATGTGGTGCTGAGGAATCGAACCCAGGGCCTCATGCATGCAAGGCAAGTGCTCTACCACTGAGCCACCTTCCCAGCCCCTTCATTTTAATTTTAACGTAATTATCTTATTTAGGGTGGGTTATGTTTAAATGCTTGCAACTGAGACTGGATTTACATTACATATAACATCAACCAAGGACATGTTTTTTGTGGATACTATTACTTCCAGGCCCAATTTTCTCAGGTCAAAGTTTGTAAATGAAAATGGAGTCAAGACTGGCTTCTTTGATCAATCCTTTTTTTGTTTGTCAGTCCCCAGTAGAGCCTGAACTCAGGGCCTGGGTGCTGTCCCTGATATCTTTTTGCACAAGGCTAGTGCTCTACCACTTAGAGCCACAATACCACTTCTGATTTTCTGGCGGTTAATTGGAAATGAGTCTCACAGATTTTTCCTGCGTAGCTACAGGGTAAGCCACCAGCACCCAGCTTGATCAATCTTTAGTTTGGAAATTTGACTGTGTAAAAAACGCTATCCATTGTGTTATTTCTGACATTTGGGCCAATATTGTTTTCAACATAACCAAGATATGATTCCTCCGACTTTTTTTGAGTGGGGGTGGGGGTGTGGACTATAAAAGCCTTGACTGTGCACAGTTTTTCAGTTGTCTTTTTCTTTTTTCTTTGGGTCCGGTCATGGGGCCTGAACTCTGGGCCTGGGCGCTGTCCCTCAGCTCTTCAGCTCAAGGCTAGCACTCTACCACTCGAGCCACAGCACCACTTCTGGCTTTTTTCTTTTTTTGCTTATGTGGTGCTGAGGAATCGAACCCAGGGCCTCATGCATGCAAGGCAAGCGCTCTACCACTGAGCCACCTTCCCAGCTCCCAGTTGTCTTTTTCTATTGATTCCCTCACTAATAGTCTTGGTGAAGCACCTATATTAGGACTGCGCCTTGAAGATCACATGTATTAATGGGGCGACAACGCAAAGGGCTGAAGCTTTTATTAGCTATTTAAAAAGATTAAAGGGCCTCCAATACTCCGTAGAGCACAGAATTCTAAGGACAAGTAATCGGGCAGGCCTGGGTGACACGGAGGCGCTGCGAAGGAGCCCTGGGCACCAGGAGCCCCCTCACCCAGGGCAGGACCCAGGCGGGCCGCGGGGAGATCCTCGAGACCAAAGGCTAACAACCGTTCCAGAGTCAAGGTCAGTACCATCCCTCCCTCCCTCCCCGACGCGCGTGGAGGCGCAGGGCCGCACAGCCTCAGAGGCTACGCAGGCCCCAGGTTACTGACAGGTAGCCCGCAGAAAACCTCCGGGCGAGCGGAAGTGGAAGTGAGCCCGGGGCTGGGGGGGGGGGGGGGAGGAGGGAAGCGCAAGCCACAGTGCGCCTGCGCACTGGGCAGGCATCGCCAGCGCGCAAGGGTGGCTGGGCGGTGACGGAGTGAGGTCCGGAGCGTGGGCCGTGGCTCTCACGAATCCGGCTCCGCCCTCCCTCCTGCAGCCGACCCTACGAGGCTAGCGCCTGCGATCCCTTTCCCAGAGTGCTCTGCGCCGTGAAGAAGCGGCTCCCGGGGACTGGGGGCATTTTGTGTTGGCTGGAGCAGGAGTAACAAGATGGCGGCGTCGACGGAGTGACTGGGGTCCCTCCGGGCCGAAGCCCGCAGCAGTGGTGGCAGAGTTACCGCCGCCCTAACCTAACCGTGCCTCACCTCCAGCCCGCCGCGTCGCGGTGAGAGCGAGCCAGCGGCGGCCGCCGAGGAACAAGTGGCCTGGCCCTGGTAACCACGACCCCCCCCCTCAGCCCGCGGCCTGGCGGAGCGGGACCCGGCCGAGCGGCGGTGACCGGTTCTCCTGGGCTGTGCAACGCCGGGACAGACCTCCGTTCTCCATCTTGCGCCGCCCTCCTCGGCTCCGCCGGGCGCGCCGGCCCCGGAAGCCTCCGTCCGCCCCGTAGAGGTGTCGGGGCTCGGCCCCAGCCTCCATCTTCGCGTTCAGGATGGCGAGCAGCAGCGGCTCCAAGGCCGAGTTTATTGTCGGAGGGAAATATAAACTGGTGCGGAAGATCGGGTCTGGCTCCTTCGGGGACATTTACCTAGCGATTAACATCACCAACGGCGAGGTAATTTCGGGAGGGGGGGGTTCGCGATACCGCCGCGCCCCTGGCTCGATCCCTCCCCTAATAACCCCCCCCACGGCGGGCCCCCCTCCCGTAGGACCCTCCCCCCACGGCGGGGCCCGGTCCCCGGCAGCCCTTCCCCCACGGCGGGGCCGGGTCCCCGGCAGCCCCCCCCACACGGCGGGACCCCCTCCCCTGGAACCCTCCCCCCCCCACGGCGGGGCCCGGTCCCCGGCACGCACGCACCGGGCCCTCCGGAGAGAGCCGGCCGTCGGGTCTGGCCGCCTCCCCCGCCCGCTGTCTCTTCCCTAAAAAGGAAGGCACCAACTAGAAGGGCCGGGTGGAATGTGGAGTTTCCTAGCCTGAGAAAGCAGCGCTCTGGGCCTTTCAGACCGTTATTGAGGGCGAAGCGTGTACACGCGCGGGGGCCCCCCGTCCTTCTCGGCATTTTTGGCATCCCGATCGCGCGGCCGGACCGTGTCCGATCGCGTAGGGTCCTTCGGAGCCCCCGCTGACCGACGTGCGTTCGAGGCTGCTGCCTCTTTGATCCGTGCGTTTCAGAGGACGGGCCAGTTTCGTCATTGATCCTCCGAAGCGGCCTCTGGGGCTTAGTTGCCGCATTTGTAATTACAAAGGGAGCTTTCACTTCCTCCTCGTAAGTCTCGTTGGCGAGCTTCGCCCAATGTCTTCTCTGCTCTCCCAAGTGACATTGAGTCCATTGGGATGTTGATGCCATCATCCCCTCTTTCCCTGCAGGAAGTGGCAGTGAAGCTAGAATCTCAGAAGGCCAGGCATCCCCAGTTGCTGTACGAGAGCAAACTCTATAAGATTCTTCAAGGTGGGGTTGGCATCCCCCACATACGGTAAGAACCCATAACCCCCAGGCGATCCACTGGGGCTAGTGTGAAATGGGAAATGGGGTAAAGGTAGTTAATGGGACCAGCCAAAATCCTGGTCTTGCTATTGAGTTACCTGGGTTCGCTACAGGCTGTAGTTTCCAGTGAACTGTTAAGTCACGATGATCATTGAGGAAATACGAGTTTGCTACACTCAACCCCATTTTAACTCCCGTCATTTTGTCTCCTCTTCCCGAGCTTTCGTTTGTAGTTAAATAAGCAGGACATCTTTGATCCCTAGAGGAAAGGCTGACCGCTGCTTTCTGTAGGGTAGCACCCCTGCTGTTTGAGGTTTGTCCATTGAAGTGGATTTGAAGGTGCCAAAGTGACGGGGCTCAGCCAGTTTGGGTTGCTATTGGAGCTGGCTTGGGAAATGGCTGCTCTTTTGTTGTGTTTTTGTTCCAACATGTCTTCCTCCTCCGCTTAGAAAATGGCGGAACGACGTGACTCAATCCCATGTTCCTGCCCTTTTTCTCAGCGTGGGTTCACAAGTGGGCCTTCCTTAATTCTGTTTTAGAAAACCCAAATGGATTAACTCTTTGAAAAGACAAAAATAAAGCTGTGGGGTTTAAGGAAGGAGATGGCATAATGACATGTTGATGGTCTCTTGTAGCAGATGTGACAAATAGTTTAACTAGAATAGTGTCAGATTCTTCATATTCTTCTCTTCCTAAATGGTAATGTTGGATACATTCAGTTCATATTAAATTGCTATGGTTAATGGCAAAGGTAGTTTGAGCAAGACCAACTGTTGAAAGTTTCTTATCAGCTGAATTAAAGGAAAGCGCTTAACCACAGTTTGATTAAGTAATTTTGACCTGTTGATCCATGAGTAAAAGTTTAAGGAAATTATGGCCTTTTGAAAAAAATGAGATTTGGTGAATACCAAAACTCATTAGGAAATAAAGGATTAAAAAAAAAAAGACCAGATGAAAAGACTGTTCTTTCAAATGGTTAATTTTATTCTAATGAGCTTTAGAGTAGGTTTTTGGCTTTTGAGATTAAAGAATCTTTTTCTAGAATAGAACCTAAAATACAGTTTAAAACCCAGCTGCTTTCTAGCAGTACTCAAAAATAACATTTACAGAATGACTCAGAATAGTTATGAATTAAATGGAATGATATATAGTTTTCTCTTTTTCTATTCCAATTTCTATTTTTAAAAACTTGAAGTGCTAGAGGATTTCAAGCTGTGGAAACAACCAAAATAACATACATGAAAACAGTCCAATATGACCTTCATTTTTAATGGAGAAATTAAATGGTGAAGTAAATGATTATAAGCAATAACTTCTGTGGAGGAAAATTCTACGTTTATCTTCTGTGGTAAAAATTAATGTGAAAATCAAGATGATCCACATTTGAAGTTTGTAATACTTTTCCCTTAAAAAAAGAATGGAGAAATCAGAACCCTGGCTGCTGCTTGGTTGCTTTCCATCAGTATAGTTTTCCCTAGCATTTTTTACAGGTGTAAAAAAATACACTCATACAGTATGAGGGTATTTGTGTCTGATACCTTTCACTTAGCATCATGTTTTGGGAGATTGATTTGTGTTGGGAGATTTATTAGATTTCATAAATTGGGTAGAATTTAATATATTTGGGGAAAATTTCTAAACATCTGTTGTTTTCAGAGCTACACTCAAGTACATGCTCTTTTATCTGGTAGTTTATATTTAAGGATAAAGCAGACAGTAAGGGCCATGAGTAATACACTAAATAAACACATGAATAAATGAAATTAACTTGTGAGCACACTAGTAGGTGCCTATTATAAGATGGTTAAGTGCTGAGAGTTATGGTAGTTATAAACTCTGGGTGACATTAAGGAGATAATCTGTCTTTCAGATTAAGTCTTCCTAGAAGAGAAGATGGGATTTCAGGATCTGGCTGTAGGGAAGAAGAAAGCTTGGGGAACTGGTTGGGGAGGTCATCCAAGAAGAGTGGCTTCTGGGAGTGGTTTCTAAAGCAGAATGTGGTAATTGGATGAGTGAAGAAAGTGCATTTGTTTTAGAAGTGGTTTGGTAAGTTATATAGAAACAAAGGTAGCTCATTGGTTTCAAAGTGACTGAAAGGACAGTTTTCCAACTCAATAGCATAAAAGGCAGAATTACATAAACATTGTTGTTTGAGTGTCAACATTTCCCCAACTTTCTAATTTGTTCCTTACTATTTCTGCATCACTGGTTCATAATATATACCTAATAAATATTTACTTGAAAATAATGGACAAAGTTGGCAGTTTAGTGTTGACTAGTTTAAAGTAGTCTGTATTGTTAGTCATTGGTTTAGAAGTGTTGACACTACTTACAAAAAATTACCCAGGCACTGGTGGGTCATGCTAAACTACTCAGGAGGCTGAAATCTTAGGATCATGGTTCAAGCCAGCAAAAAAAATTAAAAATACCGGATTAATTTCTTACATACATCCTCCTTCCTGTCAACCGCCCCTTCCCCCCAAACTAGGATTTGCTTTAAGGTATTTAAGGATATTCTAAAACAAAATTACTTAACCTATATAGCCCACTTGCCTAATCAGGGTTTTCCTGTGTAATTTAGGGATCTGAAATAGAAGCCTAGTCTTCAGTATAAAGAGCAAAGTTGAAAGAATGGCATAAATCTTTGCAAATTGTGAGTTAACATCTAGAAAGTTCTGTTGTAACCCTATCTTTGCCATTTGAATTAGCATCCTCCTCCCCCCAACTTTTTTTTTTTTTTTTTGCCAGTCCTGGGGCTTGAATTTAGGGCCTGGACACTGTCCCTGAGCTCCTTTTGCTCAAGACTAGCACTGTACTACTTGAGCCACAGCGCCATTCTCAGCTTTTTCTGTTTCTGTGGTACTGAGGAATTGAATCCAGGGCTTCATGCATGCTAGGCAAGTGCACTCTACCACTAAGCCACATTCCCAGCCTGAATTAGCATTCTCTTGAGAAATAACTATAAACAGAATGTGCTAGTCAATGCAATTAGATATTGGAAGTTTGAGCTCTAGATATTCATGTAGTATTGAGTGGGCTCTGTGGACTATCAGTTCCTCATCTGTAAAATAAAAAGAAATTTATTTAGTTTTCTAGTTCTGTTTGAATTGGAAAGTACAGGGCAGAAAAGCAGTGTGTGTGTGTGTGTGTGTGTGTGTGTGTGTGTGTGTGTACACGCATGCATGTACATACGTACGTACATACGTGCCTGTGTGGTAGAAGGGTATTCTTTGTTTTTGTATATCCTGCTTCTGGGTCAGGGTTTAGTAGGGTCAGGGACCCCTACTTCTTACCTAGTTGAACTTGGATCTTTCAGTTCTGGAATTTTAATACTTGTTTTCAGAAACTATCAACTAGAAAAACATTTTAGCAGTTTGATGTTATGTTACTTTAAATGTTATTTTAGTAAGAAAATACCACATAAGACTTAAATAGCAAGTTTCTGGTAAATCATATATTGACCATTTAGAAGAAGTAATGTAGGAGACATACTTTTATAAAGAAATCATGTATATTGGGGCTGGGAAGGTAGCTCAGTGGTAGAGCACTTGCCTTGCATGCCTGAGGCCCTGGGTTTGATTCCTCAGCACCACAGGAGCAAAAAGAAAAAAGCCGGAAGTGGCACTGTGTCTCAAGTGGTAGAGCGTTAGCCTTGAGCTGAAGAGCTGAGGGACAGTGCCTAGGCCCAGAGTTCAGGCCCCACGACCAGACCCAAAAAAGAAAAAAGAAATCATGTATAAAGATGGGTGGGAATATAGGAGGATTGCTCCTGTCTTCTGTTTGTTAACCACAACTTTATTCCCTGTCTGAATGTGAACCAACCTTCTTTCCTTCCTTCCTTCCTTCCATCCATCCATCGGTTGTGGGGCTTGAACTCTGGGCCTGGGCGCTATCTCCTGTGCTCTTCAGCTCAAGGCTAGTGCTCTACTGCTTGAGCTACAATGCCACTTCCGGTTTTCTAGTGGATAAGAGTCTTACAGACTTTCCTGCCTGGGCTGGCTTTGGACCGAGATCCTCTGATCTCAGCCTCCTGAGTAGTGTGAGCAACTGGCGCCCATTTCAGTCTTTCTTGTCAGCATTAAGCATGAGTGATAATGTAATGCTGTTATGAGAGAACAAAAATGGTAACTACATTTGATGTATTCAGAATCCATTAAAGATCACTAGATGTATGAGAAATGGATTTTTATCTCAATATGTAACTTAATTCCCACTACTCTAGAAGTGCTTTATATTAGTTTATTTAATACTATAATGCTAACTAGCATTTTTGATCTGGACAAGACTGGAGGCATAAGTAGTCCCATCATAAAATTAGTCCACTGAATTCTAGAAGAGTTACCAGAGTCTACCTCTCAATCCTCCTGGCAGCCATTATCCACCTATCTGTCAAGGTAGATAGATAGATTCCCTCCCTTTTCATTCAATGATACTTTGCTTTGGTTTCATGTTGAGATGTTCAAAAGCTCTTCTGTAAGTGTAAGTAACCTAGGCTAGGGGTGTGAATCAATGTTGGAGTGCTTGTTTAGCATACAGAGGCCCTGGGTTCATTCACCAGCACCATACAAAAATTAATGTAATTTATTAATGCACATTATTTAACTAGAGGTTTATAATTTGGGGTATTATCCCTCTTGAACTCATAGATTGTAGTTTAAAGTTTTTTTTTAATTTTACATCTTATTTGAAGTAAATACTTGGGGACCCATGTGCAGTATATAGTTTTTTTTTAGTCATTTTTAGAGCTCATTTTATGTCAAAAAAATTAAATTGTACCTACCTAAAGTATTAAGAAAGCTTTTTTTGCATGGTCTTTTAATATTTAGTAAGGGATTTTGCAATCAAGAATGCTGTCATCATCAGCACACATACATATGAAAAAGAGTCAGGCTTCTACTTTTAATATTTAGTAAGGGATTTTGCAATCAAGAATGCTGTCATCATCAGCACCACATACATATGAAAGAGTCAGGCTTTTAGGTCAGTGGTAGAAAACATGCTTAGCATGTAAAGGCACTGAATTCATATCTCAGTCCCCCTCTCCAATCTATAATCAAATAAAACTAGTTTTTGGAGTGATTGTTAAAATTTTGAATCATTCAAATTGGTCCTTAATTGTGTGTGTGAATTCATGTGTATATGTGTATGTGCTAGTACTGGGACTTGAACTTGGCTTGGTTGCACCTTCTTTGCTCAAGGCTATCACTCTACCACTTGAGCCATAACTCCCAAGCTTTTTGCTGCTTAATTAGAGGCAAGAGTCAGGGCTGGCTTCTACCTGCCATTCACAAATCTCAGTCCTGAGTAGCTAGGATTATAGGCATGAATCACTGGAGCCAGCTACCTTAATTTTTTTTTTTTTTTGGTAGTTACTGGCCTTTGAACACAGTACTTCTGGCTTGTTAGGAACCTTCTAACAGGGCTTGAGCCACCAAACATAGTCCTTTTGCCCAGGAGTGTGGAGGTGTGGGGTATTGAACAATGTAGCCCAGAATGGCTTTGAAGTCATGGTGCTCCTGCTTCAGCCTCCTGAGTATTAGAATTATAGGCATATGCCACCATGCCAGACTTTCTTTACTTTTGTTTTCAGTCTCCAAGGATTCTTAAAGTTTTACATAACTAATACACACTGAATGAGCATAAACTGGTACATGTCTTAATAGGGTTTTTAAAAAGTGATGTAATATACATACACTGAAATTTGTAGGTGCTAATATGTGATTAAAGAAAGGTACCTGTGTAAGTTGGGTAATCATAATGGGGAACGAGCGTTGGCAGAAAAATCCATGAATCTCCAGTTAATCAGCAAAACTGGAAGTGGAAGTGTGGCTCAAATGGTAGAGCACAAAGTCTGGAGTTCAAGACCCAGTACCAATGCTCACAAAAATATATAGTTGGAGTTTTGACAGTGTATATACTTGTGTAACCCATACTGCCCTATTTTTTTTTTTTGCATACACACTTCTTTATATAAGGTAGTTTTTGTGACGTAAGGGTATATAGGTTTTGGTGGTACTGGGATTTGAACAGTGCATTGCACACATTTTAAGCATAGGTTCTATCACTTGAGCCATGCCTCCAGCCATTTTGTTCTTAGAGTTAGAGATAACAGGCTCACTTTTTGCCAGCTGGCTGGACTGTGATCTATGATTCTCCTAGTTACACTTTTTCTATCATAACTGGAGTGTGAATGGGCTCCACCATGCCCAGCTTTGTTGAGATGGAGTCTTGTTAACTTTTTGCTTTGGCTGGCCTTGAGCCAGAATAAAGTATTTGATAAAATAAAAGATTACTGTCCATTTCCTTGTGCAGTACTTTATTCTTACGTTTGAGGTTTGTCTTTAATAAGTACTTTTGAAATAAGGGAGTATTTGGTTGAATTCAGTGTAACTAAATGTTTGTAAAACAAACCAACTAACAAGTATCTAGGCCTTTATAAATCTCTGAATCAGTACAACAACACTGTAAATTAAGATTTCATGTAATATGCCAGGGTGGTTGATTTGCAAAGCTTTTGAGTAGATCTTACTCCCTTTTAGCTATACAGTGGTTCCCAAATTGTGCCCCCCCCACACTGGATTCACGTAAGGATCATTTTTTTTGGTTGGTTGTGGGGCTTGAACTCTGGGCTTGGGTGCTACCCCTCAGCTCTTCAGCTCAAGACGAGCGCGCTCTACTGCTTGAGCCACAGCACCACTTCCGTTTTTCTAGTGGTTTATTGGAGGTAAGAGTCTCATAGACTTTCCTGCCCAAGCTGGCTTTGAACCGTGATCCTCAGATCTCAGCCTCCTAAGTAGCTAGGATTACAGGTGTGAGCCACTAGTGCCCGACCACATAAGGATCTTTTAAGAAAAAATTTGTCAAATGAATTCCAGGAAATGGAAACATGGGTTTTGTTGTTGTTAGTGTTAGTGGTGGTAGTGTTTGTTTTTGCTTTGGGTTTTCTTTTATGGGGGAACAGAAGGGCACAGAAAGGGAGGGAGGAAAGATGAACAAATGCAATTATGCTATTCAATATACACTATATAGAAAATGAACTATGTAACTTGGGGCCAGAGACACAAGGAGGGGGAACAGGGAAAACGAAGGAAGGGATGACATTGTCCAAAAAAGAAATGTACTCATTACTTATGAAATAGTAACTTCTCTATACAACACACTAAAAACAATAAAAATACTATTTTAAAAAAGAAAATAAAGAATTATCATCTGGGTTTTTTATTAGGTTGGTTTGGGGTTTGACCTAGATAGTACTTTTTTTTTTCAGCACTAAGGTTTGAACTTGGAGCCTTATGCCAATGCTCTTCTGCTATCCAGCCCTTCAGCCCATTAGAGTGTATGGTTTTATCAAGGCACCCCTACTGATTTCGATGTGCAGCTGGAGCCGTTGTACTATGCCATATTTTGGTTAGTAATTGCACCAGGAGCTCATCTGAGGTTCAAAGCCAGTACAGGCAGGAAGGTCCGAGAGACTCTGTTCTCCAATTAACCATCAAAGAGCTAGAAGTGGAACTGTGGCTTAAATGGTAGAGGGCCAGCACAAAGCTCAGGGAAAGTGCCCATTCCCTGAATTCAAGCCCCAGGACCAGCACTAAAATATTCACTGTTGGCTCTATCCACCCCATCAACCTGAAATCACAGCTCAATTACAGTGGATTTTATTTATTTATTTATTTATTTGGTCTGTCATGGGCTTGAACTCAGGGACTGGTTGTCCCTGAATTCTTTTGCTCAAGGTAGCACTCTGTCACTTTGAGACACAGCTCCACTTCACACAGCTCCACTTCCAGTTTTTGAGTGGTTAATTGGAGGTAAGTTTCATGGACTTTCCTGCCTATCTGGCTTTGAATCAAGATCCTCAGATCTCAAGTCTCTTGAATAGCTAGGATTACAAGCAAAAGCTACCAATGTCCGGCTCAGGGCTTGGTATTAATAGGAGACAACTTCTGGGAGTATATTTGGAAAGCTAAGAATTGATTGGGAGCTAGAGGTGTTGCTCAATGGTTGAGTGATTACCTGGCATTTGGAAGCCATGGCACAGAGAAGGAGTCAGAACTATTCATAGATTTTCCACTTCCCATAAGTATTATTAATGCTTGAATTCCTCTTGAGCTTGCACTTCTCCACAACACCACTATTATTGTTAGAGCATTACAACAAGGAATGACAAAAATTAAGAGATCATTTGTAATCGTTGAAATTAAACTTTGACTAATATGAGAAAATGAGATTCAACAGATATAAACTAGATGAAAGCAAATTAACAGGTGAAGAGCCAATGTGGGTAATGGTCCTTTCTGCTTTATATACCAGTCTATACTGGCTATTTGTGATTTCTTGTGGTCATTCCCCTAATTGCCATTCGCCCCTTCTCACCCTTTCCAGAATCAACCTTGGCTGAGAAGGTGGCTTAGTGGTAGAGTGCTTTCCAGTATGCATGAAGCCCTGGGTTCAGTTCCTCAGTACCACATAAACAAAAAAAGCTGGAGGTGGCATTATGGCTCAAGTGGTAGAGTGCTAAAAGAAGCTCAGGGACAGTGCCCAGGCCCTGAATTCAAGCCCCAGGAGTGGCCCAAAAAAAAAAAAAAATCAACCTTGCAGTATGCCAGTGTCTAATGCCTATAATCCTAGCTGAGATCTGAGGATCATAGTTCAAACCAACCTGAGCACTCAAATCCGGGATTTTTTTTTTTTTTTTTTGTCAGCTATGGGGGCTGAACTTGAGGGCCTGGGTTTTGTCCCTCAGTTCTTCAGCTCAAGGCTAGCACCCTACCCTTGAGCCACAGCACCACTTCTGGCTTAAATCTGGGAATTTTTAATCTATTAACCAGCAAGAAGCTGGAACTGGATATATGGCTCAAGCAGTAGATTGCCAGCCTTGAAGCAAAAACCTTAAGGGAAAGCTCCAGACCTTGAGTTTGAGTGCCAGTACACACACACACACACACACACACACACACACACACACACACACACACACACACACACACACACACACACACACACACACACACACACACACACACACACACACACACACACACACACACACACACACACACACACACACACACACACACACACACACACACACACACACACACACACACACAGCAAAAATAAACCCAGAATCTATTTTCTCAGAGAAACTCTTCTCTAATGTCATTCTCAAATATAGATTGGATACTAATAATTTATGTACTCTTCTTAATCACATACTATTATCCACTCATGCTGTACTATATATTATGAGCATAAGTATTATACTGGGCACAGTGGCTCACTCATAATCCTAGCTACTCAGGAGAGCATGGTTCAAGGCCAGCCTGCGCAAAAAATTACCGACTGTCTCAATAAGATAGGCATGGTGACAAGCAAGCAGCTCATACAAGGTGGCCACAGATATGAAGCTGGCCTTGCTCATTTAAAAAAATAGATATGCCAGGAACATATGGCTGTGCCTGTAATCCTAGTGATTCAGAAGGCTGAGATGTGAGGATTGAGGTTAGAAGCGCTATCCACAAAAAAAAAAAAAAAGCTGAAAGTGGAGCTGTGGCTCCATGTATTGATAAGAGTACCAGCCCAAAGCAAGAAAGCTCAGGAACAGTGCCCAGTCACTGAGTTCAAGCCCTAGAACTGGTGTATATGCATATACACACATTGTATTTTGTCATGTTCGCTACTGTAAAATTTGCTACTATGTGTTCATGTTGTGAACTACCTTGAAAGTCTTATGTTTTTATAGTTTCCAAAGCTAAAGAACATACATTACATACATACATATATGTATATAGTAGAATGCAAAGAATAAGTTACAAGGAGATGAAGTGATTGGAAAATTGTAGACAATAGTTAAGGATCTTGGGGAATATTACATTGGCAAAGTATTAGTAACAGGAAGTACTTGATTTGTTATCACTGGTTAAAGAGTGCATATGATGGGCTGGAAATGTGGCTTAGTGGTAGAGTGCTTGCCTAGCATACATGAAGCCCTGGGTTCAATTCCTCATAGACAGAAAAGGCTCGAGTGGTAGAGTGCTAGCCTTAAGCAGAAGAAGCTCAGGGACAATGCCCAGGCCCTGAGTTCAAGCCCCACAACTGACTAAAAATAAAGAATACATATGATTCCGACATTTTAGATCTTACTCAACAGTTGGTTTAGAACAAGGATTCTGTGTGTGTGTGTGTGTGTGTGTGTGTGTGTGTGTGTGTGTGTGTGTGTGTGTGTGTGTGATTATACAGGTGATATTGAGGGGTTACAGTTACCTAAGTTAGATAAAGAATATATCTTTCTTGGACAGTGTCACCTCTTCCCTCACTTTGTTCCAGTTTTTCCCTTCCTTCCCTACCCACAAGTTGTATAGTCACTTCTAACATAATGTCTGTAGAGTACCATGCAGCATTTGTTCACCCTTTGTCTCTCCATTTCTGTGCTGCTGCCCCCCCCCTTAACCTCCCAAAGATAGGTAAATGAACAAACGACAAAAGAAAACAAAAACAGCAGCAGAGAAACAAACCTCTTGTCTCCATTTTTCTGGAGTTCATTTGAATAAATACTATTGTTTAGTGAATACCACTGCTGCATTGTTCACCCTTTGTCCCTCCATTACTGTGCTCATCCCCCAAAGACAAATAAATGAACGAACTAGACAAAAGAAAACAAAAGCAACAAAGAAAAAAAGCTCACTTCCATTTCCTGGAGTTCATTTGAATAAATATTTTCTATGATCAGATGTGCATAGGCATTGTGGCTTTCGTAGATTCTTAACCTAGATCAACAATGTCTTCCAGTTCCATGCCTCCAGGAGGTCTGTGTATTTGGTTCAATTAAAATTGCATCTTTTTGTGAACCTCTACATAAAATCTAAGAAATTAACTTTATGGTACCCAAACTTCACTATAACTGGTTTTCTTTATAATATATTGTGTATTTTATGCATTTGAAATGTTCCTCTCAGTTTGATCTGAGGATTGTGGCTCGAAGCCAGCCCAAGCAGCAGAGTCTATGAGACTCTTATCTCCATAAACTACTCAGAAAAGTCCAGAAGTGGCTCTGTGGCTCAAGTGATAGAGCCAAAGCCTTGAGCAAAAGGAGCTCAGGAACAGCACCATTGTTAGGAAAATGGAGAATAAAGGAAGGAAACGGGCCAGACTTGGATCTTCCACAGGTGGTGACTGTTTATTCAGATAGAGCAGAGAGGGGCACACCTTCCCATGGGCTTGGAGACTGCGAAGAGCTGGGACAGGAGTTGAGTTTTCATGAGGTCTGGGCAAGGAGGCAGGTTAATGAAAAATTTTAGGTCTAGGGAAGTGGGCCCAGAGTAGAATGTTTACAGCCAGGCTTAGGTGGATTGCCCTGTCTGAGTTGCACAGTCTGCGCATATCTTTGGTGGCCTGCCTGATGTCTGTATGCACCTGGGAAAACAGGGTGGGGGTTAGTCTTTCACTCAGGCTCTGAGTTCAAGCCCCAGAACCAGCACACACACAATTGTAATCCTAACTACACAGGAGACTGAGATCTAAGGATCAAGGTTATAAACCAGCTCAGGCAGGAAAGTCCATTAGACTCACTCCCATATACCACCAAAAAGCCAGAGATGGAGCTGTGGCTCAAGTGTGTAGAGAGCCAACCTTGAGTGATAAAGCAAAGGAACCATGCCCTGAGTTCAAGCCTGATTACACCAGAGGGAGAAAGAGAAGAGTTATCTGAATCAAAATTAATTTAGTCTTCCTTAAATTATTAGTTCCCGCCGGGCGCCGGTGGCTCACGCCTGTAATCCTAGCTACTCAGGAGGCTGAGATCTGAGGATCGCGGTTCAAAGCCAGCCCGTGCAGGAAAGACCGTGAGACTCCTATCTCCTATAAACCACTAGAAAACCGGAAGTGGCGCTGTAGCTCAAGTGGTAGAGCGCTCGCCTTGAGCTGAAGAGCTGAGGGACAGCGCCCAAGCCCAGAGTTCAAGCCCCATGACCGACAAAAAAAAAAAAATATTAGTTCCTTTTTCATAATGAATGCCACTAATAAGATGAGATATAATAGTGTAATATTAAGTTGATGCCTGCAGCTTTCAGAAATAATTAATATATAGTACAATCTCAGCAAGTCTCAACATTCTATTTCCATATGTGCAAATAAACTTAAATAAACCTTTGTTAGCCTTTCCTTAGCACTTTGCTCTCTCACTGATTCCCACCCACTATCCTAACCTGTTTGACTTTCCTGTCATTTTTTTCAGTATTTATTAATTATACCAAGGGTGTTTCACTATGGCTTTTCAATTGCATGTATTGTTTTGCTCAAAATGACCCTCTTTCTCTTCCTTTATCCCCACAATCTCCTATTTATTGATCATTGAGATTGCTTTCATTGAGATTGCCTATGCCATCTTCATACATAGTTGTGCTGTATTTTCTTTTTTGGGGGGGGGGGGGGTCTGGTCGTGGGGCCTGAACTCTGGGCCTGGGTGCTGTCCCTCAGCTCTTCAGCTCAAGACTAGCGCTCTACCACTTGAGCCACAGCGCCACTTCTGGCTTTTTTCTTTTTGCTTATGTGGTGCTGAGGAATCGAACCCAGGGCCTCATGCATGCAAGTCAAGCGCTCTACCACTGACCCACCTTCCCAGCCCTGTGCTGTATTTTCGATTAGTTATTCCCCCATCTTTCTTTCCCTCTCCCCTTTCCCTTATTTTCCTTTATCGTCCATAATTAGAATCATGTTCTCTGTAAAAACATAAATTTATATGTATACATATGTACATGTCCATGAATGTGTATGTCGTTTAGGTCTAGTTTTCACATATGTTGAAAACAAGGGCATTTGGCCTTTTGAGCTTGGTTTGTCTTGCTTAGCACAATCTCATGTGATACCCATTTTTCTACAAATGACATGATTTTCATTTTCTTTATGGCTGTGTAATGATCTGCAGTATACATGTGTACTGTATCTTTCTGTTTTTTGAGAAACCTCCAAAATGCTTACATTCCCATGAAGCAGTATATGCATTCAGCCCCCACATGGCCAGCATTTGTTGATTTGTTGTTTTCTTGATCATTGCCATTCTGACTGGGATGAGTTAGAATCTTAGTGTAGTGTTGATTTGCATTTTCTTTATGGTTAAGGATTTTGAACATTTTTTTTATTGTGAAAATACCGTATAGAGGGGTTACAATTATATGGGCAAGGTAATGAGTACATTTCTTATCAAGCATTGTTGCCTCCTCTGTTTCCCCTTCCTATCCCTTCTCATTCCCCCCCCCCCCCAAAGTTGTAAAGTTTGTTTTTCGACATAATGTCTTGTACATCTCATTGTTGCAATGTGTCCACCTGTATCCCCATTTAAACAATTCGTTTTTTCCCTTCCCCTCCACAAAGTATACCAACATCAAATACAGTGAAAACGGGTTATACCGTGGGGGAGGGACATACAAAGCAACAAAGAAATCATCTTATAAATATGTTAGAAACAATGGCAAGAAAGAAAAAACTGTTTGAATTCTTATCTTGGGGTTCGTTTCACCTAACATCAGCTTATCTGACCTTTTCTGCTTGTCTTAGACATAAACTAGTATTGAAAATAAGGGAAACCATGGGACCTATATTTTTTGGGCCTGGCTTACTTTACTTAATATAATTTTTCCAAGTCTTTCCATTTCCTAACAAATGGGGCAGTCATTCTTTCTGATGGAGGCATAGAATTCCATTGTGTATAAATACCACATTTTCTTGATCCATTCATCTGCTGAGGGGCATCAGGGTTGGTAAGGATTTTGAACATTTTTTAGAGAATTATTCACTTATTCACTTATTAAATGGATTTTTTTTGTGTGCCTTTTCTGGGGCTTGAACTTGGCTTAGGTGCTGTCCCAGACCTTTCTTATGATTAATTGGAAATAAGCATTTTCATGAGCTGGTTCCAGTGGCTCACGCCTGTAATCCTAGGTACTCAGAGGCTGAGATCTGAGGATCACAGTTCAAAGCCAACCCAGGCAGAAAAGCCCAGGCAGAAAAGTCCATGAGATTCCTATCTCTAATAAACTAAAAAGTCCATGAGATTCCTATCTCTAATAAACTATGCAGAAAAAGCCGGAAGTGGTGCTATGGCTCAAGTGGTAGAGTGCTAGCCTTGAGCAAACAAGTTCAGGGACAGTAGTACCCAAGCCTTGCTTGAGTCACAAGCCCCAGGACCAGCAAAAAAAAAAAAAAAAAAAAAAAAAAATATATATATATATATATATATATATATATATATATATATATATATACATACATACACACACTGCTGGGACTGACTTCAAACCACAGTTCTCAGGTCTTAGCTTCCTAAGTTGCTAGGATTACATTTGTGTTCTACTAGTGCCTCAAGATTATTTGTGCTTTTGCTATTCAGTTTTATTAGCATTTTTAGTTCTGGATAATTTGATGTGTGCTGCATCAGTTCTTACCAATTCCCATTTAGAGTTCCTGTACAGAGTGAGAAGAAATAGGGATCAAGTTTGAATCTCTTAAATTGGAAAGTTGGTTTTCTCAGTGTCATTTGTTGGATAGGCTGTCTGTCTATGTATGTTATATTTTTGTCAAAAATAGCTGCAGCTGTGTGGTTTTATTCTTAAATCTTCTGTTCCTTTGGTCTTCAGATATGTTTTTGTGCTAGTATCAAGCTGTTTTTGTTACTAGGCCCTATAGTAAAATTTTGAGGTCTAGTATGATGTCTCCAACATTATTCTTTTTACTCAGAATTTTTTTTCTATTGAGGATCATTTATGCTTTCATACAAAATTTTTTATTTCTGTGAAGAACAGCATTAGGATTTTGATGGGTATTGCACTGGATTTGTAGGTTACTTTTGGCCATATGACTTTTCCTGATATTCTAAACATTTGAAGTCTGCATTTTCCTGTTGTCTTCAACTTATTGTAACTTTTATGATTTTTCATTATAGAGGTCTTTGATTTCCTTGTTTAAATTAATATCAATGTATTTCATTATTTTTTACTATTGTGATTGGAATTGTTTTTCTTATTTCTTCCTTACACTGTTATTTTTTGTTTTTGTTGGTTCTGGGGCTTGATTTCAAGGCCTGGGTGCTGTCCAGGAGCTTCTTTTACTCAAGGCTAGCACTCTACCTACCACTTGAGCCACAGGGCCATTTCTGGCTTTTTCTGAGTAGTTTATTGGAGATGAGAATCTCACTTTCCTGCCCAGGCCCAAGCTGCCTTCGAACCACAGTCTTCAAATCTAGCCTCCTAAGAAGCGGCATAGGATTACAGGTGTGAGCCATAGGCACCCACCTTGTTAATGATAATAGAAAGCTACTGATTTTTTTAGTGGATTTTATATGCTACTAATCTTTCTGAAGGTATATTTTAGATCTAGGGTTTTTTTGGTCAACCCCTTAGGATCATTTTATTTGCAAATAAAGATAATAAGAATTTTTTCTATCCCTACTTGAATTCCTTTTCTTAGACCTGGCTTATTGTTCTGGCTGGGAATTCTTGTCACATGTTGAATAAGAATGGAGTGAATGAACACCCTTGCCTTGTTCCTGATTTTGAGGAAAATGATTTCCATTTTTTTCTTCATTCAATATGATGTTGGCTATAGGTTTATCATGGATAGCCTCTGTTAAGTTTAAATATATACTTTTTTTTGTTTGTTTATTTTATACTCTTACTGGGGCTTGAACTCCGGGCCTTTTTACTCATAGCTTTTTCTCTCAAAGCTGATACTCTACTGTTGGAGCCACACCTCTACTTTCTGCTTTTTGCTGGTTAATTGGAGATAAAAGTCTTTTGGGTTTGTCTGCTAGCCTGGAGACAGATCTCAGCCTTCTGAGTAGCTAGGCTTATAGTAGTGAGACTCCAGCACCAGGTTTAATTATTTTACTTATGTTCTTTGTTGTTGTTTTTTTTTCCAGTGTTTATAAAAAGTTTTTAAGTTAAAGGCTTTTTCTGTGGCACTTGAAATAATATGTGATTTGGTCTATGTCCTGTTTATGTCATAAATTTTATTTATTAATTTATGTATTTCAATCAATCTTGCATTTCTAGGAAGAATGAAGCCAACTTGGTTATGTTGCATGATTAATTAATTTGCTTATTTTTCTTGTGACAGTTGTGGGGCTTGAACTCAGGGCATTGTCTGAACCATAGCTCCACTTCTGTTGACTTTTGGCGATCGATTGGAGAGAAGAGTCTCACAAACTTTCTTGCCTACATTGGCTTCAGACTGTGGTCTTCAGTATCAATCTCCTAAGTAGCTAAGATTACAGTTGTTTGCCATTGGTGCCCAGCTGTGATCTTTATTACATATTGTTGAGTTTTGTCTGCAAGACATTTGTGGGGAATTTTTGCATGAATGTTCTTCAAAATATGGGTCTATCTAATTCTCTTTTGTTTGTTTTTAGTTTTGTTTTGTTTTGTTTTGTTTTAGAGCCTTATGTAGACTAGGTGGGAACTCTGCCACTGGACCTACTGTTCCATCCCCTACAAAACACTACCATATGTCATTGTCATTCTTTTCCCTCCATTTCCATGTTGCACTCTGATGATAAGGAAAATGGTTAAATAGTGTTTTTCTTTATCCTGTTGTCCTAGCTACAAATTCTAATGGGTTCCTCTACATACATACAGTCTGTTAGCCTTGTGTTCAAAAGTATGTAGCACATTTATGAATGTATGCAAAGGTCATAATAAAGCCTTTTTTTTTAAGATCTAGGGCTAAAGGTGTAGATCAAGTAGAACATGTGCCTGGCAAGCACAAAGCCCTAAGTCCAAACCTTATTACCACTGAAAAAAAAGAAAAGTCTCAAACAGTCAGCCACTTCTGTTCTACCTTGCGTAGTGGGAGCTCATATTCAGAAATAAGTCAGTTTGTGCTGGGAAGGTGGCTCAGTGGAAGAGCGCTTGCCTTGCATGCATGAGGCCCTGGGTTCAATTCCTCAGCACCACATAAGCAAAAAGAAAAAAAAAGCCGGTAGTGGCGTTGTGGTTCAAGTGGTAGAGTGCTAGCCTTGAGCTGAAGAGCTGAGGGACAGTGCCCATGCCCAGAGTTCAGGCCCCACGACCGGATCCCCCGCCCCCCAAAAAAAAGAAAAGAAAAGAAAGAAAAGTCAGCTTGTTATTGTCCCGTTTTGCCTTCCTATCCATTTATCAGTCTGGCCAGCAGCGGACTGTTTATTAAGTCATCTTTAGGCAGGTTTACTTGCCATTGTTACTTAGTCTGGATTCTATGAACCTCTTTTGTTAGCTTCATTGACTTGTACATGTATTTATGCTTTTTGTTATTTCCTTTATTAATTATACAGAGGGGTTTGTTGTGATACTCATGCGTCTATATGCTTTGATCATCTATATTTATATTTACCCCATTACCTTTTCTTATCCTTCGCTCATTTTCCTTTTTTATTTTTAGTGCCAATCCTAGGGGCTTGACTGGGTGCTGTCCCTGAGCCTTTTTTAAGGCTATCGCTCTACCACTTGAACAACAGTTCCAGTTCTACTTCCAGCTTTTTGGTGGCTAATTGGAGATAAGAGTCTCACTGACTTTCTGAGCCCAGGCTGGCTTCCAACTGCCATCCTTAGATCTCACTCTCTGGAGTAGTTAGGATTATAGATATGAGCCACTGGTATCTGGCTCTTCCTCTTTGAAAGACAGGTTTTCATGGATTTCCTTCTAAAAAATAGTTTTATTATTTATTGTTATTAAGGTGTTGTGCAGAGGGACTACGATTATGAAATGGTAGTGTAATGGTAATGGGTACATTCTCTTTTTTTTTTTTTTTTTTGGACAGTGTTACTCCTTTATTTTTCCCCAGTTTGCCCCTTCATTCTGTTTTTATGCTTGATTATCTTTAAACTAGATTTAGTTTGTATATGGGTTTGGGGTAAGGAGATGAGAGAGCAGAGGTACAATTTGACGTGTTTGTGTGTGTGAGCAGAGGTACAGTTTGATGTGTGTGTGTGTGAGCAGAGGTATAGTTTGACGTGTGTGTGTGTGTGTGTGTGTGTGTGTGTGTGTTCTCGTGGGGCCTGAACTCTGGGCCTGGGCGCTGTCCCTCAGTTCTTCAGCTCAAGGCTAGCGCACTACCATCGGCTTTTTCTGCTTATGTGGTACTCAGGAATCGAACCCAGGGCTTGCAAGGCAAGCACTCTATCACTGAGCAACCTTGCCAGCCCTGACTTAGTGTGTGTATATATATATATATATTTTTTTTTTTTTTTTCTGGGTCCGGTCGTGGGGCCTGAACTCTGGGCCTGGGAGCCGTCCCTCAGCTCTTCAGCTCAAGACTAGCGCTCTATCACTTGAGCCACAGCGCCACTTCCGGCTTTTTTCTTTTTGCTTATGTGGTGCTGAGGAATCGAACCCAGGCCTCATGCATGCAAGGCAAGCACTCTACCGCTGAGCCACCTTCCCAGCCCCATGACTTAGTATACTCTTAAGGGCCTTTTTGTAATACTCTAAATTATTTCAGGTAACACTAAAGTCTAAAGGTATTGACTTAAATAGAAAATAAAACCCCTAGCATTTTACTTTTTAAATTGTTTCCTGTTACATAACAATTATTGTTAAAATTAGAATACATGGAGATTGGCTCAAATGGTAGAGCACCACCAGCCTTGAGCAAGAAAGCTAAACAGGAGCTGGAGGTTCTGATTTCAAGTCTTATTATCAACACAAAATAAATATATGGGTTATTTTAAATCTCAGGAACATTTACCACAGTGTACTTAGCAACAGCGCGTCATCTACTTATCACTAAAAATGTCTAAGGTTAAATGAGTTTCTAACCTGATTGCATAGGGAAAATGGGAATTGAAGTTGAGGTGCTTTGGTGGTGGAGTTTTGTTTTAGCTGGGCCTGAAGTTTTAAACTCTGGGCTTGATGTCTAAGAGCTTTTGTAATCAAGGCTGGCTCTACCACTTGAGCCACAACTCTACTTCCAGTTTTTTGTGGTTAATTAGAGATAAGAATCTTTTGAACTCTCCAGCCTGGGTTGGCTTCTAACTGAGATCTTCAGATATCAAAATCTATCTGAAAGGAGATTTTTATATTGATATACTTTAGATTGTCTACAGATTTTAAGTCAAGTCTGATTCCAGTTAATGCTTACTCATCTGATAAAAGAGATCTTTGCTTTTTGAAAGGTTTGGAATGGCTGATATAAGAGTCATTGTCCTTCGGATCTACTGGATCTCTTCAGTAAGTCTAGGTGAGATTACAGAATTTACCCAGATTCACAGGAATTGGTTTAGTGGCTGATGAGAGTATAATTGCTCTGTCTCTGTGAGAGGACTAATTAAGGCTGCTGTGCATGTCCTGTCTTTATAGGACAATGAGGTCACCTAATGGGAAAAAATATTTTATTATTCTGAATTGAACAATGTAGTTAAATCAGTTGGTTCATGATCTGAACACATTACCTTAAATAAAATGCAACCAGGGGCTGGGAATATGGCTTAGTGCTAGAGTGCTTGTCTAGCATGCATGAAGCCCTGAGTTCATTTCCTCGATACCACGTAAACCGAAAAAGCTGGAAGTGGTACTGTGGCTCTAGTGGTAGAGTGCTAGTCTTGAACAAAAGAAGCTCAGGGACAGTGCCCAGGCTCTGAGTTCCAGCCCCAGAAGTGGCAAAAAATAAATAAATAAATCGCAACCAGAGAAGGAAAGCTATCTTCATCCTAAGGGTGAAAATAGTGATAATATAATTACATTTCATAATAGTACCTCATTTTCTTTTTTCCTTTTTGCTAGGTGGTATGGTCAGGAAAAAGACTATAACGTGCTAGTCATGGATCTTCTGGGACCCAGCCTTGAAGACCTCTTCAATTTCTGTTCAAGGAGGTTCACAATGAAAACTGTACTTATGTTAGCTGACCAGGTATGTGAACTTTTGACAAAAATAAAAGCTAAGAATACTGCTATAATTTAAATGTTCATGAATCAGAGTATTACATGATAGGATTTACCTTTGGGAAAGCAAGAAGGTTTTTTAGTTTTTTAATTTTTTGTGCCAGTTCCGAGCCTGAATTCAGGGCCTAGTATTATCCCTGATCCTTTTGGCTTAAAGCTAGCAGTCTACCCTGTGAGCTACAGCTCCACTTCCAGTTTTTTGGGTAGTTGATTGGAGATAAGTGTCTCACAGACTTTTCTACCCTGGCTGATTTCCAATTTTGAGTCTCAGATATCAGCCTCCTGAGTAGCTAGGGTTATAGATGTGAGACACAGGTGCCCAAAGCAAGAAATTTTATACCCTGCTATTACAGAGTGTGTATTCATGTGTACAAATCTAACTTGTAAATATTCTCCTATGGAAGTAGAACTATAAATATGTTTAAGTCCCTTTTTAAAAGCTGGGTTTTGTGTGCATATGTATGTGTTTTGTTTTAACCCCATTCCTAGAGATTGAACTCGGGGTGAGGGTGATGTCTCTACCTTAAGAGTCTCATGGACTTTCTTGCCTAGGTTGGCTTAAAACTGTCATTTTCAGATCTCAGCCTCCTGAGTGGCTAGGATTATAGGCATGAGCCACCAGCTCTTAGCTATTGAATATTGTGATATATGCCTGTAATATCAGTATACAGTTGGCTGAGAGAAGAGGATTGAAAGTTTAAGGCCACCTTGGCGTATATAGTGAGGTACTGAATTAATTAAGAGTTCATTATTTGCTTTTGGTGCCAGACCTGAGGCTTGAACTCTGGGATAGTGTCCCTTAGCTTTTTCACTGAAGGCTGGTGCTCTATAAGATAAGCCTTCTGGTTTTAGTTAATTGAAGATTCTGCACAGGGTAGCTTTGAATCACCATCTTTAGATCTCAGCTTCCTGAGTAGCTAGGATTAATTATAGGTATGACCACTAGTGCCCAACTAGTGCTCCTTTTTCAGAGCAGGAAAAAAAGGTAGCGATAATTCAAGTTAAATTCTGTACTTAATAAAATTATGTGGAAGAAAGTTATACATAATGGTGTACACTTAAAATCTAAGGCCTGCAAGGCTGAGATACATTAAGAGACGCTGTCTTTATCTTAAATCTTGTCTGGATAAAAAGTGCAGTGAAAAAGAATGATACACCTATTTTGTCTTGTTTTTCTTCCCTTGGGGTAAGATCTTGTCATGTAGACTAGGCTGACCTTAAAACTGGTGATCCTCCTCCCTCCTTCAGCCTCCCTTGTGTTTAAATTTCAGGGCTTTTCCACCCTAAACAATGGATTGATGGATTTGGGGGGGGGGTAATGGGGTTTGAACTTAACCTTCTGTTTATTTCTAGGGGCTTTACCACTGAGCCATACCTCCAGTCCTTTTTTGCGATGGATACTTTTTTACCCCCCCTGTGGATACACTTAGATTACAGTCCACTTAGGCATCCCATTGTAGTTGGATGAGAAGCATGTTCTACAGCACACCTACCTGTTGATTTAGAAGAGGTCTCATGTGTGTGCCTAGTCTGGCCTCCTGATCCTCCTGCTTGCAACCTCCCAAATACCTTGAATTACAGGTGTAAGCCACTAGCTCCCTGCTATGACATTTCTTATATTGGATTCAAAGAATTAAAAGGTAGTGCTCATTTTCTTAATTAGCATCTGATTCCCCAAGCTTCTTTGTGGCTTAGGAAATATTAGCAAATTATGGTGTTCAATTTGTGGTATGTTGTAAACTGTAGCTTTATAAGGTTAAAAAGCTTTCAAGATGTTGTAACTAACATGAGTATATTGTGATATACCACAATAAAGGTTATTTTGGAGGCTTGCTAACATATAAGCATTTATACAGTGACTGAAATTTGAGGGCTTACCTGTAAGAATAAAAAGAATTAGTCCCTTTCCTTGTAGGAGCTTAGAATCTAGAAGAAAATATTGGAAAAAATGAGTTATTTGGAGTTCTAGAATTAAAGTCTGGGTTAGTACATGAATAACACAAGAAAGAATATAGTTCCTGAAAATGAAGTTGCAGGATAGCTTTTTTTGTAATGTAGTTAAACAAAAGAATTGTAGTCTTGCTTAGATAGCATTTAAAGTAGTCAGGTTTCTGCCATTAATTATCATATACCCGACCTTCCCCTGTGATTATTAATCACAGGTTAATGATGGCTATTTCTTCACTGAGACAAATATGTACATTAAGTGACCTAAATATTTGTGGGTTGTTTTGACATAGATCTTGACATGTATCAATGAAAAGAACAAGGACGTATGGCTAGAAGATGATGTTGTCGATCTTTAGATATAGAATACATTTTAAAATATAACTTCAGAAAAATATCTAGTAGAAAATAGAGATTTGGAAATTAGAAATTTGTATTTTGAGAAGCCATTAAACAATCAAAAGAAAATTTTAGAAATATAAAATTATTTCCATAGCAGATAAAAGATTGTTATCATGGTGCCAGTGGGGTGTCTCATTTCTGTAATCCTAGCTAATCGGGAGGCTGAGAGCTGGAGGATTTCGCCTTAAAGCCAACCCAGGCTGAGAAGATCCTTATCTCCAATTAACAATCAGAAAACTGGAAGTGATAGAGCTCTCTCTTGGAGCTGAAGAGCTCAGGGACAGTGCCCAGGCCCAGAGTTCAAGCCCCTACACTGACTACAACAACAACAACAAAAATTGTTGTATACAGAGAACTCTGTAAGATTGACAGCAAAAAGACAAGCCAGAAAAAAATTAAAATAAGTAGCAAATCCAAATTAAACTAACTCTGTGGGACATAAAAGCAAGTTAGTAAATTTTTAAAAGAGTGAGATAACTTAATTAGAAGAGTACTCCTCTAAAATAAGTTTATGGCCTATTTTGAAAGACAGTGATATTATCTGTAAATATTTCTGTGTGTATTATCAATGAAAAGTATGTACTTTAGCAACTCTTCATGATTGTATTGGATTAATATATATAGCCTATAGAAATAAAAGCACTAACTAGTATTTGAGAAATATGTGCATGAATATTAATATATACCCTTTGTTATAAATGGGATGAAAATAGAAACAATAATGTGAGTAGACAAGTAACTGAGACACATTTATGTTAAACTTAAAAAATCTACAAACTCAGAATAATGTAGACATTAATAAGGAAAGGGGCTTAAGATTTGTTTAGCTCAATGGTAGAGCATTTCTTCAGCATATATGAAGATCTGAGTTCAACCTGGCTAATAATAATATAATAAAAGCTACATGATTTGGTTTGACATAATTTCCAAGCATTTATATTCACTAACTCAGGAATGTGTAGGCTATGTTTAGTTAAAAGAAATAAGAAGCTGGGTGCTGGTGGCTCATGTCTATAACCAACCTCCTGTTGAGGAAGCTGAGATCTAAAGATAAAGGTTCAAAACCTGTCCAGACAAACAATTGGGGAGGGTCTTATCTCTAAATAAAAGTCAGAAGTGGAAGGTGTGACTGAAGTGGTAGATTGAGTGAAAAAGCTGAGTGAGAGCTTAAGGCCCTGAGTTGACATCCCAGAACATCCACGCTCATACACATGTACCCCTCCACTGCCCCAATAAATAAATAAATAAAAAGAATAATCTACTTAGAATATATTACGGGGGGGGGGGGCTGGGAAGGTGGCTCAGTGGTAGAGCACTTGCCTTGCATGCATGAGGCCCTGGGTTTGATTCCTCAGCACTACATAAGCAAAAAGAAAAAAGTTAGAAGTGGAGCTGTGGCTCAAGTGGTAGAGCACTAGCCTTGAGCTGAAGAGCTGAGGGACAGCGTCCAGACCCAGAGTTCAGGCCCCACGACCGGACCCCAAAAAAAAAAAAAAAGAATATATTACGGTACAATAGAATATATAACTATAAATGTTGTCTGAATTCATTGATTTCAATATTTTCATGTATATTTTTTACAAAATTTATGGAAATGTTTTCATTATAACTATACAACTAGATCTATTAAAATATAAATTTACTTCTGTCACTATTTTAAAGAAAAAGAAAGACTGCTTCTACTGTAGCTTCTGCTGATATTCTACTGAATATCAATTGGTCAGCAACTCCCAAATATGTGTGTGTGTTGCAGTGTGTATATTTTATGCCATGTGTATATGAATAACATGGAAATAGGTATTGGTTCTACCTAGCTTGTTTTGTCTGGCTATGTTGTGGTACAGGGGAATTGAGCCTAGGACAGTGTGCATGCTAAACACACAGTCTCTCACTGAAATATCCCTTATGCCCTACCATACTATTTTTAAATGAGTTACCTTAAGGTACAAAATTAAGATCCAAAGGTTTGGTAGCTACTCAGGAGGCTGAGATCTGAGGATCGTGGTTCAAAGCCAGCCCGGGCAGGAAAGTCTGTGAAACTTTTATCTCCAAATAAACCACCAGAAAACCAGAAGTGGCTCTGTAGCTCAAGTGGTAGAGCGCTAACCTTGAGTTGAAGAGCTGGGGGACAGCGCTCAGGCCCAGAGTTCAAGGCCCATGAAAGATCCAAAGGTTTGGGCTGGTAAAGTGACTTAGTGGTAGAATTGCTTGCCTAGCATGCATGAAGCCCTGGGTTTGATTCCTCAGTACCACAGAAATAGCAAAAGCTAAAATGGCTCTGTGGCTCAAGTGGTAGAGTGTTAGCCTTGTGCAAAAAGAAGCTCAGGGACAGTGCCCAGGCCTTGAGTTCAAGCCCCAGGACTGGCAAAAAAAAAAAAAAAACAGTTTTTCTTTTAATTTTTGTCCTTTGAGGCCAGCATTGAAGCTTAAACTCTGGGCATTGAGCTCTTGCTTAGCTTTTTCTTTCTTTCTTTTTTTTTTTGGTGTGTGTGTGAAAATACTGTACAGAGGGGGCTTAGCTATTTCTTCTCAAGGCTGGTGCCTTAACACTTGAACCACATCTCCACTTCTAGCTTTCTGTTGTTTAGAGATGAGTCTATAATTAGAACATTGCAAACACCAAGTCTTCTGCCAGATTAGACCCATGTTTTTAACCATTAATACAAGAAAGACAAGCAAAAGGGCATTGTGGGTTTATACTTAGATATCAATCAGGCTAGGAGTAAATAAGGTACTTTTTTTTTTACTTTTTAATATTTTTTATGCCATCATTAACCCAAATACTTCAGTATTGAATTGCTTTGAGAAATAATCCGTTATTTTCTTTTATCACTTAACTTTATCTCTGCTTCCCTTTTTTCTAGATGATCAGTAGAATCGAATATGTGCATACAAAGAATTTTATACACAGAGACATTAAGCCAGATAACTTCCTAATGGGTATTGGGCGTCACTGTAATAAGGTTAGTCAAATGCTTTTTTGCATGAAACAATAAAAAATAAAATATTGGCAAGTTGCTTTGGTACTTTTCAGTCTTTAAAAAGCCATAGTAAATGGAAATTGCTTTAAAAGATTATGCTGGAAGGATAATCAGCTAACTCTTATTAACTAAGTAACTTGAAATATATTCTTTTCAACTTACCAACCATGTTAGTTACCTATATGGGAATTCAAAATTCCAAGGGCTTTTTAATGAACTGGAATCATCTGTTATTTACCTATTGAACAGTTGTATATTTTTCATTCACTTGAATAGCAAAAATCTCTATATACTTTTCCTTCTCAATGCTAAAAGTCAGATTTAACCTTTAGTGTGGGTTTTGTAAATACAAGTTTGTGCCAGTGTGGGAACCACTGACCCATCTGTCACCCTGAAGTTAACATTTGCTGACTGAGCATGGTTGATACTGAGAATTCTTTAGTCCTTGGATTTGTGTATTTGAAAGGCTAATTTGGGATCCTGCTTCAAAAGTAGTTAACAATTTCTTAACTTGGGTGCCAAGTCTGGTGAGTTCACCACTTTTAAAGGAAAACACAGACAAGTGAAATGACATTCATACAACAAAATTAGTGTTCTTTAGTGTCTCTGAGAATGGATCAACTTATGGGGCAATTGGGTTTTTTAGCTAGTGGCGCATGATTGCAGTTAGAAACTAATTGTATTGAAACGTTTCTGCAATGATTAGTGTTATTGAGTGAATTGCTTTCTTTATCCATTCATTGTTAAGCTCGGGCAGACAGGCAGCATTGGCAATGCATTAAGCATGTTAAAATCTGATGATCTGATAGAAATTCTCAACTTCAGGACAACTTGCGGGCTTTTTCGTTTTGTGGGGAACATTGTTTTTAGAAGGAAGATTCCCATTTGTTAAACTGCCAGGGAATGTTTGGTGTTTTTAGGTCCAGCTTTAAATGTTTACCTTTGTTTGCCTGTATGAATGCCAACTTGGAGCCGTATTATTGGAATTGTTGTAACTTATTAATGTCTGAGGTACTAATGTTAGTCTGACCAAGTTTTAGGAGATTACATTTTTTATTGTACCATAAATGAAAGATTTCTCATTCTATATGTGACTTTTTTCTCAAATTGTATTTTGAAAAAATAATAGCTTCAAAGAATTGAAGTGTCCAGGTTCTTAATTTTCACTGCAAAACCTGGTATTTTAATGGAAAAAAATGCTATTTGGGGGGCAGTTTTGTCAGTTTGACTCTTCTTTTGGCCATTACCCAGCTCTCTCTTTCCCATATTCTTACCCCTAACAGTCCCGTTATTCTGCATGATGACAGTGCAGGACATAGTTTTTCCTTCAGTTTAAGTGATGGCCTGGATAATACTTTTTTAAGGGGAGTTATTCCTCCTTAAGTATAATGCATTAATGACATGGCTGTTGGGAAGTCCGAGTTACTACCTGGTAGTGAAAGACATTATAGGGCCTGTGTCCTTGCAGATATTAAGAATTTTGTGCAGCAGCTTATTGTTACTCAGATTCAGAGAGACTGTTGGGTAGATGTGAACTATTTTGCTTCACTGAGATTAAAATAATTAAGATTGCTCTTGAACATTTTAGTGTTTTATGTGATTAGTTTTTAGTGTTTCTGTATTATAGTGTCAAGATGCCAGTTATGAGACTGGATTCTTTGGTTAGTTTGTTCCAGTAGTTTTCTATTCATGGGGGGAAAATGTTTGGGGGGAGGGGCTTTTGAGGTTGATTTTTGAAGTTAAATTTATTGGAAAATTGTTCTGAATTTGATATTTGGGAGTGGCCACTCCAATCTTAGTGAATATGTTCATTTCTTCCAGTAATCAGCCCTGCATGCTTTCAAAAATAAATTCTAAGGTGACTAAATGCCTTCTACCTCTTCCTTACTGAAGATTTTTTTTTCCCCTGTACAATCTCTTTTGGGGGAAGGGCAGATTGTGGTACCAAAGATTATAGACCTAAATTCCCCATTTTTGCTTTAAAAATTAAAGAGCCAAATGTCACCATTGCTATCCCTGTTTCAGGCAGTGACACAATAATAGTGGCATTAAAAACTCAAGTATTCTGTAGAATTCAAATATTCTTAAGCATGTGATATTCTTATTTGGAAAACTGAGATAGAGCTACCATGCTTGTGGAAGAAGGATGGCATTTGGCTACCCTGTTCTTTCTCTAATGCCTCGGTGTTGCCTGTCTGCGCCGGCCATTGTTGCAATGTAAGCAATACTGTTTGATGCACTGCCACCCTCTATTGTCTGTTTAGTGTTTAGAATCTCCAGTGGGGAAGAGGAAAAGAAGCATGACTGTTAGTACTTCTCAGGACCCATCTTTCTCAGGATTAAACCAGGTCTGAAACTGTCTCCTATTCCAACCTCAATCCCAAATTCATGTGCTTTTCTTTTTTATTGTTTTATTTTAATTATTTTTGTTTTGTTTTAATTCTGGAGAATATAGATCTTGCTCAAGCACCTCTTACGTTGGCATTATTCAGACATACTTGGCAAACATAACATTACTAAGATGTTTTTTTTTCTGGCTTTTGCTTAAAAGTTGTAAAGTTTAGAAAAAACTAACTGAAAATAGGCTATTCTTTGTTTTAGAATGCTAACATCCATATAAGGAAATATGTTTGTATATACTGGAATTCCTTACCTAGTAGTAAACTTGTGATAGACTATTTTGTTTTTAAAAATATATTTGGAGTTGCAGAGCTTAATATATAAAAACTCAATTGCATTCAATACTATCAAATGAATATATTCTTCCTCACCATTCTACTTTCCTGAGAACCTCAGGTAAGTATAGGTCAGATTTTTAGATCTAGTGTTTCTAGACTTGATAGACACTCTGTAAATTCTTACTTTCAACCAAATGGTTGCTTAACAGCATTATATGCTTTAGAACTAGAAGACATTATATTCTTAACAATATAATAACAATAATTAAAGAACTTACAGATTAAATTGTAGACCGACAGTCAGTAGTAGTATGAAATACAATGAAAGTATAAACCGACAGTTTACATTTTTGCAGGCTAACATATCCTTGGTAATTTCTAAATATTTAAAGAAAATATAAGTGTTGTTTTATATTTTCTTTTACTTTTGTGGTAGTTACATACCTGTTCCCTTGTATGAATTTTAAGACAAAGGAAAAGAAATACAATTTAGTATGTCGATTTTTATGCTTCTAATTAGATGAATCTATATTAATTTCCATTCTTGTGTGTGTTATATGAAGATGGTATTAGTATGAGTAATAAAAAAAAATTAAGGGTAGCACATGCCTAGAATTCTAGCACAGAAGGCCTAGGCAGGAGAATTGTGAGCTCTGGAACATCCTAGGTTGCCTTAGTAAGAACCCTGTCTAAAAAAAAAAGAAAGAAAGAAAGCAAACAAAAAAACAAAAGCAAGGCCACCAGAGGCTCATGACTGTAATCCTAGCTACTCAGGAGACTGAGATCTGAGAATCACAGTTCAAAGCCAGCTCAGATAGGAAATACCATGGGTCTCTTATCTCCAGTTAACCACAAAAAAAAAAAAAAAAAAAGGAAGTGGAGCTGTTGCTGAAGTGCTAGAACACTAGCCTTGAACAGTGCCTGGGTCCTGAGTTTAATCCCTAAGACTAGCACCAAAAAAATAAAAAAGCATTACTGCTATGTATTGTCTTAACTGTGTGTATCATTTCTCCCATACTGCTAAGCCTTATCAGGACTACCTCCTGTCCCTAGAATGGACATCAGAAATTCAGTTCTTGGGCTGGGAAGGTGGCTCAGTGGTAGAGCACTTGCCTTGCATGCTCGAGGCCCTGGGTTCGATTCCTCAGCACCACATAAGCTAAAAGAAAAAAGCCGGAAGTGGTGTTGTGGTAGAGTGCTAGCCTTGAGCTGAAGAGCTGAGGGACAGCGCCCAGGCCCAGAGTTCAGGCCCCACGACCGGACCCAAAAAAAAAAAAAAAAAAGACAGTTCTTTTTATAACTGAATGTACTAATTTATAACAAAGTATCTTCTACTGTACCTAGATTTTGTTGAGGAATGAGAACAGATGGGTGTTGTAAGGCCATTTAAATTTTCTGAACTTTTGAGCCCTCACTTCTATTTACCCATTCATTCACAGCTTTTCTTATAATTTGTAGCATAACCATTTGATAATTTATGTGGAAATTTATATTAAAATTTTGAACACTTTAGTTTGTGAGGTAAAACTAACCTTACTCCTTTTGGAAAGACAAGGAAATATCACTCCTGATTAGGAGAACAATTGCTCTAAGTACTAAAAATGTAATAGTATTTTAGTACCAGTACCAAGACTTGAACTCAGAGCTACACACTAGCATTTTTGCTCACAACTGGCACTTTCCCACTTGACCTCCATCTCCCGTACAGCTTTTTTTGCTGGTTAATTGGGAATGGAGTCTCTCAGACTTTTCTGCCTTGAACTACTCTGCCTTCATGAATAACTAGTGTTGCAGGTAGGAGCAGTCCCCACCCCCACCCCCACGACAGCAGTATGTTCCTGGGAAAAATGATCTCAGTTTATCAGATGTTATTAACTCATAGTATCTATATACTTTGGTGGAAATAGGACTGCATTCTTTAAAAGAAGCACAAATCTTGGAAGTCTATGAAAAAGTAGTTTGACCCACCAAATAAATATGCCTCTGTTTGTGCATATGCAAACCTTGTTTAATACTGATTGTCCTCATTTGGTTCTGCCTTTTTACATCTTCACTGTGTTTTGTACCCTTGGTATCACATATTTAAAGTAAACACACTTCTTTTACATGCTTATGTTAGTTTTTCAGCTATAGCTACTAAAGAAGTTTGATAGATATCTGGAGGTTAATAACATCTTTAAGTAGTTAAAAAACTTGTTTTTTTTCCAAGTGGTTTTCCTCAGTTGTTTGCCGAATGTAAGAATGCCTTTCTTGAAATGATTTCCTGATTTATATTCAGGTTTTATAAGGGAAGATTCTTATTTTTAGGAATTTCTAAATTGACTAATTCATTTTTAGGTTTGGTTTTACATTGAATATTAACATGCATAGGAAGATAGTATTTATATTTTCTGGTTTTTTTCTTTATTTTTAATTTTGGTTGGTTGTGGGGCTTGAACTCTGGGACTGGGCCCTTTCCATGAGCTCTCCAGCTCAAGGTGAGCATGCTCTACCACTTGAGCCACAGCACCACTTCCAGTTTTCTGGTGGTTAATTGAAGATAAGAGTCTCATGGATTTCATGCCTGGGCTGGCTTTGAACCACGATCCTTAGATCTTAGCCTCCTGAGTAGCTAGGTTACAGGCATGAGCCACCAGCACCCAGCTTTTTTGTTTCTTTTTAAATGTTATATCCAACTTAGAAGTGAAAGAACTGTAGTGATAGTTTCTTTAAACCAATCTTTAATGGTGAGAAAAATGCCTGGTTATTGAGATACAAGTGGAGCTATAGATTTGAAAGAAACTCACATGTAATCTTGTCAAAGCTGTTCCCTTTTAAAATACTAATGGGAGCAATCCCATAAAATATCCCTACAGGAAATTTAAAGCTTTAGGCTGAATATCCTTTTGCAATTTTTTTGTTTTCAATATAATTGCAGAATTCTTAATCATAATTTTTTTTTGCTTAACAAGTGGTTTTTGCTCATTTATATATTGCACTGGTTTACACATTGAGAAATTTACAGTGTGAGTTTTCTGTTAGTACTTCATAGAACTAATTGTCCATTATTCCTAAAATAACTTGATTGCTTAGAAAGAGAGTTTGAGTTTGAACTTTCCTTATCTAATACATTCTACCAAGAATTTCTATTCTTAGAGTAGACCAAATAAAAATACTTTATTTTTGGCCTGGTTCTAAGTCCATTTTTACCATATAGAAGTAGTTCATATTGCCTGACTGAATTAGGTATTATTTATCCTCATCCTCCTTAAGAGAGATCAGAACTTACAAACCTAAATCCATAACTTGGCTTATTTTTTTTTAAATCATTACATGATGTGTTAGGTAAAATCATAGTATTATAAGTTGTGACAGAAGATTCCCAATAGCCTAATGAAGAGAAGAATCATTAAACTTAGACATAGCTAGCAAAGAAACAGTAGTCTAAGGCCATATTCATATAATCAGGCCAACTAAACCTGTTCAGCTTGATCCTCATTACAAATAAAACTTTAATACAACATGTAATAAGGTTGGGTTTTTTTTATTTGTTTGTTTTTAGTTGAAAATAAAGGGGTTACTAAGAAAAATTTAGCTAGGTTACAAGGATTCTCTTCCCTTGGTACAATGTAGATAAAACTACTATTTTGTTATAAAGTGCAAATTTTGTTTTAACTTGCTTATTTAAACTGCTAGTTTATAAGCTACCTTAATTGAAATGCTCCTTGCTTTTTTTTTAGATTTTTCCAGAAGTTCAGCTGAATCACATCAGTACAAAATAATAAAATGTAATGCCAAATGCTTCATTAAGTTATTTTTTTTAAGCCCTGATTTTATTGGCGATATCAGACTTTTAGGTTTCTGTTAATTTAAATGATAGGATTTTGTTATGCTAAAGAGCCCTTGGTAGGAAGGATAATTCAATATAGCTTTTGTGTAGATTCTGAAACACCATTCTTGTTTACCAGTAGTGACAAAGTGTCAGATTTCATTATGTCAGACAGTGTTCTTGACAACTTTGTTGTTGTCAGGCATATGCACATTTCTCCACTTAAAAACATAGGCTCGGAGTGTATAATGGTAGGCCTATGAAATGCAAATAACAAAGATAAAACAGCAAGATTTTAACTGTATGTTTTACTTGCTTACTGATGAGTTGTAAAAACTATTGTGTTGAATCTATTGATTATCTTGTTCTACTTATGATACGTTATTTTGATATAGTTGAATACATAGGATACATGCCATTTAATAAATAAGAAAAAGATTTATTGCACACGCTAGAAACCTAATGGCTCTTTATTTCTCTTTTAAAGTTATTCCTTATTGATTTTGGTTTGGCCAAAAAGTACAGAGACAACAGGACAAGGCAACACATACCATACAGAGAAGATAAAAACCTCACTGGCACTGCTCGATATGCTAGTATCAACGCACATCTTGGTATTGAGCAGAGGTGAGTTTGAAAACATTTATTAGTTTTTTGCAATGCCTAAGAATGTCTCTTCTTTTGGCTGAGGATTTGAAGGATGCCTATTAATTGTTTTACTGCTTAGAAGCCAGTTAAATGAGGTCCTTTGTTTTCTCGTTGAAGGTTGTCTCTTTGAAATAGTGTGTCATGAAAAGTTAGAAAAAGAGTAAATGCTGTGGTGACAATTTTTCATTAGCCTCACTTCCTGTTACTTTTCCAGGTCTTTTTTGTTTTAAAGGGATAATAGTACATTTTGTTTTTCTTTTTGGCAGTTGTAGGGTTTGAATTCAGGGCCTGGGCTCTGTCCCTGAGCTCTTTTGCTCAAGGCTAGTACTCTGACACTTTAAGCCATATAGCTCCTTTTCTGTCTTGGATTTTGGGGGGGGGGGGGGTTGGTTTTTTTTTTTGTTGTTTTTTTTTGTTTGTTTGTTTTGTTTTGCGGTTGTAGGGCTTGAACTCTGGGCCTGGGTGCTATCCTTGAGCTCTTCAGCTCAAGGTGAGCATTCTACCACTTGAGCCACAGCGCCACTTCCGGTTTTCTGGTGGTTAATTGGAGATAAGAGTCTCATGGACTTTCCTGCCCAGACTGGCTTTGAACCAGATCTCAGTTTCCTGAGTAGCTAGGATTACAGGCGTGAGCCACCAATACCCAGCTTTAAAAGTACATTCTTGCATAAGACATCAAATAAGTCTCTTATCTTCATATGAGAACCTTTTTTTTCCTGTGTATAATATTGACTTTTGTTTCCAAAAGTGAGTTCTTAAAAGGACATTCTCTCTTCTAGTCGCCGAGATGATATGGAATCATTAGGATATGTCTTGATGTATTTTAATAGAACCAGTCTGCCATGGCAAGGACTAAAGGTAAATCAGACTCAGATTACTAGGATTTTGTTTTAGTTTAGTTTATTATGTATTTGGGGTGGGGGTTGGGGGGGGGATGAACTCAGGCAGGTGCTGTCCTGAAGCTTCATTTGCTCAAGGCTAGCACTCTACCACTTGAGCTGCAGCTCTGTTTTGATTTTTTTTTTTTTTTTTTAGTAGTTGATTAGAAATGATCATCTCATGGACTTTCCTGCCAGGGCTGACTTAAGTCATGATCCTTAGATCTCAGCTTCCTAAGGAACTAGGATTACAGGTGTGAGACACCAGTGCCCTGGGCCTTCTGGTTTTTTAATTTTTGTGATTAATTAGAGATGAGTCAATTTGTGGAAAATGTGTTCATTGAGTGGTACTAATTTGTACAATTGTTGGAACATTTTGTTTTTTACTAACAAGAACTTTTGCTGTTTTAGTATTTGTTAATAAATCTTTATGATACAGAATTTAGTAGCTGTTTTTAAAAGCCTATTAGTCCTTTAAAGGAAAAAGCAATTATTGAATGGCTGTACTGAAATAATCAGTGTTCAGTTCTTGTGCAGATAAGTGTTATTCAATATGAATTTGTCCTTTTTTAACTCATCTTGAGTCACTAGTAGGGTATTATTTGTATATACAGTTAAATTTTAAGGTTTTTCTCCATAGCACTTATGGGATCTTTATGTTTAATTATTTTCTTCAGGCTGCAACAAAGAAACAAAAATATGAAAAGATTAGTGAAAAGAAGATGTCTACTCCTGTTGAAGTTTTATGTAAGGTAAATATGCTTAAGGAGTAATACTTTTTTAAGTTTTATGTTTTGATTATTTTTGTCTTTGGTTTGTTTTGTAATCTGTTTAAAAAATTAACAGCAGATAAACTTTTTGAAAGAAATTTATTCATCTATAGGAAAAAAAAAATATTCTTGACTGTAAATATGGTTGAAATGGTACAACACTTGCAAATGCAAGTCCAAATCATATATTGGGGAGGGGAGATTGGGAGAAGAGAGAGAGGAATCCAAGTTGGGCATAGTAGTACAGTTTTCTCTGGAGCCTGAAATAGGAATATTCTCAGAAAGCAGAGGAGGGGAGAAAGGATGGAAGGGTACATATAAAAGAAGAGTATAGAGTGGTCCCAAATAGCAGTTTTCCAATAACAGAAAAATACAGAAGTCAGTTTGAGTCAGGCTCATTTATCAGAAATCACAAGGTTCATTGAAAGGCAAGTAGCTTTAGAATGGAGAAGTATTTGGATCCTAATAAATACTTATTATCTATCTCCTCCTTTGAAAGAGTTAAATGCTAGGTTTGGTACAGCATGCCTATTTCACAAGATTTGAGCTCAGGGACAGCTAGGCTTGTAAAAGGAAACCTTGTCTTAGAAAGAGAGACAAGGAGCCAGGTGCCCATGGCTCACTCCTGTAATCCTAGCTACTCAGGAGATTGAGATCTGAGGATCCATGGTTCAAAGCCAGTTCAGGCAGGAAAAGTCGTGAGACTCTTCTCTCAGTTAACCACCAGAAAACTGGAAGTGGCTCTGTGGCTCAAGTGGTAGAACACTAACCTTGGTGAAGAGCTCAGACACAGAGTTTAAGAGGGAGAGAGGGGCAGGTGGGCCGGTCACTAGTAGCTAATACCTTTATCCTAGCTACTTGAGACTGAGATCTAAGGATCCTGTTTTGAAGCCATCCCAGGCAGGAAAGCCTATGAAACTCCTATTTCTAATATCTGGCTCAAAAAGCCAGAAGTAGAGCTGTGGTTCAAGTGGTAGAGTGCTAGCCTTGAGCACAAAAGCGCAGGGACAAGGCTCAGTCCCTAAGTTCAAGCCTTAGGGCCTGCACAGGTTAAAAAAGACAGGGGAAGAAGGAAAAATGTACATGTGGGTCTTTGAGTTAAGCCAGTCTAGTCCCACTGACTTTCCTGCCGGAGCTGGCTTTCAACCATGATCCTCTGTTCTCAGCCTCCTGAGTAGCTAGGAGTACAGGTGTGAGCCACCAGCACCTGGCCTGTGAGTGAGACTTAACCTCCAGTAAACCACCAGAAAACAAGAAGAGCTGTGGCTCAGCATGGTAGAGCACTATCCTTGAGTAAAAAAACCTTAGGGACAGCGCCCAGGCCCTGAGTTCAAGCCTCAAGATGGGCAACAAAAAAACAACCCACCTTCAGAGTGTAGCAGAACTATGTCCCATTCTTTGTCCTCATGTGACAAAGTTTGATTACAGCTCTCCATCTTGCCTTTGCCTTCAAATGATTAGAGTACTATACAGTAAACTAAAAACTGGTCTATCTGAATTATGCCGGCAACACATTGCTATAAGAAAAGGTTAGGTCTGTCTTCTATGAAGGTGTTGCATATAATGAGGTGAGTAGGATGATGAAATTTTAATTAAATCACACAATTATTTTGTTACCTTTATGCTAAGTATTAAAACACCCTACTGAGTTCTATTTTATTTGCTTGTCACTACTTTTATTTTCCTGTCTCGGAAGTGGCGCTGTAGCTCAAGTGGTAGAGCGCTCGCCTTGAGCTGAAGAGCTGAGGGACAGCGCCCAGGCCCAGAGTTCAAGCCCCACGACTGACAAAAAAAAAAAAAACAATAAAATTAAAAATTATTTTCCTGTCTCAAAAAAAGATTTCATTTGTTACTCTGTTTCAACACTGAACCTTTAGGGGTTTCCTGCAGAATTTGCCATGTACTTAAACTATTGTCGTGGACTGCGCTTCGAGGAAGCCCCGGATTACATGTACCTGAGGCAGCTATTTCGCATCCTTTTCAGGTCTGTCTTTATCAACTGTTTTTAATGACTAAATTCCAGTAAAGGAAATTGCTTGGATCTACTGAATTTATCTGTTTGAAAATTAAAGAATGTCTGGTATAAATAAAAATCCTAAATAAGTTATTTGATATTGTTATTATCCAGGAGTACAAATTTGCTTGAGATGGCTTTGGTTTGAGCTACATAGATAGATCTTTTTTGGGGTTGGGAAGGTGGCTCAGTGGTAGAGTGCTTGCCTCGCATGCATGAGGCCCTGGGTTCAATTCCTCAGCACCACATAAAACAGAAAAAGCCGGAAGTGGTGCTGTGGCTCTAGTGGTAGAGTGCTAGCCTTGAGCTAAAGAGCTCAGGGACTCCGCCCAGGTCCAGAGTTAAGGCCCCAGGACCGACAAAAAAAAAGAAGAAAAAGAAAAACCTTTTTTCAAAATAGTTGTGATTCAGTTTAGATGATAGAACTTTCTAGTCCTGGTACAAAACCCTGTTTAGTACCAACTGTTAGGTTGTATGTGGTAGAAAGAATTAAAATAATCCTTTAGTACCAGAAAATGTGTCCCAGAGGACTACCAGCACCAGCATCTCTTTCTTGATTTCTAGTTTCATAATTAAAACTTCCAGTTTCTTACCTACTCTTGCTTGTAGGAAATATTTGTTAGAATATTCTCCTGATATTTGACAGCTTGACTTCCGGTTCTAGTTCTTGTTGTCTTTTCATTCCTGGCCCTTTCAGGGAAATTGCAAAGTGGCCTATATTTGGAAATAGAAACATGTTTTTGCCTGGGAGAGGGTGAAAGGGGCACGTGGATGGAAGGAGAAAGGGTGAACAAATGCCATCATTCTATTTGACATACATTATGCAACAAGTGAACTTTAGGGTAGGGATAGGTTGGGAAAAATGAGGGAGAACAATGGGAAGGGGTAACATTGACCAAGAAACATTGTACTCAGGCCCTGACTTGTCACCTCTTTGTACAACTGCCGAATAATAAAATAAATCAAAGTGACCTGTATTTGAAAAGACCAGAGTGGTAACATCAGTTTTCCTTGATCATAACATGTAAAAATTGGAATTAATTCACTTGAGCGGTTTAAAAAGAAAAGGTTATCTATAGGGTGAGAATTTTTATAAGCTACCAGACTTGAAAAAAGGTGGTCATGTTCTAAAGGAATGCCCTCAGTGGAGTGGAGACAGCACCACCTACCTATACCTAGGAAATGCCAGACTCTTGAGTTCAAACTGCATTTCCCTACCCCACCCCCAGAAAAAAATGAGAAGGAATGCATTCATTCACTAGCTTTAAAAGTATGTCATGTTTTTAGTTAGACACAGGTTTGAAGGATTGCATTTTTTTTTTTTTATTTTCCAGGACCCTGAACCACCAATACGACTACACATTTGATTGGACAATGTTAAAGCAGAAAGCCGCACAGCAGGCAGCCTCTTCCAGTGGGCAGGGTCAGCAGGCCCAAACCCCCACAGGCAAGCAAACTGACAAAACCAAGAGTAACATGAAAGGTTAGTAGCCAAGAACCAAGTGACGTTACAGGGAAAAAATTAAATACAAATTGGGTAATTCATTCATTTTTTTAACAGTGTTAGATCAAGGAGGTGGTTTTAAAATACTTTTTAAAAATTGGCTGTATGGTTTAAAAAAAAAAAAGACGTCCTTGGAAAATTTGACTACTAACTTTAAACCCAAATGTCCTTGTTCATATATATATGTATATATATTTGTATATACATATATGTGTGTATATTATTATATCATTTCTCTTGGGATTTTGGGTCATTTTAACAACTGCATCTTTTTTACTCATTCATTAACCCTTTCCAAAATAAATATTTGGTGTTGGGAATATGGTATTATCAATCAATCCAAAATCCTAGACCTAACACTTGTTGATTTTTAATTAATTTAGTTAAGCCATGGTATTCAGACTAACAATGTTGAGGGTTTTTCCTTTCTGTTGGTTTTTTTTTTTTTTGCATGTTAATGCTTTAGTATTTTAAATGAATAATTGTGAGTGTGATCTAATTTCAAGAGGTGAGTCTGGCATTGTCCCCAAATGTTTGTATCTTCTCCATTGCAGGGAATCTCATTCATAGACGATCATTATAACTGCAAAAATCAGCCTATTGTTTTTGATCCTAAAGTTAATCTTTTACTTCTTAGTTTAACTACAAAAAAAAGTTGATTTCGAAATGATTTCTTTGAATTTCAGCTTTATTTTGAAATACATTGCAAACACCAAGCTATACTGGTTCAATATGGGATTGATGTATGTAGTTAATCCTTGCAAATTGAAGATAACTGGGGCAAATGCCATAAAACTGCTAGTCTGTTTTCTTTCTTTCTCTGGCAATTGTAATATTTCTAAGGAGTAGAACTGTTAGGGAACAGTTCCATTCTCAACCACTGTTGCCATACAGTTCAACTCCCACTTTCACGTTTCTGCTTCTCTTTTCCCCTTTCTGGGGCTTTACCTCCTAATACCTGCCTGCTTTGTGCAAGTGGTGGGCAGGTAAGGTTTTGATTTTGTTTCTAATTATTTAATTTCTGAATGACTGCTTTAGTCTGAACTTGGTCTTCATAGATTAATTTTTGGTATATATTTTTAATGTATTACAATTTAAGAATAGAAGATCTCAGGATCTTTTCACAAAGTATAATTAACTGATGCTATCCTCATCCCAGCAGCTCATCTATTCGGAATGAAGTTGATAACTCTCTTCCACATTTCTGTGTTTAGGGAAGGTTCAGAGTTAATCTTTAATATAGGAGGAGGGGTTTCTTAGATGATTAGGCTTTAATCTTAGAGCAAACACTAATGCTTTCCAGTGTTCTGCCTCTGCATCTAAATTGGAATTTAATTTTCACTCTTGATTGTTTTAACCATTGTATAACTTAGTATAGTGCCAATAAGCTCATCATGAGGTGTAATGTTACTGAGAAAATGTTCCCACAATCTAGATAACACAAAATAGAGTCTCAAACCTCAAGACTTCTTGTTACAGTGGACACATACATAGTTCATTTGATTTTTTTCATAAAATGAAAATGACTTTTGCCTAAAGCTAGCTGGGATAATAGGATTGTCATGAGTTGCAGTTTCTAGAGCTAAAATTAGATTGAAATCTCATCTGTCTTAGAACATCTTACTTCAGGCATTCAGCAGCCTTCAGAAAGAATTATGAAGTTTCATTGTTGATTTACTATGTGTGTCTTAATAAACAAGCAGAATTTTTATCCTGCCTTATTTAGGTCTTAAAGATGAGAAGTTGGATCCACTGAGTTAGAATGTTCCCTTGAAAAAGAAAAATTGTAATTAAACATAAGTTTGATCCTTATTTTTGCATTGTACCTATTTTTTTTACAAAAGTAACTTGAAATGTTATAACATCTAATTACATATGACACAGGGCTGTTAAAAATTACTACATGAACATGGACTTGTATAGTTCTGAAAAATTAGATTTTTTTTTTCAGCACATAATTACCTGTCATTGCCTACTCTCAAAGATGGATGTCCAAGGCATGTGTGTGCTTGTAGTTCGATTTACTTAGGAGGCTGAGGCAGGTAGATCATTTGACCCTAGGAGTTGAAGGCCAGTCTGGGAAATCTGTGGGGACACCTACATATAAACCCTCATCTCAAAAAAAAAAAAGAAATAGATGAATTACTCTACATTTTTACTAAAGTATTGCTTGCTACTAAAATAAGCCACTCTACAGAATGCCAGCAGTAAAACTGTTTCTACTCTGGTATCTTGGAAACTTTTTTTGGTAATGTATCTAAGTTAGTGCTCAGCTATCCTAGTAAGCTGAGATAGAAGATCCTGAGTCCAGTATCTAAGAAAGGCTATATAAAAAAGCATATTTTCTTTGTATCTGCATTTGTGATAACACTATATTACATCTTCCTAGTTCTTTAATCTCTGTAATGTCCACTTAGCAAGTGTGAGGCCAAGAAATAAAATAATTTTTAAAATGTGTGTATATGTATATATATATATATATATATACATATACACACACACATGTATACTTTCTTCCTTCAAAAATTAAGGAATCTTAATGCACTCTATTCACAGATTGGCTTATTTGGCTAATATGAGCTTTGTTACATGATAGTAGATTTTTGTCCTGATTACTTTCAATTCATTCATTTAATGTTGATTGTGATATATACTAGCTTTTCAATACCCAAGTACTATGAAATTTTACTTACTTGTTTTTATCATGTTAATTATATATATAATTCATACTTAGCCACTGTTCTAGATCTATTCCCTTTTCTTTACATGCCAACTACTTTCAGCCACTTTTCAGGATTGAGGGCCGGCTCAACTGGTAAAGCACCAGTCTAGCAATCACAGACTCTGAGTTGAATTGGGGAGCAGGGGGGAGGTAGAGAAATCATTTTAGACATTTAGAATCCAGTTGTGGTCAAATGGTGGTGCTTATGCCTATAAACCCTAGCTACTTAGGAGGCTGAGATCTGAGGCTCACAGTTTGAAGCTAGCCTAACATTAAAAGTTCAGGCGACTTTAATAAAAAGTTCAATTAATAGGCAAAAAGCCAGAAGTAGAGGTGTGATTCAAGTGATAGAGCAAAACCTTCAGCAAAAAGGCCAAGCAAGAATGAAAAGCCCTGAGTTCAAGCCCCAGTGCATGCATGCAAATAAATCTAGTTAATGGTGGAACATAAAGAGATTGATGCTGGTGGACTGTGAGTTCAAGGCAACCTAGGTCTACATGAGACTGTCTCAATAAAAGAAAAGAATAAACTAATTTCTTTAGTTGTTGTCAAGGTCAGGGGAGAATTTCAGGAACACTAAAGCCAAAGACAAATCCTCACATAGTAATTCTACACTTTGCTACTGTCACCAACTTGCTCACCATCCCAGCCAGTATATTAACTACCCTGAGTGGATGTCAAAATTATTGGCATAAAAAAGATTAGAAATATTTTCTCATCTTGTCATATCTATGGTCTTCTTCTAATTACCTGCCAGTGTTTACTGGGCTTCACCTATCATTTACATCAAGCTTAATTTTTTCTGATCTCAATAATTGCTGCCGGGAACATACCTGATAGTCAGCAGCATACTCAGATCATAGGGGAACACTTTAACCTACTTGGGAGAGACTGGTCTGTTCGGAGAAGTACCAGGACACCACGTCTTGCTGAAATCTTGACTTTATGGCAGCTTTTAATTTAACTATGGACAGTAAAGCTGGAGAGAAAAATGATTCAACAGGAAATGAAGATTGAGAGTCCAAGAGTTGATTTGAGGTGATCTGGAGCCTGTGTTTTCAAACTTGCTGCATCTGTAAGAACTTTTCAGCTTGTCAAATTGTCTGGATGATACGACTTGACAGCTGTCAGAGAACCCAGAAGAATAACTGTTGCTGTGCCTCCCTGCTCTACAGACATAATACAGACCATCTACCAGTTGGAGAAGGATTCATTTGGAACAGGTATCTTATTTTGTTATTTTGTGTGTGTGTTTGCCAGGCCTGGGCTTGAACTCAGGGTCTGGACACCGTCCCTGAGCTTCTTTGGCTCAGCTTCTTTGAGCCACAGTGCCACTTCTCCAGCCCTTTCTCGGTTTATTGGAAATAGAAGTCTCAGACTTTGCTGCCCAGGCTACCTTCAAACTGCAATCCCTAGATTTTATCCTCCTGAGTAGCTAGATTACAGGAGTGAGCCACCAGCACCTGTCTTGGAATAGATGTTTTAAGAATAAACAACCTAAAAAAAAAAAAAAAAGAACCTCGGGGAAGGGAGGGAGGAAGGGGATGGTAGGGGGAAAACAATGGAGGGGGTAACAATAACAATGTTCAAGAGGAAGTGTACTCATTGCCTCACTCATGTAACTGTAACCCTCTGTATAGTATCTTTACAATAAAAAAATTAAAAAAAAAAAAAAAGAATAAACAACCTAGCTAGGCACCAGTAGCTCACACCTGTAATCCTTGCTACTCAGGAGACTGAGATCTGAGGATCTCGGTTCAAAGCCAGCCTGGGCAGGAAAGTCCATAAGACTTATAGTAGTTAACCACCAGAAAACCAAAAGTGGTGCTGTGGCTCAAGTGTTAGAGCGCTCGCCTTGAGCTGAAGAGCTAAGGGACAGTGCCCAGGCCCAGAATTCAAGACCCATGACCAACCAAAAAAAGAAGAAAAAAAAAAAGAATCAGCAACCTCCTAAATCTATTGGAGAATAAATTGTGAATAAGGCTGACAAAGTAATTCTCAAACTGTCTTTGGTACAGTTTAGGGATAATCAGTACCTTTTATACTTCAATTTATCAATTATTTGTAGTGATCTGTTTCTTATATCTTTCACAATATTTTTAGTTTCTTTTGGGAAGAAAGTTATTATAAAGTTTCTGGTTGGGTGTTTGGTTATTTTTGGTTTTTTTTCCTTTAACTTTATATATTCCCATTCTGGTTCAGGCTCCAAGCATAAGTTTTTGTAATCAAAAGCCTGGTTTAGAGACTCATACCTGTAATCCTACCTACTCCAGAGGTGGAGATCTTCCAAGCTACTCAAGTGATTGAGATTGGGAGAATCTCAGTTCAAGGACAGCCTATGCAAAAAGTTGGCCCCACATCAATTCAAAAAAATGGGCATGTGGTGGTGGTATGCACTTGTCATCCCGTCTACATGGGAAGGGTAAATAGGAAAATATAAATAAGAGGATTCTGTGCAGACTAGCAAAAAGAGATTTCTTTCTCAAAAACAACAGAAAGGGACGGAGGCATAAGTCAAGCAACAGCAATCTTAAAACCTTGAGTTCAAACTACAGAATTTTATATACTACAAGATAAATAAATTTAAATGATATATAATGGATATTCAAAATGAATTTCAAATGCTCACCCCAAATTTGTAAGCCATACTGCGATATAACTGTTCTTTTTTTTTTCCATTGGATACATTTGAAGTGAATTTTCAAATAAAATACACTGGGCTCCTCAAATCCTAATACTAAAAAATGAATCTTTTCTATTGAAAGATAGAGAACATTGTTGTTTGGGTTGGTTTTTGTTTTTTTATCTGTCATGGGTCTTGAACTCTGGGCCTGGGTATTGTCCCTGAGCTAACTCTCAATCACTTGCCACAGTGCCACTTCCAGTTTTCTGGAGATAAGAGTTTCAGGGACATTCCTGCCTGGCCTGGCTTTGAACTGTGTTCCTCAGATCACAGCCTCCTGAGTAGCTAGGATTACAGGCGTGAGCCACCAGCGCTGGGCTTGTTTTTTTTTTTTTTTTTAAGCACTTTTTCCTGGTTGAAAATTGGGAAAAAAATTTAAATGTAACTGTTAACTCCTAATAACACATTGATTCTCCAACTTCTCCCCCACTCTCTCTTTTTAGGAACAGTAGGATTTATGATATGACTGAAGTTGCATTCTTGAACTTTTTGAAGTCCCAAGATACCATTCTTTCTGCAAGATAGAAGTCAAAGACTAAAGCACACTGGGGAAAAGAATGCTTATTAATACTTGAAGATTGAATCTTGAATATTTGCTGAACATGTCAAGCCTTTTGCTTCTTCAATAACATTGTAGGACAGTGAAGTATTCTACCATTGACTCCCTGAAGAGCTAATCTGGATTTGGCTGCTGTTTCCTACCAGGAATATTGTTAATCTGGCCTTTAACAATCCCATAATTAATTATAATCACTAACTGACCCAACAACTCTGAACAGATACAAGTCTTATCCAGAACTTCCCTATAATTCAAGACAGGAAAGTTTTCTAATATTTTCTTGACAATGTAACTTATATTTCTTTTTTCAGTTTGTTAGTGCCTTAAAAAACCACTTGGTGTAATAGTCAATGTAGTCATGTTATTCACTGTAATGGTAAATGATAAAACACACAGGTTCAGTAGTTGTGAAAACATGTTTTTTATTTTTTATGTAAATATAATTGAGTATAACTTGAACCCAGTCTTGAGGGGATATGGGTTATTTCTGTTTAGTTCAGTGCTTCTTTCTTGTTTCTCTTTTATTATTGAGTAGTTGTATCAAAGGGTTATAATTCCCTGTCCATAACTTGCCTAGTTTCTTAACCTATAAAATTGGAGTCTACTCTCAAAATGGTTTCGATTTTTAAATTTAATGGACTTGACAACCTTTAAATACCTATTCTTATTAGGCACCATAGAAAGAGAAGAAAAGCATTTGAAGCTTTGTCCTCAAGGCTTAATACAATGCATTTGACTGAAGATGACTTTTCTGTCTCCAAAGAAAAAGTTCCTAGTTAACTAGTGAAAAAAATTACAAGAAATAGTATAAATAGTATTTATCATGTGACACTCAAAGAAGATGTTGTATCAAGTATTTGAGAAGAAAAAGAAGCCATGAATGATGAAAACATCTAAGGAACTTAGGAAAAAGCTGAAGTTGCAGTTAGATCTCTTGTATAAGTTTGGAATGGTTAGACAAAAGGGGCATTAATAGCAGAGTGGCTATAGGTGAGAGAAGTTTGCTTACAATATTAACAGTTCTTAAGAAAAATCATTTCTTTGCATTATACAACAACTCTTACTACTTTCAGGGTTCCTATATTCAAATATGCCTTTATGAAGAAGTTGTAGGGTATGCTTGTGAAATAAGAGGGACTTGTATACAATGGGGAAGGACATGAAGTAAATAAAACCAAGATACCACTTTTCATTTTTCTAACTAGTGATGAAATTTTAATCTTAATGCAGCAGTGGAAATAAAGAAGTTTCAAAAGTATTTCTGTACAGAAATATAGTGCAACAACTCAGGGTTGTGCTTTGAAAACATTACAGATTGCCATTGGTTCCTAATTTATATCAGAAATAATGTACATAAAAGTCCATGTTCATAGTAGTGACTCTAGTTAGTAGGTAAAGCATTTCCAAGTTTTAAAAATACCATCTAGCAAACAATTCTGTTTGAGTTCAACTTGTAATTATCTTAAGAATTCTATGTAGAGACTTTAATTCAGTGTAGGAAACTACTTATTCTTTCTAATGAGAATCAGAAAAAAATTTTATTTATAAACTCATGGTTTTCTAGCTCAGAATTTTAACATTCTTTTTTCTGTTTTGATTTTTTTGAATAGGTTTCTAAGCATGAATTGAGGAGCAAAAGAAGCAGAGCAGATGATCGGAGCAGCAATTGTTTCTCCCCAAATCTAGAAATTTTAGTTCATATGTACACTAGCCAGTGGTTATGGACAACCATTTACTTGGTGTAAAGAACTTAATTTCAGTATAAACTGGCTCCGGGCAGCATTGGTGATGCTATGTCCTGAGTTGTAGCCGCTGTAATTGTGAATATTAACTGAGATAGTGAAACATGGTGTCTGGTTTTCTATTGCATTTTTTCAAGTGGAAAAGTTAACTAAATGGTTGACACACACAAATTGGTGGAGAAATTGTGCATATGCCAATCTTTTGTTAAAACCTTTTATTTTGAACTATACTGCTTTGAGATCTCATTTCAGAAGAACGGCATGAACAGTCTTCAGCCACAGTTGTGATGGTTGTAAATGCTCACAATTGTGCGTTCTTAGGGTGTCCATCGCTGCGGTTTGCAAGTTGTTCACTTAAAACATTCTTTCAATGGTTGGCTTCTTGTTTGCAAGCCAGCTGACATGGTAGCAACCAAAGATTCCAGTGTTTGAGCATATGAAAGACTCTGCCTGCTTACCTGTGCTAGAAATAACAGCATCTAAAGTGAAGACTTAAGAAAACTTAGTGACTACTAGATTATCCTTAGGATTCTGCATTAACTCTATAATGTTCTTGGTATTAAAAAAACAAAAAGCATATTTGTCACAGAAATTTAGTTAACATCTTACAACTGAACATGTATGTATGTTGCTTAGATAAATGTAATCACTGTAAACATCTATATGATCGGGATTTTGTTTTTATTTTGAAATGGGAGCTTTTTTGTTTACAAGTTCATTAAAAACTAAAAACTGTTTCTGAGATTTTTTTAAGGAACAACAAAATGCCTTGCTGACTATGAAGTAAAAGTGTCCCCATATTTTGATAGATTAATTCAAGCCATTTGTTTCATGATATTCCTTTGCAAGCTGGTCAAGCTTTAGTGTGTAAATTCTCATTTTTTAATGTTTTTTTTTTCTTTTAGTCTAAAGGGAAAAGGCATTCTTTCACTCTCTTTTTTTAATGACTAGCAGGCACAGTACTTAGTACTGCAGCTGCTGGAAATTGGCATTGTAACTTCTGCTGCCACTGATGAGCAGCTGGACTGATTTTGAAAAAGAATTAAAAGCGTTAAAGGGTTTAACTACAGAATATTTTTCTTTGAAGTACTTGTGAAATGGCTGTAAGCAGTAGACTTATCCCCTGGACAGTGTCCTCTGTGTGAAGTTCAAGTGGTTGTTGACCCTATAGCCCCAACCCGCTTCTATAGGTCCCCCGTGTGTGCGTGTGTGCTTCCTCTCAGTCTTACTGTGTACTCTTTCTGATTGAAAAGAAAGGAAAACTTATTGACAATAACTCTTATCAAATAGTGTAACTTATTCATTTATAGCATGTCAGGATAAATTAAAAGAACATTTGTCTGAAAATGTTGCCAGGAGCCTATTGTGTAAATGTAGGTATTTTGTCAAATAACCTTGAAAACACTGTAAAATGATGTGTTTGGTCAGATGGTGTCGGTTCAATTTGTTTTGTTTGTTTTTTTTTCTAAATTTGAAATCCACTTTAGCAATAATTTCATGATTGCCACGTTCTGCCATTAAAGGATATGTTAGTACTATAATACTGAAGAAAACTGAGTTAAGTCTGAACTTCGGGGGTAGGCAGCTGCTTTGTTTCTTTTCTAACCATCCTGTCAGTTAAGGTATTTGTTGACAAATAAACCCTTTGATACTTTTAGCCAGAAGTCAGTCTCATAAAGCTATTTTTCAGTATAGTTTGTGTAAAATAAAACTTTCGCTTTGGTGGTAACTTTTCCTAGCTGAACTCCCTCTAGCAAGATATTTTCCAGTGCTTTTATTTACTATGCACTTAGACTATGCACTTTTTCTGAAATATTTTTGTAACACGTTTTTGTATTTTTGCCATTTGAAAAAGTTGTATGGTGTAGTTGGTTTGTAATTAAGTTGCAGATTTAAAACCGCTGTCAGCTTTGTAAATCCAGATGCAGGCTTCTTGTCCTGGTATATTGTCCTTCCATCTGCAGCTGAAGCTGGAAATCCCATTGATCCTCTAGCTACCATTCATTTTCTTCACAGTTCACAAAAGAAGAATGTGAAATTCAGTGAATGTTGTTAACAATCCTGTCGGGAGATGAATCTCACTTCACCAAAACTAAATTATGTTTTTCCACTAAAATGATACAAGTTGAAGACACATCACTCTGACATTGGAAGACCTCACTACTAAAGGCTCCACAGTGGCTTATTCGGCTGAACTCTAGGTTACCCTCTTTAATTTGTTTGCCCATTGGGGGGGAGTCACTTTTTTTTGTTTTTGGTGTTTTTGTTTTTGTTTTTTCTTTCCATTGTTGGGAGATGGCCATTCTATCTATTGTTGAATGTCTGTTTGGGGAAGGTATAACGAGAAAATAAAAAAGAATATATGAAGGGAGAGACTGGTTATCTCCTCCCAAATGCTTGTGCTTATAACTACTATAACCTACAAACAGATATTTGGAGTCATGCTTTTACAAGTTTCCCGTCTACATATTTTTTTACTAAGGGGTTTCACTACTGCTGACTGGGCCTTTCCATGTTAATAATATTAAATGTTTCAAGCAGAACATACTGTAATGCTGTAAACTTAATTCCATAACAGTAATAAGTGTAAGGATGTTAGGATCTAGTGAGCAAATTTTCCCTAAAATTTGTAGACATGCCAAGAACACTTAACTTTTTAGAGTGAGCAATGAAGAATTTCCTAAGGCCTGGCCTAGACATTTTTCGCCCAGCTGAAAATTAAGCAGTGCTCAATGTAGGTGAACTTGAGTTGTGGCTCCTTCCCAGCTAATCTGGAACACTTAGGCTTTTTTTGAGCCAAACTGGTATGTAATAATATTCTGGGTTCTTTGCCAGTTTTTAAACCGTCACGGACATCAGACCAAGATGTGAGAAGCCTCTGTGATGTAGCAAAGAAATGTGAACAAGCAGCTTGTTCAAGGTGTGCCATCCTCAGCCCAGAGTCCTGCAGATGCCACACGAGTGCTTGTTCTGCCACCAACTCCCACCCAGGAAGCATTACTCTACTAACATGTTTTCAGTGACTTCTGGGGAGTTTTGATTTAATATAGTTCTTAACTCTGGTGGGGGTTTTATTGGTTTTTCTGTGTTAGAGATTGAACCAGGCATTATGTATACTAACTAGGAATAGAATGTTTTAAACAATATTTGAGCCAGGTGCTGGTAACTCATGCCTGTAACTTAGATACTCAGAAGGCCAAGAACTGAGGATCATAGTTTAAAGCCAGCCCCAATGTTCCTGCTCAGCCATGCTTTCGAGTACTTACAAAGTTGCTAAGATGGCAGTGAATCAAATGTGAGATTAATCAAAGTAGTCTACATTTTATTTTAATCAAAACAGTATATTGAAGCACAGTGGCTTATTCCTGAAGTGACTTGTAGACTTTTTTTAGGATAGTGAAAAGTAGAATGTGAAAGCAGCCAGATAGGTGCTGGAAGCTCACACCTGTAAGCTTAGCTTGTTCAGGAGACTGATCTGAGGATCAGTGTTCAAAGCCAACATAGATGGCAAAGTCTCTGAAACATTTCTCCAATTAACCACCAAAAAGTTAGAAGTGGAGCTGTGGCTTGAATGGCTGAACTCTAACCTTGATGGAAAAAAAAAGAAAAAGCTAAGTGCTAGGCCCAGCATTCAAGCCCCAATACTGGTGCATACGTGAGCACACAATTAACATACACATACAAAAAGAGTTGTCCTAGAAACCACTAAAGGCAATGTGGTTTCAGGCCTAGGAGAAGGAAAGAAAATGAGCCTGGAATAGCATTTTGTGCCAGAAAGGTAATCTTTTTTAGGAAAATTGAATATGCATGTATTGAGCTTAGGCAGGGCAGAGCCCTACCAGGCAAATGAATGTACTGAAGTAAGCGGTGTTTTTGCTGGGGGATACCGTATTTTCAGGTTTTGTTAATACTGGAGTGTTAAGCAGGCGCTCGGCACTTCAGCCCCTCCATCAACAGTTTTGAGATAGGCTCTCACGTACGAGGTCAGCCTTCCTTTGCTGGAATTGGCTTGAGAGCACTGTTGAACTAACATCCTGGCATGTTTAAATTGTGAGGGCAATCAATTGTCTCCTTAGGCCCACACCCAAAATGTAAGGAGTGGTCTTAAAGGGTAGGTGTGTATGTGCATACACATATGGTACACATGCAATTAATGGAGCTTGAACTTAGACATTGACACTGCCCTTTTCACTAAAGGATAGCATTACCACATGAGCCACAGCTCCACTTCAGCTGTCTGGTGGGTAATTGGGAGGTAAGAGTCATGGATGTTGCTGCCTAGGCTGGCTTTAAACTGATCCTCATATCTCAGCCCCTTGAGTAACTAAAAGTACAGGAGTGGGCCTCCAGTGTCCAGTTTGACAAGGTAATTTGATGTGCATTTGATTAATAAATAGAAGTCCTAACGATTTTAACCTTTCTAGTCATGAATTCACATTTACAAGATAGAAACTGATTCTTCTGTATACAAAAAGTTGCCTTGTGGGGCTGGGAAGGTAGCTTAGCGGTAAGAGTGCTTGCCTAGCATGCATGAAGCCCTGGGTTCAACTCCTCAGTACCACATAGAAAAGACCAGAAGTGGCACTGTAGTTCAAGGGGTACAGTGTTAACCTTGAGCAAAAGAAGCTCAGGGACAGTGCCCAGGCCCAAGTTCAGTCCCCAGGACTAGCAAAAAAAAAATTGTCCTGTAATAAGGTTAGACTTTGAGATGAGACAGTGATGTAAACAGTGAAGTCATAATGTGAGGTAAAGGCTAAGGCCATTAGGGAAGGTATGAATAATAATGGCCTAATGAGTCATGGAGGTGAGGTAGTGTGCTTAGTGTCTTGTGCTCTACAAGGTGGCCTTGAGACGCTGGGGCCCACCCATTGTCCACCTGAGTGCATGAATAAAAGCTCAGTGTGACATTTTATCAATTTACTTTTCCTGATTCACTAAGCCCCTGTGTAAAACTGGGTGCTTCAGTTTCTTCCGTTACTGTCATCAGTTGAGAATGGGCCCAGAAAAATGTGCTCAGGTACCCCAGCAAGTGCTGCAATCCAGGCCCAATGCATAGAACAGCCAGTCTATCTGATTATCTCTAACAGCCCCTTTATGTAGCTGGGTGTCAGTGGCTCACATCTGCAATCCTAGCTACTCAGGAGACGGATCTGAGGATCGCGGTTCAAAGCCAACCCAGGCAGGAAAGTCTGATACTTCTCCAATAAACCACTCAGAAAACCAGAAGTGGCACTGTGGCACAAGTGGTAGAGTGCTAGCCTTGATCTGAAGAGCTGAGGGACAGTGTCCAGGCCCAGAGTTCAAGTCCCATGACCACACACACACACAAAATGTGTGTGTGTGATTTTTGCTTTTCAGCTGTCAAGAAATTGAAATTAGCTATACTGTTGACTATGTCTAATAACTAGGAATAGAATGTTTTAAACAATATTTGAGCCAGGTGCTGGTAACTCATGCCTGTAACTTAGATACTCAGAAGGCCAAGAACTGAGGATCATAGTTTAAAGCCAGCCCCAATGGGAAAGACCCTAAGACTTAATCTCTAGGTAACCAGCAACAAGAGGTAGAGCTGTGGCTTAAGTGGTAGAGCTCTAACCTTGAGTGAAACAGCTAAGGGACAGCACGTAAGACCCTGAGTTTAAGCCCCAGTGCCAGCACCCCTCCCCCCAAAAAAGTTTTATTACAGGAAACAAAATTTGATGAAGATGTTTTCAGTTGTGATTATGAATATTTACCTTTTTGGAGCACTTCCACACACCCAGTTCTGTACCAATGTATCCAACAGAATTTCTCCCCCTTAATTCTAGAGTACAGTGCCTTCTTAGCTTGTCATTTATGGAGCAAAATGTCTTGGGTGGGTGTAAAAATGTAGCCTTTTGTCAACATTACCATATTAAGTCTGCATTGTTAGTGGTTCAGAGAAAGAAAATGGTTGGAATAACTGTTAGAAACAATGTGTGTGGGATTCAGGCAGGGAGCCATTCTCTGTTATTGGACAGTGGCACCCAACTTGATAAAGTGCTGTGTTAGATATTTGGGACTGGAAAAAAGGGAGAGAGCAATCGTTATTTTTAGAAACTGCTTTTGACAGTTGCTAAGCAAATGTTTTTAATTGCAGAGCTGATTTGCACTATACAAACATGGCTCTATTAAGTGTAATGTTTTAGTCTAGATTTAGGCAGTAGCACTGGTAAATTAGCCCCTATCGTTCGGTGTGTGTGCTACCAGAAAATGTGAACATAAATATAATTTTTTGTTTAAAAATCATGGCAGGGGTGTCATTTTGATGTTTCCACATATGTGCAAATATGTTTGTACAACTTACCCTTTCATCACCCCCCTACCCTTTAATCATTCTCACCTTGCCGCCTGCAAAGTGGTAACTATGTAAGCTCTTTTGAGTTTTATATGACTGCGTGGAGGGTTTGTTGAGTTTGGGGTGCGTGCGTGTGTGTGTGTGTGTGTGTGACTGCGTGGAGGGTTTGTTGAGTTTGGGGTATATTTGTGTGTGTGTGTGTGTGTGTGTGTGTGTGTGTGTGTGTGTGTGTGTGACTGCGTGGAGGGTTTGTTGAGTTTGGGGTATATTGTGTGTGTGTGTGTGTGTGTGTGTGTGTGTGTGTGTGTGTGTGTGTGTGTGTGTGTGTGTGTGTGTGTGTGTGTGTGTGTGTGTGTGTGTGTGTACCAGTGCTGGAGCTTGAATTCAGGGCCTTGGACTTTTCACTTGGCTTTTTCATTCATGGCTTGATTTCTGTCATTAGAGCCATACCTGCAGTTCTGGCATGGAAACTGGTGTGTATACAGGGCAAGAGCACTGGCACGCAGCTTGGTTTGGGTTTGTTGTTGGTTGGTTTTTGGATGAGGTCTTGGCTGTGTTGCCTGGACTATTCTCTAACTCCTCTCATCTTGTTCACACTGCTGAGTAGCTAGGACTCCAAGTGCATACTGCAGAGTCCATCTATTTTTTTCAGCCTGTGTTCAAGATGGCAGATTCTATACAAATACTAATAGGGACTGATTTTTCAGATTAGCAATTAAGGAGCACTTACCGGGTCTCGGGCAGGTACTGCGGTGCTCCCTAGGAATTCGAAGACAGCATTTCATGAGACTGCAATGGGGGGGGGGGGGGAGGGAGGCATTAACAAAATGCGTATGAAGCTGGCTCATGCCTATAATCCTAGCTACTTGGGAGGCTGAGATCTGGGATTGCAGTTCAAAATCAGCCCAGGCAGGAAAGCCCATGAGACACTTAACCACCAGAAAACTGGAAATGATGCTATGGCTTTAAGTGGTAGAGCACTAGCCTTGAGCAAAAACAAAAACAAAAAACACTCAAGGACAGCACCCAAGGCCTTGAGTTCAAGCCCACAACCAACAACAACAACGTACATGATAATAACATAGCATATTGAGACCAGAAAAAAAGTCTTCATGGGATTGCATCTGTAGAGACGAGTTAAGATTTCATCAGGCACTGGAGACTTTGCCTTGAGAAACTGATCTTGGAGGAATGATAGCAGAACACATCAAGCTACCTGAGTGATTTCAGCCAATAGTTTTTCTGTTCCTTGCTTCAACTTGGAGCCAAATGAGGGCAAAGGAGGTTAAGTGCCCCCTACCCCATGATAGTGTAAAATGTTCACCAAGAAGTGAAATATGACCTACTTAGGCTAAAAGGCAAAGTCCCAACCTCCCACGTCTCCTAGCTAGTAACAGTTTTATTAGCCTGTAAGTCACCACTCTCAAGGGCATAGGAGCATTAAAATAGATTGCAATTGACCTCCTAGAGAAATGCTAAAATGAGGGGAAAGCCAAGCACAAGTGTAAGCCCAATGTTGGGGAAAGTTTTCTTTTTTTTTTTAATTTAATTTTATTTGTGAACATACTGTACAGAGGGGTTACAATTACATGGGCAGGATTGGGCAAAGTTTTCTAAGCAGTAGAAATCCCAAGCATGGGAAATTGACTCATCAATTTCCTGATGAGTCGTAGGGAGCCAGGAGACAATTCTCTTCATCTCCCACCATGTCTGGCCTCTACAGTTTCATGGAAGTGCAATAACCTGAAAAATGTGATCAGGGAGTTCTGTTATAGAGGAAAGTGTTAGGTTTTAAGGCTTCTCGTCTGTCCATATTGGATAAATCTATTTTAATATCTTCAGGTAACATTTGATTTTTTTCTTCAACATTTAAAATCAAACTTGGCTTCATGCTTGTCATGCAAAACTATACTAAACTGTACCCCTCACCTGTCTATCTTGGATTTATAACTAGATATTAGGAAGGGAAGTACATTGATTTTTAAGTGACAACCACATTTAAACATGTATTGTCACCTAGGAAAATATTAAACCTAGAGGGCTTTTGCTGCTTGCAAAGTCTGGAGATATGACACCCTATAGTATCTTTATAACTATTGGTATGAAAACACAGATGCATGGAAAGTAAAAAAGACCCCTGAATGGTGTGTGTGTGTGTGTGTGTGTGTGTGTGTGTGTGTGTGTGTGTGTGTGTGTATGTGTGTGTGTGTGTGTGTGTGTGTGTGTGTGTGTTTGATGGTCGTGGGGCCTGAACTCTAGGCCTGGACACTGTCCCTTAGCTCTTCAGCTCAAGGCTAGCACTTAACCACTTGAGCCATAGCACCACTTCTGGCTTTTTCTGCTTATGTGGAGCTGAGGAATCAAACCGAAGGCCTCATGCATGCAAGGCAAGCACTGTACCACTGGGCCACCTTCCCAGCTCCCTGAATGTGTCTTTCTACATATGTACATACATATATGCATACACACTTTAAGGGATGGAGGACAGCAAAACTATGTGGCCTCAACTCATTCCTCCAGTGCTCAAATGGCAGGCTAGAATCATGCCTGCCTGAAATGAGAATTCTCAAGATCTCAGACCTACTGGATGGAACTCGGGTGGGGGCCCCTGTGGGCTGCTTTTGGGAGCTCTCTCTAGGCCCAGCTGATACTTGAAGTGCAATCCAATTTGAGAAATACTAGCAGAAGAATGATACTACAGGGACTGAGATCAGACCTTTTGGGACGGGAAAGGCCTGCAAGATTCCAACTAATCACCTCCAAAAAGCTGAGCTAGAGGTGTGAGGGTGGTAGAACACCAGCCAGGAACAAACAGCTTGAGAAATCAGGAGGCACAGAGTTGAAACTCCTAGGGGTTAGGAGTAAATGAGGCCAAATGGGCAGCAGAACAATTGAGAAGCAATCTGGTATTAATGTTTTCAATTTCCTCATCTAAGAAAGGGAATGACCACGAAATTGTCAGTCATGGTGGTTGCCATGAAGTCAGTAATGGCTTGTTCTTCTAGACAGTGGGAAGCTAAAGCAGAGTCAGCTCACAAAACTTCTCTACATTTGGTGATATGGTGGCTAGAGATCAGCTGTGGTAGGACACTGAAAAACTCTACAGTCAGGGGCCTTCCTCCTAACTCCAGTTTCTGGAACTGCCACATCATGTTTCCATTTTCCTAGTGTAGCTACAGGATTAGCCAAAATTATTTGTTAAGTGATTGACTATAGAATCCCTTTTAGCCAGGCACTGAAGGCTCACAACTGTAATCCTAGCTATGCAGGAGGCTGAACTCTGAGGATCACAGTTCAAAGCCAGCCTGAGCAAGAATGTCCTCAAGACTCTTATCTCCAATTAACCAGCAAAAGGCTGGAAGTGGAGCTGTGGCTCAAGAAGCAGAGTTCCAATCCTAAGTGAAAAACTTTGGGACAGCACCCAGGCCTTGAGTTTAAGCCCCAGTGTGGCACACAAAAAGTTTCAGTTTCAACATGGCTTTAAAATATTTTTTGCCGGGCGCTGGTGGCTCACGCCTGTAATCCTAGCTACTCAGGAGGCTGAGATCTGAGGATCACGGTTCAAAGCCAGCCCAGGCAAGAAAGACCATGAGACTCCTATCTCCAATAAACCACCAGAAAACCGGAAGTGGCGCTGTAGCTCAAGTGGTAGAGCGCTCACCTTGAGCTGAAGAGCTGAGGGACAACGCCCAGGCCCAGAGTTCAAGACCCACGACCGACAAAAAAAAAAATATATATTTTTAAGGGCTGCAAATGTGGTTTAGTGGTAGAGTGCTTGCCTAGCATGCATGAAGCCCTGGGTTCGATTCCTTAGTCCCACATAAACAGAAAAAAGCTGGAAGTGGCGCTGTGGCTCAAATGGTAGAGTGCTAGCCTTGAGCACAGAGAGGCTCAGGGACAGTGTCCAGGCCCTGAGTTCAAGCCCCAGGATTGGCATATGTGTGTGTGTGCGTGTGTGTGTGTGTATGTAATATGTATATATATATATATATATATATATATATATATATATATATATAAATATATTTAAGCTGGACACCTATGGCTCATGCTTCTAATCCTAGCTACTCTAGGCTGAGATTTGATGATCAAGGTTCAAAGCCAGCCTGGACAGGAAAGTCCATAAAACTCTTATTTCAGCTAATCACACACAAGCTAGAAGTAGAGCTGTGGCTCAAACTGGTAGAGCGCTAACCTTGAGCAGAAAAGCGCAGGGACAGCTCCCGGAAACATCATCACAAGGCCATCTAGCAAGTTAACAGTCCTAGAGGGAAAGGTCAAAGAGGAGACTGTATTATTTATTTTGCCAATTTACTTAGTGCTAATTACTGCAAGTACTACAGTCTTAAATAATTGTAACGAGTGTTGCTCGCCATCCATCTATGACGTCTTGCAGCGAGCCCCTTGGGTAAATGCCTCAGGGAAAGATGATGGAGGCTTAGCAGTAATGAATTGTCCCAGCTGCAGCAGGGGTTGTGGGGAGGTATGGATCACTTCACCACAGACCATCAGCCAGAATAAACTGGACCCTATTTACAATCAAAATAGAGATCTTTAGTTGGTTCTAGTGTCCACACACACACACACACACACACACACACACACACACACACACACACACACACACACACACACACACACACACACACACACACACACACACACACACACTTATAATAGGATAGGGAAAGTTGGGAGAGTCGCAGTGTCCCCCGTGGGTTTAACTTCGGGATCGAGCTTGATCTTCCAGGAAGTCAGAGCCTCGGGCTGGTAAACTCAGATGGCTCAGGCACTGGCTCCTCACCTCTGTCTGGGTTTATCACATAAGAAAACAACTCCTGACGTCTCCTTTGTTGCTAGGCGATGTATAAACAAAGCAAGAAATAATCCCCTGATCTATTGAGGGTTTAGCAGTGTAACTTTTCCGTAAATGGCCAACAGCTGTTCACCCTTTTTCGGGCTGTATTGCTCTTGTGCTGATGGCTTAGGAATAAGGAAAGAAAGAATGTCCCCACTAGAACATTTTTCTTGTGTTTTTTAGTCTTTTACATGACCGTGCTCAATAAAACTAATGCTCAATGTAGATCAGAATAGCATTAGCTTTCCTCTGGCAGAATTATGCTGTTGATTTATTGGATTTTTGATATATTAAAACTCTGTGTGTGTGTGTGTGTGTGTGTGTGTGTGTGTGTGTGTGGTGTGTGTGTGTTTGTGTGGTGTGTGTGTGTTTGTGTGTGGTGTGTGTGTGTGGTGTGTGTGGTGTGTTGTGTGTGGTGTGTGTGTGTGTGGTGTGTGTGTGTGTGTGTGGTGTGTGTGTTTGTGTGTGGTGTGTGTGTGGTGTGTGTAGTGTGTGTGGTGTGTTGTGTGTGTGGTGTGTGTGTGTGTGTATGTTTGTGTGTGGTATGTGTGTGTGTGTGTGTGTGGTGTGTGTGGTGTGTTGTGTGTGTGTGGTGTGTGTGGTGTGTGTGGTGTGTTGTGTGGTGTGTGTGTGTGTGTGTGTGTGTGTGTGTGTGTGTGTTGGTGCCAGTCTCAGGGCTTGAACTCAGGGCCTGGGAACTGTCCTTGAGCTTTTGTGCTCAAGGCTAGTTCTCTACCACTGGAACCTCAGCTCCACTTCTGGAGTTTTGGTGATTAATTGGAGATAACAGTCTCACAGACTTTCCTGCCCAGACTGGCTTTGAACTATGATCCTCAGATTTTAAACTCCTGAGTAGTTAGGATTACAGGTGTGAGCCACAAGCGCCTAACAAGTTAGGTTCTTGAAGACATAACTGACTTCTTCCTAACTGTAAAATGAACTTTATCAACATTTGATCCTGGATTTTTTTGTGTCTTTCTTTCTTTCTTTTCTTTCTTTCTTTCTTTTCTTTCTTTCTTTCTTTCTTTCTTTCTTTCTTTCTTTCTTTCTTTCTTTCTTTCTTTCTTTCTTTCTTTCTTTCTTTCTTTTTCTTTCTTTCTTTCTTTCTTTCTTTCTTTCTTTCTTTTCTTTCTTTCTTTCTTTTCTTTCTTTCTTTCTTTCTTTTCTTTCTTTCTTTCTTTCTTTCTTTTCTTTCTTTCTTTCTTTCTTTCTTTCTTTCTTTCTTTCTTTCTTTCTTTCTTTCTTTCTTTCTTTCTTTCTTTCTTTCTTTCTTTAAATTTTAGTTTTATGTGCCAGTCCTGGGGCTTGAACTCAGGGCCTGGGCACTGTCCCTGAGCTTCTTTTGCTCAAGGCTAGCATTCTACCACTTGAGCCACAGCACCACTTCTGGCTTTTTCTGTTTCTGAGGTACTGAGTAATTGAACCTAGGGCTTCATGCATGCTAGGCTTGCACTCTACCACTAAGCCACATTCTCAGCCTCATATCATTTTCAGAATATGTATTCAGAAGACAAATGTTGCAGGCATGAATATGACAACTTTAATTTTTTTTTGTCAGTATTGGGACTTGAACTCAGGGCCTGGGCACTGTTCCTTAGCTTTTGTGCCTAAGGATAGTGCTATACCATTTGAACCACAGTTCTACTTCTGTTTTTCTGGTGGCTAATTGGACATAAAAGCCTCAGAGATGTTCCTGCTTGGACTGGCTTCAAGCCATGATCTTCAGCTCTCAGCCTCCTGAGTAGCTGGAATTACAGGTGTAAGCCACCAGTGCCAGCTTCAAGCAGAATTTAAAATAAGTAGGGTTTTTTTGTTTGTTTGTTTGTTTGTTTGGGGGATCCAGTCATGGGGCCTGAACTCTGGGCCTGGGCGCTGTCCCTCAGCTCTTCAGCTCAAGGCTAGTGCTCTACCACTTGAGCCACAGCATCACTTCCGGCTTTTTTTCTTTTTGCTTATGTGGTGCTGAGGAATCGAACCCAGAGCCTCAGGCATGCAAGGCAAGCGCTCTACCACTGAGCCACCTTCCCAGCCCTTTTTTGTTTGTTTTTATGCTTGCTTATTGCTCAAAGACTTGTCAAAAGACTTGCTTCCTAAAAGACCAAGGATATGATGAAAACTTGTTTGTATCTGTTTAATAGTTGGCCCTAGGTCTGACATTTACAGTGGCTTATATTGGCCTTTGTGCTTTACCTGGTAAATATTCTTGTCAGGCTTTTGTATAATCTTTTTTTTTTGGGGGGGGGGAGGTCCGGTCGTGGGGCCTGAACTCTGGGCCTGGGTGCTGTCCCTCAGCTTTTCAGCTCAAGGCTAGCGCTCTACCACTTGAGCCACAGTGCCACTTCCAGCTTTCTTTTTCTTTTTGCTTATGTGGTGCTGAGGAATCGAACCCAGGGCTTCATGCATGCAAGGTAAGCGCTCTACCCCTGAGCCACCTTCCCAGCCCCAGGCTTTTGTATAATCTTAAGGCCAAGATCCAATCGCTGCAGTGGCTAGCAATCTGTACTCTACTTACATGTCTATGAGCAAACCTAACATCCAGCCCTCTAGTCCTTTCTTTCCCTGTAATCAGTCTCTCAGTGCAGGGCCAGATCCTCACTGCTTCTCTTACTTTAGCCTTCATCATATCTAGGCTCCATTTCCCATGTCCTTCCTCTTCTTGAATGTACCTTCCCCCCACCCGTGCTGCTTCCAGGGTGATGGCCAAACCCTGCTCACCAGCCTGTCTAACCTCATCTCTTGGCTTCTGTCCTAGCTCTAGTTTCCATCCCAACACCCACATTCCAGCCACACTCCCAGTACCAGTGCTGATGACATCCATCCTTCAGACATTTCTCCACACCAGAAATACTTTCCATTTTCTCCGTCAATCTGCCTGTGTATTCAAAGTCCAACTTGAACATTTCCAGAAAGTCTCTTCATGCCCAGCAGGGATGCTGTTCATATTACTATCCTTACCAAGCACTTTTTTTTTTTTTTGTTATTGTTGGTTGTGAGGCTTGAACTCTGGGCCTGGGTGCTGTCCCTCAGCTCTTCAGCTCAAGAAGAGCTCTCTACTACCTGAGCCACAGCACCACTCCCAGTTTTCTGAGTCATTTATTGGAGATAAGAGTCTCGAGGACTTTCCTGCCCCGGCTGGCTTTGAACCTCAATCCTCAGATCGCAGCCCCCTGAGTAGCTAGGATTACAGGAGTGAGCCACTGGCGCCCGGCTTTACCAAGCACTTTCTTTCCTGTGTTTGCAATTGCGCTTCTGTAGTTCAGAAACATTTCTCCCTCATGAGACAGAATGCAGGGGCCAAATCATGCCCCTGTCTGATCTACATGTATATGGCAATACTAGGGTTTGAACTCAGAGACTTATGATTGCTAAGCAGGCACTCTACCATTCAAATCACAATCACACTTCCAACCCTAGTATAAGGGGCTTGAACTCAGGGCCTGGACACTGTCTCTGAGCTCTTTTGTTCAAGGCTAGCACTCAACCACTTTGAGCTACAGCTCTACTTCTGGTTTTTTAGTGGTTAATTAGAAATAAGAGTTTCATGGACACTCTTGCCCAGGCTGGCTATATACTGTGATCCTCAGATCTTAGCCTCTTGAGTGGCTAGGATTATAGGCATGGGCTACCAGTGCCCAGCTGTTGATTTTTGAGATAGTTTTGCTATACATAGGCTAGTCTCAAATTGCTGCTACTTCATGCTCCTCCCTGGCCACCAGCATTGGGATTATAGGCATGTGCTACCAGACTCACCTTGTGATTGTGTGTGTGTGTGTGTGTGTGTGTGTGTGTGTGTGTGTGTGTGTGTGTGTGTGAATGGATATTTAAAAATAGATCTGGTGATCTTAGTATTTAAGGAAACTGGTCCAGGAAGGAGCTGCTGACCACAAAAGCCACAAAGAATTTGTGGCACAAAAGTTTCTTCACTCTTAGCCTGCTCTTTCACACTGTATAGCAGTTCTCATGTTCACTGGGGTTTAGGTTAGAAAGAGGGGACAGAAAAACACTGCTTTAGTTAGTTTTCTCCAATGTAAGGTGTTGGAGCGTGTATACATCTTGTTGGCCACCCCTGTCTGGTTTAGATTTTTGTCTTCAAAACCTCTGGTCCATGTGTCTATAAAGGATGTTGGAAAACGATGTATCCCCTTTGCACATTTCTAAGTTGACATCTATTTTGGTTGATCTAGCATAACTTAAGTGCTTGCAAAGGATGTAGTTGGGGCATTTCTACAGGTAGTGTCTTTTTCTGACCTTTATTAGAATCCAATTTTGAAATTTCTGTCTTCAGTGATGTCCCAAGAAGGAGGTCAAGAGAGGACCTTTATCTTGTGGCCACCATTTGGGTGGGATTATCTTGGGTTGGTGCTCTGTGGTAGCTCTTCTTACCATCTGAAATTCATGGCAAATTTTGCTTACTTTTTGGTTCATTTGGAGTGGATTGTTTGCTTGTTTGTTTGTTTGTTTGTTTTACTTATTTTTGTACCAGAACTGGGGCTTGAACTCAACACTAGTTTATTTAGTGAAGTGAATTTTTTTTTATTTTTTTCGTTGGTCGTAGGTCTTGAACTCTGGGCCTGGGTGCTGTTCCTGAGCTCTTTCTTTAGCTCAAGGCAAGCGCTCTAACACTTGAGCCACAGCGCCACTTCTGGTTTACTGGTAGTTAATTGGAGATAAGAGGCTCATGTACTTTCCTGCCTGGGCTGGCTTTGAACTGAGATCCTCAGATCCTCAGATCTTAGCCTCAGTAGCTAGGATTACAGGCATAAGCCACCGGCGCCCAGCTGAACTGAATTAAAAAAAATAATAATGTATTATACATCAATAATGTTATTTACTCCTAGGTCGGGACAGGAATAAATACTGCTATTATTCATTTTAATTCATAGGTGGATGAGCTCTATTCCTATGAAGGAGGCTTGTATACATAATTGTGTAGAACTGAAAGGAGCTTTACTTATTGTAGTGTCATTAATTCTTTGGATTCAAGAGAATTCTGCGATGTAATGACAGCTGCAGGCAAGCCAATAAAAAGCCTGCTTCATGTTGGAACCTTGGGGTTTATTAATCCCAACTAGTCTAGACATGGAAAGTACTTTTTTTGTTTGTTTGTAACAGTACTAGGGCTTGCATATAAGGCCTGGGTGCTGTCCTTTAGCTTTTTCACTCAAGGCTGGTGCTCTACCACTAGCAGGACACCCCTACTTCTGGATTTTAGCTGGCTAATTGGAGATAAGTGTCTCACAGATTTTCTGGCCTGGGCTGTCTTTGAACCATGATCCTGAGATCCCAGCCTCCTGAGTAGTTAGGATTAAAGGTGAGCTACCAGCATCCAGTTAATTACTTTTGACTGTCTTTCTATCCCACAAGGTTTTCCCTTTGGACTTACCCAACCCCTCTTATCTATAGTCACTTTAGTTTCCTCCAGAGTTGATAAAGTGTCCGCTGTGGTCCTGTGCTGGGAGTTGCAGGATCCTGTCCCAGAAGTTGGTCCTTTGTTTTGGCTGGCATCTAATAACTCAGTAGATCGCTCATAGAAGAGGTCCCTTAGTGTTTACCATTTTGCCTTAATATATGCAGAAAACCCTTTGGAGATCCTTTGTGGAAAATCAGTGAACAGTCCCACTAGATTCTTCTTGTAGCAGCTTCTTTTCTCTAAGGCCATGTCCTGAAGAAAGCTTCTAGAACACAACAGAGCAAGTGTGCCTTGTGCTCACTGGTGGGGTCATGAGAGGGTTTTTTTGCTCATTAATCTGGGCTGATCTCAGGCCTCAGGCCCCAAGCAAGGGACGATAACAGTTTCCTCCAGTTCTCCCTTTATCCTTCCTCTCTCCAGGTTTGACATTCTGGATCTGGTTCCTGGCATTTCTTTGAGCTAAAAAAATCAGGATTGTTTTCTGTCTACCACTCCCGTGACCCCTCAGTGAGTCTCTCCCAGACAAAAAAAAAAAGCCTGGAGGATTAGCAAATCAATCCAGTGATCTGAAATGTTGCTCTTAAAACAATATCCAGGGGCCGAGGAGCCTGGGAAAGCTACCCCCCTCATTTCCCTCCCCTCCCCAGTGATGGGCTGTACAAAGACCAATTTGCTGAAAGCTGTCCGTGTCAGCTATTAGGGCCCTTTACATAACCAGTAGGCTCTACCAATCCTCTAAACCACTCTGGAAAATCGCCCAGGGTTGGCTGGCCCCTAATGCACCACCGCCATCAGCATTTTAGCTCAGGCCATTAACTTTGCTCCTGTGTCTGGATCGGCTCGCGCTCTCCTTGCCGACCACATTCATCAGCTCAGGTTCCATCAGGACTCTGCAAGGCTCCTTCCCCTTTCTAATCAAGGTGAAGCCACCAGAGCAAGCAATGTGCCGTGGCAGCTTCCTCTTGCATTAATCTTGATCTGGTACAGAAGCAGCATTCTCTGCTGTTGAGGGGTGCAGTGCCCCCAACCCTGTGGGGATTATACTGAGGCTGGTAGGGACAGAGAACCATATTGAACTTAAAAAAAAAAAATTGTGTATGTGTGTTGAGAGGAAGCGTCCTGGGGCTTGAACTCAGGGCTTGGGTGCTCTTTCTTAGCTTTTTCACTCAAGCCTGGCATTCTACACTTGAGCCACACCTCCACTTCTAGCTCTTTTGGTAGTTAATTGGAGATAAGTCTCCAGGGCCAGTGGCTCACACCTGTAATCCTGGCTACTCAGGAAGCTGAGATCTGAGGATCATAGTTTGAAGCCAGCCCAAGCAGGAAAGTCTATGAGATTTTTATCTCTAATTGACCACTAGAGAACAGAAGTGGCACTGTGGCTCTAAGTGGCAGTGCTAGCCTTGAGTAAAAGAGCTCGCCCTATGACAAAAAAAAGGAAAGAAAGAAAGAAAAGAAAAGAAAAAAAAGAAAAGAAAAGAGAAAGTCTCACAAACTTTCTGGTCAAAGCTGGCTTTGAAATGTGTTCCTCAGATCTTACCTTTTGTGTTAGCTGGGATCACAGGGGTGAGCCACCTGCACCCAGCTTTTTTGTTTGTGTTTTGTGTTGAGGGCATGGTTTGAACTTAGGGCCCCTTGCGTGTATGCAGGCCCTCTACAGTACGGAGCCATCTTGCTATCTACTAGCCCTTACCTAGCTCAATGCTCCCTGAGTTACATTCCCTCTACTGAGAGATAGTGCTTGCGTCTAAACAACTATGTTACACATTTTCACGTTTGGCTGCTGATGCAGCTCAGTAGTAAAGTGTTTGTCTAGCCCTGGAAATGATCCCTACAACCGAAAAAAAAAAAAAAAAAGATTCAAATTCTTCATTCTGGCTGGGCACTGGTGGCACATGTCTGTAAACCTAGCTATTCAAGGGGCTGAGATCTGAGGACTGAGAGATACTTATCTTCAGTTAACTAGCAAAAAGCCAAAAGTAGAGGTGCAGCTTAAGCAGATAGTGCACTAGATTTTAACCAAAAAATCTAAGCCAAGAGGGTGAGACCCTGAGTTTAAACCCTACTACTGGTACCAATCAATAAACAAATCTTCATTCTGTTTCTACTTAGGCTAAGCTGTGTTTGAAACAGGTAACATCACGGATGGGGTCTGTGTTTTCTTGACACAGGGTCTGGAAGTATAGTGTAGGCTACCCACAATTTGCCAATCTTTCTGCCTCAGTCTTCTGAGTTCCGGGATTACAGGATTATGCCACCATGCCCAAAAAACAGTGGATTTAAATGGAGCTGTGTCTCAGACTGGTGACCCAAATTAGAAGGTTGAAGCTTATCTTTTTCAGTACTTGGCCCAAATGAGAAAAACAAGGGGTACACTGGGGAGGCCTGGCTGGCAGGAAAGGGGCTAGACAAGGCTGCTTTCTAGCTCAGAGCTACCTAGCTGGTTCGCACAGTTTCTTTTCCAAGCAGGTGGGCGGTAGCCAGGCTGCCTTGTGTGAATCAGAGCAGCTGCAACTGCCCGGCGGCCAACCCTACCTGCCAGCCCAGGCAACCCGGGGCCAACCCAGGGAGCACCTGCCCTACCCCACAACTCTGAGATAGACACAGAACAGCCCCTGAATATTGGTGTGGTCCATTGCTGGGGGAGGGGGTAATGAGAGAGGGAGAGGGAGAGAGAGACTATGATTGCTTCAGAGGGCTCCCCATCAAAGCAAGGCATGTATTGTGGCTCTTCCACAGTGAGGTGCTTAGGCCAGTCACCAAGCTTCTCAGCCTTAAAGGAAAAGAGCAAACCCATCTCTCAGGAAGCTTGGGAATTCAGTGGTGTGTGTGTGTGTGTGTGTGTGTTTTGACAGTCCTTGAACTCGGGGCCTGGAGCCTCTCTATGCTCAAGGCTAGTGCTCTACCACTTGAACCACAGCACCACTTCCAGCTTTTTCTGTTTATGTGGAGGAATCGAACCCAGGGCTTCATGCACGCTAGGCAGGCACTCTACCACTGAACCATGCCCATGGGGCTGGAGCACAGGCAGAGAGGGGGAGAGGGAAAAGTACTAATGGTGTCAGAAATCCACATACACCTCAGACAGGAGACCTTGAAGACGGCTGAAAGGATAGGAAATAACTTCCAGGCTTCCATCTTCCCTTCCCTTTCCCTTTCCGTTTCCATATCCCTTTCCCTTCCCCTTCCTTTCCCTTCCCTTCAGTTCTTCCAGTTCTGGGGCTTGAACTCAGGGCCTGGGTGCTATTTCTGAGCTTTTCTGCTCAGACTAGCACTCTATCACTTAAGCCACAGCTCCATTTACAGATTTTTGATGCTTAATTGGGGTGAGGGTCTCACAGACTTTCCTGACTTGACTGGCTTTGAGCTGCGATCCTCATATCTCAGCCTCCAAAGTAGCTAGGATTACAGGCGTGAGCCACCAGTGCTCAGTATTCTTGTTTTTTGTTTTGTTATTGTTTTGCGTTGTTTGTTGAATTTGCTAGTGCTAGGACTTGACTGCAGGGTTGCAGCTTGCTTCTTGGCTTGTCCTCTTCCATTTGAGCAATGCTTCCAGCCCAACTTTTTGCTGATTATTTGGAGATCAAGTCTCATGGACTGTTCTGCCAGGACTGGCCTGAACCACAGTTCCCTAGATCTCAGCTTCCTGAGTAGCTAGGATTACAGATATGAATCAGTGCCTGGCTCAGGCTCTCTTTTCAAATACAAAGTGTAGCATCTGTCCTTGGAAAGTGATGTGGATACTGAGGATTGGGTAACTTGTGGGTGCATCTTCAAGCAGGTATCAACCTCATTTTGTCCTTGAGGCCAGGGCTGCCAGGTAGAGACCAGATGTGCAGTGGATTCTCTAGGCAGAGATGTAGAAAGAGAGTCTCAGAAGAAGAGTCTGTAGCCCAGTCCTGTGTATTCCAGGAGCGAGAAAGTCCAGTGTGGAGCTTACCATGTACAAGCCAGATGGCTGGTGGGGGAGGCAGGCTGGCAGACATAGAGGCTTCCTTACTCCAACCTTTCCCCTCTAGACAGACCCCAGCAGCCCTGAGAAAGGGCTGTGTTGCACCGTAGGATGGCTTAATCCTGCCAAGCAGGACTCTCTGAAGCTGTCCCAGGCCCAAGAGCCCTTTCCCAGGGAGTAGTTTCTCCCTCCTGAGAGGGAGGCAGAGAGGGTGGCCACACCCAGAGGTGATCTGGGCCTCAACTCCACCTTGGGAGCCTGTCTGGCAACTTCAGCCTCCTTGCAACTCCTCCACACAAGTGGCTCAGAGGAGAGGAGAGTGGGTGCAATGGCTCACATCTGTAATCCTAGCTATGCAGGAGGATGAGATCTGGGGATTGCAGTTTAAAATGAGCTGTGGGCAGGAAAGCCTGTTTCCAGTTCACCAGCAACAAAGCCGGAAGAGAAGCTGTGGTTCAAGGGGTAGAGTGCTAGCCTTGAGCAAAAGAGCTCCTGAATAGCACCCAGGTCCTGAGTTCATTCAAGACTCAGTATTGCCTTGAGAGAAAGAGAGAGAGACAGAGACAGAGAGAGAGGAAAGAAGGAAAGAAGGAAGGAAGGAAGGAAGGAAGGAAGGAAGGAAGGAAGGAAGGAAGGAAGGAAGGAAGGAAGGAAGGTAGAGTTTGTGGTACAGGCTACACACAGCCAAAGCAAGGTTGGCAAAGCCAGCACCATGCAGAGCGAGTGTAGCCACTCTGATTTCTGCCATCTTGTCATCTCACCCTCAAAGGTAGCAGCCCACTGTTGCTTTACAAATACTCCCCAAGTCATGCCAGCCTTCTATCAAAACTCTTCCCCGCCCAAATAAGGCAAAGCCTGCATTCTCTAGCCTGCTGTTGCTCTTCAGAGCTCATCTCTGCATCTGTTCCTCCAACCACCATACCACCTTCTCCGTATCCTCCGGCCTTTCAGGCTACTCTCAGAGCATTTTGGTCAGATTCTTCCTTTCCATCTTCGCTGATGTGCCATCTTCTCAGGGAGGCCTTCTCTCTGTGAAGACACAACCTCCACACCGCACCTCACCTTTATTCCCTAGCACATGTAGTGTTTGTTTAGTACGGGTACTGGGGCTTGAACTCAAGGCTTGGGCCCTGTCTCTTACTTTTTTTGCTCAGGGCTGGTGCTCTACCACTTGAACCACAGCTCTACTTCTGGCTTTTGGGTGATTCATTGGAGATAAACAGTCTCAAGGACTTTCCTGCTGGGGAGGCTTCAAACCAAGATCCTCAGATCTCATCCTCCTGATTACAGGCATGAGTCACTGGTGCCTGATATTACTATGTTCAAGTTACTGCCACTGAGGTTGGGAATGTAATTTGGGAAAGGCACTGGATTCAACCCTCAGCATTGCAAAAATAAATATATGAAATAACAAGAGCAATCTCAACCTCTATGCAAATAGCAGAAAGAGGGCAGAGCTCTTGGAGGGTCTGTTTGATTGACAGGGTGCCTGGCACACAGCAGGCCTCTGAGCGTTGGAGAGAGAATGGAGAGAACAGAGGGTATGCCTAGCTGAGCTCAGAGAGTGGTGAGAAGCACTTTAGCTCCACAGAGGAGGGCTATGGGAGTCCTGACAAGCACAGCCTGTGGGGCTACTAAGAACACACAGACTGGGGTCACCATCACAGCTATTAAAATGACCAGGGAGGAAGCTGGACGCCTATAATCCTAACTACTGAGGAGGCTGAGATCTGAGGATCTGAGTTCAAAAGCCAGACCAGGCAGGAAAGTCCATGAGACTCTTATCTCCAGTTAATTACTAAAAATCCAGAAGTGGAGCTGTGGCTCAAATGGTAGAGCACTATCTTTGAGCACAAAAGCTCAGGGACAGCACCTAGGCCCACAGTTCAAGCCCCAGGGAAAAAAATGACTGAGCAGGATTTCCATTTACCCTACCATTGTATGAAACAAGTAGCGGGGCAGTGCTACTTTTTTTTTTTTCTAATCATGGAAGAGACCACTAGGCACCCCTCCATAGCTAGGAAGTTCTGGGGACTTTGCTCTTAGGCTGATGGGTAGCTCTTTCCTCCTCTGATCCCTCTTGGGCTAACTATTCAGCCCTCCACTTCAAGATTGCAAGATGGTTATTTTCTGGGCATCAGTGACTCATACTGTAGTTCTAGCACTCAGGATATCAGGAGACTGAGATCTGACTATCATGGTTCAAAGCCAACCCTGGGCAGGAAAGTCTGTGAGACTCATCTCCAATTAACCAGCAAAAACTCTAAGTGGGGCTATAGCTCAAGTGGTAGAGCTCTAGTTCTAAATGAAAAGGCTAAGAGACAGTTCCCAGGCCCTGAGTTCAAGCTGTAGTGCATGCACACACACATACACACACACAACATTATTTGTATAAGGGGGGGTTTCATATGGACATTTCTACACACATATACAATATATCCCAATCACCCTCAAAACACTTTACAAATGAAGAGCAAATACAAAGAAGCATGTCTGTATGTGGATCATTTCACAAGCAGGATAATTAAAGCTTTGTGTCCTCCTTAGGTCAGATTCATTATCAAGCCTTTCATTCAGGACTTTGAACCACAGCTTTGCAAAGTGCTGAGCCAGGAAGTAGCTTAAGTGCACAAAACAGGCAGCAATTTCAGATTCAATCTAGTTCTCCCAGATGATTAGTCTGAGTCAGCTGACACCCACTCAGGATAGGCTGCCGCCTCCCAGGAGGAAGCTGCTGCCACAAACAGAACACAGCCCTAACCGAGGGCCCTGGAAAACTGGGCAGATCCCGAAGGGACGCCATAGCTCAGCATCACCACAGCCCTGGGCAGAGGCAGTGCCTGCGTCAAGAGGTCTTGTCAGCAGTGGCTCATGCCTGCAATCCTAGCTATGCAGGAGGCTGAGATCTGAGAATCCTGGTTCAAAGCCAGCCTATGCAGACACATGTTAGAGACTTATCTCCAATTAATGAGCACGAATCTGGAAGAGGAGCTGTGTTATAGTGGTAGAACCTAGCTTTGAATGAAAAAGTCAAAGGAAAGAAGTGCTCAAGCTTTGAGTTCAAGTCCCACACCAGCATAAACAAATAAAACGAGAAAGAGGAAACAACTGGTACTAAGCAAAAGGAAAGAAATGTATGTATTCCTTGTGTGTGAGGTGCGGAGGAGAAAGGAGAGAGAGAGAGAGAGAGAGAGAGAGAGAGAGAGAGAGAGAGAGAGAGAGAGAGAGAGAGAGAGAGAGAGAGAGAAGAGAGAGAGAGAGAGAGATGGAGAGAGAGAGATGGAGGGAGAGGGAAGGAGGGAGAGGGAGAGGGAGAGAGGAGAAAGATGGAATAATGGAGGGACCAAAGAAGGGAGGGAAAGTTAGTAGGGGCTACTTGTCGCACCAGCACTGCACAACCCACTTCTTGAAGTCCCAGAAATGGAAGGGCCAAGTCTGTGGTTGGGGGAAAGGCACTCTGAACCCTGGGGTGGAGGGTGGGGGTTGACTGCAAGTGGGCACAGTCTGGCTTGAGAAGGGAGGTGGTACCAAGCCAGCCTGGGCTACAGTATTCTTTTGTTGTTGTTGGTGGTGGTCCTGGGGCTTGAACTCAGAGCTGGGGCGCTGTCCCTGAGCTCTTTTGCTCAAGGCTAACACTCTACCACTTTGAGCCACAGCACCACTTCCGGTTTTTGAATAGTTAATTGGAGATAAGAGTCTCAGGAGGACTTTTCTGCTGGCTTTGAACCACAATCCTCAGATCTCAGCCTCCTGAATAACTAGGATTACAGGCACCAGCCACCACTGTCCTGCTTATAATATTCTTGAGTGTTGTCATTTCTTTGTTTTATTTTTTTTCTCCTTCCACTCTCCTTTATTTTCTTATTGTGTCAGTGTTAGGGTTTGAACTTGGGGCCTGGGCACTGTCCCTAGGCTAGCACTATACTATTTGAGCCACAGTTCCAATTTGACCTTTTTTTGTTGTTGTTGTATTTTAGTGGAGATAAAAGTCTCACAGATATTTCTGCCCAAGCTGGCTTCAAACCATGATGCTCAGATCTCAGCCTCCTGAATAAACTAGGAATACAGACACCAGCTACCAGTACTCCGTGTGTGTGTGTGTGTGTGTGTGTGTGTGTGTGTGTGTGTGTATGCACGCGCATGTGTGTGCGCGCGCCAGTACTGGGGCTTGAACTCAGGGTCTGAGAGCTGTCCCTACACTTTTTCACTCAAGGCTGATGCTCTACCACTTGAGTCATCCTTTTACTTCCAGCTTTTGGGGGTTAATTGAAGTTAGAGCCTCACGGACTTTTCCTGCCTATGATCCTGGCTTTGAACCATAATCCTCAGATCTCAGCCTCCTGAGTAACTAGGATTATAGTAGTGAGCAGCCAGCACACTGTCATTTTCAAAGTCCTTACTAGAATGCTGTTGAAGGTGGGGACCCCCTCCAGAGCCACAGATTGTAACTGCAGAAGCTCAGGCGAGGGCAGCCACTGGTGGAGGGCATAGGCAATCGGTGAAGGACAAGGGTTCTGGAATCAGGTACACCAGGACTCAGATGCAGCTTCCTACATAGCACAGGGTCACACAGCCCTGTGGCCCTGGCTGCCTAGAGCAGCTTAGAGTAGCTCTTGAAGTTCTGGCTTCAATTTAGTGTTCTGAAAGGCAAGGATGAGGAACACTGGAATTGTGGCCAGGCATAAAAACTGCATGATAAAGTAGGAGCGCGAGGGAGGCTGGAGGCAGATGTTGATGAAGGCCAAATAGGCTGTAGGGAATGGCAAAGCCCCGTCCCAAGGGCAGCAGCAGCTGGGAGCCCCAGCCTCCTCTGAGCTCCTGCCCTGCTATTAGTGACACCTTAGGAGACAGCACTACATCTGTGGGCCATAGGACACCCATCCCGAGTGCCAGGGGTTTTATCAGCTGTGATGTGGCAGACATTTGGCTGCTGAGTGAAGGACTTCCCTGGTGTCTGGAAGGGAAGATTAGGGGTTTCTAGGAGCCATGCATGGTCTCTGAGTTTTGGCTTGTACCCCAGGTGGAGTGTGGTAGGTGTGGCAGCATGGGCTCACCCTAGACTCTCAGGGTGTTCTATGCCGCTCTGTACAAACCGGAACACCACTGCTGTCAGTGACAGACAGAACTCGGGCTTGTCTTTCTTACTGGAAATGGGTGGGGGCTCTCGCATGTTGCTTCCAGGAGAAGTGGCTCCCCATGGGCCTGCCCACGGATGTGCGATTCATGCTTCTGCAAGTCTGCCCAGCAGCGGCTTGGTCTGGGTGTGTCTCTCCCTGAGTGTGTTCTCCACAAATGCCTCCTCGTTGACTAGAAGTTTTAATGATCATAAATTAGTTATGAGGGGGAGGAGGGATATTTCATTTATATATATATATATATATATATATATATTGGGGGCGATTGTTTTTTTTGCCATTCCTGGGGCTTGAACTTAGGGCCTGGGCACTGTCCCTGAGCTTCTGCTCAAGGCTAGCACTTTACTACTTCAGCCACAGTGCCATTTCTTCCTTTTTCTCTTTATGTGGTACTGAGGAATTGAACCCAGGGCTTCATGCATGCTAGGCAAGCACTCTACCACTAAGCCACATTGCCAGCTCATCATTGTGATATATATACAAGATATTCTAATCAATGTCACCCCGTCTATCACTTGGGTTAGGAAAATGGAGGAGAAAGTAAAGGAGCAGGCTGGACTCACTATCTCAACAGACAGGTGAAAATTGTTTATTGAGCAAGGGGCAGCAAACCCTCCTGAGGGATCAGAGGCTGTTAGGAGTTAGGCTGTTGTAGTTAGGCTTTTGTGGGGTCTGAGCAAGCAGACAGGGGTTACTTTAGTTCAGTAGAGGGGAGGTGACTGAAGTTGTGGGCAAAAATTGGCTAAGTATACATAGTGATAATTGACTCCCTTATCCAAGGTCTCAAGCTTTTTAATGTTCAAACAGCTCAACATCTGTCTTGCCTTGACTGTTTGACGTTCTCAGGGTCCAGTTCTCAGCCTTCTGGCCTTCCAACCTCTTAACTCTTTCCTGGTCTCACAGCTCAGCCTCAGAGTTCCCTACTAGTTAGGCCCAGAATGGAATGTTTACAGCTAGGCTTAGGTCAGATTGCCCTGCCTACCTGTTTTTGTTTTTATTTTTTTGCCTGGCATCCATATGCACATAGGATAATAGTTGCATTAATTTTTGGGGGGACAAGCTTTCTGTATGTAGCCCAGGCTGACCTTAAACCCAAGATTCTCCTGCCTCAGCCTCCCTAGTGCTAGGGTTACAGGTGTGTACCACTTCACTGGCTGCAACTAATGTTTTTTTTGTGGAATAGGGTGGTGATATGGGGCTTGAACTTAGGGCCTTGAGCTTGCTGAGCTGGACTCTACCATTGGAGACATGCCCCCAGCTCAACTTTTTAAGAAATGACTTTGGAGATGGAGTTTTGTGGACTCTTCTGCCAGGATGATCTCCAGCTCTCAGGCTCCTGAATAGCTAGGATTATAGGCATGAGCCACTGGTACCTGCTTTGGCTCACATTTTATTGCATTAGGCAACATGCATAGGGCATAGCTCAGTAACATACATGAGATTCTAGGTGAGATCCCCAGAACACACACACACAAAAAGAAGAACAAAAGAAAGGAAGAAGGAAGAAAGGAGGGAAGGAAGGAAGTGTTAGGTTCAAGGAAAGGAGACCATCACATGGTTCAGATAGAAAAGAATTTATTGGGAAAGCAAGCACACTGCTGGCCTGCACAAGGTGGAGGCTTGCAGGGGCTGCAAGGCATGCAGGGGCTGCAAGGCATGCAGGGGGCAAGAGGAAAGGTGCAAAAAGGAAAGAGATGGGAGAAAAGGGAATGGGGGGAAGTAATGATGGAGCTTAATTATACAGGGAGATGGCAGGAAGGAGGTGGTCACAATGATGACCTCCTATTGAGGACCTCCCATTGACCCCAGGTGTGCCAGTTACCTGGGTTATGAGTGCTGGGCAGGGATTTCTAGGAAGGGACACATGTGTAAGGAGAGAGAATGAAGAAAGGGGCCATTTTTCCCAGGTAGGCCTACAGGGAGGGAGGAAGGAAGGAAGGACAGAAGGAAGGACAGAAGGAGGGAGGGAAGAAAGGAAAAAAAAGAAGAAAGAAGGAAGAATCCAGAAAACATGGGGCCTGGGCCCTTCCTTCCTGAACCACTTCTTGGGGCCATCACTGCAGGAGTCCAAGGGGGCATCTTGTGCCTTGTGTCAGTCAGAATCACATAGTTCCTGCTGTAACAAGCAAGTGGCACTAATGAATGTAATCATTAGAGGTAGCCTCTGATTTTCAGACAGTTAAATACTCACTACGTGAGCCACACACTCAAAGGTGGGCGAAGCACGGATATTACCTCCAGCCAGAACCATCACCCTCCGCCCTCACCAAGGATGTAGCACTTAGAAAACAGCAATGCCTGGGACTTTTTCTCCAAGCAAAGAGTACATACAGCTGGACGCTGGTAGCTCATGCCTGTTATCCTAGTTACTCAAGAGGCTGAGATCTGAGGATCATGGTTCAAAGCCAGCCTGGACAGAAAAGTCCATGAGACTCTTATCTCCAATTAACCACCAGAAAACCAGAAGTAGGGCTTTGGCTCAAGTGGTAGAGTGCTCACCTTGAGCTGAAGAGTTAAGGGACAGCACCCAGGCCCAGAGTTCAAGGCCCATGACCAACACACACACACACACACACACACACACACACACACACACACACACACACACACACACACAAGAGTACATGCAAATAAAATGTCTCAAGTGAAAATGAATGTTTTTAATTACTTGCCCATTTGTTTTTGTGCCAGTTGGTAATGGAGCTCAAACTCAGGGTCTTATGCTCTTCATTAGCTTTTTAACTCAAAGCTAGTGCTCTCCACTTTTGTCTTTTTACTAGTTCACTGGAGATAAAAGTCTCATGGACTGGGCTGGGAAGGTGGCTCAGTGGTAGAGCGCTTGCCTTGCATGCTCGAGGCCCTGGGTTCGATTCCTCAGCACCACATAAGCAAAAAGAAAAAAGCCGGAAGTGATGCTGTGGCTTAAAGTGGTAGTGTGCTAGCCTTGAGCTGAAGAGCTGAGGGACAGCGCTCAGGCCCAGAGTTCAGGCCCCACGACTGGACCCCCCCCCCAAAAAAAAAGTCTCATGGACTTACCTACCCAAGCTGACTTCAAACTGTGATCCTCAGATCTCAGCATCTTGAGTAGGTAGGAGTACAAGTGTAAGCCAGCAGAGCTGGGTTTTATTTGTCAAAATTTAGGTGTGAAAAGGTTTTACATAAAAAATGGAATTTTTTGCTGGGCACCAGTGGCTCAGGTCTATAATCATAGCTACTCAGGAGGCTGAGATCTTAGGATTCTGGTCAAAGCCAGTCTGGACAGGAAAGTCCATAAGACTCTTATCTCCAATTAACCATCAGAAAACCAGAAGTGGTGCTGTGGCTCAAATGATAGGGTGCTTGCCTTGAGCTGAAGAGCTGAGGGACAGCGCCCAGGCCCAGAGTTCAAACCCCACATAGGAAAAAAAAATAGGAATTTTTGTCGTTATAGAAAATCTGATAACATCAGGCCTGTGTGGTAAAAATGAGCTGGAGCTGAGGATCCTGATTTTCAGTCCTTTGCTCTTCATTCAGAACTCTTTAAACTGTAGCCTCTTTCCTCATTGTCTCCTTCTTTCCACAGACAGCTAAATATCTCACTCTTATATAGTTTATAAGTCAAAGTAAGTCAAGTGACTGTCATTTTTTTCTACTGGGTGACTCACAGGCCCCATGGATGTTTCAAGGTTGTGAGAAGTCCTGTTATTTCCCTATTGGATCCATTGGTACCTCCGCAGACAGACATGCTCTGTGGCCTGTGTGTCTTTGGAGCTGAAGCCTTGGTGCTTTCTCAAAAGCACAGGGGAATTCTCAGGTGACTGTGATGTAGAAAAGCTGCCTGCTTGACTCCCAGAGGCAGACACAAAGGGAGGGAGCTGATGAACAGCAATCCCGCATCTGGAGCCAGCTATGGCCCATGGCCAGGTGATCCTGCCAGGCTGGCAGAGGTCAAGAACCCCAGGCTCTCAAGCAACCAGAACTTCTCCCCTGGGACACGGACCATTGGCCTCTCCCTGTTCAGGTGAGGAGTGCTGACTCACTCCTGCCGCGCCAGCACTCAGAACAAACAGGAACTCGCCCATCCTGTCCAGTTCTTTCATATCCACCGATGGCTTTGCCATCGCTGCCTGGAGAATTCTCACACATTGCAGAATGAGTCTGTGCTCAGTCAGTGGGCCAGAGAGATATGATTGATGGACTCATTGGTCATGTCAGCCTTGGGTAAAGCAAGGCATCCATTTTGAAGTCTGGGTCTAGTCTGTGAGCCAGAGACCCCTCACAAGGCTTGGAAGGACCATGAGGGAGAAGTAGGCTATATAAATTTGTGTGTGTGTGTGTGTGTGTGTGTGTGTGTGTGTGTGTGTGTGTGTGTGTGTGTGTGTGTGTGTGTGTGTGTTTCAGTTCTGAGGCTTGAACTCAGGGCCTGGGTGCTGTTCCTAAGCTTTTGTGCCCAAGGCTAGCACTTTACCTCTTAAACCAGAGTTCTGCTCCTGGATTTTTGGTAATTAATTGGAGATTAGAGGCTCAAGGACTTTCCTGCCTGGGCTAGCTTCCAATCTTGATCCTCAGATCTCAGCCTCCTGAGTAGCTAGGATTCTAGGCATGAACCACTGGCACCTGGCTGGCAGTCTAATTTATAAAAGAAGCACATCCTCCAGACTGCCAGCCTCGGTGTGCATCTAGAAACTGGGCTCTGGTGGCTCATACCCATAATCATAGTTCCTCAGGAAGCTGAGGTCTGAGGATCGTGATTCAAGGCCAAACCATGCAAAACACCAAAAAGCCAGAAGTGGAGCTATAGCTCAACTGGTAGAGCACTAGCCTTGAATGAAAAAGCTCAAGGACAGTACTCAGACCCTGAATTCAAGCCCCAGAACTAGTACGGAGGAGGAGGAAGAGGAGGAAGAGGGAGGAGGGGGGGGAGGAGGAGGAGGGGGGGAGGAGGAAGGGGAGGAGGGGGGGAGGAGGAGGGGGAGGAGGGGGGGGAGGAGGAGGGGGAGGAGGAGGAGGAGGAGGAGGAGGAGGAGGAGGAGGAGGAGGAGGAGGAGGAGGAGGAGGGCCAAGTTGACGGACCCCAGCTATGATCGCAGCTGATTAGACCTGGGTGGGTATCTATAATTTTCACATTGGAACATGTACTGGACCAGACAGATCCTCTTTGGGGAAACATAATTCAAGGCAAAAAGTAGAAAAGTTGGGAGGATGGGAAGGGATGGGAAGGGGAAACAAAGGAGGAGGCTACAATGCTTGATAAGAAATGTACTCATTATCTTGCCCATGTAATTGTAACTCCTCTGCACAGTATTTTCACAATAAAAAAAGAAGAAGAAAGTAGAAAAGTTGACCCTAAGAACAAGCTGTAAGATGGAAAAAGTTGTGGGAGGACAAGAAGAAATGTTATATCCACAAGCCAGATGTGGCCAAGTAGGGTGGGTTCAGACACCAATCAGTACACTTGGGACAGGCACCCTGCACACTTCCCAAGCCATGGAGGACTGAGGGAAGTATCGCAGGCAGAATGTGCCATCCTCCCTGGGCTTCCTGTCTGCCCATGTTTGCCAGTGACTTTGGCCTTGGCCTCAGGCTGGCAAATGGGCCCACCACTGCCGGGCTGTTCTTGCATGACTGCAGTCAGTCATGGTGGATAGAGAGAAGCCTGGGCCCAACACTGACTGGACCACTAGACCTGAATCCTGACTCTGCTGCCTACCAGTCCTCTGAGTTTCCTGTGGCTCAGCTTTCTCTGCTGGAACCTCAGGCGTAATAATGGCACCTCATAAGGTGCGCTGGAGGATAGATCTAAGTGCTTATTAGCATGGAACCTGGCACAGAGTTCATCCTCATAAATCTCAGGCTTGTGCCAGATGCTGTGGGCACAAGGTGCACTCACCCCTGCTCCTATTGGGTTTGTTGCGTGATAGAGAAGTGAAGGGTGGGCTCTTCACACCTCTGACTTTGACATAGTGGGAAAGGTATCCTCTTATGTGTGTGCTTTGTTAGCCTGTTATCTGCCACCCATGTCTGGTTCGGTGTCTGAGTCCATAAATGGCCTATGTTAGCCAGGTGTGGCAGTGGAGACAGGGCCAGGTTGGAGGTGTGTGTGTCTAGGCCAGGAGTCAGGAAGACCCCATGTCTCAGTCTCAGTGGGAGGCAGGGGTCAAGCATACGGACAGCAGTGCAGTGCTTGCATGGTGTGTCCTCTGTCAGCATTTGCACTTGCCTCCTAGGATGGCTTAAAACAGAAATGTGTGTGTCCCTAACCCCAAAGGCCAGGAGTTCAAGATCAGGATGTTGGCTGAGTCACATTCCTGCCAAAGGCTCATGCTTCTTACAGCTTCTGGTGGATTCTGGCATTCCTTTCTGTAGCCTCTAATCCCCGCCTTCTCTTTTTTTTTTTTTTTATTGTTGGATCTCTCTCTCTCTCTCCCTCTCCCTCTCCTTCTCTCTCCCTTCTCCCCCCATCTCCCTCTCTCCTTTTCTCTCTATTGGTTGTGGGGATTGAACTCAGGGCTTAGTCACTGTTCCTGAGCTTGTTTTGCTCAAGGGTAGCACTCTACCACTTTGAGCCACAGCTCCATTTCTGGTTTTTGAGTGGTTAATTGGAGGTAAGAGTCTCACAGGGACTTCTCTGCCTGGGCTGGCTTTGAACTGTGATCCTCAGATCTCAGTCTCCTGAGTAGCTAGGATTACAGGTTTGAAACTGAGTCAGCGCCGAACTTGCCTGCTTGCCTGCTTGCCTGCTTGCCTGCCTGTCTTTCTTTCTTTCTTTCTTTCTTTCTTTCTTTCTTTCTTTCTTTCTTTCTTTCTTTCTTTCTTTCTTCCTTCCTTCCTTCCTTCCTTCCTTCTTCCTTCCTTTCCTTCCTTTCCTTCCCCTCTCCCTCTCTCCCTCCCTCCCTTCCTTCCTCTCTCTTTCTTTTCTTCTTTTGTTCTTTCTTTCTTTGCTTCCTCTCTCTCTCTCTCTCTCTCTCTCTCTCTCTCCCCCCCCCCCACCTCTCAATTTCTGTGCCAGTACTGGAGCTTGAACTCAGGGCCTGAGCAGTGTCCCTTAGATTTTTCACTCCACTCTGGATTTTTGCAGGTAATTGGACATAATTGTCACTCAGACTTTCTTGTCTAGGCTGCTTCAAACTATAATCCTCAGATCTCTCAGCCTCCTGAGTAGCTATGATTATAGGTATGAGTCAGGGGCTTCAGGCTTTCATTTCCTTTTAAGACAGGTTTTTCAGAACCACCCTTACTTAATGTGAAATGGCCTTAACGATGTATGCAAAGATGTGTGGGTGGGTGTGCATGCGTGTACGTGCGTGCGTGCATGCGTGCGTGTGTGTGTGTGTGCGTGTGTGTGTGTGTGTGTGTGTGTGTGTGTATGTGTGCTGCATGGTCCTGGGCTCATTCTACCACTTGAATCATACCTCCCCATTTTGCTGATCAATTTAGAGATGTAGTCTCTGGGACTTTCCTGCCTAGCCTGGCTTTGAATCTCAATCTTCCATGTTTTAGTCTCCTGAGTAGCTAGACTTATAGCCATAAATGATCTGTGCCCAGCTTGCAAAGATTTTTTCCAGATATTACAGCACGTGGCATATGTAATTGTAACCCCCTGTACATCACCTTTATAATAACAATAACAATTTTTTGAAAAGATATTACAGGTTAAAGTGAACATGAGGTTTTTGTTTGGTTTTGGCATTGGGATTTGAACTCAGAGCTTTGTGCCTGGCTGGTGCTCTTCCACTTGAGGTTGGCCTTTTACTGATTATTTTGGATATGGAGTCTCATGGATTTTTCTGTGCAGGCTGGCTTCGAACCATCATTCTCTAGATCTCAGTCTCCACAGTAGCTAAGATTATAGGCATGAGTCACTGGCACCAAACAGGACATGAATTTTTTTTTTTTTTGTCAGTTGTGGGGCTTGAACTCTGGGCCTGGACGCTGTCCCTCAGCTCTTCAGCTCAAGGCTAGCGCTCTACCACTTGAGTCACAGCACCACTTCCAGTTTTCTGAGTGGCTTGTTGGGGATAAGAGTCTCATGGACTTTCCTGCCTGGGCTGGCTTTGAAACTTGATCCTCAGATCTCAGCCTCCTGAGTAGTTAGGATTACAGGTGTGAGCCACAAGCTCCCAGCAGGACATGAATTTTTCAGGAACACTATTCCCTACACATCTTGTAGCCATCATTTCATTAGAATGAATTCACTGCTGTTCTTTTTTTTTTTTTCCATTTTACAGATGAGAAACTGAGGCACAGGGTAGGCCAATCCCCCTAGAAGGCTGGGCTTCCAACTCAGCTCTGAGTAATACAAAGAACTTGGCATTCCTAACCATGATCATATGCCCTGGTGCTGGATGTAAGAAACATTTGGGGAGAAGGAAGTAGCAGCAGGAAATTCCTTCTCAGGGCAATGTCCAAGGCTGCTTATCAGTATGGAGACTGGACTTGAGCCTGCCAGGCCTACTCCCCTTTCTCCAGCCTGTGGTCTGCCCTTCCCACCCAGGCGGGAAGTGGCTTAGTATAATCCCAGCCCAGACCTGCAAAACAAGCCAACATGAGCTCTGGAGGATAACAGTGGCAGATTGGCTGGAAAGAATGCTTTTCTCAGGACATGCAGAATGGAAAGTGTGCCTGCAGCCAAATGCCCATTTGCCTGGAAAGGACCTTAATCTGCCCTCAAAAGCCGGGCTGGGCTGGCTATCTTATGTGTAATAACAGGGCAGCTCTGAGCAGAGGGATTCAACTCCTACCCCTGGGCTGAAGGCCTTCCTTGAGTTAGAGAGCTGCTGCTGTGTGTGTGTGTGTGTGTGTGTGTGTGTATGTGTGTGTGTATGTGTGTGTGTGTGTGTTTTCTTTTTTGATACTGGGGATTAAACCCAGGATATTGCACTTGCTAGGCAAGCACTCTGCCACTGAGCTACATCTCAGCCTGGAGCTGCTGGTTGTGGTCATATATCATATGTGTGTGTGTGTGTGTACATTATATATATATATATATATATATATATATATATATATATATATATATATATATATATATCAGGGCAAAGAGAGGACCCGGAGGAGTCATGGTAGCCCTTGAGTATTAAGTGAACAGTCTACTGTCAGATGTCCTTCTTCCTCTCCAGCATAGATCCCCAGATGGCAGCCTCTGTCAGCTAGAGCTGGCACTGGGTAGTAGAATGTGCCCTGTGGCTCTAACTCCAGATCCAGGAATCCAAGGCGCAGTGACATTTCCTAGGAGGCAGAGGCCAAAGAAGAGAGGCAAGTTGGGACTTGCAGTCAGATCCCAGGCACTTTTGCCTGACACTAGGTTTTTACACAGGCCAACCCCCAGACCTTGCTGCTACCCACTCCCTATGAATCACACTCCTGGCCGTTAGGGCAGGGCTCTCAGCTGCTGCCATGGAGCCTTGGCACTGGCTTCTGAGGGCAGATAGTCACAACTTGCCCTATCTCAGATTGCACAGGGCTGTATGGTGGGGTCACTTGAAAATGAGTTTGAAGTACAGTCATCGATCAGTAGTCACAGGTGACTAGTTCTAGGACTCATAGAATATTAAAACCTGGATGTTCAAGTAAGTCTCTTACATAAAAGGAGAGAATATTTGCATATGATCTATACACAGACTTCTGTATATCTTGAATCATCTCTAGATTGTTTATAACTCCTAACAATATAAACATTGTGTAAAGGATTACTATATTATATTGTGTAGAGAAGAAGAAAAGTTTGTGCGGGACAAGTAGGGGTTTGCTTAGGTGGGTGAAAAAGTTAAGGAGGGAATTCTGGGTAGGGGAACGATGGAAACCGAAGTCCCAGCTGGACCTGGTTGGCCTGTCCTGGAGTGGAAGCAGTAGCCTGGGAAGCACAGCTCACACCAGGACTCCAGCCTTGGCTTAGCAGCCCCTCAGGCCAGTCCTTGCTCTCTGGGTTTTGTAAAGTACAGTAGGAAGGCAGGCTCTGGGGTTCATTGTAGGCCTTTTCTGCTTGGTTAAGGTCTTCACTACCTTCTTCACTCTCTGGCTGGTGGGGGGACCCTACTGCTGACTTTCAGAGAGGTCCATACTGGCTGGCGGCTGGCACAACTCAGCACATCCTAACCATGGAGTGGCATATGGGTCCCTTTCCCTGTGCCCTGAGACAAGAGGAACCGTGTGAGCCATCAGCTGCCCTGACTTGGTTAGTCAGGTACCCTTCTTGCCCCCTACTCCTGGCCTAGTACAACTGATAGCTACAAATGCGTGGAATTCTTCTTGCACATTCAAAGCATCTTAGAAGCTGGGTGGTAGCAGTGCATGCCTATAATTCCAGCAGCCTGTAGACTGAGGCCAGATGCCCGAGGAGTTAAAGTCAATCAATCTTTGATTGAATTAATACATCATGTATTGTGATTCAGAATAAGAAACTTGCCCATCTCCAGGCTCAACCACATCCAAGGAGCTGTATAGACAGTGGGTATTTTTTTTGTCAGTTGTGGGGCTTGAACTCAGGGCCTGGGTGCTGTCCCTGAGCCTCTTTGTGCTCAAGGCTAGTGCTCTACTACTTGAGCCATAGCACCACTTCTGGTTTTTGAGTGATTAATTAGGAGGACCTTTTTGCCTGGGCTGGCTTAGAACCTGAATCCTCAGGTCTCAGTCTTCTGAGTATCTAGGTTGACAGGTGTGAGGCCCTGGTGCCTGGCCATAGTGGGTATTTTATCCCATGCAGCTGTAGGAAATGGTGTGAGGGTTGAGCTGAGCTCAGGTAGACCTCATTATGAGTAAAGGCTAAAGCTATGGGGGAAGTGAAGCCTGTTAGGAAAATGGAGAAGGGAAAAGGAATAGGCCAGATGCTATTGTTCACAGGCTAGCATTGTTTAGAAGGGCACAGACCTTCCTGAGGGTTTGGTGGTTGTGTGAGGGACTTGGTTTGAGGTGGGGTTTATATGGTGCTTAACAAGGAAGCAGAAAATAAAAAATGGGCTATGTTGTCTTGAGGGCCCAGGGTGGTGTCCTTGGTCAGGCCCAAAGTGGAATACTCTGTCTGGGGTAACACTTTTTTGTTCTGTTGTTGGTCAGAGGGCTTGAACTCAGGAACTGAGTCCTGTCCCTGATCTCTTTTGCTCAAGGTTAGAACTCTACCACTTTGAGCCATCGCTTCACTTCCTGTTTTGGGGTGGTTAATTGGAGATAAGAGTCATTTGGACTTCCCTGCCCAGGCTGCCTTTGAACTGCGATCCTCCGATCTCAGCCTCCTGAGTAGCTAGGATGACAGGCGTGAGCTACCGTCGCCCAGCATCTGTTCCCTTCTCAAAACAGTTTGGACAGATTCATAGTTTGATTTTCATATGTGCACATAATGTACTTTGACGACATCCATTGTCATTCACCCTCTCCCTCCTGCTGACATCAGGCCTCTATGAGTCTGATTTACTATTATTATTATTTAGTATATAATAACTGTGCCCAAGTTTTTTATTCCCAAATAAAATTGCCAGCAGGGGTGGGAGCACCTGTCCCGCGGTGTAAACTGCACAGCCACCCTTCCCATCCTGGCAGGGGGCGGGAGTGGGAGAGCGAAGGGCGCAGGAAGTTGAAGGGAGGATGCATCATCAATAAGATCGGAAGCAGAAGCCAAAACAACAGTTGCTACCATGACCAGGCCGTCTTTCTCCCACAGAAACCCAGAATGGGGGGAGCCGGGCCGGCATAGCAGCTGCGTTTGCTCCGCTGGAGAGGCCCAAGCGCCTTCCCTTCCGCATCCCCTTCCCCTCCGTACGGCCCTCAGCCTCACAGTCCAACATGGCGCGAGATCAAAGAAAGGACAGCAGGAAGGACAAAGGTAGAAAGATGGAAAGAGCCAGGGAGTATTCTCCGACGCTGCCGCAGGATGTTCATCTTTGCATTTCATTGGCCACGAGGAGTCACGTGTCTTGGTCGCAAAGGCGCACGGGAAATGTAGTTTTTACTTGGTGTGCCATGATTTCAGTAAGTCCATCTTGGGAGGGAGAGAATGGATAGCGAGGGGGCAATGCTTCGGATTTCTTTCTCCTGTTAAAAGTTTCCTAAGATTGGGATTCTTAGGCCTCTGTCACTGTAGTGAGGTCTGAACGTGAGCCCTTGATCCAGCAGAGGTGTCTGACTGGATGGGAGGGGCTGGCTGAGGGGAGGCAGGGAAGAAGAGCTTGGAACTGGAGAGTGACAGTCATTTCACTCTCTGTGCTGACTAAGTAGTTCTGGTATTTGGAACGTGTGAGCTCAGCAACCTGCAAGATTACCCTCCCTTGCAGCCAGGAAATGGCTTTCACAGGTGGGCAATTTAGGAAATGTCTATCTGAAGGATGTTTCCATGCATGTAAAAACAGAGATGAAGCTGTTGCCCATGATGTCAGGAAATGCCCTGGAGTGAACTGCTTGTGTGATCCTCTCATTCTGCAGTTGAGAACCTATAATTTTCTTTGCTACCAGCACATCAGATACTGCAGCTACAGTATCCCTCTACTCGATTGCCTTTCCTCCTTTTGGTAATATATCTATTTTTCTTCTAAGGAGATGCCCCCCGTTGCCACCCTAGGGTTCAGTGTAAGTTGCTCTGATGGCTCTACCCTTTCTTTCCTTCAGGTGATTAGCTGCACAGGCTTAGCTAATCAGAGCCATAGCGATTAATTCCAGGATTGGATTGTGGTATCACCCAGGCCAGGAGATAGCCCTGAGATGTTTGCTGAGGTTGTTGGGATATAAGGAGAAGCAAATCTTCCCCACCGGGAATGTGAAGCTGATGAAATGCAGCTTTGGAGTTGCTGATGACTGATTCCTTGTGGAAAATGAAGGAACAGGCTAACAAAGAGGACAGAATATTGAAGGAACAGTGTGACACATTCCCAATGACATTACTTGGCCCTTAGCATTCAGCCATTCCTGAAGCCGGGGATCATCCTTGAATTTTCCAGTGTGTAAGTCAATAATTCTTTTCCATTTAAGACTGTTGAGCCGGGCACCAGTGGCTCATGCCTGTAATCCTAGCTACTTAGGAGGCTGAGATCTGAGGATCACGGTTCAAAGCCAGCCCGGGCAGGAAAGTCCGTGAGATTCTTATCTCCAATAAACCACTAGAAAACTGAAAGTGGTGCTGTGGCTCAAGTGGTAGAGCGCTTGCCTTGAGCTGAGGAGTGCAGGGACAGCGCCCAGGCCCAGAGTTCAAGCCCTATGGCCAACAAAAAACAAACAAACAAAAAAAGACTGTTGAGCTGGGTTTCCATCATTCACAACTGAAAAAGCCCCCAGTGATATGCCAACCAAGAGGCAGATCTGCCTGGAAGTAGAAATGAGCTTTCTGTGATTAAGAATGCCATCAGGCCAGGTGCCTGGGATGCCTGCAGCTCAGTTTCCTCCACAAGATGCACTTAGAGCCTGATGCAAGTGTCTGGCATAGTGAGAGCCCAGTGCACGTGCCTGGTATGGTGAGAGCCTCGGTGCAGGCTCACTGTGGTACAGTGTCTGCAGTATAGCTGTCAACCTCCCTCTCCTCTCTGTGTTGTGCCTCCATGTACCTCCACTTCAATCCTGCATGGGGCAGTTTAGGCCCTGCTAAGTAAGGACTCAGGTGACCGAGTAAGGACTCATAAGTCCCTAGAAGCTCAGAAGGCTGGGAGATGGAGGAGCTAAGCTTGTGTTCCACTCTCCTCTATGGAGATAATTGGTGTCTATGGATGAAGATAGCATAATGACACTACAAGCTATTGAGCAATAAGAGGGTGAGAGAAAAAAGAAAATGAGATGATTAATTTGTCAAAATTCTGATATCTACATGTTTAAGTTGCTATGGTGAACCCCCTTTATACAATTTATACACACTGAACACACAGAATGACAGGAAAGTGAAAGACCTCTGCTGGGGGTCAGGTATAGGAGGGTGATATAGTGAGAGTGCTTTACATCAATCAGACAAGTTGAACATGTGTAACCAATGCATCCTGCTCAAGTTCACCCCCTCTGTCACTGTCCCCCATTCTCCTTGTCTTAAACAAGTTCAACAGGCTCCAATGAATTAAATATATACATGCAAATTCACTACTTCTGCCATACTCATTGTTACGTATCCTCTTCATAGGTCCTCTCTTGTCCTGCTCATGCCTACCTGCCATCGGAGGCTGTTTTACTTTGCAGTAATTCATTTTGTTTAGTGTATTAATTACATCAAGGGGTTTTATTAGGTCAAAGTATTTTATAGGCATATATGAAAATAAAACAACACAACTTGTTGAAATCATTTTATGAAAGGAGAGGAGGATGAGGCCCTCAAGCAGGAAGATAGGACACCAGGCACTGACTATAGGGCACAGTTTATTGTACCCGCACAGACACATGCAGAGGGCTCAGGCCCAAAAGCTGAGTGACTAGAACAAAGGGCTGAATCTTTTATGTCCCCTTTCCTCTTACCTAGTATGTATTTACACAGTATTTTATTGGCTAACTTTCAAGGATGCAAACTTTTAGCCAACATGGCCTCCATGCTGCTTTGCTCCCAGGGCTCAGCCTTCCTCCACATAGTTGGTTTAGTTCAGCTCCTTTCCATCCCTTGTGCAACATGGATGTACTGAGGTTGATGGAGTATATTGTCTGCCTATATAAAAATGCCATAATGAACTCCTCCTGAACAACTCTATATGCTAATAAAAAAAAACTTATAAAAAGGAAAATGCTTCTACTCTCCTCAGAGTCCCATTTTTATGATATTGTTTCATTTAAAATATCACCTTCTTCTGGGCGCCAGTGGCTCCCACTTATAATCCTATCTACTCAGGAGGCTGAGATCTCAAGGTCAAAGTTCGAAGCCAGCCTGGACAGGAAAGTCCATGAGACTTATCTCCAATTAATCACCAAAAAGCTAGAAGTGGAACTGTGAGTCGTGTGAGACAGTGTTAGCATTCAGTGAAAAAGCTTAAGGACAGTGCCTGGGCCCTGAGTTCAAGCCCCAGGACCAACACACACACACACACACACACACACACACACACACACACACACACACACACACACACACACACACACACACACACACACACACACACACACTTTACCTTTATCTCAGATCCTTTCTAGAAGTTGTGGGGAGCATACAACATTTCCCTGAGAGCTGGGATTGGGGACCCTCACTGGGATGGAGCAGAGACAAGTGCACCTTTATAGCTCCAGGAGACTTCAGGTGAGTGTACATAACAGATATGTTTGAGAAAATGGGGAAGCTGCATGTGGCTATGGGAGTATTTGTACATGAGACACCTAAATCTAGACATCCTAGAATGATAGAATTTCTAAGAAAAACGTAAGGTTTTTTTTTTTTTAAAGCATCATTACTTTTTAAAAAATATGTACAGAAAGCCGGGCGCCGGTGGCTCATGCCTGTAATCCTAGCTACTTCAGGAGGCTGAGATCTGAGGATCGCAGTTCAAAGCCAGCCCGGGCAGGAAAGTCCATGAGACTCTTATCTCCAATAAACCGCTAGAAAACTGGAAGTGGTGCTGTGGCTCAAGTGGTAGAGCGCTTGCCTTGAGCTGAAGAGCACAAGGACAGCGCCCAAGCCCAGAGGTCAAAAAAAAAAAGTACAGATGTTGAAATTAACGAAAAACATACAGGGCAGTGTAAATTCCTTAGAAAGGTTTAACCAAAGGTTAACAAAATAAACACTAGGAAATGGGGAGGGTGGGGCGAAGGGGAGGAGAGAAGAAGGGGAAAATGCAGTATACAACTCAATGCATATCCTACAAACTTAAGTAAGGGAAGGGGTGGATTGGGAGGGATGAGTGAGAATGTTGAAAAGTGTTACCTTGATCAAGATGTATTGTATTCATAAACTGCATTGTTGAATGGCAACTCCTTTATACAGCTACTTAAAGAGAAAATATTATTATTTAAAAAGTATGAGTGAATGGCTTGTAAGTTTGGGGTATCTGTAATATGTAATAGGGGTATATGTGTCTGAATGACTTGTGTTAGTTTGGGAGAAGGAGCACTTGGGAGTGCGGATGGAAGGTGTGAGCTGGTTGTACTTTGTGTGAGAATGTTCTCGTGTGTCGAGTGAGGGCGAGTAGTGTGTGTCTGGGTGTGCAGCACCAGAATGACACGTAGAAAACATCCGGGGAGGGTGGCATGGCCTGCTACAGGCCCTGTGTGTGCGGGACTGTTCCTAGGACACACCCATGCCCTGTGTTGGGGTGACCCTGCTGCTCCAGGTCCTCCTTGACCTTCATCTGTCCTCTGTCCTCATCTCCCTTTCCCAGGCTGGCGACAGCTGGTTGTTACCGCCTCTGCCGGCCAGCACTGCCAGCTGCAGGCAGAACAGCGAGCACAGGACGGGCTCCTCCCCTCAGGGCGGCGTCCACGCGCGGGAGGACGTGGGGCACACGGGTGTGGGCTTCCGGGGGCCGCCGGGCTGCGGCCAGGCCGGTGTCCCCGACACCCTGGTGAGCTCGGCTTGGGAGATGTCAAGGTCACCGGCTCGCCAGGGAGGCGGGCGGGCGCTCTCTGCCGCCCTCTGCCGGGCGCCGTCCGCAGTGCGGACGCGGAGGGGCCTCCTCCAGCTCCGGGCCCTCGCCGGGCCCAGGCCGCGGGCCCCGGCGCCCCCGAGGCTGGGGACGCCGGACGCGAGCCAGGCAGGCCTGACACTCGATAGAGGCCCACGGACGGAAACGATCGCGTCGATTGGTTCCGAGGCTAACGAAGGGCCAGGGGATCCCCGAGAGGGGAGGGGCGCCGGCGGGAGATGGGGTGCGAGGCGGGCCGTGTCCGCTTCGTCCGGGTGCGGGTTCTGCCCTTCTCCCGCCTGCCTCGAGCAGACTTTCCCAGTGGCCGAACCCGGCGGCTGGATGGGGCCGGCGGGCCGCGAGCGGGGGGGGCGGCGGCCGGCCTGCTCCGCCCCGCATCGTCCTCCGCCGCGCACAGTCGCGTTCACCTGGGCTCAGAAGGATGCCCGCGGCGCCGGAGGGCCCGGCCCGCCTCCCCTCCCCTTTCCTCCCCTCCCCTCCCCCGGGACGCGGGGCCCGGCCCGCCTCCCCTCCCCTCCCCTCCCCTCCCCTCCCCCGGGACGCGGGGCCCGGCCCGCCTCCCCTCCCCTCTTCCCCAGGACGCGGGCACGGCGCGCCCCTCGTTCCAGTCCAAGAGTGTTACCCTGATCTAGATACTGTGCTCACACGCCGCCGTGGTGCAATGGCTACTCCTTGAAACAACTGCTGAAAGATACAATGCTGTTACTGCTGTTAACGTATGAATGGGGTGGGGGTGGGGTTGTATGATCCGGGCGTCTGTAGAAGGGAGGAGCGAGGGCCTGAACCTGCTCATCCGAGCTCCGGGTCACAGTCTCGCCCGCTCTGCCGGGCGCCCCACAGAGAAGAGGAGGAAACCCGGGCGATCGGAAAGCCAGCAGAATTCCCAGACAGATCCCCCCACTTCCCGCCCCCCACCCCCGCCCTGCCACCTACAGGGGAGGGGGGAAGCACCTGGGGGGGGACGGGGAGGGCAGGGTCCCGCGCCCCCCCCCCCACGCGCTTCCCCCCAGCCGCGGTGCTCAGCGGGGACCCCGCATTCCGTGTGCTCGGGGTCAGTGTTACCCAGGGAAATGAGCGGGTTCGAGCCACACGGTTTCCTCCTGTCAGCAGCAAGGAGCTTCACTCAGTGAACGCTGCAGGCACTGAGTTCAAGGCCTGGGAAGGGCTCTTCACAAGTGCCATTTTCCAGCCCCCATTTTACAGATAAGGAATCCCAGAACCAGAGATACCAGGGATTGGATCCAGAAGAGGGCAGGAGAAGGCAGAGGGGGAGAGCAGGGGAAGGGGCGACAGGGAAAGGAAGAGAGAAGGACAGGCAAGAAGGAACAGCAGGACGGGGCGGTATCTAGGTGGGCCCTAGGCCTCGGCTCTGTCCAGAAAGGCACACCCCTGCCCTTCCCGGTAGCGAAGCAAGATGAGACAGGTTGACTTTGGGTCAGAAACCTCAAGTTCTTAAAATGAGCTTGCACGCAGACGTTACTACAGAGGCCTGGAGTCATACATAGCCTGGCACTGTGACCTTGGATTTGGAATTTACCTTGCACATGTGTACCACGCACATTTGCGTCGTGCATATCTGTACTAGGGGCATGAGCGTTTCAACCGCAGAGTGCCTTGCAGTAAGGGAGGCTTATAGGTGAGGAGCATGGGAAGGTATCCCATAAACTACAAAGCTGTGGATGACGGGTGAGATGTATAATGGGATGGGCAGTGGCCTGGGAGGAGGGAGGAAAGAGCAGACACACCTGGCCCACACACAGGTTTTTCTGGTTTGGGTGGAGAGGAGTCTGGTAGGGAGTTGGCACCTCTGCCAGGAGCTGCCAGGGAGAACCACAGAAAGACCGGGTGACTCACTCCCTTCCCCCGCCTCTCCTTTCTCCTCCTCCTTATCCTCTTCTCCTCCTTCCTGTTCTCTCCAAGTTTCTTGTCTTAATTGCTTTTTTTTTTTTTTTTTTTTGCTGACAAAAGCAGAAAGCAGTGCACACTCACTGTATAAATTTCAAACCACCCGAAAAAACACATATATGGTATTAAAAGCAGTTTCCCACAGTCAGGTGTGATGCTGTTGTATATTTTTCCAGATTTTTCTTTTTGGGGATGTCCTGGGCTTGAAATTCGGGCTTGAGAGCTGAGCTGAGCTATTCCTGAGCTTCTTTTTGTTTAAGGCTAGCATTCTACCACTTGATCCATAGCACCACTTCTGGCTTTTTTTTTTTTTTTTTTTTTGGTAACTTCGTGGAGATGAGAGTCACACAGACTTTTCTCAGCCTCCTGACTAAATAGGATTACAAGTGAGTGCCACTGATGCCCAGCCAGAATTTTTCTTTTTTCTTTTTTCTGTCATGGGGCTTGAACTCCAGGCCCTGTCCCTCAGCTCTTCAGCTCAAGGCTAGCGCTCTACCACTTGAGCCACAGCACCACTTCCGGTTTTCTGGTGGTTTATTGGAGATAAGAGTTTCACGGGCTTTCCTGCCTGGGCTGGCTTTGAACCCCGAACCTCAGATCTCAGCCTCCTTAGTAGCTAGATTACAGGCGTGAGCCACTGGTGCCTGGCTCAGATCTCTCTCTCTCTCTCTCTCTCTTCCTTTCTTTCTTTCTTTCTTTTGTCAGTCGTGGGGCTTGAGCTCTGGGCCTGGGCGCTGTCCCTCAGCTCTTCAGCTCAATGAGAGTGCTCTACCGCTTGAGCCACAGTGCCACTTCCGGTTTTCTAGTGGTTTATTGGAGATAGGAGTCATACAGACTTTTCCTGCCCAGGCTGGCTTTGAACCGTGATCCTCAGATCTCAGCCTCCTGAGTAGCTAGGATTACAGGTGTGAGCCACCGGCGCCCGGCCAGATGTCTATTTCTTAAGAAAAAAAGGAGGCCTGGCACTGGTGGCTCATGCCTTAATCCTAAAAGCACTGGAGGCTGAGATCAGATTTGCAGATTGAGGTTTGAAGTCAGCCTTGGAAGGAATATCTGTGAGACTTGTATTTTCAATTCATCACCAAAAAGCAGGAAGTAGAGCTGTGGCTCAAATGATAGAGAACCAGTCATGAGCTAAAAAGCTAAGGAAGACCACCCCAGGCCCCAGGTTCAAGCCACAGTTCTGTCACACACATGCACACACACAGAAGCATATTCCCAGAGGACCAGTGAAAGAAAGCTAGGGGAGCTGTGTAAGTGGACTTCCTCCACGAGGTCCTCAGAACTCACTGCTGCTCACTGCGGCCCGCAAGAGTGCAGAAACATATTCTCTGAACTGTCTATCTACAAGTAGGCCCGAGTGAGGGGCGGCAGTGATGACAGACCCTGCCAAGATTGCCGAGGGCCATATCCCAGCCCCAGTGATAACTAGTTGGGTGCAGGGGTAAGTGGGGCTCCGGAGCCTCTTTTCCTTTCTTTGCAGATGGAAGTCGTGACGGCATTCTGGCAAGGCATAGTGTGCTGAGTGTAGCATAATGTCTGGCTCACCCACACGCAGTGTCCCACCCCGGGGATCTTACCAGGCATATTATCCCGTTTGGCTGGGAGGCAGAATTAAGTGGAAAGATGAGTCACAGGGATCCCGAAACTCTCCCCAGAGATGAGAAGTCTTACATCCAGAATCACAGCTCTGCCTGCACAAGTGTGGGAGGAAGTCCCAGGTTACCTTGGTGCTGGATGCAGCTAGACCTGCAGCTGAATGTGCTGAGCTCCTCCCACAGGGGAGGTGAGAGGTTCTGAAGGAGGCTCCTCAGTCCATCTGAGGCCCCCTTACCTCCATCCAGCCATGGACATGGAACATGGAGCTTTCCACATCTTTGTGTGTGTGTGTGGGGGGGGAAGTGGGCAGGGGCAAGGGGGGAGGATGCTTGGGGATTAAACCTAGTGCTTCAAGCATGTAAGGCAAGCTGTACCTCCAGCCCTGGAACTGTCAACCTTGTCTAAAACTTCTCCCTCCAGGTTTCACTCCTCACCTCCCTCCAAGCCTGTCTCCCAATCCCCCCAACCTTGGGACTGGTCCTTGAATCCAGCATTCACTTAAGCCTGGCCTGGGGAAGGAGACTGCCCACCCACTCCTCACCCTCCTGCAGCAGGTCTGCCCTACACCCTCTTCCTCCTTCTCTCTGCAGTCTCCATCTGCCACCTACTGGCCATTTGCCATCCCACAGCTGGAACAAATGCTTTATGTTTACTCTGACTTTTTTTCTTTTGCTGCTAACTAGGGTTTGAATTCAGTACTCTACACTCTCTTGGCTTGCTTGCTCACAGCTGGAGCTCTACCATCGAAGTCACACCTTCAGTCAGCATTTTTGCTGGTTAGAGATTCCGACTTTTCTGCTTGAGTTGGCTTTGAACCTCAATCCTTCACATCTTAGCCTTCTGAGTAGCTAAAATTACAGATGTGGGCCATCCATGCCCAGAAATGGGATGAGGGCAAACAGTGCTATCCAAAAGATATGCCTACATTTTACTTCCTGGGATCTGTAAATTTGACCTAATTTGGAAAAAGGGCTTTGGGAGATTTAATTAAGGATCTTGAGATGTACAGATTGTTCCTCTTTTTTTTTTTTTTTTTCCAATTGTTCGTTTTAAACTTGGGGCTTGGCACTGTCTTTAAGCTCTTTTTGCTCAAGACTAGCACTCTACCACTTTGAGCTGCAGCACCACTTCCCATTTTCTGGTGGCTTATTGGAGATAATGAAATAAAGATACTGGGTCTAAGTAACATCACCTTGTTCTTACTGCCTTCCTGGTGTCTTCCTGGATGGTGGAGGCTTTTTACCCACCTTTAAAAAGCCTGGAGGTGAGATGGCCATTCTGTGAATTGCAGGTGTCATGCTGTTTACCCCAGGAAAGCTTTGCTACAGAGAATGATCACCCTTGATTATTCCCCTAGATTCCCCCTTGATTTGCTCAACCCTGAGTGCTTCCCTATATGGAAAGTTTTGTTTACCCCTGAGTCTTCCCCTTTATGATTTGCTTTGGTTGGGCTTGGGTCTCTTCCCTAAACATGTAGTTTGTGTGCAAGCAGCATTCTGGGCTGCAGGTCTTTGGGACAGAAGTCAACGGGCAGTCACTGGCTTTCTCATAAAGACTCCAACTTGACCTCTCAAAACGTGGCTTCTCTGTTCTCATGATTGAATTCCTGTATAGCATTTGGAGGCCCCAGCAAGATCCCAGTGCCCAGGTGGGCACTTGGGTTCCTTGAAGCCACTATGGGATGGCCTCAATATGCTGGTTGCCAAGGGACAGGAGACTCTAAAGGTCAGCTGCTGTTTGAGACCTTTTTCAAGGCCTGGAGACTCTTCTGCTGCTCTGACAGCCAGCTCATGGATGCCTGACAGACTGCTAAGTTTTTGGGAGTCACCCAGGAGACCTCCAGAGTAAGCTTCTGTTTTTCTCTGCTTTCTGTTTGTCTGTTTTTCTGTTTTCTGGGGACGTATCCATCTGGAATTGTTGGTGTGGGGGACTTGCTTGAGATCTCTCTATCAGGCCCTCAGGGTGAATGACGACCACAGAGGGTTTTGGGTTCTGCTCAGGTGAGAGATCTGTGGATCAGGCCTGCCCAGGGGGCTCTTAGGACAGTAGAGAGTTCTGGTTACTGCTGAGATGAGAAATCTCCAGATCATGCCTACCCAGCAGGCTTCAGTTTTTGTGTTTCTATCTTGGTCTTTTCTTAAAAATCAGTACCAGTTTGTAATGTGGGTCATTGTTTTCTGTGTCGCTGCCCTTCATTTAGACATCTCTGTGGGGGGAACCAAAGTTCTAGCATCTGGCTGGGGCCACAGGCCTGTTATGTCCCCTCCATGCAGCGGCAGTTAGAGGTGGGCATGGGCAGCACAGGCCTGGTTCAGATCCCTGGTTAACCTTGGTAGTTTGAAGCTTACTTGTCCTCCTCTTCCTCCTCCATCTAAAGCATTCAAAGGTCAATTCAAATGCTAATGTCCTTTGCTAACAAAGTTGCCTTTCTTTGCAGGCCCTGGAGAAATGAGACCCAGCTAATGTGCTTTGTTAGCAAAGTTTGTCCAAACATCTAGATTTTGGTTATCTGTAAGAGTAAGATATTTTGTTTGGTTGTTAGCAAAAGTTTTTCTAACACTGACCACTGTGGTTCTCTGGTGCTATGGGTAAAAGTATCCCTTGACACTAGAATTCCAGAAACTGTACAGTAGATATTATTTTTGCAAGCTTTAAGATCTTTCGTGTGTGTGTGTGTGTGTGTGTGTGTGTGTGTGTGTGTTTGTAAACATGTTCAAGATAATCTGGTATTTTAATGCATAGAGCTGTTAGCATTATAGTCAAGAGTTATCTGGCGTAGCAAAAATGTAAATCTCTTGAGGACTTAGGTTTTTTTTTTTTAAAGGAGAAATCTGCACAGTTGTAAAAAGTTAAATGTTGTCATAACTTTGCTCTTGGCTTTAATGAGCTTCTTACCCAATGGTTTTTCTTTTTGGTGCTAATATGTGAGAGATATTGATTGGTTGTTCCTTATATTGTTTCTGTGGCTAGTTATCCTCCCTAATTTCTCATATGTTTTCCCTTCCAGTTGGGAGAAAAAACTGCTCCCAATGACATCTGATACTGGCAACCCCTTGGTAAAATAGGCTAAGCCTTCAAGTCTCTGGATAGAGACTTGAAGCAGTTACAGAAGATGGATCTTCCCTCATTAACACTTTTTAAAATCAAGGGACCATGGGCTGGGAAGGTGGCTCAGTGGTAGAGAGCTTGCCTTGCAATGCATGAGGCCCTGGGTTCGATTCCTCAGCACCACATAAGCAGAAAAAGCTGGAATTGGCCCTGTGACTCAAGTGGTAGAGCGCTTGCCTTGAGCTGAAGAGCTGAGGGACAGTGCCCAGGCCCAGAGTTCAGGCCCCACAACCGGTGGAAAAAAAAAATAAAATAAAATCAAGGGACCAAAGTCATTTTTGGGAAAATGAGGCAGGCTAGATGAAAGGAATAGGCATGGAAAACAGTGGTAATAAGTACAGACCCCCTGGAGTGTGAAGACCCACACTCTGAGGGATGGGTACAGGCCCAAGCCTTATAGGTCTGCCCAGGAAATCCTTGCTTGATTGGAGAAAATCTGGTTACTAAAAGTTGTTGCCCTGATACATTGCCCTGGGCCACTACCTAAGAAGTTGCCTTAAAAATCAGTGGGGTGAGTCAGAATGTCCCACATCCACAAATCAGCCAACGACAAATGCTGGAGGGGATGTGGAGAACGAGGAACGCTATTACACTGCTGGTGGGAATGTACACTCATACAACCACTTTGGAAAGCAGTCTGGAGGGTCCTTAGAAAGCTAAAGATTGACCTCCCTTACGACCCAGTCATACCACTTCTAGGCATCTACCCTGAACAACAGGAACCAATATACAAGGACACATGCACCTCCATGTTTATTGCAGCACTGTTCGCAATAGCTAGGATATGGAAACAACCTAGATGCCCCACCACAGATGAATGGATCCAAAAATTGTGGTATCTATACACAATGGAATATTATGCAGCCATTAGAAATGACAAAATAATGGCATTTGCAGGGAAATGGATGGAGCTAGAAGGAATCATGTTGAGCGAGGTAAGCCAAGAACGAAGAGACAAACAGTATATGGTCTCCCTGATAAGTGGATGATGAATCCAAAATGTTAGGTGATATGACAAAACTAACAGGACTTAAGAAACAAAGAACTCCCACTCATCTGGTTGAACCACTACTAAATATCCCCATGCTGCTGATCACATATATGGTATATAACATATGAGCACCGTTATATATTACAGACTGTGATAGACAATTTGCTCCAGGAAAGTTAGAATGAACTTGTGACTTTAAATGAGCATCATTATTCCACAATACTGTGAATTTCCGGAAATTAAGTAATCACTTAATCACGATCAAAAAAAAAAAAAAAAAAAAAAAAAAAGAACCTTGGGGAAGGGAGGGAGGGAGGGGATGGTAGGGGGAAAACAATGGAGGGGGTAACAATGTTCAAGAGGAAGTGGAAGTGTACTCATTACCTCACTCATGTAACTGTAACCCTCTGTATAGTATCTCTACAATAAAAAAAATTAAAAAAAAAAAATAAAAAAAAAAAATAAAAAAAAAATCAGTGGGGTGGCTGGGAATGTGGTTTAGTGATAGAGTGCTTGCCATGCATTCATGAAGCCCTGGATTCAATTTTTCAGTACCACATAAACAGAAAAGGCCGGAAGTGGTGCTGTACTAGTAGTGGAGTGCTAGCCTTGAGCAAAAGAAGCTCAGGGACAGTGCCTAGACCCAGAGTTCAAGCCCCAGGAATGGCAAAACAAAAAAACAAAAACAAAACAAAACAAAGAAACCACCTATGGGGCTCCTAAGTATCTTATTGTTCCTGGCCTTGGCCTGCCCTCCACACCAGCATACTCAGAGGAAACAACCAGAAAGGCATTGGGAAATGGATTTCACTAAATTTAGGCCCCAGCCTTAGGTAAAGTTAATAATGCTTCCTTAATTTAAGTCTCTGCAGAACTTGCAGCTACCTCAGCAGGAGTTTATAAACAAGTTTGGGAGACACAGCTATTGCTGTGTCCAACACATATCTTCCAACCTGGAGATTCTATCTGGGTTAATAAGCTAGTCAAGAATGGTTTCACAGGCATCTGGAAGGGTCTCTACATCATCATCCTGACCCACCCCCACCTTGGTAAAAGTAGACAGGACTCCTACATGGCTCCATCACATGACACTATGGACTTGAACCTAGGCCCTTGGGCTGGTCTAACCCCACCCAATGGCTCCTATCTTACTCTGAGCTTCTGTTTTCTGCCCCCTTTGCCTGAAAAGCTGCAGATCCTTCTACCCCATGGTCCTTCTTCTGTGGGTCTGGGCACTCTCCTCGCTCTTGCCTACCCATCTGCCTCCTAATAGGAGTAGAGACCAGTGAAGTCAACAGGAAAAGGATGGCCTGATGGTCAAAGCTGATTGTGGAAGGGTGAGGTCCTTGTCATGGGAGGAATGCAAACATGATGCAAGCTCTTGGTTAGAGTGTGTGGGTTTGTACCTGCCATGGAAACACACAAATCCAAGATGGCTTGGGTCAGAGGGAGAAGCACCTAACTTAATGGGGCTGTGGTTCCATCCCCAGGCTCGGGCTGTGCAACTGGCATGTCTGTTTGTCCTGGGTGAGGTCACTCAAGTACCATCTCCAGACGCTCCCGAAAGGCAGCAAATCCAGACCTTCTCAGTCCTTTTTGGGTTGGTTTTTAGAGGCACAAAGTAAAGGATGATGCCAATGCTGATAATTTTTTTTTTTTTTTTTTTTTGGCTCCAGTTGTGGGCCTGATCTCGGCCTGGGTGCTGTCCCTCAGCTCTTCAGGTCAAGGCTAGCGCTCTACCACTTGAGCCACAGCACCACTTCCGGCTTTTTTCTTTTTGCTTATGTGGTGCTGAGGAATCAAACCCAGGGCCTCATGCATGCAAGGCAAGCGCTCTACCACTGAGCCACCTTCCCAGCCCTTGATGCTGATAATTTTTATAATCAGTAATATTGAAACCTTTCAGGGTCTCTCTCTCTTTTTCTCTCTCTCTCTCTCTTTCTATCTCTTTTTCTCTCTCTCAAGTACTAGGACTTATACTCATGGTCTGGGTGCAGTCCCTTGGCTTTTTCACTCAAGACCAATGCTCTACCACTTGAGTATAACTCCACTTCTGTTTTTTTCTTTACTGGCTAATTGGAGATTAGAAGTCTCATGGATCTTCTTGCCTAGGCTAGCTTCAAATCATGATCCTCGGATTTCAGCTGCTTGAGTGTCTAGGATTACAGGCATGAGCCACCAGTGCCCGGTTTTCTGGGTTTTACTGAAAACCTGACCACAATGTGTATTTAATTAGTAAAGATCAAATGAAGCCAACAGAGAGGTATATTTTGTTTAAACAATTTTTTTTGGTGGTATTCGGATTTCCTAGGCAGGCACTCTATCACTTAAGCCATGCCCTTTTATCTTCAGTTAATTTTTTATTTTGTGCCAGTCCTAAGGGTTGAAATCAGGGTCTGGGCGCTATCTCTGAGCTTTTGGCGTAAGCCTAGCACTCTGCCACTTTGAGCTACAGCTCCATTTCTGGCTTTTGGTAGTTAGAGATGAGTCTCATGGACTTTCCTGCCTGGGCTGCCTTTGAACTGTGATCCTCTGATCTCATCTTCCTCAGCAGCTAATCTTATAGGTTTGAGTCACCAGCACCCAACGTACTGGGGTTTTGACTCAGGGACTCAGTTTTCCTAGGCAGGCACTTTACCACTTGAACCATGCTCTTTCTTTACTCTAGTTAAAAAATTTTTTGTCAGTTGTGGGGCTTGAACTCTGGGCTTGGGAGCTGTCCCTCAGCTCTTTAGCCACAGTGCCACTTCTGGCTTTTTCTGGTGGTTTAAGATAAGAGTCTCGGGCTGGGAAGGTGGCTCAGTGGTAGAGTGCTTGCCTTGCATTCCTGAGGCCCTGGGTTCGATTCCTCAGCACCACATAAGCAAAAAGAAAAAAGCTGGAAGTGGCACTGTGGCTCAAGTGGTAGAGTGCTAACCTTGAGCTGAAGAGCTGAGGGACAGTGCCCAGGCCCAGAATTCAGGCCCCATAACCAGAATCCCCCTCCCCCCAAAAAAAGATAAGAGTCTCACGGACTTTCCTGCCTGGGCTGGCTTTGAACCTCGATCCTCAGATCTCAGCCTCTTGAGTAGCTGGGATTACAGGCGTGAGCCACCAGTGCCCTGTTCTAGTTAAATTTAAAGTAGGCTTTCATGTTTTTGTTTCTGTTTTTTTTTTTTTTTTTTTTTTTTTGCCTGGCACCAGCTTTCAATATTGATCCTCCAGATCTCTGCTTCCCAAATGGCTAAGGATTACACACTTGACCCTAAAAGTGTATTTTGAACTGGTAGTCCTACTGTTTTATCCTTCTTCATTGATCATTAAAGTATACCACCATGGCCAACTAAAAGTGAACTTGGAAATGCAAAATCCTCCACAAATGGGTTGGACAATGGCTACTGATGATAGCAATATATGGAAAGTCCTTGTAAGCAAGGAAGCTGTGGGCCCAGAGTGGGCCACAAGAGGGCACCCTGTCCCCTTTCTCCCTGGGTATAAAGGCTCTATGGATGGCCTATTCAAAGAAATTGTCTTGGGCCTCTGTCCTAAGCAATGCTATGACTTGTGACTAGGGCTGGGGTTCTGATTCCCTTCCCAGGAACAAGTCCTTTGGGGGGGTGGCCTTTAGAGATGGGCTTGAAATTGTCCTTCTGACCAGCTGGACCCACAAACTGTGTCAGCGTGCCAGCCCTGCAAGTGCGAACTTTGCTGTCCTCACAGCAGGCCTTCTCTGGAGTCTGGTACACCACTCTATCTGGCACCAGGCATGCATCTGAACCCCAGAGATGCCTTTGGGCAGGCACTGAGGGGAATGACGGTGGTGCGTGTGGGGGGATAGCTTCTGTTCTTCCTGGCCACACCTCCTCTCTATCCTAAGAGCAGATCAGAGTTGGGCTAATGGCCTGCGGTCCCCAGGGATCAAACATCCACAAGAAGTGAATTGGTCTCACAGAGTTTAGACTCAGTTTCCCATTTGACCTGGTCAATGACAACTTTGGGACTGAAGGAAATGGGTCTCTGACTGATTATGGTTAGACTCCAAATGCGCTGTGTCCCATGGCTAAGCCTTGGGACATTCCCTCCCCTCCTCTCTGCACTGGAATGCTCCTGAGACTGAGGGTGTTTTATGTAAGCACCTGGAAAGGTGGGCACACCTGGCAATCTCTCTCTCTCTCTCTCTCTCTCTGTCTCTCTCTGTCTCTCTCTGTGGTGTGCTGGTCCTGGGGCTTGAACTCAGGGCCTGGCCACTGTTCCTGAGCATTTTTGTTCAGGGCTAGTACTCCACTACTTGAGCCATAGCTCCACTTCTGGCTTTTTGGTGGTTCACTGGGGATAAGAGTCTCACAGACCTTCCTTTCAGGCTGACATTGAACCTTTATCTTCAGATCTCATCCTCTCGAGTAGCTAGGTACAAGCTTGGAATGATCTTAGCTGGGTCTTCTGGAAGTTTCTGCCCTTGTCTTCCCCTTTGCCCCACCTCTATGCTCCCATGGGGGAGAAAAACAAACAAAAAGAGAACACAAACCAAGGGTCTAACATTTTATTACTGTCACAGGGTAGAGGAGAGAGTTGCGGATTAATGAAAGCATGCTTGTTTTCTTCTCTTCTGGAGAGACTAGTCAGGTCAAATGGGGCTGGGGCTATGACATGATGCTTAAAGAACATAAACGTTAACTTGATTTGATCTCAGCTCCCTACCTCCTTGGCTGTGTGACCGTAGGGAGGCCTGGGCCATGGCTTCCTTGGCTGTGACAATGAGTGTGGTGTAGCACCTGCCTCACTGGGTTCTGAGGACTGAGACTAGGGTCGCCATGTGTTTAGCACGGTGCAGATGAAAGTCAGTGAGCGGAAGCGATCATTATCACCCATGAGCACATTTCTGGTTCCACGATCGGGCCTGCAGCCTCACAGGGGCGAGCCTGTATGGGGCTCATTTCACAGGTATCTTCAATGAGCCTGATAGAAAGCAGCTTGGGGTACCACGGGAGCCACTCAGCTCCTGGGCAGTGAGGACTTGAGCTCAGATTGAGCATTAGAGGACCCTGGGGACATGGCAGGAAAAGCATAGGAATGTTCTAGTGTTGCACCTGGATCTCATCAGAGCTTTGGTCATGCGGTCAGTTAGTACTCCCTACATATAGGGGGGGCATTCCCCTATCTTTTACAGTTTTTGCTTTTGGCTAAGATGTTGCCAGAGGCCACAGAACTTGAACTAATTTGTGTCTGTCTGGGTAACCTTGGGCTGGTCACTTTACTTCTCTGAACCTAATTCCATGGACCCTAGTGGAGAATGACACCAGGCTTTTGGGAGAAATGTGAACTGTAAGGCATTGAGGCATTGATGGTAGTGAGAGAGTGGATAAGGCTTAAGTAGGTCATTGGCTCATAAATGATTTTGTGTGTGTGTGCGTGTGTGTGTGTGTGTGTGTGTGTGTGTGTGTGTGTGTGTGTGTGTGTGTGTGTGTGTGTATGTGAGATGGTATTGGTAGTGGTGGTGGTGTCAGAGTTCCTGCAGTGGAAAGAATCATCAAAGAGGGCATCTTTTCTACCCTCTCTTTTTTTTTGTTGGTCCTGGGTCTTGAACTTGGTGCCTGAGAGCTTTAGTGGTCAAGGTATGTACTCTAAGCTTTAGTGGTATGTACACTAAGCTTACGTGGTCAAGGTATGTACAGCCACAGCTCCACTTCTGGCTTTTTTGCTGGTTAATTGGAGAGAAGACTCTCTTGGCCTTTCCTTCCTGGACTGGCTTTGAACCACAATCCTCAAATCTCAGCCTCCTGAGTATGGAGGACTGCAAGTGTGAGCCACCAGCGCCTGTTGAAATGCCTCATTTTTATGTGACCACATCCCAAACTCAATTCAGATGCACAGTCTTTTATCTGATTTATCAAACTTAAGCCCTCGTGTGCATGTCTGAGTACCTGGCCATGTGGAAACAATCCTGTGGCCCCCCATTACAAGCCCTGCAGGGAAGGGGTGAGGCGGACAGCCAAAAGGAAGGAAGGATGGAGTGGCTCCACCTCCACCCAGCCTCAGCTGTGCAACTCGGGACACGTGTCCCAAGAGTGGAAGACCGCTGACTTTCCCACACAGGGATGTTACGAAAGGGACACAGTGGAAAGAAAAGCAACTTAAAGGTCAACAATGTGGTTCGCAAGCCCTCTTACCTCCAGAGGCCGGCCTTCTCCTGGCCCCTCATGTTCCCTGGGGGTGTTGGGAGCAATGCCGGGGTGGGAAGGAGGTGGATTCAGCGGTTAAGCCATGACCTCAAGAACAGTATTTCCAGGAATCCCCATCTTAGCATCCAAGGGATTCCTGGGAAAACTGGACCGTGAGGACAAGGTGGGAGAATGGCCTTCAGCACCAGGGCCGGCCATGTCGGTCTCTAGGGACCTGCTGGCATAGTCTTCTGCATCCAGTCCCAGCCGGAGGAGCCAGCAGGGGGTGCTACACCATGCAAGATGCAGCTCACTGCTCTGGGAAGAGCCGCTGGAAATTGGAGGGCCCTTGGTGGTCAAGGGTCAGATAGTGATGTTGATCAGAAACCATCTAGAACCTTCTCTCTCCTTCCCCCCATCTGTAGGCCATGCATATTCCGGGTCTCTGGCGGGTGAGGCGGGGTGGGGGGGGTGGGTCGGGGAGTGAATTTAAGTCAAGACAGGCTTTGTTTGGTACCTTAACCTCTGAGCCTCTGCAGTTCTTGATTGTAAAATGGGGTTGGGTAGGACCTGCTGGACATAGAGAAGACTGGGGGTGGAGAAGGGCTGTCCACTGGGTTAATGGGAGTTTCTGAGTCTGCCTTTGCTACAAGTGACCCAGGGTATAAAAATGAGACCAAGGTTGGGGCTCAGAAAGGGAAAGCCCGGACTCATAGCTCAGGACTTTAGTCTGAATGTGTTTTTTAGGAATTGTCTGATCAGTTGGGTCATAGCACTGAATCATGAGTAGTGGCAGCCAGGACTTAGTGTAGAGGACTCTGAAGCTGCATCTGAATGCTGCTACAATCATGGATGCCATACTGGGTATGGTGGTACCTGCCGGTAACCCCAGCTGAGGCAGGAAGGATTACAAATTTGAGGCCAGCCTGGACTATATCATGCAACACTGTTTCCAAATACAAAACGGAGCCCCTAAACCAATGCCTTGATTGATTAGCAGTGTATGCTGAGGAGCTTGGAAGTAGAGAGAAGAGGCAGGGTGCTGGGTGCTGGGTGCTGGCCACTACTGAGTGATCCCAGTACCTCATAGTTCAGATGGACAGTCTGGGAACACAAGTCAAGACTCACACAGATCACAAAGCCAGTAGTGACACTGGTAAACTTGAGCCCAGGAACTTCTCCAGAATGGCAAGCTGGTGATGAAAACACCTTTTCCTTTTAGTTCATCCCTCCCCAGCACCACTTACCAGGTCCAGCTGATGACTGCAGAGCAATTTCTCCCTTCCCGAGCTACAGTGCTTCATCTCAGACTCCCAACTGACCAGAGATGCAGCACTGCACCTCAGGCTGGGAGACAGGGTGCAGCGGGGCTCCGCTGGGGAGGCATGGCAGGACCGGCTTCTTCCTGGGTAGGAGAAAGGGCATCAGAGTGGGTCTCAGGCCCTGGCCCAGGGCAGCCCAGAGCCCGCTGTAGCTGCTCCAGTGCTGTTTCCTGTCCTTAACCTGCCATCAGAGTCTTCGGGGACTGAACCTCAACCTTCCTTCCTTTTATAGCTTGAGAGAGGATCTCAGAGGCTGAGATCTGAGGATCAAGGTTCAAAGCCAGCCTGGGCAGATAAATGTGAGAAACCCTTATCTCCAATTAGCCACCAAAAAGAAAGAAGTGAGGCTGTGGCTCAAGTGGTAGAGCACCAGTCTTGAGCAGAAAAAAAAGCTAAGGAACAGCCCTCGAGCCCCAAGTTCAAGCCTCAGTAGCAGCACAAACAAATCAAAGCAAACAGATCTCCCACAGAAATTGGAAATGGAGTCTAAGACAAGCTACAGGAGGCCAGGAAGGTGCAATCTCTCCTGCTCTGTTACTGGAGACAAAGCACTTCTGAGGTTCGGCTTAGGGGCTGGCCTGCCCAGGTACCCCATCCAAAGAAAAGGCTTCCCCAACTCTGGAGTTGTCTTGCAGAAACTCTTTTCAAGACCCACTTAAACTGGAGAAGAGTCCAATATCGTCATGACTTGGGGTCACAGACAGCCTGTCCATTTCCCACAGCTCCCACTGGCCCTGGGTGACCAAGGACAGGGACATTTCAGGAGGTATACAAGGAGGACACTGAGGACAGTCCCTGCCTTTACTTAGGCACAGCTGGTCCCCGGGCCCCTTTCTCCTCCACTTTTGGCCTCCAAGGACTGCCAGAGGAATAGGTGACCGGGGGGCCACAACACTAACTTCCTTGGGAATGGAGTGACTCAGTTGTACCCTGCCAATTCTCTTAAGTTCTGTGGCCTGCAGGGAGAGCCTCAGTTTGCCTCTGTCCTGCCTGTGACTCCTTCTGCTTGTCCCTTATCACAGCCCGGGCCCCAGGCCCAGGGCCTGGCAGGCCCCAGTGTTTAGCTAACATGCAACAGCCTTGTTTCCTTTCACAGTATTTATTTTTAACTATAAACACTGTGATGGTTTTCCATTTGTAATAACCAGTTCTGCTTATATATTTAAAGGGGTAGAGCTTACATTTTAAAATATTATGCATGCATGAAAAATTATAAAGGAGATGACATCTCCTCCTCATGAATCTTCAGGGCAGCTGGTAAGATGGCAGGAATGCAATCACCTCTGAGGAGTACCAGGAAGCAAAGGTGGCCATTCCAGCTCTCCAGGTCTCCAGGCCCTCAAGGCCTGGCCTCTGCCAGGGAGTGGAGGCTGTGGCTGAACCAATCTTGGGACAAAGAACCCTGGAAGGGGCATGGGAAGTAGGCAGGAGGTAACTCGATTCTCTAAGGAAATGAAGGCTGGATTAGGGCTGTGGCCTTTGGCCTTTGTCCCTTACCTGGCTCTAGGCTGCCTAGTTCTGTCCCTTGGAATCTAGAATGATCCTGTGGATGGTGACTGTAATGAGAGGAGAGTGGTTATTACTGAGCCTTTTAATTTTCCAAATCTCCACACATCTGTTAAACTTCCTGGGCAAGGAACTTTCCAAAGGACACAGGGCAAAGAACGGTGCTGGGATTCCTAACTTAGAAAGGCTCGCCCCAGAGTACCATCACTGGGTGTCACGCCATGTGTTCCCCAGTCCTCAGGGCTTGGGACAAGGTCTCCTCCTTGCAGCCGTGCTGTGTGTCCAGGGAGAGAGGGCCAGACACTCATGAGGTAGCCCTTGCCAAAGCACAGCACAGTCAGGCTGAGGAGGAAGGAAGGCCTGCCTGTCAGGAACCTGTAGAGCAGACCCAAGTGGACACAGATGCTCCTGCCCTGGAGGAGGCTAGGAAGGCTTCCTGGAGGAAGGGGAGGTGGTGGCTGGGCTGAAAGGGATAGAAGTGCAGGATGGTGGCCCGGAAGTGTTCCTGGCTTTCTGGTTCCAGGAACACTCCTTCTGAGTCTTGCCTATTTGGTGACAGGCAACCAGGCTTGTCTTGTCTTCCCCCCTCCTCCCAGTCTTCACTGAGAAGGGGTCTATGGGTCTCTACTTCACTTACCCAGGAAGGGCTCCTTCACATGTGGGATTCCTGATCAGAGGATGAGAGAGGCCTTTGGGAGACCAAGGTCAAAGTCAGTCTGCGTAGGCTGACTGGAGGTGGTGGAAGCAGGCCGGCTCAGGCTTTTACCTGACAGTCCATCATGGTGCTGGCTGGCTGTAGCTTGGGCCTGCTCCAAGGAGGATGGACTGCTTGCCTGTGTCTTCAGGAAGTGTCCCTGGGCTGGGGGACTCTCTGTCTGCTCAGGAAGCTCTGTGGAGGGAGGCGGGGAAGGAGAGAATAAACAGTGCTGTCTGGGTTTTCTCTCTTGCCAGGCCTAGGCGGGGAGCCTCCCTAGAGCCTTCCCTTATATGGCTGGGCTGCTCCCAGCTAGGAGCCGGCCATGCCTCCCCCCCCACCCCCCCTGCTGCTCACAGGGCCCAGGCCACCCTGGGTCTGCCGCTGCTGGTGGATTACAGATGTGTACCAATACAAACCGACTCCTGCCTTGGCCTCCAGCTGCTCTGGGACAGGTTTATCTGGGCTAGGGCTGCAGGAGAGGAGCACTAGAGAGGTGGGGTTTCCTGGTCCTGACCTCATTCATGACTATGTGGCCTTGGCCAAGCCCATTCCTTCTTGGGGCCTCAATTTCTCTCTGTGTCATGTGGGAGTAGAGGAAAGAAGGGATCCTCAGCTATGCTATGATGTAGGAACTTATACACTGGACTTTGGTTGAGGGGAACAGGGTGGGAGATGTTACAGGACCTGACCACATCTATCGGACTAAGAAGGAAGTGAGGTGGGATTTGAACGTGGGGCTGTTTGACATGAAGGCCTGGTTCTGTATAGATTGAGTGGTCAGCTCCTGTTGGTGGAGATATTCAGCCATCATCCATGCCCTACAAAGAGATTGCTCTGGAGCCACTGTCCTGGAAAACTAGAGAGGCCTAATGCCTGATGACCCAGTCCAAAAGGAAACAGTTCCATTAAGCAATGGTAGCAAAGGGCCATAGGTCATTCATCTGGGTGTATTTAGTCATTACACAGGCCTGGCACAGACTCAGGGCTCAGGAGAGGGGTGTTGTGAAGCCATAGAATGAAGCAGCCTCTGTGAGCACATCTGTGTCCTGGGCATAATCCTCTCCTGTGCAGGGCTGGTCTAAAGGTTGAACAAAGGATTGCATCAGCTGGACACTAGTGGCTCACACCTAATCCTAGCTACTCAGAAGGCTGAGATCTGAGGATCAGGGTTAGAAGTCAGCCTGGGCAAGAAAGTCGATGAGACTGTTCTCTGCAATGAACCACCAAAAGCCAGAAGTAGAGCTGTGGCTTAAATGGTAGAGTGTCAGCCTTGAGTGAAAAAACTAAAGGACAGCTCTCAGGCCCTGAGTTCAAGCCCCCATGCGTGTACACACACACATACACCAATGTATCATGGTAATGGTGCTGTGGCTCAAAATTGTAAAGTGCTAGCCTTGAACAAAAAGAGCTCAGGGACAGTACCTAGCCCAGAGTTCAAACCCCTTCTTCCCCCCCAAAAAAATGACTAGGAGAGAGCAATGGAAGGGGCGACATGGTTCAAAAAGAATCATACTCATTACCCGATTTATGTAATGGCAACCCCTTTGGATATAAACTCTACAATAACAATTAAAAAAATAATAAATGCATCAAAGCCACCGGTGCTTGCTGACACCATCCCATGCTGTGTCTCTGGGCTAACCACTTCCCACCATCCCTGCTGCGCAGCCTCTGGAGATGAGGGGTGGGTGCTCTTGGGGCCTGGGATGTGGTAGGAGCTTCAGGCTGGGCCTGGGTCGTAGGCGAGCAACAGTAACTGTGGGAGAGGCTGTGGAAGGGGAAGGCAGGAAGGAGGTGGAGATGGAGGGGGTTTTGCCGCTGGGAACAGTTCAGCCATGGGCCTCACACAAGCACTAACATCCTGTGTGCTCTTCGGCAGCCCTGGAACCTCCCTCACCCCATCTGTCATCCTGGCGTCTGCAGACCTAGGCCTCTTCCGGGGGTCGGGGCTGTCACTGTGGGGAGAGGCCGCAGCTGGCCCCTCCAGTGCATGGGCCTGCTTAGTGTCAGGCAGACGTCCTGGGGCTGATGAGGGGGCGTCTGCAGCCCTCCTAATGCAATTTGCTTAGACTTGTGTGTGCAGCACATTGGCTAGCGAGTGAGCCGGGGTGTGCACATTCACGCACACGTGTGAGCCACGCAGGGCTCAACAGGTGGGCTGTGTTAGTCAGACAGACTGGGCCTTGGCCTGTATTCCCGGAGATGGAGCCCAGTCTGCTTTTTTTCCTTTTGCTCACTTTCAAAGCTTCCTCTGAGTTTTCCAGACTCCCCTTTGCCAGTGCCTGTCCATGTAACTCCTTTTCTCCCGGGCCTCAGTTTCTGTCTTTGAGTATTTGTTTGTGTTTGAGCTGGTAGTGGGACTTGAATTCAGGGCTTGAGTGCTATCCCTGAGCTTTTATTTTTTCCCCTCAAGATTGGCATTCTAGCACTTGAGCCATGTCTGGCTTTTTGCTGGTTAATTGGAGGTAAGAGTCTCCCAGACTTTTTCCTGCAATCCCCAATACTTAGATTTCAGCCTTGTGAATAGCTGGGATTACAGGCATGAGCACCAGCACCTGGCTTCCCCAGCTATCTTATGGAGCCTGTATTTCATGCCACCAGCTCCACTCAGAACAGGAGAGTACCTTTATCAAGTGGCGAGCTGAGAGTCCTGAGGGGCATGCAGAAAGCCACAGACATCCTTCTCTGAGCTCCACTGAGGCAGACTGGCGCATGCCAGGGACGCAAGCCCTCAGTGATCAGGTTTGCCATAATCATGCCTGGAGAGGCTTGTCTCTCCTTATCTAGAGAGTGACCCTGTTGGTTCCCCACTGGGCATTTGCTGGCTATGCTACTGGCGGTGGGGGGGGGGGATGCTTATCTCCTCCCACTTGACCTACCATTGCTTGTTACCAGCCCCAACAGCCCTGAATTGTTCTTACTTTCACCTGCAGCTTTCCTTTGATTAGGTCCTTCATGGTTATCCTGAGGCCACTCTGGGAGATGCTATGGGGTATGTGGGCCAGTGGAGCAGGAGCACTCTTAGGTCTATAACCAGGGCTGCCAGCTGCCTGCCCCCTGCTCCCCAGGCGATTCCCATCTGGCTTTCTTGCTTGTCCTCCCATGCCCAAGTGGTATGGTGGCTCCCCACCACCAGTGCCCCCTTGCCTGAAAGGAACAATGGTTCCACCTGTCAGGAGGATGGAGGCCGCCTATGGCCAAAGTCCTGGCCTCTGAGGCCCTGCTTGACCTGCCAGGCACTGAGGGAAGGGAGGAAGGACTGGCTAAACTTCTGCGTTTCCAGGTCCCATGGAATCAGTGGTTTGCAGGTAACATCTGCCCAGCGGTGTCAGAAACAGCTCTGCAGGGTCCACCCACCCAGCTGTGCCCAGAGCCTGGGCTGTGACCTGCCAGCTGACCACAGAATATCAGCCATTGTCAAATCTGATGTCGCTAGCTTCAGGAACAACTGAGGCCGGGGCTCCCAGCAAGCCGCAGGACCCAGCTCTTCCCTGGTCTTCTCTAGAGGCCCTCCCTGGCCACCGCTTCCCTTTCCCACATATATCCTTTGGCCTCCAGGACCGTGAGCCTTGAATCTCACCTCTAGCACTTATTAGCTGGGTGACCGAGGCACTTCCCTGAGCCTGTGCTTCAGATCTTATTTGTGAAGGTCAAGTGAGCTTAGACATCAAGCGGGTGTAGGGTAAACTCACAACACACAACCCATTATGACTCCATCCCATGATGAGTGGCAGATGGGGCTAGGGGGAGGAAGCTCAGAGCGGGGATGGGGCTGCGGATGGACAGAAGCATCTAGAAGAAATGAGGATTTGGGTAGTGGGGGCTGCCACGGAGGGCCCCTCCTTGTATCTCGCCTGTGCACTTTCCCTCGGCTTCTGTTCCAAGAGTGCCCTCCACCCCCAGTCACCCTGTAGAGTTCACCAGCCTCACACGCTCCCCACTTCCTCCCCAGGGAAGGGCCTCCCCCCCCCCATGCCTGGGCAAGCCTGGGAATGCAGCTTGGGGCGGAAACAGGCAATGCAGGGAAAAGGGAAAAGAAGAGAAGAAAAGACCAAGTAAGTCTGGAGCCCCATGTCTGGCCTGCAGTAGCTCAGGTTCTTAGTGGGAGAGTGGGAGGGGTTTAGAGAGCAGACTACTTGTGGTTCCCCTGACCCTGGCTAAAGTCTGGGAAGAAGGAGGAGGATGGAGATTCTCACTTACGTGGCTGCCTGTGTGCCAGGTGTCTGGGATGTGCTGCTGCCCTAGCAGTGGCTCTCCATGTGCCTCCTACTATCTAAGACTTTCCATTTGAGCCCTGCAGTCTCTATGAATTAGGTGCTTTTCTTATCCCCATTTTACAGATGAGAAAACTGAGGCTCAAGGGCCATGTGTCACTGGAGGCAATGGCAGTTGCTCTACCTTTATTCCATGGTATTTCTCCTCTGCATGCTGGACATTTGCTGTTCAGTTGTTGAGTTTGAACTCAGGGTCTTGCACTTTCTAGTCAAGCACTCTACCACCTGAGCCATACTCCTAAGTTATTTTTCAAATAGGATCTCACACTTTCCTTCCTTCCTTCCTTCCTTCCTTCCTTCCTTCCTTCCTTCCTTCCTTCCTTCCTTCCTTCCTGCTTGCCTGCCTGCCTGCCTGCCTTCAATTCTTTTATTTATGCCTCCCAGTTTACCACACCAAGCTTATTTGTTAAGATAGAGTCTTGCTGACTTTCTGTCCTGGCTGAACTTGAACCTCAATCTTCCCTATCTCTATTCATGAGGATCTGGGATTTACAAGGTAGAGCCACTATGCTTAGCCCTACATATTTTGTTTTTTTGGTGCTAGTCCTAGAAATTGAACCCAGGGCCTGGGTGTTATATTCGAGCTTTTCTGCTCAAGGCTAGTGCTTTACCACTTTGAGCTACAGATTCATTTCCATCTTTTTAGTATTAGTTAGCTATGAGTCTCATGGACTCTCCTGCCCTGGTTGTCTTTGAATGAAATCCTCAGATCTAAGCCTTCTGAGTAGCTACGATTATAGCATGAGCCACTGATGTCTGGCTGTGTATGTGTTTTTAAAACGGCAAAAAAACCAAATCCCTTGCCATCATAAAGGTGTTGCTTCTGTCTCTGTCCTGTCTGAATGGGACGAGCAGCAGGCCTGGAGCTGGGTCTCTTGAAGAGTTGTATGCTGTGTGATCATACATAGGTGCATAATGTTGGGGAGAAGACTGGATATTATGGTGTCCAGGGTCCTCACAGGTCACATCCAGCCCTCACTCACTCCTGAAGCAAACCCCAGGGAGCAGACACGGGAGGGTTTCAGCACAGAAACCTTAAGTCTTGAGCTTTAGTAGTTCATGAATGCTAGTCTCACATCCATTGTTCAGATGAGAAAACTGGAGGCTTAGCAAAGCAGATTCAGAGACATAGGCAGTTACAGACCCAGCTGTTATTCGGCAACTGACCTGACCTCCTCTAGTCCTGGAGAGATCATTATCATCAGATATTAGAGGGGCCCCAGGAGGAAGGTGGGAGAAAAGAGGGCCGTTAAATTCCCTTGGCTTTGAAGATGGAATAATCATGACTTCCTTCTCCAAATAGCTTTTGGCCCTTCCAAGAACCAGATGGCGGATGTTTGGAATGTATGCTGTAAACACTGTTTTTGAAGTGGGGGAGGCGGGGTGCACATTCTCCAAGCATCAGAAAGAAGATCTGAGGTAAGCAGGGGGCTGGAGAGAGAGGAAAAGATTTGGGGGAGTGAGGAGCAGGGAGGAGGAAGAAGGAGAAAAGAGATGAGAGGTGGGAAGAGAGGGAGAGCCAAAGGGAAGGTATGCTGATAGGGTGAGCAGGAGAGTAAGATAGAGAGGGAGGCAGAATGAAGGAGAGTAGATGAGCCATGGAGGGGGCTCTAGGGTGCAGGCAGGACAGCCATCTTGAGATCAGGAACAAGCCCTTGAGTTTTCTAAAAATAGCTCAGCCTTTCCCTCAGCTGGGGCTGGCAGCAAGGATGAGAGAGGCATGCCTGCCCTTTTATGGTAAGAAATGTTCAGATGCTCAGAGGGAAGCTGGGCAGAAGCCTACAGTCTGGATGCAGCCCAGCAAATAGGTCTTGGTAGGACAGGGATGGTAGGGTGTGACTTGGTGGGATTTTCTGGTCTGGTACCAATCATCTGTGAAGAGAGGGTTGATGTGAGGTGCAGCAGGGGCTGCCCTCCCCAAACCACAGCAATCTCAGAAGATGTCTCATGCTAGAGAAGATGGGCTACTAGAGACATCTGGTCTACCTGGTCTCCCTGTTTGATGCAAGAGGAAACAGATCCAAATGGGAGGAGATCGTGTGGGCTTATTCCTTTTCTGGGAATTTGAACTGTTGAGGTAAATTGGCGGCAGGTCTATAAGATGTCAGTAAGGTCCATGGAAAGAGCTCTGATTTGGGAATTAAGAGACCCAGGTCCACTTCCAGTTGGCACAGGACTTGTCTTGTGACCCTGAGCCATCTGCTGAGCCTTTCTGATCTTAGCTTCCTTGTTAGCTTTCTATCTTGCTGAGAATTTCATCATAGAAAATGCACAGTGTACCTGCTTCCCAAGCTGGCCCACTTCTGATGCCAAGCCTGGGAGGGCACAGTCAGAGAGAAGACCCCAGGTGATTGTGGATAGAATCCCTACTTCTCTGGCTAGCTGGACACACTAAGGCCATGAGAACCTCATGCTAACGATCATGAGGAGAGCTGAGACAGAGCAAGAGCAGAACCTAGCACCTGCCGCTAATCCCACGTGCTTTTCCCACCTGGAAAGCTCAAAAGAAGCCCAGGAGGAAGTGGCCACTTTGGCAAGATGATCTGGAGCCAGTCTTGGGCCTGTATCTCTTTATGTGGGATGTCAGGCCAGAGGCTCTGATGGGCTTTGTTTACTAATTTTGTGCTGCTACTAGAGCTTGAATCCAGGGCCTTGCCCTCTTGCTTGGCTTTTTCACTTACAGCTGATACTATATCACTTGAGCAATGAATGCCTCCTGTCCCAACTTTTGGCTGGTTAGCTGGAGATAGAGTCTCATGGGTTATTCTGCCTATGCTGGCTTTGAACCTTGATCTACTAGTTGTCAGCCTTTTTTGTATCTAGGATTATAGATTTGAGCCGCTGACATCGGGCTCTGATGGCTCTGAAAGGACTAAATGTTTTGGACTGAAAACTTGGACTATTTGTTAAAACATCCACTAGCTTACTTAGATGAGCTTTACAGTTAGTACGAAGCAGAGAAACATTGCCCAAGGGCTCCAGTAGCCTCACCCTGAAATCCTTCTGCTTTTTTTGCTTTGTTTTGTTTTCAAGCCCCAGGAAGTCCTGGGGCTTGAATGAAGCTCAGGGCCATGCTTTCACTTAGCATGTTGGCATAAGGCTGGCACTCTACTGCTTGAGCCACACCTCCACTGCTAGCTTCTTGCTGGATAGTTGGAATTAAGAGTCACTCAGATTTATCTGTCTGGGCTGGATTTGAACCATCATCCTTAGATCTTAGCCTCCTGAGTAACTAGGATTACAAGCATGAGCTACCAGCACTCAGCTAACATTCTGCCTTTATTCTAGCCACCCCTGAGCTGACTCTGAAAGACCAGCTTGAACCCAGGCTTAGGCAGCTCTGATTTTGAGCTTCCAGAGATACTTGCATCTTGACAGGCACCCACTCCAGGCCTAGTTAGGCCCATGCCTTCTACCATTTGACCATCTGCCTCCCTGGTCCCTGGAAGCTATGCATCCCTTCTTCTGACTCAGCCCAGGGAAGGAAAAATACTTGCCTTTCTCCTTCCTCCCTCCTTCCTCCCTCCTTCCTCCCTCCTTCCTCCCTCCCTCCCTCCCTCCTTCCCTCCCTCCCTCCCTCCCTCCTTCCCTTCCTCCCTCCTTCCTTCTTCTCCTTCCTTCCTTCCTTCCTTCCTTCCTTCCTTCCTTCCTTCCTTCCTTCCTTCTTTCCTTCCTTCCTTCCTTCCTCCTTTCTTTCTTTCTTTCTTTCTTTCTTTCTTTCTTTCTTTCTTTCTTTCTTTCTTTCTTTTTCTTTCTTTCTTTCCCATAAGACTGTAACTCAGGGCCTGTGCATTGTCCCTGAGCTGCTTTTTCTCAAGGTTATCATTCTGTTTGCACCCAGCTCCACCTCTGGCTTTTTCTGTGCTTAATTGGATATAAGAGTCTCATGGTTCAAGCCCCATGACTGACAAAAAAAAAAGAAGAAAAAGAGTCTCATGGACTTTCCTGCCCAGGCTGGCTTTGAACCATGATCCTTAGATCTCAGCCTGCTGAGTAGCTAGGATTACAGGCATGACCATCAGCTAGATACTTGCTTTACTTTTAGGTCTCCTGTGACATCCTGCCTAGCACTGGGGGAAAGGATGGAACAGAAAAGAGAAGGGGGAAGGGCATCTCAGTTCTGAATTAGCAGCTTTCTTAGGATGCTGCTGGAATTTCTCTGCAGCCTCTCTGGAGCACGTGAACAGGGCTCCCAGAAGCCTCCCTTCCATCTTGCTGCCAAATGGTCCCCAGGGACCTTGTTCTCACAATCTGACTCCTGATCTCTTTGCTCAGGCCTGGGGTCCCTTGGGAAGGGCAGAAGGCAACAGTGGGGTATAAAAGGAAGTTGTAGAGGTGGGGGAGGAGGGGAGTTAGGGAATCCCAAGAGGTTCTTGTGCAGTCAGGGCAGAAGTGATACTATGTCTAACTGGAATGTGATACTCAGAAAGCCTGGGGGCCTCGACTTCCCGCTGTCCCCTGGTAGCCAGGCTGGTGGTAGGAAAGACTGTGAGGTCTCTGATGCTGGACTCTGCTCTGTGACAACCCTGTAATTTTACATGCCTCTGGTGACAGGACTGACCACTTCCAAATCTTCTTGTCCTTCTCTGGACAGACTATATCCCACTGTCTTCTGCGGGGTTCCCTGCCCTGGATTCTGGGCTGCAAAGAAGTTCTAGCTCAGCTGGGCCAAGCCTGTAATCCTCGTGACTCAGGAGGCTGAGGTCGGAGGATCATGGTTCAAAGCCAATCAGGGCAGGAAAGTCTGCAAGACTCTTATCTCCAATTAACCACCAGAAAGCCAGAAGTGGCGCTGTGGTTCAGAGTAGTAGAGTACCAGCCTTGAGTGGAAAAGCTCAGGAACAGCACCTGGGCCCTGAATTCAAGCTCCACACTGCCAAAAAAAAAAAATTAAAAAATGCTCCAGCTCTTCAGCAAGCTGTTGAGAGGTTTGAAGTTGGTGATTATAGAACATGGCTTCAGGTGTCTCCTCCCCTGTGAAATCTCCTTTCTCCACCACCTGATCTCTGAGTATTACCTGATGTTCTGCTCACTCCCCTGCCCGGGGCACTTGCCCAACAGTGTAACAAGCCTAAAGAAAGGGATCCAAGAAGTAGAGGTATGGCTCAATGGTAGAGCACCAGCCTGGAGTGAAAAAGCCAAATGAGAGTTCAAGCCCCGAGTTCAAGCCAAGTACCAACACGCACACAGAGACGCATACAGACACACAGAGACACGCACACAGAAACACACAGAGACACACAGACATGCACACAGACACACGCATGCAGAGACACACAGAGACACACACACAGAATTACATTGAAATATTGTCAGGTGTTAGTGGCTCACATCTATAATCCTAGCTACTCAAGAGGCTGAGATCTGAGGATGATGGTTTAATTAACCAGCAAAAAGCCAAAAGTAGAGGGGTTGTCTAAGTGGTAGGGCATAAAGTCCTGAGTTGAAGCCCCAAGAGAAACAGAAAAAGGTACTGACAGCCAAGAGGACTTTTCTCCGAGTCAGGAGCTTTTTTCTGACTAGCAAAATCATTCCACAACCCCAGCCTTCCCCTTCTGCAATCTCTAGCCTCATGAGTCTTCAGTTCCAGCCCTAAGGGCCGCTCTACTCTCTCTTTGCACCCCCATCTTTCCTCTTCTGTCCCCTGGAACATGGGGAGTGCCCTGCTGCCCTGGCCTCCTCCAGGGCAGGGGCTTCTCCCACTCTGCATGTATCCGCTGTCCACATTATACACTGGATGGCCTGGGCTGTCCCCGTGCAATGGAGCAGGGCCCCATAGGCTCACAGGCCAGGGGGCTTTGCAGGTGTGCTGACTGCAGAGCCAGGGCCGGGTCCCAGTGTCTGGTCTCCTCCTCTTGTGCAGCTCATCTCGGGGTCTGCTGGGCCCCATGGGTAGTGAGTCATATGCCTGAGGCCTGCAGGCTCTGGGAAAGCAGCTCGGGTTTGAGCGGTATCAGAGCCTCATCTTAAGACCAGCAGCCTTTTTTTCTGTGTGATTTTGCTGGAGGCTGGGGAGAGGCTAGTTGGGGTGCATGGGGAGGGGGTGCAGGATGATTTACAGTTTGGCACTCTCTGTTGTTAAGTAGTGGGTTAGCTCACTGCTTCTCCAGTGGCTGATGGATGAGGTGGGACAAGGGGCAGCCCCGTGCTGATGTGGTTCCCAAGGCATGCTGCCCCTGTTGGGCAGAGGTTTAGCTGGGGTCTACATGTTCAGCCCTGAGTGTGGCTGAGGATAGGGGGACTCTGTTCTCTCACTGTAGCAGCCGATGCTTAGTCTAGAAGGCAGCTTCCCCAAATGCCACAGGTTCTTCCCATCAGGCAGGTGAAAGGCAGAACTGGTCTGGCTCACACACCAGCTGGGATGGTTCTAGAAGGTAGCATTTTTAGGTACAAGGTTCTGGAATCAGCCAGACCTGGAATGGAGTCAGTTTGGCCTTTTATAAACTCTTATGACTTTGGGAAAATGGCTGAACCTCTCTGAGCCTCTAGATGCACTGAGAGATAATGCTACTTACCTCGGAGTACTGGGCAAAGGGTCGGGCACAAGAGACAACCTGATAAATGTTGCAGTGGGAATTGAACCCAGGCCCTAATGCATACTGAGCAAATGCTAAGCCGCATCCCTAGCCCAGATATGATTATGATTCTTTTTTAAATACACAGGACAGGGAAGTTTATTTCCCCATACCCAAAAAAGAGCTGGAACCCAGGAGGTTCCCCTCTATGTAGGAAGCTGCCAATAGTAATCATAGTGGAGCAGCTATTTTTATTGAGCACTTACTATAATGCTGGTCATTGTTCTAAGGGTTCCCAGAACTTTAGCTTGTTTAATCCAGACAACGTGATAAGCTAGTGAGGTAGAAACTCTTTTGTCATTCCTGCTTCCCATAGCATGTCAGAAATGGCCCTAGGTCCTACCGCTGCTTTAAGGTGAATACAGGATTCAAACCTAGGAAGCTGTGTCCCAAGTAGCCCTTGTGCCTTTGTTCTACTCTCTCAGCATTTAGCCCCTCCTTGCTCCATGCCCTCATCTTGCAGACACAGGGATTCCCCCAATCCCAGAAGAGAGCCTGCACAAGGGGCTTGAGTCTGGTGCTGGTAACTCATGACTAGCTATTCAGGAGGTTGAGATGGGAGGCTCATGGTTCAAAACTAGGCCAGAAGCAGAGCTGGGACTCAAGTGTAGAGTATTAGGTCTTGAGTGAAAAATCTAAGGAACAGCACCCAGGCCATGAGTTTAAGCCCCAATAAAAGAAAAAAAAAGGGAGGAAGGGGGCAGGGAGAAGGAGCTTAGATGAGCTGGACTCTGTGGGCTAGAGTGTTGCCCCTCCAGGCACACTTGGAATTGGAGAAAAGGTTTCTATTTGGTGACTGTGGCTGCCAAGAAGCCTCTTTTGCAAGCAGAAGAGGGATGGGCCTCGTTGATCTTGCAATGTGTGGTGGTGAGCGGGGCTCTGCGGGGCTGTCTAGACAGGCTGTTAATGGGCGGCAGCCACTGTGGGATCTCTCCCCCAAATTCCTGCAGCTCTCCAGGTCCCCCAGGAGACCTCTAGTTGGACCAGGGCCACTGTATACTGTTGGGCTGGGGAAGGCCACATGGGCAGTACTCATTCTACCCCAGGGCCTGAGTCAGTGTCTGCAGCTGGGGTGCTCTGCTGGGGCAGATGTTGGATTCCAACGGACATGGTGAGGCAGCATCCTGCAGAACACACACACACACACACACACACACACACACACACACACACACACACACACACACACACACACACACACACACACACACACACACACACACACACACACTACAACACTACATTTTTTTTCTTTTTAATTTTTTGCTGGTACTAGGGCCAGTGCACTGTCCTTTAGCTTTTTTGTGCAAAGCTAGTGTTCTACCACTTGAGCCACAGCTCTACTTCTAACTTTTTGGTGATTGATTGGAGATGAGAGGCTTACAGGAGCTGGGAAGGTGGCTCAGTGGTAGAGTGCTTGCCTCGCATGCATGAGGCCCTGGGTTTGATTCCTCAGCACCACATACACAGAAACAGCCGAAGTAGCTCTAGTGGTAGGGCACTATCCTTGAGCTGAAGAGCTGAGGGATGGCACCCAGGCCCAGAGTTCAGGCCCCACAACCGACAAAAAGAAAAAAAGAAAAAAGAGCGAGAGGCTTACAGACTTTCTTGCTTGGGCTGACTTTGAACAGTGATCCTCAGATCTCAGCCTTCTGAGTAGCTAGGATTATAGGTGTAAGCCACCGGCATCTGTCTCGGACACACATTTGTATTTTCTTTCTTCCTTTTTCTTTTGGCTGGAGATGGAACCAGAGTGTCATGCATGGTAGGCAAGTTGTCTCCCACTGAGCTACATCCCCAGGGCCCTTCTTTATATTATTAGACATATATGATGCACACAAAATAAACGAATGTGTCACATATGCCTCAAGCAAGAGGACTGCATCCAGTAGCTGTTCACTTTGCTGGTGGGATTTATACTTGGTTGGGTCACTGATGGAGTGTGAAGCTGGCAGGCCATGTCCTGGGCCCAGCAGCCCTGTTCCACGTGCAAACCCCAAAGAACCTAGCCCCTATGTACTAGGAATGGCACATAGGACTGGAAAGAGCGCCCGTTGGACACAGTTTTTCACCGTGGGCCTGTCTGAACCATCCAAAGCCTGAGCAGAACGTTCAGATGTGAATTCACAGGAGGTAGCCAGGCACAGGCCCCCAACCCAGCAACAAGGACCTCAGAAACACACTCAGAGAGGCCCATGGCCTCCAGAGGCTTCACACCATGGCTCATTGGTGGCTCAGAGGCTTGGGACTTTCTGTTCCTCATAGCTAAATGTATTAGCTCTTCCCCTGAGCTGGCCTGGAAGGGCAAGGGCTGATTTTGCCCATAGAGTGTCAGTATGGCTCAGGGAGCAGTGACAAACTTGCTTCTATGCTGGGACAGAGGCAGGCAGAGGGAGATCAGCGGCCTCCAAATGAGAAGGCTTGATCAAGCCCTGGGACATTCTTCCCCATGGCCTCAGTTTCTCCCGTAAGGCAAACTTCATCCTCATCACGGAAGAGCTGCTCAGAGCTCCCCACCTGGATAAGCTGCTGTGTTAGAATGGGCTGAAAGCATCATGCTCATCCTGGCCTCGGTCATGCTGGGAGAATGAAGGGATCATCAAAATGACTCAGCCCAGTACCTGTTCCTGGAAGTCCAAACATACTCTGTTCCTTGGCATAGGCTTTCTCTGGAATGACAAGATGGCCAGGGGCAGGGCAGGAGGTAGGAGTATCCTGAGAGGAGACAGCAATTTGGGATAGCCAGCAGACACACACTAGGTCCAAGCTTAATGTGAGCCGTGTGACCTTAGGTGTGTCACTTGTATTCTCTGTGCTTCTAGAACCTCACCTGTGCAAAGGGGATATACACACCTAGCTCACAGGGTCTCGGGAGAATTCAGGGAATTATTTCTCTCTCTCTCTCTCTCTCTCTCACACACACACACACACACACACACACACATCAATCATATATGAGGCCCCTCCATAAATTAAAGCAATAGAATTCTTCTTAGGTCCTGCTGCAGCTCTGCACTAGTTCTCTGTGTAAACTGGAGCTAGGGCTTTGGTGTCCTTGCTTGTCTGGAAAGGTCCCAGGCTGCTCCTTTGTGTGGGAGTCACTGGGAGCTGGGGCAGCAGCCCTCAACCCTATCTGTAGGTACGTGTGCATCACAGCTGTCCATGCACGTGGGACACGCAGCCACTAGGAAGGGAGGCACCACGTCGCCCTTTTGATCGCCAGCTGAGGGCTCATTCCTTCTTTTTCTTTTTTTTTTTTTTGTCGGTTGTGGGGCTTGAACTCTGGACCTGGGCACTTATCCCTCAGCTCTGCAGCTAAAGGTGAGTGCTCTACCACTTGAGCCACAGCGTCACTTCCAGTTTTCTGAGTGGTTTATTGGAGGTAAGAGTCTCATGGACTTTCTTGCCTGGGCTGGCTTTGAACCGAGATCCTCAGATCTCAGCCTCCTGAGTAGCTAGGATTCCAGGTGTGAGCCACCAGCGCCCGGCTTTCATTCGTTCTCAACTCTAACTTGAGAATTTGCCCTGCATCTGTCTTCAGCAGTTCTGGGCCACCCCTTCTCAGGGCCTCCTTCCTTCTTCCTAAACACAGCTGAGAACATTGTGTATAAGAAGCGTGGGACCTAGTGTGGACACCTCAGCCCTTGCTCTCAGGGGCGCACATCCCTTGTTCCTCTATAAAGGAGGAAGCAAACACTTGTAGATGGCAGGTGATTCATCAGTAGGTAAACAAACCAGAGTTGAACCCAAGCAGCTGGATTCTAAAGCCTTCTCTGGGTCATTATGGCCTTTCACTTGTGTGATCAGAAGCAAAGTGAGGGCTGGACAGCCTGGCACTGGAAGAGTGGGCCTGGATGTGGCCCCTGCGCCCTGATTGCTGGGCCAGACATCAGCCCCATGCCAAACAGAGGCTGCGCCAGGAAAAGCCATTGCAGCCACTTCAGCCACCCACCCGCAGCCACTAGATCATCAAAGCTCAGCACCCCCAAACTCCCAGGCTCGGATTTCTATTCAGGCCCTGTGCCCATGACCAAAGGGTGGACTCCTGGGGGAAGTTCCAACCCTCCTGCCCCTCAGTCTCACGTGGACTGGAGCCACACCTTGTACTGGGGCCACTTTGTCTAGTGGTTTCCTACTGGCCCAGAGAGGGAAGGATGCCTGGCCTGGGTCATACAGCCAGGCACTGAGAACACAGTTGAGGCAGGGTCCCTGCTGTCCCCACGCACAGCCAGACCCCCCACCCCCTCCTCCTTCTGCCTCTCCCTCACTCCCCAGCCTATATCACAGATCCTCCAGCTTTGGGTCTTGAAATCATTATTTTGAAAACATTTTCCAGGATGCCCAGGCTCTTGGTGCTGTGAAACCAAAACTTCCTGGGCAGAGCACGGTGTGCACGGAAGCTTGAAAGACAGACCCAGATTGGCCCCAATGGGGGCATTGTGGCAGGATGCAAACTATCCACCCCTTCTACCCCATCCACACACAGCAGCAAGAAGACCTTGGGCCCCACAGCACCACAGAATTACAATGTGGCCATTATTACCGATAGTCACAGAGCAGTTAGCAAGAAAACAAGGACAAGATTTCCAGATGTGGCCTCCCCCTGGTGGGGGGTGGAGCCCTTCACGGACCCCATGTCTAAGGTTGGCTCTTACCTTGCCTGGGCCTGGTCCAGGTGTGGCTCCTTGGGGCCTGGCGATGGGGACCAGACTGTCTGGGGAATGGTTGGGGGGGGTAATCACTGCTTCTCAACTAATCCGACTCAGCCTCTAGCACTCCTCACTGCCACAGGGGGTATTTTTAAGCAACCGGTACTGGACCCCCCTCCCTTCAGCCCCTTGCTCATGGCTCCCTGGCCATGGAGGCTTCTCTGCCTTTTACCTTATATGAGCTGAAGAGGCAAGTCTGGTGTTGGGGTGAGGCGGGTGCTATGTCCTCCCAGGGCCCCCCATTGGCCAGGCCGCTGGTCATGTGACCACCTCGCCTTGACCTGCCCCTGGTGCCGAATGTTGCTTTTACCCCCTAAGGAAGGAGTGGTTGACAATTTTCATATTTCTTCTAAATTTGGAGATTTCAGACAATGCTGGGAGCCTTGGCTCCAGCTGCCACGGCCCATGTGGAAGTCATTAAGCTGTAGGGGGGGGGCAGGAGGAGCTGGGAGGCCGGGAGAAGAGGGGGAGGCAGGGGGATGGGGGACAGGCTCCAGCCTGGGAACGCAGCACACTGCCTGGGAGAAAGCTGTGTGTGAGAATTTCCTTCCTCTCCCTGCCTAGCCCCTGGGTCCTAGGCCTGGAGGGAGAGTTCTAAGATTTTCTGGGAATCGCAGCAAGGAAGACCCCCAGCCCCAAGCCCTGGTGTCCTAGCGGTGATGGGAATAGCATGGGATACTGTGGAGAAAGCAGTTCCCTCCTGCAGCAATCCAGATACCCTTCTGCTTGTGCCAATAAGGCCTGGACAAAGACTTGAATTCAGGGCTGCCCTTCGGGGAACTCTGTCCCTAAAGAATGACCCCTCTCCATAGACATCTTTCTTATTCTGCTCGGCTCTTACGGATGCTTTAGCATTTTCATTCCTCAGTGCCTTTGCACACGCTGTTCTCATTGCCTGAAGTCGCCTCTGTCCAGATCGAACCAAGTGGCCTTGGTTGGGTCTTTCCCTCTCTGCTCTCAGTTCACTTCCAGGAGCTGTTTCCCTAGACACCTCCGGATACCTTACAGCGTATCTCTGTTTGTTTCCCTCAGAGAACTCACTGCGTACTTGCTTTGTCTCCATGTTTGCTGCTCTAGTTTCTTGATGTCCAGCTCTTCACTCTGGTGGGAGAATGGTCAGTAAAGACTCTTGAAGGCAGCCATCAGCGGGAGCCCTTGGAGCGCTCCTCCCCATGGCCAGCTGTGCCATCCCATCCCTGTCCTTCACGACTCAGGCCTTCCCTTCTGTGGCCATGCAGCTGGGAAGGAAGAATGCTGCCCATCTCCCTCTTCCTGGAGGACACAGGCAGGGCCTCTCTGCCCTTCTGTACCCCACCCCCACCCCAGGTGGGAAAGCCTTCCTTCACCACCTCCTGGGGAAAATCTGGGCATGGCCTACAGGTGTGCTGCCAGCCACATCCCCTGTGTGACACGAGGATGCCAATGGCCACCGTGCTGTGCCATCAGGAGCGGCTCAGCTCCACCCTCTACTGCCCATGGCTGGGCTGACTTAAGGCCAGAATGGAGGGCTGTGTACTCACCCAAGAATGGCTATGAGGAAGAAGTGAGCCCATGTGCATGAGGGTTTAGTCCAGTGCCAGCATCAGAGCACCTGCTACCAGAGGAAGATACTATGTATTCATTTATTTACTCATTTTTGTGTGCATGCCTTTTCTGGGGCTTGAACTCAGGGCTTAGCTGCTGTCTCTGGCCTTTTTTTTTTTGCTCTATCACTTGAGCTATAGCTCTGTTTCTGGGTTTTGGGTGGTTAATTGCAGGTAAGAGTCTTACAGACTTGCTGCCTGGGCTGGCCTCAAACTGCAGTCCTCAAATCTCAGCCTCCTGAGTAGGTAGGATTATAGGTGTGAGGCATTGGCACCTGGCCTTTAGTTTAGTTTTTTGGAGGCAGGATGGGGATTGAACTCAAGGCCTCACAATTGCTAGACACCTCTAGCCCTTTTTGCTTTAGTGACTATTATTTATTTATTTAGTCAGTCCTGGAGCTTGAACTCAGGGTCTGGGTACTTAAGCCTCTCTGTGCTCAAGACTAGCGCTCTGCCACTTGACCCATAGCACCACTGCTGGCTTTTTCTGTTTATGTGGTATTGAGGAATCGAACCCAGGGCCAGCATGCTAGGCAAGCACTCTACTGCAAAGCCACATCCCCAGCCCCTATTTATTTACTTATTTATTTATGTACGTGTGCTGGTTCTAGCACTTGAACTCAGAGCCTTGAGCTCTTGCTCAGCTTTTTTGTTCATGGCTGATGCTCTATCACCTGAGCCACATCTCCCCTTCCAGCAGTTTGCTAGTTAATTGGAGATATGAATTTCTTAGATTTGTCTGCCTACCTTTAACTTTGATTCCCAGATCTCAGCCTCCAGAATAGCTCTTGTTATTATTATTATTATTTTTGTTGATCATGGGGCTTGAACTCTGGGCCTGGGCACTGTCCCTCAGCTCTTCAGCTCAAGGCTAGCGCTCTACCACTTGAGCCACAGCGCCACTTGTGGCTTTCTGAGTGGTTTATTGGAGATAAGAGTCTCATGGCCTTTCCTAACAGGCTGGCTTTGAACTGCGATCCTCAGATCTCAGCCACCTGAGTAGCTAGGATTACAGGCGTGAGCCACTGGCACTTGACACTCTTATTATTTTTTTTTTTTTTGATGGGATTTTTCTTTTCTTTTCTTTTTTTGCCTAGGGCTAGCCTAGGGCCACTAATCTTCCCGTCTAAGCCTTACTCATGGCTGGGATAATGGGCATGTGCCACCATGCCTGGCTTATTGATTGAGACAGAGTCTCACTAACTGTAGCCTGAGTGTACTCCACTCCCTGTCTCCTGAGTAGCTGAGGTAGAAGGCGGAAGCCATCTCTCCTGGCCCATAGCAGATATCATCATGGGGTGTGGTGCAGGAGCCTGACTTACAGTAGATGCCATCTCTCCCTTCCTGAGCTGAGAAAATGGATCCCGCCCTGTTGGGAAAGGTGCTGGGATGATCAAGTCTGGTAACTCCCTCCTCCCCATTTCCACGTATCCCTGACTTTAATACTTCAAAGGGCCGCCAACAGCCCAGGGAGAAGGCGCAGCCAATCCAACACCAATCCAACACAATTCCCTCTGGGGACTGTGAAACCGAAGCCATGCCGCTCTATATTATAATCAGAAAAGAAAACATTCCCGTGAGGGTGTGGGGAAAGCCAGTGTGTCAGCTAGCTAGCGTGCTCACACACCCATTGTTCTACCTACGTGGGAGGCGTCAGGAAGCGCACCGAGGCTGAGTCTAGGGGCCTAAGTCCAGCATGGAGAACATAAAGACACGTGTTCCCCCACATACACCCAAAACCAAAAAGGCCAATTATCAACCCAGAGGATCAAAGAGACAAGGACTTCAAAGGAGAGGGGTCCTGGTACCAAAAATATTTCAGATATGGTGGTGCAGGCCTATAATCTCAGCACCAGAGAAGTTGAAGAATACATTTGTGCCCAACCCCACCTGGCTTTACCACAGATTTTCTGACTGCTGGGTGTGTGCACTCTCAGAAGTGTAGCTGACTGCAGTGCTGGAGTAGCTTTGGCATTTCTGGCTGCTGAAGCAGTGGGGCTCTCCACACTCCACCTGGTAGCTTCTCTGTCTTTTTTCAAATTAAATTAATTAATTAATCAATTAATTTTCGTTGATCGTGGGACTTGAACTCTGGGCCTGGGTGCTTCCCTGAGCTCTTTTGCTCAAGGCTAGCACTCTACTATTTTGAGCCATAGTGCTACTTGTAAGTTTTTCTGTCTTGATTAAGAATCTCTGCTGCTGAATTACAGACAGAGAGCAAGTTCGGGGCCAGCCTAGACATAGACATAGAGTGAGAACCTGCCTTGAAAGAAAAGAAGAGGAAAAAGAGAAAGGAAGAAAGGAAGGAAGCAAAAGAAAGGAAGACAGAAAGAAAAAAGAAAGAAAGAAGGAAGGAAGACAGAAAGAAAGAAGAAAGGAAGGAAGACAGAAAGGAAGAATGGGAGGAAGGAAATAGAAAGAAGGAAAGAAGGAAAGAAAGAAAAAAAGAAAGGAAGGAAGGAAGGGAAAAGGAAGGAAGGAAGGAAGGAAAGAAGGAAGGAAGGAAGGAAGGAAGGAAAAGACAGAAAAAAGGAAAAAGAAAAAAAAAAGAATCAAATGAAGCTGGGTACTGGCACTCATGCCTAATTACTTGGGAGGCTGAAACTTAAGGATCACAGTTCAAAGCCAGCCCTGGGAAGAAAACTTCATGAGACTCTTATGTCCAATTAATCAGAAAAAAAAGCAAGAAGTAGAGGTATGGCTCAAGTGGTAGTCCTCAGCCTTAAGTGAAAAAGCTAAGGGACAATGCTCAGGTCCTGAGTTCAAGTCCTATCATGTGGGCACGCACACACACACACACACACACACACACACACACACACACACACACACACACACACACGATCAAATGGCAGCCACTCCTGATGCAATCTCCACAAACTGGTCTGAAATGTGGTAGAAGCTGTTTTTCTGTCCTGCTCACACTGTCTCTGGGAGTCTGAGCACTTCCCATCTGTGAACCATTCGTGAAGCAGCCCTGAGATCTCTCAGGAGTCAGGGCTGAGATGTGGCTCTGCATATGAGGCAGGTGTCATGGGAGGGGAGGGGAGGCTGTGTCTGGGAGTGTGTTGGAATTGGTGAGTTCTGTGTCCTCTAAGATGTTAAGTGGAGGGAGGAGAAACTCCATCCAGGAGGGTGAGGGAGGATGTGTCTTCCTCTCCATAGATCAGCTTCATTAGTGCAGTAGAACATTCAAGAAGATGGAATCAAAATTAATGCAAGAAAAGCTTTAGGTCAGTGGAAACACCAGGACGCAAGGGGTGATGGAAATCTTGGTAAGGTGGTGAGTTCTCCATCACTAGAAAAGTACAAGTAGAGGCTGGCTGACAACGTGATAAGTCCCTGCTAGCCCCAAACCCTATGAACTTCATCTCACCAGCTTTCTCCTGGCCCATTACTGACTTTATACTAAGTCTACATATAAAGACACTCAGAACTGGGTGCTGGTGGCTCTCACCCATTAGCCTAGCTATTCAAGAGGCTGAGATCTGAGGATCATCATTCGAAGCTAAGCTAGCCTGGGCAGGAAAGTCTGTGAGATTCTTATCTGCAATGAACAACTCAGGAAAAGTTGGAGTGGCACTGTAACTCAAGTGGTAGAGTGCTAGCCTTAAGCAAAAGAAGCTCAGGGACAGTACCTCAGGGCCTGAGTTTAAGCCCCAGGACCAGCAAAAAATAAAATGAAATAAAACAAAAAGGTACTCAGAGACGATGGTGGAGAAACATCTATGTCTTAGACAGGGACATGTCCCCTGAGTTAAAACTGAAGCTCCGTGTGTTCTTTTCTATGAACATAATACTTCAGGGATGAGAGTTTGAACTTGGGATGTAAGTTCATAGATGATGATGGATATTTCTTTTTCTGGTACTAGAGCTTGTACTTAGGACCTTGAACTCCTGCTTGGCTTTTTCACTCAAGGCTGGCACTCTATGACTTAAGCCATACTTCTACTTCTGGCTTTCTGCTCGTTACCTGGACATGGAAGTTTGATGGAGTTTCCTGCCCTGCTTGGCTTTGAACTGTGATCATCAGATTTCATTCTCCTGAGCCGTTAGGATTACAGACATGAGCCCTTTCTGAAATTTGTCTAATCACTTAGTAATAAAGTCAGTTTCTCCAATGTGCCATAGAAAGCTGTTCACGAGATATAATTGAGGGGGTACTTTTTTGAAGTGCTTCATATAAAAGTTATTCAGTCTAATCCCGTTGAAGTCAAACAGTGTGTCTCTGCATGTGTAGTTAAGTGTGCATGCAGCCAGGGACCCTGCTGGAGGTTGAGTGTTCACTCTTCTCTCCTGTGACCTACTACACAGGCATGCCAGGACGAATTTCACTGGCTGGGCTGGGAATGGCAGGGGAGAGTGAGTGGTACTATTGTCCTGAGAAGGATCGAGCAAACCTTCTCTGTGGCTCGCCAGGGAAGAATGGATGTGAAGCTGGAGAGAACAGTGGTGGAACCCAGTTCTCCCAGGTCTTTGTGACTATCTGGCACAGACTGCTGACAGGAAGTGGGAAAGGAAAGGCTGGCATGGAAGAGCCCTGGAGGGTTGGCTGGGAGCTCTTTCCTGGTATATGGGGAATATTAGCTTCACCCCTGGGGCCCCTTTGAGAATTGAGAACTTGACCTGTGACTCAGGCCATAACTCAATAGCATCACTTCCTATTTGATCATTTAGGTCTTTCCAAGTCAATGCATTAATATAGAACAATATGGGACTGGACACTGAGACACTCATTAGGCCCAGAGTACCCTTGGGTGTCAGACAGAGGTGCTGAGCTGCACATCTGACTTCCTGCTATTCCTAGCACAGACAGTGTGAATGTTTCACCACATAGGGCTCATTAGGTTACACTTTAAATGGTGCAAAGGAACACTCCAGTAACACAGGAGAGTGAACATGACTTTACATGTGTGCCAAGATGCAAGAATGTGCCAGTGAAGACCAGCAAAATAGAACAGAGGCTGGTGGCTCACGCCTGTAATCCTAGCTACTCAGGAGGCTGAGATCTGAGGATCGTGGTTCAAAGCCAGCAGGGGCAGGAAAGTCCGTGAGACTCTTATCTCCAATAAACCACTAGAAAACCAGAAATGGTGCTGTGGCTCAAGCAGTAGAGCGCTTGCCTTGAGCTGAAGAGTGTAGAGACAGTGCCCAAGCCCAGACAACCAAAAAAAAAAAAAAAAGAACAGAGTTCTCTCTGTTCTTTATTATTGATTTCTGTATTTGTTTTGTTCCCCAATCCATTATTTTCTACTGAACATTAATTGGTTCTCATTATCAGGATAAACCTAGCAATTATTACCTTATAAAAAGCATATAGTGTGGGCTGGGAAGGTAGCTCAGTGGTAGAGTGCTTGCCTTGCATGCATGAGACCCTGGGTTTGATTCCTCAGCACCCTATAAACAAAAAAAGTCAGCAGTGGCGCTGTGGTTCAAGTGGTAGAGTGTTATCCTTGAGCAAAAAGAAGCTCAGGGACAGTGTCCAGGCCCTGAGTTCAAGCCCCGGGACTGGTAAAAAACAGAAAAAGCATAGCAAGTTCCTGATAGTATTCTTCATGCAAAACTGGACATTTAATGTAGAGTCGATGTGTGTGAAGTGGTACCATCAGGGCTGATTGATTGTAGGAAACAAACCATTCCTGTTCATTTAAGCAGAATAAGAATTACTACAGGAAACTGGGTACTTACAAGTTAGGAGGAATGGAGAAGTTGACTCTAAGCAAGACCCTGAGAACACAACAGAGAAGTAGTTGTCATGGTGACAACTTGACTGGACTCTGGGATGCCCAGGTAGGTGGTAAAGTACTATTGCTGTCATGTCTTTGAAGACATTTCTGGAAGATATTGGCAATTTGATCAGGAGATCAGATAACATCATCGAATTCATGCAATGCCTGAATGAAACAGAAAGGTAAGAGAAGGCAATCTCTCTCTGTCCTTAGCTGGGGCATCCTCATCCTACGCTCAGACAGCAAAACCCTACTTCCCTGTCCTGGGGTCTCCAGGACTGGTACAGCAGCTCTTAGATTCTCAGGCTTGTAAACGTGACTGAGTCAGTTACACCAGCAGCTCTTCTGGGTTTCCTGATCTTACATACTACACTGGGAGACTTTAAAAAATTAGTTCAATGAAAAGAAAAAAATTACCCTATTTATTCATTTTCTCTGCAAAGAATTGGCACAGCTTTTTCTTTCCTTTTTAAAATAAATATTATATTGTTATTATAAAAGTGATGTACAAAGGGGTCATTGTTTCATAAGTCAGGTAAGGAGTGCATTTCTTTTTGGACAATATCATCACTCCTTTTGCTCTCTCCCAGTTTTTCCTTCCCAGTTCTGCCCATAAGTTGTATAATTCATTTTCAACATAGTGTCTATTGAGTTCCACTGTTGAATTTTTTTTATAGTATTGTAGATTTCACTCAGGGATTTACATTTGCTAGGCAAGAACTTTACCACTTAAGCCATTTCTCTAGTCTTTGCTTTTAGTTTGTTCTTCATCTAGGGTCTTGCAATACCTTCCCAGGCTAACCTTGAACTGTGATTGTCCTACCTCCATCTCCTGAGTATCCAGAATTACAGTGTGTACCACCATGCCCAACCAACTATTGCACTTGCTGACCTCCATAACTGTGTGAGCTGATTTCTACAATGTTCTCCTTTTATTTGTCTCTACATATCCTGCTGGCTGTGTTTCTCTGGAGGACTCTGACTTTGCATAGTTAACTCAGGGAAGGGGGCTTCTCTGTCAGAGCTTAAGCACACACTGTTGGAGCTGAGTCCAGGCTGGGGACTGCCCCTGCCTGCTCTTGACACCATTGCAAGTGACTAACACTTGACAATTTATCAACCCAAGCCGATGTCACCAGCCAGGGATGGTGTGACAGCATGGGATGGGGGGTAGCTGGAACTCAGGAAAGCATCATCTCAGGGTTCTGCAGGCTAGATATAAACACCAACATGTTCTGGGATTAATGCTTTCTGAAGCTACAAGAATCTGGGTCTGGTATTGAATCTGGGCCCAATAATCCTAGCAATTTAGAAGGCTGAGATTTGAGGATTGTTGATCAAAGCCAGCCTGGGCAGGAAAGTCCAGCAAAAAAAAAAAAAACAAAAAAACAAAAAAAACCTGTAAGGGAAGTACCCAGGCCCTAAATTCAAGTCCCAGTACCAGCAAAAATAAAGAAATTTTGGTCCATTCCTTGCTCAACTTCTGAGTGTATGCTAACAATCTTTGGCATCTCTGGCTGATAGCTACCCCATTCCAGCTCTGCCTCCATGTTCACATGGTGTCCTCCCTACACCGTCTGTCTCCAAGCGCCTGTCTCTTCAGACTGTTGTTTTTCTAGAAATGAGGTCTTACTGTGTAATAAAGCCTGGCCTCCAACTCAATTATGTAGCCCAGGTTCATCTTGAACTCCTACCTCACCCTCCCTGGTGCTGGGATTATAGTTATGTGCTACCATATCAGGTTCTACACTATCCCCCTTTAAAAAACACTGTACAGAGGGGTTACAGTTACATAAGTAAGTAGTGAGTACGTTTTTGTCGAACTTGCTACCCCACCCTCATTTTTCTCCCACTTCCCCCCCACTCCCATGTAGTACAGATCATTTCCAACATATTGTCTGATGAGCACCACTGTTTTGTAAAGGACAACAATCCTGTTGAAACAAGGGCCTGCTCTTTTCTCTAGTGTGACTTCATCTGCAAAAACTCTGTTTCCAAATATGGTCAGATTCTAAGGTGTTGAGGATTCGGACCTTGCCATGTGGGTTGGGGGAACACAGTTCACCCCTGAGCGTGAAAGGCTGGATTGCTGTGGACATCCAGCGTGTGCGTGTGTGTGGCAGCTACAGTGAACCTTGGAACAGTGTCCTTCCTCCAGGCCCTGCCAAGTCTGGGGAAGGCTGACTTTAGCTTACAAGACTTCAGCAAGGAAGGAACTCAGCACCGGTGATTTAACCCCTGTAATTCTAGCTACTCAGGAGGCTGAGATCTGAGAGGCCTGCCCAGGCAAGAGAGTCTATGAGGCTCTAATCTCCAATTAACCACCAAAAAGCTGGAATTGGAGGTGTTGCTCAAGTGGTAGAATATTAGCCTTGAGAAAATGAGTTTAAGTTCTAAGGCTGGCACTCGCGCGTGTACATGCGCGTGCACACACACACTCACATACACACACACACACACACACACACACACACACACACACACACACACACAAACACATACAGACTTTAGCAATAAAGGTATTCTAAAATCATGTTGCCCAGAACTCTCAAACTAAGTCCAATACCCTATACCTACTACTATGCCCTGGTTGTTTTATAAGGCCAAAATTCCACATGGGTCTGGAGTACTAGAAAAAGCCCTGTCCTCAAAAACAGGAGATGGAGGTGATGCTTTGGCTCTGTTCTTAACTTACAGGTGATAGCCACAGCCTACAGACAGGCAGCTCTATCAAGTACAATTCACTCAACAAACACCACAGTGCTCACAGTTATTACAAAAACTGTAGTGCTTTCTGCTGGGAACTAATATTATAAATTTTATAAGTATGCCACACGATGCCACACGATGTTCTTCTGGATTATTGTCTTCTCTCAACTATGACCAACTTCTTACTGTTACTACTTTTCTTATGTCTTGACTGTCACATGCACATGCAATCCCGACCCAACACCCCTCCCATGCATGATTAGTGGTTTATTGTTTATTTTTGTGCAGGTACTGGGGCCTGAGCTCATGGCCTGGGTACTGTCCCTTAGCTTTTTTTGCTCAAGGCTGAAGCTGTAACACTTGAGCCACAGCGCCACTTGTGGCTTTTTGTTGGTTAACTGGACTTTCCTACCTGGTCTGGCTTCAAACTGTGATCCTCAGATCTCAGCCCCCTGAGCCACCAGTGCTGGCTGATTGGAAAGAAGTTATACCAAGATGATGCTAGGCTTTCTCCCCTGCTATGTCACTGCCTAACAGAGACTGGACAGGGTTCTGAGGATGGCTGATGACGGGTCATTCCACATGTATCTGTTTGTCCCTGTTGCTAGATTGCTTGTTCAAGGCTGTTTCTGCTTCTTTCTTCCCTCAAAAAAATATGTCTGAGGGCTGGGAAGGTGGCTCAGTGGTTGAGCACTTGCCTTGCATGCATGAGGCCCTGGGTTCGATTCCTCAGCACCACATAAGCAAAAGAAAAAAGCCAGAAGTGGTGCTGTCACTTAAGTGGTAGAGTGCTAGCCTTGAGCTGAGGGACAGTGCCCAGGCCCAGAGTTCAGGCCCCACGACCGGACCCCCCCCCAAAAAATATGTCTGAGTATTTATTGTCTACAAAGCACTGTGCTCAGCAGCGTGGGTATAGAAACAGAAGCTAGACCATTTCTGATTCAATGAAAGGAGAGTTTCAATATACTATACTCACCAATGCTCTTTTTGTTTGTTTTGTGCCAGTACTAGGACCTGAACACTGTCCATGAGCTTTTTCACTCAAGGCTGGTACTCTACCACTTGAGGCACAACTCTACTTCTGGCTTTTTGGTGGTTCATTGGAGATAAGAGTTTCATGCTGGGGCTGGCTTTGAGCCATAATATTCTCAGCTCTCAGCTTCCTGAGTAGTTAAGTTTGCAGGAGTGAGCCACTAATCAATGCCTTTTTGTTGAGAGGAATGGAAATTCCACATTTGATCTTGCTGAATTCAAGGTTTCTAAACAGCAAGGCCACAGGCTGTGTGACTGAGCATTCATGGGCAGATTAGCTCTAGGCATGCTGGACCCACGACTTAGTGCTCCTGAACCCTCCCTCCCGCCACTGCTGCTCTCTGAGAATAGATTCTGGGAAATGAAAGAATGAGGGAAAGAGGAAAAAAATGTTACTTATAGTTGTCATGCTGCAAGAGGACAGTATCACGTGACCTGAGAGGTCTCAGGGACACAGAAGAGGATTTCAGGGGAGGGAGAAATTAATACACTCATCCATCTTTATTCAGATTGTAAATGTTAAGCTCTTTTGTTTTTTTATGCTGGTACTGGGCTTTGAACTTACGGCCTGAACACTGCCTTAGCCTTTTCTCTCAAAACTGGTGTTCTACTACTTGAGCCACAGCTTCACTTCTGGCATTTTGCTGGTTAATTGGAGATAATAGTTTCACAGACATTCCTGCCAGGGCTAGCTTTGAGCCTCCATCCTCAGATCTCAGTCTCCTAAGGAACCAGGATTACAGGTGTGAGCTACCAGCACCCAGATTATACATTAAATCTTTATTCTGGGTTTCACACTGAGCTAGGCCAAGGGCTCCAAAGACTAAGAAAAGTCCCATCTCCCAGGAGCTCCACCACCCACTGGGGCAGGCAGGCAGGCAGGTAGAAAGACAATTATAGGTCGCATAGAGCCCCTGGGCATGCTGGGAGCTCACTTCCTTCTGGGAAGCTTCCCTGCAAGATCATCATGACTGAGAGAACAGGGCAGGGAAGGGTAAGGAAACAGTAGGAGCAAAGGCTTACATACAGCTTCAGAACCAGAGGGTTCTGTGGGATGTGGAGTGAGTGCCCCACCCCAGCTGGGCCCTTTCATTTGCTGGGCCATGTGCTAAGGAAGAGAAGGGGAAGCAATCTCTCTTTCTTTCTCTCTCTGTCTTTCTCTGTCTCTCTCTGTCTCTGTCTCTGCCTCTCTCCCTCTCTGTCTGACCCACAGACACAGACTCACAGACACAGACACACACACAGACACAGACACACACATACACATACACAGACACACACGGACACAGACACACACATACACACCGGCTATAGCTGCTTCAGACTTTCAGAGAAGAGACACAATGGTTTTCTGGGTTCTCTCTTAACTCCTAAAGGAACAGGGTTCCCCACCCAACTCTCAGAGGTGGGAGGGGGATAAAATGAACCACACCATAATGCCCTAGGTATTGTATTACCATTTAAAAATAGTATTCAAGTTTGGAATCAATATTATTTACCCTGGCCCAGTAGAAAGATATGAATGGTACCCTGTGAAGAATAGGTTCTCTCTCATTCCCACCCCCTTCCCTGCAGGAGTATGTGATGAAAGCTCAGGTTCAGGGCCCCACACCTTTCTCTTTTCATCTTTGTTTTGGGGTGGGAGGGGGAGGAGTCTGTCATGGCACTTGAATTCAGGGCCTGGGTGCTGTCCCTGTTTGATCTTTTGTGCTCCAGGCTAGTGCTCTACCACTTTGAGTGACAGTGTTACTTCTGGTGTTCTGGTGGTTAATTGAAGATAAGAGTCTCATGCATTTCCCGCCCAGGCTGGTTTTGAGCCTCAGTACTCACATCGCAGCTGCCTGAGTAGCTAGGATTACAAGCATGAGCCACCAGTGCCTGGCTCATCTTTTTTTTTATTTTTTAAGGACCCCCTATGTAGCCTAGGCTGGCCTAGAACTCTCCACCCTCTTGCTTCAGTTTCCTGATTTCTGTCATTCTGACCCTTGCTGATCATAAAACATTACCTGTAAATAGCAATTTATTTGAATCAGTTTTGCTTTGTTTTATTAAACAAACATTTAAAACTATCTATTTATACATTTTATAAGATGCTGTTCTACTGGTGTGTTCCTTTAATGCAAATAACGAAGTAGAAATTGGAAATATACAAGTAAAAATAGAAGTCCCTAATATTTTTCCCCAAGCCTCAGCTGACACCTCACTTTGGAAGCATCGATTTAGCTTGAAGAAGAATAAAGAGCTTGGTTAACTCAGGATCTTAGAGCTGTGTGTTTCTGTGTGCTGTGTACATGTGTATTCATTTGTGCGTGTGTGTGTATGTTGGTGACCATGTGTGTGTTAGTGAGCTTGTGTGCATGTGGATGTATGTGTGTCTCCAACTGAGCATGTGCAAACTCAGAGATAGAGGCACTGTGGGGGTTGGGCACTGGAGACGTGGCAAGGTCTCCTGGGTAGTTGGGTTGTTGCTTGAGCCTTCAGTGGGTCTTGGATGAGGAAGGTCTGTGACTATAGGAAGACGGACAAAACCCCTCCTTTTCCCTGGGGGAGGGCTAGCAATGTCCCAGAACCCCCATTTTGCTGAAGGGGAAGGACTTTTTCCACTTTAATGACCTCGCTGTCTTGCCACTAGTGACCTGTGCACCGTACAGTTGGTGAGTTGGACCATAGTTAATGTACTAGAGGTAGAGCCAGGATCCTCACCCATGTCTCCCCAGGGAATGGGAAGGGCTGTTAATGTGACTGTTACTGTAAGGGATTCAATCTGACTTGGAGGATGAGAGTAAGAAAGTAGATCTGGGTGTTAGGAGTTCACACCTGTAATTCTAGCTATTTCAGAGGCTGAGATCTGGGGATCTTGTTTAAAGCCAGCTGGGGCAGGAAAATCAGTAAAACTCTTACAGTATTTCCAATGAAACACCAAAAGGTCAGACGTGGAGCTGTGACTCAAGTGGTAGAGCAACAGCCTTGAGCAAAAAGCTAAGGGACAGCACCCAGGGTCTTGAATTCAAATCCCAATACTGGCACGCGTGTGCGCGCGCGCGCACACACACACACACGAGTAAGAAGATAATTCTTTATTACTGTAGAGCAGTTACATGGGCTCTCAGTGTATGGAAGGAAGGCTTGGGTCAATACAGGGGAGGTGGTGTAGAGGGTTAAGGACTCTGCGTATCCATCTTCCTCTGTGCTATGAAGGTTTTCCCTCTCCCTCTCTCTCCCAGCCCCAGTCCTGTCCTGTCTCAGCCTGACACAAGTCAGCTTTGGACACTGACTCCAAGTCCTTGTAAACCACCCGGGACTGTTAAACAAAGCTTATAATTAGAAGCCAGGTTTCCTAAACCAAGTGAAAAATGTACCGTTACCCTCTGTTTGTTCACTGAATACTCAGCTCCCCATCCCATGACCCAGAGGAGCTTCGACCTTGGGTTTCCAAGAAGCCTTAATAAGGTAATGTTTATAAGGTTCTTGGCTTTACAGCTCTGCTGGAGTACAACTGTGAAACCAGAACAAGCCATAATTCTAAGCAGTCCCTCCACCCCTATCCTGAGGGGGAACACTGTGGACCCTTAGATCTAGATGGTGTGTGGTAAGCCCCTGGGAGGAACGAGGTTTTGGTCTCATCACGGATGCTGATATGCTGTGTGACACTGCGAATCTCTTTCCCTCTCTGGACTTCTGTTTGCCCATCTGTAAAGCAGAGGAGGTAATGGTGTGGCTCAAAGGCCCTCTTCCAACTTCCATTCTGCAGCTGCTTTCCATGTCCTTGACATGAGTTCCTCAGTCCTTGAGTTCAAGCAGAGATTCTTTTCCAATTCTGTTTTCTTTCCTAGGACTCTTTAGGACTTGGTAATGAAATTTGAGCTGTAGAAATCTACTCTGGGGTTGGAAAGACATAAAGATCTGACCTTTCCTGTCTCAGTGTTCAACCCCCAAGGGCCTCTCTGGTGAGAAAAAAATCATATTAAAGAAAACAACAACAACAACATAAAAACAACTAGTGGAGCTGGGCACTGGTGGCTCATGCCCGTACTTGTAGCTACTCAGGAGCCATGAGCAAAAAAGCCATGTCAGAGTTCAAGGTCCTGAGTTCAAGTCTCAGTACTGGGACAAAACACAAACAAACAGATGGGGGGCAAGGGTGGGGGAACCCAAAGACTGATGGAAAGAAAAGTGTGGACTCCTCAAGTCTCTGGGTATCAGATAGAATGTGAAATCATCAGAGCCAGAGCTTCTCTGTTGGGTGAAGGTAGCAACATGAAGCCAGGCAATATCATGCTGAAGTTAGAGTGGATAGGGAATTCTGTTTCTGAACCAGACTCCCTGCTCACCTGCTAGCAATGCAGGGAGTGGGTTCTGCCTCTTTGCCCTTGCTTTAAGAAAGGGCCGCAGTGTAGCTTAGTGGCAGAGTGTGTGCTTGACATATATGAGACCCGGGGTTTGATCCCCAGTACTGCCTGAGAGAAGGGAAATAATTTGTTCAAAGGAAACACATAGTTGGTGCAGACATTCCAGAACCCATTCTTAGCCTCCGACTGTTATCTACAAACCTCTAATTCTGTGGTGGTGCTATGGTTGTGAGTGTCGTGAGGAAGCTTTCATCTCTCTGCCAGTAAACCCGTGTGAGTGGCTGGGTTCTGCCAGCCCACACAGAACATGTGGCATAGGCAACATTGGATTATCCTCTTGGATTTGGGGGCTGCTTGTTTCTGCAGCATAGCTTAGCCTATCCTGACTGATGCTGTTTGTAACATACAGAGCAGTTTTGCTCTGCGTATTCTTAGACAGTCAATGTTCAGTCAACAGAAGGGAGGAGCACAGAAATTTAAGACCACCAATAAAAGACGGATAAACAGTTGATTGAGCACCATCAAAAAAAACCATAAAGATGCCCCTGTGTGCTTGGGAGCTGGTGACTCACACCTACAATCCTAGCTACTCAAGAGGCCGAGATCTGAGGATCATAGTGAAGCCAGCCTGGGCAGGAAAGTCCCTGAAACTCTTATCACCAATAAACTACCAAAAAAGCTGGAAGTGGAGCTGTGACTTAAGTGGTAGAGTGCTGGCCTTGAGCAAAAAGAGCTCAGGAACAATGCCCAGGCCCTGAGTTCAAGCCTAAGGACTGGCATGTGTGTGTATGTGTGTGTATGTGTGTGTGTGTGTGTGTGTGTGTGCGTGTGCAATTGCCCCTGTGATCCTGTGGAGTCTGAGAGTCCAAGAAGTGTCCCACATGTGGGAAGATTTAAATCACTCTGGAGACCAAGGTCAGCGCTCGCTTAGAGGTTGACATGATGGCACAGATCACTATGAAAATTTCACTATGGAAGCCCAACAGTTTTCATCTTGTCTGTGTGGAGATCAGAGTTCTGGCTAAAGAATCCAAGCAGTGCCTGAAAGCACAGCGCTTGGGAGGAGGAGGCCAGGGTCAGCCTGACCCCTGCCTTCTCTCCAGAGCTGAATCAGAGAGCAAATCCCCTGGCATGAAGCCATCTTGTCTTACACACATTCCCTCCAAAGCAGATTTGTGTGTGGAGCGCAGGCGGCCATACAAATCATTTCACATGGTTTGGCTGGCCTTTGGTCCTCTGAGGACACCGCTGATGACCAGACACCCACCTCTAACCACTGCCGCTTCTGAAGCTGGTTAAGTTTTCCTAAGATGGGACAAAGGTTAGGGAAGGTGGTGGCTGACAGTGAGCCTAAAGGCCTTCATACCAGCTCTGTTCCCTTCTCCTTTCCCATGTGGCTGCAGACACTTCATTCACCATTCCTGGGTCTCTTTACCTCTCTGCAAAATTCTTACTTCACTCCAGGTGCCGGTGGCTCACGCTACTCAGGAGGCTGAGAGCTTAATATTGTGGTTCAAGGTGAGCCAGGGCTGGAAAGTCTGTAAGACTCTTATCTCCAATGAACCAGCCAAAAGCTGGAAGTGGAGCTGTGGTTCAAGTGGTAGAGTGCTAGCCTTGAGCAAAATGAGCTCAAGGACAGTGCCTAGATCCAGAGTTCAAGCCTGAGGACAAAAAAAATAAACAAATAAATAAGCAACCTTTACTTCACATGGCTGGATGGAGGAAGGAAATAGTCACAGATGTGAAAGTGCTTTTCAAACTGGAGAGCATTCACACTGTACAGGTGTGAGCAGAATGGCTCAGCCATCTCGGGGCTGGGCTCCTCAGTGGGACCCCATTTGTCTCCCAGAGCCAGGAAGCTCCTCCTGATATCAGAGCTACAATCGGAGCTTCTTTCCTGGGAACTTGACTTCAGAGATGGCCAGAGTCCGCATGGGCTGGCTCCTCCCCTTTCCTCACAGTATCTATGAGAACTGACCTTCCGATGGAAATTTGGCAGGAGTTCATATTCTGGAGTCACAGTACCTTCCTCCACATGCCCTAGTGGCCGAGGTCATGGGCTTCCCAGAGCACCAAACAGTTCCCATGGAGGCAGGAGATGCAGACAGCGGAGAGCACAGGGGCCCAGCAAGGGTCCCAGAGCTGCGGCTGCTCCTGAAGTCAGAGCTGTGTCTGGTCTGCTGCGTTGCACGAGAATGAGGCTCAGGACTGCTCTCCTGGTATTCTGCTCTATCCCTGGTGCCTAAAGCAGTGAGTGCTCAATACATATTTGTTAACAAGAATGAACCTCTTTCAGGAACTCTCAAAGTTTGGAGTTGATTTTAATTTTTGGTGCTGTTACTGGGAAAACTTGAACTCAGGGTCTAGGCGCTGTCCTTTCGTTTTTCACTCCACCACTTGAGCCACAGCTCCACGTTTAGCTTTTATTCTGGTTAGCTGGAGAGCAGAGTCTCACCAACTTCTCTGCTCTGGTTGGCTTCAAACTATGATCCTTAGGTCTCAGCCTCCAAGTAGTAAGATTATAGGTGTGGGCCACCAGTGCCTGACAAAGGCTCCCTATTGTTCAAGGCGTTGCCTTGAAGGTCCTAGCTCACAGAGGTAGAATGGACTGGACAAGATACCTATGTCACCACCAGCGATGCTGTTCATGGGCTCCTCAGACACCCCAGATCACAATCAGTGTTTCAGGGAGGCTGGGATTGTGATTCACTGTGGCCTTAAGAGCTGATGGGTTTTCTGGGGGCCAGGAGGTCAGGAACAGCCTTCTCTGTGGTTGCCAATGTTCCTCGTTCTACAGGGATGCAGTATTTTTCACAGTTGTTCCCTATCCCCCAGGAGGTGAGTAGAGAGTGGCTCACAGAGTGGCCTTCAGCCAGTGCTGCTGTGGTCATGTGGGTTCCAGGCGCTCTGCCTGTATCACTTAACAACACACATGGCAGATTTGATGGCATTGCCACCAGCACAAGCACAATGTTCAGGGATCAGGCCTGGGGCAGACTCAAGCTATGGAAGGCAGTCCCCTGCCCACCTGGCCTTGCTGGCTTCCAGACTCCTCTCTCAGAAGCAGGCAGGAGGTGCCAACCCTTTTCTTCACACATTCCCATTGCGTGGCTGGTTCTTCCCCCTGGTTGAGGCTCTGGATTTTGAAAAGAACATTTCTTAGACTGTTTGTCCTCTTGTCTCCTTCTGCTAGACCGTGGGACCACCCACTACACACACACACACACACACACACACACACACACACACACACACACACACACACACACACACACACACACACACACCACGAGGAAAGGCTGACAGCTTTGCAGGGGAAAGTCAGAATTCTGCATCTTGTAAATCCAGACATCCTGTAACTCTCACCAGATTATAAACATCCCCTGGGACTGAGAGGAAGATGTGCTGGTGGGCGCAGAGCCTCAGCTCTGCAGGGACAGGCTGTTTATTCCATGGTTTCTGCTGGCTTGCTTAGGCTCCTTCCTGATTCAGCTCTGGGCGGGTGCAAGCACCACATGGGGCCCCAAAGGAAACTTTTAAGGCTCCAGATGCCTAAGACCCTTTCATCTTGCAAGCCCCTCAACACAGCCACCTCCAGCGAGTCCCCTAGCCTCTGTGAAACATCTGAGTGGGAGTAAGGGGGAACCTGTTCCTCCTGAGGGCTGTCCATTCTATTCCTAGACTCTGGAATGTTCTAGAACTGTATGGACTAACATGGACCCATGATACTTGATTGGGCAATGATAAGAACAACTCGTATAAAAACATATCAAGAGTGCCTGCCTTAAGCCATGGAGTGTACATGCATGCTGTCACTACCCACCCTTCCCCTGGAGATCTAGACCCCAGATGACCTAGTTGCTATGTGGCCAGTCTGGGATTCAAAGTCTGCACATGTGTAGGCGTGTGTGTGTGTGTGTGTGTGTGTGTGTGTGTGTGTGTGTGTGCTGGTCCTGGGGCTTGAACTCAGGGCTAGGGCACTCTCCCTTAGCTAATTCACTGAAGGCTGGCGCTCTAGCACTTCTGGCTTTTTTGCTGGTTAATTGGAGATAAGAGACTCATGGACTTTCCTGCCTGGGATGGCTTTGAACTATGATCCTTAGATCTCAGCCTCCTCAGTAGCTAGGATTACAGGCGTGAGCCACAGGTGCCCGATTCTAAGTCTGAGCTTTCACATACAAAAATTAGAATGCAAAAATGGCACATTCATTTACAAGAACACCACACACTACACACAGGAATGCAGCAAACCAAATCATGAAACAGCCCTAAATGGCCAAATATGAAGCACCATTCCAGAAAAAAAGTGGAATGTTGCATCTTCAGAGAGAAATGCTCCCTGTGGGTAGGAGAGAGGTCCCCAGAAGACACTTAGAGGGTTCCTCCATTGGTAGGACTGTCCATGTGTCCCCTATGTCTAACGGCCTATGGATGGTGAAGGCTAAGAAGACGCGAGCTATAGCAGAGAATCGGTCTGCAAACTACAAACCTGGTATTGGCACAGGGCATCTCAGTACCTGAGAATCCTGCCTCAGCTCACATTTCCTTGACATTCCTTGGTGCGGTTCAGACCTTGACACCCCACCTGGGCTTAGGGTCAAGCTGCTCTGACAGCCCCTTTGCATGTCGTAGGGGCTGCCCATTCACCAAGATGTTTCCCTTTTTTGAGAACTGGAAGCTTGCTGGCTGGGATTGTTCCCACCAACTATGTTCCCGTCCAGGGAGCTTAAAATAGCCCCTTTTGGCCGGGGCCCTGCAGTGAGCAGTGAGGCAGGCATTTGTGCAAATATGGGCCTGGGAGAAGGACTCCCAACCAGGAGGGAGAGTGGGGTAGGCTCATAGCTGGGGAGCAGGACCGCCTGGGGGTGCACCCTCTGGGCCACAGCCAGCAAGATGCCTGCTAGCCTCCTTGGCCTTAGGGTGCGTGTGGGCAATGTTTGAAGCAAACTCCCCAAGTCCCGCTGACCCAGCTGAGGCTCCAGAGCGGGCCCACTGAGTAGGGGTGTCTGCATTCCTCTATTGGTTCTAGCCTCTCTCCATTTCATAATGCCCATCTATTTAATAGGAACATTCTAGTAGTAGGATTCCTGAAGGTCCAACTCAAACCTTTTTTTAACAATATAGCAGCTGCCTTTTGGGCCCTAACTTTTGTCAGCCACTGTGCCCTGTGCTAAAGCACTTTGACATGAATTTCCCCCTTCCTTCCTTCCTTCCTTCCTTCCTTCCTTCCTTCCTTCCTCCCTCCCTCCCTCCCACCCTCTCTCCCTTCCTCCCCCCTCTCTCTCTTTCTTTCTTTCTTTCTTTCTTTCTTTCTTTCTTTCTTTCTTTCTTTCTTTCTTTCTTTCTTTCTTTCTTTCTTTCTTTCTTTCTTTCTTTCTTGAACTCAGGGGCCCTACACTCTTGCTTAGCTTTTTTGCTCAAGGCTCGTGCTTTACCACTTGAGCCATGGATTTACTCCTGGATTTTTGCTGGTTAATTGGAGATAAGAGTCTCTAGGAGTTGACTGGCTGGGCTGGCTCTGAGCCATGATCCTCAGATCTCCGCCTCCTGAGTAGTCTGAGCCATTGACCCACAATCTTAACATGCATTTTTTCATTTGATCCTCATAACAACCAACTACGATCCAAGTTGCTATGACCTCCATCTTAGAGAAGAAAAGAAGGTTTGGAGAAGTCAAGTGCTTTCCCTAATGGTTATGAAGGGGACAGATAGACTTGAAACTGAACTCTGTCAAGCGGTGGACCCTGAACTTGACCCTGAGGTCGCGCTTGTTCCTCCGGATCCCATTGCTGCTCTGGTTCCCATTCTCCAGTCTAAGCAGTAGTTCCCCACTGATGTAAAGGTCTCCTGATAAAGGAATCAAATGTCTACTGAGAGCCATCTGTGTTGTTGGGCTGCTCATGGCCTGCAATCCCCCTGAGACTCTAGTTCGGCCTTGGGCATTGTGTGTGCCTGACCTTGAGAGGTTCAGGTTGTTCAAAGACACTGGGTGAAGCCAAGGCATCACAGAGCTTGATGTAGAACAGCGATCAGCTGAATAGTCCTCTCTCCTCTTTTGGGCACACACTTTGAGTTGCACACATCAAATAAACACCTTGTAAATTCTTCTGTGACTTTGGGTACACTCTGTGAACCTCAGTTTCCCCATCATTCTTTTAGGGAAAAACTAGGATACCATCACAGGCTATGCATCTGAAAGAATTAGCACTGGGCTATTAGTATTATTATTGCTAGTTTCTACTCTGTGAGAAGTATGGTACCCAGGTGCTAAATACAGAAGGCCTACTACGTAATAGGTGCTCAGAGTAGAGGCATCACTCAATCCCTTGGCTCAGTACACAGAGGCTCTCAGCCCCACCCAGCTGCTGTGCCACTTCTGTTCTGACACTGGTGTCCTGGATGCTGGTCCCCCGCAGCAGCAGGCTTGCTCAGAAAACCCATTCCACCCACTCACACTACCACCCACGTTCAGTCCCAAGCCCCTTCCAGGCAGGGCTGAAGCCCAGGTTTCCGAGGGTTCACTACTCTTTGTGACTGTCTGGCTTTCTGCTGGTGCCACCTGGTGGTGAATGTGCCTGGTGAGGTTGAAGACTGAGTCCCTTCCCTGCTTGCTGTCCAGGCACTGTCCATTTGTCCATCTTCCCTGCCCTCCTTTACTCTGCCCATTACCTGCTGCATGTAAAGACTTGAGGACCCCAGCTTTAATTGTGGGTAAGAGCCCCAGGAAGTCTGGTTGTTATACCTCCTTCCCAGGCCTGGCACTGACCACTGGGGCTGGGGCTGATGGCTTCCCTGGATTCACACTCAGAGCACTGGTATAGGAACACAATCCTTCAGTGGTCTCTTCCAGGATGGAGGAAGGGGTTCAGTCCTGGCCTGAGATGGAACAGGAACAGGTAATCCAATACTATTCACTATGCACCTGCCCGGGAATCTCCATTTGAAGGCTTTGTAACCCCCAGAATGACACCTCTCCAGACCAGCAAGGAGGCCCAGCCTGGCCAGAGCTGGTGTGTGTGTGTGTGTGTGTGTGTGTGTGTGTGTGTGTGTGTGTGTGTGTGTGTGTATTATTATAAAGGTGATGTACAGAGGGGTTACAGTTACAAAAGTCAGGTAAAGAGTACATTTCTTTTTGGACAATGCCACCCCTTCCCTTGCTCTCTCCCAATTTTTCCCTCCCATCCCCATCTACAAGGTGTATAGTTCATTTTCAAACACAGAGTCCAATGAGTACCACTGCTACTTAGTGTATATTTTATTGAAGAAGCAGGGTCTAGACACAGAAATTTTATTCTGTTCTCATCTCCCAAACTGGCTGTGTAGACTGGGGAAAAGTGTCTCCCTCACTAGCTTCAGTCTTTGGAAATAAAAAGGGTGGGGGATCAAATTAGATGAGGGATGAGGATGCCAGTAGTCCCTGCTTTGGATTAAAATACAGATCCCCAGTTTCCTATACCAGAATTGCCAGGGCTGGAGGCCTTGAATTTCCAGTGTGTATATGGGAAGCTGTGCACGTTAGCAGGTAAGGAGACTAATGTTTTGCTTGTTTTGGGTAGTTTTTTTTTTGGAGGGGTGGTCCTGAGAAGCAGGGAAAGCCTGGATGCCCTAGTGCCCATCTTTCAACTTCCCCATCTTTCTGTGGAGGTGGGCAGGGCCCCTGGCTGCATGTTTGTGGGGCCTTACGGCAGCAGCAGCAACACAGGGTAGCAAAAAGCCAGCACAGAATGCAGCCAGGTTGCTCCCATTCACCCCCTGTCATTGGTTTGAAGGACAGTGGTAGAGAGGCTGGGACAGAGGGGCTGGAGGTGGCTGGTGGTGGGGGAGGGGGGGTTGTTGCCCAAGGAGGTATTTTCAGCATCTTCCTCCCTCTGGAGTTTCCAAGGACAGAACAGAGCCCTGTGTTGTATTTGACCAAATATGGTGGTATCTCTCCGAGCTCCAGGCCCTGCCAGCTCCTCAGTTATGCTGTGGAAATAGGCCCCACACAGATTAATCTTGTGACATCTAGGAGTGCCTCTTGCCCAGCCTTCCTCCCCTAGTCAGTTTCTGTAAATGGCCAAGACTGGCCCTCAGCAAGACAAGGCAGTACAGGGCTGTGTGTGTACAGCCCCCTCCCCCATCCTCATCCCATCCACACTTCTGCTTCCAACTGGGGTGTTCATTCAAGGTGAGAGACCTCAGCCACAGGCTCTGCCCAGTGTTGCTTGGAAATGTAGGTCTGTGGACCCTGAGGTCACCTGAGCTCATGGGGATATGGCTTCCATCTGGGAAGGCCAGGCAGGGCCTTGTCACCTGTTGGAAGAGCCTGAGGAGTATGAGGACAGCTGTAATGCAAATTAGGACAGCTCATGTTAACAATACAAGTTATAAAATAATCTTAGAATAATTGTTTGAGTGTGCTGGTACTGGGACTTGAACTCAGGGGCAAGATATTCTCCTTTAGTTTTTTCGATCAAGGTTGGCATTCTACCACTTGAGCCACACCTCCACATCAGCTTTTGGCTGGTGAATTGGAGACAAGAGTCTCATGGACTTCAAATGGTGGCTTCAAATCTTGATCATCAGATCTCATTCTCCTGAGTAGCTAGGATTACAGGCATACGCTATTGGAGACTAGCTATTTTATCGCCATTTTTATAATCAACAACGAAGTGTTTACTGGACTCAGAGTATGTGCCAGGCACATTTTTAACATGAGTTAGATAATTTCCCCTCCTAGCAGCCCCAGATATGGATGTTGTCATTATTCCCATTCTAGAGACATGAAAACTGAGGCTCAGAAACATTTCAGGGACAAATGGGCCAGACCATGGTATTCCTGGGCACAAGTGCCACTTACAAAGAAGGGAGGAAAAAAATCACAAGCAGTCACACAGGAGCAGGTCCCATGGGTGAGACCTTCCATGTAACGGGACCATACTGCTCCAGGAAGGACAGAGGCCCTCACAGATCTGCAACTTGGCCTGCTTGAGGTACAGGCTTCAGTAACATGCTCACAGCTGCCTGGCACTGTGCAGAAACTATCCCAAGATAAACAGCGTGCAGTAGCGCATAGAGTTCTGGATAGATCCAGGCTCAGCCCTCAGCTCTGTCACCTCCACTTCACTGTGCAACCTCCTCTCTCCACTCAGCCCTCAGTTTCCCTGCCCAGGAGCTACAGGGGTGGGTCAGCTCTCCTGGGGCTGCTCCAGGCTAGAGGGTTGGAGGCAGTTTCCTGGGGATCTGGGGTCTGGGTCCTGTTCTTGGCCAACACACGCTGAGAACATTTTCCCTCCTTGCCAACCGACAGCCCATCCCTCCTCCATCCTCAGCCCCTTGCCATCTCCAAATCAAACGAAGCTGATTGTCTTAGCTGGGCCTGTGGGTGCTGGCCGGATGGCTAGCCGCAGGCCACAGGCGGAGGTGCCACTGGCCAGGGCCCCCGCCAGACACACAAGGCATTGTCCCTTGGTCAACAGCCCCTGGGCACCTCAGCCCAGCTCCTGGCTTGCCCTCACACCCCTCACCGGCGGCCGCTGTGCTAGGCCCAGCCAGCTGGGGGCCCAAGGCTCCCAGCTAATGGTGAGCCCACCCACCCACGCCCCCAGCAGCCCCCTGTCGAGCTATAACTGCTGAGTTCCATCCTGTCACTGCCATTCTCTCCACGGCAGCATCTGGGGTTCCGGGCGGGCAGCAGCTGCAGCCTGACCGCCGGCTTGGTGGGATGGACTGGCCGCACAGCCTGGTACGTGGCTCATTCCCACCCCACCCCCACCCTCTCTAGGCTTCAGCTTTTCTCTCCTCCTGATTAATGGCCATCTCTGTTTGCCTTGGAATCTGCAGAGGCTAGCTTTCTCCTCTGTCCTCCAGGGAGAAGCGGAGACTGGTCTCAGAGCTTCAGCTATGGCTGGGAGCTCAGGCTCAGCCTGATCTAGGTTCAGCCCATCCACACTCAGCTCTTTTAGGCCCAGGCATGTGGGGAATTAAGGCAGATGGAGGCCCAGGGATCTTCCCAGGCCTGGCTCCTTGGATCCACTAGGCTGAATGACCTTGGGCAAATCCTTCGGACTCAGTTTCCCATACAGAAAGGGAGGGAAGGGGCTTCTGAGTTCAAGAATGTCATGTGGGCAGCTTGGATGAGAGAGCCTATTGTTAGATGTTTTTTTGGCACTAGAAACTAAGACCAAAAGGGAAGAATTTAGCAACTTGAATGTCTGTGGTGGATTTTGTGCCAGGATTTTGTGCACAGAGGGACTATGCCAGAACTTGTTTGCTAGGGTCATGACTTGTTGGGTCACCTGGAGACATCAGTCCCCTCACCTCCCCCCTTGCCTCTACGCTCTGAGGTGAGGGCTATGAGGAAGGTATGGAGCCTGGTGAGATTCAGGACCTAGGGGGTGCTCTGTCAGCTCTACCTCTCCCAGATCCCTTCCTCTCTCTCCTGGTTCTTCTACAGGTAGCTCAGGGGCTGATGGGATCCACTGGGTGGGAGGGATGGGTGGACAAGAGTGGGACATGGCAAGCAGAACCTGGTCCAGGCTAAGGAGAAACCACCAGTCTTCAGCCCCTCCCCTCAACACTTGTTGCTAACACTGTTTTTCCTCTGGGACTATGGAGCAGGACTGAGCTTCACAGGGTCTTGATCCACAGTCTCTCTGAGTGTTAAGTGGCTGGCAGAGGCAAGCCCAGGAGATAAGATAGTGGGTCTAGACACACAGTGCTGTCAATGGGGAACAGACAAATAAAAGAATCACAGCTGGGTGCTGGTGGCTCACCTGTCACCCTAGCTACTCAGGAGGCTGAGATCTGAGGATCATGGTTTGAAGCCAGCCCAGGCAGGAAAGTCGATGAGATGCCTATCTCCAATTAACTACCAGAAAAACAGAAGTGGTTCTGTGGCTCAAAGTGTCTGTAGAGCACTGGCCTTGAGCAGAAAAGCTCAGAGATAGCACCCAGACCCTGAATTGAAGCCCTTCTCCCCAACAACGAGGAATCACAGAGATTGAAGTCAGGCAAGCGACCTATGGAAAGAGCTCCAGTGGCATCTCTGGAACAGTGACATTACAAGGGGAAAGGCAGAACTCTGATGATACAGACCTGTGCAAAGATCCCGTGGCAGAAGGGAGTATGGTGAGAGCAAGTAATTGAAAGGCAGAAAGGTGGAGTCCAAGGAGGGAAAGGAGGAAGGGCCCCGGGAGACCAGGGGTACCTTGGGAAAGATGTGAAGCTAGAAGGTGATGTCATCCAATTTACATTTCACATGGCTGCCCTTGGCTTTGGTGGGAACAGAAGAGCTAGAGCTGGTTTGAAAGTTCAGTTAGGAAACTGTAGAGCCCAAGGAAAGCGAGGTAGTGCCGATGGAAGAGTGGGTGGGAGGGGTTTCAAGCTGGGTCAAGAAGGTGTCTCTGTGACTATCATGGAACCTGGTGCCCACCAAGTGTCTCTATACCAGAGACCAGGTCGGGGCCTGGTCGGGTAGGGGAGGCAGCCCACATGGAGGGCTTGCTTCTCCTTTCTCTTTCCTGAACCCTGACCCTGGGCTCAAGGAGACTTGGCCATCCCACCTTTCTCTTCAGGTTATCCTTTTTGCCATCTCCATCTTCTTGGGGCTGGGCCAGCCCAGAAGCCCCAAAGGGGGCAAGAGGAAGGGGCAGGGACGCCCTGGCTCCCAGGACCCTGGGCCTCCCCAAGTGCCGCTGGACCTGGTGTCTCGGGTGAAGCCCTTCACCCGCATGGAGGAATATGAGAGGAATCTTGGTGAGATGGTGGCCCAGCTGAGGAACAGCTCCGAGCCGGCCAAGAGAAAGTGTGAGGTCAACCTGCAGCTGTGGCTGTCCAACAAGAGGAGCCTGTCACCCTGGGGCTACAGGTAGGTGGACTAGGAAGCAATGGCTGCTCTCCCACCATCCCTGTCATTGCAACAGTCAAGATGTTGGCTTCTGTCACCTGAATGCATGGGTTGGAATATTGGCTCTGCCTCTGAATAGCTAGGAGGCTTTGGGTCAGTGGATGATCCTGTTTCCCCACCTGTAAACCGCAGTGGTAGTGATACCTATTTTGTAGTCTTGCTATAAGAAGATATCTGTGCAGGGTGTCTGTGAGGCCTTCCCACAATGCATTGTGTCCAACCCCCTAGCTGCAGCCCTTCCTTGCTGTATTTATTGCTGGCTGTGTTCATTTAGTTGTTCACGCTGGATGGGGAACTCCTAACAGCTGCATCAGATTCATCTAAGGGTTCCATGTCCCATTGCGTTAAAACCAGGACTCTTGCTCAGCTTGCTTGCTCATGGCTGGTGCTCTACCACTTGAGTCACTCTACCAGCCCAGCCCTTTTCTGGTTATTTTGGTGATAGAATCTCTTAGAATTCACATTGTGAACTTCATTAGATCTCAGCCTCCTGAGTAGCCAGAATTACTGGTGTGAGCCACAGGTACCAAGCTCACAGCCACAGAATGACCTAGGAATTTCTTTTTTTTCTTTTTTTTTTTTGGGGGGGGGTCCGGTCGTGGGGCCTGAACTCTGGGCCTGGGCACTGTCCCTCAGCTCTTCAGCTCAAGGCTAGCGCTCTACCACTTGAGACACAGCGCCACTTCCGGCTTTTTTTCTTTTTGCTTACGTGGTGCTGAGGAATCGAACCCAGGGCCTCAGGCCTGCAAGGCAAGCACTCTACCACTGAGCCACCTTCCCAGCCCTGACCTAGGGATTTCTTAATGTCCTAGGTAACCAAAATGCTGATCTTGGTTCTAGCTCCTAGCTCAGCGGCTGGTAACCAGAAAGGACAGGGTCTACAATGTTGATTGATAAAGAAAAATCTGCCCCTGAAGGGTGCTCATTCAACTGCCCAGGCCACAGATTTTGCAGCCTCCTGGATTCCATGCTGCAATCCTAGAATAGCAATGCTGACTTGAATGGTAAGCGGTATAGCGGTATAAAGTCAAACAGAGTAGCCATTTACCCTACGTGGCTACTGAGCAATGGCAAGGCATCTAAGGAGGCTGAAACGCTGAGTTTAGAGGATTTAAATTAAACCTGCTCATGTGGCCAGTAGCTACTGTATTGGGCAGCCCAGGAATGTGACAGTGGCGAAAGTCAAGGCCCCTCCAGATTCTGACTTCCCTGTTTTACAAAGGCCACAAACATCTTAGGGATTTTGTAGCGCCAATACTGGGGCTTGAACGTGGGGCCTCATTGCTTTGCTTGGCTTTTTCACTCAAGGCTGGTGCTCTATCACTTGAGCCACACCTGCATTTCCATCTTTTTGGCAGTGAATTGGAGATCAGAGTCTCCCCCCCAATGTCAATAGAGTGGAGGAGGCGCAGAGGAGAAGCCTCTGGCAGTCCTGGCCGCAGCACTGTCTGTCTAGGCCTGGGGTGAGCTTCTGGGTGGACGACAGGGAAGCTGGTGCGTGAACTCCCTGAAGGCCTGCCCAAGCAAGCCTGTGGGCGTCGGGGAAGGGGAGGTGTGGGGAGGGCTGGGCCGGGCGATCTGCCCGTTCTGCACCCCCTCACCCTGTGCTCTCCCCCCGCCCCGCCCCTGCAGCATCAACCACGACCCCAGCCGCGTGCCCGCGGACCTGCCCGAGGCGCGGTGCCTGTGCCTGGGCTGCGTGAACCCCTTCACCATGCAGGAGGACCGCAGCATGGTGAGCGTGCCGGTGTTCAGCCAGGTGCCCGTGCGCCGCCGCCTCTGCCCGCCGGCCCCGCGCGCCGGCCCGTGCCGCCAGCGCGCCGTCATGGAGACCATCGCGGTGGGCTGCACCTGCATCTTCTGAGCCGGCCCCGCTCGGCGGGGAGGCCCCCCCACCCCAGCCTCCATAAAGCATTGCTTTCCGCTTCCCCGTGTGCGCAGTGGCATTCTTCTGCCGTGTTGGAGCTGTGCGCACAGCCCCGCGAGGGGCTGACCAGGGACAAGCCGGGTGCCCAGGCAGCCCCAGGCCCCTGCAAAGCGCCGCTCAGAAGCCGAGCTCCGGCCTCCTCACAAGCATGGAGCAGGGTCCGTGATCACTCAGCCAGCCACAGCTCCAACCCGATCTGCTGTGCTGCTATCAGGGGCACTCAGACTTCCGGAGGGCTGTTCATCTAGAGGTTTAGATTTAAGTGGGAGTTGATAGTTTCCTTTTCTTTTTCTCCTTCCTTCCTTCCTTCCTTCCTCCCTTCCTTCACTCCCTTTCTTCCTCCCTCCCTTCTCTTTTCTTCCTTCCTCTCTTCTTTCCTCCCTTCCCTCCTTCCCTTCTTTCTCTTCCTCCCTCCCTCGCTTCCTTCCTCTCTTTCCCTCTTCCTTCATTGTGTATGCTAGTACTAGGACTTGAACTCAATGTCTTGAGCTCTTCCTTAACTTCTCTGGTCAAGGCTGGTGCTCTACCACTCCAGCCACACCATATTCTGCAATTTTGTTGGTTAACTGGAGGCAAGAGTCTCTGAAATTTATCTGTCTGGGCTGTCTTCAAGCCTCCATTCTTAGCCTCCTGAATAGCTAGGACTACAGGCGTCAGCCACCAGCATCCAGCAAGTTTTCATTTTTATGGAGTGGTTTTTTTCTTTTCTAGCAGAGTCTCTCTTGGGTGACCAGCTGCAGTTGGCCTGGGACCACCTTTGGGGAAGCCACTGGATAGTGTCAGAACACTTTTCTGGGACCGACTCATCCTACTCATGGAAGGCTCTTGCCCCTCAATTCTAATTCCATTCCCCCCTATGGCCCCCAGTAATTCAATCTTCCTCCCTGGGCCCTCTAACTCCACAGCAAATTCCCAATCAGCTGTCCTAGGGTCTAAAAATACCCTCCTGCCCCCCAGACAGCTGAGGGGCTCAGGCTATTTTCTGAGTTTGCAGTTAACTGCCACAAGGCTCACAGCCTGTTGAAGGAGTACTTACTTGGCTGCTTGGGCTTTAGTCAGCTTACAGCAGCTTCAGCACTGAATAGTTCAAGTGTCTAATTCCTAAAAAACCAGTGGTTAGGTATGTGCTTGTCGGGGGTGGTAAGTAACTTACCTTTTTTGGTATTGTTCTAGAGTGGATCCTGGTTAAAATCATTCTGGAAACTTCGGCCTGGTTCCAGACACATAGAAAATACTTTTATGCCAGCTGGACAGGTCCCTGTAGCATCTGTCTCTCTATCAGGGTGGCTCAGATCTCTAAGGTTTATAAAAACTAAGCAGATGCTCTAACGCCTAGCAACACCCCAGCCCCATGCTCTCCAGGTCTCAGGCCTGATTCAGGCCCCTGTAAAGGCTCAAGTTTCCCAGGTCTGCCATTTGGTGGTGGGGATGTGGGGAGTATTGAGCTGCAGGAAGGCTGTGCTGGTCCTGGATGGCAAGAGTGGCCTGGAGGTGCATGGACAGGGGACTCCTCCTCATGATGTGAGGGACTTTCTTCTTCCCAGAGCATCAGAAACCCACGAATGCTTCAGAAATGCCCGTTAGAACTGGGTGCTGGTGGCTCACGCCTGTAATCCTAGCTACTCAGGAGGCTGAGATCTGAGGATCACGGTTCAAAGCCAGCCCGGGCAGGAAAGTCTGTGAGATTCTTATCTCCAATAAACCACTAGAAAACTGGAAATAGTGCTGTGGCTCAAACGGCAGAGCACTCACCTTGAACTGAAAAGCACCCAGGCCCAGAGTTCAAGCCCACAACTCTCTCTCTCTCTCTCTCTCTCTCTCTCTCTCTCTCACACACACACACACACACACACACATAAGAATTTCTGCACAAATCACAATGGTAAGAAAACTTGGTCCTGGGGCTTGAACACTGGGCCTAGGTGCTGTCCCTCAGCTCTTCAGATCAAGGTGAGCATTCTACCACTTGAGCCATGCACCACTTCTGGTTTCCTGTGGTTAATTGAAGATAAAAGTCTAGGGGCTGGGAAGTTAGCTCAGTGGTAGAGTGCTTGCCTTGTATGCATGAGGCCCTAGGTTCAGTTCCTCAGCACCATATAAGCAGAAAAAGCTGGAAGTGGCACTGTGGCTCAAGTGGTAGAGTGCTAGCCTTGAGCTGAAGAGCTGAGGGACAGCACCCAGGCCCAGAGTTCAAGCCCCATGACCGACCAAGAAAAGAAAAAAAAAGTCTTACAGACTTTCCTTGCCCAGGCTGGCTTTGAACCATGATCCTTGGATATTAGCCTCCTGAGTAGCTAGGATTACAGGCCCGGCCTTTGGTGGAGCTTTATTGAGTAAGCAAGCAGGCAAGCAGACAGACAAGCAGAAAGGCAGGGGCACACTAACAGAGTGTGGGTACTCTCAAAGGGACACACACACACACACACACACACATACACACACACACACACACACACACACACACACACACAGAGCTCCTTGGCTGTTAGGGGTATTTATATGGTAAAGGCAGGGGTTCTGACATTAAAGTTCTGCAAAGATAGGTATTTTATCTTTGCTCTAATTACTCCTGATGTTACACTGTCTGAGTTTCTGGATGTTTGGGGACATTTCTTCCAGGTAAGAATGCATCCTGCCATAAAACAGATGCTTATCCTTGAGATAAGGATGGCATCCTGTTGTTTACATTTTGGGTAGGAGGTTGCTTAGTTTTGGGAGAGCATTTCTGCCAGGTGAATGGTAATTCTTGGGGTGAGACAGGCATCCCTCAGGAAGAAATGCATCTTGGTGTCTCTCTTTGAAGCAAAGATAATGTTTCTGTGTTTCTAAATACCATGTTTCTGAGTTGGCTTCACCAGGCCTCATTTTCCTCAATTTATCCTACCCCATATTCCCTTAAATGACTTTGGTTCCTTAATCTTTTTTGTTGTTGTTGCTGTTGGTCTGGGTTTGGGTGCTGGCCCTGCGCTCTTCAGCTCAAGGCGAGTGCTTTACCACTTGAGCCACAGCACCACTTCCTAGTCCCTTAATCTTTTTTTTTTTTTTTGGGTCCGGTCGTGGGGCCTGAACTCTGGGCCTGGGCACTGTCCCTCAGTTCTTCAGCTCAAGGCTAGCGCTCTACTACTTGAGCCACAGCGCCACTTCCGGCTTTTTTCTTATGTGGTGGTGAGGAATTGAACTCAGGGCTTCGAGCATGCAAGGCAAGTGCTCTACCACTGAGCCACCTTCCCAGCCCCTAGTCCCTTAATCTTAAGGGAAGTAGATGAATAGATATCTCCTGTATTTGCCTTAAGCTTGAGTTTTTGCATATCTGGCAGCTATTTGCCATAACTCATTTTCCATAGTCTATCTTGTCTCATGATGACGACTTTTCTTCTTTCTGGAGTTACAACTCACCTGTGAAAGGAGCAGAAGGCATGTAGGGATGGCCAGGATCTTTTCTAGTTTTACCACTTTTTTTTTTTTTTTTTGTGGTACTGAAGGTTGAATTCAGCCTTATGCTTGCCAGGAAAGTGCTGTGTAGCTTGAGCTACACCCCTAGCCATCTTGGATTTAGTTATTTTAGGGTTAGGGTCTCATGTTTATGTAGGGGACCAGCCTGGATGCTGATCCTCCTATTTAGGCTTCTCCTGTAGTTGGGATGAGAGGTGCATATCACCACAGCTACTGACAAGATGGGATCTGGTTAACTTTTTGCCTAGTCTGGCCTCAAACTGGGATCCTTCCAGTCTTCACTTCCTGAGTAGCAGGCATTACAGATATAAGCTACTATATCTAGCATTTTTACAATTTTTTTTTGTGCTGGTACTCAGGGTTTGGTGCTGTCTTAGCTTTTTTTGCTCAAGGCTAGCACTATACCACTTGAGCCATAGCTCTACTTCAGGCTTTTGAGTGATCAGCTGGAGGTAAAAATCTCATACACATTCCTGCCTTGGCTGCCTCTGAACCAGAATCCTCAGCCTCCTGAGTAGGTAGGATTACAAGTGTGAGTCATTAGTGCCCAGACTAATAATTCTGAAGCAGAAGCTTGGCCTCGTGAGCGTGGGCTGATCACAGGCCCTTTTCAGTCCCCTGGTTTCAGGGCAGCAGGAAGCTCAGAATTTGGAGAACTAGGTCTCCATAGCCCCAAAGATCATCCTTCAGCCTGAGTTGAAACCGTTTCCTGTTTTCCATTTGCTGGTGAGAAACTCCTACTGCATTGGCCAGCAACCTCCTCTGCTTTCTCCAGCATTGTATTTGCAGCACTGAACAAGGGTCTGGAGCAGAAGGGCACAACACTTGTGAATGAACAGGCCTTTGAAGAACCCAAAGGTTTGCTCCTAGTCCACTACACCTTCATGGGTGGGTGGGAGTACTACATTCCTTCCTTCCCTCTTCACCTCCAATCTTTTTTTTTTGGTCAGTCGTGGGGCTTGAACTCTAGGCCTGGGCACTGTCCCTCAGCTCTTCAGCTCAAGGCCAGCGCTCTACCACTTGAGTAACAGCGCCACTTCTGGCTTTTTATATTTATGTGGTGCTGAGGGATCGAACCCAGGGCCTCATGCATGTGAGGCAAGTGCTCTACCACTGAGCCACCTTCCCAGACCCTTCACCTCTAATCTTACCCTCCACAAAGGACTGCCATCTTTCACAGAGATCCTGTGAAGTTTGTCTTATGTTGGGTGGTACTGGGGTTTGAAGTCAGGGCCTATACTTGCTAGGCAGGCCCTCTTCTACTTGTCATGCCTCCAGCTCCACTATCCCGCACCAAGAGCTATGGCTGGTGAGTTTGACCCCTTTCTTGTATGCCTGGCAGATAATAGGACTGCAAATGTTCTCCATTCTCTCAGGGGTCTGTGGGTCCCTGGGAGCTTCTGTCCTAGCCATAGAAAGCCAAGGTGGTCCCTGGGATAAAGGCTTTAAGTTGGCTCTCAACCTCTTTCCTGGAGTCTTTCCTTTCTTTCCTGCCCACAAGAAAGGAACTGGTGAGCCATTTCCAGGCTGGGGCTGGGAAAGCAGGCCATGTGAGCATGTTGGCTGATTGTGACTTGGAGCTCCCTGAGCCTGCTCCATGAATGCTTAGGACAAAGAGCCAAAGCTCCAGCTTAGAACTGAGGACCTAGAATACCCACCCTGGGTCTATGGCATACCTTCCTTAGGGAATCAGGGAGGGGATGGTTATCAGGGGTAAGTTTTCTGCTTTGTCTTCTGGCTCAATATAAGTTGTAATGCTACCATGACAACTCATGCCATCTTCATTGCAAACCAAGATCAGCTAGAAGCCAGTGGCTTACTCCTGTAATGCTAATTCCTTAGGAAGTTGAGATTGACGACAATGGCTCAAAACCAGCCTGAGCAGACAAATCTGAGACTCTTATCTCCAATTAACAAGCAAAAAGCTGGAAGTAAAGGTGTGTGGTTCAATTGGTAGAGTGCCAGCTTTGAACAAAAAAGCCAAGTGAGAGTACAATGCCTTAAGTTCAAGCCTTAGTACTGCCAGACAAAACAAAACAAAACGATGCTAATACTGACTTCACTGGACTTGGGGGCAGGGCATGGCCCACTTTGTAGGAGGCTGACACTGTGGTGCTCTCCAATTCCCTTTCCACCCCTTCCTCTAAGTCCACCAGGATATGTTAACCAATCAGTTTGAGCTTTTCCTATGTGTCAGTGATTGGTCTGGTATTTGAGTGCCAAGCCAATCAGCAGAAGGCATTTCCCTAGCCACAGGAATTGGTTCAGGGTGGTCCCATTGGCTTAAGGCCTGGAATTTGGTTCTGTGGTTTCAGGAAGACTTCTCACCTGGGGAGCTATGACAGCCATCTTCAGCTGTGTGCAACAGCTGGGGACTGCACAGTACTCTGGATTTTTAAGTCATGATAACCAGTAACATCTTTATCATCTAAGGTAATCTGAAGTTCTGGTTTGCTTCTACATGGACTGAGAGCCATCTTTCTGATGTGCCAGTCTGGCGACTTCTGTAATGACCAACAGATACATGCCACACATGCTCTAAAGACTCCATTTCTTGCCAGGCACCTGGAGCTCCTGCCTGTGATTCTAGCTTCTCAGGAGGATGAGATCTGAAGATCACGATTCTAAGCCAGCCAGGGCAGAAAAGTTCATGAGACTCATCTCCAATTAACCAGCAAAAGTCTAGAAATGGAATTATGACTCCAGTGGAGAGCACCAGCCTTGATTGGAAAAACCCATGTGGATGCTTAAAGCCCTGAGTTTGAGCCCTAATACTGACACAAAAACAAAATAAAAAAAGAAATAGATTATTTCTTCACTGCCATTACCATTGCCCTGACATGAAGAAAACAGATTCCCAAACAGTTTGGGGACCCACTGGTTCCTCATTGAACTCAGTTAATTTTAAGGGATGCTACAGATTTCAGCTGTTCTGTGAACTCACCAGATGTTCATTCAGTAAATTAGTTCCTTGTGCTGGCCTTTTCTCTCCACCTTTGCAGAGAGGGAAGTAGCTAAATGACCTCTGAGATGTTTTTGTCAAATGCTGCAACAGTAATTTTCTTCTGTGCTCTAAACCTGACTTAGCAACTCTGGGTGGGCCCCCTCCCGCTATCTGGAGGTAGCGTTTTGCCCATCAGCCATACCTGCTGGGTACCTAGGTTTCATTCCTTCATGAGTTTCCTTCTTCCAATTGTTTTCCTTTTCCCACTGGCTTCCAGGAAGTATACTGATGGCAATGTGGGGTAAATGTCCTTTCTCCAGGTTCTAACAGTCATCTCCCCCAACTGAAGACGACAGGAAATTCTTTTTTTTTGGGGGGGGGTCTGGTCGTGGGGCCTGTACTCTGGGCCTGGGTGCTGTCCCTCAGCTCTTCAGCTCAAGGCTAGCACTCTACCACTTGAGCCACAGCGCCACTTCTGGCTTTTTCTGCTTATGTGGTGCTGAGAAATAGGACCCAGGGCCTCGAGCATGCAAGGCAAGTGATCTACCACTGAGCCACCTTCCCAGACCCGACGACAGGAAATTCTTAACAAGGTACTTCATCTCTAACAAAGCCACAGCCATAGGCTTGTCTCAGGTTTAGGTTTTCTGATCTTCCCCTCTATTCTGTAGCTATCTGGTGGTAAATGTTTCATTGTAGATTGTGCATTTTGAGAGTAAGTACTATAAAACTTCAAAGAAGCTAGTACCAGAGTTCTCTGGCTTACATCCCCCTCCCAGTCATCATGGCTCCAAGTTAGGAAACCAAGTCAGAAGCAACTTGGGAAGATGGATTTATTTCTCTGTTAAAAAATAAATAAATAAAATGAGTAGACTCGCATGAATTCCTTTTCTTTCCTTACTCTCTCCCTTAAAAAGCAACTCAAATGAGAATCCTTAAGCCAGACAGGCAGATAGCAGGTCACCTGGACCTGCCCTGGAAGGAAAGATGCTCAATTCACAAAAGGTCACAAAGAGCAGCTGGTCCTTGTGAGCTAGTGTGGCTTAGGCAGGCCTGGGCTGCCCTAGGGGATGATCCATCTTCATGGTGGGGCAGAAGTTCCCAGGCTCTCTCTGGAGCTCTCACAGTTCAGTCTTGACCTTGTGCATTAAATCCTTCTGGTCAATCTTGTCCAGGTCCTGGTACCAGCGATTGTAAGCCAGCAGGGCCACGTTTTTGGCTGCTACAGCCATCACCTCCACAGAGCTGGCTGCCCACTCCAGGGCATTGAGATAGAAAAGTTGGTCATGGAGCGCAAACTTCGGGAAGCTGCTGCGAGAGCCATAGAGGGGGTGGGCTTGCCACTCGGCTGTCTGGACTGAGTAATAGGAACGAAAGAGGGTCTTTAGCTGGGTCCGAAAGAGGGGCTCAGGGGACTGGACTCGCCAGACGGCGGCCTCTTGTGGCTGCTTCCGCCGGAAGTTGGCTGAGATGTTGACAGGACAGATGTTGTCCAGAGTGCAGAAGAAATTGGGGAAATCTGTGGTAAGGATATTGGCGAAGGGGAAAAGCTTAGGGTCAGGGAAACCGAAGTAGGAAGAGTTGAGATAGCCATGGACCAGGGAGACGACGGAGGACTGGAAAGAACCCTGGGCGTCATCAATGGGCGGGCTGAAGCCTTCAAAGGTGAAGTTGCTGCTGCTGTTGTCCAGGTGCAGGGGCGTGGCGATGACTACAATGTCATAGAAGTTGGAGCCGTTGCCCATCTCACTCTCATACCGCACTTGGTACAGGGCTTTCCCCTCTGGAAAGAGAGAGCAGAAAAGTCAACTTGTCCCTTGGCTTCTACCTGTTGACTTCCTCCCTGGGACCCAACCAGGATGCAGCTAGATGTCCAGATGGCAGTCCCTGTCTCCATATTGGTGTGGCTACAGGGCAAGCACTGGACTAGGTATCAGGAGGTGCAAGCTCTTCTGTTTCTGCTGCTGATTGGTTGGAGGAGCATGGACGAAGCTCTTAATCATTGGTCAAAGGATCTGAATTTATGGAAGACTTAGTTCCGCGTTGACCACTGAATCGGGCCTGCAGTGCCCTCTAGTGTCAACAGGGCTTCACACGGTTGTTTCAAAATACTGTAGCAGAGCATGGATCAGGGTAGAGGCGGGGAAGAGGCTGTAAGGAGGTCTGACTATGAACGACATGGCCACCCTTGTGGCCCTGTCCACTCACCAGTGCTATGCAAGGCCACAGAGGTCACCGTGGCATGAATCACGTTGGCTTTGGTGAGCTTCAGCAAACCGGAACACACCAGCTTGTTGCCCCCTTCTACTGACCACAAGCTGCCTTGGGCCCCAGCTAGTGACATGGCTCCTGGGAAAAGCAAGAAGGTGGCTGGTGGGTTATCAAACCAGCAGGAAGTGTGGCTGGAGAGCCCAGCACTGTTCTCCCCAGGCCCTGGCAGGGAGGGCAAGAGGGACACCGAGCACACAGATAAATACAACTGAGGCCACCATGCTATGAGTGGCCAAGCCCATGCTCCCTTAAAGAGCCGGGTGTATGATTCTGTTTACAGGATGTCCCAGAATGAGCATGTCCACAAGCACAGACATCCAGGACTGGGAGCAGTGGGGAGGTGACCACTAGAGGATAGGGGTTTCTTTTAGGAGTGTTGAAAATGTCCCCCAAGTTACAGTAGTAGCATAAGTGAATATATTAAAAAACACAAAACCTTGGGCTTTATTTTTTTGTGTTGTTCTTAGGACTTGAGCTCAGGGCCTAGGCACTGTTTCTTAGCTTTTTCACTCAGCTTTTTCCACAGCTTCACTTTCATCTTTTTGGTCCTCAATCAAAGATAGGAATCTCACGTGCTTCTTTTGCCTGGGCTGGCTTTCAACTGTGATCCTCAGCTCTAAGCCTCTTGAGTAGCTAGGATTGCAGGAGTGCGCCACCAGTGATCAGTCTGAACTGTGCTCTTTAAATGGGAGAATGCTATGCTGTGTGGATTTTATTTCAGCGCACGCGTGCTATGAAGGATATACATGAGATGCTGGAAAAGCAAGCAGGGTAGCCACAAGGTGGGGATGCCGAGGCAGGCTCTGAAGGCCTGGAAGGAACGAGAGGAGAGTATCTGAAGCACACAGGAGGTGCCGGTCAATGCACACCCTCTCAGTTGTTAAGTAATAATACACCAAATGGTGCGAGCACCTTTTGAGATGTATCAGTGGACTCAAGTGTGAGTCACACCCTTGGGAAGGCTGCGTGCTCTGCTGCTGAGGCTGGTGTGAGCAGAGGTGGGCTCCACACAAGCCCACCCACTCCAGTCACGAGCTAGGAAGACAAGGGGAGACACAGATGAACATCCGGAAATTCAGGCGCTACACACTGCCAACTTGGGCCGATGCCAGAATAAAAAGAATGGGAGTGACTAAGTGCTAAGTAATGTCATAAGCTGGACAGATGTGTTATTATGGCGACCTCAGCTCATTCTGGGAGCTCAGGCAGAGGGAGAGCAGGCAGGCAGGGGGAGGGCTGCATGCTCACCGGCAAAGGCGGGCATTGCTGCTGACTGGCCATAGCTGGCCCGCAGGACTGCCGAGACGACGTCATCGATAAAGCGCTGGGTAACACCCACTTGGAGCAGGGACTCAGCCACGGAGCGCTGGGTCATGTTGATGAAGGCAGACTCTCCTAGTGAATACAGTAGCTCCTCCACCCCTGAGAAGGCATAGCCGTGGGCCTGGTACTTGTAGATCCTAGGAGATACAGGGAGCCGCACTCCTGTGAACAAAAGCTTTTGGGCAGGCCACCAGTCATGGGGTCCTACTGGGACCTCTTGTACATGTAGGGTACGAGAGAGGCTGCTCTGGGGGTGGTGGTGGGCCTGTTCCCACATGGACAGCACTGGAATGGGAGCAGACACTTCAGTACCCCCAAAGACCTAGCTTTCCATCAGGGCTCTGCCAACAGCCAATTGCATCACCTGCGTTGGTAAATGAGTGGCCCTGAGTGGCTTGGGGCCTACAGATGGGTTTTGATTGGCTCGATAAACAGGTGGCAAATTGAGAAGACAGGAGGCCCCAAAATAGACCTGGGTTGCCAGTGTGCAGCCTGAACCGTGGCAGGGGTAGCTACATGTGGGCATCCTCACAAGGTTGCCTCTCTCTTGCTCTTGCTCTTTGGGTCAGCCTACTTCCCCCAGTTCCCTGTTCTTTTGCACTCAGCCATTTCATTTACTCACAGCTTGCTTCTGCCCACAGGTGCCGGAGGGTGTGACTTATGCTTTCCTCTGCTTAGCGAAGGGAAAGACGGAAGGCCCTGCCCCACACAAGGCTGCTCCTCAGGGTGGGGGCTTCTTCTAAGCCTGCACTGAATCATGCACTTTCTTGTTTTCTTTTTCTTTCCTATGCTGGTCTTGGGGCTTGAACTCAGGGCCAGAGTACTGAGCTTTTTTTTTTTTTTCTTTCTCAAGACTAGCACTCTATCACTAGAGCCACAGTTCCATCTCTGGCTTTTTGGTAGTTAACTGGAGATAAGTATGTCATGGACTTTCCTTTCCAGGCTGGATTGAACTGTGATTCTCAGATCTCAGGCACCTGAGCAGCTAGCATTACAGGTGTGAGCCACCAATGCCCAGCTTTAAAACAAAAATATTTATTTCCACTTAGTAGTTGTACAAAGAGGTTTCAATTTCAGATGTCAGGTTATAAAGACTATGCATCTGGCTCTTCTGTTTTAAAGAGAACCAAGTTCCTTCCCAAACTCCTGCTCCCACCCTCCCAGGCAGGTCCTACCTCATGAACTTCTCCATGACCTCCTCCACCCACATCTGCAGCCTCAGGAAGCTGATGCCGTAGTGCCACCAGAGGCGGAAGAGGTTCAGCAGGTACCAGTCCGTCTCCTCCAGCACAAAATGCTCCCCACCAAAGATGGCGCTCCTGCCCACCACTTCCCGCCGCTGCCTCAGCCCTGCGGAGAACAGTACTCCTCAGCTCCCTTCAGAGCCCTCTCAAGAGGACTCACAGCAGCTTCAAATCAGGATCCTCCTGATGAAACTCAGGCTCCAAGATCAGAGGAAAACAATCATAGCCCATTCTAGCTGTCCAGCACGCCACAGTTTACAGAGCACTGGACTTGTAAGCAGGTATTGGCAGTGATCTATTCACCCTCCCCTCTCTGCATGGAATAATTGCACAGTGGACTTGAGATCACTCTACATCTAGCTACAACGGACCTTCCCATTCTGGCAGCTGAACAGACTATAAAGGATGGGTAGAAAAGACATACGGCAATTACCAACAATGCTGGAACAAATAAGGTTGGACGTATTCCCTTTGTGCACCTGCAAAACCATCTGCAGGTTCACTTCTGGGAAGTGGAATCTCTGCAGCTAGCAACAAGTGTGTGGTTTTGACAGATGCTGCTGGGTTTACATCACAGCTCTCTCCGTAGCTGTGTGGTTTTACCTGAGCTTGCTTTCTTAGGGGAGGATCTAGGTGTGATCTCACCTAGGAGGTTACCAGGTACTTTGTAGGCACCAGCATAGGGATATTGGTAATGTTCACAATGATTAAGAGACAGCCAATTGAAAGGGAAAGAAACTAGCCTGGGAGTCAAAACCTGAGTTCTAATCCCGGCTCTGCAACTAACTCACTGTGCAACCTCAGGCAAGTTCCTTCCCCTCTCTGGTCTCAGCTGCTCCATCTGTAAAATGAGATTGATCTATATGACCATAGAGCCTTGAAGATCAGGGCAATGTGGTGGCTGCTGCCAGCACTAGGGCACTGGGCACTGGAGCCCCAGGAACACACTCACCCAGCAGCTTGACGAAGTCCTGCATGTGCAGACTCAGCGAGTGGAAGGAGGCCGCTCCACTCTCGTAGTGCTGCTTGTTGACTGAGATGGTGGCCAGGCGGCCGCCCACAGCCCCCTTCTCATACACATCAATCTGCACCCGGGGTCCAAAATGCTGCTGGAGGAAATGGGCTACGGCAGAGCCCCCGATCCCGGCCCCAACCACAGCTGTGAGCAGGCCCGGGAGGCAGGGGACAGCAGAGGAGTTAGAATCTGCCAGTTGCCTTCACAGGCTTATGACATTTCAAAGAGAATTGAATTTCACAGGAGAACTGTAGCTAATAAGCAAAGACAAACCTGAAAACTGCCACCTACATTCACCCTCAGTTTATAAAAGAAAGGATCCTTTGGTAGCAAGAAGAGCAGGAAAGAATCTCAAAACCCAAGAGATCATTTAAAGAGAATGCATTCAGTTTTACACAGAATTCTATAGCTTGTAGGCCAGATACAAATTGGTGCTTGTTTTGGCAAACCATGTTTTTATTTTTGTTGCATTGGGTCTGAACTCAGGGCTCGAGCTTGTTAGGCAGGTGCTCTATCATTTGAATCAGTCCTCAGCCTCAAGTTTATTTTTTTTGTTGGTTGTGGGGCTTGAACTCAAGGCCTGGGTGCTGTCCCTGAGCTCTTTTGCTCAAGGCTAGGGCTCTACCATTTTGAGCCACAGCTCCACTTCCGGTTTTTGAGTGGTTAATTGGAGGTAACAGTCTCACAGAAACTTTTCTGCATGGGCTGGCTTTGAACCGTGATCCTCAGATTTCAACCTCCTGAGTAGCTAGGATTATAGGCCTGAGCCACCGGTGCCCCGCCAGGCTTAAGTTTTAGAATATTCTTTTTTGTTTTGGTTGTGGGACTTAAACTCTGGGCCTGGGAGCTGTTCCTCAGCTCTTCAGCTCAAGGCTAGCGCTCTACCACTTAAGACACAGCACCATTTCCAAGGCTTAAATTTTATAGGCACTTTTTTTTTTTTTTTTTTTTTTTTGAGACAACCTTGCAATTTTGTCCAGGCGAGTTTGGAACTCCTGAGCTCAAGCAATCCTCTTGTATCAGCTTCCCATAACTACATCTGGCAATAAAGTTTTATTAAAACACAACCAACTTTTCTTTCTTATAGTCTATAGTATCTTTTATGTTAGGCTGAGTTGACTGCAAAAGAGAACAAAATAAACTATTCACTCTCTGACCTTTTACAGAAAAAGTCTGCCAAACTCTAGTCTAAGTCCAACCTACCACCTGACACTTAAGTCATTTTTATGTGTTTGTCAAGACTAAAATGTACCCTGAGATGGGCTGCTTGTGGCCCTATAGGGTGCCTGATTTCAGTTTGGACTCATGTGACAACTTCTGCTTAAGGTCTTCTGTGTTACTTTTCGTGCAACTCTTCCCGCCTTCCTGTTCCTTACACATTTGGTTCATTTGCAGACAGTATTCCATCCAAATCACTGATAAAAACAGCTCCTGACAGAGCTCTGAGAGGCAATGAGATGAACCACTGTCTAGACAAGACAGCTACTAATCACAAAATACTTCTGAGAAGAGTACACCAGCTACAAAGCTACTGGACTGAATTTCACCATGCCCATGATTTTGTCTTCCATGCATAGGAAACACTGCCTTCCTGCCATCTGACAGCCTCACAATCCTACCCATAGAAAATGAGAGAAATTTCATACTGTCTATCTTTCCTGGATCCACACTGGACCTAGAGCACCAGATACTGTTAAGAAGTGGCAGACACACCAGGTGTCAGGGGCTCACACCTGTAATCCTAGCTACTCAGGAGGCTGAGATCTGAGGATGGGTATGAAGCCAGTCCAGCCAGGCAGAAAATTCTGTGACTACTGTCTCTAATTAACCACTAAAAAGCCAGAAGTGAAAAAGCCTTGGGTGAAAAATCTCAGGGATAGAGTCCATATCCTGAGTTCAAGTCTCAGTACCAGAGCGCACGCAAAGTATATTTGCTCGTGTGCATGCGTGCACACATGTAGCAGACTATCTTGTGAGAATCAAGGCTCATCCTAAGTGGCCTCCTTGCTTCCTTCCCATACTCCAGCTCCTCATCTGGCCAGCTGTCTTTCTGTGTGGCACCTGCCTACCTTCTTTCTCATTGAACCTTGGCCTGAACCGCTCCTCTGGTCAGGGACATTCTCTGTGACCCTCTTGGACTTTCACCATCACCTTTAGGGCCAGCAAGGTGTTCCTTGCATATTCATTCAAGCAGCACACTGTGCTTACACCTGGTCTACCCACTGTTAGGTCAAATGATCTGTTTAAGGACTGGGGGAGGAGGGGTTCCCATGTTCTCAGATGCTGGCAGGCAATGGAGTCCAGACTATTTGCTGCATGTTGAAAGAACCACCATCCTTCTTCCTCAGGATTTACAGAGCCACTTGAAGAGTACCTTCTTTCTCAATCACTCTGCTCTTTACTATATTAGCAAAGACAGTCCCATTTTTCTCCAGAGGAATTGGCATCTTAAGGGGCCTAGAAATCACCCCAGGGATACAGGGAAGCCATTGTCATGGTGACCAGCTCATTGAACACTGACACCCACCCTATTTTAGGGTGGATAACAGAGTGTACAAGTTCTCAAAGATGAACCAAACAGGAGCTTCTATCTGCAGGAGCTCAGGCAGTCAAGTGGGCCCATACACAAATCAGATTCATACACAGTCAGCTAGCTATGACAATGTGACAAACTAGGTCAATAGGGTTTCAGGGAATCCTGAGGAGGAAGGAATGGATTCTGCCAGAGGGTGGGTACACAGCTTCCTAGAGGAAATAACATTTGATCAGGACCAAGAGGACAATCAGCTGTGCCAATGAGAGGAGCCACCCACTCAGCAGAGCGCACAGTAGGAACACAGGGTAGATAACTGCACAGGTGGGCTTAAAGTGTTCTTAAGGACACTCTGAGGCATTCAGATTGCAGATGAGGAGTCCAGAGATTTTGTCAGCCTAACAGGAAGCTTCTCATTATGCTCTGGGTAGAGCCCAAATACCAAGAGTGGACAGCATCTCCTGCCAGAGGGCTAAAAACAAAAGAATCAGGGAGGTTTAAGGGCAACTCGGCCTTGCATGATGGACTAGACAAGACAGCAAAGGGGGTGAGGCCAGCTGGAGAAAGGCAGGCACCAAGCACCGCATGTCAATTCAGTTCTGTTGTTGGAGGCCCTGACTCTTCTCCAAAGATCAGTGGGCAATATCCTGCCCATTCCCAGGACAGCTCTCTCTATGCTCCTTGCCACAGCCTGTCTAATTCACCCTCATCCTTTCAAAATCCACCATCTCTTTCCCCTCCAGCTCTCAGGATTCTCCTACGAACTCTCAGTCTCTCAAGATGATTTCCTGCACAGTTCAATCTGCCTTAATCCTCTACAGTCTGGTGTAATTTTCTAACACAATAAATGTTAGCATTGCATTTGCCTTGACAAGTCTGTAGTGCTCCCAAGAGACATCTCAAAGCATTCCTGCTCTCTGAACTGCAAAGGGGATAGGTAGGTAGAGTTGGGACTTTGTCCTCCCACATTAGGAACCCAGCATCTCTGCTTGTGGGAATCTTATGTGCAAGTGACTTGAAAAATTTCAAGTTAAAGCTGGGTGCTGGTGGCTCATGCCTGTAATCCTAGCTACTCAGAAAGCTGAGATACAAAGATCATAGTTCAAAGCCAGCCTGGGCAGAAAAGTCTGTGAGACTCTTCAATTAACCAGGGAAAAGCTGAAAGTGTGTGTGTGTGGGGGGGGGGGGGAGAAGGGGCTTGTAGCTCAAGTGGTAGAGCACCAGACTTGAGTGAGAAAGCTAAGGAACAGAGTCCAGGCTGAGTTCAAGCCCACTCCCCAGCCCTCCCCCCTCCCCCCCAAAAAAGGAAAAAATTCTAAGTTAAAATGATAATTATTAAAAGGAGGAAAAAAATAACTAAGAACAAACATGATTATCGTCAATGACGGGCACAATGATGTCTTGGTGCCTGCAATTTATTTTGAAGTGCATTAGAATGTTAGACGAACTCATGGGTGACTAGCAGGCGGTGGGTGGGTTTGTAACAAAGCAAGTAGAATAGCAGTGAATGGCAGAGTGTAGGTGGCTGGCATATAAATGATCATTGTAAAATTCTTTCAATTTTGCTGTACGTTTGAAAATTTTTCACAAGAAAATATGCGGGAAACAAGGCAAGAAAGAAAAGGGGCGCATGTTGAGAGTTCTCCACTCTTGTCACCCAACAAATCCATATCTCTAGCAGACCTACTGCTCAGCCTCGATGCAACTGTCTATCTACACTGCAAGTGCTGGCCAGGACGTTAGCTCCAAACCCCAAGCGGCGCCCTAGCCCGGGTGCCCGGCACTTCTCAGCGCTCAGAGCAGTCTTCTCTTGTGAGGTCCTTGCACCAGGCAGGAATTACAAGCACTACACAGCAGCAGCCCACAGCGAACGCAGCACCGTCCACCTGTCCTGTCATCGGGCCGCCCAGAAACGGCCCCGTCCGAGCATTGGCTCCGGGACCTTCCGGCAGCCCGTCCCCAGGCCTCGGTGGTCCCAGGGGGCTCTCCGCAGGCCCGTGCCCCCTCCACCAGCACCGGCCCTCGCGGTCCCGCCCCAGCCCCTGGCCTGTCCTGCACCCCGCTGCTCTCCTCACCCTGGTCCTCCCCGGCCCCCCGCCGGGCGCTACGGGCTGCGCGTACCCCCCCCCCGCCCCCCCCCGTCTCCAGCGCCCTTCCCGCACCGATTTTGCCGGGTGGGGCGTCTCCGCCCTCCGCGGCGGCGAAGAGCGTGGCCAGTGCAGCGAGGAGGAGCCGGGCAGCGCGAGCCATGGCGGGCGGCGGCCGGAGCAGCACGCGGCGGGGGGGGAGCGGCGCCCTCGGGTTGGCGCTCCACTCCCTGTCCCGCCCTGGCGCCCCGGCCATCCGGTCTCCCAGCCTCTCATTGGCCGAGCAGCCGTCTCTCTCTACTACAAAGCCCTGATTAGCTACGCCTCTCTCCGAGACGACCCTATCGCCGGCAGCATCCTCATCCCGCCTCCCAGATGCGGGCTTGTCATTGGCTGGCCTATTCTGCTCCCGTGCAGGTGTGCGCTTGGGGCCTCAGCATCAGCACCCCTGCCCGGCTGCGGGGGGGGGGGGGGGGGGGGAGTCCTTATGTCCAAACTCGCCTTACTAGCTGTCCAGTTTATTGTTTCCACTGTCATAAGACCGACAGAATAACCTCGCTCTACTTTTTAAGAGCGTCGTGACAATCTTGTGAAAGACGTGAAACAGAATCTGCCAGTGCTGTAGGTAATAATAGTAATAATAAAAAAGCTTGCAGCTTCTCCATACCTTCTTCTAACCTCCCACACACACACCTTTTCTCTTCAAGAAAAGAGGTAAGCAACCATTTCCATCAGATTTCCTCTAGTAAAGCATAGTTTGGGCTGAGTTTCAGATTAGAGAAGGAAAAATCTGTATTCAGCCAGATTATGCTAAGAAACTGAAGGGGTCCAGAGAATGGTTAGGAGCTTGTAGATGGGGTTATAAATGAGCTGAGTTTTAATAGGCCTGAACTGGATATATTACATACGTAGATGAATAAGCATACACTTCTCAATCTTTTTGAAAAGCTTTGGCAGTGTCAAAATACAAAATTTCTTAAATTAATTTGCAAACTCAAGATAGCCCCTTAAATTTTATTCACAAATTACGTTTATCCTTATTACATTTATCCTTACATTTAACATTTGACCAGTATTACAACCCCCAACACATTCGAGTGTTTCATATTTCTGTAGCCCCTTAATTTTTTTTTTTGTCCACCATGGGGCTTGAACTCTGGGTCTGGGCACTGTCCCTCAGCTCTTCAGCTCAAGGTGAGCGCTCTACCGCTTGAGCCACAGCTCCAGTTATGGTTTTCTAGTGGTTTATTGGAGATAAGAGCCTTACCGACTTTCCTGCCTGGGCTGGCTTTGAACCGCGATCCTCAGATCTCAGCCTCCTGAGTAGCTAGGATTACAGGCGTGAGCCACTGAGGCCTGGCTCTTAAAACATTTTATTATTATTTTTTGGATCCGGTCGTGGGGCCTGAACTCTGGGCCTGGGTGCTGTCCCTCAGCTCTTCAGCTCAAGGCTAGCACTCTATGACTTGAGCCACAGCACCACTTCCAGCTTTTTTCTTATGTGGTGCTGAGGAATCGAACCCAGGGCCTCGAGCATGCAAAGCAAGTGCTCTACCACTGAGCAACCTTCCCAGCCCTCTTAAAACATTTTAAATCGTATTAATTTTGCAATTCATCTTCCTTATGGGCTCTTTATAATACTTGGTATCAGTCCATGACAATGTGTGAACTCACTTAAGTCAAGTTCAAAGAATGGGCATTTAAGTGTGTGAGTGACAAGAGATTGAAAAGGTTGAGATATATATAATATAGTGCCAGTCCTGGGACTTGACCTCAGGGCCTAGGTACTGTTCCTGAGCTTTTTTGCTCAAGGCTGGCACTCTACCTGGCATTATTTAGTTCAAATAAGAGCTCATGCACAACACTCAGGTGTCACAGACCACGTCAGTGTCTTTGTACATGATAGTTAAGTTCCAATGGTGAGCATCTCAATATAGAAAGTGAAGCTTCCAGCTTAGATTTGGCACTTCCACTGTGTCATATTGGTCAGACCACCACAAAGCACCAAGGAGATTCAAGAATGGAGTGGATAAAATCTGAAGCTGGGAAAAACACATGGAAGGTTATATTAAGGCCAAATAGTAGTTATTGGAGAGTGGTCAAGAGTCCAACAGCACAAATGAAGCCAAAACAAAGACAACTAAGAACCAACACAAGAAAACATGGCAATGTAAGAGAGGTAGGCAGTAACAGTTCAGTTTTAAGAAATACATAGGAAATCAAAAAGTACACAAGTCTGAAGCACTGCGGTATGGTATGGAAAGTCTACACCACACCCATATGGCTGTGAGACTGAGAGGTCCACTGCACTCACTCTGTGGGTCAGCAGCCAATGACAGAGACCATAACTTACCACACATGTATGAATTAGGTAAAGACTTAAATTCCTGAACTTAAGCTGGTGGTGAAACTCAGTTGGTATAGTTTACCCAGCATGTGCAAAGCCCTGGGTTCCAGGCCCAGCAAAACAATCCACACCCGAATGGTTATTTCAATACTCGTTTTATTAAAGTTATTTCTGAAAATTACATTTCATCCTTAAGTTTCCCTTTATGATTTTGCTGTAGCATTTAAAAATCCTTTCTTCATTGACCAAATCTATTGTAATGAATGAGCACCAAATACCGTCAGTATCAATCCGACTGAACTCTTGTATGGTATTAAAGGAAATCAGTAAAAGATTTGGCAAATCCAAATAATAAAACACCAAACTCGTCCCGTTAGTGAAACAAAACTTCCTTACAAATTGTCTGCAAACACAGGTACTTGTTTGATGAAGATAATGAAGAGCAGGAACACAAATTTTCTTGTTTCTTCAGTCTAAAAATGTGGGATTCAGCTGGGTGCTGGCGGCTCAGATCTGTAATCCTAGCTACTTAGGAGGCTAGGATCTGAGGACTGCAGTTCAAAGCCAGCCCAGCAAGGCAAGGCCATGAGACTCTTGTCGCCAATTAGCCACACAAAAGCTGGCAGTGGAGCTGTGGTTCAAGAGGCAGAGCACTAGCCTTGAGCAAAAAACCCAGGGACAGAACCCAGGCTCTGAGTTTAAGCCCCAGGACCAGCAAAAGAGAAAAAGAATTAAAAAAAACAAGAGTTCTTATGGCTTAATAAAAACCAAAACTAAAAATGTAGAGAAAACAAGTCAGTATAAATGATTAAAAAAAAAAATCACTTAACCAGACTTCCCTTTTCTCTAGAGTTTAGGCAAGTATAAAAATGCAGAAAAAGGGTCTGAAGTATGGCTCAGTTGGTAGAGGGCCCAAGAGTGAAAGCATCAGGTACCAAGTTCGAGTCCTAGTCTTAGACAAAAAAAAAAAAAAGGAAAAAAAGCAGAAAAATGTACACTAAAAATAAACAGTAAAATAAATACAAGGGCCTACTCTAGTAGGCAATTTACATGTCATTTAATCCTCACATTATCATTAGAGAATTATAATCATCCTATATACAAGCTCCGAAGAGTGAAATCACACCACTTATAGAATTTATGTTCATGCCTACCAAGCCAAAGCTCTATTCTGCTGCTTTGGCTCCCTAGCCCTACAGGTTGAGCCTTTTCTTATATCCTTAATCTTCCAATTTTAAATTTATACTTTACATCTGCAAAACCACAAAAATCAAAAAGAACTTAAATTACTGTAATTTTAACCAGGAGGTGGAGGGTACGGAAAACTTCAGGTAATCAGAATATTCCACGCTTATAATTATGGTTAATTCCAATTCATTGGTAATAATAGCTAGTAACTGCGAAACACACACAGGTAGTTTAATTGGTTCAACATCATAGAAATAAAAGTAAAAAGGACAAGTCTCAGCTGGGCACTGGTGATTCATGCCTATAATCCTAGCTGCTCAGGAGGCTGAGATCTGAGCTGAGAATTGCTGCTCAAAGTCAACCCTGGGCAGGAAAGACTATGAGACTCTTATCTCCAATTAACTACCAGAAAACCAGAAGTGAAGCTGTGGCTCAAAATGGTAGAGTGCTAGCCTTGAATGGAAATAGCTCAGGGATAGCGCTCAGGCCCTAAGTTCCAGTCTCTTGACTAACCAAAAAAAAAAAAAAAAAAAAGTGTCAATTGCAGAATTTGCTAATTAAATTTATACTTAGTGGAATGCCAAAGGATCTTTCAGTTGCATTTTAAAAGTGCATATTTACCTCTGACCCTCCCTACCCACTCAAGTGCTTTCTTACCACTCCCATCCCCTTCTTGTTTTAAGTGTTTAAATCTAATAGAGATGTTAAGGCCCACAGAATTGGTAATTCTAAGATACTACTAAAATACTACATTCTGTGTAGTTTCCAAGAATTATCAATACTAAAGAAAACTTAACACCCCAAAATATGACTATTTTGCCTCACCAAAATATACCTCTTTGGGATATACTGAGCTGGCTAGTTTGAAACTGTAGAAACAGGAGTAGCTTTAATTGGTTGCACTTTTACAAAATATTCACCTAGAAAGGAAACTTACATTAGCACAGGTATAAGAGAAAGAGGGCTGCTTCACTTTTCTTATGTGACTTTATTTGCATAACAAGATGCCTTTAACCATCAATTGCGCCACCACTGCCAGCCAGCCCATCTGTAGCTCAGGATGCTGTGCAGATATCAGTTAACTGGGCTTCTCTGAATCTTTTATTTTGTGGGGGCCCCTTGTATATACACACAAGGAAATATGGCTTTTCTGTTCATACATCATGTATGCAAAGCTCTTAATTAAATTTAGTTGCTAGAGATTGTCCCCCTCTTTTGGTCCAGTTCTATTTTCTTTTTTGCCAGTCCTGGGGCTTGAAGTCAGGGCCTGGGCACTGTCCCAGAGCTTCTTGTTTTTGTTCAAGGCTAGCACTCTACCACTTGAGAGCCACAGCACCATTTTGGCTTCTTCTGTTTATGTGGTACTGAATCCAGGGCTTCATGCAAGCAAGGCAAGCTCTCTACCATTAGGCCACATTCCTAGCCCTGGGTCAAGTTCTAAAAGGACTAGATTTTCATACTTCAGCAGCAGCAGAATGGGTGAAATGAGACAGTGTTTTTCTAGCATTAAAGTATCTGTACTGTTCATTGTTAAGTCATATACTGGACAAATCTTTTTTTTTTCTGTCAGTTGTGGGGCTTGAACTCTGGGCCAGGGTGCTGTCCCTGAGCTCTTCAGCTCAAGGTGAGCGCCCTGTCACTTGAGCCACAGTGCCACTTCCAGTTTTTTGGTGGTTAATTGGAGATAAGAGTCTCATGGACTTTCCTGCCCTGGCTGGCTTTGAACCATGATCCTCAGATCTTAGCCTCCCGAGTTGCTAGGATTACAGGCGTGAGCCACCAGCGCTCGGCTGGACAAATCTTTTACAGGACACTACATGGCTGAAATGTCCATTAACTTTAGGAGATCAATACATAAAAGAGCTAGACACTTATACAAATTTGACTGAAGATGGCTACAAAAATTAGGAAACTTTGCCATTGCTGGGAGTATCATGGCTCTGGTAGAACCGTGAGACCCAGTACCACAAAAAGAAAAATGTAATGTCTGTTAATGTGAGAGAGGTAGTGAGTGATTGGTGAGTACAAACTAAAGGGGGAAAAATCTTAACATACTTAAATGAGATGAGAAATGTAGTAACATTTTTGTCCTTATCACCTCTTTTTATATGCTATCTGTCCTAAGTGACAGAGGCAGGGCTCAGGTCTGGGGGAATAGAAAGATGTAGTAATGGGGGGAGGGGGGAGGCTGGGAAGGGAGGTGAAGGGTAAACAAAGGAGGAGGCTGCAATGCTTGGTAAGAAATGTATGCATTATCCTGCCCATGTAATTGTAACCCCTCTGTACAGTATGTTCTCAAATAAAATAAAATTAAAAAAAAAAAAAAAAAGAAAGATGTAGTAATGATCTACACACACTGATTGGGTCACCAGCTGCTGTTGGTGCTGCTCTCCTTACCTATACCCTAAAATGCTGAAAAGAATTCCCTACCTGAAGCTAAGGAAGTATTCTGCATTTAATACTACCTGCTTTCCATGACTTGCCTGGCCTTTTAGCTCTTTTCTAAAGGGGTTGGGAAGGGGTAGGTATGGCATAGCAGTGTGGGCAGAACCCCTAAAGGGACTACAAGGACAAAAGATGGCTAAATATAAAATAATGAAAGGAAATCCTGAAAAAAAACCATGTACATAGAAAGCAACCCAAAGGATCTAAATTTATGTGAGAGTAATTTATCATCTAAATACCAAATGTAGAACTAATGCCTACTGTTTACTTTTCCCATAAAATGTAACAATACAGACACTGGGCTAATAAACCCAATGATCTGTTGGATATTCAAACTTAAGAAGATTTTGGATTCAAAATAGGAGAGTACCAATTTAAAAATAATTTTCGTAAACATTTTGATAAAAGTCCTACGAGTACTCACCACATTGTTCAAATCCCAATGGCAAGACTTGTGATGAGACCAAACAGGTCATAAACACTAGAAACAAAGCCAATATGACTAAATCCAAAACAAGCCACATGAAGTACCTCATGTACAATACAAACCTAATTTAATAAATAAAGGAAGCAGGTGACTGCACTGTGTGAACATTCAGTTCCTGAAGACCTGTTCAAAGTCTTCTCTGAGACTCAACAGCCACTTCCACCTGGGCCAGTCTAATGGTGCGACCATGAAGTTTGTACCCATCATGCCTTACTAATGCCACAGTGCCAGGCTGCACGCCAATACCAGCTGGAACATGACAGATGAGTTCATGCTCATGAGGGTCATATTTGTCACCAATCGGTGCCATCTTTTCCAGGCCATGCTTGGTAAACACACTTTTCAGCTTAGCTTCTAAAAGTGACAACCCTCGGAAGACTTTCTCCAGAGTGAGCTTCTGGTCCTCAGGGTCTACTTCTTCAGAAATGCACTTAGTAGTGTTCTCCAAGATGTCTGCCACCTCCACCAAATCTTTACAGAAGCTCTGGATTCCTACGGAGAAATTAGACACTTACTTTATGATGATTCCCTCTGCCTTTAAGGGTACAATTGGGACAGGCCCAGAGAGGTCACTGGTGTATTATATACTGTATAACCCAGGAAATAAGAAGGCTACACTGGAATTGGGCTCATTATCTTTTTTTTTTTTTTTTTGGGTCTGGTCGTGGGGCCTGAACTCTGGGGCCTGGGCGCTGCCCCTCAGCTCTTCAGCTCAAGGCTAGTGCTCTACCACTTGAGCCACAGCGCCACTTACAGCTTTTTTTTTCATTTTCCTTATGTGGAATCGAACCCAGGGCCTCAGGCATGCAAGGCAAGAGCTCTACCACTGAGCCATCTTCCCAGCCCAAGGGCTCATTATCTTTGCCACTGAAAACTCAAATGCTAAGTCAGTGGCTGTTGAGAGGATGCATAAGACTAGAAACCCTACCGGGAAATGGAGAAAAGAAGTAGAATCCAAGAACTATAAGTCTGTATTCAATAGGCCCCCAACTGGTTCTAAAACAAAACCCTATTGTTTTACTTCTTGCATTTCAGTTGTTATTGACTTTTGGCATTAAGTTATGGACATTAAAAAAATTCCTGCATGTCTGAGTTGTGCAAAGGCCATTCTCAAAGAACTTAACAATTTCTTTTTGTTGGGGGGTGGGGGGAGAGGACACTATGCTAAGGATGTCAGAGTTGTTTATTCTAAAGAGTGGCTTACTCTTTTTTGGATGTATGTGGTGCTAGGGATAGAACCCAGTACTCAGTTTTACCAGTGTGATGTTCTCAGCCCAAGATTGAAGACTGGCTAATAACAAACAGGAAGGTAAGATACTTCTATAGATGAGATGAATATGCAACTGCTTACTATGAAGTTGCTAGGGATGGGCTACAAAACCTTTTACAGAAACATAAACTGTTATGAAAGGAAATTCAGTAGCATCTGTGAGGCAGAGGTGGGAGGATCCTAGTTACTAGGCCAGGCTGTGCTACATAGTATGACCTTGTCTCAAAAATAGAGTCCACTTGGGCTGGGAAGGTGGCTCAGTGGTAGAGCACTTGCCTTGCATGCCTAAGGCCCTGGGTTCGATTCCTCAGCACCACATAAGCAAAAAGAAAAAAGCCGGAAGCGGTGCAGTGGCTCAAGTGGTAAAGCGCTAGCCTTGAGCTGAAGAGCTGAGGGACAGTAACCAGGCCAAGAGTTCAGGCCCCACGATTGGACCCCCCCCCAAAAAAAATAGCATCTGGAATACAACAAAACCCTAAACAAAAAGTAATTTCAGCTGTTGAGAAACCCCATATCCCATTTATCCTATTTTACCACTTTACTTTTCTTATGGAGATGAGGACAAGGAATGTCTTATGAAACACTACTCAGCCGAGGTGGGGAGGGGCAGGGACTTTGTTCATCCAGAGTCAGGTTTATATCCCTGTGTTAAGACAGGTAGCTGCCTTACTTATACTCAGAGGTAAAAAGGAAGATCAGCCACAGAAAGCAAAAAAGACACAACAGAAGCGTGATCTGAGAAGACCTGTTGTCTACATGGAAAGATTAGAGGAGAGATAGACCTTTTATCTCCTTTCCAGGTGATAAAAGAAACAATAGTTTCTTATGGAAAACAAATGGGAGCCTGATTCAAATGGTTTAATTAGTGCATGCCCATATGCACGCACACACTGAAAGGTCCATTCCTGGATGGCGAGCAGACTCCACCCTCCTCACAGCAAAGTCTCCACCTAGTACCTGCATTACCTAGGCAACTGAGACACCTGGAAGAGGTCACATCTGCATCAGCTGAGGTCACAATTGAATTGATGTGGCCACACCTTTCTCCACCCAAATCGTAGATAAGGCCTAGCCCAGGCCCAGAGGCTCTCTCTCGCTGCTCTTTTCTAGCTCTCTGCTCTTTTCTAGCTCTTATCTCTCTCTTTCCCAGGCCTTTCCCAGCCACGTGGAGTGCCAACCTTGCCTGGTCCCAGCAGGTCTACTGAATAAACCTACCCTTTACCTGAATACCACGTGAGTGCTGCTGTTCTTACTCAGCTACCTCTCTCTCTGCTCTTGTCTAGCTCTTCTCAAGCTCTTTTCTCTCTCTCTTTCCCAGCTCTCTCTCTCCTAGGCCTTTCCCAGCCGCGTGGAGTGCCAACCTTGCCTGGTCCCAGCAGGTCTACTGAATAAACCTACCCCTTACCTGAATACCACGTGTGTGCTGGTGCTGTTCTTACTCGGCTACCTTTTTTTTTTTTTGTCGGTCGTGGGGCTTGAACTCTGGGCCTGGGCGCTGTCCCTCAGCTCTTCAGCTCAAGGCGAGTGCTCTACCACTTGAGCTACAGCGCCACTTCCGGTTTTCTGGTGGTTTATTGGAGATAGGAGTCTCATGGTCTCTCCTGCCCGGGCTGGCTTTGAACCACGATCCTCAGATCTCAGCCTCCTGAGTAGCTAGGATTACAGGTGTGAGCCACCAGCGCCCGGCTTCGGCTACCTCTTTTTAAAAACCTAACACACACCACTGAGGGTGGGTGAGGGGAAAGGTGACATATGGGGTAGGAAGAAATACGAAGCAAAATATTTAAGTAGGATATGGTCTGGTCTGGTGTAGGAGGGGGGCAACAGAAAGAGTGAAACCAGAAGGCAGTGCCAAACAGTGTCTTGGTTGATAAAAGAATTCCAGGTTGTTTTATTAAACCTTCCTTTTGGTGCTGGAGATAAAATCCATGGCTTCTTCACACATACTATACAAATGCTATGCCACTGAGCTAGACTGCTACAGAATTTTAAAAGCTGCAAGCTTCTAGGATAATATGTACATTATCTTTTGCTTCTGGTTATGTGATTTTGGGTAATCAGAAGCCAAAGGTCCTCTTGTTTATATACTGAGGCTCAGTCTCTGACTGTATTTTTTAAATATATTTTGATTGTGAAAATACTGTACAGAGGGGTTACAATTACATGGGTAAGATAATGAGCACATTTCTTATCAAGCATTGTAGGCTCCTGCTTTGTTTCCCCTTCCCATCCCTTTGTATCCTCTCCCTTCACCAAAGTTGTAAAGTTCGTTTTTCGACATAACGACTTGTGCATCTCATTGTTGCAATGGGTCTGACTATTTTAATTATTCTATTACTTTAATAGCGATCATATAATCTTAGAAAAATGGATCTTTGTGAACCAAAAGGTAGACTCCTAAGACAAAACTATCCTTGGAAGTCAGGTGGCCTGCCATAGCCCTCAAGAATACACCACCTTCCTTCTTCATGCTCATCTACTAATCTTTAATTTTCTAAGTATCTCTCATTACTATGAAGAAATAACCTAAACAAACAGCTTAGGTGGTATCTTTTCCTAGACACATCTTATTCTAAGTTAATACTTGATTTACTATCAAAATCTTTTGAATTTAGTTAACATGGGTTTGTTCCTAGATATTTTACTACTTGAGGAAACTGAAAAGCTAGTTCTAACTCAAAGCTTAGCTTCTGAGAAGCCCTTTCATCCTGCTCCACTCAAGCAAGCAGCAGAGTAGAAATCTGACCATTACCATAACCTGTTTGCTATAGAGATTCTCATAGCTCAGAGGCCAGCAATCTTTTCTGTACAAGATCACCTAGTACATGCGGAGCTTTGTGAAACAAGAGACAAAAATCAAGGATTTTGTTATTTAGGCACTTATACAACAAAAGAAAAGACAAGTTTCCATGAATTTTTTGTATGAAATTCAATGAACTGCTTTTTTATTTTTTTGGTGGTAGTACTGGGGTTTGAACTTAGGGACTTGTGCTTGGTAGGCAGGTACTCTACCATTTCATCCATACTCCCTAGCCTTTTAATCATGAAATTAAAAACTGTACTCATGGTAGGCTACGGTTTGCTGAACTCTGCTGTAGATTTGGAAATAAGATGCTAAAACTGAGAGGCAATACTTGGAATAAAATATGGTGGCTAATATTTCATTGACACACATTGAAGCTTTGTGACAGAAGGTATATAGCAGAGTGAAGAGCAGAGTCTATGCCAAAACATGGGAGATGGCACAGGACCAGAATGAAGTGATGTTGAGCACAAGTGCAGAGAAAACCCAGGAAGGAGTGTGCTATAGAGGAGAGAATGATGTAACATCCAAGGGACACCCAGCACTTTCATTGTACATGCAAAGATAGAAAGTTCAATCTCCTTATTAAATTCTAAGTACAGCAAGTAGTCCCTCACCTCTACTACTGAATCCCAATTATTTAGTTAACACTTCACAAACACATTTGGTACCTTTTAAACACACATTTCTGAAAGACTATTCATTATATTCTGTAAAAAAATTATATGGATAATTAAAAATGTAATGCATAAACCCAAATCACATAATGTATTTCTTGAGTTATGTCTGTGCTGGGTAGTATTAACATTAAAGAGGATGGATACTTAAAAAAAAATTTATATGGAATGAAGTCTAGCCTAAGGTATTTGAGCCTTTGTCTTCAAGATGTTTTCTAACTCACCCATGTGTAGAATACTAATAGCAAAGGACTGGATTCTTGTATACAGTAATGAGAACTTTTTGGTGAAATATGGTTGTTTACTGCCCCATAGATATACATCAACTTTACTTCCAATAAGCACATTTCAGCATTCCTGACTGCCTATGTGACTGCTCTTTGGATGCTCCTCTGAGCACCTTCATGATTCACTTATTCATTAATTTTAGCAAATAATTAATGTGACACCACTCCAGTGAGCAGTGAACAAAGCTTTCTGGAAATAGTAGACGGGTGCAGGAGTGATCAGTTATGGCACGATGTACTTTTACCATGCTCAGTCTGTAGATCTGCTAATTAAGTGCCCTTCAACTGAAATGTATTTTAAGTAACTCTCACCAAATATCTTGGCGTCTTCCACACATCTCTGGGTTCGTCTCCTTATGTTTTCGCAATCAGCTACAGCTCTCTGGTACCTCAACTAGACATCAAAAGTGAAATCAAAGGATGAGAAAGTAAATGTGTAGCACTGGGAAAGAATGTCTTTGCTTACTCTAAAAAGTCACCTCTGTGAAAACAATATAAAGCAAAATAGGAATTATAAAAATCTTAGATCAGCTACAACTAGCCCCAGCCAAAGTAGGAATTTACTTTTCTGAAGCACAATCAGTCATGCAGCCTGCTAGTTGTTACACAAGTTTCAAACTCATTATCTAGAGAAAACATTTTCTGTTTCTCATTTACCCAACACTGCTAACGAACAATGCCATTTTCTTTTATTGACTTTCATTTTAGGTTAACTAAGTTTTAAAAGTGGCTCAGCTATTTGAGAGCAGAATTAGTGCCTTTAGTCCTTTTCTCTTCCACTCTGACAATTCCTGGTTCCCTCAATTACTTTCCAGCCTACACAGCTATGAGTAGTTTTGCTTTGGAATTACTGGCTTATCTATCTCTATTTTTTCTCTCTCCATGGACATGGGCCAGCCCAGGGCTGGTTTCAGTATGCCAAATGTAGTCTAATCAACAGAGTACAATAGTCAGTGACCTCACACTGTACTTCCTCTAAATTGCCCCACATCAGATATCTGAGGCTCTAATGTGATAGGGAACGGAAAAGATGTCTGTTCTTAATGAGTGGCAACCCTTCCCCTGCCAACTAGTATACCTAGCAAGAGAACTGTGAAGGGGCGAGTGGTAAAGAGCCAATGAGAAAAAACTTCATTTAAGCTGGCATACAAAACTGTCAGAACATTTAAGCCAGGAGAAAACACCAGGGGACAACACACATAGTATAGCACATACAGTACAGAATCTACTCACAGTCAAATCCTGGACTTCCTTCTCCAGTTTAACAGCTTTTAACCTTAAGGCTTGCTCAGCAAGAGAGGGCCCACGGTCAACAGGAGGGTCCTCAGAACTGCAGTCCTCACCAGCATTTCTCTGGGTGGCAGTGCTGAATGGGGGCAGCCATTCCCTAAGGCAGGAGGGAGGTGATAGATAATGAAGAAATGCTATCATAAAAAGGAAAAATTATAACACGTTTAGAACCCAGAAATTTCCCCATACTCAAATTCTAGAGAAGGTGTTTTCAGTCACAGTAACAAATGAATTCCACAATGTTGGTACTAGGCACAAGACAACTTTACCTGCATAACTGATCTTACAACATATTTAAAGTACTATTTTGGTTTCTTTAAAAAATAGTACTTTAGCTGGGCGCTGGTGGCTCACGCCTGTAATCCTAGCTACTCAGGAGGCTGAGATCTGAGGATCGTGGTTCAAAGCCAGCCCGGGCAGGAAAGACCGTGAGACTCCTATCTCCAATAAACCACCAGAAAACCGGAAGTGGCGCTGTAGCTCAAGTGGTAGAGCGCTCGCCTTGAGCTTAAGAGCTGAGGGACAGCGCCCAGGCCCAGAGTTCAAGCCCCATGACCGACAAAAAAAAAATAAAATAAAAAAATAAAAAAAATAGTACTTTTACTGACATGAGTTCTCATATCATAAATCACCACTTAAAGTACACAATATTCACACCATGCTGTCTACCCTTAACCATAGCAATTTTCTCCATCAGATGGAGTGAGCATCAGCCTTACCTAAGGAAGGGAGGCAGAGCAGCTGCTGCCCTAAGACCTTATCCCCCCCATCCCAACATCCTTACCATCGGGACAGGTCAGGACATCCAAATGAGTCCTGTCTGGCCTTCTACTCACATAGATACCAATTCCCTAACAGCCTAATAGACATACTCCATGTCTGTAGTCATATATCTGAACAACCATTTTCTGTAAGTTTTATATACCATAAGTTACATAGTAAATTGTCTCTGGTTTGGTTTATAGTGTCTGCTTTGGAAATAAAGCAGGGTTCCTTTATGAAATAAAAGAAGAGGTACCACACAGTACCTTTGTATAGTTTATAACACTACCTGAGCAGTGGCTATGATTTTCTTTGCATTCTAATTTTTCTTTTTTGCCCATCTTGGGAGTGAACACTGTCCCTGTCTGTTTTTGCTCAGGACTAGTGCTCTGCCACTTGGGCCAGAGTTCCACTTCTAGTTTTTTTGATAGCTAATTAGAGATAAGGGTTTTTTTTTTGTTTTTTTGTTTGTTTTGGCCTAGACTGGCTTTGAACCATGGTCCTCAGATCTCAGCTTCTTGAGTAGCTAGGATTGTAGTCATGAGCCACTGGTCCCTGGCTTTCTTTTTTATATTTTATTATGAAAATACTGTACAGAGGGGTTACGATTACATGGGGCAAGATAATGAGTACATTTCTTATCAAGCATTGTAGCCTCCTCCTTTGTTTCCCCTTCCCATCCCTTCCCAGCCTCCCCCTCCCAATCCCCCCCCCCTCACCAAAGTTGTAAAGTTCGTTTTCGACATGACAACTTGTACTTCTCATTGTTGCAACGGGTCCACCTGTATCCTTATTTAAACAACTTGTTGGTCCCTGGCTTTCATTCTAATTATTTTAAAATGAGCCAGGTGCTAGTGGCTCATGTCTATAATATTAGCTACTCACTCAGTAGGCTGAGATGTGAGGTTCAAAGCCAGTTTGGGCAAGAGAGTTTACAGACTCTTATCTCCAATTCACCACCAAAACACCAGAAGTGATGCTACGGCTCAAAGTGATAGAGCACTAGACTTGAGCAACAGAGCTCAGGGACAGTACTCAGGCCCTGAATTCACTGGACTAAAAAAAAGAAAAAAAAAAGAAAAGAAAAAGAAAAAGATTCCTTTACCTTTGTTGCACTATTTTTCTTTTTTACTAGCTATGGGAAGGGTCAAATAAAAGATAACCAAACTCCTTCCTACCCAAATAAAGTGTACAATTAAAAGGGGTTGTTTTTTGTGGGGGAAGGTTGTTTTTGTTTTTGCTATACTCGGGCTGGAGCTCAGGGCTTCATGCTTGCTAAGCTGTTGTTTTACCACTGAGCCACACCTGCAGCCTTTTTTGCTGTTATTATTGTCCCTGTGTTACTGATAAGAAACCAAACAAAAACTAAGGCTAACAGGCTTAAGCCTTAAATGACTTGTTCAGGTTCATACAGCTATGCCAGGCAAATTAGTGTGCTACCTGTAGTCTTAGCTACTGGGGAGGCTGGTAACCTAGTGAGATCTCCTCAAAACCAAGCATATAAACAAAGAAGGGAATCACATAGTTAATATTCTGTTGAGAACAAGGCATTCAGTGTCAGGAATAACAAAAAAGCCTTACTAGTTCAACTCTTCTTCTTACAGAAAAGGAAAGTCATGTTTAATAAAGAGAGCTGACTTAGGCTTACCACACATTGTTAAAGAGCTTTTAGAGAAGAGAAACCACTGAGATAGATTCTGAGATAGAAACTCAACTATATTCAGCCAAACCAATAAAATACTTGCTATATGGCTGGACTAAATAATCAGTCACTGAAACAGATTCTTGTGTTTAATCATTTATACAATACAGAATTCTGTACAGATAATGAAATTGGCTGAGGCCTGTATTCAACCAGACAGAAATTTCTTAAATAACAAAGTGCTTAGGTTTTAGGTTTCAGGAAGTACCTCCAGAACCCATTCGAGGTCAATTTGAAACCAGCTTTTCAAGAATGGACACATGCTGGCCAGCTTGCCTTGTCAATGACCTTTTGACTCCAAAAGCAAAAAACTGAAACTACTCCCTGAAAGGAAACATGTGGCCTATGAAGAGGCATGATTACTATCTATGCCTGAACAAAAGAGTCCTTCTCTCCCTTCTATAAAATTCCTTACCCTTTTGCACACTTAACATCTCACGCAGGCCGGAAGTTCGGTTCTCATAATAAACTCTCTTCTGCCTGAAGAATAACTACCAACTGATTGGAAGATTTAAGCTTCCTGCTCCTGACCTTGCCAGTCAGTCTCACAATAAAAAAGCTGGTGTGCCATATAGTATTTGGCTTTTATGTGCATAGGGCAGCAAGTATCACTAAAACCATTGACAAGAAATTCAGAGTAGGGGCCAGTTTATAGCAGATCTTGGATGGAGGCTTTTCCATCTTTAAGGAGTTTTTATTTACATGGTTTTGGAAAATCAGAATGTGATTTCAAGAGTTCTTTTGAACAAATTGTTTCATATATTGGAAAATGGTCACAGAGATTTTTTTTGATGCTGTTACCTAGCTTGGACTCAAGGCCTGTGTGCTGTCTGTCCCTTAGCTCAAGGCTGGTACTCTACCACTTGAGCTACTCCTTCAGTTCCAGCTTTATGGTTTAAATGGGTATAGGAGTTTCAAACTTTACTGCCAGGGTTGGCTTTGAACCTCAGTCCTTAGTCTCAGCCTCCTGAATAGCAAGGATTACAAGCATGTGCCACCAAGTGTCTGGCTGAGGTAACTTTTGAGCAAAGGCTATTTTTAAGAAAAGAGCAGACTGAAAAGCTAGAAATGTATGTAAGAGAATTTTTATCATTCAGATTTTCAGGATGGCTTTGAATTTACTTGTTATAGAAATATGGTTCCAAAATTTTTATCAGAAAATATGGTCATGATAGACCTGGGGCAAATTAAACATAGTAAAATACCCGTTTCATCCTCAAAAAACAAAAATTCAACTCCTCACCAAAGTGCTTAGGATAGGGTGTTCAGTCAGGTGAGTTTTTAAAAAGAAGATAAACTGTTATGAAATTTCCCTGGATTCCCCCAGAATCGAATCAGAGCTCCAACACAATCCCTACTGCAGTCTTTACATTCTTTTCCAGGACACCCCTAGAATCAACACTGGTTCTACTCCTTTACTTATTAATAGTAGGGTTCTGCCATTTCTAAGAGTAATCCAGTTTGACAAAGGTTACTCGATTCTTCTAGGTCTCAAGATGTCAGAATGACTAAATTTAACTTTTAAACATTAATAAAAAGCACTCATAGCTTTGCAGTCGATAAGCGAAGACAGAAAATCTGCTGGTGGCTAAGGCAGTAACTGGATTTTCACACAGAGCTGACGATCTGGAGAAATCTGGTCCAACGCCCTGCTTTCCGGGCAGGTGTAAACGATGCTCGGGTGCAGACTACCCACGACGGGGCGTCAGGCCAAGCCTCCAACCCGCCTCCGGACAGCACCGGCGCCGAAGGCCCAGGAGAGGGCCACGCTTCCGCTTCAGCCGGTGCTCGGGGCGCCGAGGACTTCCCGCCTCCCGGGACGGGGCCCGGGATCCACCCACCTTCCTGGGAGCCTGGGGCCTCAATTTCCCCTTCTGTGAAATGGGACCGCGAAAGCCGGGTCCCAGAGGCCGAGGCTCGGCGGGAGCTGTCGGCCGCGCCTCCCAGCTCACGCCGGCCCCGCCTACTCTCCGGTCCGGCCAGGCCTCCACATCCCCGACCCCCTATCCCCAGCGCTTACCTGCTATCGGGCGGGATGCTGGTGGCCAGGAGGCGCTGCATCCGCCGCCGGACCGCCCACAGCGACCGCGCGGCCATGTTCCGGGCGCGAGAAGACCCGCGCGGCGCGTGCGCACCGGCTCCCGGCGGAAAGGCGCGTGCGCCTTCGGGCCGCCTGGGCCAGCTTTAACGCTCGTGGGACTTCCGGATGGGAACGCTGCACTTCCGGTTGTCAGGTGCGCCGCGCCGTGGTTCCGGGCGGAACGCAAGCTTCCGGCTCGGAGAGTTTGGCTGCTAGCCTGCGAGCTTCTGGTTGTCACAGGGTGGCCTGCGCGCTGCTGCGTCCGGCCGCGGAACGCTGCAGAGTGAGAGGCACTGGCCTCGCAAGCCTCGGAGGCGAAGAGGGCGGACTCTGGGCCTCTTCCCCAAGGGAAGTCACAGCCTCCGGGAGCTGTGGACGCGAGCGGGCCAGCGGTCCCGGCGGCGGAGCAGCGCGGGCGAGGGCGGGAAGTGGTGCGGGGACACTGGGCCCGGGGCGGGAAGGGCCGCGACCCGGAGCGGCGAGGGCGTGGCGGCGGGCCGCTCTGACCGCACTGCTGCTGCCTGGTCTGCAGAGTCTCCTTCCCTTGCTAAAACGTGGTCGTCCCCGGAAGAGGTTTTTTTTTTCTTCTGGCCATTCTCAATGACAGTTGTTAATAAAGGTAACTTCGTGTGTGTGTGTGCGCGTGTGTGCGTGCGCCAGTGCGCCAATCCTGGAGTGCGGACTCCAGGCTTAGGCGCTGTCCTTTAGCTTTTTTTGCTCCAGGCTAGCACGCTGTGAGTTAAGCCACAGCTCCACGTCTGGCTTTTTGGTGGTTAATTGGAGCTGCGTTTCAATGGACTTTTTTTTTGCTTGGGCTGTCTTTAAACCACAGTCCTCTGATCTCAGACTCCTGAGAAGCTAGGATTACAGGAGTGAAATCCTAAATAGCCTTCTGATTGCTGTATGAACGTTGTGCCAGGCCGGGCGCTGGTGGCTCACCCCTGTAATCCTAGCTACTCAGGAGGCTGAGATCTGAGGATCATGGTTGAAGTCCCATGAACACACAAAAAAGAACAGATCCTGTAGGGGTTTTAATACCCTGTGCTGTGCTGTGATTAGCCTTCCCTCTAATTAGGCGCTTTAGAAGATAGCACTATATTGGTTAGATTGGTTTTCTACTGCAGTTCCTATCCCCAAGTTCATGGAAAATACAGGAACTAGAACTAGAAGGAGCACTAGCAAAATATTCCCAAACAGGGTGTCTGCCACTCACCCTCTCCCAGTCTGGTTTGACCTTCTAGGCCAAGATGAAGGGAGAGCATGGAGGAGTGGACCCTGGATCCTTACTCTCACTGTAACACTGGGATTCTGACCAAGTGCTTTGCAGTGTTTGGAATGATGGAATGTCCAGTTCACCTCAGACCTATGGCCTATACTTAGAAAAAACAAAGCAAGAACAAAAATAAACCCGTAAATTTTAACAAGAATTGGGCATGGTGGCACCTGGCTATACAACCTCAGCTGTATAGGAGGCGTAGGTATTAAGTTTATGGTATGCATTTGGCCCTCAGCAAAATGTACAAGACCAGCGGGTGTTCGTGGCTAACATCTATAAACCTTAGCTACTCAGAAGGCTGATATCCAAGGATTAAGGTTTGAAACCACCCAGGCAGGAAAATTCCAATTAACCAGCAAAAATCCAGAAATGGAGGTGTGGTTCCGTGGTAGAGCACCAGCCTTGAGCAAAAAAGATAAGGAACAGTGCCCTGGCTCTGAGTTCAAGCCCATAACCCCAGAAAGTAACTAAAGCAAAGTTGAGTGTAGTGACTCACCAGAGATTGGGTGGATTGAATCTTGAGGCCAGCCCAGGCAGAGTGGGACCTCTCATCCCACCCCCTAATCCCCCTTCCCCCCACCTTCCAAAAAAAGATTCAACAAAAAAGCTGGGCATAGTGACAAGCACCTGTCATCTCAACTACACAGGAGACCAAAAGAGGGGGACTGCAGTCCAGGCTAAATGTAGAGGCCCAATCTGGAAAACAACAAAAGCAAACAGGCTTGGGACTCTAGTGGTAGTTAACAAGTATAAAGCCCTGAGTTCAAACCCCAGTACCACCAGAACAAAAATTGGTATATTGGCTGTAGCCATTTTGGCTACATTTCTCTTAGCTGCCCAGTTTAAGGTGTTGCATACATGTATCCATTCATATTGTTAGTTTGCTTCTGAATGCTGTAGTACAGTGTGGAGATGGCTGAAATAGAGATTTGTAGTTAATGGGGTCAGGTGCTGGTGGATCAGTCATCCTAGCTATTCAGGACGATCATGGTTTAAAGCCAGCTTAGAGGCAGAAAAGTCAACAAAACTCCAGTTAAGAGCCAATAAACTACTCAGAAAAGGCTGGAGGTGGTGGTGTGGCTTGAGTGGTAGAACTCTAGCTTTGAGAAGAAGCTTAGGAACAGTGCTCAAGCCCCAGGACTAGCTAAATAAATATAAAAGCCATGCAAGAAGTATGACTTCAAGTGGTACAGTATCAACCATGAATAAGCAAGCTTTCAGTACCCTAAGTTCAAATCCTGTGCCATTGATCACATGAACTGTAGAAACAATGACTAACAGATCTCACTGAATTTAGTGGCACCTAAAGAAATATTTGGAACAGTGATTAGTTATCTCAAGGACTGGCTGCATTATTTAAAGGACAGGAAAATGCAGAACTTCTTGTTCAAGAATGAAGGGAGGGCTGGGAAGGTGGCTTAGTGGTAGAGCGCTTGCCTTGCATGCATGAGCCCCTGGGTTAGATTCCTCAGCACCACAGAAGCAAAAAGAAAAAAGCTGGAAGTGGCGCTGTGGCTCAAGTGGTAGAGTGTTAGCCTTGAGCTGAAGAGCTGAGGGACAGCGCCCAGGCCCAGAGTTCAGGCCTCACGACCAGAACCGCCCCCCCCCAAAAAAAAAAAGGGAAGCAGATACATTAGTTAACACCTGTAATCCTAGCTACTTGGAAAGCTGAAATCAGGAGGATGGTTGCCAGCCTGAGCAAAAAGTTCACAAGATCTCATTTCTACCAATAAAAAGCTGGATGTGGTAGTCCAGGCCTGCCACCTCGGCTTTATAGGAAGCAAAATAGGAAGATTACAATTCAGGGTGGCAGGGGGAGGAGAACCTATTTGAAAAACAACAAGCAAAAAGGGCTGTGTGTGGCTCAAGTTAAAAATTATTAAAGCAAAACAAAAATACCAGGAAAGCAACGGTAGAATATCAAAAGAACCATCTGCCCATCTGCCCCTAGGCTAACCTGCTGAGTATTATTGATTTACATATTCTCAGATTACAACATCTATTGGTAGAAAGTGACATTTCAGTGCATACTAACTGTAGAAGGTCACTGGAGACATCGTGGTGGGTGCCATTTCAGGATACAGACTTTTAAAAAGAACATTGGAGGGTGGCATTGTCTAAAAAGAAATATACTTATTATCTGATGTATATAACTGGAACCCCTCTGTACATCACCCTTGGAACACCACCACCAACACAAAAAGGACATTGGAAATCTCAAAAGTGACAGTCTGACACTGAAGACACCAAGGTAGAAAAAACCATAAGTTTGGATTGGCTGTCTTTTGGTGTGTCACCATTGCCATGGAGATGCAGAGAACAGACTTTGTTTTTGGTGGCAGGACTGGGGTTTAAGCTCCAGCCTTTCTACTTGCTGGATAGGAAGAAGCTCTAACTACTGAGCTATGCCTGCAGCCCTGTTATTTTGTTTTTTGAAACAAGGTCTCACTTTGTAACCCAGGTTGCCTTGAACTTGATCCTTCAGCCTTCCAACTGATAGGATGACAGGCCTCAATCACTACATTAGTTTTTTTTTTAAGTGGGTGCATACTGCACACACATGCTGGTACTAGGGCTTGAACGCAGGTCCTTAAACCTCTTTTTCTGCTCAAGGCTGGTGCTCTACCACTTGAGCCACACCTCCAATTTTTGCTTTTTTTGCTAACTGGAGATAAGAGTCTCAGGTATTTTTTCTGCCTGGGCTGGCTTTGACCCATGATCCTCAAATCTCAGCTTCTTCCTGAGTAGCTAGGATTACAGGCATGAGCCAAGAGTGGCCAGTTTCCTACTAGTTTTTTTTTTGTCAGTTGTAGGGCTTTAACTCTGGGCCTAGGTGCTGTCCCTGAGCTCTTCAGCTCAAACTAGTGGTCTACCATTTTGAGCCACAACACAACTTCCAGTTTTCTGGTGGTTAATTGGAGATAAGAGTCTCACAGACTTTCCTGCCGGACCAGCTTTGAACCACGATCCTCAGGTCTCAGCCTCCTGAGTAGCTAGGATTACAGGCATGAGCCACTGGTATCTGGCTTCATACTAGGTTTTAAGTCAGGCATTGTGTATCTAGTTCGAGCTATTCTTGTCTTGAGTGTTTCCTATTTCTGACATTATGCAAGGTGCTTTCCATGTATTATTAAATTCTTCCAGTAGTCTTGCAAGGACAATATAATTCTTAACCTTGTTTTTATAGGTATGGAAACTAAGAGCCAGAGAGATGTCCAGTGAGTTGCCATCCCATTGGTTCAAATGCAGCTGTCTGGTTCCAGGATCATAACCTCTAAGTTCTAGACTCTGCCAGTGATCAGTGGGAGATTTTGGACAATTTTTTTTCTCATTACAAGTAAAGTTTCAGTGAGGCTGAGGTATATTAAGCCTTGTTAAAAGAATATACAGTGTCATGTGCTGGTGGGCTTGCTAGGAATCAGTGGCTCAGGCTTATAATCCTACCTGCTCAGGAGGCTGAGATTTAAGGATTACAGTTTGACGACAGCTTGGGCAGGGAAAATCCATGAGACTCTGTTTAACTACCAAAAAGTCAGAAGTGGAGCTGTGACTGAAGTGGTAGATCACTAGCCTTGAGCAAAAAAGCTCAGAGTCAGTGTCCAGGCCCTGAATTCAAGTCCCAGGGTTAGAACACACTTGAACACACACACACACACACACACACACACAGATACACACACAGACTGTAAAGCAATGTTTATGGGTTATTCTGGTATCCCCCCTCCTTTTGCATTGACCTCTGAGCTACTAGTTAAATGATTTTATCTTTATTGTAGAGAAATGTGTTACAGACAGATCTAGAAAGTGCCTGTGGTGTTGAGACAGTAGAAAGGAAGCTGCCTGAGACTTGAAGTCCTTGCTCCTTCCACAGGAGAATTAAGTATTTGTAAAAAGCTTAGCACCCATGTGGCAGAAATGAGCCACCTTCCTCTTGATTGTCCTGGGTAGGTTTACTTCGTAGCAGAGCAGAAGGCTGGTGGGCCTTCAGTGCAAGATGAGGTGGTCTTCACGCCGAAGACATGGCATCTAACCCTAGTCCAACAAACCTTAGTGCCCTATAAAATAGGTCAAGGATAGCACCTGACCCAATGTGCCAATCCAATGTCTGCCACATCCTATGGACTTAGAGCTCCATGCTCCTTTCGTTGTGAGCATAGAAAGTGTCAGTTGACCAACTTCTCTTTTGTTCTTTTGTGTATTCAACCTTCTGATTTAAAAACACTCAGATCTGGAAGATTCCAGTAGCTGCATTCTAAAGCAGAGGAGGAATGACTGTAGAGCTGGCTTTTGTTCACTTTTGTGCAGGCAGGGATGATGTGTTTGATGTTTCAGCATATTGGCTTGGCCCAGAGCTCATCTGTCATGCCAAGCAAAGATGCAGAAGGCACACATATGAATGATTATCAAGGCTCTTCTCTCTTTACTGTGCCTCTAAGGTTTCAGCACTGCCTTCCGTTGTCTAAGGACTAGCATGGGCTGCCAAGATGGGATGGAATGGCTTATTCACATGTGCTTTCATTCCTTCTTCAGAGGGGAGGGCAAAGAAATGGAACGAAACCTTTACAACTATGCAGACTGTCTCCCCCCACCTGCAATTCCATTCTTTGAAATCATAATGATGCCCTCCATTTCCCCTGTCCTGAATTTCCACAGCACCTAAATCAGGCAAACAATAAAAATTGGGCTTTTGGGTGTTCCAGAGAGTAGGGATACTTTCAGTCTTCTCCTGGTGTCTGTGAAAAAAGCTTTTCTGTCTTAGATGGACAAGTTGATTCTTCTTTTGGAATGGAATTCGTGTGTTTTCTAAGTCTTCTTCATTTCCCATTCCTTAAGTGCAGAAAGACAAGAAAAATCAGTTTGTTGAGTATGATCGTTTGAGTTAAGGCTGAAAAACTTTGCACTGCACCTATTTATATAAAGATTACTGCTTGGTATGTGCGTGCGTGCGTGTGCATGTGTGTGTGTGCATGCACACATGCTTGCAAATACTGGGGCTTGAACTCAGGGCGTAGGTGCTATCCCTTAACTTTTTCTGTCAAGCTTTTTGGCTTGTTGGAGATAAGAGCCTCCAAGACTTTACTGCCAAAGCAGGCTTCGAACTGTGATACTCAAATATCAGCATTTTTACTAGCTAAGAGTCACCAGTACCCCAGAAAGTTAGAGAGCTTGGATGTTGGTCCTACTGAGTTATCCTGTGGTCATGAGTAAGTCATTTCTTCATGCTGTTATTGCTTGTCCATTCTTAACAGTAACCAAGAAGATAGTCTTAAAATTCAAGCTGGGCACCAGTGGCTCACACCTGTAATCCCAGCTACTCAGGAGGCTGAAATTGAAATGTGTGAATCATGGCTTGAAACTAGCTTTTGCAGAGACGTCTATAAGACTCTTTATCTCCACCAAAATGTTGAGGGCAGAGCTGTGGCTCAAATGGTCAGCTTTGAGCAGAAAGAGCTAAGTGAGGGCTGAAGGCTCTAAATTTCAAGTCCTAGTACTGGCACTGAAAAAATTGTTTGTTGGATCCTGGTCTGGATAGTCTGGCCCTAGCTGGTTCCTTCTCTGATCCCATCTTCTAAGGCTTACCATTTGGTCTAATCAGTGCAGTTACTCAAATCTGACTGATACTCCTCAGACACATCAAGCTTTGCCCCCACTTTAAGGATTTGGCCTGTGCTCTTCTCCCTTCCTGAGTAACCCTTCACCCAGTTCCCGCATGGCTCCCCTCCCTCACACTCAGGTCTCTGTGCATGTGGTACTACTCTTGAAAGGGCCTTTGCTGTCACTGTGATTAAAACAGCTAACCTAAACTCTGCATTCTGAATGAGATTGGAGACTTACGGCCTCTGATGAAAGTTGAGTTTTACTCATGAAGTATTGGGAATCCCCTGCCTTTCTCACTAGCTGGTTTTTTTTTTTTTTTTTTGGTCTGGTCATGGAGCCTGAACTCTGGTCCTGGGTGCTGTCCCTCAGCTCTTCAGCTCTTCAGCTCGCACTCTACCACTTGAGCCACAGCGCCACTTCCGGCTTTTTTCTTTTTGCTTATGTGGTGCTGAGGAATCGAACCCAGGGCCTCAGGCATGCAAGGCAAGCGCTCTACCACTGAGCCAACTTCCCAGCCCTAGCTGTTTTTTTTTTTTTTTAATGGAAAATATTTCAAAGAAAGGGAGCTACCACAACTGTGACCACTTTAAAAATTCTTTTGGGGGGGTTGGTTCTGGGGCTTGAACTTAGGGCCTCCTGCTATTACTCAGCTTTTTCACTTAGCTGATACTCTACCACTTGAGCCATAGCTCCATTTCCAGGTTTTTGCTATTTAGTTGGTGATGAGTCTTTTGGGTTTGTCTGTTTCGCTTGCTCTAAACCTCAATCCTCAGATCTCAGCTTCCTGGGTAGCTAGGATTGCAGGCACGAGCCACCATCACCTAGCTCTAGCTAGAGTTTTGATTGCCTGAACTGTTGGTATACCTTGGCTTTCTGCAGCACCCGTCCTTGGTTGGTGGTCACAATGGATGGGCTCCTCTTCCTCAGCTCAGAAACACAGTTGACAGGGAGAGATTGTTCAGGGACACTGTTCTGGGGTTTATTTGCAGTTTCCTGTCAATGGTCCAAAAAATAATTAAGTGAGATTTAGTGTTAGTTATTTGCATCTAGTCTGCTCTCAAAAGAATAAGGCACTTTATGAGGCTGGGCCATATCTGAACTCGTTTGTCTAGCAATTACAAGGCCCTTAGTTCAAATCCCTATGCCACCAAAAAACAAACAAAAAAGAAATCAGAAGGCACTTTAAAACAGAAACAGTAGCAAACATATGAGGGCATTGGAAAAAGATACAAAGGGCCTTGAGATAAAGACAATGAAAATCAGTATTTCTGAACCCTCACCATGTTCTAGGCAACTTTTCTACAAGTCCATTAAAGTAGGTACTGAGCGAGGAGAGATCAGGACAAAAAGAAAAACAAAACAAAACAAAAACATGGGAAACAACAGCCAGGAATTCTGAGACAGTACTGTAGTAATTAGTTCCATTAAAAGCACACGGGAAGCTGGGTACTGGTGGCTCATGCCTGTATTTCTAACTACTCAGGAGGCTGAAAGCTGAGGATTGTGGTTCAAAGCCAGCCCAGCAGTAAAGTTGTGAGATTCTTATCTTCAATAAACTACTGAGAAAAAGCTGGAAGTGATGCTGTGGGTCAAAGAAGCTCAGGGACAGCGCACAGGCTCTGAGTTCAAAGCCCAGGACTGTCAAAAAATAAAAAATAAAATAAAAAAACCAACCAACCAAAACAAAACAGAGAAATCCCCATACTAGTGGCTCACACATGTAATCCTAATCCTAGCTACTCAAGATGCTGAAATCTATAGTTCATGGTTTGAAGTCAGCCCAAGCTGGAAAGTCTATGAGATTCTCACCTCTAATTAATCAGCAGAAGCTGGAAGTGGAATTGTGGCTCAACTGAGCATCAGCTTTGACCACAAAAGCTCATGTACAGTGCCTAAGCTTCAAATTCAAGCCCTAGGACCATCACACTTCTGGCTTTTTGCTGGTTAACTGGAGATAAAAATCTCATGGACTTTCTTGCCCAGGCTGACTTCAAACCATGATTCTCAATCTCAGCCTCCTGAATAGCTAGGATTACAGGTGCTAGCCACTAGCACCTGGCTCCCAAAGTTCTTATTTCTGCCACAAATACCTGTGATGTTAGAGAACTCATTACTCTGTTCTCAGATGAGCCTGTTTTCCTATCTGGGTGGTATACCATCTTTGCTTTACTAAAAAACCTCAGTCTCTACCTCACAGTGTCCTCAAATTCATTTTCTGAGATAGAAGTTAAGGATCTGGGACAAAACTCTGAATGGAGGCTTTCCAATTCTAGCCCTTACCAACCAGCAGTGACAGGAGTATGATTAGTTATTTACTTCTGTAGATGAGGAAACAAGGAAGGTTACATGTTGCATAAGGTCATGTGGCTGGTAAATATGAGACTGGGATTCAATCCGCACAATCTCATAGCCCCATGCAGTCCTCAAGCATGCTAATAAGCACATGCTGTACCACTGAGCTATGCAGTTCTATTGTTAACCTTTGTCTGCTTCTCTCTGGCATCGCTTCTCATTTCTACACCACTATTACTCCTTACACTGTCTACAGAATTGCTTAATACCCCAGGATGCAGTTCCTTAAGTATGAACTCTCAACAGGTAAGCCTGAAAGGAATTTAGAACACAACTCTCTTGCTCTCCAAAGAGTGTTACAGGATCAAAAGTGGAAGGACAAGCAGTGTGGACCAGGGACATCAGGGTGAGCTCGTGGGCAAAAGCAGTAGGAGGGATCCAGTTCTAGCTGCTCACCAGCCCTCTGTGACTCTGATTCAAATGTGAATCATGTCTAAAATGAGGTTAGAAATTCCCTGTGGAGAGGAAGTGTGGGGGTGCGAGACATAGCTTTGGCTTCAGTCATTGGCTGTGATCTGCCCAGTCTGTGCCATCTGGAACAACAGCATTACAAATACAGCTTCCAATGACATATCTATCAGACAAGCTAGTTCATCTCTTTGAGATTAAGTTTTGTGGTCTAAAAGTAGGAGACACATTTGCTGATTCAATAGACATTTATTACACTCCTGCTATTATTAAGATTTCAGCAAGGGTTAGGGATATAATGATAAACACATATAGTCTTAATTCTTTCTGTCTCTCATTCTTTCTGTCTCTCTTGCTGTGTGTCTCTCTGTCTCTGTCTCTCTTGGTGCGAGGGTTCACACCTAAAGAATTGCATATGTCAGGGGCTGGGAGGGTGGCTCAGTGGTAGAGCACTTGCCTTGCATGCTCGAGGCCCTGGGTTCGATTCCTCAGCACCACATAAGAAAAAAGCCGGAAGTGGTGCTGTGGCTCAAGTGGTAGAGTGCTAGTCTTGAGCTGAAGAGCTGAGGGACAGGGCCCAGGCCCAGAGTTCAGGCCCCACGACCGGACCCCCAAAAAAAAAAAAAAGAATTGCATATGTCAGCAAGTGTGCTATACCATCAAGTTACACTCCTGGTCCCCAATTCTTGCTGGTCCTGCTGCTTGAACTCAGGGCCTGGGCACTGTCCCTAAGCTTCTTTACTCAAGGCTAGCACTCTACCACTTGAGCCACAGCTCCTCTTCTGGCTTTACTGGTGATTAACTGGAGTTAAGAATCTCACATTTTCCTACCTGGGTTGGCTTTGAACTATGATCCTCAGCCTCCTGAGTAGCTACAATTACAGGTGTGAGCCACCAGTGCCCAGCTATGGTCCCTAATTCTTAACGGTCCCTAACCAGGAGTGATTTTGGTTTCCTAGGAAACATCTGTGAGTTTTCTAAAGAATTTTTTTTGAGATGCCATCATAGCCCAAGATGACTTAGAACTGACTTTATAGCATAGGCTGGCCTTAAACTTGTAATCCTTCTGCCTCAGCCTTCTGAATAGTGGGATTACATAAATATGATTCTGTGCCCATCTTTCGAGACAATTTTGGTGGTTGTAAGTGAAGGTGGGGTGTTATCATTAGGGATGCTGCTAAGCACCCCAGAATGTATACAGCATCTCATATAAAAAAAGAATGATGGTCTCACTACTGAGACTGAAAATCCCGACAGGAAAATGGATGGAACTGGAAGTCATTATGTTAAACGAGATAAGCTCAGACAAGTATCTCATGCTTTCTCTCATATGAAGAAACAGACTGAAAATAACAGCAAAAGACACAAATGCAAAAGGGGAATGGTATGGGAGAGCCAGTGGGAGGGGGCAAAGGGGAAGGGTGGAGAGGGTGATGGGGTATCACCCAAGTATATTATATGTACATATGCAAATAACATAATGAAGCCCATTAAAAACTATAAAATAAAGATGGGAAAAGAAGTGGGGATAAAAAAGAAATAGGGGGGGTTGGGAATGTGGCTTAGTGGTAGAGTGCTCACTTTACATGTATGAAGCCCTGGGTTCAATTCCTTAGCACTACATAAGCAGAAAAAGCTGGGAGTGGTGCTGTGGTTTAAGGGTCATAGAGAGCTAGCCTTGAGCAAAAGAAGCCCAGGTTCAGTGCCCAGGCCCTGAGTTCAAGCCCCAGGACTGGCAAAAAAAAAAGAGGATGAATATGATCAAATCATATAGGAAGTATACATATACATATTTATACAAAGTATATTTATACAAAGTATATTTACGCAAAGTATACATATATATACAAAGTATCATAATAAAAAGCTATTGTTGTACAATAAATATATGCTAATGAAAGAACTTTCAAGAGACTTGAAGTGAGGGAAGTTGCCTCTCAGGATATCCTATTGGGAGCGAGAACATCATCCTTGTATGGTTGCCAGGGGTAACAGAGAGAGTGAATGCTAAGCTTAGAAGAGAGGGTTGTGGACATAGCTGGGAATCTCAGCAGTCACACTTCCTGGGTTTGTAATTCTGTCTTTCACTTGGCTGAGTGATCCTGAGCAAGTCACTCAAAGACTTCTGAACCTCAGTTTCCCTGTCTGGCAAGTGGAATTAATACAAGCTCATAGGACTATGAGATTGTGCAGTTTAAATACTGTACTGGCCCAAGGTAATCCAACAGCACGTTTTCTATTCAACATAGGGTAGCTGTTATTATTAGTAATCTTGAGACCATTTCCAAGATCTTAGATTATTTTGTGGGGAGAAGGGGGAAGGTCAGTACTAGGTTTTGAACTCAGGGCCTGGGGCCATCTGTTAGCTTTTTCATGCAATACTGGCATTCTGCCACTGGAGCCACACCTCCACTTCTGGCATTTTAGTGGTTAGATAAGAGTCTCAGGGGGGTGGGAATGTGGCTTAGTGGTAGATTGCTTGCCTAGTATGCATGAAGCTCTGGGTTCAATGCCTCAGTACCACATAAACAGAAAAAGCTGGTGATGCTGTGGCTCAAGTGGTAGAATGCTAGACTTAAGCCAAAGAAGCTCAGGGACAGTACCCAGGCCCTGTGTTCAAGTCCCAGGACTAGTTTTTTTTTTTTTTTTAAAGGACTTTCCTACCCGGATGGTCTGTACCTTGATCCATAGATATTCACTTCCTAAGTAGTAGGAATTCAGGCATGAACCACTGGTGCCCAGCTCAAGATCTTAGATTTCTAAGACCACAGCAGTGCTGATCTAGAGAGAGCAGGCTAGAGAGCCACTAGGACTTTCTCTAAGATCCCTATCCTGGCTATGCTGCAGGTGGCTCATATCTTCACCTCCCTGGGCCTCAGTTTTCTGAAGTGAGCAGAGCAGTCTTTGTGTGAGAGTGTCTTGCTGTGTGAGACCATTTGCCCACATACAAGCCAGGGAACTCACCTTACTCCTGCCCCTGCTGTTCATGGCCAGCCCCAGAGCTGGGCCCCCTGCCAGGGACTGCTGTAAGCGCTCCTTCACAGCTACGAGCTTCAGCTCCAGGTCAATCCGATGTTCCTCCTTTGCCCGACACTGAGCCTCCAGGCTGGCCACTGCCTCCTCCAGGGCCTTCAGCTTTGGACCTGAGTGCAGAGACAGTGAGAAACAGCTGCGCCTACCCCAAAGCTCAGGGAACTGCTCAAGGGCCTCAGTCCCTGAGTGGAAGCCTTCCTGGACAGCCTTTCTAGCACCTCAGTCCCACTTAGGAGATGGTCTTTGGGCCTGGCTTTCCAGGTCTACAGTGATGTCTTTGGCTGCTTAGTTCCCATCTCTAAGAAGTAGGGAACCACTGTTTCTCCTGATTTCCTACTGGGACATCATTCTTTCCCTTTATTCTCCGTAGTTTGAATGGGGTCGACCTCATTCCTAGTTCAAGGGTTTGGCACATAATTTAAGCCTGGACCATAATTACCTCTTATCTTATGGTCACAGGGACCGGTTTAGAGATCAAGTTGGTGTGGTCACTGAGAAGAGAACAGGCTAAAATGAGGGCTGGAGCTGTGCAGCCACTCTGCCACCACAAGGGGGAGGGAACAAAATCAAAGTAGAGGAAGGCAGCAGCATTAGAGAAATTAGCTTCCCAGTGACATTGCTTATGTTCTTAGACCTCACAGTACCTGTTTTGCCAATTTTCTAGCTATCTTTTTCTTCCGGTATGTCAGTCTGATTTTGGTGTCTGTTGTTTGCAGGCCAGAGTCAACATGAGGCTTTACAGAGATGAGGGTTTTCAGAATTTTGCTGCTTATTCAGTTTAACTTTTTTAGTGGTGTTTCTAAGTGGTAGTATCTTTTCAGGCATTTTTTTTTTTTTTTTTGGTGCCGTACTAGTGCCCATACTGCTGGTACTTGAACTCAGGGCCTCATGCTCTTGCTTAGCTTTTTTGTTCATGGCTGGCTCCATATGACCTGAAACATGCTTCCACTTCTGACTTTTTGCTTCTTAATTGGATAAGCGCCTCTCACATTTGTCTGCCTAGGCTGGGTTTGATCTCAGCCTCCTGAGTAGCAAGAGCCATGGGCACTTGATGGGTCTTCCCAGGTTTTCAGCTAGTTCCACTCTCTGTTCTGCATTGAGAAGTTACCTAGTAATGTTAAATTCACTCATTCTTCCTTTAGTAAGAACTTACTGAGTTCTTTTACTATGTACCGGACACTGTCCTAGATCTTGAGATATGTCAGACAGTACAACTGGCAAAGATTTTTGCCTTTGAAGAATCTGTGTGTGTGATAAACAATAAGATAATAAAACTGTCTACTCTGTTACAAGGTGATAGCAATATAGTTAAAAAAATGGAGGAGAGGGCTGGGAAAGTGGCTCAGTCGTAGACCACTTGCCTTGCATGCATGAGGCCCTGGGTTCAATTCCTCAGCACTACATAAGAAAAAAGAAAAAAGCCGGAAGTGGCGCTGTGGCTCAAGTGGTAGAGTGCTAGCCTTGAGCTAAAGAGCTGAGGGACAGCCCAGAGTTCAGGCCCCCAAGACTGTCTTCCCCCCCACCCCCCAAAAAATGGAGGAGAGCCACTCATGTTTCTGGCTCTTATACAAACTGCCTTTATGTTGAAACCAAGCCTTCCTGTACCTCCCACCGATTCTGCCCCTTGCTACTCAGAATGGGTCTCACCCTAAACCAAAAGCTCTGGGTTTGAGGCTCCAGAGCAGCCCTTGAGGTCCTGAAATAGTTTGTGTTTTTATCCTAGGAATGGACCCAGAGATTCATGGGCTACACAACTGTAGACATGTTTTATGAGGTTCTCTGTTCCCCAGCATGTGAAGAAACCTCAGGCTGAGCATGATAAGCTGCAGCTAGAGAACTAGAAGAAAAGGAGGGGTGTGGAGAAGTGCAGAGCTGGTCAGGGCTGCAGAAGTCCCTATGTTTCAGAAGAAATACTGGGAAGTAACACTGTATATCCTTGCCAGCCTGGGACCAATGCCTCTCACAGACCTGAGAATGAAGGGCTATGGGTTCAAAGTGATGCCAGGGCACACTAAGTAGGGGTTTTCTTTTTCTTTCTCTCTTTTTGTTAGTGCCAGTCCTGAGGCTTGAACATAGGGCCTGTGTGCTGTCTCTGAGCTTCTTTGGCTCAAGGCTAGTACTCTACTGCATTGAGCCACAGTTCCATTTCCTGCTTTTTGGTGGTTAATTGTGGAGAAGAGTCGCTACCACTTGAGCCATAGCTTCACTTTTGGCTTTTTTAGTAGTCTATTGGAGACAAGAGTCTCACAGACTTTCCTGCCTAGGCTGGCTTTGAACATGGATCTTCAGATCGCAGCCTCCTCTGTTGCTAAGATTGCAGGTGTAAGCCACCAGCACCCAGCTTCTTTCTTTCTGACTGTACTGGGGTTTGAACTCACATTTACTAGGTAGGTGCTTTACCGCTCGAGTCACTCTCTGCACTTGTTTTTCACACTTCTTAAACCCAGGCTCTTACTGCCTTGAGATCACCCATGAGTTTGATGCTTTCCTAGCCAAAAGCAGTCACTAACTTGACAGCACGTGCTTTAAAGGAAGTGACCAGAAAGAAGGGGGCGGGGGAGGAAGGGAGGAGCCTCCTATCAGTTGGGTGGAAAGCCAGATGCCCTGTGCAGATGACCCCACACTGTGCCAGGGCAGGTGTACTCGGGGCCATGCCCATGCAGTACCTGAGCTGCTCCGAATGGCTTCCCTCAGCTCCCTCTTCTCCTGCCGGAGGGCCAGCAGCTCTGTCCGAATCATCTCTTTCTCTTTCTCTAGTTTCTCTTTTTCTACCAGGTACCGCCGGGCATCCTCCTCAGCCCGGTTCTTGCCGTACTTATATTGATTGGCACCTGTGAGATATGGGAAGAAAGGAAAGGCTCTCAGTCATGACCTCTGGTGAGGTACGAGGCTGTGTCGGCTTTTCCTCAGTCTCCAATGGCTCTGTCAGTAAAATGGGAAGATTCAACCAATTCCTTTGTGTGTGTGAGTGGTTGTGCATGCACAGTGACCTCTCTCAAATTGTGTCAGAATGTGCAACTCTGTATTTTTTTTAATTGTGAAAATACCGTACAGAGGGATTACAATTACATGGACAAGGTTATGAGTGCATTTCTTATCAAGTATTGTTGCCTCCTCTGTTTCCCCTTCCCATCCTTCCCCCTCCGCCAAAGTTGTAAAGTTCATTTTTGACATAACATCTTGTACATCTCATTGCTGCAATAGGTCCACCTGTATTCCTATTTAAACAATTTGTTTTTTTCTCTTCCCCTCCACAAATCATACCAATCAAATATAGTGAAAACAGGGGTTATACTACGGGGGAGGGAGAAACTGTATTTTTGTCCCTGGTGCTTTTGGTTTCTTTTTTCTGGCTAGAGTATAAACCTAGCCAACACAGTAATGAAGGTGGTCAAGACAGACGGCTGGGGGGGGAGGAGGGAGAGGAGGGAGGGGAGGAGGAGGGGAAGGGAGGGGGAGGGGGGAAGAGTCAGAGTCAGTCAGTCAGTGTCCTGGGGCTTGAACTCAGGGACTGGGTAGACACTGTTCCTGAGCTTTTATGCTCAAGACTAGTGCTCTACCACTTGAGCCATAGCTCCATTGGCTTTTTTGCTTGTTTTTGGAGACCAGAGTCTCATAGACTTTTCTACCCAGGCTGGCTTTGAACCATAATCCTAAGATCTGAGTAGTTAATGATCATAGGTGTGAGCCAGTGGTGTATCAGTCAACCAATTCCTTTTATTTAGATGGAATGCCTTAAGGAGAAGAGAGGAAAAGGGAGCTAGCAGGTCGAGGCACCAAGGTCTTTAGAAACAGGTAAACTACTTGTATTCTCTCATCATCACTTTACGTGTGTGTGTGTGTGTGTGTGTGTGTGTGTGTGTGTGTGTGTGTGTGTGTGTGTGTGTGTGTGTGTGTGTGTGTGTGTGTGTGTGTGTGTGTGTGTGTGTGTGTGTGTGTGTGTGTATGTGATCTATTTACTCTTCCGCATTTATTTCAGTTAGTTTTCCATTTTTCTTTATTAGCTTACCTTAGTTATGGTAGACAGAAATTTCACTGTTGCATTTCCACACATTTACAATAGTCTGCAATCAGTCTCAGCTCTATCACTCTCCTTTCCTCTTTTCTTCCCTTTCCAAAGCTATGTCAACAGGTTTCATTGCTGTTTTCATAGTAGTTTTCCATTTAAAATAGGTTTAAAATAGGGCCCATTGTTTCCAATGCCTAAAAGGGAACTCCTCACCCCAAAAGGGGAGAGATCTTTCCAATGTTACATAGTAGTGTAGTGGTTGAGTGAGGAACAAGGGAAGGCAGATCTACCCCCAGGACAGACAAGCTATATATATATACATATATATATATATTTTTTTTTTCGGGGGGGGGCCTGAACTCTGGGCCTGGGCGCTGTCCCTCAGCTCTTCAGCTCAAGGCTAGCGCTCTACTGCTTGAACCACAGCACCACTTCTGGCTTTTTTCTTTTTGTTTATGTGGTGCTGAGGAATTGAACCCAGGGCCTCAGGCATGCAAGGCAAGCGCTCTACCACTGAGCCACCTTCCCAGCCCCCAGGGACAAGCTATACTAATAAAACTGCTAGATCATTGAAAAATGATGTTTTCAAAATAATACTTCAAAAAACAAAGTGCAGTCAGGTGCCGGTGGCTCACACCAGTAATCCTAGCTACTCAGGAGGCTGAGAACTGAGGATTTCAGTTTGAAGCCAGCCTGGTCAGGGAAGTATGTGAGACTGTTTATCTCTACTAAACTGCAAAAAAAAAAAAAAAAAAAAAAAGTTGGAAGTGGTGCCGTGGCTCAAAGTGATGCCTGAGCAAAGGAAGCTCAGGGACAGCACCCAGACCCTGAGTTCAAGCCCCAGGACCAGCCCCTGCGCCCCCCCCTCCAAAAAAAAAAAGAGTAGAGTATGAGTTTGTCCAGGTGCAGATTAGGGAAGAAATGTAGAGAAGAAAGAAGAACAGAGGCCGACAGGATGCTGGCTTGCTCACGGCGCAAAGGCTGTGCTGGAAACAGAACCCACAGGTGTTGTCTGGCACAGAGAGTCACTGGTGCAGGGCAGCAGTCAGGCACCTCACTGGATCCCGTGCAGAGCTGGGTGGGGCTCAGGCTGGGATACACAGGGGAGCTGTGGCTCTCCAGGCAGCCCATCCAGGGTACATGGAGGGGTCTGGTTTACCCTAGTCACCCCAGATCAGAAAGAAGTTGTTAGCTCAGGAAACCGGTAAAGTAGGGAGATGGTCTCTGAATCTGTATTTTATATCTGTAGCTGTATTTATATCTGTATGTATACTTATGTCTACATTATCAGTGTTCAATCTTTAAAAAACTTAATCCCTCATATTAAAACAGAAGATTGCAATGAGGCTGAATATGGTCAAAGCAGTTGGTTTGTATAGATGAAAATAGAGCAGTGAACCCTGCTGAAATTATTTTAGGAAGAGGCAGGGGTCAGGGAGAGTGATGGAGGAGGCAAGGTCCTAATGCATTATATACATGTGTGGAAATGCCATCGTGGACTTCCCTGGTAATAATGTATGATAATAAAAAAATCTTGTGAGATAAAAACAAAAAGCCCAATTTCTAAGCATTTTTGATGAATAGGTAAATCTGGCTAGTGCTGCTGTTGGGGGCTCCTGGAGGGTTGCATGCTGTCTGATAGCTCCAGTTTCCTATCTGCCCCAACCCTAAAGTACTCTGCTTTGCAGGCTGAGATGAGACACGGGACTTTTACGTGCTAGGCCAATGCTCTCCCACGGGTCTGTTGTTCCTTTTCTTAGGGTAGCATGCTTTCTTTCCCCACATTTTACTCATTTAATTTGCTTACTCTGCAGAGAGAGAGAGAGAGAGAGAGAGAGAGAGAGAGAGAGAGAGAGAGAGAGAGAGAGAGAGAGAGAGAGAGAGAGAGAGAGAGAGAGAGAGAGTGTGTGTGTGTACCTGAAGGACGCTAGGAGGAGGGCACAGAGTCATAGGGAAATGGAAAAATATACAACAGAGGGGCCCATCAGCTGCACTGGACATTGCTCTACCACTGAGCCACCTTCCCAGCCCCCTGTCATACATTCTTAAAAATATAAAATTAACAAATTAGAGTTGTTAAATTCTAAAGTTTTGCTGTGTGTGTGTGTGTGTGTGTGTGTGTGTGTGTGTGTGTGTGTGTGTGTGTGTGTGTGTGTGTGTGTGTGTGTGTGTGTGTGTGTGTGTGTGTGTGTGTGTGTGTGTGTGTGTGTGTGTGTGTGTGTGTGTGTGTGTGTGTGTGTGTATTGCTTACTCAGGGTTTTGAGTTCTTGCTTAGCTTTGTAGCTCAAGGTTGGTGTTCTACTACTGGTGCCACACCTCCACTTCAGGCTTTTTGCTGGCTACCTGAAGGGAAGAGTCTCATAGATTTGCCTGTGCTGACTTAGAAATTTGTTCCTCAGAGCCCAACCTCCTGAATAGCTAGGATTACCAGTATGAGCCACCAGTGCCCAGCTAAGAGTCTGGTTTTGAGACCCATTCATGATGGCTTCCCTCCCCTCCCCCTGCACATCAGGGCAGTCCTCATGGAACTCACTGGAAGCATGACGTTTGACTTTGACCTGGGGGTCCACTCGGTGGGATTTCTCACTGCAGGAGGAGGCATGGCGCTTCACCTGGGCTCCGCTGGGCCTTGGGGGCTCCTCGTCCTGTGAGGAAGAGGAGGAAGGTTAAGTTTGGAAGGCTAGTGTCACCCAGCCCTGTTCCTGCTGGGAACGAGCCTGGCAGGGCCTCTGAGATCTTGGCCTTTTGTCTGCAGATGCAGACAGTTTCTCAACCACTTTCACGAGCAGTGTGCCATCTGAATCTCATGTCTTTCTGTGGCAGGCAGAAGAGGGCAACCCTAAGCTGGGGTGCCTGCTGAGAGGACAACTAAGAAGTCTCATAAGACGGGTGGTCACCATATTAGATTTATGATAGATTATTTTTGTCCTCACATCATTTGGATGAATCCTTCTAATTTCCTGAATTACGACTACAGTCTTTCCTCAAAAAACACAAGAAAAGAAACAAAAATTGCGGGTGAGATCAGTCTATGGTAGTAGTAAGATAGCTTATTAAAGTGGCTACATATTTGTGCATTAGCAGTATTACATGGCCAGGTATGGCAGCTCATGCCTATAATCCCAGCTACTTGGGAAGTAGAAGGACGCAGTCTGAAACTGGTCTGAGAAAAGTTAGTATTGATCATTTATGTCAAAATCAAACCAAATGGGTGAAGCCGATTGGGATCATTGCATACAAGTATGGAAATGTTGCCAAGAAACCACTTCTTTTTTTTTTTTCGGTCGGTCGTGGGGCTTGAACTCTGAGCTTGGGCGCCGTCCTTGTGCTCTTCAGCTCAAGGTGAGCACTCTACTGCTTGAGCCACAGCGCCACTTCCAAGAAACCACTTCTTATAAAACTTGTGTATACTAACAAAAAATTGTCCTGAAAAAGAAAAAAAAAAAAACAATACAAAAGAACAGGAGGGTGGCTCAAATGCTAGAGTGTTGCATGAGGTGTTGAGTCCACTCCTAATAAATAAATAAATAAAACCAATAAAGAAATAAAACAAATACTCAAAATCTACTCAAAGCTCAGGAAACTCTAGTGGAGTATAATACTATTATGTAACTATAATATTGATAACAACAGTACTTTTTTTTTTTTTTTAATTCAGGGCCTGATACTGGTTAGGCCTTGCCTCCAGCCCTAATTTTTGCTGGCTATTTGAGAGGTCAGCTCTCATACTTTCCTGCTCCAGATCTCAGCTTCCTAAGTAACTAGATTTGGGTGTGGGTACTATTGATTCTTCTGTATGAAACTTCCCAATGTCCAGGTACTATACTGTTTTTTGTTTGAGAGGGGAGGGGGGTAGTCATGGGGCATGGAGTCTGGGCCTGGGCACTGTCCTTGAGCTTTTTTGCTCAAGGTTAGCACTCTACCACTTTGAACCCAGCTCTACTTCCAGTTTTTAGGTTGGAGCTAAGTCTCGTGGACTTCCCTGCCCAGGCTGGTTTTAAGTTGTGATCCTCAGATCTCAGCCTCCTGTGTAGTAGCTAGGATTATAGGTTTGAGCCACCAGACCTTGCCTGTGCTGTTCTTTTTTTTTTTGGTTGGTTGTGGGGCTTGAACTCTGGGTCTGGGCGCTGTCCCTGAGATCTTCAGCTCAAAGCGAGCGCTCTACCACTTGAGCCACAGCGCCACTTGCTGATTTTTTTTTACATGCAATATTTCATCACAGTCCTAGGAGATAAGCATTCTCTTGCCTACTAGGTGCCTGGATGTGAGGCCCAGAAAAGCCAACACAGGTCATTTGGCCTCAGCTCCAGGTTTGACTCCAGCATTCATGTCTAAGGCTCTAAGCTGTCCGGCTACACATCTCAAGCTAGTTAGGTCCCTGTGTTCATCTGAGTCTGAAGAAAGACCATGGAAACAGAAAGGGTGGCTAGGGAGATTTCTAGTAAAGTGAGTCACGGAGGTGTGATTCTCAGAGTGCCAGCACCATCCACAGAAGGGCTGTGGCCTGCAGACTTGTCTCTGGTGTCTTTGTCAGCTTGAGCCTCTCTCTGCCTAGATGTGAGGCCGCTCCACCCACCTGTCTAGTCAGAGTGTGCTTCTTCTCCCGGGCAGAAAAGACAGGTTGTAAGGGCACTGGGGAACAGGTTTACCCCCTCCACCCCTGTAAATCCATTGGTACTTCCTGCACCACAGACTCCTCATCCAGAGCTCTGAGGAGGAGCAGAGCCCCACCTTCTAGCTGTTGCTTAAGAAAAGCAGTTTTTCCAAGGCAGAAAGGGACAGGGGACAGTGTGTGTGGATGGGGTGTAGGGACAGAAGCAGCCTCTGCCATGTTCTCGGGCAACCCAAGCCACCATACCTGCACCTGTTCATAGGGAACGTCGTCATAGACACGGGGCTCAGGCCACTGATCCTGGCAGGATCTGGCGTACCTAGGGAAACAGGAGGAATGGGGATGCTGGTGGGGGTGGTGCTTTCCTGGTCACCCCTCCTGAGATTCTGGCAGCAGCTCTCCATAGAATTGGAAGATATTGTGTGCCCCTACAATTTGAGCCACAACCCCCCGCCACACTTCTGGCTTTTTGCTGGCTAACTGGAGATAAGAATCTCAAATCTTATGGACTTTCCTGCCTGAGCTGGCTTTGAACGGCAACCATCCGATCTCAGCTTTCCGAGTAGCTAGGTTATAGGCACAAGCCACCAACACCTTGCAGTCTTTCTTTTGTTGTTGTTGTTGTTGTTGTCAGCTGTGGGGCTTGAACTCAGGGCCTGGGATCTGTCCCTGAGCTTTATTGCTCAAGTCTAGCACTCTACTACTTTGAGCTACAGCAACACTTCCAGTTTTCTGGAGATTAACTGGAGATAAGAGTTTCACAGACTTTCCTGCCTGGGCTGGCTTCGAACCATATTCCATAGATCTCAGCCTTGAGTAGCTAGGATTACAGGTGTGAGCCACTAATGTCCGGCAAGCTTTTCTTTTTTTTGGAGCCAGGGTCTTGCCAGGTAGCCCAGGCTGACTTTTGACTTTGAAATTCTGAGTGCTGTGTTTAAAGGTGAATGATGCCCTGCCTGGCTTGAGCTCTTCTAATGCTGAAATTGGTGGATCATCCACATTGCCCACACGGATGCTCAGGGGTGTGTCTGCGAAAGGTCCTGTGGTGTGAGGGCAGAACACAGATCCTTTTTGAGTCATTCTGTCTACAGGGTGTGTCCACCCTGGGCAGCTCCCTCCGCATTGCTGACTGAAGAAGGCACCACCCTAGCTTCCCACGGCTCCTCCCCTTCCTCCCAGTGCCCAAGGCTGGGCTCAGAGCACAGACCGAGGTGAAAGCCCTGAGCAGGTACGGGTGGTGGGCCACCCCTTACAGGAAGGAGTTGCGTCCAGCACTGACGATGCTGGTTAAGGTCTCCACATCCACATAGTCATAGTGCAGTGCCTCTGGGGTGACTCTGGAGCCCATCTCCACCAGCAGCAACCCAAGCCAGCGACCCATGTCTTCTGAACAGTTTGCCTGGAGTAGAAGGGGCACAGTGGACCTCAGTTCCACATTGTGAAGGTTGATGGCAGCCTGCTTTACTTCAGCCAGACCACAAATACTCAGAAGCACCTATTCTGTACCCCATCCTTAGGGGTCAAAGAGGAATGAGAGTAGAACATCTAGAAATCTGAGATTCCTTCTTTCCCTGGATTCCAATTTCTGTCAAAGCCACCTCCTCTAAGAGCAGAGACCCTACCTGACTACCTTTCTTTTGTGCCAGTCCTGGGGACTGAACTCAGGACCTGGGCTCTGTCCCTGAGCCTCTTTGTGCTCAAGGCTAGCGCTCTACCCCTTGAGCCACAGCACTACGTCTGGCTTTTTCTGTTTATGTGGTACTGAGGAATTGAACCCAGGGCTTCATGCATGCGAGGCAAGCACTCTACCACTGAGCCACATTCCCAGGCCCTGAATACCTTTCTAAGACTGCATACTTTTGGGGTCCTCCTAACCATTTGAGTATAAAAACAATATTTAAGTGTTCCCTGAAATTTAAGATCAGGATGAACAGATGAACCTGGACTCTCAGGCTGCCTGAGAAAATCTAAATACAGAATGTTCTGTTTAATCTAATGTTCCACTCAGTGGTACTCACTAGACATTATGTTGAACATGAACTATAACACTTTGTCCATGGGGATGGGAGGGGAAAACTAAGAGAGAGGGAGGGGAGGGGTGACACTGTCCAAGAAGAAATGTACTCATTACCTGACTTATGTATGTCACTGTAACACCCCTGTACGCCACCTTTATAATAATACTAAATTTAAAAAATATATAATGGTCTATTAAGAATATCAGAAAAATCATTTTTAGTAGTGTAGGCATGCTTCTCCCCTTTTATGGGATGTAACTGTAATGTTCTTAATACTTACTTGAAGTGATTCATGTTTAGCCAGGATTTGAAGGCTGGTGGCCTGTGTTCTATTGTGTCCTCCCCCTCCCTGCCTGCAGCACAGGGCAGTGGTAGCCACCCCACCCCCCAAAAAGACCTTGGGGCCAGGACCCCTGGGCCCCTTGCCCCTCACCTCCAGGATGGCCACCTCCTGCCGATTGCGCAGGATCCTGAAGGCAAACGGGTGCCTAGGCCCAAAGCCTGGGGCCACCTCGCAGCCACGCAGGGCGATGGCGTTCACGTGGGTCTGCAGGTCCGCGCGGTCCTTGTGGAAATACAGAGTGCTGCACCGAAGGCGGCACCAGCGTTCTTTCCAGCCCTGGGCCACCAGCACGTTCAGATAGCCTGGGAGGGGAGAGGGCATGTGACCTCTGACAGCCTGTGTGTGTGTGTGGGAGCTGGGGTGTGCAGGGTGCAGGTGTGCAGCCCTGTACCCCAGGGCTGAGCACTTGCACCACCCCAGTGCCCTTGTGCTTTACTGGGAAAGGCCTTAAGCACCCTCTTTCCTGAGCTGGTTTTCTGGTTCTGAAGGGCGTGCTGATAATCCCTGAACACCCTAAGGAGCACGTCAAAAATAGTGCTGGGAAGTGCAGAAGCTACACCTAAGGCTATAAAGACACAACCCTATCAAGAGCACAACATGCCTCCTGCCTGCCCCCACAACTTGTACTGCAAGATGGAAACCAATGGATGGTGCTGACACCTAGTGGCAGCATGTGGAAACCACCATAGCTGACAGCAGCACATAAATATTATTAGTATTGTCATCATGATCATTATTAACCATAGTGTAATTTGACTCACTGATTACAAAATATCTCCCATAGTCATATGCTCTTGTACTATTTTTTCAGGGTAGAATACTTCTGCATATTGGAAACAGATGATCTTATTTATTTTTTGTAGGAATAGGAATTCAATCCAAGGCCTCACACATGCTGGACAAGTGTTCTACTACAGAGTTACACCTAAACATGCCAATTTGGATGGCTTTCTACTGGCATACAGTATTATATTCAGTATACTGTATTTATTTGAAAAGTAATGCTTCTCTTCCAAATGTGTTTTCACAAATGCTAAATGCATTTATATTAAAAAGATCTTAAGCATTTTTGTTGTTGCTGTTGTGTTTTTGTGTGTGATGGTGCTGGGGCATGAACTCACGGTGTCATATTCTCATTTAGCTTTTTCACTCAAGGTTTTGCATTCTACAACTTGAGCCACATCTCTACCTCTGGCTTTTTGCTGGTTAACTGGAGATAGGAATCTCACGAACTTTCTTGCCAGGACTGGCTTCAAACCATGATCCTCAGATCTCAGTCTCCTGAGTGGTTAGAATTACAGATCACCAAAGGCTGGCCAAATTTCTCTGCAAGACAGAGCTATAACTGAAGTACCTGCCTGTTATAAGCAATGAACTAAGTTACTCTCAGGATAGCAGAGGAAATGGAGAAACTAAGGCCGAGATGGGCAGTGGTTTGCCTAAAGTGACAGGGAGCAGGGATGGGGCAATCTTGTTTTCCTCTGAACTTCAGGGCCTCAGAGGAACAAAGAAATGGAGGGAAGGCGTGTTGCTAAGTGGGTTTAGCCATCCAGAGGATGGATCACCACCCTGTCCTGGGGGCCAGAGGGCTAAGGCATGGAGGGTCTCTTGGCTTCAGCTCCAGGAACCCTGCTCTGTAAAACCTGAGCAACCTTTCTCCCCCATCCCATACCCACCACAGCATGGAACCTCTTCCTCAGTGGAGGACGTGGTGGAGGATGTCTGTAGGTCCTCGGCCAGGGCCTTCTTCTTGGAGAAGCTGATGATGCGGTTGATCTTGCGGCCTGCAGCCCTGCTCATGGAGCCCTTCAGCTCTGCCAGGCTGCTCTTCTTCCCTTTGCCTATTGCCCAAGAAATGGGTTGGGCATGGAGGAGGGGCCCTGGTTCTACCCATCCTTGTTGTTCCCAGCAGCCCTTTGCAGCCTGCACATAGGACTGGCCTGTATGGACTTCAATCACTTGTGCCTAGGGGTAAGCCTCCCCCTCCCCCCACTCCAGCTAGAGCATCCTCCAGCCTGAGACAAGGGAGGAGGGCTCTACCTTGTTCACAAGCTTCCCGGCGACCGAGGGTGGAACCACCGTCGCCCATGCCCAGACTGTCTGAGTCTGAGGTCTGCTTCTCTTGGGACAGCCTCTGGGGAGGGAGAGATAGCCTCAATCAGTTCAGTCTTCCCCCTAAGTACCCAAGCACATGATAAAATAGTTAACAAACATTGTCATCAACTGTTATGGGCCTTATACTAACTACCCCAGGGACTGGGAAGATGGCAACTTAGGTGTGTTTGGCCATATCTGCTGGGGAATGAGGTGATTATAGCACCCTAACAGCAATGTCCTAGGAGTCTACTCTATTCAGTTGACTGGGTGTTGGGAGGGCATGAACGCAGGATACTACTGTAAAGCTGTGGGTAGTGGGGACAGGCAAGAAGGGAGTAAGCCTGAATGCAAAAGAGCCACAAAAGAGTGTCATCCTGGCAAGATGAGACCTAAAAGGGGAAGAATCAACATGACAGTGAGCCTGTGGCTCACACCTGTATAGTTACTTAGGAGGCTGAGATCGCCAGCCTAGGCAGGAAAGTCTGTGAGACTCTTATTTCAAATTAACTAGCAAAAAGCAGAGCTGGAAGTGTGGCTCAAATGGTAGAGTGCTAGTTGGGTGAGTAGAAACACTGAGCAAGTCTAAGGCTCTGGGTAAAAACTCTAATCCTACCAAAGAAAATAAAATAGTCAAGCCAGGACCTGAAGACCAATAGGAATCTAGGAGAGATCCTAGCTTGGAAGAAAATAGGAAAAATAGCAACACAGTTGGGAGCTGGTGACTCATGCTTGTAATCCTAGCTACTCTGGAGGCCAAGATCTGAGGATCATGGTTCAAAGCCAGCTCAAGCAGGAAAAGTCTGTGAGACATTTATCTCCAATTAGTTAACAGAAAACCGGAAGAACACCGTGGCTCAAAGTGGTAGAGTACTAGCCTTGAGCAAAAGAGCTCAGGGACAGTGCCCAGGCCCTGAGTTCAAGCCCCACAAACAAAGAAAAACAAAAGGAACACACACACATACATACACACACACAAATACACACAAAAATGCTCAGGTGTACACAAAATGCTATTAATTTCACTGCCAGCTACATTAGGTTTATACCAGCCCAGTTCTCAACAAGTTGAGTTCACTGATTTACTGATTTAGTCTTCTAAGGTCAAGGCAGGTGATGGAGCATGGAAATTTTTCCCTTGTTTTTCTCGTTTGACTTGCAGTCATCTAGAGAAGGTTACTGTTACTTTTGGAACAGTAGCCAGCCCAAGTGAAATTACAAGACCAACAACACGAATCATCTCCAACACCTGTGTGATGGGCTTTCTTTTTTTGAGGTATGACCTTGACAAATAGTTCAGATTGGCCTTGAACTTGCAACAGTTTCTGCCTCCTAGATGCTAGTATTGTAGGCATGAATTACCATGTTCTGCCCTTCCTCCTGCCCTTGAGATCAGCCCCAAGGATGTTTCATGCTTGAGCATGGAACTGGGGGGAGGGCAGGGTAGATGAGGGGCCAGGGCAATTATAATATGTTTAATAAATATTAAAATCCCAGATTCAGCTGGCCGCTGGTATGGTTCATACCAGTAATCCTAGCCACTCAGAAGGCTGAAATCTGGGATCAAGGTCCAAAGCCAGCCCAGGCAGTACATTTTATGAAACTCTTATCTCCAATTAATTAACAAAAATCCAGAAGTGGAGTTGTGATTCAAGTAGTAGAGCACTAGCCTTGAGCAAAAAAGTTCAGGGACAATGCCCAATGCCCAAGCTCTGGGGAATCAATCTCTAACACACACACACACACACACACACACACACACACACACACACACACACACACACACACACACACACACACACACACACACACACACACACACACACACACACACACACACACACACACACACACACACACACACAATCTCTAAGACACACACACACACACACACACACACACACACACACACACACACTCAACAATTGGAATCAAGGAGTAAAGTAGTTTAGCTCTACTCCCACAATTTCCTTTTAGATGATGAATTATAAGAATAGGGGACATAAAGGGCCTAAGACTCTTCACCTGCCTTCCCCTTTGGCTTAGTGATAGAATGCTTGCTTAGCATGCATGAAGCCCTGGTTTGATTCCTTAGTATGACATAAACAGAAAAAGCTGGCCCAGGTGGTAGAGGGCTAGCTTTGAGCAAAAGAAGCTTAGGGACAGTGTTCAGGCCCTGGGTTCAAGCCCCAGGACTGGCACAAAGAAAAAATGCTGTGAGGCTTCTGGAAGGAGTAAAAAGACAGAAACAGTGCATAGCATGCCTGGCAGAGGGAAGTCCTGAAGGGTACTGTATGGGTTGGGGTGGGCCTCGCCCATCTTAGCCACCGAGAACCATTATCTAAAGAATAGGTGCTGGGTGTCATCAGCATGTATATCTGCTAACTGAAAGGTACAAAGGCTACAGACAGGGACCGCTATTTTGAGTCTTTAACTCTTCATTTCCTTTATGGCCTCCAGGAAATGTATCTTCCTTTTCTTCCCCCATTTCTCTATTCTATCCCGTTATACTAAAATAAGTCCTTGCTAATACTTGTGCTTCATGAGGCTCTCCTTTTTGTGAGATACTCTGAAATGTGTTTCATGAGTAGATGTCAAGGTCCTGTGATTTGGTGTGGAAACCAAGGCTGAGGTAAGCCCTCATCCATCCACTGGTCACAAGGGCAGGGAAGATGACACCCCAGAACGGGAAATACCATCATGACAGGGAGAAAAAGGGTTGGGTAGTCAGACATTTTCAAAACAGTCAAGCCAGGGCTGGGTACCAGCAGCTAACACCTGTAATCCCAGCTATTCAGAGGCTAAAATCTGGAGGATTGTGGTTCAAAGCCAGGCAGCGCAGAAAAGTCCTGATTGGGGTCATTTCTCTTGTGCCATGGTTGCATGGGTGCTGGGTAGACAGATCCTCACTAAGAACCTGGCCCGGGGAAGTTTCACTGTGACAGCACTGTTTCAGGAGTCACCTTGCCTGGACTTTAAACCCTAGCTCTGCCTTATACTTTTGTCATCTGACTATAGGAGCTGTTATGGAAAGCCAATTCACGAATATATATAAGACATTTGGTACAGTGTAGTCACATCATCACAGTTGTAAGTGCTGGCACTGTTATAGCCTATAAAACCTGTGGATGTGTTTAAACTTTCCCCTTGACTATGATTACACACCTCTGTGTCTGAGTCCTTTGTTACCCACAGCAAGTGGCTAAGTGTAGACACTGGTACGAATTAGCCAACTGACCAATGGCTGCTTCACTTCTTTTCCTGATCTCTTCCTGAGGTCACGTGGCTGAGCCACACCCTCCTGCTAGCTCTGGACATGGGCTCTCTCTACTTGTGCAATAGGCGTTTACTGAGCACTGATTGACTGCATTGCCTGCTCTGCTGGGTATATGAGGAACAGCATCCCCAGCCTGTGAGTTCCCACGGGCCAGGGGCTGTGTCCACGTCTAGGTCAGCAGGAGACTGGAGTCAGATGTACCTTGTCCAGATCCAGCTTGCACAGGAGGACTGGGGACCTGGGGATCTCCGCTCCCTCTGCTCCCCCAGTGGTCTTGCTGACTTCTCGGATAGCCTGTGGAGAGGACACATGGCGGGGGACAGGAGTGCATGTAGGGAAGCTCAGAGGGCAAAAGGAGTTGGAGGGGGTGGGATCAGGGTTGTGGTGACAAGGCCCTGGGGTCACTGGGATGCAGAAGGGGCTGACAGCCATGTGCACAAGTGTGGATCAGGCCAGGGTCTGAAGAGGCTTTCTCCTGTGTCTGTCCCATGGATGGGATAGATAAGGGGAGGGAACCAAGAGGATGGGTCTATTGAGGAGAGAGGTCTTAGAAAAGCCACTTGCTTGCTCTGGCTTCCACACATACAGTATGAGAGATGGCCAGCCCTCTGCTGGGTTGTTTCTGAGGACAGGGGGAGGGATGAAAGGAATGGTGGAGTGGAACATCACAGGATGAGGCTCAAGTGTGGGGAGGGGGTGAAGAGGCTGGGAGAGTCAAAGCTACCTGTTAAAGGTGCAGCAGAGCCAGAGACCAGATGCAAGCAATGTGGTGACCTTTGTTTACTCTCTGGGCCCTGTCCTGCAAGAATGTCTTTAAACTCAAGGCCTAGCTAGAGCTGCTTCTGACAGCAGTGGACAGGTCCTCTCTCCTTCCCCTCTGGAGACAAGGTAAGAATCCCAGAGCATCCCACAGGACAGCTTCGTGTCACAGGAAGGGAGAGATGCAGGAAGAGGAAGGGAGGGAAGGATGGAGGGAGGGGCTGTCTTCTTTTGCTCCAGCAGGAAGATCAGAGGGAATAGCGTAAGGGTATAGTGGCTGGTAGCCTGGGTCCGGAGGGATAGAGCCTGTCTAGCAAGTATGAGGCCCCAAGTTCAATCCTTGGTACCACTATAAAAGGCAAAGGCTTCTGAGCGGAGTAGAGGCAGCAAGGGTGGAGATCTGCCTGGGGGTGGGGCACCACCATCTTCTCAATAGAAACCACTGGCTACTGATGCTTGGCAGACACTCAGATGGGGAAACTGAGGCACAGGGAGGTTAAAGTCACTTGCAGAAGATCCCACAGCCAGTGAGTGCTGCATGGGCCTGGGAAACCCCACATACCTTCAGCCACTCCTCTGCCTGCTCCCGGCTCTGCAGCGCCAGCACCAGGACCTCTGTGGCACCCTGGGAGAAGCGAAGCTCGTGCCTCTTGTGCCGGCTGTCCTTTGGCACATAGATGACAGTGCAAGTCTCCAGTGCCAACCTGAGATTCGGCTGCCGGTCTTTGGAACTTTTGTAACACTGGTCAGGGAGAGAGGGCATCTGGGCTGTCTGGAGTGGATGGTGGAGGAAGACTCCCACCCCTCATACCCTCCATCCAGCCCAACGGGGGTGAGGGGTGGGGGGAGGCTTTGAGGAAGAGGAAGACCCTGATACAATGGCAGGAGGATCATCCAGGCCACCAGAACCAGAGCAAATGCACTGGCATGGGAGGAAGCAGGGGGAAGGGCAGATGGCAGGGGGGTGGGGGAGAATTCTTGTGGCTGGAGAGTCAGTTCTTTATCAGAAGTGGTTCTCATTTCTTCATTCTTAGCATGAAGTCCGTGTTACTTTGATACCAGAACCTGACAGTGACTTTACAGAAAAGGAAAATTATAGGCGGACTTCTCTCACAACACACTTGCAACATCCCTAAACAAAACACTAGCAATGGAATCCACACGACTAAAAAGTAAACCACATCAACAACACAATGGTGTTTATTCTAGGAACTCAAAGGCAGTTTAAAAATTTAACTTCTAAAAATCAACCAAAGAGGCTGAGTGCTGCTGGCTCATGCCTGTAATCCTATACCCAGAAGGTTCAGATCTGAGGAATACAGTTCAAAGCCAGGCTGAGCAGGAAAATCTGTGAGACTCTCATCTCCAATTAACCATTAAAAGCTGGAAGTAGAGCTGTGGCTCAAGTGAGTGCCAGCCTTGAGTGAAAAAGCTAAGTAGCACACTTCCCTTCCCTACACCAACTAAGCACATAGCTGGGTACGGTGGCTCACCACTGTAATAATCCTTGCCACTTGGCATTTGGGAGGTTGAAATCAGGAGGATCTTGGTTCCATGCCAGGGCGAGGAGGTGTGAGATTTTACCTCAACAGAAACAGCTGGGTAGTATGTGGGCAAGAGCCTGTCGTTCATCCCAGATAAAATGGTAGAAATAAATAGGGGGATTGGTGTCTAAGATGGTCCGGGCACAAAGTGAGAACCTATCTCAAAAGCAAACACAAGTGGGGCATCAGTGGTTCATGCCTATAATTCTAGCCTCTTAGTAGGCTAAGATCTGAGGATCAAGGTGCAAAGCCCTCCCAAGCAGATAAATCTACGAGACTCTTATCTCCTATTAACTAGCAAAAACCCAGAAGTGGAAGTATGGCTCAAGTGGTAGATCACTGAGCTACATGGGAAAAAGGGCTGGAGGAAGAGCTCAATCCTAGTAAGTTCAAAAGCCCTGAATTCAAATCTTAGTACCGCATAAGTCATGACATGAACAGAAAAACAAAGGGAAGTTTCCCACCTCACTAGAGGTAGAAAAAAGTACCTGATAAAAGTCAGATCCCATTTGTGATGTAACTGCGAAACTAAGAGTGGAGGACAGGGAATTATCTTATGTGGTAAGAAAGAGCATCTATAAACACCCACAGCACATGCAGTCTTATTGCTGAATTACTGAAGCTTTTCCTTTGAGATCTGGACAGAGTCTGGCTATTTGTTTCCATCTGTCTATTCACTAAGCTGGAGGTCTCAGACACTGCCATCGATCAAAGCGAAGGGGCAGAATCAGGTCCCTGGTCACCCTCAGTCTGGTGCTTGCCTGCACTAAGCATTCACTACCCCAGGGTGAGGAAAGGTCTGGTTTCAGACATGTTTTTATTGAGCAAGGCTTGCCAACAGTGATTTTGTGTGTGTGTTTTTGAGTTGTTAATATTATTTTCTGAAGTTATACTCATCTTCCTGCTTTGGAATTCAAGGTGCATGCTCTTTTATGAAGTGGTAAGTGTTGGTGAATTAAAATAAAGTCTTTAATACTAATGTAACTATGACTCTTCTTTACATCACCTTTATCATAACAATAAAAATGTAAAAAAAAATAATGCCTTAAAGACAAGCAGGCTATGCAACAGTAAGAGAGCTTCAGGAGATCAGGTTTTACAACATACCTGTAAATGAGGGTGGAGAAAAGGTGTGTGCAACCTTTAAGTGGATGTCTCTTGATCAAGGGAATATTCTGTGTGTGTGCATACATGCATGTGTGCCTGCTGTGTGGATGAACTCAGGGCCTGGAGTTTGCTCTACCACCAGCCACACCCTCAGTTCTTTTGCTTTAGTTTGTTTTTCAGATGTAGTCATCTGCTTTTTCCCTGGCTTGCATCAGATGGAGATCCTCCCACCTCTGCCTCCTGATTAACAAGCCAGAGGCTCCCAAGGCCATTGCAGGCCTGTAGACAAGGGTGGTTCCACCAGGAGGCACTCACCAGGAGCTGGTCATCCTTGATGAGCATCAGCTGCTTGGCCCACTGCCCAAAGCGCTTTTTCCGCAGCAGGAAGGCGCATATCCTACAGTCCCGCACCAGGTGCATGGAGGCCTCCTCAGAGGGCCACTGGTGCCGGGGCTGTGGCCCCTTCCCTTCCTCCTCTTCCTCATCATAGGACTCGTAGGAACTGCTCATGGCGTCAGAGTCGTTGTCTGCAGCGGCAGGGGAGAGGACCACCACTGTGTCATCCCTGGAGACCCCTTCTCATACCCTGCCTGGCTCTAGGCCTCAGATCATGGAGGGTGGATATGTCTTTGGATGAGCAGAGCAACCTCAACAATCCCCAGCACAGAGAAGGGAACCGGGCTCTCTCTCCTAAGATCAGTCACCAAGACTCAGGGCAAAGACCAGACTTGGGGCTGCTGACTCCTATTCCTGTGGCCCTTCTACTGAACACAGGAGCCACAGAAAACAAGGGCTTTGGGGACCCCTGGAGCCCCAGCCTGGGTGAGGGGTGGCGAGTGTGGGCTGTGGAGGCTGGCTTTACTGGGGACAGACGTGTGTAAACAGTGATTCTCCCCTTCCCCGCTACTTACAGGAGTTCTTCAGCTCCCCATTCATCCTGGTGGTGGGGTAGCTGTTGTCTGCATCTTCATAGTAGCTGTCCATAATTGAGTGGGCTGGGCTGTAGCCATCTGCGGTCAGAAAAAGCCCAGCTTGGAGAAAAGTGGCAGAGACAAGGAGAGTGGGAGAAAGGATACCATGTTCTTCCTCAGTGAAGGCAGCAGAGCTCAGGGCAGCTCCGGTCTGTGGGAGGGGGTGCGGGTGTCCTGTCCAGGCCTTACCTCTGCTCAGCCTCCCTATTCAGCCTATGTGCCCCAAAACTACCCTGCCCTGTCACATTCTAGGCTGGTATACCTTCTTAACTTTTACCAGAGAACTCCTACTCATCCTCCAAGACCTAGCTCAGGGCTGGGAATGTGGCTTAGTGGTAGAGCGCTTGCCTAGCATGGGTTCGATTCCTCAGTACCACATACACAGAAAAAGTCAGGAGTGGTGCTGTGGCTCAGTGGTAGAATGCCAACCTTGAGCAAATGAAGCTCAGGGACAGAGCCCAGGCCCTGAGTTCAAGACCCAGGGCTGGCAAAAAAAAAAAAAAAGTGGAAAAAAAGACCCAGCTCAAAGATCTTTCCTTTGACCTTTCTAGATCAGTGAATGGTCAGTCCCTCCTCCATGACCCCAGGGCACTGGACAGGTGTGAGTATACTGGTTGCAGCTCTGGTCTCTGCACTGTATGGCCAGCTCGGCTCCCACGCTCTTACACCCTTGGATCTTCCACCTCAGTTGGTGCTCTACCACCTGAGCCACACCTCTACTTCCAGTTTTTTGCTAGCTGATTGGCAATTAACACACTGCAGGCTTAAGGGCCTATCAAACTGCATTTGTATCAGTCACCTGGGGTCTAGCTGAAAATGTACTTCATCCTCAGACATCTAAACTCACTGGACTGAGCTTGCCTGAGGAATTTGCACTGAAAAAAACTGATGTGACAGGAAACTCTAGGCAGATATAAAAGTAAAAAAAAATGAAGTATGATGAATTGGAATAAATGTATTCAACACACATTTTGCTTTTTTTTTTTTTTTTGGTGAGGCTTGAACTCAGGGCTTGAATCTGTCCCTGAGCTTTTTTTTTTTTCTCTCAAGGGTAGTGCTCTACTACTTGAGCCACAGCTCCACTTCTGACTTTTTGGTAGCTAACTGGAAACAAGAATCTCATGGCCTCTGAGCATATAAAATAACATTTATGGAAGTCAACCCAAGGAAATGGAAACGGTTCTTCCTTCGTTGTTTTTGTTTTCTTTTTGTCTTGTTTGCTTGTGTATCTGTCTTTAGTAAGGTAAAGGGGGAGGGCACAAAAATGGTAGGGGGAAAGGGTGAACAAATGCAGCAGTGGTACTCACTAGACATTATGTTGAAAATGAACTATACAATGTGTGGGTGGGGATGGGAGACAAAAACTGGGAGAGAGTGAGAGAAGGAATGACATTGCCCCAAAAGAAATATACTCGGGGCTTGGAAGGTGGCTCAGTGGTAGAGTGCTTGCCTTGCATGCATGAGGCCCTGGGTTCCATTCCTCAGCACCACATAAGCAAAAAGAAAAAAGCCGAAGCGGTGCTGTGGCTCAAGTGGTAGAGCACTAGCCTTGAGCTGAAGAGTTGAGAGACAGTGCCCAGGCCCAGAGTTCATGCCCCACGACCGGACCCCCCCCCCCAAAAAAAAAAAGAAATGTACTCTTTACCCAACTTAAGTAACGGTAGACCCTGTGTGTACACTGCCTTCATAATAACAATAAAAATAAATAAATTATGGGGGCTAGAAGGAATAGGTGGGGATTAAGAGACTGCAATTAAGAGGGTAAACTTTAGAATGGCTAGAATCAAGAACTCTAATAACAACAGATGCCCACTTTTGGGCATTTATCCAAAATCATCACAAACAATACCATACTAAAGCTACCAGTACAACTATGTTTACTGCAGCATCATTTACCATAGCTAAGATATGGAACCAACCCAGATGCCCCTCAGTAGATAAATGGATCAAGAAAATGTGGTATATATACACAATGGAATTCTATGCCTCCATCAGAAAGAATGACATTGCCCCATTTGTTAGGAAATGGAAAGACATGGAAAAAATTATATTAAGTAAGCCAGGTCCAAAGAAACATAGATCCCATGGTTTCCCTTATTTGCAATAACTAGTATATGTCTGAGACAAGCAGAAACAATCAGATAACTTGATGTTAAGTGAAATGAACCCCAAGATAAGGACTCAAATGTTTTTTTCTTTCTTGCGATTGTTTCTAACATATTTATAAGATATTTCTTAGTTGCTTTGTATGTCCCTCCCCCACGGTTTAACCCCTGCTTTCACTGTATTTGATATTGGTATAATTTGTGGAGGGGAAGGGGAAAAACAAATGGTTTAAATAGGGATACAGGTGGATCCACTGCAACAATGACATGTACAAGATGTTATGTTGAAAAACGAACTTTACAACTTTGGTGTGTGTGCGTGTGGTGCATGGTGGGGGGAAGATGGGAGGGGATGGGAAGAGGAAACAAAGGAGGAGGCAACAATGCTTGATAGGAAATGCACTCATTACCTTGCCCATGTAATTGTAACCCCTCTGTACGGTATTTTCACAATTAAATAAAAAGATAAACCAGTTAGCAGATCATGTTAAAAAAAAGTACATTGCACACAGAGAAAATTATCACAATGAAATTTCCTTGTACTAATAATGTGTGCTAATAAACTATTACTACTATTAAAACACAACAACAACACTCCCATGGGCTTTCCTGCCTGGGATGGCTTCAAACCCTAATCCTTAGATCCCAGCCTGGTGAATAGCTAGGATTACAGGTGTGAACCACTGGCACCCGGCCAACACTTACTTTTTTTCTTTTCTTTTTTTAAGAACCTTAAGGTTAAGGATGGGTAGGATGGTGCACACCTATAATCCCAGCTACTGAGAAGGTGCAGAGAGGGAAATATCCACAGTGAGAGGCCTTATATGAAAAAAACCTAAAAGCAAAAGAGCTGGAGCATGGATCAATAGGTAGAAGGCTTAGATGGCAAGGGGGAGGCCCTGAGATCAAGCCCTAGTATTCCCCACCCCTACGTGCACAGGAAGTATGAGTTTTGCTGATGGATGTGGGCTCTGAAGCATCCTTGGACGTTCGGTTGGTGAAGGGTATGTGATACCAGCCTGATGTGAACCGGGTTCAAATCCAGTCTCCATCACTGCTGAGCCACCTTGGAAAGAACATTTCCCTGTCTGGGTATCCGTGGCTATGTCTATAAACTTAGCTACTTAGGACACACAGATCTGAGGACTTGGGTTCAAAGCAGCTGGGGCAGGGAAGTCTTTGAAATCTTATCTCCAATTAACCATCAAAAAGCCAGAAGTGGAGCAGTGGCTCAAGTGGTAGAGCACTGGCTGATCTTGAGTGTGCCAAAGGTCTATGCTTAATAAGCCTTGAGTTCAAGCCTTGATCCTGGCACCAAAGGTCAGGGGGAAAGGACACAGCACACATACAAACTGGGTGCAGTGCCTGACATATAGCATGTGCTAGGAAATGACAGCTGTTGTAATTATGGTCTCCTTTGAGTCCCACAAGAGGCAGGGAGGTTCAGCCCCACTGCACAGACAAGGAAACTGCCCTTCACGATTTGCTAGGGACCACTTGGATCAGAGCTGGGGTTGCCAGCTCTGGGGTTGGACATTCATTCCTATTCCGGGAGTCCTTCCTTTACCCAACCCACCCTCCCACCATCAAGTTCTGAGAGTTCTGCTCTGGGCTCCCAGCCCCTCCCACCCATCTGTTTCCTGCAGGCTGAAGCTCCTAGCCATGCATTCTACCCACTCCAATGCAGCTCAGAGGCTGTAAGGCACTCGAGACCTTGAATGCTGCCCCCCCCCTCGTGAGATGGACTGGGGGTGTCAAGGCCGGGAGTGGGAGTGGGAGGGGTGCAATGAGGAAGAGGGCAGGCTCTAACACCAGGTAGGGGCTAGATGTGTGCAGAAGAGACTGACTCCCTGCTGGCGAGGCCCTTCCTGAGCCCAATGCCCTTCAGATCCAGAAGTCCAGCTGCCCCCAGGAGGGGAATCTTCTGTCCTGTCTGAGAAGGCAGACATGTCTCACGTGACCCAAGGGTGTGCCTTGGGATTTGGAGCCCAAGACCACTCTGCCCTCTCCTTCCTCCCTGTCCTTGGATGGAGGAGACAGGCAATGCAGCCTGCTTTCCCTCCACAGAGCTGTCTGCAGGGACTGAAGAGGGCCACAGACCAACCTGGTCCCACCCCACCACAGCCAAAAGAGGAAAACAACCCAGTGGGCCATCAGTTTATGAATGTGTAAACAAAATGTAGCGGTGAGACTCACGCCTGTAAGCCTAGCTATTTAGGAGGCTGAGATCTGAGGACTCAAGTTTGAAGCCAGCCCAGGCTAAAAAGTCTGAGTCTCTTATCTCCAATTAAATAACAAAGAGCCGAAAGTGGAGGTGTGGCTCAATGGTAAAGTGCCAGCCTTGAGTGAAAAAGCTAAGTAATCCCTACTACCTGCACTTGGGTGGGCTCATGCACGCACATATGCACACGCACGTGCATGCATGCACACACATGTACACACACAATATGCAACAGATCTGTGGCATGGAGTATTATTTAGCCATAAAAAAGGAATGAAGTTTGACACAGGCTCCAATGGAGAAAGCATTACACCAAGTGAAAGGAGCCACACAAAGGCCACATGTCATATGACTTCATTTCTCTGAGATGTCCAGAATAGGCAGATCTATGTTGAAAGCAGATGCTGAAAGGCAAGCAGGGAAAGATTCATGGTGCTGTTTGAGATTTCTGCATGGGCCCAATCTATAGAAAGCATTTGGTGGTTGGCGGGCTAGTAAGTGAAGGCACTGAGGAGAGGCTGCTTCATGACATAGAGTTTCTTTTAGTGGTGTTGAAAATATTAAGAATTGGGTAGTAGTGACAGACATTGGCCGGACATTTTCCAGTGGTGGAAAGTGTCAATCTTACTAACATTTTAGCTCAAAAAAAACATTTTTCTACGGTAAAATGTTATGAATAGAGCGCTAGAGACATGGTTCAGCAGTAGAGAATCTGCCCAGAAAGTTCAGAACTCTTAAGTTTAAAACACACACACACAAACACACATGCACACACATAAAAAATTATTATTATTGTTATGACTGTCAGTCATAGGGCTTGAACTCAGGGCCTGGGCACTGTCTGTGAGCTTTTTTGTTCAAGGCTGGCACTCTACCACTTTGAGCCACAGCTCCACTTCCACTTTTCTGGTGGTTAATTGGAGATAAGAGTCTCACAGACTTAACTGCCTGGGCTGACTTTGAACCATTATCCTCAGATCTCAGCCTTCTGAGTAGCTAGGATTACAGGCCCCTGCAGTACAAAAAATTATGAATTGAAGAATGTTTCTCTCATTCATAGTTCTCTTTCCTTCTTCTTTTCTCTTCTCTTCTCTTCTCTTCTCTTCTCTTCCCTCCCACCTCCCTCCCTTCCTTTCTTCTTTCCTTCCTATTAATTTTTTATGCTTGTCCTGGGGCTTGAACTCAGGGCCTAAGCAATGTTCCTGATATTCTTTTGCTAATGACTAGACTCTACCATTTGAGCCAGAGGCCCACTTCTGTCTTTTTTGGGGGTGGTTTATTGGAGATAAGTCTCAGGCACTTTCCTGCCTGGTTGGCTCTGACCCATGATCCTCAGATCTCAGCCTTCTGAGTAGCTAGGATTATAGACAGGAACCACCAGTGTCTAGCTCAATTCATTCTTTTTTAAAACAGATTCTTCCTATGCTGTCCAGACTCCTGGGCTCAAGTGATCCTCCTGCCTGCATAACTACTACAGTGCATGCATGCTGCCACAAAGTGTTTCTCAAGTCACACAGTCCATTAACCTATTGGTTTTGTGTGTGGTGAGGGTGTGAGATATGATATGTATGTATGTACGATGGTGCTGAAGATAGAACCCAGGGCCTCAAGCATGCTAGGTAAGCACTCTGCCACCATGCTTACCCCCACCCCACCATGATTTCCCACAGGAAAATCCTATGAGTTTCTTGCACAGCCCAGAAAAGTTGTTAAAATGAATGCATGGATGTGTGCATGTGTAAATACCTTATTAGAAAAATCAAGTAGATTGCATTATGCAGTATTCTCTGATTTTCTTCAGTGACTATATATAGCCTGGGATTCACTTCTGAGCCACACAGGGCTGTGATGCTCATGTTTTGGTGGATGGGCATTCTAATGCGTTGCTGGAGCTGGAATGATGACATTGGCTTGAGGCTTTACGAAGAGGTGGAGGGAAAGAGTTGGTTACTCTGGTGGATATCAGGCAGGATGGGGACAGAGCTGGGACCAAGGTGCCTAGTAATTCAGGAGAAATGCCCAATGAGCCCACCACTGAGAAATGGTAACTGCTAACAGAAGGGTTAGGACCATTATTAAGTCATAATGAAGACTAGCCAGGCACTAGTGTCTCACACCTGTAAGCCTAGCTACTCAGGAGGCTGAGATCTGAAGATCACAGTTTGAAGCCAACCCAGGCAGCAAAGTCTGTGAGACTCTCACCTCCAATTAACCACCAAAAATCCAGAAGTGGAGCTGTGGCTCAAATGGTAGGGTGTTACTTTTGAGTGCAAAAGGGACAAGGTTTAATTTCTGAATTCAAGCCCCAGGACTGGCACATGCACAGAGCACACACACAGAACTAAATATAGATGCCTTTAATATTTCCATCTATCCTATCTTCTTATTCCCCAGAGTGAGCAACTGAACTCTGAAAACCTTATTGTCTTAGACCTTGCCCCATGTTTCACCAGCAGATTGATAACCCCATCTACCCACACACTATGCCACTGGGGCAGACACCTTCACCTCATTCACAAAGCCTGTTGCCTAGCAACAGTTTTGCCTGACACCTGCTTCCTCACACTGGCACAAATGTTCTCAGCTCCTCTTTTTGTTTAACAGGTAGAGGAAGCTATGTTCCAGGGAGAAGCCAGGGTTGTCCAAGCCCACACAGAATTGACTAGAACCCTAGACCCTGGGCCATGCCCTTCAACCCAGCCAGGCTGTCTCTGAGAAGCTAGGGAGGCTCCTCTCCAGGAAGAGGGGTCAATGGCTGGGCATGCACAGCTTAGCCTCCAGCTCCTGCAGGAGAGAAGGAGAAGTCATTAGGCATCTGTAGCCCCCACCCCCAGAAGAGCAGAACTTACTGTGGGAGCTGATGTACTCGGGCGACTTCCCGGGCCCCAGAGGAAGGGCCTCTTCATAGTAGTCCTCAGGGGGAGGCTTGTTGGGCAGAGGTGGAGGGAGCTCAGTTGTCTGCAGGGGGACAAAGAAGGCCATAAGACAAGATGGCCCACAGAGGGGCAGGTGGAAGTTCCCCAGAGGGAGGCTGTAGTCTTAAGTGTGAAGGTGTAATTTGTGTGTGTGTGTGTGTGTGTGTGTGTGTGTGTGTGTAAGTGTGTGATACTGGGGTTTGCAGCTCAGATAAGCCTCATACTTGCTTGACTGGCACTCTACCACTTATGCTATGCCTCCAGTCCAGCTTTATTCTGGTTATTTTGGGGATGAAGTCCCTCAGACTTTTCTGCCTAGGCTGGCCACTAACCCATGATCCTTTTGATCTTGACCCCCTGAGTAGCTAACATAACAGGCCTGAACCACCAGAGCCTAGCTTTGGAGCCATAACTTTTAATAGTCACAATGCTGACAAAACTTGAGCATATTCATCCTGTTCTTATGCAAAGTACATGAGCAAAAGAGTTTCCCTGTAACATCTGAGTTTCACAGACTGCCAAACAGTGGTAGTCACGCTTCTCAGTGGATCCACACAGAATTCTCAAGTGCAATGAGTTCTGCCATATCTGCCACTTCAGAAGGAAAGATCAGACCACTGAGGTAGAATCTCCCAGCAGCTCTGAGCCTAGGTTTTGGAGCTAGATCCTCCTACCTTCTTCCAGCTTTACAACTTCCTAATCGTGAGACACTGGGCTCATCACTTATCCCCTCAGAGCCTCGGTTTCATTACAGTAAAATGGGGACTGCATTTGTGCCAAGCACATTCAGTAGCTGGAAGTATGTAAAATACCTAGCAAACTGGTCATCACCAGTTGGTTTTGATGAAAATGAATTCCATGAATGATGCTTATCGTTAATTCTTGTGCCCCCAAGATATGGACCAATCCTTGGTCAACAACAACAACAACAACACAAACTCATGCTCTAAGAAAGTGATTTTCACGAGGCCACACAGCCGAGCAGTAACTTTATGTGGACTTGAGGCTGAGGTGGTGATCTTTGTGCCTGAGGAGACAGACCAGTTCACCATATTTTCCTTGCTTAGTAGGACTCAATAAGCATGTCATAAGTTATTGAAGAGCTGGGAAGGTGGCTCAGTGGTAGAGTGCTTGACTCACATGCATGAAGCCCTGGGTTTGATTCCTCAGTACCACATACACAGAATAAAGCCAGAAGTGGTGTTGTGGCTCAAGTGGTAGAGCGCTAGCCCTGAGCAAAAGAAGCTCAGGGACAGTGCCTAGGCCCTGAGTTCAGTCCCAAGCACTGGCAAAAAAAAAGTTATTGAAATGCTCATACAGAATTATTATTATTATTATTATTTTTGGGTCCAGTCGTGGGGCCTGAACTTCTGGGCCTAGGCGCTGTCCCTCAGCTCTTCAGCTCAAGGTTAGTGCTCTACCACTTGAGCCACAGTGCCACTTCTGGCTTTTTTTCTTTTTGCTTATGTGGTGCTGGGGAATCGAACCCAGGGCCTCAGGCATGCAAGGCAAGCGCTCTACCACTGAGCCACCTCCCCAGCCCTCATGCAGAATTATTTCTGGTAGAGAAAAGAGCACCTGTACCACCAGGAGGGCAACAAGGGTGACAGAGAGAGTCCCCTCCCCTTCCCCCCTACTGGGCCCAAGCCATGACTCACACTTCTCAGGGCTGGGCTCTTGGTTGGCTCAGGGCTGGTTCTCTGGCTGGGTTTCCCATCATCCTCTGACAAGTCCCGGAGGTCACCCAGGGCACAGTCTACAGAGGGCCAAGCCATCAGGCAGGGAAAGCCAAGCATGAGTGGGGAAGATGACTGGATATGGGGTCAGGAGGCTGAACCTCCTCCATTTGTCACCTGAGCAAACGGCTTCAGCAATACCCGGGACGCTGGCTGTGCAAGCTGGCTATGCCATTCCCAGCTTCACCTGGCGTAGCAGCTAGATGGAGTCTGGAGTTCTTCCAGGGTTACAAAGGCACAGGGTTTCCCCTATGTGTCAATCCAGAAAGCTGTCCTAGATGATGCTTTCTCTCTGGGGTGAATAGTGCTCTCTTCTCCCACTAGGAAGCTGATGCCAAACTGCCTCCTACGTGCCAGCGTGGCTGCTCCCAGGCCCAGTTCTAACTCCCTACTGACCTGCTAGTCCCCCCAACCCAGGGTTCCAGGCTACAGGTGACGGCTGGCGGTGGCAGGCACATCACCCGGGCTGCCCATTAGTTCCTACTGATCCTCACATCTCAGGGATGACTTCCTGTGATGGCACATAGGAGTACATTTGAAGCTGACAGGGTCCAGAGCAGCTAAGGGGCAGTTGTGAGAGCTAGGCTTCATCTAGCGCAGGAGAGAGGGCGTCACACCGAAGTTGGGAAAGGGCGCTTACCAAATTCTTCAAAGAGAGACTCCACGAAGCTGGGCCCTGAGTGCAGATCTGCAGTGTTCACATACAGGCAGGAGACTTCCTTCGCTGGGAGGGGGAAGGACATGGGACAGTGAGTAGGCTTGGGACCAGTCCTCTAAGACTTTTGTGTCCTTCCTCCCCACCCTCTTCTCTCTCCTTCCCTCCCTCCCTCCCTATTTTCCTCCCTGGGCTTGGTGCATATGAGGTAAGCACACTATCACTGAGCTACATTCCCAGCCTTTTGATTTTAAAGCAGTGTCTTACTATGCAGCCCAGGCTGGCCTTGGACTTGTGACCTTCCCGTCTCAGCCTCCTATGCCTCCAGCTCTGTTTCTCACTAGTTATTTTTATGATGGGGTCTTACTTCCTGACTTGACATGTGCCCTTAGTGGGGCAATCTGCCCACTTCAGCTTTCCTGTAGTTTCTGGGATCACAGATGGGTCCAACTGTGTCCAGCTTCCTTTACACAGAGAGGACATCTAGAGGACTTTTCTGTCAGGGCTGGCCTTGAGCCTGATCCTCTCATTCTCAGCCTCCCAGACAGCTAGTCTTACAGGCACGAAACACCATGCCCAGACTTTCATTTTTAAACTGTGATCGTGCTCTCAGTGTCTAAGTAAGTGCAGTCCCACAAGGCTGCCATGGGGACAATCACGGGCCACGGCTCCAGTGAGGAGCAACTCTGCTGACCTTTCAGTCTTTCAACAGTCCTGTTAGAGCAGCAGGTGACATCAGCTCTGTTTTGGCGACATCCACCACATCCCTTGTGAGGCTTGTGAGAGCTACTGAGACAGACCATGCTGTCTACTGACTTGTGGTGCCAAGAGAAGGCTGGAGTTAGGGCAAGCAGAGAGCTGAGAATACAGGAAGGGGGAGAAATGCAGATTTCCAGGGACACACACATCCTCAGGAGATACAACACCTGAGGGTGAGGTGAGTAAGAATGCACAGTGGTACTGTGTGTTGTTAACATGGTGTGTGGTCTGTCTGGTATTGTCAGAGCATATTTGTGTGGATGTGTGCTCGTGTTCGCGTGTTATGTATGTTGTGTGTGGTGTATACAACTATGTTGTATGCATGTGTGTATTGTGTGTGCATGCGGGGTGCATGTGTGCTGGGTGTGTGTCATGTGTGGTAGGGTCCATGAGTGTGATGTGTGTTCTGCATGGGAGGGGTGGAGGCCGAGAATGGAGGAGGACAGATGGGGAAGGACAAGAACCAAGTAGATGAGGACACTTGGCCAGAGTGTGCCAGGCACATACCTGTGTCCTGGGAGGCTTAGAGCTCTCCCTGCACAGGCCGGGGGAGGTAGTAAAGGTTCAAGAGAGGCAATGCTATTTGTATACATGGAGCTTCTCCAAGCTAACCTGGGAGGGGCTGCAGGCTCTGCAGGATGGAGGCCACAGCCATCTTCTTCTCCAAGGTGCTGTCACTGAGGTACTCCTGGTCAAGGAGGCTGAGCAGCCCGGTGAGCTCTGGGAGCAGCTGCTCCAGTACTGGGGAGAAAGACCAGGATACAGTCAGGCTCTGAGGCCGGGCTTCCCCCGCCCCTGCCTGGGCCAGGCCAGTGCCTGGTGTACCAGGAAGATGCAGGGCTTGCACACAGCTGTCCAGGGCCGGCTCTGCCCACAGCTCTGTGGCATTCCTCCTGCTTTCCATCTCTGCGTCAGACATCAGATGACTGAGCCACCCTAGGTTCACCCCAACTCGATCCTCAGCCCAGGCCAGAGGCACCTTAGGCCTCTCTTTGTTCCAGGCTGCACTTGGTTTTTCAGGGGGCTCAAAGCACGCCTCAGGCCAGAGCCCTGGGCTGTACAGGACACAGGCAGGAAGGGAGTCTTCCTGTCCCATTAGTTCATGTGCTTCAATCTCTGGAACCTTCTGTTTCCGGTGCCTTGGCCAGAGCCAAAGGAATCATTAACCCTTCCTGCTCCGTGCCCAATGCACCAATCACCATTCTTTCTACATGCATATCAGCGCTTCTCAAAACTTGACAGTACTCAGGGATCACCTGTAGGTCTTACCAAAATGCAAATTCAGATTCAGGAGGTCTGTGATGGGAGGGGAGTTTGTGTGTTTCTCACAAGCTCCCAGGTCTGGGGCCATACTGAGTTGCAAGGTCCTACAGCAAAGACAAGCATGCCAAGACCATGAGGTCATTGATGTCTTCCAAACAGTAACTGGGGACTTGGTTTGCCTCACAGCCAAAGGCCAGCTTTATTAGAGTAGTAGCATTGTTCTGCTTTATAACTGTTTGCTTTGGTTTTTATTTTCATGCCAGTCCTAGGACTTGAACTCAGAGCCTGGATGCTGTCCCTGAGCTTTTTTGCTCAAGGCTGGCACTTGAGCCACACAGTCCACTTCTGTTTTTTTTTTTTTTTTTTTTTTTTTTGTCGGTTATGGGATCTGAACTCTGGGCCTGGGCCCTGTCCCTAAGCTCTTCAGCTATAGACTAGCCCTCTACCACTTGAGCCTCAGCCCCACTTCCAGCTTTTTCTGCTTATGTGATGCTGAGGAATCGAACCCAAGGCCTCATGCATGCAAGGCAAGCACTCTACCACTGAGCCACCTTCCCAGCCCGTCCACTTCTGGCTTTATGGTGGCTCACTGGAGATAAGAGTCTCACAGACTTTTCTTCCCCAGCTGGCTTTGAACTGTGATCCTCAAATCTCAGCTTCCTGAGTAGTTACGATTACAGGTATAAACTATTGGTGGTTGGCTGCTTTGTAACTTATCAAGCACTTGTACATGATCATAAAAGCTAACCAGTTTTGCCAAATGCTTTTGATGCTGTGCTCCATCTTTTATAATTATTTTATCACTTAACTCCCATCTCAAATATTTTGTTAGCTTCATAATATGCAGGGTAGAGGAAGGCTCAGCATCAGCATAGTTAAATACCATCTCCAAGATCACATAGCTAAGGGAGTCTCGGCAGGCTGCTTTCCTGATTTTACCTATTCACTTAACCATAGGACTATATTACCTGGACACATTTTATGGGATCTTATCAACAAGTGTTGGGAGAGGGGCAGTGTCTCAGGAATGCCCCTACTTTGTGTGTGTGTGAGTGTGTGTGTGTGTGTGTGAGAGAGAGAGAGGGGGGGGAGAGAGTGTGTCTAGGGGCTTGAACTCAGGGTCTGAACACTGTCCCTGAACTTTTTATGCTCAAGTTTAGGGCCCTACCACTTGAGCCACAGCTCTACCTCTGGCTTTTTGGTATTTAATTGGAGATAAGGGTCTCATGGACTTTCCTGCCCAGGCTGGCTTTGAACCTCAATCCTCAGATCTCAACCTCCTGAGTAGCTAGGTGTAAGCCAACAGGTTCAGAAAGGCATAGGCTACACCGTGAACCTTGGCTTCTTTTAAGAGCCTGGGGTGGGCTCTGCTAAGAAAGGTACAGTACAGGTGTTGGAGGAGATAAGGGGTCCATGGGTGCTATGTACCTACTTCCTTCCTCATAGCAATCGTCTGTGAAGACAGAGGTATGGTTGGGGAAACTGGCTGCTTTCTGTCTGCAATTTTTTTGCCTGCATCACCCCAAATCCCAGAAAAATGAGCTGAAGGCTGATGAGCTGGATGAGGTCAGATGACCAAGCTAGGAGCTGGGCACCAAGCCGATGGCTTCTTTTGGAGTAGTGTCATTTCTTCTGACAGTGGTCTGGGGAGGATACTCATTTTCTAGCATGTTCTGCAGAGGCTGAGTGGAACTGAGGCCCTGGTGAGTTCCCAGGTCAAACTATTCTCAAAATACCTGAGTCACAACTCCAGGGACTTGTTGACCTCATAGCTGCCAGGGGAACCTGATACCTGCACCCCTGGGGCTGGAGCTACAAAGCACACAGGACCCAGGGTTCTGGAAGGACAGAATTCCTTTTTTTTAATGTTTTGATCAAGGCTGGTGCTTTACCTCTTTAGCCACAACTTCACTTCCAGCTTTTCGCTGGTTAACAGGAGGTAAAGAGTCTCCCAGACGTTTCTGTCTCAGCTGGCTTTGAAGTGTGGTCTTCAGATCTCTTGAGCAGCTAGGATGACAGGCATAAGCCACCAGTGCGTGACTGCTAGGAAATTCTAAACCACAAGGACACACATGCTTTTTACTCCACTTTCCTTCAGAGCTACCATGTCATCACCTGTCACCCCAGAAAACTCCACTGTACACTCATGCAGAGTGAATGGAAAGAAAGCAGGTAATGTCTACTACATGGAAGTAGTTTTTAGGACAGGCTATACAGATGGCGCACACCTATAGTTTCAATACTTGGGAGTCTAAGGCAGGATCATTTAAGTCCAGGAGTTTAAACTGAGTTTGGTCAACATAGTGAAAAATCCCTGTCACAAAACAAAATGAAACAAAAATACGACAAAATAATAATTTTGACCTTGTGGTCCCATTGAAAGCGGTTTGGGGATGCCTAGCATCACTATGCCTTGAAAACAACTGTCCTGAGATGAATAGCCCTAGGTTGCTAGCTTTCTATGGTCCTTAACTCTCTCTTTTCTTCCTTTCTCCCTTTCCCTCTCATTTCTTCACTCCCATCTTTCTTTTTGCTGTGAGGGGCCTCCAGTTCCATATGCCTATTAGCAAATGCCTGAGTATGGCAACATTTTGACTTCTGGATGCTATATTATACAGCTTTGAACACAAGGCTGGTCACATTGTTTCTAGGGAAGAACCAGAATTCAAGTGAGTTCTGTGTTTAGCACACTGGCTTTCCTACCTAAGCTTCCTGAGGCCAATTTCTATTTCCTTCCTGGACTTTGATGCAATTCTTCATATGGGACCTTGACTTGTAAGTGCTTCTCCTTTACCAGAATCCTCAGCACCCAAGTGCAAACAGATTGGAGAAGAAAGCAGCTGAGTGAGCTGGTGAGTGCAGGGCTGCCAACCAGGCCTGCTGGTGTGGCTGGGAAGTGGTGCTTGTGGAGGCTACACAAGACCCTTTCCCTGCGGCTGAGTGGTTACATGTGGTGAGCCCAGATTATGTGCCTATCTCAGTTAATGCTCCAAAGCCCTAGGATGGAGGAAGTGCAGGCTCAGACAATAACTGATAAAGCCAGGCCTTGAACCTAGGATTTTCCATCTATAAGCTTGAAACCCGGGGCCTGAATGGGAAGAAATCTCCTGAACCTCCCTCCAGACCTCAGCTCAGTGGCCTGGAGGCCAGGATGGGGAAGCACAGGCAGAGGAGGATGAAGGGCCACTGAGGAATCTTTCACTGGGGATCCAGCACCTTGCTGTCCTCTCCCCACGGAGCCTCCCTGAATGTCAGCAGAGCCCTGAAAAATAGGTCATGCAGAGCAAATGCTGGACCTAAGGGTGAAGGTATTCTAGACCAAAGTAGAACTCACCCTGAGAAGTGAACTCCTAAGTATAATGAGTATAAAACACACTGCTTTCACTGACAGCTTTGTCTTTTTTTTTCTTTTTGGATGAGACCAGGACTTGCACTATCTAACACTTGCTTAGTTGCTTTCACTCACTAGCTGGCACTCTCCTCTGGAACTATGCCTCCAACCCAACACCTTTGTCTTTAATGTTGGAGAATAGTAATCACAGGAACTTAAGCTCTCAGAGAATTTAGTTTAGAAAGATCACCTGGAGCCCAGCACCAGTGGCTCATGCTAGTAATCCTAGCTACTCAGGAAGCTGAGATATGAGGATCATGATTCAAAGCCAGCCTGGGCAGTAGACTCTTATCTCTAATAAACTACTCAGAGAAAACCAGAAGTGGTGCTGTGGCTCAAGTGGTAGAGCACTAGCCTTGACAACAAAGAGGCTCAGGGACAATGCACAGTCTCAGAGTTCAAGCCCCAGAACTGGGGGGGGGGGGGAGAGGTAAGGAGGAGAAGGGAAAGGGGAAGAGGGGGAGAGGGGAAAGAGAGGGAAGAGAGAGAGAGAGAGAGAGAGAGAGAGAGAGAGAGAGAGAGAGAGAGAGAGAGAGAGAGAGAGAGAGAGAGAGAGAGAGAGAGAGAGAGAGAGAGAGAGAGAGAGAGAGAGAGAGAGAGAGAGAGAGAGAGAGAGAATATATCTGGATACAATATGTGCCACCAGGACAGAGGTTCTTGGGTCTCCTAGTTGGAGTGATTCAGAAGGTTTTGCTGGGACCCAAGAGTCCACATTTATTCCAGGAGATTCTGCGGAAGCAGTTCAAATTTCAACCTTTAGATACACAATGGAATTCTATGCCTCCATCAGAAAAAATGACATTGCCCCATTTGTTAGGAAATGGAAAGACTTGGAAAAAATTATATTAAGTGAAGTAAGCCAGGCCCAAAGAAACATAGATCCTATGGTTTCCCTTATTTGCAATAACTAGTATATGTCTAAGACAAGCAGAAAAGGTCAGATAAGTTGATGTTAGGTGAAATGAACTCCAAGATAAGTATTCAAATGTTTTTTCTTTCTTGCGATTGTTTCTAACATATTTATAAGATGATTTCTTTGTTGCTTTGTATGTTCCTCCCCCATGGTATAACCCCTGCTTTCATTGTATTTGATGTTGGTATAATTTGTGGAGGGGAAGGGTAAAAACAAACCATTTAAACAGGGATACAGGTGGACCCATTGCAACAATGAGATGTACAAGTCGAAAATGAACTTTACAACTTTGGTGGTGGGGGGAGGACGGGAAGGGACGAGAAGGGGAAACAAAGGAGGAGGCAACAATGCTTGATAAGAAATGTACTCATTACCTTGCCCATGTAATTGTAACCCCTCTGTACAGTATTTTCACAATAAAAATTAAAAAAAAAAGAGAAAAAGAAAAAATATAAAATACACCAACAAATCCACCATAGGGACATCTATGAACTGAAGGAATGTGGGGAAATCTCTTTCTTTCTTCTTATTTTTTTAATGTGGTAGTGGGGCTTGAACTGAGGACATATGCTCTCATTTATGTTTTTTTGCTCTAGGTGGGTGTTCTGCTATTTGAGATATAGCTCCATTTTTTGGCTTATTTTTGGTAGCTAATTTCTCTTGGGCTAGCTTCAAACCATGATCCTCAGATCTCAGCCTCCTGAGTAGCTAGGATTACATGTGTGAGCCACCAGTACTTGGCTCCTATTTCTTACTGTTCTGCAGTAACTGGGAGACAAGGGAAGAAGAGTCCTGCAGAGGATGGGATGATATACAGCTAGAGGAAGTGGCACTGTGGCTTAAGTGGTAGAGCACTCTCCTTGAGCTGAAGAGCTCAGGGACAGCGCCCAAGCCCAGAGTTCAAGCCTCTCGACCGATCGACACACACACACACACACACACACACACACACACACACACACACACACACACACACACACACACACACACACACACACACACACACATACACACACACACACACAAGCTAGTTAGGAGGATACACAGCTAGAACATGGAGTCTTGCACTGATGAGGCTTTGACTCTAAACTTAAGTGAGCACTGAGCTTCTTGTACTGCAGTTTGGAAATGGGCTGAGCTCTGGTTTTGTTGTGTGCAAAATGAGAGCAATTGAACCCTAACTGTAGGGACTGGGCAGATGAGGTAGGGTGCTTGTGATGCACTTTCGTGATAGAATATTCAATCACAACACAGAACTCTGTGACTATTTCCTAGCACTCCCTAGAACTATGTAGATTCCAAAGAACTGTCCAGAACCAGATAGTAGCATTCAATAACAGACATGCTTAGTGAGGAGAGAGGCAGTGTGTGTGTGTGTGTGTGTGTGTGTGTGTATGGGTGTGTGTGTGTGCGCGTGCTCCCGTAGGGCTTGAATTCTGGACATTTTACTCTCAGCAGCTAGAGCTCTATCACATGAGCCCAATTCCACTTCTGGCTTTTTACTTATTAATTGGAGATAAGAGTCTCTCAAGATTTGTCTACTTTGACTGGCTTCAAACCCAGATCCTCAGATCCCAGCTTCCTGAGTAGCTAGGATTATAATAGGCATAAGTTAGTTATCTATGGTGCCTGGCTAGAAGCTGGGTCTTGATCAGCACCTAGTAAGTGCACAATGAACACAGTATTTTGATGACCTAGTCTAGCCTTCTCATTTGAAAGATGCAGGTAGTGAGGGTCAAATAGGCTATTTGACTGGGGGCAGGGGTGGTAATCCAGTGTTAAATTCACACAACACTTACTCAAAGCATGATACTTTGAATCACGTTCCTAAGAACACTGTAAGTTCCTGACAGAATAGCCGGTGGACAACTGGCCACTTCTCCCAGATCTGTTATTTTCTAGCCGTGGCCTTTGGGGCCATTTCTTACACTTCTAAGCCTCCAACCTATCCTCAAAGAGTGAGGTGATAGCAGGGGTGCTTCACACAGGCAGTGAAGATGCAGCAGTGTGGCAGGTGCTCAGTGCTCCATCCTGGGAAGAAGGAGCTCCAGGTGCACTGGTGTAACATGGGAAGGGTGTGAGCAGGAGGACCCGAGGGCCTCTGCATCCCTCACCAGGGGAACTGCTCAGGTCTCTGGCCCTGGCCTCAGCTTGGCCTCAGCAGGAGATCATGAAGCCTACTTCTCTTCTCTGGGTGCTCACAGCCAAGTGGGGGAACAATTGCTTCGGCTAGAGGGCAAGTCCTATCACCCAGCTCTCTGCCACCCCAAGTGTCAGGAAAAGACCTCATTCATGGATTCCTAACCCACTTCATTTCAGCTTTATTCTGGGGACAGACTGGTGCATCCAAACAGGGAAATATTTATGTCTAATGTTTATTTTGATCATGAGTAAATTTCATCCTAATTACTTGGTTTAGTCTTATGGAGGGATGGAAAATTCCATGTATTAAAAATAAAACAAAACAAAACCAAAAGACAGAAAAATAAAGCTGGGTGTTGGTGACTCATGCCTGTAATCTTGGCTATTCAGGAGGCTGAGATCTGAGGATTGAGATTCAAAGCCAGCATAGGCAGGAAAGTCTGTGAGACTCTTATCTCCAATTAACCACCAAGAAAGCAGGGAGTGGAACTGTGGCTCAAGTGGTAGAGAACTAGCCTTGAGCAAAAAAGCTCAGGGACAGTGCCCAGGCCCTGAGTTCAAGCCCTAGGACCAGTCCCCCAGCTCCCTCCCCCTAAAAAAGACAATCCAGGAAGAAATGGCCTTCAATTGTTTAAGTGGTTCAGAAAGGCATAGAAACTCAACTAGGGGGCAGATAATTACTCTCAGGTTGCAAAAACAAAGTTTCTCAAAAAAAAGTTAGGAAGCTATTTAAAAGATTAGATCCCCGGGTGCTTACTGTCCCTGGAGAGTACTCATCTAAAACTAAGATGAACTTTCTCAGCTCCTCCACTCTCTCCACCAAAATAAAGGGAAAATAAAATGTTATTTAGCAGAAATGAAGCCTCAGGCCCAAAGCACTGTCACTTGGTTCCAAGACATTATCCCTGGTTCATTTCCTAAGTGAATCCTTCCATCAAAAAGCCTTCAGTGAGGCCAGTAAAGAGCTTTGGGCATTGTAGCTCAGATTTATTTAAAGATCTATAAGGAAGTAAGTTCAGTTTCTATGACAAAAGAGAGGGGGGCAATTAAACTTGTGCAAACCTGAGGGATAATGAACCCCAAATTGACTTCTGCAGGCTGGATACTAGGTTAAGACCCACAGTCTCTCTCTTGACTTACTTTTGTGGCTGGCTCTCTACCATTTGAGCCAAGCTCCTGCCCTGTGCTGGGCAGAAGGTCTCAATCCTGTGCATTTTTCAGACTTGGGAATGAACAGAAATGTCTGAAGATGGCTTACAAATTACAACTGTATAATATGCAAAACAGAAAGAGGAGATGAAGTTTTTCTCTTGCCTCACTAATGGACAAGCTCCTTTATAGAGATCACAGAGCCAACTTAATCTTCTTTGTTTTCACAGTCAGAAAATGCAACCAGTGCAATTTTAACCTGGAAAATAGAGTTGTCACAATGTGGTTTTATGAAGGGCCTACATTTTGTCTTTGGTTTACTCAAATTTCTTGTTTTTAATTTCCAAACAACAAAATAACCCAATTTCCAGTCCTTAAAGGCTCCTGTTTGGATGACAGAATCAAGGCATTACTTTAAATATGTCTGATCATCACTGGGTGGCTGGTGGCTCATGCCTGTAATCCTAGTTACTCAGGAGACTAAGATCTGAGGATCTTAGGCAGAAGCCAGCCTGGGGTAGAAAAGCCCATGAGACTCTTATCTCCAGTGAACCACCAAAAAGCCAGAAGTGGAGCTGTGGCTCAAGTGGTAGAACAACACCTTGAGCAAAGAAGCTAAGGCCGAATTCAAGCCCCAGTACAGGCACAAAAATAAAAATGTTTGATCCTGATTTTAGTGATAACTGCCCACATACTAAGTTTTATTTAACAAGTGAGCATATCAACTGCTCTGATCTCTTAGAACAGTGGGGATGTGAGCTCAGATTGCCGAGTTGTCTTCTGATGACCATCTAATCCTTGGGGCTCTTCCAGAGAGGCCTCTGTCCGTGCTGTCCTCATGGCTCTGTTCCTTAGCCTCCTAATCCAGGCACTTTGCCAAAGCCATCAGACTTCCTTCTTCTGGCAACCCCATGTGCCTCTTCTGCGCTCTACTCATCATCAAGCATTTCCTCTTGTCTATGCTGAGTCCCTTGGCTTTATGCTATCTATGGTAGTGCCAAGGATCTCTCCCCATGGCAATCACGCCGTACAATTTTACACTTAAGTATTTTTGGATTACTATTAGCTTCTCTGCCCTAAACCTGAGCTCCTGGTTGGTGCCAACCTGAAAGAGTGTTGAAGGACTGGTGAAATGAGTGTATTTCTTTTTTTTGTTGTTGTTGTTGGTCATGGGGCTTGAACTCTGGCCTGGGTGCTGTCCCTGAGCTCTTCAGCTCAAGGCAAGCGCTCTACCACTTTGGCCACAGAGTCACTTCCAATTTTCTGGTGGTTAACTGGAGATAAGAGTCTCACAGACTTTCCTGCCTGGGCTGGCTTTGAACTGTGATCCTTAGATCTCAGCCTCCTGAGTAGCTAGGATTACAGGCATGAGCAACCAGTGCCCTGCGAATGAGTGTATATCTGTAGTCACCTTTTTTTTCGGGTGTTCATGAAGTGAAACAGCTAGTTTATGTGATTTTAATACCATGTCTCTCCTATGCAGGACTAAGCACTGTCAAAAGATGTATTTAAATGAAGAAAATTTTTTACAACAAAAAGTCTTGGTTAAAAAAAAAAAAAAAAGAGAGAAAAGTACCTGGGCACCAGTGGCTCACTCCTGCAATCCTAGCTACTCAGGAGGCTGAGATCTGAGGATTGCAGTTCGAAGCCAGGCTGGGCAGAGACTCTTATCTCCAATTAACTACTCAAAAACTGGAAATAGAGCTGTGACTCAAAGTGGTAGAGCTCTAGCTTTGAGCAAAAGTGTTCAGGGACAGCACCATGGCTTCACAACTGACAGACAAAAAAAAAAAAAAAGAAGCAGAATCCAGGTACCAGTGGCTCAAGCCTGTAATACTAGAAGGCTTAGATCTGAGGTTCGAAGCCAGCTAGGATGGGGAAATCTGTGAGACTCTTATCTCCAATTAACCACCCGAAGCCAGAAGTGGAGCTCTGGCACTACTCTGGAGTAAAGAAACTCAGGGACAGCGCCTAGGTCCTGAGTTCAAGAAGCTAGGACCAGAAAAAAAAAAAAAAAAAGAAAAAAAAGGAAGTAGAAGTTTCAATTTCTTACTTGGCTAAGGTCCCAAAGGCTGTTTTGGTAAACTTGTAATCTGCATGTGAATGCAGCTGCCAATTCATTCAGGGACATATCTTCTGCCATTTATGGAGGGTTTTTTTTTTTTGTTTGTTTTTTAAAGACAAGAATGTGTTATGCAGGTTTGGCTAGCCTCCAACTCATGATCCTCCGGTCTCCTATGTGCTGGGATTATAGGTATGGTCTACCATGCCCTGTTTATTGGTGGATCTTAAGTCTTACATATAAATTAGGAAATAATGATAACTAGCAGTTATTGAGCAAATTAATCTGAGTTTAAGTCCAGCTCTCTCATTTCCTAACCATCTGGGACATTGACAAATGGCCCTGTGTCTCAAGTATGTCATTCATAACCCATAAGTATACCCATACCATCAGTAGAATTAAGGTCTGATATATGTGAATAAGTTTAAAATGTTTTTTCAGTACACAGTAGGTGCTCAGTAAATGTTTGCTATTGATATTATTCTTCCTTTACTACTAAAGGTATACCTCACCTTAAGAGATGTATGTGCTATTTACATCAACGTACTTATAGAACAAAGTGAACCGCCTCCATTATACAGTTATAGAAACTGAGGATTGCAGAAGAGGGGCAGGTTTTCCTCCACAATGCTGCTTTCCTCGGGGTTAGCTCTGCAGAGATCACCAGCATCACAGGGAAGGTCTGCAGAATCTCCCCTTCATTTTATGGGTACAGAACTCTTTCCTTCCCTGGTCACAGTCTTTCTCAAGTTGATGCAAATCCATCCAGCTGGGGCCATGGGCACCTCACTTCCTTCTTCTGAATTTACAAGGGATCCACTCAGAGACCAAGGGAAGGCCAAACAGTGGGCAGAATTTTGGAGGGGACATCCCCAGTTGGACTTACATTGTTTATCACGAAAACAAACACTTCCTGTAGTCCCTGTGCTAGAGAGAAGATCAGGTCCCATATGCACAGGAGCAATGAATAAAAACGAGCAAGGAATAGTTAAGCAACTCTAGCTGCAAAGCTGGACTGGTGCTCCATGCTATCCTTGAGTTAAATATAGCCTGGTGTGAGGCAGGCTGGTGGTAAGGTAACCTTGGAAGGCTTGTGAATGTTAGAGCTCTTATAGGAATCTCAATATCCTCTCATGGAGAGAATAGAACAAGTTAGGCTCCCAGGAAGGAAACACAGATCTAAATAGGATGAAGAGATGGTGAAGACTAGTGTAAGAATCTTTTAGGTTCGAACTTCTGCTTCCCCTTTACTCAGGTTAACTCTGGGCAAATTATTTACTCCTTCTGAGCATCACTTTCTTCTGTGTATGTGTGCATGCCAGTATAAAGAGCTTAAACTCAGGGCATAGGTGTTATCCCTTAGCTTTTTACTCACATCTGGTGCTCTACCACTTGAGACACACCTTCACTTCTGGCTTTTTTTTGGTGTCGGTCCTGGGGCTTGAACTCTGGAGCTGGGCACTGTTCCTGAGTTCTTCTACTCAAGACTAGTGCTCTACCACTTTGTGCCACAGTGCCACTTTTGGTTTTCTGGGAGTTAATTGGAGACAAGAGTCTCATGGGGACTTTTCCAGCCTCAGCTGGCTTTGAACTATGATCCTCCGATCTCAGCCTCCAGAGTATCTAGGATTACAGTCATGAGCTATCAGCACCTGGCAACTTCTGGCTTTTTCCTGGTTAGTTGGAGACAAGACAGACTTCCCTGCTTGGCTAGCTTAGAATCTTGATTCCTAGATCTCAGTCTCCTGCATAGCCAGCTTGAGCCATCAGCATATGCCCAGTGCCGCTCTGCTACAGGATGTATAAATGATCTAGGGGTTGATATCAAAGGCTGATGAGGAATGGTTGGGAAACAGGTTATTATGAGGAGTGGTAGACTTGCACAGTTCTCTGATGTGCTGTTATTTCAGGAAGACAGGGAGGAAAAATGTGAGTTAGGTGAATGGGGAAACAAATCTTAGGGGTGTTTCTGGTGACTGTGTTCCCAGGAACCAAGCTAGGATGGCAGGTTCCTAGAAGCAGTTCCATTTCTGCTCCTGTCACCATCAAGGGCTCTCATTTTGGTCATCTCACTTCCCAGCTCTGGGCCACCAAGGAAGCTGCATCTTCCTCTCTTCAGGCCATTTCCAGACCACAGTGGAGGAGGCAGAGCCTGGCCACCACTTCCGAGGAAATAACTATTGACTGGACTCTCCCAGAATTGTTCCTTTGTCTATGGATTCTTCCCTGTTTAGCTCATAAAGGAAATGGTTCCAAGAGGAAGTGGAAAACACATGCTCAACACCCCCTACCAACATGGCAGCTGCTTCCGTTCTAGTCAGTCTGCACCACCAACTTCACCCAAGATTGGGGGATAGCACAGTCCAGGGAGAGGCCTGAGATGCCTATAATAAAAGCAGACAGCATGTGCAGGCCCTTAAAGTGATCTTCCAGATGTTGTGCTAAGTATTTGGGTGGATTACCTCACTTAATCCTCATAATGGCCCTGTAAAGTTAGTTCTATTTTTACCTGTTATTTTAGAACACATGGACCCAGTGAGGCTCTGAAAGGCATAGTCATTTGTTTAAAGGCACACAGCTAGCAAATGAGATTCAACCCTAGACCCCAAGTTAGAGCTTCACCTTCCCATTTCTGTATAAAGTCTCGGATCTTCCTCTTGCTATATGCAAGGTACAGTGCCTAGTAGGCACTTCTATTTCTTTTTAAGAATAGGAATAGAGTTGGGAGCTGGTGGCTCACACCTGTAATCCTAGCTACTCAGGAGGCTGAGATATGAAGATCGTGGTTGGGTTCAAAGTCAGCTTGGGAGGAAAGTTTGAGAGTTTCTTATGTCCAATAAGCTATTCAGAACAAGCTGGAAATGAAGCTGTGGCTCAGGTGGTGTGGCTCAGGTGGTAGAGTGCTAGCCTTGAGAAAAAGAAGGTTAGGGACAGTGCCCAGGGCCTGAGTTCATGTTCCATGGCTGGTGCGCATGTTTGCATACACGTGTCCACATGTGTGTGCACACAAGCACATACACACACACAGAGGAATAGGAATAGGGTATCAGGATATCTCTGAGCCTCAATTTTCTCATCATCAAAGTGGATAACCATAATTACTCAGTTTGCCTTCCAGGCCTATTGTGAACTCAAGTCTCACCAGACATGCCACCAGAAAACTGATAACTACAGTGTTATTAGTAATATACCCTCCTCAAGGCCCACCCCTCTTGCCAACCAACCCACAGGGATGAGGCTGTGTCAGACACTCAGAGAGGTTCAGCATAGCTACAGAGTCAGCTCACAGAGCCTCAAAGTGGAAAATGGGCCCAGATAGGCAGGTGCTCTACCATTTGAGCCGTATCTTCCACTTTTATGGCTTTTGTTATTTTTTACATGGGCTTTTGCTTTTTGCCCAGGCCAGCCTGGACTGTGATCCTTCTATTTATATTTCTCACATAATTGGCATGCCAGGCATGTACCACTGTACCAGCTTTTTACTGGTTGCAAAGAGACCTAGCAAATTTCTTGCCCCAGAGGCCTTCAACTGAGATCTTCCAGATCTCAGACCTCTAAGTACTTAGGATTAGAGGTGTGCGCCACCATGCCTGGCTAGTCTTTTAGAAAATGTTATTCTTGTTTTACCATTTCTGATTTCCTTTTAATATTGGAGATCTCATCTCAGCCTGGTGTTGTTTGCTCATGGCATTTGCTCCCTGTTTTCCAGTTGCCATTTCCTAGTGGCTCTGTGACCTCAGGCAAGTCATTTAACTTCTCTGTGTCTGTTTCTTCATCTGCAAATGGGGATGATACTTTCCTCATAAAGATTCAGCTGAGTATTGTGTAATCTGCTTGGAACAGTTCCTGATACAAACCCAGGTAACCATTGCTTTGCATAAAATCTTCCCCACAACCCAGACAGACAGTGCCCACTCATCTCTCATCTTTGAGACTTGGTTGAAATGCCACTTTCCCTAGGTGATGGGGTCCTGTCTTCCTTGTTCTGGGCTTCTGAGTAGATGACTATTCCACATCCTTCTCTACTAAGTGGTTAACCTACAAGGGAAAGGCTAGTGTCTAACTTAGTGAGCACCCTGGTGGCTGGATGCCCAGCCCAGCCATGCAGATGCCTTGGGAAGGGACTCACTGGAAACGCAGAGGAAGGGCCACGAGCAGGGAGGAGCCAGTGAATCTTCCTGTGACATGTCCAAAAGTAGAGGGCTTCTGGCCTTGGGGTGGGGGTGGGGCCAGGGAATGGGGAAGTAGCACCACAACCACAATATTGGGTTCACCATACAGAAGAATCAACAGTCCAGACATACGGCCCAGGAAGAGAAGCAGGTGTTCAAAGAAGGGCTGAGGTGGGTGGGACAGACAACCCTGATAGGAAAGTTGGGGATGCACCAGCCTGGTGTATGGCAGATACTATGAACTGAGGTGAGAACCACCCAGAATCAAACCTGGGATTTGCTTTCCATCACTCAGTGGCTGGGCAGGTAACATCTCTCACTGAGACTCCATTTTGTCACCTGCAAGATAGAGGTCCTAAGAGCATTGATCTCCAAGAATTGTGGCAAGGAGATGTGTGAGTCTGTCTGCATTGTGCCAATCACCTTGGAGAGGTTTGCTGTGATATGACTGGTATTGCCGGATTTAATGATCACCAGTTAGGCCATAGTCCCAGAGGGTGTAAAGGCTGAGCAAGAGCAACTGCCTGACTGTCCACCTGCTTGGACATCTCCTTTCCTATGTCCCTCCCAGAGCTCGCCCTGGATTTGGCTCTGAGCCAAGCCCTTGGGACTGCTCCCACCAGAAGCCCAGCTGTCTACTGAGCAGGGTCTGGAGGATTGAAGGAAAAAAGGGTTACAGAAATGGCATGTCTCTAGAAAGATGTCTCCTTTGCTTAGCCCTTATACTAACAGGTATGTGCCATGAACTCCATGACAATGGAGAGCTTAAGCTTTAAGTAGCTCCACTCTTTTTTTTTTAAATATATTTTTATTGTGATAATACTGTATAGAGGGGTTACAATTACGTGGGTAAGATAATGAGCACATTTCTTATCAAGCATTGTACCCTCCTGCTTTATTTCCCCTTCCCGTCCCTTCGTATCCTCCACCCCCACCTCCACCAAAGTTGTAAAGTTCGTTTTTCGACATAACCACTTGTACATCTCATTGTTGCAATGGGTCCTCCTGTATCCCTGTTTTTACAATTTGTTTTTTCCCTTCCCCTCCACATATACCAACATCATATAAAGTGAAAGCAGGGGTTATACCATGGGGGAGGGACATACAAGGCAACAAAGAAATAATCTTATAAATATGTTAGAAACAATCGCATGAAAGATTTCTCTCTCCCTCTCTCTCTCTCTCTCTCTCTCTCTCTCTCTCTCTCTCTCTCTCTCTCTCTCTCTCTCTCTGTCAGTCGTGGGACTGGAGCCTAGGCCTGGGAGCTGTCCCTGAACAACTCAGCTCAAGGCTCATGCTCTAAGTGGCTCCACTCTTAAACATTAAGCCTGTTCTCATCTGAACTATTTGCTGCAGCTCTGCATTGGCCACTGCTGTCCAACCTCCCCATTTCTACTTTGACTGTGTCCCATATTGCTGTTAGCATTCTGCCCACCTTTGAGCTCCTCCTAGCCTTAGAGTTCCTACCATACAACTGGCCACTCCCTCTCTCTGCCCAGACACACCTGAGCATGCACCTACCTCACTTCTGGCCACCAAGACCCTCCTGCTACCTGAATAGGGATGGATGCCCTGTGCTCCCTCTCCTGGGAAATATGGCTTCTCTAATAAGTCTTGTAATAATCTTTCTCCTGTGCCTGCTTGCTTCTGCGTGGCCCCCTGGAATGGATGTGAAGGATTCTTTCATTGCGACACACCTGAACTCTTCTTGCTCATACTTCCAAACAGCTCTCAGGGACCAGGACACCAGCTTTCCTTTGCCTCTCTAGGGTAACCCCCACTCTCTTGTTTCCATCATGCAATGAGCAAGGAGGAAGGAACTGAGAGTACTGGGCTTCCTCTGGAATTTAGTTAAGTTCAAGATCAAGTACTGGGTCTTTAATGAAAAACTCAGGGCCTTAGGCTTTTGCTTAGCTTTTTTGCTCAAGGCCACTTGAGCCACAGCTCCACTTTGTGGCTTTGTTGGTTAACTGGAGACCTTGTCTCATGGGCTTTTCTGCCTGGGCTGGTTTCAAACTGAGGTCCTCAGATCTCTCAGCCTTCTGAGTAGCTAGCATTATGGATGTGAGCAACTGGCACCCAACTCCTATAAAATGTATTAAGAAGGGCATTGTACAGGCAAGCATAAGTGCCCAGTTTGTTTTGTTTTGATACTGGGCTCGGGGTTTCCTGTTTGCTAGGCAGGGGCTCTACTCCTTGAGTCATGCCTCTATCTCTTTTTTGCTCTTCGTGTTTTTCTGTTGGTCCTGGGGCTTGAAGTTAGGGCCAGGGCACTGTCTCTGAACTTTTTTTTTGGGGGGGGGCTAAAGACTGGAGTTCAAACACTTGAGCCACAGCTCTACTTCCAGCTTTTTGGTAGTTAATTCGAGATAAAAGTCTTACAAGCCTAGCAGGGCGCCGGTGGCTCACGCCTATAATCCTAGCTACTCAGGAGGCTGAGATCTGAGGATTGCAGTTCAAAGCTAGCCCGGGCAGGAAACGTCTGTGAGACTCTTATCTCCAGTAAACCATTAGAAAAGAAGTGGCGCTGTGGCTCAAGCCGTAGAGGGCTCGCCTTAAGCTGAAGAGTGCAAGGACAGTGCCCAAGTCCAGAGTTCAAGCCCCATGACCGACAGGGGAAAAAAAAAAAAAAAGCCTTACAGCCTTTCCTGCCCAGACTGGCTTTGAATTATAATCCTCTGACCTCAGCCTCCTAAGTAGTTAGGATTACAGGAGTGAGCCACTAATGCCTGGTGCTTTGGCTATTTTTGAAATAGGTTTTTGCTTTTTGGCTGGGCCAGCCTGGATCATGATTCTCCTATTTATTCTTCCCACTATAGCTTGGATGAAAGGTATATCATACTGTGCCCAGCTCTTTTTTTTTTTTGGGTCTGGTCGTGGGGCCTGAACTCTGGGCCTGGGTGCTGTCCCTCAGCTCTTCAGCTCAAGGCTAGGGCCCTACCACTTGAGCCACAGTGCCACTTCCGGCTTTTTTCTTTTTGCTTATGTGGTGCTGAGGAATCGGAACCCAGGGCCTCAGGCATGCAAGGCAAGCGCTCTACCACTGAGCCACCTTCCCAGCCCAGTGTGCCCAGCTCTTTACTGAGATGGGATCGGATGAACTTTCTTTTTTGCCTAGCCTGGCCTTGAATCTTCATCCTCCTGATCTCAGTCTCCCACATGGGATGACAGGTGCAAGCCACCAGCGCCTGGCTCCAAGTATTCACTTTCAAAGAAGACTGGAATGCTTCCAGTATGTTAAGTGCCCTCCCTTCTTGTTCACAATCACTGGTAGATAGGGGGTTATCTCAATTTTTAGTTGAAGAAACAGAGAATCAGAGGGTTAAGTGGATGCAGACAGCCTGGACTCAGACCAGGCAATCCGACACTGACAAGCAGCTCTGGCATTTGGCCCTGACCTTATCTCCTCTATTATTAGGAACTGATCACAAGCAAGAGCCTCAAAGGACCTAGACACACCCAGTTAGAGGCCTGTGGGAGGCCCCTCTCCCCATGGAAGGACACATGGGGAGGGGGGAACCTTTTTATTCCTACCAGCCCAGAGGGAAGGGCTGCAGGTTTCCTGAACATCTTCTGGGTCTTTCTTCTTTATCATTGTTCACTTGGGAAGCCATGCTGGTGTGTCTTTGATTCTTGGCTAGAAAGTGTTCTTTATATCCTCTTTGATGGAAAGATCTGATCTTGTGCACTGGTGCCACATGGGGGAAATTCTGGGGTGCGAAGGCGCTGAGTTCATCCCTCACCCCACACCCTTTAGAGTTGCACCTAGCTGCTGGCTAGAGGTGAAGCACAACCACTCATCTCTCTGGCTTCCTGGCACACTCTCCAGAGATCAGTTCAGTTCTTGGTTCAAGTGGAGCTAAAAAAACACACACACACAAAAACCCCCTTGGTTTCCTACCAGCAGGAGTTACTCTCACAAACCCTTCACCCAGAATGGGCAGGAAGGGTAAATATTTATTCTACAAATGAAGGAGTCTGATTTCATCTTCAAAGGAACGCCTGCATATAAATGATCATTTTTAATCCATCCTAAGATGTCACTGGCTTGAAGATGTTTTTATATATTGTATAATTACATTTTAAAAGAGAAAAAATGAATAAATTAATGTCGATGGTAAGAGATGTTCTGAGCTTTCCAAAACTGTGTCTTTGTATCAACGAAAAACTAATGCATTGTCCATTTCTTTCTCTCTTTTTTTTTTTTAACCCTTTTTGGAAGTCAGTCCTGACGTTTGACCTCTAGGTCTTCTGCTTGCCAAGCAGGTGCTCTTACCTTAAGCCTATTTCTAGTCCCCCAGCTTTCCTTTCCTTTTCTTTTTCCAGAAAGTGTCTTGCATTTTTTTGCCCAGGCTGACCTGGACTGAGATCTTCCTATCTATGGCCTCTCATGTCATGGGCTGACAGATGTGAATCACAACACACACCGCTTGTTGGTTATGGTGAAGTCTTACTAACATTTTACCCAGGCTATCCTTGAGCCACAACCCTCCTGATCTGCCTCTGTTCAAGGAGTAGCTGGGATTATAGGCCTGAACTACTGTGCACAGTCCTTCAGTGATAGTTTTCTTCTTTTTGGCTCTACTGCTATCAGAGAAAAGGCTCCCAAACCCTGGCTCAGTCATGGTGACACATGGGCAAGTGCTAGCAACATGTCTAGGTCAATAACTGAACTGTGTAGACTGTGGGCCATCAGGGGTGGGTCACAGTCACTTGAGTTCTGATGGCAGCTCCAGGCTCTGCAAAACCAATGCACAGGCTTCTCCTGTGCAGATACACATCTATGTTGTGCTGAAACTTTGTGACCACATTAGTGGTCCTGTGGAATTCCAATGGGGATCTATCATGTGACCCGAACCTCAATTTCCCAGTTGTAAAATCAAATGCATAGGATTATTTAAGTGTGTGTGTATGTGTGTGTGTGTGTGTTTTGGTGCTGATTCTGGGGCTTGAACTCAGGACCTGGGCACTGTCCCTGAATTTCTTTTTCTTCAGGCTAGTTTTGAGCGAAAGCACCACTTCTGGCTTTTTCTTGAGTTGTTTATTGGAGATGAGGGTCTCATGGACTTTCCTGCCTGATCTGGCTTAGAACCACAGTCCTCAAATCTGTGTCCTGAGTAGTTAAGATTACAGGCGTGAGCCACCAGCAGTGCCACAAATAGCTTCCAGTGCTCTTCTTAAGAGAGGTGTGGAATTGATGTGGTCCACAGGGGCTGTCCTAGGGTACGGCATGAGTTCTGCCCAGTGTCTTCATGCCCCCTATGTCTAGAGGAGCTCCGCTGCTTAAACCTTTGTTTGCAAAAATAATTCTGAGGCTAAAAGTAAGTTGAAAAACATGGGTAAGTGGCATCCTGGCGTCCTGCCCATACTACTCGGGAGGTTTGAGAACAGGCTTCCTATTCTCTGCCTGAAAACACCTCAGAATCCTCTCACCATGTGCCCTAGGCAGGGACACCTTCTCTTAGCCTAAGCCAGGGTTTGGCCAACTTTTCTGTACAGGACCAAACTGTTTATATTTTAGGGTTTTCAACAACTCAACTGTTCTCATAGGGAGAAGGTCACCACACACACAAACAATATATAATGAATGAGTGTGGCTTTGTGCCAATAAAACTTTATTGAGGGCTGGGAAGGTGGCTCAGTAGTAGAGCGCTTGCCTTGCATGCCTGAGGCCTTGAGTTTGATTCCTCAGCACCACATAAGCAAAAAGAAAAAAAGCGGGAAGCGGCACTGTGGCTCAAGTGGTAGAGCACTAGCTTTGAGCCTTAAGCTGAGGAACAGTGCCTAGGCCCAGAGTTCAGGTCCCACGACCGGACCATCCCCCAAAAAAACTTGATTGAACCTGGCTGGGACCCCTGTCTCCCAACAGTGGGCAGATTCTCCATCCCACATTGCTGGTCATGACTCTTCCCCTACATTGAACTCGAGGCATCTGGGGATGGTATGATTGAAGGGATGGTGCCTGCCAAACACATGCTCCACCTTCCGCTCTCTCAGGGGATCAGTTTTGCCCTATGTGCTTAGAGGGCTATAAAAAGCTCTCAGCCTGACTCCTGTGCTCAAGCCGCTGGTGAATTCCCCAGAGCTGGAATGATGGCAATGTGGTATCACATTCTGCCCCGGCTGCAGCCTGACAGCTGTGCCAGGAAGAATTGTGCCTGGCCAGCTCTGCCCTTCTCACCTCCCTTCATGTGTGGTTGGGATTCCCCAAGTGGAATTTTAGGTGGAAGACCAGCCCGCCTACACCCTGCTTGGTTCTGCCTCCTGGCTAATTCCAGGAGGAGGGGAGCTGGCATTCTGAACACTAGAACTCTGGGTCACAGCAGGGGATAAGAGCTATACCCTCTCAGGGGCTGTTCGACTCTATGTATCCCTTCTCTGATGGACGATGAACCTGGAATAGCTTAGATTTCCTTTCCTTCCTCTTCTCTGTACCCTCCTTGTCCCACAGGGCAAGTATTTTCTGTATGCTAGATACTGGGACTATGATACTAAAGATAGTCTTAAGACAACATGATTCTTAGGTACACAGAAGGCATACTTCTCAAAGTCCAGCAGAAGCCGGATACTGGTGGTTCACACCTATAATCCTAGCTACTCAGGAGGCTGAGATCTGAAGATTGAGGTCCCAAACCAATCCAGGCAGGAAAATCCCTAAGACTCTTATGTCCAATTAACCAGCCAAAAGCCAGAAGTAGAAGTGTGGCTCATGTAATACACCATTAGCCTTGAATGAAAAAGCTAAGGGAGAGTATGAGGTCATGAGTTTCAGCTTCAGTACTAGCACAAAAATAAAGTTCTGCCAGGAACCAGTGGCTCATACCTGAAAACCTAGTACTCAGGAGGCTAAGATCTTAGGATCATGGCTCAAAGCCAGCAGTGGCAGGAAAGCCTGCAAGATTCTTATCTTCAATGAACTACCACCCCCCTCAAAAAGAGCCAGAAGTGGAACTCAAGTGTTAGAGTGCTAGATATGAGCAAAAAGGCAAGGGACAGGCCCAGGACAGGCATTAACTAGATAAATAACTAATAAAGCTCTGACTGAGGAGAAGGCTGAGGGAAACTACAAGTGGGGATGTGACAGGAAGTTTCCACAGGAGATGATGTCCAGCTGGTCTCTTACAAGAAGAGGAATAGCATGGTCATTCTTCTGTATCTTGGTATTTGCACCTGTCCCTTGGAGAGAATGTCTCTATGGCCATTGCTGGGTAAGAGAAGCCACAGAAAGAAACATGGCTGACAAAGTCTCCAGATAAAAGACTTTAGTGGTTGATCCTCAGTGTGAGGAATCCTCCCCACCCCCTTTACATGGAGCCCCTCGGTCCTATAGCAACACCTAATGAATGACTGCCAAGCATGAGCATGCGTGATTACCAAGGGCAGACAGAAACGGCCCAGCCTTGGCACTAGCTCTCCACCCGGGAGTAGGAAAATGCTTCTCAGAGTTAAAGGCTGATGTAAATGTAGACGTTCCTATTACAGGTCTGTGGCAATGTGTGTCGACCTCTAGGCCTAATTCCCTTCTAGCACTGTGTGCTGCAATTCTGGAGGCCAGAGTTTACAAAATCTGAGAGTTCACAGCAAAGGTCGTGGTGGGGGGTATGAAGGAGAAGCTTCAGATAAATGAGATGTGTTCATTTCTGGAGCTCTATTTGTACAGATAGTTTTTGTGGGGGGTGTTGAATAGAAGGAATTAAATACATTATGGGTATGGTAAAAAGAATGACTTCTTAAAGTTAAAATGGGATAATTCAAGCCAGATGCCTATGGCTCACACCCATAATCACAGGTACTCAGGAGGCTGAGATCTGAGGATCATGGTTCAAAATGAGCCTGGCAGGAAAAGTCTATGAGACTCCTATCTCTGATACCCCCCCCCCCCCCCCCCCGCACCACACACACACAACATTGGAAGTGAAGCTGTGGCTCAAGTGGTAGAACCCTCACCTTGAGCAAAAGGAGCTCAGGTGTAGCACCAAGGCCCTGAGTTTTAGCCCCAGGCCCCCCCCCCACACACACATACACACACACACACACTTCAAACTTTCAGAAGACTCTTCTGGAAAATAAGATAATGCTAGGCAACAGGGGATCCCGGAAGGTGCCAGAGAAGAGTCAAAGTTCAAGGCAAAGGCAACGTGTCAGGGGAGTGGACGTCACTCCATGAGGTCAGCAGCTACCTGAGGGCTTTGCGGAAGTGTAGGCTGCCAGCCAAGCCCCATTTCAGACCCTCAAATTACATCTCCGGGGGCGTTTTTGGTGGGCTCCACTGGGTATGATCAGATAGAAGATCAGCTGGATTCTAGAACTACTGCTTTAGATAAGTAGGGAGTGGTCCTCCAGGCCGGCTGGAGAAGGCCAGAGTAGAAACAGGAAGCTTCTGGAGGAGGCGACAGGATGTAGGAGAAGAAGCCACCCGAGGTCCACTTCCCAATGGTAGTCAACAGGATTTGGGATTTGATTGTATCAAGGCTGAGACACAGGAAATGATGGATCACCACAGAGGACATTTCTGTCTCTACAATGAGAGACTCTTGACAAGGAGAATCCTGGCACTGAAAGTGGCTGTCTCCAGCCACTTTGTATTGTGTATTCTCACTTTCATTTGTTCAATCATCATTTCAACAGACTTTTACTGAATATCTGCTATGGGGCAGTACTAGGTGCTGGGGAAAGGCCTACAATGTAAGAAAGGGCTGCGGTCACGGGAGGCAGTCACACCATGTGAACTGGAAATTTAAGATGGCAGCTCTGAGCATCTCCAGCAGGAAGGGGGAGCCAGGGAAGTTGGTAAACATTGCCCTGAGGAAACTGTCTGAGCAGACTGCTATGATGAAGGGTGAAGGCACACAGCAATACTGGAGTCTGGAAGATGCAAGGTAGCTTGCCACAGCAAGAGATGGGCCAGGACCCATTGTGAGCAGGTAAGGGAGCAGCCTGGCGGCCACCACAAGAGCCATCGCTTGAATCCTACAAACCATGAGAAACTGCTAAATGGATTGGCTTGATCAAGTTGATAGTTTTAAATAATTGTTCTTGACTAGATTCTCTTCTCTCCAAATTCCATCCTCAAGCCAGATGGACAGATGGTCCACAGATGCCATTAAAAGCTGGCATTAAAAGCTGATACAGCTGGGTGCTTGGTAGCTCCCCTCTGTAATTCTAACTACTCAGGAGGCTGAAATCTGAGGGTTGTGGTTCAAAGTAAGCCCTGGCAGAAAAAGCCCCAATTAATCTTTAGAAAGTTGGAACTGGACATGTGGTTCATATGGCAGCTTTGATGAATAAAGCTCAGCAAGGGTGCAAGGTTCTGAGTTCAAGTCCCAGTATCAGTGCGTGCACACGCACAGAACTGTGATATAGTATGCATCTAACTAACAGGAGAAATACTTCAGATTGAAGTATACATGCCTACAAATCCTGCTCTCTACACATGCAAAAAGGCTATGTCTGTAGAAGCCTCTAGTATATTAGATAACAGCAGACCTTACCTACATATTCATGTGATTCCCAAAAGAGCTGTGTGTGGTTTCTCAGATCCATGGCTGCTAAGCCTCTGCCTCCCACTCTATTGTAACAGTTTGAATTGCTTTCCCCCACTGCAGCCTACACAGCCTCCCATCAACCTCTGGTTAATTGTCTTCTCCAAAGTCTTTTCCCTCTCCTTCAAGCCTGCTGGTTTGAGAGTAAATCTCATGTCCCTCCTTCAGACTGCGTCTTGCTCACCAACACCCTCATTTCCACTAACAGCTGCTCACGTGATTGTGTTGTAAACAGAACGAGAGCAACAGGAAAGCTCATCTGTGGTGAGGAGGAATAAGGTGAGTTCAGAAATGGGTCACTGAGAAGTGGAGGTGAGGGGCTGGGAAGGTGGCTCAGTGGTAGAGTGCTTGCCTTGCATGCCTGAGGCCCTGGGTTCGATTCCTCAGCACCACATTAAGCAAAAAGAAAAAAGCCGGAAGTGGCGCTGTGGCTCAAGTGGTAGAGCGCTAGCCTTGAGCTGAAGAGCTGAGGGACAGGGCCCAGGCCCAGAGTTCAGGCCCCACGACCGGACCCCAAAAAAAAAAAAAAAAAAAAAGAAGTGGAGGTGACCTGTGAATGGAAATGTACCAGGCTGGGGGGTGATGGAGGAATGGAACCCAACTACGGCTGGTGGTGGACTTCTGAGAGTCTGTCCCCCCGTCCACTCCCAGTGAGGCTCTGTTCTCTACAGGAATGAGGACAGAGTGGGGACAAGTGCCATCATCTAAGAGGACAGAAGCAGCAGCAGCAGCATACAGTTAGAAGACAGAGCCAGAAGACAGAATGAGCATAGACAGGAAGACAGAGCAAATGGGAGGAGAGGGAGGTAACAATTAGATAAGCATCTACTATGGGTAAGGATCAGTCAAAGATTGTCACAAACCAGCCTCCCAATTAGCCTCCTTTTTCATGGTTTACAAACCAGTAGGGTGACTTGGGGACCCAGCTTGCCCTAGCAAGAGATGCCAACAGGCTATGAGCAGCTCTGGCTGTAGGCAGGAGTGGGGGAGAGGGGTAAAGCTTCTGAGAGGAGTGGAGAGCTGTGATTTTACCTAGACTTACTCCATTCCAAATCCTTTGTAAACCCGGCATAACTCAGAAGAGAGCTGGGAGCGGGGTCAGCAGAGCTACAGAGAAGAGACGTAAGTCCTGGCAAAAGATGAAATCTTTTGTCTAGTGAAGAGGAGGCCATTCGAGAAGGCTGTCGACAGAGGAAGGGAGGCTGGAAGGGAGGTTCCAGGAGGTGAAAGGAGGGTTTGGGAAAGGGCTGCAGGCTACTCTTGGTGGCAATGTTGGAGAAGTTTTACAGGGAAGGAAGGAGGAAATGCTTAAGGGTAGTCTGTGTGAATGTTTCTTTGAACTCAAAGTCTCCTGCTTGCTAGGCAGGCACTTTAGCCTTAGTCCTTCTTTGATTTAAGTTATTTATTTTTTTACTCAGGTAGGGTCTCATGATTTGTTGAGAATGACTTCAGAGTGAAATCCTCCTATCTACAGCTGTCCGTGTAGCTGGGATCATAGACATGTTCTACCAGGCTCAGCTTGTTTGTTGAAATGAGGTCTAATTTTTTGCCCAGGCTGATCTGGAACCACCAACCTCTGGATTGCCACCTCCTGAGTATCAGGGATTAAAACTGTGAACTACCACTCACCCAGCTGTTTTTGTTTTTGTTTTTCTTCCCCTTTTTAAGAATGGGGTAGAGCTGGGAGCCCCACCTCCTATAATCCTAGGATTATAGGATTATGCCTATAATCCTAGCTACTCCGGAGGCTGAGATGTGAGGATCAGAGTTTGAAGCCAGCCTGGGCAGAAAAGTCCATGAGACTCTTATCTCCAACTAACCATCAGAAAACTGGAAGTGGCTCAAAGTAGCAGAGTGCTAGCCTTGTGTGAAAGAGCACAGGGACAGCGCCCAAGCCCTAAATTCAAGCCCCATGCCCAACAATAACAACAAAAAAGAATGAGATGGGTATGAGAAGTTCATGGTATTCAAACCTAAAATTGTTGTTCTGGACCAAAGACAAAAATGGAGCAATAAGAGGCTCTTAGAAAAGGATGGGTAGGGAGGAACTTACTTGGCAAGTTGCTCACCCATGTGAAAGTGATGGGTTTGGGGGGAGGAAGGGGAAGTTGAAACTGATATTTGAGGGAGTAGCAGAAAAAAAACCTCGATGGAAATGGAGAAGCTGAAAGTCATGGGGTGAGTGGAGACAGGATAGAAGCAGGATCTAATGACCAGCAGAACCTCTACAGGGAGCACTATAAGGATGTGGCCAACATCCAACCTCCAGCCTTCACTGGCTGCCTTCTCCCCTGACAGTCCCGATGAATATCCTGAAGTTCAGAGAAGCAAAGTGACCTGCTGCTCACCAGCATACAGCCAGAAAGTTGTTTTCAACACCCAATTCCTTTCTCTTCTTCCTGAACCACTGAGCTCTGCTGAGTACCCACCTGGTAATGGCCTCCCCAATGTATTAGTATAGCCTAGAGTTATCACAGATCCCTCTGTAGGTATGTGTAATTATACAGGAAAAAAATATTCCAGGCCAGGTACCAGTGGCTCACACCTGTAATCCTAGCTACTCAGGAGGCTGAGATCTGGGGATCACAGTTCAAAGCCAGCCTGGGCAGGAAAGCCTGTGAGCCTCTTATATCTCCAATTAACCACCAGATAAGTGGAAGTGGCACTGTGGCTCAAAGTGGTAGAGCACTAGCCTTGAGCGAAAAAGCTCAGGGACAGTGCCCAGACCCTGAGTTCAAGTCCCATGATGACAAAAACAAAATCCCAAACAACTCAGTGCGAAAAGAAAGATTACTTCCTGGAAAGACTCAGGATGGAAAAGATCATTACAATATGGATAAGTGTTCCTTTGCAAAGAAGTGTAAAGCCTACTTGGGAATCCATAGCCATACAGGTAGGAGTCCATAGGAGCTTGGCACAGGCTGAGTTTGGATCCCAGTGCTCCAACTAAATACGGGAAGACATGGACTTCTTTAGAGACCTCAGCAAGTCCAACAAAAACAGTCTGAGTGAATTCTTCATCATCTCTGGAATAACAGTAACCTCATTCAGTGAAAACCATAACATTTTACTACTCTTCTTAAAGAGATGATGGTTCAAGAAGTCTGAGAAGTTCATAAAAGCAACACAGGAATGATGTAACTGTAGTAGGTATGAGTAGACAGAATAAGAGAAAATGGATGCGCTGGCAAATACACCAATGGTTAATCAGCTACAAATGCCAGTGATCAGAGAGGGATTCTAAGGGCTGAGCAGGAAGGAACTTGGAGACACGGGCTGTCATTTTCCCAGTCATTACACTGTACCAAAGCTGTCTAGCTCAGTACTTGGCACAGAGCAGTGGCTCAAACCATATAAAGGGAGCAAAGACATTGTACAAAGCATGTATGCTGTTTCACACACAAGAAGACTGTAATCACTACAGTGAGCCTTCACAGAGTGGATCAAGTGTGCTAAGCATTGTTTCCATACACTTAAAATTTACAACCTCAAGAATCAGTGTCCTAGTTATTAAGGAGTCTGAGATATTGGGAGGTTTGAGGTACTGCAAGGATTGTACTTTGGGGCTGGCCTGAGCAGCAAAGTTTGCCAGACTCCATCACCAAAATAACTTAAAGCAACAACAATCAGAGTTGGTAGAGTGGCACATTGGTAGTATGTCAACTTTGAAAAAGCAAGGCCCTGAGTTCAACCCCCCAGTACTGCCAACAAACAAAACAAAACACATACAACTATTATAATCTCAAGAAATAAATATTTTTGTTTTCCATGCTTTATGTTCACCTGAGGATAGGCAGGAGAAGGTGGTGTCTGTGTAGTCATTGGTTTACTAGTGTGTTAATCTCACCAATAGCTGATTTTCTCTGAAGGACTGTCATGTGTCAGGAAATCCTGCCGGAAGGAATTTTATTATGAGTGGTTTCTGTTGGTAACTGCATCACTGGAGTTCTGCTTTACTCAGGGGAAGACATTTCCTGTGAGAAAAGAAATCCTGCTTCCCAGGTTTGTTTCCATTCTCTCGTCACTTGACTTTGACGTGAGCTTTTATGCTCTCATTGTGCAGAACATCTGGACAGTGGAGCTGAGGAGCACCCCAGTCTACGGTTGAAAGATGTGGCATCTCAGCCTGTCACGGGGTTTGGGCAGACTACTTGCTGTCACAGAGATGGTCGGTAGCAAGCTTCATTCATATCAGGGCCTAGGTGTGTAGACAGAGTGGGTAGAATTCCCAAGTCTGTCTTAAATCATTGTCAATGACTCAGGTGAGCTGTTTTGAACTGACTTGTACCCTTTCCCCGGTTCATAAGTTGAGGCTCTAACCCCCACGTGACTGTGTTTAGAGGCAAAACCTTTAAGAGGAAATCAGGCAAAATGAGGTCATAACACTAGGGCTTTGCATCAGGTAGGACTGCTCTTGTAAGAAGAGGAAGATAGCTGAGTGCCTGTGGAGCCTGTAATCCTAGCTATTCAAGAGGCCGAGATCTGAGGATGGAGGTTCAAAGCCAGGGCAGACAAATCTGAGAGTCTGTTATCTCCAACTAAACAGCAAAAATGCCAAAAGTGGAGGTGTGGCTCAAGTGGTAGAGTGCCAGCCTTCAGAAAAAAGGTAAGGAAGAGAGGATAAGATCCTGAGTTCAAGCCCCAATCCTCCCCCCCACCCCCACTGTCCCCCCAAGGAGGCAGTATGTAGACACAGCAAGAAGGTGACCTGGGTAGCTCCTTGACCTTAGATTTCCAGCATCCAGAACTGTGAGAACATAATGTGTAGCTTAAGTAACTGGGTCTATGGATGAAAGTCAAGTTCACTAACACACTGGCCAGCCCTGCTTTCCTGTGAGGTGGGGTTGATGACCATGTCCACTCACAACCTGTCCTCTGTCCTCTGCGATGTTTGGAGAGAGACCATGTGAAGAGCTGAGCACTGAGCCTGGTACCCAGTACAGGCTTGATTTCAGTTGCTATTAGCGTTAATATTGAAGTTTGTTTCCTTCCTAGGACTCTGGCAGGATAGCCCATATCTCCAACGTGATAGGAATGAGGTTAAAAACAAGATGTGTACGTCTGCTTTTTCTGATGATAGAAGAATGCACACATATTGGGGAAAGGAGCACAAAAGGAAGATCTGCTCGCATAATATCCAAAGTCTTATGGTTTGTCTTACACACACACACACACACACACACACACACGGATCTTGCATTCTAATTCATCTTGTGGTCACATTTGCTTTCATTCATAGTGAGTGCAATGAGTGGACTGAGTGGGAAACCAAGATCTAGACAAACTGGGCTAGTGTGATCAGCCACACAACACAGCCATTTTACTTGAGGAAGTCCCCCAGATCAGTTCTGAGGTGAGGATTTAGCAGGATTCTTTTTCTAACTGACATTACCAGTAAGCAATTTGGTGTGCACCTTCGCATGTGTTACCTCAGTCTTTAAGCCACTTGAGCAAACTCCTTCCAAGTGTCAGGACAGTTGGAAGGGCCACTCCCTGCCTCTCTGAGGTCACTTTTTTGAGCAGGGGAAGGAGACAATGCCGGAGAGCAAACAGCACAGTGGAACAGTGCTGAGAGGGAGGTGGAAAGTTAGATACCCAGACCTCTCTGCAGGCTGCCTGCCTCTGTGCCCTGTTGGGCATGGAACGTTTAACCCTTACTGAATTATTGCCTCCCTCGTCTATTTCCTGCAAGGGCCTCTGGATAGATTTTTGTACAGTCACCAGAGGCTGGTATTTGACAGCTTGGGGGTGCTCCTGGCTTTAGCTGTAGTGGGAGGCGGGGAAGCTGGGCTGAGGGGCTGAGAGGCCTACCTTCCTCGGCCTGTTTTCCCTCCCAGGTGCGGGCTGTGCTCTGGTCCGGACGCCAGTCCTTAGCTGAGAACTTACCTTACAGACCTCAGTTCTCACAGAACCAAATGGAACAGCCTCCCCCAGCGCCTGTCAGCCCCAATAATGCCCCTAAAGAGAAGGTGGGTGCTGTGTTTTGTGCTGTAAAGGGGTGGGGGACCCCCACTGCGCACTGGCTGTTCCCCGAGCTCCTGCCCAGCTCCTGTTTGGTGCGGACAGATGGGGGGGGCGGGAAGAGAGGGGGAGGAAGTTTCCTCTAATGACGCCAACAACAAGGATCACGGCCCTTCCCAGGATGGCACACCTGCCCCGTTCCCCAGCTGGCTCTCTCTCACCTGGGCTCTCTCAGGATCCCCGAGTCCTGAGCCAGGACCTGGACGTTTCAACCTTGGACGCCGGCCACTTAATTCAGACACTCTCCCCACCCACCCAATCCCGGCTGCGCTGCCACCGCCGCCTTCCGAATCGGACTGATTGATTGGTGGATTGAATGAATGATTTCTGCCAGTCCTGGGGCTTGAACTCAGGGCCTTGTCACCGTCCCTGAGCCTCTGGGTGTTCAAGGCTAGCGCTCTACCACTAGAGCCACAGCGCCACTTCCGGCCTTTTCTGTGTCTGTGGTGCTGAGGAATCGAACCCAGGGCTTCACGCATTCTAGGCGAGCACTCTACCACGGAGCCACCTTCCCAGCCCTCGGTTAATTTCCAGTCCCTTCCACGCTCACCAAGCCCGGCCTGCACTCGCGCGCGTCCCCAGCCCCGCCCCGCCGCGCCCGGGCGGCCGCACACTGGGCTCCGGGCCCCGCTGGGCGCGCGGCGGGGCGCTCTCACCCGGCATCGGGGCGCCCACACGGGACCCGGGGTTCGTGCTTCCCGACGCGCAGGGCCCGGGCGCTCACCGTCCTCGCGAATCCGGCCGTGGATCTTTTCTGAAGTTAGGGTTTGGAGACTGGGAGACTCCCGCGCGGGGGCCGCCGCCACGCCAGACCTCGAGGGGCGACACGCACCGGCCGCTCCCGCCGCGGGCGGCACCTGCGCCCCCGACCCGCGCCCGTGCCCGCGCGCTCCAGCCCCGGCCCCGCCGCCCTACGTCCGTCCCCGGCTTGGATCGCCCGGGTGTTCCTTCCCCGCCCGCCCCGGTAGCAGCAATTAGTGCGGACGCCGCGGCTCCTCTTACCCCGGCCTCGGTCCATGGCGCCGGCCGGTGTCCCGGGCGCGCGGCGGCCGGGCGCAGCGGCTCCGCGTCGGCTGGAGGTGGCGGGCGCGCTGCGCGCTCGGCGGGGCCCCGAGCGCCCGGCGAGTCCCCGCCCCCGGACAGGACGCCCGGCCCGGCCCCTGCGCCGCCCCCGGAACAGGCCCGGGGCACGCCTCGCCCCCCGGGCCGCGGCCGGCCGGACTCGCGGCCCCGCACACGCCCCGGCCCCGCCCAGCTCCCGAGGCCTCCCGCCGCGCCCCGCACCGGGCCGCCGCGCGCGCCCTTCCAGGGGTGGAGGCGCCCACCCCGGCGGCGTTTCCCTGCCCTCGGTGGGAAGGGGGCCGCCTGTCCGCTCGCCCCAGCTCCAATTCTCACCAGTGAGAACCTGTATTTTCTTCAAGGGAATCCAGACTCAAACTCGCTTCCTTTGAAGCTGCCCAACTTTGGGGTCAATCTTCTCCACTCTACAAGGGTTTCCTTAACACGTTCCAGAGCTGCCTTGGGGACCCGGGGCTGGGATGGCTCAGTGTCAATAATGGTCTGGAAGAGGCCCAGGCAGCCATAACAACGAAGATTCTCAGAAAGAAAACCATCTAGGAAAAAGGAAATAGGACAGCTAAAGAGAAACATCACCACCATCATCATCATCATCATCATCATCATCATTATTTTATTAAAAAGTCAGAGATTGGGCCACTTCTGACTTGTTCCTTGTGTAGTCAAATGTTAAGAAAGTAAAAAACGGAGTGACAAAATTGTGGAAATGAACAGTTTTGGCATGCAAATGCAGTGTAATGTCAGCATACCCCTCTCACAATAATTATAGAACATAGACAGCGATCCAGCAATGGGAATTAAGCTTCAAGTTGTATGAAAAGTGTCAACCCTTGTAACTTCCTGTTCTTGCCTAACTGAAAATAAGCTTAACTCATAGAAAACACCAAATGCTTGAATTTAACTTCCTATCACAAGGTGAAATCCAGGCCCACTTGTCCTCCTGGATAGCTAAGGTGAACCAAATGAGGTTTTTCACGTGTGTGTGTGTGTGTATGTGTGTGTGTGTACTAGGGCTTGAACTGGGCCTGGGCGCTGGTGCCTTAGCTTTTTTTGCTCAAGGTTAGCGCTCTACCAATTGAGTTACAACAACTCCTCCTCCTCCTCCTCCTCTTCCTCCTTCTCTTTCTCCTCCTTTGTCTCTGTCCCTCTCTCTGTCTCTGTCTCTTCCCCCCCCTCTTTCTTTTTTTCATGCTTAATTGGGGATAAGGGTTTCATGGACTAGTTTGTGCCCAGGCTCACTTTGAACTGCAACCCTCATATCTCAGCCACCTGAATAGCTGGGATTAGAGGCATGAGCCAGAGCCTAGCAGTTTTTCCGTTTTGAGTGGATGGACCCCTAGTTTACTTAGAAACACTTTGTGCAAAAGCATAGAGTAAAAGAATGGGTGGGGGGAGGATCCTATATTCATTGCTTTAACTAGCAGGTTGAAGTGAACACTGCCTTTGCAAAATCCCAGAGGTTTGTTTATGGTGTTTGTCTCTGAGGCCTCTAGGGGCAGTGACCCAGTTAAAGAAGCAATGAGTAGCTGTAATCTTAGCTACTCAGGAGGTTGAGATCTGAGGTTCCCAGTTCAAAACCAGCCCAGGCATGAAGTCTATGAGACTTATTTCCAGTAAACCACCAGAAAAGTCAAAGTGGCATTGTGGTTCAAAGTGGCAGAGCACTAATCTTGAGCAGAAAAGGCTTAGGGACAGCACCAGGCTCTGAGTGCAAGCCCTAAGACCAACCAACCAAACAAAACAAAACAAGACAAAACAAAACAGCAATAAGTGGGGTTAGAGTCTGAAACATTGTAGATGAGCTCTTAGTGAACTACTCAGGAGGGACCCTTATAACTTTCAGTCTGTCTGCTTGCTCTTCTCTGTTATGAGAAAACTCACACTGCCCTCACAGAACTTTTGGCAGGCCAAATGAAATGATGATACAAACCCACTTTAGAACCATAAATAGCTATAAAAATGGGAGCCATTATTATTTTCCAAGTTCTTCTTTGTTAATGCCCACTTTTTCAAGTTGAAAAGGCCATTTTAAAGTCTAAAATAGCTAACCAGCCATTAATGTACAAATGAATTAAATTCCCAAAGTCCAGTGTTTGAACTCTGAACCACTTGAAAATCATTAAATTCTGAGGCTAGCCTGTTCTTTCAAAAACATTTTATTTAAAATATTCTTCTTTTTCGGTTTTGCAGTTCTGGAGTTCAAACTTAGGGACTCATACATGGCAGGCAAGAGCTCTAATACTGAGTGACATCTCTCTCCCCTGTCCCCGCCTTTTTAAGGCCAGTACTGGGGTTTGAACTCAGGGCCTCACACTCTTGCTTGGCTTTTTGCTCAAGGGTGGTATTCTACCATTTCAGCCACATCTCCACTTCTTGCCTTTTGTTGGGTAATTGGAGATAAGAGTCTCAGGACTTTTTATGCCTAGCCTGACTTTGAGTAGCAATCCTCAGCTCTTAGTCTCCGAAGTACCTCAGGTTACATTCCCTCAAAACCCTCCCTCCCATCACTTTTTTTTTTGAGACAGGTTCTCATTGGGGATCTTCCTGCCTGTACCTCCTTAGTGCTGAGATTACAGGTGTGTACCACAATACTTGGCAGTGGAATACTTTTTAAATCACAGCACAGAAACAGTCTAGTTGCAGAAACAGATGGAGGCTTTTCTAGAGGTTTTTCAGAGAAACTTTCAGGAATTTGGAGGTTTATTTGGAGTCAAAAGACCCAAAAAGGGCTGGGAAGGTGGCTCAGTGGTAGAGTGCTTGCCTTGCATGCATGAGGTCCTGGGTTCGATTCCTCAGCACCAGATAAGCAAAAAGAAAAAAAGCCGGAAGTGGTGCTGTGGCTAAAGTGGTAGAGCGCTAGGCTTGAGCTGAAGAGCTGAGGGACAGCGCCCAGGCCCAGAGTTCAGGCCCCATGACCGGACCCCCCAAAAAAAAACCCCAAAAAGGATTCACATGTATTTGTGGAGTGACTTGTGCAGTAGAATTAACTGAATTATTGTGTAGAAAAAAATATAAAAATGGGATAGAACACAATGTATGTGTATCTCTAAGAATTAAAAAAGTTCTTGGGAAGCTTCAGTGGTTCTGGTTTAGATGATTATTCATAATTGTCCCTAGGTGGCAATGTTGACTAAGTTGGTTACAGCTTGGTTGCTGTCAGGGTAACTGAATGATAACAGTGAAGGGGTATTGTGGGTAAGCATACAGGAACAGCTGTGTGTGTGTGTGTGTGTGTGTGTGTGTGTGTGTGTGTGTGTGTGTGTGTGTGTGTGTGTGTGTACATGTTTTCCTCCTATGCCTTTCCTTTAATGAGGACCTATATAAATCTAACTATCCCCACTCTATCAGTGATAGTGAGTACAGACTGTTCTGTTTGGAGAACAGATGTTAAGTAGGAACAATCTCCATCCTCAAGAGGTTGACAATCTGTTAGAGGACATGGATAACCTGCAGAACAAGTTTTAACACAGATCACCAGGTAGAAAGTGCCAGGGGAGAGATCAAGAGCTCTTTGAGTCTATCAAGAGAAAGCAAGAAGTTCTTACTGATCATGGAGATGATAATAGATGACAGACCTTTGGTGAGGTGTCAGCAGGGCTGCAGAGGATTGGAGCTTGCAGAGGGAGATAGCATTACGGTCATACCAGAGACAGCCAAGACATAGAGATAGAAACCGGCAGGGTGAGTCTACAGAACAGTTTGGGTTGGCTGGACCATGGGCTATCAGGTGCTAAGCACAGATAGGGAAGGGACTTTGTTGATGCCTGGATTTTTTTTCTCTTTCTACTTCTTTAATTGTTTCTCTGGCAAGCACATTCTCAATCTTCCTCATATCTTTCTTTTCCTTTCCTCCTCATCCTCGTCCTTGTCCTCCTCCTGCTCTTCCTCCTCCTCCTCTTCCTCTTCTTCCTCAGTTTTCTAAGTTTTCCTTGTACTTGTCTAAAGAACTATACGGAGAGGCCCAGTTCTGTAAAAAGATATCAAATTCAGTCTCTGTGAACAATACTAGGAAGAAATCTTTCAACTCCCTCCTGCTCCCAGTCTTATAAAAACAAATGATCCTTCCGGTCTCATTCTGAGCTTATCAGGTAGAACTAGAAAAGCCTGGGAAAGAAAAGTTGGGAGGCAAAGGGCTCTTTGTCCCAGAAAAACCTCCACTTTCTAACCTGTCACAGTGTGTCCAGGGTCTGGCTCTGCCGTGACTATGATCATGGTAGAAATGATCATGCCATGATCCCAATCATACAATGGCTCATCCCTTAGAAAACATTGTGTGGCTTGCCTCTGCCCTTGGTGGTGGGGAGCTCAAGTCCCATGGCATTTGAGAGGATCCTCTTTGCAGAACTATTGTCATCTCAGGACGTACTGGGAAGTTCAGCCCTCTCAGGGGGCTCCCATGGGGTGCAGCAATTGACACCATTGTCAGGCAGATCTCAGTTTTTAAACACCAGGGTCTATTTCCTATTTCCTTCCTCCTTCCTGGATCCAGATCCCTGTGTGTGTATGTGGCTACTGTGTCTTATTCACTCTAGATCCACATAGCCCCATCCAGACCTCTGCTCCCAGGACATGGAAATCAGTATTTGTGAAGCAAGTCAGCCAGTAAAAGCTTCAGGACCTGGGGGGCCTGCCATCATTGTCACCTGATGCCTGTATCACTGAGGCTGGTTCACCCTCCCCCATCTTCTTATTTACAGAGCCATATTGTGGCGAGGTGTTCTGTAGAAGTGCCACATGCTGCCAGCCTGGTGTGTGCTGCGGTGGCCAGCAGCCTCTTCTCCATCAGGGCCTCTCTCCCATGTTCCCTTGTGAAGAGAGCCCCACAGCCCTTTTCATGGTGTCTGCCTGATGCTGGCTTCTGGATAAAAACCTCTCTTGTTCCACTCAGCACAATGTCACCATTATAGCCCCAGTCTAGGGAAATGACACATGCTACTGGGCTGCCCTGCTTCCCCCTACCTCCCCCCAAAGCAGATAGAGATCTGTGCAGTGATTACTGGCAGGAGGGATGGATGAGCACTCCTCCCTCCCTAGCCCCTTCAGCCCTCTCCTAGGGCTCCAGCCTGCCCCCTGCCTGTGGGGTCCTGGCCAAGGAAAGAGCACCTGGCTATATCCTGAAGGTTGGATGGGAGATGTGTGTGACACAGACCTGGGCAATGCTGGGCAGTGACAAATCAGAGCCCTGCAGCTGCATCTGGAGGTATGGTAGCCAGTCAGCGAGGGCCTGGAGTAGCGAGAACTTTACATATTTTTCAGGAGAACAAAACACCCTAGAAATCCAGAGATTGATATAAATGATCTTCCTCCTCCTCCTCTTCCTCTTCCTCCTCCTCTTCTTTCTCCTCCTCCTCTTCTTTTTTCTCCTCCTCCTCCTCTTCTTCCTCCTCCTCCTCTTCCTCCTTCTCTTCCTCCTCCTTTTCCTCCTCCTCTTCTTTCTCCTCCTCCTCCTCTTCTTCCTCCTCCTTCTCTTCCTCCTTCTCTTCCTCCTCCTCTTCCTCCTCCTCTTCTTTCTCCTGCTCCTTCTCCTCCTCCTTCTCTTCCTCCTTCTCCTCCTCTTTTTCTTCCTCATCCCCCTCCTTTTCCTTCTTTTTTAAATTTAGAAATGTTGGTAACTACTACTGTTTTTGAACCTCATGAGAAACAAATATATCACTTCTGTTAGCTGCATCTGGCTACAGCACACACCCCATTTCACATAGAACTTTCTGTGCAGAGGGTCTGAGGTGAGTGCCCAGCCCTCACAGTGCCATGTGGCTGACGACTTTGCCCCAGGCCAAAGGCAGATTGCAAGTTCCAAAACCAGAAGGCAGAAAAACCTTCAGCTGAGAGGCACCCAAGACACTAGCCATTCTGGTCTCTTCATTTGTCAGATGAAGAAATTGAGGCAAAAAAGATGGGGAGAGAGCATGCCTGAAATCACACAAGGCAAATACTTGTGTGGAGCATTACTTTGAAGACAAATGCTTTTTTATTTTTCTTTCTTTTTTCTTTTTTTTTTTTGGTTGTGGGGCTTGAACTCTGGGCCTGGGCGCTGTCCCTCAGCTCTTCAGTTCAAGGCAAGCACTCTACCACTTTAGCCACAGCGCCACTTCCGGTTTTCTGGTGGTTTATTGGAGATAGGAGTCTCATGGTCTTTCCTGCCTGGGCTGGCTTTGAACCGCGATCCTCCGATCTCAGCCTCCTGAGTAGCTAGGATTACAGGCATGAGCCACCCGTGTCCGGCTGAAGACAAATGCTTTGGCATGAGGCAGACCTGGTTTTGAAAACCAGAACTGCCTCTGCATAGCCAAGAGCATGACCTTGAACCTCTCATTGAAAGCTTGGGGCTACCAATGTATGAGGGCTATAAGGCTTAACTGTGGTACTGCTTGGTGCTACACCCAAATAGGTAAGCCTCCTCCACAGGCCACTTGGTATTTAGGGAGGTCATTGTGCAGTGGCCAAGTACAGCCCTGAGTTCAAGTTCAGGTTCTTGCCATATGTAGCTGGATCAATTACTCATGAAAGGTTAAACTTCCTCAGGTGTAAAATAAGGATGGGAAAGGATCCCAGGGATGAAGAAGATAAGTCAAGTGCCTGGCCCACTGTCAATGCTATTATGCTATGGATGTAGGTTTCCTCTGAAGAACTGCCAGAAGCTTATGGAAATAGTAAGGTCTTGGCCATAAACCCAGGATGCCCCTGCTGTTTTTTAAAAAAAATATAACTCTAACCACTGGCCTAGAAGACTGATTCTACCAGGTCCTTCTTTCTTGGAGAGAACACTGCTGTCCTGAGAGGACCAGCAGACGTCTACCTACAGTCTGTTAAGGAGTGATATTTGTGTGTGTATGTATATATATATATATATATATATATATATATATATATATCTCCATATATATGTTTATATACATATATATGGATACATATATATATATATATCCATATATATGTATATATATAAACAGATAGTGCTGTTATTTCACCAAAAGGACGAATTGGTTGGGTCTTGGTAGCTCATGCCTGCATTCCTAGCTACTCAGAAGGTTGAGATCTGAGGATCGTGGTTCAAAGCCAGCCTGAGATTCTTATTCCAATCAATCACCAAAAAGTCAGAAGTGGTGTTGTGGCTCAAGTGGTAGAATGCTAGCCTAGAAAGCTCAGAGACAGTGCCCAGGACCTGAGTTCATGCCCCAGGACTGGCACAAAAAAGTAAATTAAAAGGACCCATGACCGGGGTCAGATGGATACTTTGTCCTGATTCAGGAGGATAAGACCGAACACATGAGGTTTTTCCACAGAGAGGGGCTTTAGAAGCTGGAAGCGGTTGGTCCAGGCCCCTAGTGGAACTTTTCAAGGACCAACCCAGACAAACTCTGTCTCCATCAGTGCTGTTAACTCGGCTTCCCGAGTGATTCTCACATGCCATCTCATTCCATGGCGGGCCGTACTATTAGATTGTGAACATAGCAAAAGGACATGAAAGAGAGCCTGCCATCAGTGCTAATTCACTGTGGGAGCCAGTGTATTTGTCACAAGTCCCTTGGTGGCAAATGACAGAATGACAAACCAAAAGTTTAAACCAAAAAGGTGAACTGATCTACTCAGAGGGAAACTTGGACCTAGTGGGTGAAGCTTAGATCTTCACAAGCTATCTTATCCATCTCCCAACTCTTCCCTCCTCTGTTTAACTTTCTTCTAGGTGGTCTCTCCCTGTCTGTGGCAAAAGGCCAGGAAGCTCCAGGCCTGAGCTGCCCTGATAGCTGGAGATTCCAAGGGTTAGAAAGACATGCCTCTCTCCCTGCTGTTCTCAAAATGGCCTGCGGAGGGCACTCCAAGGCCGAGGAAACCACATGATCTGAGCACATGGGAAATGCTGAGCTGCCAAATGCAGCCAGGTACCACACTGGAGCATGCCATTCCATCCTTTCCACTCTGTCAGGTAAGTGCTGCAATTTATTTGTGCTTGCGAGTCTTATTTCGCCTGATGTATTAGTTTGCTAGGGCTGCCATGCAGACTAAATACTATAGGCTGTGGAACTTGAACAACAAGAATATCTTTTCTTGCAGCCCTGGAGGTTGGAAGTCCAGGACCTAGGTGCCAGTGGGATTAGTTCTCTGGGAGGTGCTCCTCAGGTTGTAGATGGTCACCCTTGATGCACTTGCCCCCTCTCTTGTCTCCAGGTGTCTCAGTCTCCTCTCACAAGAACGCCAGTAAAGTGCCTATTCCTCATGCATATTCCTCTAGCTATTCAGAAGGCTGAGATCTGAGAATTTCAGTTCAAAACTAACCTGGGCAGGAAAGTCTGTGAGACTCTTATCTCCAGTTAACCATCAAAACATCCAGAAGTGGAGCTGTGGCTCAAGTGGTAGAGCATTAGCCTTGAGCAAAAAAAGCTCAGGGACAGTTCCCAAGCCCTGAGTTCAATACCCACTCCCCCCCCCCCCCAAAAAAAAGAACACTAGTGAAATTGGATCAAGGCCCACCCTAAGAGTCTCATTTTAATTTAATTACCTCCTTAAAAAGCCCTGTCCCCAAATATAGTTGCTTTCTAAGGCCCCGGGGGCCAGCGCAGTTTGGCTAGTGAATGGTGTAGCTAGCACTCAGGGAGGCTGGGTCCAAGCGTGAGTCCTTCCACGTGGCCCCATCACGTCTCTGCTGCAGTCTGTGAAGCACACACAGAAGCAAAGGCTCTGCAAACCTAGCACCCGGGGAACAGGGGCTGGTTGCCATGAAAACTTAGCAAGGTCTAGACATGCTCTGTGTGTTCTCTGCTCCTGAAACCACTGTGGGAACTGCAGGGGGGAGGCAACTAGTGGTAGTTGAGGGTCTTGGCCTTCTGGCATGGCCTGTGGCTAAGGGAGCTGCATTGTCAGACTCTTGTTTCCTTATTCTCTGCAGCATCTTCAGCTTTCTCTCCTTAGGCTCTCCAATGATAGGACAATGAGGGGCTGAGCTATCATCCGGCTCACTTCCATCCATTCCACCATGTGTCCCAAAGGGGAGGATTCAAAACCTTTGGAGAGTTAGGAAATTTATGTAAATCTGCAGGAAGATGTATAACCAGTCCTACAACCACGAGTTTCACTTATACTGAAATAGTAGCAACACTAGCAACACAGGCTCACACCTGTGATCCTTGTTACTCATGAAGTTGAGATCTGAGGATGGCAGTTTGAAGCCAGCCTGGGCAGGAAAATCTGTGAGATTCTATTCCAATTAACCACCAAAAAGCCAGAAATGAAGGTGTGGCTCATGTGGTAGAGCACCAGCCTTGATCCAAAAACGCTAAGAGACAGAACCTGGGTCCGGAGTTCAAGTCCCAGTACTGGCACACACACACACACACACACACACACACACACACACACGCACACACACGCACACACACATACAGAGACAGAACCTGGGTCTGGAGTTCAAGTCCCAGTACTGGCACACATACACACACACACAATAGCAACACCAGATATGAATCAATTGAAAAAAATTCCATAAACACCATTAAGTATACAAGGTCTTTCTATAGCTCAGGCTAGCCTCAAACCTGTAATCTTCCTGCTTTAGACTCTAGAGGACTTACCTCTATCATTTAAGTTCACTCATGAAGTTGGTGTTTGAATGGGGTAGTTCTCTTGGACAAGGAAGTACTTCAGGTTATGGGCATAGCACACTTTAAAGATTAACCATAAGGCATGGCTGATGGCCTTTGATTTCTCTTGCCAGTGTCCCAGTGCTAAGTATATTGACTAGGCCAGATAAGGAGGGAAGAGGGACTGTTATGGGATGGTTGGAGTCTGGCCTTCATCTTTTTTCAGACTCTGAGGTTTGCTGAGAGCCCCAGGTTAAGTGAGGATGCTGAGTCTAAGTAATCTAAGTAACTTCTCACAGCCATCCTGGTGCCTTGCTGGGTGAAGGGGGTTTCCAACCAGTGCCGAAAAGCCTAGAGGTGAGAGAGGCCATTGACTAAATTACAGATACCATGCTGTTTAGCTTTAGGAAAGCTTTGCATAGAGTATACTCTGATTCTGCCTTGATTACCTCCTTAAATGGCTTGGTTCACTTGCCTCTGAGTAGCCCCTGAGATTCCCCTAGATGGACTATTTGAGGCATATCCCTTATATGGGAGGTTTCAGCTGGCTCCTGAGCTACTTCCCCAAATGGAGAGTTCCGCTTGTACCTGCGACTTGTACGGACCAGTTTTGTTAGAGCTTGGTCTCCACCACAGGCATGTAGTTTTTGTCTTTTTTTTAAATTTAATTTAATTTTATTTGTGAACTAGTTTTTGTCTTTAAAAGCTTCGTGTAAACTCTGTGCTGGGCCACAGGTTTTTGAGACAGGAGTTCACCAGCAGATGCTGGCTCTCCCATGAAGACTCCCAATTTGACCTCTCTAAAGGTGGCTTTTCTGTTTCTTGCTGATGAAAGTGACTTTACAATACTAGAACTTCTTAATGGCCATACTTTATGGAGCATATGTAAGTAGGCCTTGTCACTGCATTGTTAAGATTCTTAGTGATGTTGAGAAATACACTTAAGGTCATCATCCCAGCCACGTGTGGTAGCTTGCACTTGCAATCTTTGCCATTCAGGAGACTGAGAACAAGAGGATCCATGGGCTCTAGGCCAGCACAGACAAAAAGTTTATGAGATTCCTAACTCAACTAGTCACCCAATAAGTCCATACCTGAGTCTGGTAGCACGTGCCAGTTAATCTAACTCTTATGGGAAGCCCCTGCCCCAAGGCATTCCTCATGGGGCACTAATGAAGTTGCCATAATTCTGCAAAGTTCATGGCTATTTAATTTAGCAATGAGTGTTGCTAGCAGTGCTAAACAGCAGCTCTTCTATTCCATGTGTGGCTCTACACAGCGGTCAGCTGTAAAACTCTGATACCGGCCATAGCTTCTGGCTGTGTCTCTGCGTCTGGTGGGTACAGGAAAGTGGGCAAGGGGCTCCTGGAGCAGCAGATCCAGCCTATCTGGTCTGTCTAGGCACTCACTCAGCCTCTCTGTGGCTCCAAAGTGCAGTCATTACAGTAGTGTGAAGTGCTGTGGCCCCCAAGTGGTATTCTGCCTTATGAGTGTAAGGGCGCCCTCCAGTGTGCAAATGGGGTGATAGCATGGAAAAGTCTTCAGGAAGTCTGACACAAAGGGTGGAGTCTGCCCATGGAAGAAAGGTGGTTCATGGTTTCCCTTATTTGCAATAACTAGTATATATCTGAGACGAGTAGAAAAGGTCAGATAAATAACATTAAGTGAAATGAACCCCAAGATAAGGACACAGTGGTTTTTTTCCTTCTTGCTATTGTTTCTAATGTATTTATAAAGTACCAAGTGATTTAAAAAAAATATTATTGTGAAAATACCATACAGAGATTACATAGGCAAGGTAATGAGTACATTTCTTATCAAGCATTGTTGCCTCCTCCTTAGTTTCCCCTTCCCATCCCTTCCCATCTCCCCCCGCCATGCACCTCCCCCCCCCAGCCAAAGTTGTAAAGTTCGTTTTTTGACATAACGTCTTGTACATCTCATTGTTGCAATGGGTCAACCTGTATCTCTATTTAAACAATTTGTTTTTTCCCTTCCCCTCCACAAATTATACCAACATCAAAGACAGTGAAAACAGGGGTTATACCATGGGGGAGGGACATACAAAGCAACTAAGAAATATCTTATAAATATGTTAGAAACAATCGCAAGAAAGAAAAGTGAATCCTTATCTTGGAGCTCATTTCACTTAACATCAACTTATCTGACCTTTTCTGCTTGTCTCAGACATATACTAGTTATTGAAAATAAGGGAAACCATTGGACCTATGTTTCTTTGGACCTGGCTTACTTCACTTAATATAATTTTTTTCCAAGCCTTTCCATTTCCCAACAAATGGGGCAATGTCATTCTTTCTGATGGAGGCATAGAATTCCATTGTGTATATATACCACATTTTCTTGATCCATTCATCTACTGAGGGGCATCTGGGTTGGTTCCATATCTTAGCTATGGTAAATAATGCTGCAGTAAACATAGTCGTGCTGGTAGCTTTAGTATAGTCTTGTTTGTGATCATTTGGGTAAATGCCCAATGTGGTTTTTTGGTTGCTTTGTATATCCCTCCCCCATGGTATAACCCCTGTTTTCACAGTATTTGATGTTGATATAATTTGGGGAGCAGAAGGGAAAAAATAAATTGTTGAAATAGGGATACAGGTCGACCCAATGTAACAATGAGATGTACAAGATGCTATGTCAAAAAACGAACTTTACAATTTAGGTGTGTGTGTGGGAGATGTGGGAAGATGTAGTTGTGGAGATGGGAGGGAAGGGATGGTAGGAGAAAAATAAAGGAGGAGGCAACAATGCTTGATAAGAAATATACTCATTTCCTTGCTCATGTGATTGTAACCCCTCTGCACAGTATTTTCACAATAAAAAAGTTATTAAAGGTGGTTCAGGGTGCAATATCTCAAACCTCACTCCTGTGTGAATATGGCGGAGAGGGTTACTACTGCACGGATGGTGATGGAGCAGGCCAGGGTGGAGCCTTAGATTCTGCATTTCTCATAAACTTGTAGGAGAAGGCAGTGTTCCTGCTGGGGGACAGACACTGGGTGGCAAGTCTTAGAGCAATCTTTCCTGCTGTCAACACACTAATAAGCACAGTGCAAGCCAGGGAATTTCTACAACGCCCGAATGTATGAAAGCGGTCCTTCCAAATCCTCCTATGTGTGGTGGCTGCCTGCCTGCCCCTGACAATCTCAATGTCCCCTTCACTTGCCTCATTCCATTCTCCTGGCATTGTTAGCTTCTCAAACAAGCCAAGTTCTTGCCCACCCAGTGCCTTTGCCCATGTTCTTTGTGCCTAGAATATGCGTGTCACCACTCTCCCCGGTGACATGCTTTTCATCCTGTAGAAGGCATTTCAACTGAATTCCTTTTTGTTCCTTTCCCATGTTTACTTAGGTACAATGTGTTTCTCCTCCAGGCCTGGATGCGCAAGGAAAGCTTTTCATACCGCTGTGTCTTTGGTGCACCCACCTGGCAGCCAGTACTCCATGAGTGAACTATTTGCTGGGTAGACATGTAGACAGAGGACAAAGACACATCCCTGAGAATCCTTCTGTCCACTGGAGTCACCTGCCTACAGGGAGGTGACAGCTGGAACTGGTTCTTAGTGAACATCATAGAATGAGAGGCCAAGGGAAGGTGTTATTTTCAACCCCATGTCATTTTCAGAGATGTTCTAATGTGAAGAAAGCATGCTTCTGAGATGGTGGAAATGCAGTAAGTCTAACATTAAATACTTTATGAGCAATTAGTTGATGAAGTCCTGGATTAAACCAAAGCACTACAGGACTTTTTGGGGCTTTGGCAATGTGCATGATGAATCTACAAGGAAAGGGACATGATTTTTAAAATTTTTTTTCTTGTTGACCAATGGTTTTGTGAGATGGGCATTTGCTTACGGAGGGGTTATTCTTTTCTTGTCTCTTCTTTACCTTGTGGGTATGGGCACACCTCCCACTTTGGAGCTGACAGTGCTCAATACTCAATTTCTCACCTTTTCTGTGGTACAGGCACATAACCAGAGTCCTTGGCTAGTGGGATCTGTGCAAATGTGGGCCAAGAACCTCTGGGAACTTTTCCTTATTAAACCAGACATGCAAAGGAAAATTTCTTTCCTATGTTTTGATGTGGTTGTGGGAGGATATGATGCCTGGAGCCCCAGCAGCCTGTAGAGCAGACATGAGGTGACACACTGACAGCGTGCAAAAGCCAGAATTTTGAGAAGGGTGATGTGAAGAGGTGTCACAGATCTGAACTTTGGATGACACCACAGAGCTACTGACTTTATCAGCATCTCGGGTTTCTGGCTGTACAAGAAAGCCTGTGTTCTCATTGCTTAAGTCATTTTTAATAAAGTAGGTTTTGTTGTGTTTCTCTTGCTTTTTTTTTCTTTTGTACTTGAAGTCAGTGCCTTGAGCTCTCGCTTGGCTTTTTTCCTTAAGGCTGGTATTCTACCATTTGAGCTCTACCTGCACTTCTGGCTATTATGCTGGTTTATTGGAGATGAGTCTCATGAACTTGGCTGCCCAGGCTGGCTTTGAACTGCTTTCTTCAGATCTTTAGACTCTGAGAAGCTAGTATTACAGGTGTGAGCCACCAGTGAATTTTCATCCCAGGGGAAAGGGACTTGCTGAAACCGATCCTGGCACCACTGGTGGTAATTATGTATCTTCTTCAAAGCAGTTTCCTCATCTGTGAAATGGAGATGTGTATAAATTCTGCAGCAGAGAACTTGGTGCTTCATGTTATTTCTTTCTGATCACAGCAAGTGAATACTGAAAAGGGTGGCATTGATCAAGATGCATTGTACTCATAAATGGACATGTTGAATTGAAACCTTTGTACAACTAAAGATAATAAAAATATATAAATTAAAAAGTGAAAGTTGTTTACGGTTGGAACATCTGCTGTCTTGAGACACCCTGCATTTGGCAGAAAACAACCCAGACAATGAAGTCAAAGAAGTGATTGCTTTTGAAAAATAAAATGTGCCTAGTACAACCTCTTCCCATGTCAGTCATTCCCACTCCCACTAGAAACAACAGAAGGACACGGGTTTGGGTTGAAATGATGTGCTTTTATGGGGAACAAAAATATCCAACAACAATAACAAAAGCCCTTCAGTCTCGCAAGTTGTTAACCAGTGACAATGAGGCAGTTTCAATGTGTCTGGTTGGCAACATGACTAACGGGTCAGGAAAGTTGAAAGACATTGGCCAAAAAAGAGAAGTTGCAGGAAGGTTTGACATGTTAAATGAGGACATATTAGACTTCCCTTCTGGTCCCTCCACCCTGCTACGCTTTCAACTTGCAATATCCTTCCAGTTTTGCAAAGATGCATCCTATTTTTGCTCAGCTCAGTCTCCTCTCAAGAGCATTCCTTGCTCTGCATCATTGCACATACTCTTCCAGTAGTTTACACATTCCCTTCCTCATGTCTTTTCCTGCCACACTCTGCTTGGTGTCCACCAGGGCTAAGCCCATGCCTTACAGTGTCTACTCTCACTAGTCATGCTCCAAGCCCAGGGCCTGTGTGGATTTGTCCCAGTGTCCCCTCCCCCACCCCACTCCGTGCACAGCGTTCAGCAGGTGCTCAGTGTCCAGCGGGTGCTCAGTGACCAGCAGGTGCTCAGTGACCAGCAGGTGCTCAGTAGTGAGGGTTTGCTGAATTAATGTCACTTCTATACATGCCACAGCCCATCACCAGTCTCTTGAGAGTCACCTTTGTCATGTCTGCTCCTGATTCAAGGCATCTCCAAGAAGGAGCCGCTACCCCCAAACATTGCCAACTGACAGTTGAAGCTTTGTGGAGGGATGAGAGAAGTTCATGCTCTCATCCTCACTATGGAAAGAAAGAGAGCCACTGGGCAACCAGCAATGACCAGGATCAGTGCTGGCCGACACTCTATTTAAAAAAAAATTGTTTGTGGGGCTTGAACTCTGGGCCTGGGTGCTGTCCCTGAGCTCTTTAGCTCATGGTGAGTGCTCTACTACTTGAGCCACAGCGCCACTTCTGGTATTCTGGTGGTTAATTGGAGATAAGAGTCCCACAGACTTTCTTTGCCTGGGCTGTCTTTGAACCACAATCCTCAGATCTCAACCTCCTGAGTAGCTAGTACAGGCGTGAGCCACCAGCGCCTGGCTCCAACACTCCATTTTGGAATCTACTAAGCAACTATTCTTCTGGAAGCTTCCACCATGAGACCTAGCCAACTTTGCAGGAGGATCCAAGGACTGGTGGGGGCCCACTGTTTGTGGTGCTGAGCCAGGGACCAGTGGTATGGGCCAGGAAGCTTTCTTTTGGGCAGTGGCCTATTCTCTCAGAACAGGGTGGTGTGAAGTATGAATCTGGTTGCTTGGTTGGAACTGTGGTGGGAACACTAGCCCTGTGATGTATAAGATCGTCAGGCACATAGATTGTAATAAGGCTGAAGAGTACCGGCTGCAACAATGGCCTCTCCTAGAAAGGGGGAAGGGTCAAGAGGCACTGGGAGCAGACGGAGTTAGAAAGGAGGACCTCAGCTCCTCTGCTAGCTTCAGGTGCCTGGCTCTGGGCTCTGTCTCCTCGCCTAGCATCCTCTGCTTTCCTGTTTCTCCAAGTCCAGTCTGGGCCAAGGGCCAGGTGGAGGTTGGTCGAGGGGAAGGAAGTGCCGTTTTTTCCTTTTCCTACAATGAGTCCTAGATTTGGACAAGGGAGAGGTCAAGATCAAGGGTGGGAGGAGGGGAAGGATGAGCTGAGAGGCTAGGGCCCTGCCCACGTGGGTCTACTAGTGTAATGAGTGGATTTGAAGCTCACGCCTTGAATCACATTGCCCCGGAGAGCACTTAGATCCAATTTAGGAATATGGAGAAAATTCTTTATGAGCTCCCAGAGGTGCTCACTGGTTTGGGGGAAGGGAGAGGTGGATCATCATGGAGTTCCCATGGGAGGGCCCCTGTGGGGCTGATGGCATGCATGAACTGCATGATCCTCGGGAGCCCTGGAGATAGGGGAGAGAGCCAAGCAGCGGAGCAGAGACGTTTCTCCAGGCACCATTCCAAGGAAAGAGAGTCAGACCTTGGAGGACTCAAGTTGGGACAGATGTTTCAGTATAAAAAGGACCCTCAGTAAAAGGGCAGAGTCCCCTCAAATCCTTTTCCTGATCTTACAGCACTTAGAAAAGAGAAGTAAGGAGCATAAAAATACTTCAATGATGTGGGCTTGCCTGACAGCACAGAAAAGCAAGTCTCATGGCAGGCAGTGTGTCCCGTTACACAAGAGGGTTACGCCGTGTGGCGGTGTAGATTTACATACATCTTTATATAAATGCATCTATAGGTATAGGGTCTCTGCTAGAACAGCCGGGCTTGCTTCTTCAGTTCATTTCTCTTCCAGAGGGCTAGCCGCTCGAACTCCGAGATGGTCATGCCGAAGACTTGGTAGAACTCTTCTTGGGACAGGTGGCGCTGAAGAGGGTGGCAAAGAGGGGAGGGAGAGAGAACAGCATGAGGATGGGAGAGGCAGGCTAGTGTGGTGGTGGGGGCGGGAGGTGGGGGGGGAGTGGCTGGCCGTCCAGCCAAGGCCCTGCATGCTCCCTCTCTAAGGAGTTGTGTGATGAAGGTGAAGGTGGAGAGGGAAGTTTGCTCAGAGGGGGCTCTGCAGCTGCTCTGGCTGGAGAGGCCTTTGTGCCATAGCCCAGCTGGGTACTGGCGGTGCTCAAGTAGACCTTGTGCACTATGGTTGACATCAGCTTTTGGCATCCTGTGCATTTGGTTACAGAAGATGTATGTATTAATGCCATCCTATTCCCCTTTGGGAGATACAAGAGGTATATCCAAGATTTAAGGTATCTATCTATCTATCTATGTATCTATCTATCTATCTATCTATCCATCCATCCATCTTCAATCTATCTATTTTTTTTCTGGTATCAGGCCTTGAGCTCAGGACCTTACCTTCTCAATGACTTGCTTATAGCTGGTACTCTATCACTTGAGCCACTCCCCCAGCTTGACTTTTTACTGGGTAGTTGAAGATGGAGGCTAGTGAACTTTTCTGCCCTGGCTGGCTTTGAACTGCCATTATCTAGATCTCAGCCTCTTGAGTAGCGAGGACTATAGACACTAGCCACCAGTGCCTGGCTTCTTAGACTCTGAAAGGCTGTCATTGAAAAACATTACCACTCTTCTTTGTAGAACCACTTTTTTTAAATATGAAAACAAGTTTGTCAAGTAATATACGACATTGTTCTACATCTCCAGGAAGGCTTGTCTGCTCTCCCTCCCCCTCTTCATCCATCCTCCCCTCTCTGGAAGATATTAAACATTGGCAGAGATTTTAGACTTAGAAGTATATGAATTTTAAAATGTGGTAAAATGTTAACAATTGATGTATTTAGGTCAAAGGTAGATGAATGTTCATTTCACTACCCTTTCCCCTCCATCACCCCCAGTTCTGGGGCATGAACTCAGGGCTTCAAGGGCTTATTTGGCTTTTTTTGCTTAAGCTTGGTACTCTGCTACTTGAACAAATCTTTACTTCCAGGTTTTTGCTGGTGATTGGAGAGAGTAAGAATCTTACAGCCTTTCCTTCTTGGGCTGGTTTCAAACTTCCATTCTCAGATCTCAGCCTCCTGAATAGCTAGGATTACAGGCATAAACCACCAGTACCAGGCTAATTTCACTATTCTTGTGGCTTCTTTGGAAGTTTCAAAATTTTCAAAATGAATTTAAAATCAAGTCTAACAAGAGAAACATGTGCACTTCCTGTCTGCACACTTTCTGGGTCCAATTCAGACTAACTTAATACTTCAGGGCATTCAGTGAAATTTATTATTATTATTATTACAGTAACACAACAGTTCTCTGGCATGTTATCACTGGGAACTAGTATTTCAGCAGGCAGACACAGATGTATGACCTTGGACACATTAAATTTACCCCTTTTGAACCTGTTTCCTCTTCTGGAAAATGAGTACTGTGAGTGAATGGGTGTATACAGCCATTGGACAGCACCTGTCACGTGACTAAAGACCACTCTTGATAACTGTCACAATCGTCTTTTCAAGTGCCATCACCTGGGGTGATCTGGTCCTCATTTCCTTTGCTGTCTCCTGCTCTTCATCCTCTCTGCTCCTATGACGGCAGATTCACTTCCCTCTTGCTGGCTTCAAGCAAATGAGGTTCCCTCTTGCATCAAGCTATCTGTTCCCTATGTCTAGATTGTTGTTCCTTTGTAGGAAAGAGCGGCTAATTCCCTCCCTAACTTCTAATCTTTGCTAAAATGTCACATAGTGGATAAGCCCTGTCCTGATCAGCCAATCGCTCCTCCCTGGAACTCCCAGTCCTTCTTTCTGCTCTTCTTTTATCTTTTCTTTCGTTGGTTGTGGGACTTGAACTCAGGCCTGGGCACTATCTCTGAACTTTTGTTGCTCAAAGCTAGAGCTCTACCACTTTGAGCCACCACACCACTTCCAGTTTTCTGGGGTTTAATAGGAGATAAGAGCCTCATGAACTTTCCTGTTTAGGTTGCCTTTGAACTGTGATTCTCAGATCTCAGCCTCCTGAGTAGCTAGGATTATAGGCACAAGCTACCAGCACCAGCTTCTTTTACCTTTTTGTTAGACCTTATTACTTATGACCTTCAGTACCTACAACATGTGTTCTTTATTTGTGTACTTTATTTGTGTACCTATCTCTTCACCTATGATATATACTCCTGATAGGTCTGATATGTTGCATGAACCTACGTGCTATATAATGAACTCTGCGTGTATGTGTGTGTATGTATGCACATGTGTGTGTGCACGTGTGCACACGTGCGTGCTGGTACTACGGTTTGAACTCAGGGCTTGGGTGCTATCCCTTAGCTTTTTCACTCATGGCTGGTGCTCTGCCATTTGAATACAGCTCTACTTATGGCTTTTTGATGGTTAATTGGAGATAAGAGTCTCATGGACTTGCCTGCCTGGGCAGGCAAGATCTTAATATCTCAGTCTCCTGAGTGGCTAGGATTACAGGCATGAGCCACCAGCATTCAGCCTATAATCGACTTTGGATGAATGAATATTTGTACTTTTGAGGATGCAGTTAGGGTCCTGAACTAGGCAGAGGTTAGGTTCCTAGCCCAGTGCCCTCAACTCTGCATTTCAGACATTCCTAAGAGCTTTTAGAAAATATGGGTGTCTGAGCTCCTTCCCCAGATTGAGGTTCACTTGGATGAAGGTAGGGATTCTGTGCCCAGAGGCTCCCGAGGCTATTCTGATGCTCAGGAAATGTGAGCCTCTTGGGCCCCGAGTGTGTAGGAGGCCTGGAGATGTTTGCCTGTTTACAGGGGCTTCAGGGAGCCGCCCGGGAGCTGTCCCCTTCAGCACCGGCAACTACTCCTGACAGAGAAAGGAGGCCTTTGGAAGAGACATTCTCATGTTGCTAAGTCAGTGTGCCAGTGCTGGAAAGACTCACAGAGCTTTGGGGTCCATGCGCCACCTCCCGCTTCTGCTCTGCCTCAGCATTAGTTCAGGGGGCCCATTGCTCTTCCGAGGGACCAGAGTTTTCTCTAATTTTCCACAAACATTTCCTGACATCTCTCTCAGCTCAGGCCTTGTGTTAGACAAGCCTGAGGAAACTCAGGGCCAGGCAGAGGAAAGAGGTAAGTGGATGATCTGATACTCATGTGAGCCAGAGGTGCTCCAGCTCCACCCTGGGCACAGGCGAGGAAGCAGGCTAGAGGAGCAGGTTAGGGGAGGGCTAAAGGAGGGTTTGGAGCTCGGCACTGGGCCCCGAGGTGGGAGGAAGAGTATTCTAAGAAGAAGGAGAGGCCGGGGCCCAGGAAGTATCACAGGAAGGAGAAAAGCAGAAGCAATCAGGGGCTGGCACTCCGTGCCAAATGACCTGATGACCTGATGCTGATACCCTTCAGGGCTCCACCTCTACACCTTTGGCTGTGCTGTTTCCATCATCATGATGCTCTCTCTGTCTCTCCATCCATCCAAATCCTACCCATCTTCTAGGGATATCCAATTCTTCCTCCTTCTGCAAGCCTGCATCAACCAACCCAAGCCCTCTTGGCATTCTTTGAATAGCAGCAATCTAATGACTATTGAGAACCTCATACTCAGTCCACTGCCAAACCCTTCTGCTGTGTTCCACCGGTGGCAAATGGGTTGGCGGGAGGCAAATCAGAACAGTCTGGGTGTAGGAAATGGGTTCAAGCCTCTGCCTCTTCATTGAGACATGAGACCTTAAAGTCTATTCATTTAGCCCACCCCTTCTGAGCTGGGTTGGGCGAGGCAACTTTAGAATCCTGTCCGACCCAAAGGCTGATCAGGAGCTTGGTTTTCTAGACGTACCTCTAAGCGGGTCCGGTCCACATCCTTGGGCAGTCGGTTTCTTCCTCTTGTGGTCACCAGCAGCAGTTCATAAGGGTAAATCTAAGGAGAAGAGGACACATTTCTAGCTTGGCCAAGGCTGGTGGGCTTGTGTCTTGCAGCCATGTTTTATGTCTGGTTTCTTTTTTATTCCTCAAACGTGAAAGATTAAAATCTGGAGGGAAGACTGGGTTGGCCCATCTTTGGGTTGCTTAGCAACCCAAGATGCTCTAAGGCCCCCTTCTCTCCAAAAGCAAGTTCCACAGACTCTTCTAATACTACTAGGATAAGCATGTGGTGTTTGGCACAAATGTGGGCATCGGGTGTCTTGAATATAGTGATCTAGTATTGGTGATGGGTAAGCCCCTGGGAGTCTTTGGGGACAGAGGAAGGGTCAGATTGAATGGTTTGGAGACCTAGGAAAGGATTCGGGGGAAGAAGTAAGCCAAGGAGGGGCAGGAAAAGCTATTCGTTCCATGTTCTTTTTCTGCATGCATAGTGTTGACATCCTCTTGCTGGTCCCCAAGGCAGTGGTCCCCAGCATCCCGGAGACTCCTCAGGGTCTACATGTCCTTTACCTTGTACTCTGCAGAGAGAAAAGAGACACATGCTAAGTAGCATTACTACCCTACCCTCTGTCTTAGTCTTTACTGTGTCTGACTGCCACACAGCTGCTGTTGACTACACCACAAAGGACAGTCCAGGCTAATATGAGAACCACAGGGGCTAAAGATCAGGGTTGGGATGATACTGAGGTGGTTTGAAGAGAAAAGAAGCTTTTGAGATATTTGGACTAGAAATGAGAAGAATCAGGCACCAGTGGCTCATGTACATAATCCTAGCTACTCGGGAGATGGAGATTTGGGGATTGAGGTTCAAAGCCACCCTGAGTGGGAAAATCTGTGAAACCTTATCTTAACCACAGCAAAAAGCCAGAAGTGGAGCTGTGGCTCAAGTGGTAGGAGTTCCAGCCTGGAGTGAAAAGTTGAAGGCATAATGCCAAGGCCCCTTAGTTTAAGTACTGGGATCAGCGCGCGCGCACACACACACACATACACACACGCACACACAACTGAAGATTGGCATGCACATGATTTCTGCGTACTGTAGGTAAGGGGTTTCATTGTGATGCTTCCATCCATGCTGTGTCCCCTCCTGTCTGTGCCTGTTAATGGGAGCCTGTAGCGGCTGGCGTGACAGCTTCCATGGCATGCAACATGAAGCTCATGGAAATTTTTCTGGGGAACAATGTGCCTTTGGCTCTGAGTGTTTCCCTCCATCGGGGTTGGCCGGGAGCTCTCGCTCAGCAGTACAGGGCGATCAGCACTCTGTGATGATCTGGGAACCCAGATGGGACAGATGGCCTGGACAGCACCCAAAGCCAGGGACTCGAGGGGATGAGGGAAGAGCAGGGGAAATGAGGAAGCAGAAGGCAATGGGAGTGGGTACTCAAGATTTGGACAAAACCCAGGGTGGAGACTGAATTTGTAGTAATGGTTTGCCAGAGGTCAAGCAGCAGTTCACCCGAGTTTGGGGTGGGGTGGGCGGGGAAATCCCAGAAGGGCCCTCTCCCTGAAGCCCTCCCTCCTCCCCTGCCCACTCACCTCGCATGCCCCAGTTGACTGCATTCATGCTGTCATAATGGAAGAGGTCTGCGCTGGGTGTCTGCAGGGAAGGGAGAGAGAGCCAGGATGGTCTGAATCGGGCTCTGAAGCATTCTCCCCTCTCTAAAGTATGGACCAGGGTTGCTGAGGCACACAGCTCTCTCAGCAGCCTGTCTCAAGTTAGGGACATTGAATTCTTTGCCATCAGTCTACATCCATGCTCAGCACATCCTAGGCACTCTGTACACACATTTATGGATGTCACCTCCTGCTTCCTTTCATTGCTTAGGTACCCGCTTCCTAGGACAGCTCTATTCAAAATTACAAGCCGCGTCCTCCACAGACTCTCAATCTTATAGATTTTGTATATTTTTGTAACATTCTATATAATTAGACTAATTTCATATATATATATATATATATATATATATATATATATATATATATATATAGTTTTTCCCTATAAGAATAGAAGCTCCAAGGGGCAGGGGTTCTGTGTTTGTCACTGATCTTTTTTTTTTTTTTTTTGTCACTGATCTTTTGTGGGACGTCTCCTGTGGATGTTCAACCAATGTGCTGCATGAGTTGATGTTTAGTCTACAAGGGGTCAGGTTCCTACCTAGGTCAGGGTTTGCACACCAGCCATTGCTCTCCAGTGGGGCTCTATCTTAAGACGGACTCAGGATGGATCTACAGCTTCTGTGTCTGCCCCCTACCCCTCCGCTCCCAAGGCTGTATTCCACACAAAGGATGGAATCATTCTATTATACATCAGAGTAGAATCAGAGGGTGCAACCACCAAAACCTTCTTTAGTCTTGGCCCAGTGTGCAGCGCCCTGCGGGTCTCCCTGACTGTTTTCATGTCCCCACTCCCCCATCTTGATCTCATGTGTCTTCTCTGTACAGGAACTTAGAGCCCCTGCTTTCCTGCATCCCAATGAGCTTGCAGATTTCAGAGAGGTAAGGCTCTCTCCCTGTACTCAGGCCTTTGTGGAAGTTCACCCCTTTCTGACCTCTCTTCCCCACCCCCTGGGGGGTTTTCCACACTAAGCACTTCCAACTTCCTGACTCCCTATCCCATTTTCTTGTTTATTTTCCCTCTCTCGCTAGAATGTGAGCTCCACCAAAGCAATTTCACCAACTGCAGGATCCTCTGCCCTGGGAAGAGTGCTTGGTACTTAGTAGTTGTGCAGTAAGGCAACACCTAGCTCAATGTCTTGTTAGCCAAAGGTCAGGCTATACCGTCAGACATGCTCCTGCTCCCTTTCAGCCTGTCAACCAGATCCATAGTTTCACAAAAGTTTATACACAAACTCTATGCCAAAGAGCGCAGGAGACTGTATGCCATGTGAAAGGCCATTGGCACATGTCAGGCGGGTGTGGACTGCTGGCCTGGCCTTCAGCCCTGTTTCTAGCATCATTCACTGAGGGGATAAGTCATCTCACTTTGATTACTCTATCCCCCTAATAGGGTTCACATTAGTGACTACCTCTACTGAGCTATGAAGATAGCATGAGTTAATGCAGTAAAGCCAGTACTTGGTGCAGAATTCTTGACCAGTTTGTGCCAGGATTCCCCAGCCCCTCCGCCAGGGTTCCTTTTTACACAGGGGCCACAGGGAGGGGACCATGTCACTGCCATTGGGTCCTTCCAGTTCACCATTTCTAGCCCTCAAGCCTTTTCTCAAGTGTCACCCAAAGCAGTTGTTGGAGCACTAAGCTGACTTGTTAGTATTTTTATGTGTGTGTGTGTTGGGGAGCAAGGTTCTTACCCGGTGCAGCCCGTTTCGCCTGTAGGCAGGCAGGGAGGCAGATTTGGAGATGAGAGGATCTGTAAAGAAGAAGTCGGAGCAGTTACCGGGAGCCCCAAGCCAGGGCTTGCTCTCCCTGGAAGCCATCTTCCTACAAGTGGCCACCATATTTCAAATCTAGTGGGAGAGCGCTGGAGTGAGAGGCCCCAGCTCTTTCTGATGGCTTCCAGGTCTAAAACTGGATTTATCTCAGGGAAGCCTCGTCCTGGCACAATTCTTGCTCCTCAGAGGCACCTGTTCACATGCTTTTCTGGCCTTGGATTATATCCATCCCTGCCCGGACCCCCCTGCCCCCAGGTGGCAGATACCTATGACCACATGGTAGCTGGCCACATGGTAGCTCTGGACAAAGGCTCTGGAATGGGAGTGGAGCTCAGAGCCAGACAGGTATAATTTCAAGTGGTGGAAGGGGCATTATGTTTCTAGAACCCCCAAGGAAGGCCCATAATCTGACAACTACACAATGGGATGGACTATTGGAGAGCAGGACAGTGCTGAGACATCTACACGAAGGTGTCGTAGAGATATGAGAGCTATGAAAATGGCAGGTGATGTGGCCCTGTCCTCACAGGATGTGACAGGCTGGAGGGGAGTCAGGAAGAACATACCACTGTCAGCCAGGTAGTGAGAACGAGGGGCTGCAAGAGAGAAAAGCCGACATCAGTGCCCATAGGGATGAACAAGCATGGTGAAGACAGCTTATGGGGACAAAGAGACTTGGTTTCCACACTCAGTCACTCAGGCTGAAGGGGAGAAGGGGTCTCCTTCAGGATCTCCTTTCCCCCTCTCCATCCTCCCTCTCCTATTCGTGTTCCAGCCCAGCACCTGACGCAGGGCCAGTACTCTGGGATATTTGTCAAACAAAGCTAAAGATAATTTAACAGAGCTGATCTAGCCATCCTCCTTCCCCCAGCAGTTTAGGAATGGAGTGCAAAGCCTTGTACATGCTAGCCACATGTTGTTTCTCCCAGCTACCGTCTTGGTGCACACCGCATAGCCAGATGTGGAAAACAGAGCCCTTCAGTGGTCAGATGGATAATCTGATTCATGAGCTTATCCTGCCTCTGCCACTAGTAGATACCTAAGTTCAGGCCAATTGCTCAATGATGCTTCAATTTTCTCATCTGTCAAACAAGGTCTCCCTTTGGGTGCTAGTGGCTCATACCTGCAATCCTAGTTACTCAGGAGGCTGAGTTCTCAGGATTTCAGTTGAAGTCAGTCCAGGCAGGGACATCTATGAGACTAATCTCCAATTAACCAGCAAAAAGCCAGAAGTGGAGATGTGGCTCAAGTAATAAAGCACCAGCCTTGAGCAACAAAGTTAAGGAAAAGTGCCCTGACCCTAGTTCAAACCTTAGTACTGGCACACAACCCCTTCCCCCTGACCCAGCTCAAAACCAAAAATCAGTGTCTCCTTTATAGAGCTATTGTGGAAAAACACATGACATAATAAAGTCAGACACTTAGCCCAGGGCCTGTTTTATACACACACTCCAAAGACTCCATCACCACCACCACTACTATCGTCTTCATTCTCACCAAGTCCAAGGTGTTGTGAGGAAAAGACAGTAAAGCTCATACATAGCCGTAGGGTCCCTTCAACTCAGGTCTGATCCAGGCTTAGTCACTTTCTTAATCTCTGCCTGTGGACAAGTTACATCTTCCCTCTATAAAGTGAGCGCTAATGATCTTTATATTGCAGGGATTTGTGAGAGCCCTGAGCGATAATGTATCTACAAATGCCTGGTACATAGAAGTATAATCAATGATACAGTCCACCGTCCATCCAATATTGATTTGAGGTGGGATTTCCTGGCAGGATTGAATCCCACAGGGGTCGAAGGGGAGGAGGCAGACAAAGCATGCAGGAGGTTGCAATGAGAGACTCTCAAGGGGAAATGTTGGAACGAAGCCTGCATGTGCATCTCCAAGTGATGGGAGGCTTAGCACCTCAGGAAACAGCGTCTGTGTCTTTGAGCCTTTCAGAGAAGAGTATCAGAAGACATTTTTCTAGTCACTTGACAGGAATTCACAGCTTCAGATGGCTCCAAGAAGCATAGTGAATGCTCACTGCAGTGTGGTTCCATTTGGTTCTCCATCTAGGCCCTTGACAAGTGTGTATTCCCAATTCTGGAGAGCTTCCCTGAAGGGCCACTGAGATGGAGGTAGGTGAGAGGGTCTAGGCTAACCTTTGTGCCCCTTCTGATTCCTTGGCTAGCCCAAGGGGTTGAATATGGGGCTTTTCCTCAGGAAGGAGATGTGATGGAGAGCATCCTATCACCTGTAAACTCTGATCTGGGCAGGTTTCTGTGCCCTAGGTCCCTGTCTGTAGGGTATAGAGCCCCTACTGCACTGGGATGGTGGGAGGAAGAAGAGACACTTATACTGTGTCTCAGAGGGCGCCTGGCCCAAAGTGAGCAGCTAATAGGTGTCAGTGTCCCAAGCAATGCTTACAGCCATTGAGGGTCATCTCATAGCCAGCGGTGTGCAGGGCCTCTCGGCTGCTGGTGGAGCTCCGGGGAGGAGTCCATGGATCTGCATAGGAGCTTGAACGAGCCTTCATCTCCTCCTTCAGAATCAGCCGGCCAATTCCACTCTGGAGCTGGGGTAGGGAGGAGCAAGAGGAAGTTAGAAGGAAATAAATGAGGCTTTGATGGATTGATTGGCTTGGGAACGGCTAAGCTACTGGACCCTCTATAGAAGCTTCTATTTTTCTTTTTGCCTTTTCAGCACCTTTCTGGGCTGGTAGCACACATATTTTTATTTGGGACTTTATCTCTTCATAAATAGTTCTGAGTTCTGAGCAAGGCTCAAGCGCTTGGCTCAAAAATGCATGGCAGGTCTGGGAAGGTGGCTTAGTGGTAGAGTTCTTGCTGCATGAAGCCCTGGGTTTGATTCCTCAGTACCATGTAAACAGAAAAAGCCAGAAAGTAGCACTGTGGCTCAAGGGGTAGAGTGCTAGTCTTGAGCAAAAAAAGCTCAGGGACAGTGCTCAGGCCCTAAGTTCAAGCTACAGGACTGGCAAAAAACAAAAGGACCACATTGTCCTGCCCAATGCTGGGCAGACAGCATCTTTGTTTTTAAAGATGTGGAAATCATGTAACTTAAAATTAACCATTTTGAAGTACAATTATTCTGGGGTTGGTTTCAGGAATTGTTTCCCTACCTCTTAGATGCCAGAATCCTCAGACACTCAAATCATCCATTACATAAATGGTGTAGTGTTTGCATATATCCTAATGACAGGCTCCTTTGAGCTTTAAATCATCGCTACATTATATATAATATTCAATACATACAATATTCAATGGAGATGCTATGTGATAACTATATACTATATTGTTTAGGGAATAGTGACAGATGAAAAGATCTGTAGATGTTTTATACGGACCTATTTTTCCAAACATTTAAATTTTTATCAATTTATCTATGTTTGTGTCAGTACTGTGGTTTGAACTTGGGGCCTTGCACTTTCCCTTGGGTTTTGCTCAAGAATGGTGCTTTACCACTTGAGCCACACCTCCACTTCTGGGTGTTTTGTTGGTTAACTGGATAAGAGTCTCATAGACTTTTCTGTCCTGGCTCGCATTGAATCTGACTCCTCAATTCCCAGCCTCCTGAGTGGCTAGAGTTACACATGCTTAGTGGCATGTAAATCTGGAAGCTAGTCCTGCAATTTGACTTTTCAATTATGCAAACTATGCATTTCTATTTTCTTCTTTTGTGAGTTTGAATTTGCTTTCTGTCACTTGCAAATGAAAAAAAAATCCTTAGTAATATGTCCTGTAAGCATTTTATTTAGTGAGGTGGCTTGCTCACCTTGTGCATGCTGTGGTCAAAATCATCCTCCTCTCCTCCAGATGAGAACCTTCTGGCTCGGGGCACTGCCAAAGGACAGATGGAACCAATTCCAGCATGTGATTCCTGTGCTCAGTCTACTCTGGCTTAAGCTATTGGACCCTTCCCTTCCTTCCTCCTTCCCATTCCCCTCCCCTCCTCTCTCCGTCCTTCCCTTCCCTCCCCTCTCCTTCCATCCTCTCCTTTTGGAACTCTTCTCCCCTCTCCTCTCTTCTTCTCCCCTCTCCTCTCTTCTTCTCCCCTCTCCTCTCTTCTTCTCTCCTCTCTTCTCTTTTCCTTCTCTCTTCCTTGCAACTGTGTCATCTAAGATTCCACACTGAGCAGTGGTCTCTCCTGCTTTTGTGGCCTTTGAACACCTACCACCCATGACTATTGATCCCTGTCCGCTTTGAGTTACGGTTCTTTCTGTGTCTTACTTCTTTCTTTAAAGGGAGAATTCTCCGAAGGCAATGAAGAAGTCATTTCTGAGCTACCATGAAACTTTGCTCAGAATGGACAATTAGTAAAGCCAATCACTGAATCAAAGTGGATCACAGAGAAACTCTTCCTCAGACTTGAAAGGAACACTTGGGCTATGGCGGTGTCCTGAGGACCAGGGTGCTTATGAGACCTTCCCTCCACTCTCAGCCTCTCTTTCCATAATCCACACCATTTTCTACCCTACAGCTTATTGTTTAATAAGCAAAATCCCCACCTTAACTTCGGAAGTTCTCATGAAACTCCCTCCTGCATCCTCTACTTGCTCCCTTCCCACTTCAAGGTCAAGGTTAAGAGACTAGCCTTTCCTTTTTTCCATCTGCCCTCCCATTTGGAGTTATTTGCAGATGCTTTTCTACATTTTCTGCCAACCCACCTCCTTGTTTCCTTCCTATGGTATCTGAGAACTTGCAAGGGGAACCTTTTACCCCCCACCCCTTGGGTATCAACTTCCTCTCGCAGAGGGGACCCATGCTCCCACAGGGTAAGGACCTGGTCTATTTTTCTCTCTCTAGGGCCTATGGCCCTTAAGACCTGCTGGTGATTGAAGAGAAACCTTCAGTTATACCTCCTGCTAAGTCATTCATAATAACTGTGTGAAGGACAGGGTAACTGATGCTCACAACAGCCCAAGTCCCCAGCATAGATAACAGGGCATGGTCCCTCCCTACAGACACCTGGGAATGTTACCTTTAGGGGACCCATGGTAGGTCCAGTACTCAGACTCGGAAGCATAATAGGGGTCTGGTGAGTAGGCAGGACTGTATTTGGAGGCCTGGCTGATGTCTTCACTTGTTTTGCTCTTGGTTGCTGTGGACAAATCACCTGCAGAGAGCCAAGGAGAGCAGATAAAGGAGACGAAGACACTGAACTCCTCCCGAGAGTCACCATAAGTGACAGGGGTGGGGGCAGCTCAGGGATCAGGGAAGTTGTGGCCTTGCATTGTGCTGCTCTTAGAGGCCCAGGAGCCACGGCACAGACAGTTAATGCCCCACCCTTCTTTGTCCATTTCCTGGCTCTGACCATACCATGCCGTTTGTAGATTGGGGGCTTCCGGTAGATGTTACTTTCTCCAGCTGTCATATGGAACAGGAAAGGACAATGGGGAGGAGAAAGAGAGACAGGAGAGGACAGCATTTGGTCAATTGATCTTGGAAAAGAGACACAGTAAGCAACTTTTTCCAAGATGTCACCATCTTTCCCCTGTGGACTTCCTCTTTCAAAGTTGAACTTTCAACTTTACCCCAGCAAGTTTCCAAGTAAGGCAGGGGGAGAGGAGAGGAGGGGAGAGGAATGGATGGATACAAATGGTGCCAAGAGAGGAAGGTGGGGTGAATGGTGGGCATGGCAGACAGTGGGGCATGCTCAGCAGATCCCCATGCAGAAAGGTGTCCACAGCGCCTCCCAGTGGCCACACTGAATTCCAAGTGAAAGTCCCTAGGGTGTTGCAGCTATGTTTCAGGATTTGCTCCCTTCTTCTTCCTCAAAACTAGACAGCATAGCAGCCCTCTGGGATGATAAAGCAGCAGGACAAGCTCTTGTGAGGGAAGTGAAAAGCGGAGGTTGGATTTGGGAGACAGCCTGACCTGGCTCTGAATAACTCAGGGGTGAGATCTTGTCCTACAAGGTCATCTAATCCCTGGTTTTCCCTGACCTTCAATCACTACCTCCATCACACTTGGTGTTTCCTTTGCCCAGGTTACCTTTCCCGGGGTCTTCATAAGGATGGATCATTCTCATCTTTCAGCTTTAATGCCATTTTTTCCAAGAAATCCTCTCTGTCTCTGTCTCTGTCTCTCTCTCTTGCAATGCATCTACTATCCCTTGCAGTTTTCCTTTTACTCATTTGTTTATTCAGGTACCATCTGTCTCCCCACATTAGAAAATACGGGCACTGAAGGCAGGATTCTAGGCTCAGTTATCCCAGTTGAACTTCAGGTTTCATAGGCAGGCAGAGCAGGTGAGACTCAGTGACACTAAAACACTGGCTCTGGGGTCAACAGCATATGGGCAGCAGGATTAGGATTCAGTCCCAAGAGTTTTGATTCAAGCAGTGTCCACCAAGACCCTATTGCCCTGCCCCATCATGCTCCTCTGATCTTAAACTCCCTGCCACTTTCCCCCTCTGGGCTGCTTTCCTGTGGTTTTGACTAAGATTGGTTCTGTCAACTGGGTAGACTAAAGATACAGGGGTGTGGGGGCTGGAGGGTGGGTTTGGGAGGTCCCCCAGGAACCAGCTCCTCCTTGCTGTGTGTGTGTGCAGCAAGGAGAGGGCACCTCAGATGCCTGGCACCCCCCCCTCCCCAGGGCATGCATCCATGCTGGAAATGCCAGGCTGTCAGCGCCTACCTGGGATGTGAAAGTGCTTGGGAGCCTGGTAAGAGGTTGGAGTGGAGGACCTCACATCTAATTGGCTATGGTATGGAGAGCTCCTGCCACTCTCGGGCCCTGGAGCACGCAGGCAGTGGTCCCCAGAGAGAATAGAGGGATAGAGAAAACAGGCATTAACGCAGCGGCTGTTAAGGAAGCAGTGGGGTGATGGCAGCCGGGATGGGGTGGGCTGGGCGTCCCAGCGTGCTCAGCTCCAGAGTGGGAGAAGCATGTGCTCTCATGCGCCATGTCCGCAGACACAAGCTCCACCCCTTCCCTCCTTCTCTCCAATGCCGGATCTTCTGATTCGTAAAAAAGGCATCTTCGGTGGCTCACCCCTCCACCCCAACTGGCCCCTTAACTACCCTTCCCTTCTTCCAAGCACTTGCTTCACCCAGCCCCAGGGAGGGTGACTGTGGATGCCCTGGCTGGCTGGGTGGGTCTGGGAGCTTGAGTGAAGGCCAGGCCCAGGCCTGTTTCTGGCTTGTGAACCAGTAGGCTGAAGGACAAGGGAGAGGAGTTTGATTCTAGCCAGGGCTTCCAGGATGATTGCCACTCCCCTCTCTTCCACCCACCTTCCTGCTGCTTCTCTGTGCCATAAACCTATCTTTGCCTCTGCTGGGGCATCTTACGGACTCCGTCAGGCCCAACCCTAGTCACCAGCGTGACCAGAAGGTCCATACTGCCGAGGGAATTCTGGGGTAGCCTGAGCCATCCCTGCAGCCCAGTGACTCCAAATCCTTACATGGCTCTCAGCTCTTTGTCTTACTTTGGGGGTTTACCTGCCTTACCTGCACGGTAGTAGTGGTGAGGTGAACGGGAGAAGGTGGGGGACATGCCCTGTCGGCTGTAGGTGGGGGAGTCGATGTACCCTGGGCTGGAGGCTCTTCTCTGCCGGAGGTCCAGGTTCTCGTAGATATCCTGGGGAGGAGGAGGAGAAGTGGGGATGTGAGCAAGACCTGAGGTCCTGGAGTCCAGCAGGCAGGTGGGCACAGACCATGGAATTTGAGGTTCTCGAGGCTCAGGAATGAATAGAGACCCACCCCCCTCTTTCTTATACACAGACAGGAGAAGGGTGGCGGAGCATTTCCAGGGCCTCCATGCATCCCTTAAGGTTCTCAGATTGAACCTAGAGTCAGTCCCCACAATCCTGACCTGGGACCACATGAGACACCCTATCTTCGATGGAAGGGCATTCTGGCAATCTCCAAGGATCCCACCCGTTGTGTACCTTCCCTGGTTATGGGGGACACCTTGGAGCAGGGATGGGGCTCCTTGGGGCTCTGGGAAGAGGGGGTTGGGGGATTCTTCTTTGGCACCTTTTCTCTATTGGCCTTATTACCTGGGAGTAAGGAGACAATGTTCCCAGCGACTGAGGAGTGGAGAGTTTGAAGGCAGCCATGGAAGGAGCAAAGGAGAGAGATGGGCAAAGAGAAAAGCACAGAGTGTGGTTAAATGAAGGCAGGGCTTGCTGCTGCCCCTGGTGCCCTTCCCCTCACAATGCTTCTCTTAGAATTCAGGAAGGTCAGAACTGCTGACAAGAGGCTGGACACTTTGTGACCATGCCCCACCTTTACATATGGAAAACTTATAACCACAGAGGGAACAGGAGGGATCAGGAGCGGGCTGGGCCTCTGAGGAAGAAGTGGTGGGCCTTGACTTGAACTCGAGTCTCTCCAAGGTGAGCTCAGAGCTACGTTTACAACTCTCTTCTATCTCTTTCCTGGTTCACCATCCCTCTGGTTCATGAAGAGGATGCCCAGGGTAGGGGGATGCACATTCAGGGCTGAGCAAGAGTCAGGTCACTACCCTCAGAGGGGCTGTTGAGTGTGGAAGCTGGGTAGCAAGCTGGTGGCTGATGGGTGACAGGGCTGCTGTCCCTCAGCCACAGCAGATCAGGGCAGGCTGGAACCTATCCAATGCTGACCAGCATCTTAATACCCAAAACCAGTCAGAGAAGTAGATTCTTAAATAAAATCTCCTAATGCTTCACACGTTGACAGCTAATTTACATTCTTGAAATCCATTCTGTGAAGGAACCAAAACATCTGTTGAGGGATTGAGAGGGGAGGTGGCCCTGGGCCCATGGATCCTGATTACCCATTTCTAGATGCAGAAGGAAAATCAGCTTCTCCAAACCTCTGATCCCCTGTGTCTTAGATCATTTTTGGGGGCCAGAATCCAGAGACCCTGAGCATTAGGCCTTCAACCAAATGAAATGAAATCCCTTTAGCGAGCTGGGGATTACTAGGGACTCAGGTTAGTCAGATCCTGCAACAAGGCCGGCTCCTGCTGCGCCCAACTATCCCAGCTCAGAAGCTCTGGGATGAGGTGATAAATCTGGAACATAGATGCCAAGACCTCCCCTGCAGAGGCCTCCCTGCCTTGGCCAGAAAGTTCCCCTCTTGTCTAGCTACCACATGTTTCTAAAACCATCTAATGGCTGAGTCTTTGTAAATGTGTCTTTTGTTCTGAGCATGGGAGCTTAAGTGCGGTCACAAAACCAAGAAAGCATGCCTAACTAGGGATTATGAAGTTCAACAGCTATTGAGCCTGGTACAGGACAAGAGCCAAGGGCTGAGTATAAGCAAGAACTTTACTATGAGAAAAACAATGACTTAAGTGATAAGCAGTTGCAGGCTCTTGGCTTCCATGTTGGGTGTAAGAGGAAATAGTGGGGACTGGGAAGGAAAAGGGGTAGTTCGGTCCACAGGACTTTGCTACCCATTCTAGATGGTAGAAATACAAGTCCAATGTCTCACAGTTCATAAAAAGCCATATTTGTGTGTGTGTGTGTGTGTGTGTGTGTGTGTGTGTGTGTGTGTGTGTGTGTGTGTGTGTGTATGTGTGTGTGCATGAAACTTCTAAATTTTACATGTTGGTTATAACTTTCAATTTAGAAGACTTTGGGGCCAGGCACTATGGAGGCTGAGCTGCGTGAGACTTTGGCTCTTCCAGCAGCCCCAGAGAGGGCAAGACGTGATACCTCTCCATAGCCACATCTCTCCAGCATCTCGTCGGACGTGTATCTGGAATGAGGCTCGTAGGAAATGAGGTCGGGGCGTTGCACCTCGTAGATGGACTTAACCTTGGGGAGAGCTGCCAGGTCTTTGTAATTAAGGATCTCATTATCCACTTTAGCCTGGGGAAGAGGGAAAGGGACAGGAAAGAGGTAGAAAGATAAGAGGGAAAAGAGAAAGGAGACAGGAAGTAAAAACAAAGTACAGAGAGAATGAGCTTCCCCAGTTCCCATCATAAACAATGTATTAGGCTTGAATGGAAGAGTCGTAGATTGTGAGAAAAAGCTAGCTCTTAGAGGTCATCCATTCCAACAGGGCTGACGCTGAACACATATTGTGTCTCAGATTCCCTGCTTTGGGGGGACAATTTCTTCTAAATGTCATAATGCCACTGTGAAGATAAGTATCAATATTATTCTACTTTCCAGATGAGAAAAATAGAGATCAAAAGGTTCTAGAACTAGTATTAGATTTGAAACCAGTGTAAACTCCATATCATGGGTGCTCACTACCACCCAACTCCACCTAGGAAGGGCGTTTAAATCCCAGTTTCTATATAGAATAAGAGCATAAAGAAAAAAAAAAGTCATGATAGTAAAACACCAGCCAGCATTTGGTGAGTACCTCTGATGAACCAGGCTCTGTCTCTAGGTCTTATATGGATTAACTCATTTAATTGACACAATTTACAACTCTTCATAGTATTATCATTGTTTTGAATAAAGAAACAAAACCACAGAGAAATCAATTAACTTGCCCAAGTTCACACACAGCCATTAAGTAGCAAACTCCAGAACTGGAACCGACATAGTTCTGCATGAAATCCTGACCTTCCCAGTGGCTCCCCCTAGCTTCCCCAGTCAGAAAGTTCACCAACTTACACTGTCAGAGGGATACACACAGCAAGACACTCCGTAGAGAAAACAGAAATGAGCCTTGAATGTTGACTTGACTTTCTTTGAGTTCTGTACTCTAAAGCTGGTGGATTAGAAGGCAGTTTCCCCTTGCAGGGAGCGGCTACTCATCATGAAGCCATGTCCTGTCCATATTTATGTCCCCCAGCTGTTTCCTCCATCATCTGCTTTCTTTGATGGTCAACCAGGAAATGTCTCTGTGATTACTATCACCATTTAGAAAGTCTGGGGTAAAGTATATTAAGACACAGGCCACTGGATACAGAACCCAAGAAGTCTGCCTTATCCTTAAAACATTCTCCCAGAGTCAGAGGGCTGGTAAAGTATCAGGACCCAACCACTTCTTAGACGGCAGTGTTTATAAGTACCATGTGAGCCTGATTACTTTAAAACTTCCCACAGCTCTTTCATTGTTATATCCTTCACCTATCCCATTGCTCTCTGGACACTGTACAGCTTACTTTCTATTTCCTCTAGATCTACTAGGTCTGTGTCCTGAGGCCTGGGGTAATTACAACCTTTCTTGTTCTCTGCTGGCTTTTGAAGGCCAAGTTAATGTAAAGACTGATATACTAATTTCCCTTACAGTCTTCCTTCCTGGCCATGGGTTGGGTCTGACTCCTGTCTAATGGCTGTTCTTCCACTGCTCCAGCTTAAAAAAATTAATTAATTAATTAATTTTGGTTGGTCATGGAGCTTGAATTGTGGGCCTGGGTGCTGTCCCTGAGCTCTTCAGCTCAAGGCTAGCACTCTACCACTTGAGCCACAGAGCCACTTCTGGTTTTCTGGTGGTTAATTGGAGATAATTTTGGGGTATGTGAGTAAAAGGAGCATTATTAAGGAGTCCACTTGCTGAAGTAGTAGTTGGTGCTTTTTGTCCTCTATGGTAATCTTGACCTTGATGGTATTTTGGAATCTTACAAACTCATCTCAATGTACAGTTAGAATCCTGGTACTCTACGCTAAACCTCAGAAGGAATACCTTATTTTCGCTGCTATAAATGAGGACCTCAGGTCTGGAGGCACAATAACTAATTGGTGGTGTCCAGGAAAGAAGAAAGACATGTTGGGTTGGAAGTCAGTGTGAATGAAAGAAAGTTTGAAAGAACCTGCCCATTCCAGGTTCATCAGTGATTCTGTTTTAATAGTAAACCTCACATATAAGTCTAGGAAAATTAAGCCAACATTGCTGTTATTTGGTTTCTACAAAGTAGATTTTTTTTTTTGCCAGTTGGGAGCTATCTATAGGGTGATGTGACACAAGGTGATTGAGAGTGCTGTACACAAGGTACTGGGAGCTGTCAGAGGAGAGCGTGGAAGGGAAGACTGGGCTAGGGGGATGACTGACCTCAGTGTTTACAAATCCTTCACAGCTGGAAAGCAGGAGCCCAAGTGTCCCCAGTTGTTCCTGTTCATCTGTGATGCAGTTGTCCTCATACGGGGCAACTCTAGTGGGCTCTGCCAGTTCTCTCAGATGAGTTATCAGCAGGCCTAACATCTCATCAATTAATGAGACTCCTCAGTAGCATAGGGCAGCAGTTAGTGATAAACTGACAATGACTTTCTAAAGCAACAGCTTCCTGAATGCTCAAACTCTGCTAACTCCCTTCTGGAGATATGCTCACAATCACCTATAAACTGAGCCTGACACTAAGCCCACTTATCCTGCTGTGGTCTGGTCCAATTTATAGTGATGCGGGGGTGGGGTGGGGGGTGGGGTGGGTGGGTTCTGTCTTCTCTCCTCTTATGGGAGAGATCTCCAACAAATTCAGCCTGTGAGCAGAGTCCCCTGTCTTGTGCTGGGAATGAGGGAATACAGTTCAGTGACCTGAGGTGCATGTAGCTCTGGATTGAATCCATAGACCCACAAAACAAAGAAAGGAAAAAGTGGCTTGTTTTCTATGAAAGCCACATGGCAGTATTGGCCCATAGTAAAGCTGTAGTCAGTAACTCCCACGTCTGTTTTTTTATCTGACTGAAGGAAGAAAGGAAAGGAAATAGTGCCATCAGTGGGCATTAACTAGGGATCAAACAGGAATCGGTGTGGATTAGGAGTTATGACTTAATCATGGTGTCAGGACCCAACCTGGGCTGGTAGGTTTGAGGACTGTATCTAGAGCTTCTCTGTTCCCTGCTCTCAACCATCCTCATATTTCTGGTCTGCTTAGCTCCTTAGACTTCTAGAAGGCTGGAAGAGTGCACACTCAATTATAGTGTTATTTGCCAATGATGTCAGTGCTCCCTTGGTTCTGCCTGCCACTCCCACCTCCTTTGGCTTAGGACTTCTCTCTCTCCTCTGGTTTGAGCTTCAATGTTTCTTCCTCTGGGATGCCTTCTTCCAGCCAGTCCTAGGTGGTCTCTTGTTCATCAGTAGCATCATCAGGAAACTGCATCTTCTTCTTGGTACTTACCACGACTACAACTGATTAGTAATGGCTTTGTGTGTCCAATGTCAGGCAGGAAGGCATCAAGCTGAGGTGTCAGGTCTGGGATGTTCACGGCAACTTCTCCAGCACAGTCCTCAGCACACAGTAGATGCCCCACCCATGTTTGTGGGATGAATGAGAACATTATATATACACAGGACCTCTGAGGTCATCTAGCTCCACCTCTGTCCCTCTGACACATCCCTGGCAAATGAGTCTGGAGACAGGAGCTCAGACATCTGCAGGTGCTCTACTCCATTCTGGCTTACCCACACACTCAGAAAGCTCTCCTTCAGGTTCGCACATCTTGCGTGGCTTCCTTCTCTTTTCTGTTTCTTTATCACACACCATTACTGCACATCAGTGCTCTGCCATTCTAACTACCACTCTGATCCCCAGTTTTGTCTTGCTTTCGTCTCAGTTAAGGAATAGGGAAAGAAGGCACCTTGTCCTGGCTTAAGAACTCAGCAAGGGTTCCTGCAATTGCCCTTTCTTTTGGGTATTCCATGGATCTCCTGAATATCCCTCTAATGATTAATGTACTAGACCGTGCACTTGAGGACAGGGTTCATGGCGTAGCTGTACCTCTGTCTCCTCAAGGGCTGGCACAGGGTCTAGCTCATTACAGGCACACACAAACATCAGTTTGATGCACACCTGGCAGTCTTTCAGCCTTAGACCAAGAGAAAGAAAAAGAAAAGCCCCGTGGCGGTTGAAAAGTGATACATACACAGATGACTCGGTTGGGTGACCCAATGCTGGATCCAGGCGGGGAGATGGAAGTCTCAGACGTCCGTCTATGCTGTGGGAAAGATGAAGACAGAAGAGGTGAGGAGCTGAGCCCTAGGGGCAGTGGGGGAGGGGAAGGCAGATGCAGAAGGCAGCTCTTTGGGGGGAGGTATATTAGAATTTCTGTCAATGTCTCTCTGGCTACTTCTGTCTTATCTCTTGATTTAAAAAGAGACTATTTCATACATTTATTTGAGCTTTCAATATCATTGTAAAGCATGCCAAGTTATTATCATAGGTCAATTTAGGTGGCTCTTTTCTCTGTCTCTATGGAAACCTTCTACATTAAAAAAAAACCCTAGTGATTTGAAACATCTGATGCTATGTAACATATCTTTTTGAAATATTCTGTCAGAATTTGATGGATACTTCTTGCCTGAAAATGTCTAAAGTATGAAGATTCCCTTACATTGTTCAGCCAATTTATTTCTACAAATTGTATTCTTTTTTCCCTGAATTTCTGTCAATGAGAAATTCAAGTCATTTAATTCCAGTTAGCTTTCTTATATTATTTTAAATTAAGGTCCAAGTGTAAATCTACTCCAAAATGCACAGAACTTCAGGCTGCTGGACAGAATACTTTTTTTTTTTGATTGTGAGGCTCAAATTCAAGGCCTAGTTGCTGTCCCTGAGTTTTTTTGCTCAATGCTAGTGCTCTACCGCCTTGAATCACAGTGCCACTTCTGGTTTTCTGGTGGTTTATTAGCAATAAGAGTTTCACAGACTTTCTTGCCCAGGCTGGCTTTGAACCACAATCTCAGCCTCATGAGTAGCTAGGATTACAAGTGTGAGCCATGATCACTTGGCTTAGAATATGAATTTTGTTTGAATATATTTGTAAATAAGAAGTTGCTCATAAGACCTTTTATTTTAGGCTATTCCAATGCATAATATGTTTACTTTAAATGCATAAATTCAAACATAGTTGACACTTTCTGTAATTACACAATATGTTGATTCTCTGCATGTACACTTGGCAAACTGACATCAACTTAAGTAAACAACAGCTCCCAGTGGAACAGTCTGATGCTAGTCTCAGAACAACTCCATGAAGTGTGCTGTGGTGGAAAAGTGAGCAGACTGGGAATCCAGAGGACCACTAGGAAATTTGTGACTTGAGAGGTCTTGGATTCCTGATGTGCAAAATGAATTGGATTTTTCAGTTCTCTCTCAGGCTTCTCATCCTACAATGTCAAGCATTCTAAGTGGGGCCACAGAGCAATTTCCCAAACTTTGGACTTTTCCCCTGTAATCAGGGGTTGGACATTGTCCTTTAGCTCTTGTACTCAAGGCTGGTACTATACCACTTAAGTCACACTTTCACTTGCAGCTTTTTTAGAGTCTTGGAGATTTAGCTTCCTGTACTGGCTTCAATTGTGATCCTCAGATCTTAGCCTCCTGAATAGCTAGAAGTATAGGCTAGAGCTTATAGTTTGGCCTGGCCAAACTTTGGATTCTGAACTTATGGTGGCTCTAGGAAGATGAATATCTAGGAAGATGAATATAGCTAGAACTTTCTATGATACTGAGTCATAAAGTGAGGAGTAAAATTCAACATTTTACTTCAATCCTCCTGATTAAATAGAAAAGAACTCTTAATTTGGTACCTTAATTGCCCTTACTAATTCCTTTCCTCTGCCCACTTTTAAACTAAGGAGTGTACTGGCAACATTAACTATAATTTTAAAGATCTGTCTGTCTGCCTGTCTTTCTCAAAGAATATTTGTAGGCTAGTGGACATATATACAAAATAAGTTTAAAAAGACTTCACAATATGAAGTTTTACATTAAAAATTACCCCAATTTTGAGAATTGTGCAAAAAATTCTTAATAACTTTTTCATTGCTATTGCATGAATTTTATGATTGTTTTCTACTTGCAGCAAGCCTTACTCACTTCTGCTTGGTATTATAAGATTACATTTTATGTTCAGTAAAAAGTAGTGAGTTGATTTAAAGGAAAATATTAAGTTGAAAATACTGTGCAGGGGAAAAAAGAAAAACAAAAATGCTGTGGGGAGATGGTAGACAGATAAAAAAGTTATCAGGGCTTTAAAGAATAACTCAAATTTGGGAATTGCCTCCAAAGAGGTGGAGATAGGGCCTTTTATATTTTAAATGGCATAGGCTTTGGAAGAATCGGTGAAAAAGATTTATGCATGGCTCAAAGATACCCAAAATAAAACATTACACACCTGTAGTGCAGCTCTTCCATCAGACTTACATTAAATGGATGAAATGGCAAAGGAGACATATTTAGTAGTTGGACAGATATTGTGCTTTTGGGTTTTTTAATTGAGGAGACCAGCCTAACATAATAAAGTCTCAAGGGGCCAAGTTGATAGTCAGGGACCAGGATGTAAAAGCACACTGGAGATCAAGTGCTGCTCCCTGTACCCAACATACTGCCCAGAGATTCCCTTCACAATCTAAAGAACCCAGGGGAGGCCCTTGCTCTACATCTGGGTAACTTTACTCCTCTCTACTGAGTCTGGGACCCAGATTCTCGAGCCTGCCCAGTGTTTTGTCAGAGTACAGTCGTTCAGGGAAGGACCAGGACTCAGCTGGTCTGGTGTATGTCTGGGGATGCAGCTGTGTTTCTGCCTGGCTGCATGGCTACAGGAAAATCACCATTCTCTTTAGACTTAGTTTTTCTCTCAGGCAAGGTGGAGATAAAATTGCCCCATCTACCTCTGGGGACTGAAGGGATCAAATCACACAGTGACTGTGAAGAACATTGTCAGCTGTCAATTATGGTGACAATCTTAATAGGCTAAGGAAGGACCATGGCATGAACACCTCAGAAAGACTGCCATCTTGGTCAGCTTTGGTGAGATTATAACCTCACCTGCCCTGGACACACTTAACACTTCACATACAACGCAGTGCCCTACTGTTCACCTCCAACATCTTAAAACTTCTCAAAACCCCCCGAGGCAAGCATGCATTCCCATGAAAGAACCCAGGGAAAGCAGGCACACATTTGGGAGTGGGTACACTAAGGATACTGACTAGCTACTCATGCACAGCTCCCCCAGCTGGTAGGTACAGTGGTCACATAGGACTCTGGTTTGATATCATCATAGCTTGCTTACCTTTAGCTTCTTCTCTGCCCGAGCTGCTTGCTTACAGATGGGGTGCCACACCTCTGAACCTAAGGGGCCAGAAAAATAACAGAAGCTCAGACCTTTCAGTCTCACCAGCATTTTGAATCTTTCCCATCTCCACTTCCCTTTCCTCCTTGGGAGATAGATGTGCCCCCCACATCAGCCAGGAAGAAATCCTTGTATTTCTTATCTCCCTTTAGCCTGATGAACCATTGGCATGCCAGTCTGACTGCTCACACACCAAATCCTGCCTACTTAGGAAAGTTCAGGTCTCACATGATATTCCCTGCCAACTTCCTTACCTGCCAGTGGGGAGTGACTTCTCTCTCCTCTTGGTTCCATTGCACACTCTATGTCTCTCTTCATACACACAGCTGTAACTAAGTTCCAGTAGTTTGCGGATTTATTATGTCAAGAGTTCCTTCTAGGCAGGAACTGAGCTTTACCCATGGCTCTATCTCCCACAGTGTCTGTGTGAGGCTTTGGCCTTAGTGGAGCTCCATACATGTTAGTGGGGTGAATGGATGAGTGTGTGATGAGCAGTGGTGAGTGAACATAGCAGGTGGTGAATAAATATTTCTTGAATGAATGAATGGCCGTGGGGGTTGAAGAAAATGACAGACAACAGTGAACTCTAGACCTCCTCTCTCTTCAGACTTAGGACAGACTTAGGACTTAACAGAACTACTACATTTGAGGGGAGATAAATGCTCTGAAGCAGTGTATATTCGGCCTGATAGAGTTGTCTTGACCTCCTAATTCCCCAGAGACTCCAGACTCTTCAAATGTAGTATATTTGTGTTGCTAATACCCACATTTTACTGTGAGTGGGTGTCCAGTTGGCCAGCCACAACTTGAGGCCAGTTTGGAAAGGCATGAGCAACAGGTGGCTAGTCACGTGTTAAGAAGTTCCAAATATTGCACATTCCCCACTGATGGGACAGGTGTCTGGCTTAGAAGGAAAAATAGGAACATATTATCCCTTTGGAGCCAATCCTCTTTTAATAAGCCCTAAAAGGAAAGGCACCAACAAATGGCTAGATTCCTGATTCCCCAGATGGCATTTGTTGATCTGACTTTGTTTCTAGGATATATTTTCCAGTATGGTTCATTTCCTGGAGCCCCCAGATCTGAGATACTTGCTGAGGGACTGGAAGTAGTGTAAGGTCAAATAATTAGACCCCAAAGCAGAGAAAATTGTTGATCCAAGTATAGAGTTCTGGGTTTTTGTCTTTGTTCCACCTGAATACATCCTTTATTTGGGTCTCTATTTCTTCACCTGAATTACAATATGGTGGGATTTGGAAGGTCTAGGAGATTATTTTCACATCTGAGATTAAAAAAAATTTTTTTTTGTGCTGGTCCTGAGGCTTGAACTCAGGGCCTGAGTGTGGTCCCTAAGATTCTTTTGCTTAAGGCTAGTGCTGTACTACTTGAGCCACAGCACTACTTCTGGCCTTTTCTAAGTAGTTTGTTGGAGATAAAAGAGTCCATACTTTTCCTGCCCAGGCTGGCTTTGAACTGAGATCCTCAAATCCCAGCTAGGACTATAGCTAGGCCTAGCTAGATTTTTTTTAAAATTTTTGATGCAAAGTCTAAGATTCCTCTGTGTGTGTGTGTGTGTGTGTGTGTGTGTGTGCGCGCGCGCGCGCTGTGTGCACCAGTAATAGGGCTTCACATTCTTACTTGGCTTTTTTTTAAATTTAATTTAATTTAATTTTATTTGTGAACATACTGTACAGAGGGGTTACAATTACATGGGCAGGATAATGCGTACATTTCTTACCAAGCATTGCAGCCTCCTCCTTTGTTTACCCTTCACATCCCTTCCCAGCCTCCCCCCTCCCCTCCAATCCCAATCCTACTCCTTTCCCCCTCCCCCCCCCCCGCAACCCCTCCCCCCCCCCCCCGCCCCGCACTGACGTTGTAAAGCTCGTTTTGGACATGACAACTTGTACTTCTCATTGTTGCAACAGGTCCACCTGTATCCTTAAACAACTGGTTTTTCCCCATTCACTTGGCTTTTTTGCTCAAGGCTGACACTCTACCACCTGAGTCACACCTTGACATTTGGCTTTTAGCTGGTTAACTGGAGATAAGAGTCTCTCAGATTTATCTGCATGAGCTGGCTTTGACTGTGATCCTCAGATCACAGTGTCTGGAATAGCTAGGATTGTAGGCATGAGACACCAGTGCTCAGCTAAGATTTTTAACCTAGGTCCAATTTTGTCTTTTGTAGAGTAGGAATCTTTGATTCTTTTCTGCTGATATTCCCGGCTATTCTCAATTATTCAAGAGTTTAATTCCTTCCTAAGTGAAATGCAGTGGTTTTCAGAGTCCAGTAGAGGGACTCTGGGTCTGTGGCTTGAGCCAGCAATCACAGGGTGTGTCCACTGCCAACTAAGCCGAGTTTCTTTTGGGAGTTTAAATTAGAGAGCGTTTCCGGTTCCTCTCTGAGTTACTCCCAAATCTACTAGGAGTTGTTTATGACTGGCTGTGTGGCAGGAAACACATGTCCCAGGTCACCGTAGGAAATGGATGAGGCCGACCGAGAGGTCTGAGAAGGTCATAAGATTAGGTGAAGGGCACAAAGAAAAGGTGCAGGGAGCAAAAGTCCTCATGGGGGAAATGATGTATAAGGTATGTGTGTGTGTATGGTGGGGCTTAGGCAGGCTGAATAGTCTCTTACTTTTAGACTCGATGACATTGAACTTATCTGAAATAAAACTAAGCCACAAATGGTCATTGCTTCAGGGTTTTATATATGAGAAAGCTTATTTATAATGAGAAATAGGAGGTGAGGGTAGGAACCAAAAGGTATAAAGAAAATATAACTAGAAATAAGAAAAAACAAGACCTTTAGGAATTAAAGCAATCATATAAATAAAAGAGGATCAAAAAAGAATTTGCTGATAGCAGTAAACTTAGATAAATAAAGGTAAGAAAAGGTAATAAAGTGATTTTTTTTTTTGGTTGGGCTCAGAGCCTAGGCATTGTCCCTGAGCTTTTGCACTCAAGGCTAGCTCTCTCTGAGCCACAGTGCCACTTCCAGTGGACTTTGAATCATGATCCTCAGATCATGGTCTCCTGAGCAGGTAGGATTACAGGAATGAGCCACCAGTGCTGGCATAAGGTGATTTTTTTAAAATGAAGATCCCTTGAAATTATGATCTGCTGAAAGAATACCGGAGATCAACAGATCAATAGATGGTGTTAACAGAAAGATAACACCCAGAGGGGAGAAGGTGGTTATTCTGTTTTATGGACTCTATCCTGAGCCCAATTCAGTGCCTGATCCATGTGTTTAATAATGCGATACATGTATAACTGGTTGGATCCTACCATTGAATTTGTGTGTGTGTGTGTGTGTGTGTGTGTGTGTGTGTGTGTGTGTGTGTGTGTGTGTGTGTGTGTGTGTGTGTGTGTGTGTGTGTGTGTGTGTGTTGGTACTAGGGCTTAACTCTGGTTAGGTCCTGGACATTGTCCCTTAGCTATTTTGTTCAACATTAGCACTCTGCCACTTGAGCTACAGCCCCATTGTAGCTTTTTTTCTGGTTAACTGGAGATAAGAATCTCATGGGCCCTCTAGCCTGGGCTGGCTTTGAACTGCCATCCTCAGATCTCAGTCTCCTAAGCAGCTTGAATTACAGATGTGAACAACCAGTGCTCAGATTCATAATTGCATTTTAAGAAAATACAAGGTAAAAAGCAATCTGGAGGAGGATGTTAGCCAGGAAAAGGAGGCACTCAAAAGCAGGCCTCAAGGCAGTTCCTTCACCATAAGAAGATTGCGCAGAAATGGTAAAAAGTAGTTTTGGATATTTTAATAGCTATCTGCAAGAAAGGACTTCCAGTTGCTTTGCTGATGGACAGCTCCTCACTCCTAGAAGTATACATTGGATGGGAAATCCTGAGCACTCATGATGGAGAGGCTCACCACTCAGGAGGCACATGCAAGGATATTTACCAATCATCCCAATCCCTGGAGATTCTGGCTCATCTCAATAGTTTCTCTTTAGAAAAAAAAATCGCTGTCCCTCTAATAAACCTAACAAGAATGCAAATTCTAGGAAGAGAGGGATTCATATCTATCTCCTCAATATATCTGAAGATATATTGGCAGGGACTTTAGATTCTCACTAAATACTCATTGAGTGAATCAACAAAAGAAATGTGATAGTCAATCTTAGGCCAGTTGGATCCTTTAAACTGGGTCCAGAGACTTAAGTAGTACCATTTAGACTCTGATCTGACAGCTATAGTTCACTCAGATTGGGGTTTGTTGATGCCTGACATCTTTGGACGACTATCTTAAAGTCTAATAAAATGCAGATGCTTGGGTCTTCATTCAGAGCCTCTGACCAACTCCTTGGAGGTGGGCCCAACAATCCTATTCAAAGGCTTGCCAGGTGACTCTGAGTGTGAGAACGAGACAAACCTCCAGATTTCTTTCTTTAGAATATTATGAAAGAAGGAATACCGAACTCTAACATGTTTTCTAGGTGGCTGGTTCCATGCATCGAATCTCTTGTTCTCCGAGATTCTTATCCACAAATCTCGGTTTTGCAGTTTGAAACCCGGTGCTAAGGATTAGCCCTTTCTGTGTCAGCTGACTCAGAGTCAGAGCTCTGACTTTTCTGACCTCCCTCAGCTGGCTCTCAGAGCCTCTTTCATCCTTCACAGGGCCAGCAGGCAGCCTTACCTTACTGGTTACAGCAGACCCACGCCTGCAGCTTGTTGCTGACTGAATGTTTAGGAACCCACCCATTCTCTGCTGGATCTTGGCATTCAATTTCCTGGTGATTTTTATTTATTTTTTAAAATACCAAAGCTGAAGCTGGTACTCTTATCTTCTAGAAAGCCCAGCAGGGAGTGATAAACACACCAGTGACAGAAATTGGCCTGCTTGCAAGTTCTATTTGGTCAGCACTGTGATTTTAAACCCTCCAGAATTGGAGTGCTTTTAGACTTTGCAGGTTGTGGCAACCTTCCCTGCGGACCCTCCCAGTGTCAAACTCATAATCATTCTCATTCATTTAAGTGTTTGAGGGTTTTTTTTTTTTTGCCAGTCTTAGGGCGTGAACTCAGGACCTGGGTACTGTTCCTGAGCTTCTTTTGCTCAAGGCTAGCACTTCACCACTTGAGCCACAGAACCACTTCTGGATTTTTCTGTTTATGTGGTACTGAGGAATTGAACCCAGGGCTTCATGCATGCTAGACAAGCACTCTACCACGAAGCCACACTCCCAGCCCTCAGTGTTTGGGTGTTTGGCCTCAGATCCCAGCTTAGGACCTACAACAGGTTTCTTCTCCAGATCTTTTTTGACTACCACAGGGGTGAAGTTGTTCAACCTCAGCTTCTATTGACAGTTGGCACCAATCTTGTGATCTAGACTGGCTAGGCAGTTGGAATTGCTTCTTTAAAATTCCCACAAACAGATGTGGTATGGCCACGATGGAAATTTATTCAGCCATAGAAGAAATGGCATACTGATGTTATGGCATGAATTTAAAATAACATATTCAGGTATAGAAGCCAGTCACAAATGGAAACACATTTCATGATTCTATCTATATGAAATACCCTGAAGAAGTAAGTCTATAGACATAAAGCAAATGGGGTATTGCCAGAGTGAGTACACAGGGGAAGTGGGGACTGCTTAATGGGTAAAGGGTTACTTTGGGGGTAAGGTGGATGTAGAGTTGGTGGTTGTACAATATTGTAAATGTACTAAGAATTACTGAGTTGATGATGATGATGATGATGATGATGCCAGTACTAGGGCTTAAACTCAGGGCCTGAGTGATGTCCTTTAGCTTTTTTGCTCAAGGCTGGTAATCTACTACTTGAGACATAGCTCCATTTTCAGCTCTTTGGTGACTAATTGGAGATAGGGTTTCACAGGATTTTCTGCCCAGGTTGGCTTCAAACTGTATTATCAGATCTCAGCCTCCTGAGTAGCTAGGATTACAGGCATGAGCCCTAGTGGAACCTGGATTTATATCTTTTAAAATAGTTAACTTTATATTAAGTGAATTTTATCTCAATAAAAAATTATTTCTGTCCTAGGTGCCCCAACAATCCTTACGGGATATTCTATGGGAGGGAGATGGGCTTTGGATGAGCTTCTTTTGGATCAGATATGCAGTAAGAATGCCACATTACTACCATCATGGGCAGTGGCAGTCTTGCCCAAGCAGTAGGTACTCTGTGTATTGTTTACTGTAATATCTATGTGTAAGTGCTAGTTTGGGTAAGGGAGGAGTCACAGAGAGACTGGGGGAAGGAGGGCTTGTTCCAGGACTGCCTGGAGCAGAGCTTGGGCCAGCAGGGGTGGAGGACAGCGAGGGATGGGCTGGCTGTGAAGGTGGAGTCACTGAACAGGAGTTTGCTTGGCTTGACTGCTAGTGTCCTTTCCTGAGTCTGGGCTTGTGTCCATGGATAAGGGCACCTCAGGATAAGTAGGAAAGACCAGTTTTCCTGGAGCTGGCATGATGACATTGGCTTGAGGCTTAATGAAGAAGTAGAAGGGGAAAAGAACCTCGTTACCATGAAGTTGGTTACCCTGGTGGATATCAGGCAGGATGGGGTGAGAGATAGGACCGAGGTGCCTAGAAATTCAGAAGAAATGCCAAACAAACTCACCATTGAGAAATGGTAACTGCTGATTGAAAGGTTAGGACAATTATTAAGTCATAATGAAGACCAGCCAGGCACTAGAGGCTCATATCTGTAAGCCTACTACTCAGGAGGCTGAGATCTCAGGATCACAGTTTGAAGCCAGCTCAGACAGGAAAGCCCATGAGACTCTTATTTCCTTGACAGAAAAGGCTAAGGGACAGTGCCCAAGCCCTAAGGTTAAGATCCAGTACTGGTGTGTGCGCGCACACACACACACACACACACACACACACATACACACACACACACACACACACACACGTCATATTGGAGACTTAAGATGTACCAAGCACTAGGTATTATTATTATTATTATTATTATTATTATTATTATTATTATTATTAGTCTGTCATGGGGCTTGAACTCTGGGCCTGGGCGCTGTCCCTCAGCTCTTCAGCTCAAGGCTAGCACTCTACCACTTGAGCCACAGCGCTACTTCTGGTTTTCTGTATGGTTTATTGGAGATAAGAGTTTCACAGACTTTCCTGCCCAGGCTGGTTTTGAATCACGATCCTCAGATCTCAGCCTCCTGAGTAGCTAGGATTATAGGCGTGAGCCACCGGCGCCTGGCTAGGTATTATTATTATTATTATTGATATTATTATAATTCAATTTATAGAAAGCCTGTTGCTGGGCCTATGAACTTTATAACAATGGTATCTAAATAGAAAAGAATAATAACTGATCTTTATTGGGCTCATATGCAGAGGACCTGGTGTTCTTAATGATGATCGTAGTTTCTCATCAGCCAGCAATGAAGAGTACATTGCATGCTGAGGCACGGTCAACTTGAGCATTTTTTGGAAGCTCCCATGAGCACAGCCGGCAGTGTGGGACTCTGTAATAAGCCTGCACACAGGAGCTTATGTGATCCTCACAACAGCTTTTTTTGCAGTGGAGCCTAATCTCTACCCTCTCTTCTGGATGATGAAGCTAGGTTTAGAGAGCTTGGCTATCTTGTCGGCTTGTCTACTTCTGTCTCCTTACCTTGGCCTAGGCATGTGGCTCAGGTCATTGGAGTATCTTGCTGAAAACATTTAGGAATGCTGCCTCTGTATGGCTGGTGACTGTGGCCTGGCCATGCCCTCCTTCCTCTAAGATGGCAGCCTCCAGTTTGGGGCAGGAGAACATGAAGACACACAGACACAGACACAGACACAGACAGACAGACAGACAGACAGACAGACAGACAGACAGACAGACAGACACACACACACACACACACACACACGCACACACGCACACACTGCAAAGCCGGGTACTGGTGTGTACTGTCTGTAATCCTAGCTACTCAGGTGGTCAGAAGGCTGAGATCTGAGAATCATGGTTTGAAGCCAGCCCAGGCAGCAAAGTCTCTTGTGAGACTCTTATCTCCAATTAAGCACCAAAAAAAAAAAAAAAAAAAAAGCCAAAGATGGAAATGTGGCTCAAGTGGTAGAGTGCTAGTCCTGGGCAAAAAATGCTCAGAGACAATGCCTAGGCTCTGAGTTCAAGCTCCAGGACCAGCATGAAAAAAATGGGGAAGAGCCACCTGATGACATACAGCTGTTTCTAGATGCTTCTCAGTTCTGCAAGCCTAGCAGTCTGTTCCCTTTAGCCTAACGTGCTTTGAGTTGGGTTTCTGCCACCTAAAAAGTCCAAAGTAATGAAGCATCTCATCACGCTGAACCCTGAGTATCTGACAAGTTCTCCACTTGCCCCGAAGCCAATTTTGTTTCTCAGAAAATAGAGGAAGCAAACCAGGGAAATCTCTACTCTAGACCTAATTCTGACCAACGTGGACAAATTGTCTGGTAAAGTAAATGTGACACGTAACTGGCAGGAAAAATAGCCACATCTTGCTGAGTTGACAGTGACCAGAGAAGTGCCAGCTGGATCCCGACTTTAGAAATACTGTAATATTTTCTATATGATTTGAGATATTTGGTAACCCTTAAATCTAAAATAAAAAGGTAGCTCATCAAAAATTAAAATGTGCTCTATTTAAAATGAAATATGTTCAGTACAGTCAGAATAGGAAATATCAATTTAGGAAGACTCTAAAATTATGTAGCAGGATTGGGGAAACAGAAGATTGAAAGTTTTAAAATCTTACTCCTACAACCTAAGCTGTCAGGCGAGAGATCCAATTTAAAGTTATAGTGCTAAACTATGAAAGGATAGTAACCAATATGACAAATAGTGCCTGGGAAAGGTGGTTTGCAGATATTGGTAGATAGGTCTGAGGGCTGGTGTGCCCCAACCTGCACCAATGGAAGGCCCTGAATTGGAGCAGCTGTTAGCTGGGTGCACATTTGTGAGTTGCTTATCAGAGGAAAAGAAGGCCTTTGTAGGTGCCGGTGTTATCCCCAGCTGTACCCTAATATTACACCTCCTGGTATCAAGATCATGTATCATCTGAACTAAATAAAACCATGGCCTGAAATAGACTCATCTATACAACACAAGGGTTAGTGGAACTATCCCAGTAAGTCCTGGGATCTGCTGGGGATTCACATCACCATAGAACTAAGGCTCTTTCTTCACTTTATTCTGGGCCATGGACACTTCTGAAAATCTGATGAAAGCTACAAATTTTCTTTCTTAGGAAACACACTTACAAGAAAAGTTCTGCAAATAATTTCAGGATATTCATAGAATTCAGAAGGCCAACTATGACACATGGCTACTTCTGTTGAAAAGCAGATAAAAGAGAATTGCTTTAAAGAAACTCCAGAAAGACAGACTTGCTAACCTTGGCCAAGCAATGTGACCTCTGTAAATGAGACTATTAATATTTTTTAGGTTACAGGGCTGCTGGGGGGATATACTGGGTATGATATTTAAACTCTTAATATGGTGGTACCTAGCGAATATTAAATGCTTAATCAATATCAGTGGATGACATTTTATTACTATTGCTATCATTATTTTATTATGCTTATTATTGGAAGGACTTATAATTTTGTGCGCATGTGCCTGCCTGCCTGCCTGCCTGTCTACTGGTGCTGGGCTTGAACTCAGTGCCTGGGCACTGACATTAGCTTTTTTGCTTAAGGCTGTCACTCTACCATGTGTGCAGCTCTACTTCCAGCTTTTTGATGATTAATCAGAGCTAAGAGCCTCATGGACTTTCCTGCCTGGGCTGGCTTTGAACCATGGTCCTCAGATCTCAGCCTCCTGAGTAGCTAGGATTACAGGCTTGAGCCACCACAAGTGCCAGGCAAGACTTGCAATTTTGTTACAATACTTTTTTTTGTTGTTGTTGTTGTTGGTCCTGGGGCTTGAACTCTGGGCCTGGGTGCTGTCCCTCAGCTATTCAGTTCAAGGCGAATGCTCTACCACTTGAGCCATAGCGCCACTTCCTGTTTTCTAGTGGTTTATTGCAGATAAGAGTCTCATGGACTTTCCTGCCTGGGCTGTCTTTGAACTGTGATCCTCAGATCTTAGCCTCCTATGTAGCTAGGATTACAAGTGTGAGCCACCAGAGTCTGGCTATAATACTTTTTATTAGCATTAATATTTGTTCCAGGACTTCATAAATGACTTCCTGCCTGGTGGGTTTTCATTGAATATACAAATAATAACAAAGAACAGTTTAAAAACATGATATGAGTAGAAGAGTTACTGATTTGGATTTTGGAGTGGGGTTGGAAGGGTAGCATTTGATATAAACAGAAGGAAATAAAGGTTGCTCTCCACCTTTTCCTGGGTACAGGCACATTTAGAGCAAGAGTAAAGTCTATCTAATGAACCAATTTGGAGTTTAGAAAAAATCCAGTTTGTCCTACAACTGTAACCTTTGTGATTCCAGTGTAAGTTTGGCCTTGAACCTGCATCATTTTAGCTATTATTTTGCTGTAAAAATTCAGTGACCTAATTTCCTGGTTGAAACCTCAAGAAGGGTTTGGATAACAGACAGATTAGAAGTTTGGCATCTTTACAAAAACGGAAGACTGAATGCACAACAGAATTTAAAATAAATAAAAGAAACCTTGTTCTCATTTCCTGGGGCCCTGGAAGTCCTCCTTTAGACAGACTTCTTCCAATTGGAGTCTGTCAGAAAGCCCTCACACCACAATTATAGCACAGATAATCTCCTGAGGACTCTTCACCAGTACAAGACTGTCCAGATATGGGCCTGACAAACTGGGGTTGCACGCTTTGTAGGCTCCCAAACACACTGTGTCTCTCTCTGACTCTGTTCCCAACTACCCCACCTTTAATGCATTGTTTTGTGAAGTCCTCAGCGCCTGCTCATTCTTTCTACTATTCACGACATCCATGTGGTGTGTGCTTGCTCTCTGTGAACCTGGTATGTGATGCTCCCTGCCACCAGTGGCTATTGCACCTGCTGTTCTCATTGCTTCCTCATTGGCCCTCCTTCAGCACCCTCCCACCTCCTGCATATCTTTGAGATCTTGGCTTGAAATATCCCTTTGACAGGGTCTCCCAGACTAAATCAAGGCCCCTTCTTTACTACTACTGCTACTGCTGCTGCTGCTACTGCTACTGCTACTACTACTACTATTACTACTATTACTACTACTACTGTTATTACTATTACTATTAGCTCTAAGTAGTTGTACAAAGATATTTCAATTCAACATGAGTATAATGCATCTTGATCAATGTCATCCCTTCCATTATTCTCCTCCAACGTTCCTAAGTCCACCTATCCCCTCAAATTACTTGGTTCCATTTTCACATATGTACACTGAATATTATGACTTCATTTGCCTACCCTTTCTTTCTTCATTTGTCTGCCCATACCCTTGATCTCACCAACTACCCCCTGGCAACACATGTTCCAGCTTCCTACTATTCATTTGGTTATACTGCAAGTTAGTTGTTCAAAGAATATACACCATTATAAGCCTCCCCTACATATACCATGTTTTAGTTAATATGTATGCATTTTCATGTTGTTTATTAATTAGCTCTAACTAGCACATGTGTGAGAAAACACGCTACCTTTATTTCTTTGAGTGTGACTTTATTTAACAAAATTCATTCCAGGTCTATCCATTTCCATCTAATTTATTTCAGGTCTATCCGTTTACAATGCCTTTTGTAGTTAGCCATGAGAGCTTTAACTTCTGTTTGGTTAATGTCAGTGTCTTCTTCCTGAGGGTAAAGTCCATGAGGACAGCAAAACCATCTCGCATGCTCATCTCTGAGAAATTGCCCTATCACAGTAGGCCTGGAACATAGTGTGGCTTCTACTAGAATGGATCAATGGGAAACAGTGCTATTCCCCTCAGTTGACTGGAGAAGAGAGATCTGCAGAGGGGGAAGTAATTTTAATACCCAGCAGTGAAATTCTGATACTTGAACCCAGTGGGCTCCTTTTATTCCTGGGTTGTCTTAGCAGGGAGGTTTTCTTGCCATTTGAGTCCTGGTGCTTCTGCCTTGTAAACTTGTCCAGGCTCAGCTCTCACTGGTGGCTGAAACCCCTAGTGGCTGCCACCTCCTCACAAACACCCACAGCCAGAGTCAGCATGACTAGCTTTGCATAGCCCGAGCCCTCTGATTCCACGATCACTCAGCATCCCTCGAGGCAGGTCCTTGAGTGCCCTACAATTACACCCACTCTCCCAGGAGCCAGGAGAGGAGGGATGAGTATAATTAATGAGGGGATGACAGGCCCCTCCTCACTACCAAGAATATCTCCTACCTCGCAGAAGCATTTCTGCCTGAGGTTTGATAGTGCCTTCTCTCTCATGATCACAAAACAGTTCACTCAACTTCGTCAACTTAACTCTTCAGCATCTGTGTGAAGCTGAGTGAGGCAAGATGCTAGTCCATAGCTATGAGCTCCCTAAGTGGGTAGGGGCCTGTCTGATATACTCCTTGCTGGTTGCATCTTCATTTGTTAGAACAGTACTGGGCACATACCAACTACTCAAAAGACATTTGCCCAATAAACACTGAGGGAGCAGGGTGCCTGAGGCTCATGCCTGTAATCCTTGCTACTTAGGAGGCTGAGATATGAGGACTGCAGTTCAGAACAAGCCCATGCAGGAAAGTCCATGAGACTCTTATCTCCAATTAATTTCCAAAAAGCTAAAAGTGGAGTTGTGACCCAGAAACCCAAACCCTGAATTCAAATCCCAATCCTGGCACAAAACAACAATAACAGAAACACCAAAAAGCAAGCAAACAAACCAAACCACACAGGAAGTTCCCCACAAATCATGAATTTACTCTGCCTGTATTTTACAGAGACTTAGTAGTCTATCTTATGGATGAGGTATTTAATGTTAAGACAGTTAATCGACTTTTTCAAGATCAAAAACTTAGTTAGCAGTACTCAGTAGACTCAACTGGAGGAAGTCTGGGTCAAAGGTTCTAATAGGGAAAGGTGAGGACCAGGAACTCAGGCAGGAAGATGAAGCTGCTGGTAATTCCACTGATGTGCAGGAAGGAATGTGGGCATGAAGGCAGGCTTAACATTAGGAGGTGTGATCACTTTGGCAAATTTTCAACACAAATGCCGACAGCAGATTTCCACTGTAGATGGGGTCCATGAAGACATGCATTTGGCATGTCTTCAGGACCAGAACCCACACAGGACCCACACACATGTGGGGTGTTAGGGAGTTGAGTGACATCTGGGGCCTGGGTCCCAGGAAGGAAAATACACAGAGCCCCAGAGAGGAGGCTAAAGGCCAGACTCTGCTTTGTTCCTGAAGGCTCTGGTTCACACTCAAGACTCTTCTTTCTCCACACTAATTTTCCTCCTCTATACAACAAAGAAAGTCACTTAGGGTTTGGAGTGACCCCTGGGATCTTTCTATCCCCCCATACATGTACAACAGTATGTCCAAGTAGGAAGGTGCAGAGTTGCAAATTCTTAGAAATGGTTCCCCAGTCCATCCCATCAGGAGGCCCTCTGTTGAACATTCCCAATTAACAGCAGAAGTTTCTGTTGATTATCTCTGGATAAGTCATTCTTAGCTAGGGATGATTTAGCCCCTCCTCTAAGGGACTCTAGAAATATCTGAGACAGTCTTTGGTGTTGCCCTGGGAAAGATACATCCTTATATCTAGTGGGGAGAGACTAGGGAATGCTACTAAATGTCATACAATGCACAGGGCAAATCATCCAGCCCCAGATGTCAACAGTGTGGAGATTGAGAAACTGTTCTAGACACCTGGGTCACGGCTCAAGGTTGTGGGCATCTGTGATGAGGACAAGCTTCTTAGGAAGACACACTCCCTCTAAATGGCTGCTGATTGCCTTCTGGAAAAACCCAGAAGGGCTCTCATTCCTCTCCAAAACACTCTTCAACCATCTAGGCAGGGCTAATCATAACGATCCAACCAATGAAGATCAGCTGTGAGTGAAGGAAGGCAGAGCCAAGGTCAGTGATGAAAGGTCAAGGTCAGAAGCAAGGGGTCTCAAGAGAGTCCAGCAACTCTTAGGCATGCTGGAGGGGATCAGGTGCAAATGAAGAGCTGGGAGAAGGGGAGTATGCTATGAAGCATGTAGTGAATGAAGGTGTCTAGGATGGTAGAATTTCCAAAGCAGGATGCAAGAAGGGGAGAGGAAGGACTATGAGTTTATTTCAGCCTGGACTGCACTGGTCTTCAAGACTCTTCCTTTTCATGTGTCTGCACCCAGGCCACATAGCGCCTCTGGCTCTCACACATTTACTATTTCTTTACCCACCTTAGAGGTTTACAGACCCTGTCCCCTCAGGCTGGTATGCCCCATTCCTCCATTCTTCCTCTCTTTGTCCTGGTGCTATGGTATCTCTATATGTTGAAATACTACCTTCCTTGTGACTGAATTAGTAGGTCAGGGCCTTTTGGGAGGTGATTATGTCACAAGAGCAGAGCTTCATGACAAAATTAGTGTCCTTATAAGACAGGTCCCAAGGGGCTGCCGTGCACACGAAGACACAGCAAGGAGGTAGTGTCTATAAGAAACTGGATATCACCATGTCCAGAATATCTTGATGTCTTGATTGTGGATTGTCCTGTCTCTGATGGGCAGTAAGTTTTGTTTCTTTCTTTGTTTATATGCCACCTGGTCTATGGGAGTTTGTTTCAGCAGCCCTAAGGGACTCAGATGCCTGCTAGTTAACACTGGCTCTTCAGGATCTCAGCTCCTGGCTGGTCCTCAGGGAGTGAGTCTTCCTTAGCACTCCTCCATGACATCCTTCTCCCCTTCATGACACCCATTGTGGCTGACATTCATGTGATGATTGGTTAAGGCCCACCTCCTTCTTTGGCCAGGAGGGTGGTAGTGCTATCTCACAATGGGCTTTCGCACAGAGTCTGTGCATGAGAATGGGGTCCAGAAATAGTGGCTGAAGGCCTATGTGGATTGAAGGTTGGATTTGGCAGCCTAATTGTTAGGTTGGTTCAAGGCTAGAAAGGGTATGTGGGGTTTTGGTGCTATGTCCTTCCAATGAGTTTAAAAGAGTTTACTTTGAACCTAAACTGATGGACAGAGAGGAGCCCAGCGAAGAGCACTGTGATGTGCTGGGATAAGGCTCAGGCTGGGTGGAAGATAGAAGACTAAGTGGATCTTCAGACTAGATAAGTGACTGTTATAGGAACCCTGGGACAAGGGGTTGGACTCTGGGAGGAAACAGAGGGGAAGCAGAAGCAGAGGGGAAGCAGTGCGTGTTCACTTTGTGGGGGTATTGATGCCCTCCACTCCTCTTTGTATAGTCTGGGCATACCAACTGATGGCCTGATGCAAAGTTGAGGAGAAGGAATGAGGGAATGGGGGGTGGGCTGTGGTGCTGTAGACTCTGCAGCCCAAGCTTCCCTCTCAGGATCTCTGGCCCTTTGGCCCTGTGCAACTCAGCCTCCTGCTTCTAGGCAGAGCCAAGGGAGTTTGCTCAGAGCACTGCCAAGGAAGCAGGCCAGCCCAGCAGTGGGTGGGCTGGGATGGAAGGCAGATTACATGTCACTTCATATTAGTCACGCCAGCAGCTTTCCCCATCTACTCAGAGAGAGTCAAATTAATCGCAATTCTGAGGACAAGCCAATGGCAAAGATAACAAGGAAATAGAAGGCGATCATGTCTGTTTTCCAGTCATGAGTGGATCTGAGTGCCTTACAGAGGAGTTCAGATTTGCTTACCTGTGAGGTACATCTCTTCCCCTTCAGTAAACATCTGGTGGCAGCGCACACATCTGGCACAAGTAGGGTGGTAGTGCTTCCCTCCTGCCTACAGAAATCAAGAGGTGAAACAAGGTCAGACCTGGGGCTATTGTCCAATGGAGCTAGGTTGGGTGAAAACATTTCCTAGGTACATTAGTGTTGTTTGTGTCTTTATGACTGATTGGTTGGGAGCCTGACAGGAGATGGGGAAATCCAGTATCATACAAAAGTCCACCCAAGAAGCCTGGGAATTTTTCTATGTCCTTGATAGCAGCTTTGAGGACTTCCTTGATAGCTATATGAGGAGATGAGTGACTTTGAAGAGATCCTAGCATCCTCCAAGTATGGGTTCCTTATCCCTTCGTGGAACTTGAAGTGACTGGAAGCGGTACAGGAACTTTGGAATTTAATGTCATTGGATCAATGAAAAAAAAAAGTTCTTACAAGGTGCTAGTGGCTCACAGCTATAATCTTAGCTGCTCAGGAGGCTGAGGTCCAGAAGAGAAAGCTTCAAAGTCAGACTAGGAAGAAAAGTCTGTGAGACTCCATCTCCAAAATAACCCATAAAAGCAGTACTGGGGGTATGGCTCAAGTGGTAAAATGCCAGCTCAGCAAGCAAGCTGAGTGAGTGTGAGGCCCTGAGTTCAAACCCTAATTTGGCCTCCTCCTTTAAAGATCCTCTACTGATTCTTCTGATTTTATCAAGTATAAAGTAACAGTTTGTATCTGTAACATGTATCCAAAATGTGCTCATCTATCTCTCTGTCTCTCTGCCTCTCTGTCTCTCTCTCTGTCTCTTTCTCTCTCTCTGTCTCTCTCTCTTTCCCTTCTTTTGTCCCCCCTCTCATTTTTTGTGGTGTTGTGGATCAAACCTAGAGCCTCGTGCATACTAGGCAGTGTTCTCCTACTAAGTTTTGTGAATCCTTGGCCTTTAATGGTTTTTTGAGACAGAGTTTCACTACATAGCTCAAGTTGGCCATGACCTTGCTAGGTACTGCGTCTGCCTCTTGTGTGCTGGGATTACAGGCATAGGTAAACACACCCAGCTTTACTCTATTTTTTAAAGAATAAGAAGAGGCAAGAGGCTTGGAGCAATAGAATCTAGCTAGAACTACTATATTTTGGGGTTACTTGCAATATGGTAAGTGATATAGGTTTGCTTGTTATGTTGTGCAAGCTTTCTTCTATGTAAGTGAGTTGACTTAGTGACAACTTAAAGAATTAGGTAACGCCGAGTATATGAGACTCACAGATTAGGCCAAAGTTGAGACTGTCATATGAAGAACAGGTTTTTAGGGCTCCTGTACAAATTTTTGCACTTAGACAGCTCGGTCTTTCTGGAGAGCCCCTAACCCTCAGGCCTGATTGTTGCAGACGAGGTGCCTCAGCCCTGAGTCCAGCCCATCCTGAGGTGGATTTGGTTAGTTACTTTCCCTTTTCCCACTGCTATCTCTCATTGCTACTTAAATTAAAAATGGGATCCTAGGGCTAGTAGCTCATACCTGTAATCCAAGCCACTTGGGAGGCTGAGATTGAGATGAATAAACTCCAGGGAAGCCTGGGTGGCAGCCTGTGAGACTCTGGCTCAGCCAAAGGAGCTGGGCATGGTGACCTCTACCTATTATTCCCTTTATGATACTTGGACAAGAAGTGTGACCCTGATTTGAAATAACCAGTGCAAAAAAGGTCAGGAGGCATGGCTCAGCATTAGAGCAGTTGCCTAATAAGCTTGAGCCCTCGAATTCAAACCCTAGTATGGTGGGGAGAGACTCTGGGACTATTGTGCCTCAAAGTCTCACTGGAAGCCAGCAGTAGTGTTGGGCCTGGTGTGTGGGAGCTAGAAATGGACGAACCCAACACATTTCTATGCTGTCAATGCCAACGTTAGAAACCTATTTCAGAGAATCTGACATGTAAGCATCCTTTGGTGGCCTTGGCTCCGGAATTTCTATATGGGTATGGTGATGGTAGAGAGATCGGGTTGGAAGAGGGGAACTGTTCTGAAGGAGTGTTTTGTATGTCAGGGCAGGTGGAGGATTTTCTCATGGGGGTGTGGAATTGATGGCTACTGGTGGGCTGGAAGACCACTTGGTGTGATGCTAATATGTTCCAATTTAAAAAATTATAATTGAGTAAATAAAACCTATTTCCAAATGGTTTTATTTTTTGTGGTGTGAAGTTGTTGGGATGAGCTTGCTTATTCTGGAATAGCTTACTTTATTCTAAAAACAAGGAGAATGGGAAAAGGTCAGATTGTCACCAAAGAAAAAAAATGGTAATACCTTTCCTTCTTTCTTTCTTTTTATTTTCTTCCAGTTTTGGTTGTTTATGTGACTCCCACCAATGAGGAAATAGCCCTGTCATCATCCAAGCAAACTATACTCAAACGTTAGAAGAAGCCTGCTATTTTCCCAAGCTGGGAACCCGTGGGACTGAGACTCTCCTACCATGACAAGGATAATCAGTTTAATTAGTAGCCTCTTCCTACTCAGTGTCTTTTTATCATTTCAATTATAGACCTTCTCCCCCCACCCCACCCCCACCGCCACCCCTAGGCTGGCAGCATAACGTCTTCCTAAATGCTACTCCCCACTACCCCACTGCAGCTGGAAGAGGCCCTGGCCACGCATGGTGTAGATAATGACCCAGCCTGTGAAAAAGACAAATTAACAAGAGAAGAGGAACCATTTCACAGGCTAATAAAGTCTTGTGTCAAAACAAATAGTGAAGAAAAATAGCAAGAAATTGGTATCTGTAAACTGGAATCATATTGGAGAAGATGAAGAATGGCAAATAAAGTCAGGAAATACAACAAGACCATGTCATGGTTCTTTTTGGTGAGGATTTGGACAAAGAAGGATGGTGACTGATACTTTGTGTATTGCATTCTGTCCCCGAAGAAGGGATTGTGAGATGGCCTAAGGAGGGAATGGGAAAGATTGGAAGGAGAAGAGAAACGATTTAGGTGAGTGCCTGTGGTGTACTAGTGACCTGGCCCACATCCTTTCTCTTTTTCCACAAATGGCACTAAGCCCCGTCAGTCCATATGTTGAAGTTGTGCAGACTGCACTAATTCAGCTATTCCTACTTTAGGTGAAACTATTGGTTCAGGGATACTTCTGAGTCACCCAGAGTGGGTCCTAGATGATCAGGAAACAGAAGTTTGTTTTCCACTGGAGATATTAGCTGGAGTGATTGGTGTCTAATGTTTCTATCACAAAGAAGACACTTTTTGAGAATAGAGCCAATGTGTGGAGCCAAGATGGCCAGTGATTCCAAGGGATTTTATTTAGGCACTGAATCCAGCTGTGCCTGAAGCCAGAACTATTCATAGACTATTTATTATAGGAGCAGTTTTCCTTTTCAGCCAGTGCCATTTGCAAACAAAAAAAGTCATGACTAACATATTCATCAGGAATGAAAGGACAGTAGTATTTGACAGATAAAAGTTTTGGGGAAAATAAATTGCTTGAAGTTGCATGGCTAGAAGTGGCAAAACTTGAATCTAAGCCATACTTTTTTTTCCCCTCTGACATTATGCTACCTCAAAGACTCTTACGTGTCTGAGAGCCATGTCAGGGTTGGGATACAGGATCCTGGAGTCCCAAATATTTCCCTGTCTCTACCAAAAATACTGCCTATACCAGCAGAAAGGTACTTCATGTCTTGGCTCTCACTTTTCTCATCTGTAAAATGAGGAATTTGAACTAGTGGACTGTTAAAAATCTCTTCCAGCTCTAAAAAGAAAAGAAAAAAACCCAATAGGTCCAAGATGCTAATGGAGCCTCTACAAATGGGATTAATTGAAACCCAGTCTAAAGAAGTGACTACTGCTAGAAAAGGCAGTCACCACCACAGAATTTCAAAGCAGCTAGGAAGTACTGCACTCTGTGTTTAATCTGTGGCTCTGGGTGTAATCAAAGTTCTTCTCTGCCATCCCTAGTTCTGCACATGATGACACCACACTTCTTATGGCCCAGGCTTGATTTTTTTTTTTTGCTACAACTTTTGGTCTCTTCTCCTCAGTTCCCACATTTACAAGTTGCTTCCATAATATTGGAGACAAAGACAGGTGTCATGCACTGGCTTCTTTTTTAGTTTTATCTTCTAGGATTGTGTGTGTGTGTGTGTGTGCGCGCGTGCGCACGCGCGCGCATGTGTGTGCATATGCCAGTGCCAGTACTTGAACTCTGGGTCTGTGCATTATCCCTTACTTAGCTTTTTCACTCACACTGGTGCTCTACCACTTGAGCCACAGTCCTACTTTTGGATTTGATGGTTAATTGGACTTAAAAATCTCATGGACTCACAATCCTCAGATCTCATCCTCCTGAGCATGTAGAAGATTCACTATTGCTTAGCTCCTCTTCTGTTTTCTGTCCTTCAGATCTAGCCTATGAGCATGATAACACCATCTTCCTTGAGATGCAGCTCTAAGCAGACATTCCTGTCCAATGTTTCTATGACTCTCCTTTGCCTGGTGAATCACCTACTCCCAACCTGGTATCTCAGGTCCTTGGGAATCTGAGCCCAAGACAAAGCTCATGCCTTATCCTTTGGGTTGCTTCTTAGAGATGCTTCATAGTTTAGCAGTTTGGTGTATCTGTTCATCATATTCTCTCTTGACTCCCTACAATCAGTTCTCTACATAATAGCTAGTACAATCTTTTAAATATATAATCATACCAGGCTGTTCCTTGGTTTAAAACACTCCATTGGCTTTCCATTACATGTGGAGTACATGTAATGTGGAGTACAAAGTCATATGAAATATGTCCTCTATGATAATATTCCGTATTCCTACACCATCAATTTATAAATTTAAGCCATGCTGGCTTTCTTTCTGTTTCCCAAAGGAATTGGGTCCATTTTTCTCCTAGCTCTTCCCAGCTGGCCTCTTCATTCTCAGGGCTCTGCTTCACTGCATCTCTTCAGGCAGTTTTTGTCCTAGTTGCTATATTCTCTCCTGCTAAACTACCTGTGGCCAAAGAATCCTTCTCAACTCAGCAATCATGGTAACCAGAACTAAACAATCAGATTGTGCAGAACTGATGATTCTATTTACAGTGGCTTACCCAACTTGCCATTCATCAGCCACTGATAGATGAAAAACAGAGGGCTAGAGATGCAAAGATCCACACTCAAAATCTGATTATCAGTGCTAGATCCCAATTGTTCCTACCCCTGTACTATTATTGTTTTCCTGTTTTTTATTCCTCAATGTAGGTGGTTCCTAACTATGTATGGAAAGGCAGCTTCCAGGCCCAGAGAGCATAGAAAGGAAAACTCTCCCTCTTTGCAGATGACACGATCTTGTATTTAAAGAATCCCATAGACTCCACTCCAAAATTACTTGAGCTGATTCGAAACTTTGGCAAAGTAGCAAGGTATAAAATTAACCCTCAAAAATCAATGGCTTTTCTGTATGCCAACAATGAGAAGAGTGTGGCTGAAATCAGGAAAGTAACTCCTTTTGTAATAGCCCCACAAAAAATAAAATATCTAGGAGTCAAATAAAGAAGTGAAGGACCTCTATGATGAAAACTTTAAAAACCTGAAAAAGGAAATCAAAGCAGAACTTAGAAGTGGAAAAACCTCCCATACTCCTGGATTGGAAAGATCTACATCGTGAAAATGGCAATACTTCCAAAGGCTATCTACAAATTCAATGCGATACTTGTTAATATTCCAACGTCTTTCCTCAATGAAATAGAAGAAGCAATCCAAAAATTCATATGGAACAATAAAAGACCCTGAATAGCAAAAACGATCTTTAACAGAAAGAACAGTGCTGGAGGAATATCAATACCAAATTTCAAACTCTACTATAAAGCCATAGTAATCAAAATAGCTTGGTACTAGCACAAAAACAGACATGAGGACCAATGGAATAAAACTGAAAACCCAGAAATGAGCCCACAGACATATAGCTACCTAATCTTTGATAAGGGAGCTAAAAAACTAGAATGGAAGAAAGCCTCTTCAGTAAATGGTGCTGGCAAAATTGGCTAATTACCTATAGAAAACTAAAGCTAGATCCTTATATATCACCCTGCACCAGAATCAACTCTAAATGGATCAAAGTCCTTGGAGTCAAAGCAGACACCCTGAAAACATTACAGGAAGGAATAGGAGAAACCCTAGGTCTCCTTGGCACAGGCCAAAATTTTCTTAATAAAGACCCAGAAACAAACAAATCAAAGAAAGTTTGGACAAATGGGATTGCATGAAGCTACAGAGCTTCTGCATGGCAAAGGACATAGCTAGCAAGATCAATAGAAAGCCCACGGATTGGGAGAAGATCTTCATACAACAGACAAGGGTCTCATATCTAAAATATACTTGGAACTCAAAAAATTAAATCCCCCAACAACAAATCCTCAAAAAAAAACCAACCATCTGATAAATAAGTGGGCTAAAGACTTTAAGAGAAACTTCTCTGAAGAGGAAATAAGAATGGCCAATAGACACACGAAGAAATAAATGCTCAACCTTGCTAGCCATAAAAGAAATGCAAATCAAAACAACATTGAGATTCCACCTCATCCCAGTTAGAATGGCTAGAATCAAGAACTCTAATAATAACAGATGCTGGAGGGGATGTGGACAGAAGGGAACCTTACTGTATTGTTGGTGGGAGTGTAAACTTGTTCAACCACTTTGGAAAGCAGTATGGAGGTTCCTCAAAAGACTCCACATAGAGCTCCCCTATGATCCAGCAATCCTACTTTTGGGCATTTACCAAATGATCACAAACAAGGCCATACTAAGGCTACCAGCACAACTATGTTTATTGCAGTCTTATTTACCATAGCTAAGATATGGAACCAACCCAGATGTCCCTCAGTAGATGAATGGATCAAGAAAATGTAATATATATATATATATGTATATGTATATATACTCATATATATATATATATATATATATATATATATATATATATATAAATTCTATGCCTCCATCAGAAAGAATGACATCACCCCATTTGTTAGGAAATGGAAAGACTTGGAAAAAATGATTCTAAGTGAAGTAAGCCAGGCCCAAAGAAACATAGGTCCCATGGTTTCCCTTATTTGCAATAACTAGTGCATGAGTAGGACAAGTAGAAGATGTCAAAAATTATGTACATACGACCATAAAAGATGATAAGTGAAATGAACCCCAAGATAGAGACACAAATATTTTTCTTTCTTGTATTGTTTCTAATGTATTTATGATGTACCAGGTGATTTTTTTTTTGTTTCTTTGTATGTCGCTCCCCCACACTATAACCCCTGTTTTCACTGTATTATTGTCGGTGCCCTGCATCTTGTATATACACTTCTCTAATTTGGGGAGGGGAAGGGAAAAAAACAAAATGCTTAAATAGGGATATAGTTTGACCCATTGTAACAATGAGATGTACAAGACACTATGTTGAAAACGAACTTTACAACTTTGGCAGGGGTAGGGGGTGGTGGGGGTGGGGGCGTGGGGGGTGTAGTTGTGGAGGTGAGAGGGAAGGGATGGTAGGGAAAAATCAAAGGAGGAGGCAACAATGCTCGTTAGGAAATGTACTCATTACCTTGCTCATGTAACTGTCACCCCTCTGTACAGTATTTTCACAATAAAAAAGTACAAAAAAGAAAGAAAGAAAGAAAGAAAATAGAAAGAAAGAAAGAAAGAAAGAAAGAAAGAAAGAAAGAAAGAAAGAAAGAAAGAAAGAAAGAAAGAAAGAAAGGAAAGCCAGGGAGGCCACGGGCCCAGCAAGGGACTGAGGTTGTCTGACACTGGCAAAGTGAGCTTGTATAATGGAGAATGAGGAGAGTGGTTGCCATGGTGATGGACCAGCCAAAGAAGGGCTCAGGGAGCAAGTTGCTAGACAAGCTGGTTCTTAAATCAACACATTACCAAATACTTTAAAAAAAAAGAGGGGGTTTTCTATCCTTAGGCAGGGACTGAGAGGAAAATCCTAATTGTCACTCCCTAGAAATCTGTCTGGGTCTGAATCCCAAGAAGCAACTGTTTTTCCAGCATAGCAATTGTTGAACCAAGAATAATTCTGTCCATCTCATTTTGGGGGTGCTCAGAGATCAAAGTTATCTGTTCAAGGGCATGTAGCAAGCCAGGCTGGGGAGGTTGAAATGTTGAGGAAAGGGCTTTCTCTCCTTGGTGATGACTTGTGGAATCATGCTTGTACATCCCCTTGATCACTTGGGCCCACTCACCTCCAAGACCCTGCCGCTGATGTATCGGTCACAAGTCTCACATTTAATGCCAAACTGGGAATGGTAGTCAGCCTCGCAGTAGGGGACTCCATCCCTGCAAGAGGAAATGCACACAGGATGAGGACGTTCAAAGGCCAGTGACAGAGTGAAAGTCCTGTGGGAGGTCCAGGTCCTATTGTCCATAGGCAATAGCCTATGGCCACACTTGCAGAGTTCATTAAAAACGCAGACTCCTCAGATCTACAGGATCAGAGATTCCCTGGATTGGGGGCTTGGGAATCCACACCTGGTGAGGTCCGCCTATTATTGTTCTGGACTGTCAGCCTTCATTCTCCTTTTTCTCTTCACCTTCTTCCTCACCTCACAAATTCTCCAGAGCCACTCTCTTCCCTTTGCCTCAAAGAACTTATTATTTATTTATTTATTTATTTATTTATTTATTCTCTAGGCAGGTACTCAACTGACCTATTCTGCCAACTTTGTTTTGTTATTTTCTTTGCCCACGGCTGGAGCAGATCATGAGTGTCCGACCTCCCACACAGTTGGTATCACAGGTACATGTCATCATGCTAAGCTTATTGATTAAGATAGGCTTTTGCTAACACTCTGCCTGGGCTGGCCTCAGACCACCAGACTGTAGAGGCCACACGAGTGGGTAGTATCAGCTAGGCTTCTTTAAAAGGTTCTCGGAGAAAGCTCCAGAGTCCCCTAAAATGCTGACTTAGGCTTCCAGACTCAATAACCCTGAGTGGTGACTTTCCAAGGACACTGTTTACCTGTCAGGCTCAGAAAAGAATGCCGAACCCTACTGATATGGCTTTTGATGAGTTCACCTCTGCCATGCGGGGACTCTGCTTCACCTGCGCACATACTTGAGCTCCCAGACAGGATGCAACTGGTTCAGTCCTTGTCTACTTCCCTTCCTTGACTGTTCTGCCCAAGCTCTCTTTTGCTTTTTCAAATCTTATCCCCTTTTTTTCAAGTTTCCAGTGCAGATACATGAAACTCATATATTCCACTTCCTGCTAGCTAGAAGTGATTCCTCTTCTCTGAACATTCATGGCTGTTCACATGTACCTCACACCAAGGCAAGTGTGGTTTGGTCATCATCTCTTGGCTTCCATCTACGCCTTCACTGGTGGCAATGCCTAGATTTTCCTTTGAAAGTTTGAGTTTTCTGGGGCCACAAGGGGCTTTTCTCTGGCTCTAGGATTGGAACTTCCTGGCTCATGATTGATCCAGAACGTGCCAAATCGAGGGCAACCATGAGACATCAGTTGGAGATTTTGAGGTAAAATCTTCCCTTTCCTCATCCCATTGGCTTGCTAATGGTATAATGAATGTAACCATGGCATTATTGATAATCTACTTTTCTTCCTTTTTTGGGAAGAGGTCTTCTTGAGAATGAGTCTATTAGAGAAGCAGAAGAAAGAGAAAGAAAAAGAGTGAGAGAGAGAGACAGAGGGAGAGAGAGATAGAGAGAATTCTGTACTGTGAACATCTTTAGGTCTCTGGAGGCAGACCACACCTGAAGTCAGTATACATTTGACCTTACTTCTATGAGATGTGAACTCCAATTGTTGCTAGAAAGCAACAATCAGCTGGAATTAGATTTCTATTGTCCACAATTGAAAGGGTCTTAAGAAATCAAGCTAATCAGTACATTTTATACACCCTTTGCTATCTAATTTCTTCATGAACATGGCTCATTTCATTATAGACTGAACATGTGTGGGGAGCATGTACCATGGATACTACCACGCTACACAATCACCATCTCCTACCTTCAAGATGGAGAGTGGGATTTAGGAAGTACTTGGGGTCCAGAAGTGTCAAAACACTGATAGGTTGTAATCATAACTGTCTTTAGGCATTTGAGAATACACATGTGGTCTGTAGGGCTTAGGCACAAGGGGGAGACTTGTCCAGAGCTACCATGTGCAGGCTGCTGGGGCTGGCTTCTCTCTACTGATGATTCTATGCTTCCATCATCTCCTTTGATCTCAGTTAAATTCCTTGAACAACTACATTATAATGATGAGTCAGGCATTGTACCATAGGCAGGGCATACCACAGTGACTCTAACCAAGTCCCTGTCTTGGCAGGTACAGGAATAAAAACCATCCCTAGAGCAAGTTACTCACTCTCAGTATCCCATGGGGAAAGACACTTCATGAGGGGGACCTTAAAAGAGTTTAATTTGATTATCAGATAGTAAGTTCCTTGCATACAACAAAAGCCCAGTAAAATGATATTTAGCATTATTATCATTATTAAAAAGCTGAAGCTGGGCACTGGCTCACACCTATAATCACAGCTACTTAGAAGGCTGAGATCTAAGGATCATGATTTGAAGCCAGCCCAGGCAGACAAATCTAAGAGACTCATCTCTAAGTAACCATCAAAAAGCTAGAAGTGAAGGTGTGGCTCATGTGGTAAAGCACCAGCCTTGGGCTTCAAAGCTAAAGGAGAGTACCGGGGCCCCAAGTTCAAGCCCTAGCACCTGGCACAGAGACAAAAAAAGTTGAAACATACACACAACTATAGTTATACATGGAGAAGCTTGTGACAAAAACACACGGGGCAGTGTGGAGGCTGATCATGGGGGCGTGGAGGTGCTGAGTGATGGTTCGAGGCCACTTGTGAGCAGAAGGCACAAGGAGGAAGAGAAGGGTGGAGAGTGGCAGAGGAGACCACACAGCACAGCCTGCAGGTGGAAAGGGGCTGGGAAGAGGCTGAAGTAGCCCAGGTGTGATGGCTGATAGCTGATGCTGGAGATCCTGGGAGGCCTCACGGGGTGTGGAGGCCTTGGAAGCCAGGGCCAGGCCTGAAAGGGACACCCACTTGCTGATGTACTCCCCGGTGAGAATGACGCTGCAGGTCTGGCATTTGAAGCAGCTGACATGCCACTGCTTGTCCAGTGCCAGGAGCGACTGGCCATGCTTGATTTCTTCCTTGCACCCAGCACAGTCTGCAAAGATAAGAGGATGCCACTGAATACAACATCTCACCATCATCCCGTTTCCCTCCCTGAACACAAGTCTCTTCACAGGTGCCCCGGCTATGACATGAGCAGCTCAGCCAGAGACCCTGTGAGGTAAGAGGAAAGGCCACTGGACAAGGGACAGGTGTAGTGGTGGTGGAGGATGAGGAGGAGGAGGAGGAGGAGGATGAGGAGGAAGAGGAGGACAATGATAATGACAACAACGTCAATGACGATGATGATGATGAAAGAACTCCCTGTATTCATACAAAGCACCCCTGCACTGTTTGTGGCTGCTCCTCAAGTTGCCAATCAAGGTAAAGGACCTATAGCAACCTCAGGACCTATAGCATTTGCCTTACCCAGGGCTATCAATGCATAGCTCCACAGATGACTGAATTTTTACAAGATCTCTGTGCATGGTAAAGTTTGAGAAGCTCCACTGCTGGGAATAGTCACATTTCTTTTTTCCCTCTATTCTTTCTCAGTCAGTAGTTACTAGAGTTTGAACTCAGGGCCTATGTGCTTGCTAGGCAGGTACTCTACCATTTGGGCCACACCCCCAGTCTGTTCTTTTCTTATAATGTATACTGAAGGGCCAGGGCCACGTGTGTATTTTGTGGTTAAAGCTCTCTCTTCCCTTATTTAGCAAGGTGCCAGGCACATGGCAGGAGCTCAAAGCATGTTTGTTGAGGAGTATGAATGAGTGGGCCTTACTGTACTCAGGCAAAGAGGTCCAACATTCATTCCATGCACATCCTTCCCCAGCATGCTTATATGCCAATGTCCTCAGGCTGCAAGGATTAGTCTGATGAGACTGTCCCAAGCCAGAAATGTGCTCTCACTCTTTGTCATTATTACCCTGGAACATGCCATGAGTCCAACAGAATGTGGGGTGGACCCAGAAGGCGGTATCCAATTGCTCAATGAATGTTGGGAGGGGCAGGAAATGGAGTCAGAGTCCAAGGTTCTTGGGAGATGCTGGGAATTCAAGCCTTGCTGACCGGAAGGCCCACTTTAGAGGAGGAAAGGGTCATGGGGCAAAGTTTACTAGAGGACAAAGCTCTCTGTTGCCACTATAAGATAAATAAATAATTTGGAGCAATTGGGGAGAACATAAGCCACCTATAAAGTTGTGGGAACCTGTCTACGGTGGGGTGTGTGCCCAGCAGGCTGTGGGGAGGGTCTGGGCCCAGCTGAAGTGTTTGAACAAGTTGACTGCTACCACTTGGCTGTTGAGTGCCTTTCCAGTATCCCTTAACACAAGTTGTGGGCCTAAGGTCTCCAAGTCGTAGACCATCAAATGGGGGTGGGGAGAATGACAAGTTTGGCCATGTCCTTCCATTCCCTCTTAAGTCTCTTTGTACTTCCCCTCCTCAATAATTATAGTTTGCAGAAAACAATTACTTACAATACCCAGATCCCTCCTTCATTTATAGATTGGCATCTGGTCAACCTGTCCAGGTCACAAATACCGACCTTATGTCTCTGTGGGCTGTGTAATTCCACAGAGGCTCCCAGTTCCCAAAACATTTGGTCTAATATCCCAGCCAGTGCAGGCATTTACTCCATTCTTGACAAATGAGATGGGCACCTGTCCTCTGCCTAATCACCCCAGGGCTGGCAGCTCTGCTCTTCTGAGGGTGTCCACTGTATGTCTGGACAGCGATGGCTGTCACACCATCTTTATGTGGAGCAGAGGCCTGACATCCTGGAACTCCCTCTATTCTTATGCAGTCAAGAATAATCTGCTCTTTCCCACCAGAGCTGTGTTCTTTCAAGTAATCAAAGGCACTGACATTCCTCTCTTGTTTCTATCTCTATGTCTGTCTCTGTTTCTCTGTCTCTGTCTCACTCTCTCACCCTTCATTCCTTACACATCACTTGATACTGATAGCCCACAGATCCAGCTCACTCCCAAGCTCCATAAAGACAGGCACTGATACTGGCTAATGACATAATTCTCTGTCCTTTCAATAAAACTTAATACTTGTATATTTCCACATTCCAGAATAAGTCCTATCCCTCTAAGTTAAAGTGACATATGTGAGATGAATTATGTACCTTGAGTTCAAATTTTTAGGCATTACCCCAATGCAGTGGCTACAGAATGGACTGAGGAAAGAGTCTGAATGTCTTCCTTAGTTAGGCTAGTCTAAGTAATGGGAGTATACCCAATAAGTGGCTGTTATTATTTCATATTCTCATGTTTTTATTTTCCCCATGTCCTATGCTTTGTCCAGTCTCACTGGAAGCAAGAACCAATATTACCACTATGGGAAGTTCCTGCTTGTTCCTTATGAGAACTTTGTGATATCTCTCTATGTGGTTTTTTCCCCATAGTACATTATGGGACTTCTGCTTGTACTGGTTTATATTTATCTCCATCTTTTTCTCCCCTTTCTCTTTTCACCCTGAGCCACTGATAGAGCTACGGCACATTCCATTGGGGAGCCTCTGGGTCAGCAGGGTCAGGAACCACACCCTGTCCTAAGTTGGGTCTCTGCATAGCCAGCTGTCCACGTCTCATATGTTCCTCTCTCTTCCAAAATTACCATCTTCAGCTGGCAGAAAGGACGACTACCACCTGTGTCTCCCAAATCCCCTGCGGTATTATTGAGGCTTCTGAAGATCCTGGGAAGCCATTTTTAGTCTAGTTAACTATGTCATTTCTTCCACTATGGTCGGCAAAAATAAATGGGATTTGTGACTCACATCAGGGCTCTGCATTGTTTCAGGCAATGTATCCAGGAAGAAGGGGCCCTTCCCAGTTAGCAAGTCATACAGCTGGTATCAGGGTGTTATCACCGTGTCCAGATGGGCAGACTGCTGGTCTCATGTCTTATTATCTGTATTACTCTGGGAGTGATTTATGCTCGTGGAGTCTCAGTTTTCTTCTCTAAAAGATAATTACTCTGATCTCCCTGATCAAGTTGCTATGATTAGATGAGATATTTTGGAATGGAATTCTTAGTACAGTGCCTAAATAGTAATAACCAATGCTGGCAGAGGTGCTGATAATGCTGGTAGTGATGGTGATGATTGGGAAGGTAACAATGGGATGTTGGCGATGCTGCTGCTACCACTATTGATTCTTCTCTGTGAGATCTATAGGGAAAAATTTCTTTTCCCCTTGATCTGTCCTCCTAATAATTTCTGAATATTCCCTTTAGTCTCTTTTGAGTAAACACTGCTTTTTCAGAATCTCTATTACCCTTCAGGGATAAACTTCATTCTCTTCTAGCTTAAAAAAAACCTGCTATTTTTTTTTTTTTTTGATACAGGATCTTGTTAAGTAGCCCATTCTGGCCTTGAACTTGTGGTCTTCCTGCCTCAGTCTCACAAGTCACTGGAATTACAGGTGTGTGCCACCACACTCAGTTTGTCCTTTGCCTTTTGTGGGATACAGTTTTCTTTGTGATTTTTCAAGTGGCTTTGTTTTCATCTGTTCCTTGATAACACAAAAGACATTCAACATACTCTCTACTCAGGAGGCCCTCTGCCTTTGCAGTACAGACAGTGATCACCCTTGAAGGAAACTTCTAGGAAACATAGGCACCAGGGACCCATGGATTAATGCCTTTAATATTTGTGAGCAATAAGCAAGATAAGCCATAATCCTTAGCTCTCCCCCTGCAGATTGCTGGCATGCTCATTTGTTCCCCTTCACTCACTTTCCCTCACCCCTTCTAGCTTGCTCTGTGTCTCTGTCTGTCTGTCTGGCTGGCTGTCTGGCTGTCTGCCTGTCTCTGTGCTTCAGTAAGGCTTGAACTCAGGGCCTTACTTAGCTTTTTTAACTCAAGGATGGTGCTCTATCTCTTGAGTCAAGCTCCGTTTTGAACTTTTTTTTGGTTATTAATTGGAGGTAAGAGTTTAATAGACTTTTCTGCTTGGGGCTGGCTTCAAACTACGATCCTCAGGTCTCACCTTCCTGAGTAGCTAGGATTTTAGGTGTGAGCCACAGGCATCTGGCCTTCCTCTATCTCTTAATAAGAAAAGTAAAGCAGGGATATTTAGAGCCCGTCGTTGAGTGCATGCTCAAATGTAAGACTCTCACCCAGCTGAGGAAATCTAATACCTGTCAGAGCGCCCTCCTCCCCTAATTCACATAGAAACACACAGCACACCTGAGAGAAACCACACATTTAGGAATCTTACTCAGTGCTCCTTCAATATGCTTTCTACCCTAAACCTCCACACTAGTAACACCCCACATTTTATACTAATAGAGTATTTTACACACTACAATGTATCTGAGCTTAATTCCTGTAGACTAATATAATTGCTTTCCACAACACTCTTGCGAGAATAAGACATTCCATCCTTCTTTCATAGCAGGGAGGGAACAGTACTGCACTGGATCATGCAGAAGGTCGACAGTCTGATGATTGCAGCAAACCTTGCTCTACTGCTCACGTATGGACCCATTGTCTCTGGGATCTTCTGCAACATCAGCCACAGGGCCACGGTCCTCATTTGGAAGGTGTTTTCAAGGAATTAGGCAGGACAGCAGTGTGTGCCCTTGGACATCTTCAGATAAGAAAATAGTTCTTGAGCATGGCCAAAGACACGAAGGAAGTGCGTTACATATTTCAGGACCAGAGCCCATTTAACTGAAAGGAAGGGCAGGCAAAGGAGCGCATCTTTCCGCTGTCCTTCCCTTCGGCTGATTACAGCTGGGTAGACTCTAATGGAGCCCCTGGGAACCAAGCCCTGCTGACTGGAGGTGGGCTCTGCTCACCCTCCTTGGTTTGATGTGGCTTCAGGATGCTGACTGTGCTGGTGCCATCGTCATCAGCTCCCTGCACCTGTGCTGTGTTGCTAATGGGTTTTCATTGATTCTCTTGATGGGGACCAGCCAGGGTGTCATATAACATGAAAGATCACTGGAGCCCAGTGTGGCTCATGGAGACCCAGGAGGCTGAGCATGTGGGTCTGCAGGCACATGCACTACCCACAGCTCCACAAGGGCATCTGGGAACAGAGATTTATACGCTGCGCGTGCTTGAGTGGAATGGACTCTTCAGATCAGGAGGACTGCTCCAAGGCACACTCTTGATTTTTACTTTTCCCTTAAAGCTATGGTTTGGTGATGACATATAACATTATTATGGTATGGCAGACCCCTCTCCACCCCCATTCCCAGCTAGCATTCTCAGTCTTAGAAATAGCAAGGGAATTACTCAGGGAGCTTGCTACCAATATCAGCTCTCGCATTCAAAATCCCTAGAGGTTCAAGGTAAGCTCCCAAATCTGTAGTGTTGCAAGTAAAGCTGACAAAGTGGCCCGTGGAACTCTCTAACAAGTGCTGTGAAGGCCTGTGGTTTGCGCCCAGGGAATTCCCCATTTCCTCTTTTGTGAGACATGCTACAAATTCTTCCTTAATGGATTTTTTTTAAATCAAAATTGAGAACTAACTGCTGGGTACTGGTAGCTCATGCCTGTAATCTTTGTTACTCAGAAGCCTGAGCTGAAGATCTTGGTTCAAACTAGCCTGGGCAGGAGACTCTTATCTCCAATTAACTTCCCTCCCCCCTCATAAACAACAACAACAACAACAAAAATACCCCAGAAGTAGAGCTGTAGCTTAAGTGACAGAGTGCTAGCTTTGAGCAAGAAAGCTCAGGGAGGGGCTGGGAAGGTGGCTCAGTGGTAGAGCACTTGCCTTGCATGCATGAGGCCCTGGGTTCGATTCCTCAGCACCACATAAGCAAAAAAAGACAAAAAGCCGGAAGTGGTAGCGCTGTGGTTCAAGTGGTAGAGTGCTAGTCTTGAGCTGAAGAGCTGAGGGACAGCACCCAGGCCCAGAGTTCAGGCCCCACGACCGGATCCCCCTCCCCCCCAAAAAAAGAAAGCTCAGGGACAGGGCTCAGGCCCCGAGTTCAAGACCCAAGACTTTCTCACATACACACAATATTAGAACTACTGGTGAACAAATCTTTGGTTAACCCTAGAGTGGTACTGTGGGGCATAAGATCAGGAACTCAGCTTGTCCCAGAAGAGACCCATCTTAAGGGCTCAGATACAGGCACCAGCCTTCACTGCTTCTAATCAGGCAATCTGCCTTCCCTACACTGTGCTGTGGACCTTGTGTGCCTAAGCAACATGACAATTGGGCCATGGTTCAGAAGTCTTGCTTCCTTCCATGCCTGCAGGAGTAGCTGGCTGTGCCAGGTCAGGAGAAACTGAAGAGACAGTGACCTGGAACAGGGAGCTGCTGGGGAGAGGACTCACGGCTTGGTCCCCGGATCTTGATGGGCTTACTGCTGGTCATGGACTGGGAGCATGTCTGGCACACACATTCTTTACCACTGAAGGTCACCTTGTCTCCAATGGGGAAAGGCTTCCTGGAAGAGAGATGAAGAAAAATGTCAGTGCCTGCTCTTGCTGACCTGATAATGTGTTCTGAGCAGCACTCTGACTTCTAGGGCAGGCGGCAAGTTCAACTGCTCTGTACCACAGAATGATCTGATTCCACTGAAAGGAATGGCAGGTAAGGAGGGAGCTTTCCCATTGCCTCTCTCCACAGCTGATTGTGGCCAAATGGAGTCTCAGTTAGGGACCATGAGGTCAGCACTGGAGACTTATGAGCCGCTTGTATTATTTGACTCAAACATTGCAAATCACGCTGTGCATCTGTACTTATACATCTCAGCTGGAAGAAGAGGCTCACGCCTCACAGAGCTGTTCCACCTTTGAAAAACACTTTCTTCTTCTTCTTCTATTATTATTATTATTATCTCTAAGTAGTGTACAAAGGAGCTGTCATTTAACAATGAATAATTTGTGAATACAAATTCCTTGATCAGTGTCACCCCTTTTAGCATTCTTACTCATCCCTTCCCTCCCTACCTTTCCCCTCACTTGTCTTAATTTTGTAGCATGTATATCAAATTATTGACTCCCCTTCTTCTCCTCTTCATCCCTCTACACCCATTCCCTTTGACCCCACTCTACCCCTTTCAAGCACCTGCAACCATGTTCACTGCAGCACTATTCACCACAGCCATGGTTATAGAATCAGCCCAGTTATGTAACCTCAATGGACAAATGAGTCAAGAAAATGTGGTATATTTACACAATGAAGTTGTGTACATCATCCATTAGAAAGAATGATATTGTATCATTTGTAAAAAATGGAAAGTCGGGAAAAATTATGTTAAGTGAAGTAAATCAGGCCTACAGAAACAAAGGATGCATGCTTCCCCTTGTATGTGGAAGCTAGAGTTAGCTTATAAACTTAAAAAATAAACATGTTGGGTGTTATGCAAGTGTATACAAATGTATTAATTGCAATTTGGTAGATTCAAGGGAGAACTCAAATAGTGTAATTCCTTAGAAAGGAAAGGTAAATAGTCCCTCTTCTTTGAAGGAATTTTCTGTCAGTTTACCCATTCTTCATATATTAAGAATTCATTTTTAAAAAAAGGCTGTGAGTTGAAGCCCAACGACTGATCAAAAAAAAATTCATTCAACTCCCAGGCTCACCAACATTTCTTTCTTTTCACTACTCATTTATCAAAATTCTTTTACCCAATAGGAAGACATAGGAAAATATCTTTTCCTCTGTCTCTGGTCTCTGTCCTTGTTCAGTTCCATAGTTCAAGGGTCTCAAGCTCATACCGCTTTGCCTTTCCAGTGAAATTACAAGCCATCTGCAGACTCCTCAGTTACATTGTTTATCTGTGTTTGCTCCTGCAGTGCGGGACACCTGCCATATGCACTCTGTCTGCTTTCCTTGTATTGGCAGCATGAGACTGTGCAGAGAACCTTGGGTAAGGATTCGGACATCTTAGCCCTCATTGTGGCCTAGCCACTAGCTCATGGAGATATAGCTTGACCTCAGAGAGTCATCTTGACTCTATGAGGTTTGACACAACTCATCTTGTACCATATGGACCATTTGAGCTCATTTCTGATGGGTCTGAGATCCCAGGAACCAGTGCCCAAGTTGTTTTTCATTATTACTTTACTTTATTGTTATTATGGAGGTGATATACAGAGGGGTTACAATTATATGAGTCAGGTAATGAGTACATTTCATTTTGTACAGTGTCTCTGTTTGTTAACTCTCTCCCAGTCCCTCCCTCCCCTCCCATCTCCACCCACAATCTGTATGGCTCACTTTCATGTGTCCAGCAGCCCTACTGCTGCACTTTTCCACCCTTTTACCTTCCAGTTCGGTACCCTCCTCCCAACCCTTCCGAAGGTATATACTTGAATGCACCATACATAAGATAAAGAAGACAGAATCACCAAAAAAATAAAAACTAAAAACTGAAAATAGGAGAGGTCTCTTGTTTCCATATCTTGGAGTTCATTTCAATATGGATGTTATTTTATATAAATATGAAGAGGCACGTAGGCATTGCACCTTTGTGTTTCTTTCCTGAGAGTATCTTCTTTTGATCTCCCAGTGTCCATGTTTTAAGAAACAGATGAATGAATGAATGAATTTCCACTGAGTGGTTATATTTTTACATATACTGCCAGTAGTCTCAATCAGAACAATGAAGCTTGTTGAGATTGGTTCGGGAAAGCAGAAAGGGATGACCTAAAGTAGTGGAAGGGGTAAATTTAATCAGGTACATTGCATGTTTATGTGGGTATGTTCAAGTGAAAGTCCCTTTATAACTAATTGATGTTAATAAAAAATAATGAAAAAATTACAAAAAGAAACTCTCTTTGGTTGGTTACTCTAGTTGATAACAGCCAGTGTTTATTTTGTGGAGATAATAATGAACCCAATTCACGTATAAACCCTTTATATATACATACACACATATATGTATATATATATATATTCTAATCATGCTTTATTTATGACTTGATCAGAGCTGGCAAATAAATTTTAACATATTTGTGGGCAGGGCTGAAGTTTTCTTCCATTTTTTTTCATTTCCTTAATGTGATACTTGGCATGCAACGGACCCTTAATGTACATTTGCGAAATTAACAAGGGATTGAAATGTTGGGTAGGGTTGAGCTCTCCACCACCAGGGAAGTCCTTAGAGAAGAGGGATGACTCCAGTGATAATGAAAAGAACAGTAAGAACAGGCACACTACTAAGTGCGAGCACTGAGTACCACTCACTGAGCTCAAGTCCTTGCATGCGTCATCAACTGGGTCTTTGTGTAAACCCAGTGAAGGGGGCAGTAGTTTTGACTCTCATTATTGATAGGGACACTGAGGCTTTCAGAGATGGGGCCACATGCCAGAGACATTCTGTAAGTAGGAGAGAAGCTACAAACAGGCATCCTTGTATCACCTGCGGCTGAGGGGTCTAGGAGCCTTGGGCAGAGTTCTAAGGGACTAGGGTAATTGATTGTTCTTTTGGAGGCTTTTTGGTGGGAAATGGGAAGCTGAGTATGGGGCTGAGACCTTTGCCCTGCTTCCACCAGAGAACGAAGTTGTGGTTTACATTGGACTGCACATAGCAAAAAGGACTCTGCTGCTAGAAGGTTTGAAAACCACTGTCCTGTTGATTCTTGTAGTTCCTAAGATCCTGGTCTCCAGCATAAGCCCTAGAGATGCCCAGGGAAAGTCATGTCTTCCCATTTCCCCAGGCTCACTCAGGGAGAGGCCGCACACCCTGCCACCTACTCACCTGCACAAGCTACACACGAAGCACTTGGGGTGGTAGGTGCGGCCCAGGGCAGAGATGACTTCACCCGTGATGAAGTCCCGGCAGCTGTCACAGCGTGTGCCATAGAGTTGCTGGTAGTCCTGGGTGCAGATGTACTCCTGGTTCTTGAAGAAGAAGCCTGACTGGGCCAGGCCACAGCCACACACTTGGGGAAATCAAGAAGGAAGAAAGGGTAGACTGAGTGTAGGGGCGGTCTGAGGGCTTCACTGGGGGGACCCTGGTGTTTGATTTTGCTATGAGTGGCCAGAGAGTTAGTTTAAGGAATCTATACATCATGATCAGAAAAGAAAGGCATTGTTTCTTCCAGGGAAATAAATGGCTCTCAGGGACAACAGAACTCTAGCAGCCTCCTGAACATATTGGTCCAGCTAAAGCCAGGAAGGGTCATTCAGGAAGGGGGCTGGTTAACAATCAAAAGAAGTTGAAGAGAAGCTCCTTTGATTCTGTGGTCAGCTCCCCTCATTCAGCCTGCACTTACCAGGAGACGGGTAGCTTGACCTCCTACAGAGACTGCCTTTGAGAGGGAAGAAGCTGGCCAGGCTTCATTCCAGGAAATCATTCCAGCAGAGAGTTACAGCTTTTATGTACATTAATAAATAGGTTCCATGGTTTCTGACAGGTTTTCTGAAGATTTGGCTAGTTCAGCATTCTCAAGAATGAACAATGGGGAATTAGGCATAGTAGCACATGAGTGTAATCCAGGCATTACGGAGGCTGAGGCCCGAAGACCGTGAGTTTAAGGCTGAGCTATATAGCAAGAATTTATCTCAGAAAAGAATCATCAGTGGTGGAGCAATCAGAAAAATAGTTTCCAAGCTTGTAGACTGAAGGAACCAACCAGGAATTGGGTGACATCACCCAGTAAATATTACTTCATCATTAACAAGATAAGTTGCTTTGCAAAAGTAAGCAGGTCAAAAGCAGGAGAGATTTCCCAGTACATGCCAGACATATTTTGTAAGTGTTTGTTCACTTTTGTGGGCCAGAAGCAGGCTTCAAGGGCCAAACTGAGTGAAGAGAAGGCAGGTCCAATGGTCACGGCAGGATAGTAAGAGACACAAGTGTTTAGGTATGCAGCTACTTTACTGCCACCAAATCTCTGAGTGACAGTGAACTTGTCCCTCTCGTTCCCGGGGTCTCTAATCACTTCTATACAGGCTGAGCTTTTCAGACATGATCTCTTGTGGGTCTCTGAGAAGAAGAGCTACCTTCAGTGCTAACCATGTGTCTAAACGTTTAAGTTCAATGTGAAGTCTTGTTCAGGGCCCCTGATGCCACCACCTCTGTGAAGAAGCAGGGTGGTGGAGATGGCACTGGTGGGAGGTGGGGAAGGGTAAATCTTTCAGCAAACATCATGAGAATTCATCATACCAAACAATGCCTGATTTCAGAAGCAGGCAGAACAGGAGAACTCGCTGTTCTCAGCCTGCAGGTGGTAAATCAATTGTTGGGTCATGGCCTACAACCTTATTGGAAACAGCTCCTGTTTTTTCCCTTCTTTTCTCTCCTTTGTTTTCCCTGCCAATTCCACCCCCAGGCCACCTCTCCCAGTGGGAGAAAACCAAGAGGTCATAAGAAAACCTGGAACAATCAGTTCCTCCATTTCCCTCCCAGAAGCTGCAGGAGGAAGTTTTTGGTGGAAAGGATGTAAAGATTGATAAGAATCTCAAGGGATCCTGGAATACAGAGAAGAGCATGGGATGGAGGTATGTAGCAAGCAGGACCAGATATATTTGAATTTGTGCAGAACCAGGCATTCAAAACAAAACCTAATCAAACCAAAACCCAAGAACAGTCACAGGGTGTACTGTATGAAACTGATGGGAATTGATGCACCCAGGATAGTCTTGACCGTATGAATCAAAAAATAAAGTCTATTAATTTTTTAAAAACAGGCCATATAATTGGAAAACTGGAAATGACAGAGCAGACAAGGTTAGATATGCTTTACAAATGCAGAGTGAGGTACTCTCGGTGAATATGAGAGCTTGCACATGATTCTTGCCTGCTCCAGGGTATTAAGGTTACAATCCTGAGTTCTACCACTCAAGTGCTCTGTGACTTTGACAAAGTTACCTCCCTTCTCTGGAGCTCATTTGCAAAATGAGGATGCTAAGATAGTAATGAGGACACATCTGGATAGGAGGGTCTGGGACTCTGTCATGGAATTCTGTTGATTTCCAGCTTTGAATCAGACTTGATTTTAGGACATTTCAAACTCAGAGTCTGAAGGGTCTCAGATATGCAACATCTTAATTGTGAAATATACTATGCATAGAAGAAATATAGAAAATATAGGCATACCGTTTAAAGAATAAGAAAATATACACTCATGGGCCCACTACTAAATTTGTAAAATAAGATATCCCAGCACTATATAAGCTTTCTTTTTTCCTCCCTGAGAGTTCCTCCTTTCCACACAGTCTCTAATTGTATGTTGGCCATCCCCTTGCTTTTCTTATGGTTTTACCACCTATGATACCATCCATATGCAGGATACTTTGTTAGGCTGGTCTGTGTCTGGATTGGTGGGCGTTTTTTCACTTACTCCTCTGTGCTGCTTTTTTTTTTTTTTTTTGGTCTGGTCATGGGCCTGAACTCTGGGTCTGGGTGCTGTCCCTCAGCTCTTCAGCTCAAGGCTGGCGCTCTACCACTTGAGCCACAGTGCCACATCCGGCTTTCTTTCTTTTTTGCTTATGTGGTGCTGGGGAATTGAACCCAGGACCTCATGCATGCAAGGCAAGCGCTCTACCACTGAGCCACCTTCCCAGCCCCTCCTCTGTGCTTCTTGACACCCTCTCACAACTCTGTGTTTGAGATTCACCTAGGTTGTTGTCTGAAATGCAGTTCATCCGTTATCTCTCATGCTGCATTCCACCTAAATCACACCTGACTGTGACCATGATGAGGAACATTTCACATCTCAGCTGCTTGCTTTTTCGGAGGGCTTGTATAATGCTATGAGCATCCTTGTATTTGTAAAGGGCTGGCTGCTTATTCCTAGTTCTTTTAAAAATTACATTTTCATTGTGGAGGTGGGAGGGAAGGGATGGTGGGGGAAAACAAAGGAGGTAACAATGATCCATAGGAAATGGACTCAGTACCTTGCTCATGTAACTGTAACCCCTCTGTACAGTATTTTTAAAACCGTACAAAAAAATGACATTTTCATTTCACCCAATCCCAATCGTCACCAATATTAGGGTCATCTGACTAGTCAACATGATGCAGGCACATGATTTCTTTTTTCTTTTTTTTTTTTTTTTAACATGATGTCTTCATTGTCAGTTAAAAGTTTTATTTCCCTGATAATTAGTGAAATGAGAATCTTTTCATGGGTTTATGGGTCATTAGCATTTTCTCTATTATAAAATGCTTGCTAAGGTCTTTTGCTGATTTTCCTTTTTCTTTGAGATTTGTAGAAATTCTTTGTGTGTCTTAGAAGTGAATCATTTTTCAGTTGTTAGTACAAACATCTGTAATTTGAGGCTTGCTTTTTACTTTTTAAAGTAGCATATATTAGTAATACCAGGAACTTTTCTTGTGATATTTCCACACATGAATCCTCTGCACAATGAATGCTGATCAACTTCACCCCTTTTAACTCTCCATTATCCCCTTTCCCTTCTTAAAGCATCTTCAGCAAGTTTCACTATTCTATTTTCATACAGGCAAATAAACTGCTCTGACCATATTAATCCTCATTCTCCCTCTTCATTAGCCCTCCCTACTCCTACTCCTACTTCTACCCCTACTCCTACTCCCTACTCCTGACCATCTGACCATCATCAACCCACCCCTCCAACAGAGCTGGTTTTACGTTCCTTCCTTTCTCTCTTTCTTCCTTTTCTCCCTCCTTCCCACCCCTTCTTCTTTCTCTTTCTCTCTTTTTCTCCTTCCTTCCTGCTTCTCTGTCTTTTTTTTGAGACAGGATCGTATTACGTGTCCCAAGATAGCCTTGAACTCAATATTATCTTACTTTCACCTCTCCTAGTGCTAGGATTACAGGCATACACCCCTGTGCTTGGTGAGAACATAATTTTCTTCTTCTTGTGGTATTGTGAATGAACCAAATACTTCAGGTTTTAGTTGGTCCAATTTTTCATTCTTTTCCTTTATTATTTACATCCTTTGGATCATATTTAATAAATTCTTCCCTACCATAAAATTCTAAAGAAGAAATTGTCTATATAGTGTTTTAAAGTTCTATTGTTTTCACATCAGTGCTGTTGCTCCACCTGTGTCTGACAATAGTGAATGGCATACAGTAGCCATCCAATTTCCCATGTGGATATTTAATCATGTCAGTGCCATTTATCAAACACTGCAATTGTTCTCTACTGATCTGCAAAAAAAAACATGTTTCCGCACATGTGGAAGAGTGGTTTTTGCTTCTATATTCAGTTCTATTGGCGTATTCATCTGTCCTTAATCCAAGACATACCATCCTAATAGCTTATACAGTAACAGTAAGTGATGGGGTCTGGCAGGACAGGCCTCTTGGCTCTGCTGCTGTTCTGTAGGATGTGAATGATCTCTGGTCCTTTGCCAAGTAAACAAGTTTAACTGAGTTCTTCCTTTCCATGGGAATTTTTTTTCCAATCCTCCTTTCTGAAGCCAGTATTCAACTAGTATTCTTTTTTTCTCTTTTTTAAAAATAAATTTCATTGTAAAGATATTGTAATGAGTACATTTCCTATTAAGCATTGTTTCTTCCTCCTTTGTTTTTCCCCTACCATCCCTTCCCTCCCCACCTCCACAACTCTTCTCCCCCGAGGGTATAAAGTTCATTTTCTTTTTTTTTTTAATTAAGGTTTTTATTATGAAAATACTGTACAAAGGGGTTACAGTTACATGAGTAAGGTAATGAGTACATTTCTTATCCAGTATTGTTGCCTCCTCCTTTGTTTTTTTCCCTACCATCCCTTCCCTCCCATCTCCTCAGTTAAACCCCCCAACCCCTCTCTTAAATTGTAAAGTTTGTTTTTTGACATAGTATCTTGTACATCTCATTGTTGCAATGGGTCCACCTGTATCTCTATTTAAACAATTTGTTTTTTCCCTTCCCCCCCACAAATTATATCAACATCAAATACAGTGAAAACAGGGGTTATACTGTGGGGGAGGGACATACAAAGTGACAAACAACAAAAATGACAAAAATGAACTTTACAACTTTGGTGCGGGGGTGGGGGTGAGGGGTGGGGGTGGGAGTGGGGAGGGAGTGTGGGGAGGATTAGGTGGGGGATTAGGGGGAGGATGGGAAGGGATGGGAAGGGGAAACAAAGGAGGAGGCTACAATGCTTGATAAGAAATGTACTTATTATCTTGCCCATGTAATTGTAACCCGTCTGTACAGTATTTTCACAATAAAAAAATAAAAAAGTGACAAAAATCACATGGTACCTTAAAAATACTTTAGAAACAATAGCAAGGAAGAAAAAACCACTTCTGTCCCTATTTTGGGTTCATTTCGCTTAACATCATCTTATCTGACCTTTTCTGCTTGTCCCAGACATATACTAGTTATTACAAATAAGGGAAACCATGGGACCTATGTTTCTTTGGGCCTGGCTTACTTCACTTAATATAATTTTCTCCAAGTCTTTCCATTTCCTAACAAATGGGCTAATGTCATTCTTTTTGATGGAGGCATAGAATTCCATTGTGTGTGTGTGTGTGTGTGTGTGTGTGTGTGTGTGTGTGTGTGTGTGTGTGTGTATTCCACATTTTCTTGATCCATTCACCTACTGAGGGGCATCTGGTTTGGTTCCATATCTTAGCTATGGTAAATAATGATGTGATAAACATGGTTGTGCTGGTAACCTTAGTATGGCCTTGTTTGTGATCATTTGGGTAAATGCCCCAAAGTGGGATTGCTGGGTCATAGGGGAGCTCTATGTGGAGTCTTTTGAGGAACCTCCATACTACTTTCCAAAGTGGTTGAACAAATTTATATTACCACCAACAATGCAGTAGGGTTCCCTTCTGTCCACATCCCCTCCAGCAACTGTTGTTATTAGAATTCTTGATTCTAATCATTCTAACTGGGGTGAGGTAGAATCTCAATATTGTTTTGATTTACATTTCTTTTATGGCTAGCGAGGTTGAGCATTTCTTCATGTGTCTATTGGCCATTCTTATTTCCTCTTCAGAGAAGTTTCTCTTTAAGTCTTTAGACCACTTAGTTATCAGGTGTCTGTTGTATGGCTAGTGAAGATCTTCTCCCAATCTGTGGGCTTTCTATTGATCTTGCTAGCTATGTCCTTTGCCACGCAGAAGCTCTGCAGTTTCATGCGATCCCATTTGTCCATCCTTTCTTTGATTTGTTTGTTTCTGGGTCTCTATTAAGAAAATTTTGGCCTGTGCCAAGGAGACCTAGGGTTTCTCCTATTCCTTCCTGTAATGTTTTCAGGGTGTCTCCTTTGACTCCAAGGACTTTGATCCATTTGGAGTTGATTCTGGTGCAGGGTGATATATAAGGATCTAGCTTTAGTTTTCTACAGGTAATTAGCCAATTTTGCCAGCACCATTTACTAAGAGGCTGTCTTTCTTTCATTCTAGTTTTTTAGCTCCCTTATCGAAGATTAGGTGGCTGTATGTCTTTGGATTTATTTCTGGGTTTTCAATTCTATTCCATTGGTCCTGAGGTCTCTTCTTGTGCCAGTACCAAGCTATTTTGATTACTATGGCTTTGTAGTAGAGTTTGAAATTTGGTATTGATATTCCTCTAGCTCTGTTCTTTGTGTTAAGGATCATTTTTGCTATTTGGGGTCTTTTATTGTTCCATATGAATTTTTGGAGTGCTTCTTCTATTTCATTGAGGAAAGAGGTTGGAATATTAATAATATCGCATTGAATTTGTAGATAGCTTTGGGAAGTATTGCCATTTTCACGATGTTGATCCTTCCAATCCAGGAGTATGGGAGTTTTTGCCATTTTCTAAGTGCTGTTTTGATTTCCTTTTTCAGGTTATAAAAGTTTTCATCATAAAGGTCTTCACTTCTTTTTTTTTTTTTTTGGGTCCGGTCATGGGGCCTGAACTCTGGGCCTGGGCACTGTCCCTCAGCTCTTCAGCTCAAGGCTAGCGCTCTACCACTTGAGCCACAGCGCCACTTCTGGCTTTTTTCTTTTTGCTTATGTGGTGCTGAGGAATCGAACCCAGGGCCTCATGCTTGCAAGGCAAGCGTTCTACCACTGAGCCACCTTCCCAGCCCTAGTCTTCACTTCTTTAGTTAAGTTAATTACTAGGTATTTTATTTTTTGTGGGGGGATTACGAATGGAGCTGCTTTCCTGATTTCAGCCACACTCTTCTCATTGTTGGCATACAGAAAAGCCATTGATTTTTGAGGGTTAATTTATTTATTTTTTAATTTAATTTAATTTAATTTGTGAACATACTGTACAGAGGAGTTACAATTACATGGGCAGGATAATGCGTACATTTCTTACCAAGCATTGCAGCCTCCTCCTTTGAGGGTTAATTTAATACCCTGCTACTTTGCCAAAGTTTTGAATCAGCTTGAGTAATTTGGGAGTGGAGTCTATGGGATTCTTTAAACACAAGATCATGTCATCTGCAAAGAGGGAGAGTTTTACTTCATCTTTCCCTATTTGGATCCCCTTTAAGTTTGCATCTTGTCTTACTACTGTAGGTAGGCATTCTAATACTAAATTGAAGAGAAGTGGAGAGAGTGGACATCCTTGTCTCATTCCTGAGTTTAAAATGGCTTTAGTTTTTCACCATTAAGGCTGGCTGTAGGTTTGTCATATATAGCCTTTATTGTATTGAGGAATGTCCCATGAATTCATAATTTTTCCAGAGCCTTCATCATAAAGGGGTGTTGGATCTTGTCAAATGCTTTTTCTGCATCTATTGAGATATCCATGTGGTTCTTATCCTTGCTCTTGTTGTTGTGATGAATTATATTAATTGATTTGCATATATTGAACTAGCCTTGCATCCCTGATATAAATCCTGTTTGATCATGGTGTATGATTTTTTTGATGAGTTGTTGAAGTCAATTGGCTTGCATTGATGTTCATCGAAGAAATGTGTCTATAATTCTCTTTCTTTGGTAAGTCCTTGCTTGGTTTTGGGATGAGGGTAATGGTGGCTTCATAGAAAGAGTTTGGTAGTGAACTTTCTCTTTCAATTTCATTGAAGAGTTGGAGGAGTATTGGTGTGAGTTCTGCTTTGAAGGCCTTGTAGAATTCCACTGTAAAATCATCCGGTCTTGCGTTTTTCTTAGATGGGAAGTCTCTTATTGCTGTTTCTATTTCAATGCTTGATATGGGTTTTAACTCATTTTGGTTTAGTTTCAGCATGTTGATATTTGCTAGGAAATAGTCCATTTCTTCCAGGAACTCAAACTTATTAGCATAAAGTTTTGAGAAGTATTCCCTTATAATGTTCTGAATCTTGGTTGTTTCTGTGGTGATGTTTCATTCTCATCTCTGAATTTATTTATTTGGGTGTGTTCTCTTCTATTTCTGATAAGATTTGCTAAGGGTCTGTCAACTTTGTTAATGTTTTTTAAGAACCAATTCTTTGTTTTGTTGATTCTATGTTTTTTTTTTAGATTCTAATTCATTTAATTCTGATTTAATTTTAATTATTTCTTTCTGTCTACTGGATTGGGGTTTAGCTTGCTGTTCTTTTTCAAGGAGGTTCAGATGTCTCATTAAATTGTTGGTTTCAGATCTCTTCAATTTGTTGATGTAGGAACTTAGAGCTATAAACTTGCCTCTGAGTACTGCCTTTGCTGTGACCTAGAGGAGCTGGTAATTTGTGTGTTCATTTTTGTTGAATGTCATGCACATTTGAATTTCTTTTCTAATCTCTTCCATGACCCACTGGTGATTCAACAGTGTGTTGTTCAGCCTCCATGTGTTACAGGACTTTCATTGGTGGCTTTTGGTGTTGAGGTCTAATTTTATTTCCTTGTGGTCTGAGAGAATGCAGGGCATAACTTCAATGTTTCTGAATTTGGACAACTTTGCTTTGTAACCTAAAATGTGGTCTATTTTGGAAAATGTTCCATGTGCTGCTGAGAAAAATGTGTATTCTGATGCTGCTGGGTGAAATATTCGGTAGAGTCTGTTAGATCTAGTTGATCTATGCAGTTGTTTAGATCTGTGGTTTCTCTGTTGAGTTTTTGCTGAGTGGGGAAAGTGGTGTGTTAAATTCCCCAACGACTAATGTCTTTGGACCTATGTGAGATTTGAGGGAAAGTAGTGTTTTTTGGATAAACTTGGGTGCTCCGTTGTTTGGTGAATAGATATGTAGAATTGTAATATCCTCCTGAAGGAGAGATCCCTTAGTTAGTATGTAGCGACCTTGTTTATCTCTTCTCACTAATTTTAATTTGAAGTCTATTTTATCTAATATTAGGATTGCAACTCCTGCCTGTTTATGGGGGCTGTTTTCTTGGTAGATTTTGTTCCAGCCTTTCACTTTCAAAATATGTTTGTTTTTATGGGCAAAATGTGTGACTCTTGAAAGCAGCAGATAGAAGGATCTTGATTTTTAATCCAACTAAACAGTCTATGTCGCTTAATTGGAGAGTTACATCCGTTAATGTTCAGAGTAAGGACTGAGAGGTATTTGGTAGTTTCTGCCATGTTATCCACCTTCTTGGGGGCTGCGACAACTGGGTTCTTCCTATGGTTCTTGGATTCTCAGTTTGGGTCCGGTTTCTTGGCCTTTATTGTGGTCTTGTTGGTTTTCTTTGTATAGGACATCTTTAAGTATCTTTTGTAGGGCTGATTTGGTGGAGATATATTGTTTCAGTTTTTCTTTGGTATGGAAGGTTTTTATTTGACCTTCCGTTATGAAGGAGAGTTTAACTGGGTACAGTATTCTTGGTTGATGGTTGTTTGTCTTTAGGGCATGGCATACATCATTCCAGGCTCTTCTTGCTTTAATTGTCTCTGCTGAGAAATCTGAGGTTATTCTAATTGGTTTCCCTTTATAGATGATTGATCTTTTATCCTTGACAGCTTTAAGGATCCTTTCCTTGGTCTGAATTGATCCTGTGTGGATTATAATGTGACGGTGGGATGTCCTGTTCTGGTCTGGTCTATTTGGGGTCCTAAAAGCTTCTTGTATCTGAATAGGCCTATCTTTTTGCATATTTGAGAAGTTCTCTGTTAGGATCCTGTTAAATAAATTTCCTAGACCATTAACTTCTGTCTCTAGGTGCTCCTCTACACCCATTAGCCTCAGATTAGGCCTTCTGATAGTGTCTTCCAAATATTAAGTAGATCTATCATATTTCTTGGATTTGTCTTAGATAATTGTATATTCTTTCTCTATAATATCTAGGCTGTCTTCAATCCCCGAGATTTGATCTTCTGCATGGTCTAACCTACTGTCAAGACTTTCTACTTTGTTTTTTATTTCCTTTCCTTCTAATTGGTCAGCTTTGATGGTTTCAAATTCTTCGTTTTGTTTTAGATCTTGTATGAACTTCTTTACTTCCTTAATTTGGTGTTCAGTGTTTATTCTCAAATCACTCAGTTGATTGGTTATGGTTTCCTTGGACTCCCTTTCCTTCTGATGGGCTCCATTCCGCATTCCCTTTGTGGTCTCCCTGGATTCCTTCCGCTGTCTGTTTATGGATTCCATGAATGCCTCTATTGATCTTTGTCTATTCTCATCCTAGTCACACAATTCCTGTATTACTCTTTGATTAGCTTCCTCACACAATTTCTATATTTCTCTTTGACTGTTCTCAGCCTGCTCATGCAATTCCTGTATTAATCTTTGAGTAGCAAGATTCCTGTATTAATTTTTGGGTAAAGCTTATTTTTAGCATAGTGTCTTGTACATCTCATTGTTAGAATGGGTCAACCTGTATCCTTATTTCAGCATTTTGTTATTTTCCTTCCCCTCCCCAAGTTAGAGAAATGTATATACAAGATTCAGGGCACCAGAATCAAATAACAGTGAAAACAGGCGGTATACCATGGGGAACGAACATACAAATGAAACAAAAAAATCACATGGTACATTAAAAACAACAGCACCAAAGATAAAACCTCTTGTGTCCCTATCTCGGGGTTCATTTTACTTAGCATCATCTTATATGGTCATATGTACATAGATTTTGACCTTTTCTGCTTGTCTAGTAAGATTATCCTAGACATATACTAGTTATTGCAAATGAGGGAAACCATGGGACCTACGTTTCTTTGGGTCTGCCTTACTTCACTCAATATTTTTTTTCAAGTCTTTCCATTTTCTAATAAATGGGGTGACGTCATTCTTTCTGATAGAGGCATAGAATTCCAGTGCGTGTGTGTGTGCACGTGTGCGTGCGCGTGTGTGTGTTTGTGAGTGTGTATCACATTTTCTTGATCCATTCATCTACTGAGGGGCATCTGGTTTGGTTCCATATCAATAATGCTGTGATAAACATAGTTGTGCTGGTAGATTTAGTGTGGCCTTGTTTATGATCGTTTGGGTAAATGCTGAGAAGTAGGATTGCTGGGTAATAGGGGAGCTCTATGTGTAGTCTTTCGAGGACTCTCCATACCGCTTTCCAGAGTGGTTGAACAAATTTACACTACCACCAACAATGCAGTAGGGTTCTTTTTGGCCACATCTCTCCAGTATCTGGTTTTTTTTTTTTTTTGTTTTTTTTTTGGGGGGTCCAGTCGTGGGGCCTGAACTCTGGGCCTGGGCGGTGTCCCTCAGCTCTTCAGCTCAAAGCTAGCGCCCTACCTCTTGAGCCACAGCACCACTTCCGGCTTTTTTCTTTTTGCTTATGTGGTGCTGAGGAATCGAACCCAGGGCCTCAGGCATGCAAGGCACGCACTCTACCACTGAGCCATCTTCCCAGCCCCCTCCAGCATCTGTTTTTATTAGATTTCTTGATTATAGCCATTTTAACTGGGATGAGGTTGAATCTCAATGTTTTGATTTGCATTTCTTTTATAGCTAGAGAAGTTGAGCATTTCTTCATATGTATATTGGCCATTCTTATTTCCTCTTCAGAGAAGTTTCTCTTTAAGTCTTTAGCCCACTTATTTATCGGGCAGTTGTTTCTTTAAGGATTTGTTGTTGGGGGATTTAATTTTTTGAGTTTTAAGTAGATATGAGGCCCTTGTCTGTTGTATGGCTAGTGAAGATCTTCTCCCAATCTGTGTACTATCTATTGGTCTTGCTAGCTATGTCCTTTGCCATGCAGAAACTCTGCAGTTTCATGCCCATTTGTCCAACCTTTCTTTGATTTGTTTCTGGGTCTTTATTAAGAAAAATTTGGCCTGTGCCAAGGAGACCTAGGGTTTCTCCTATTCCTTCCTGTAATGTTTTCAAGGTATCTGCTTTGACTTCGAGGTCTTTGATGGATTTGGAGTTGATTCTGGAACAGGGTGATATATAAGGATCTAGCTTTAGTTTTCTACAGGTGTTTGCCAGCACCATTTACTAAAGAGGCTATCTTTCTTCCATTCTATTTTTTAGCTCATCTATGGGCAATTTTATGCAATATATTAGAATTGCCTTGAGTCTATAATTTAAGTAGGATGGAATTTTGTCATCTTAGTGTTTCTCTTTTATTTATGTTTTCTTTAACATCTTTCTTATGATGTTTTACAAAGTTTTAAAAATTATAATTGTCATGAAGCTTATGCAATTTTTTAAAACTTATTTCTCTCTCTCTCTCTCTCTTTCTCTTTGTATGTGTGCTGATAATGGAATGTGAACTCAGGGCTCGTGATCAACCACTTGAGTCACAGCTCAACTTCCTCCTAGTTAGAGATATGAGTTTCACAGACTTGCCTGCCCCTAGTGGCTTTGAACTGTGAACCTCAGATCTCAGCCTCATGAGTAGTTAAGATTACAGGTCTGAGCCACGGACACTTGGATAAGATTTACTCTCAAATTAAAATTATTTTCTTGTTTGTAAATGGTTTTATGTACTGTGGTATAATTTCCTTTTCTGCATTTATTCTGTATATGAAACTTTATGTGTTCTCTCTTTGGTATTAGTACTTCAGAACAAATCTTTAAAATATCAGGATGGTTAGAAGAACTATTGACAATAACCTAAAAACAATAAACGTATCTATTAAGGCATTACCCAGTCAGTGTATTTAAATGTTTCCAATTTTTCTTATGCTTTTTACTAATTGGTTGCTTGAATAAAGATCTATAAAATTCCACATATTTTTATATAACTGTAATTTCTCTCTCCTCTCTCTCTCTCTCTCTCTCTCTCTCTCTCTCTCTCTCTCTCTCTCTTTCTCTCTCTCATTGGGGTATGAATTCAGGGCCTTACACAAGGCAGGCACTCTGTTACTTGAGCCATGCCTCTAGCCTTTTTGTTACTTTTCAAATAGGGTCTTGCTTTGTACCTGGGATAGCCTGGCCTGCAGTCCTACTGTTTATATTTCCCCTCCACACCCAACCTGTAGATGCGATGAGAGGTACAAATAAACTACTCCCAGCTTTTTTGTTGTAATAGGGTCTGGGCTGGCCTTGCACCATAACCTTAACCTTCCTCATCTCTGCTTCATGAGGAGCTAGGATTACAGGCGTTACCATGTTTAGCTCCTGTTAACAAATCTTTTTTTTTTTTTTTTTTTGCTTTTATGCTGGTCCTGGGGCTTGAACTCAGGGCCTGGGCACTGTTCTAGAGCTTTTAAAAATTTTTTTAAAAAATTATTTTAAAGGTGATATACAGAAGGGTTACAGTTATATAAATCATATAAATCAGGTAAAGAGTACACATATCTTCTTGGACAATGTCACCCCTTCCCTAGCTCTCTCCCAGTTTTTTCCTTTCAATCCCCACCCACAAATTGCATAGTTCATTTTCAACACAGTGTCTAGTGAGTACCACTGCTGGATTTGTTCACCCTTTTTCCCTCCATTTAAGCTTCTTTTTGCTCAAGGCTAGTGCTTTACCATTTGAGCCATAGCTCCACTGCTGACTTTTTGATGATTAATTGGAGGTAAGAGTGTAATAGACTTTCTTGATTGGGCTAACTTTGAACTACAATCCTCAGATCTCAACTTCCTGAGTAGCTAGGATTATAAGCGTGAGCCACCAGTAGCTGAGTTTACAAGTGTGGGTCACTGTACTCAGTTTAAGGAGCTATACTATTGTACATTCCCATCAACAAGAGTGTGAGGGTTCCAGTGTCCACACATCCTTATGAACACTTGTATTCTCATCCTTTTGTTTACAGCTATCTGAGTGGGAAAGGCTATCTCCTTGCAGCTTGATTTGCATTTCTTTGATGGCTAATGATAGCGACCATTTTATGTTGGTGCTTTTTGAACATTTGCATAATTTCTTTAGAGAAATGTCTCACAAATCCTTTGCTCATTTTGAAATTGGGCTGTCTTTTTATTTTTAAGTTATAAGCATCCTTTACAGAGCTTAGACACAATTGTTTTTATCACACATATCATATGATTTACAAATACTTTCTCTCATCCTATATACTCTATTTTTACTTTTTTTTTGTCGGTTGTGGGTCTTGAACTCTGGGCCTAGGTGTTGTCTCTGAGCTCTTCAGCTCAAGGCGAGCACTCTACCACTTGAATCACAGTATCACTTTCAGTTTTCTGGTGGTTAATTGGAGATAGGAGTCTCATAGACTTTCCTGCCTGGGCTGGCTTTGAAGGGCCAGCTTTCTGAGTAGCTAGGATTACAGGCATGAGCTACTAGTGCCTGGCTTATTTTTAAATTTTTGATTATGAATTTTGAAGCATAAGTTATGAAATTTTGCTGATGTTTAAACATTTATTTTTCTTTAGCTGCTTGTGCTTCTCAAGACATATGTAAGGTTTTGCCCAGTTCAGGGTCACAAAGAGTTATTCTTATATTTTCTCCTAAGAATTTTATAGTTTTAGCTCCTATATTTAAGCCTTTGATTCAATTTGATTGCGTTCTATTTGTGTGCAAAGAAACAGTCTTTTATATTTTTTATTTTTAGTCTATGGATATTCAGTTTTTCCAACACCATTTGTTGAAAAGCTGATTCTTTCTCTCTTGAATTATCTTGGCACTGAGATTGGAAATATTGGCACGGATATTGGTCATAAATGGAAGGGTTTATTTCTGGATTCTTGATTGTATCCTATGGGTCTATATGTCTACCTCTGTGTTAGCATCTGTAGCCTTGTAGTAAGTTTTGAAGGTGAGAAGTATGAGTCTTACAACATTTCGTTTTCAGGATTGCTGGGGCTTTCTACATCCCTTGCAGTTCCATATTAGCCTGGCACTTGCTGCCTTGAAGCCAGCTGGGATTTTGATAGAGATCACATTTGCTAAGGGCTGAATTGTGATGCTGTCACATTCACTTGTTGAAGCCTCAGCTACCAATGTGATGACATTGGGAGATAATTGAGTGTAGATGAGGTACTGAGGGCAGAACCCCATGAGAGATGGGATTAGAAGTCTTATGGAAAGAAAATTAGAGAGATGTCTGTCTGTCTATCTGCCATATAAAGACAGAAGGATGGTGGCCAGCCACAAGTCAGGGAAAGGATCCTCAGCAGAGCCCAACCTCACTGACACATTGATCTGGGGCTTCCAGTTTTCAGAAATGTGAGAAGATGAATTTCTATTGATTAAACCACCAGTCTACAGCATTGCTATGGCTTCTTGAGCTAAGCGTTCAGTTGGTTAGATTTCATTTGAAGAATGTAGCTATCTTAATGGCATTAACATGGGGGTGATTACCCACCTGTTTAATGCTTTATAGTTATTGTAATATAAGTTTGCATTTATTTTGTTAAGTTTATTTCTATACGTTTTATTTTTGATGCTATGAAAAGCAGAATTGTTTTCAGATTGTACATAAAATCAGATTGAATATAAAAAATACAATCCATTTTGGTGGATTGATCTTGTATTCTGGAACTTCAATGAACTGACTAGTTCTTAGAGATTTTTAAAATACATTCCTTAGGATCTAGTGCATATAAGATCACCTTGTGTGCAAACTGAGAGCGTTTCTTTCTCAGTCTAGATATGTTTTGTTTCATTTTCTTGCCTAATTAACCTGGCATGAACCTGCAGTGAAAGGTTGAATAGAAGTGATGACAGCAGACACCCTTGTCTTGTACTTGATCTCACAGGGAAACATTCAGTCTTTCATCAGTAAGCATAATGTTATCTGTGGATTGGCTTTTGTTGTAGGTAGAGAGTTTGGCTGAATACATAGTCCTATCTTGACAGTTATTTATTTCAGTACATGAAAGATATTATTCTACTGTTTTCTAGTTTGTTTCTTGCTATTAAAAACTCAGCTGTCAGCCTATTTACCACACAGAGACAGGTGATCTGGCTACTTTAAAGATGATCTGTTTGTCTTTGATGATTTGAATTTTCATTCTGATGTGCGTAGGTGTGTTTCTTTTATATTTTCCAGGAGAGTTAATTATGTAGTTATTTTACAATGACTGTATACACTCAGTATACACTCTTTGATATTCTGATTTTGCCCTTGATTTTTTCTGTTGGCTCTCTCTTTTATAATTTACTTATTTTAATTTTTATCTATATTTTTTATACTGGTCCTGAGGCTTGAACTCAGGGCTTGAGCCATGTCCCTTAGCCTTGTCACTCATGACTAGTGTTTTACCATTTGAGCCATTATCTCCACTTGGGCATTTTGCTGGTTAATTGGAGATAAGAGTCAGACAGACTTTCCTGCATTGGCTGGCAGATCTCAGCCTCCTGAGTACCTAGGATTACAGGCACTGAGTTACTTGTTTTTCCTAATAACATAATCTGTGGGAGTTCTTTACAGTGTAGAGTGAGGTAAAGATCCTCAAAAGAGGACTGATGTTTTCCAAGTGTGGGACTTCCTTTAAGATACTTTTGGACTGATTTGTAAACTTTACGTGAAATACACAGCATAGATATCCTGCATGAATCTTGCAAGGCATGAAGCCACCAAGCAAGCTTTCTTGATGCAACTTTTTCCAGAACTAGTTTGTTTTCACCTGTCATACACTGTGAGTAAGATTTCTGCAGAGGGACATCTCAGAGGTACACACAGATCTCCTTATTAGATTCCCACTTTGGCCAGGCTCTAGAATTGTCTGCATTCTCTAGGATACACTTGCACATGAAGAAAAAAATCTCAATACCTCAAAGGTTTAACTATGAGGATGAAATCTGGCATTGGTAATCACACTGGAAGCCTCACCTCATTCTGTTTTTGACCTCTAAAGATCCTTTCTTTTCATATGAGCATGGTAGTGCATGTTAAAGAGTTTTAACAAGAAATGCATAGAAATGTTAGTATTTTCAAATGAGAGGTGTAATTAGGGCAACTGTTTTCCTCACAGGTTACTGCTGGAAACCAACATCCTGTTATCTGTTGTTGCCTCTAAGCAAGTTAACATAGAAAGTATTTAGAAAAGCAGTAGCCCATTTCCCCCTTCAAGTCCCCATTGAAAGAGTTATTCCAGGCACTTGTGGTAGATTATCAAAATTGCCAAATTAATCCCTTTTTGCATTCACATTCTTGGATTCTGATGTGAAGGTCCTTCCACAAAAGGCAAAGTCTGTATCTTATGACTTTGAGTCTGGGTTGGCTATTTGACATGTGTTGATTACAGCAGAAGCGAGGCTGGAAGTCTTCCTTATTGAAGGTTGCTTTCTCATTGTACTTGGAGCTCTGAGACTACCTTATGAATGAGCCCAAGCCAGCATGGAGGAGGATGAGAACCACGTGGAGGCACAGGTCAACCATTACGCTGCTCTGTGTGTGTGTGTGTGTGTGTGTGTGTGTGTAAGTCCTGGGGCTTGAATTCAGGGCCTGGGCACTGTCTTTAATGGTCAAGGTTGTTACTCTATCAGCTTAACCACAGTTCCACTTCTAGATTTCTGGTAGTGAATTGGAGATAAGAGTCTCGTAGACTGGGGAGGTGGGGAAGGAAAGGGATGGTAGGGGAAAACAAAGGAGGGGGTAACAATGCTCGATAGGAAATGGACTCATTACTTTACTCATGTAACTGTAACTGTACAGTATCTTTACAATAAATATATATTGAAAAATAATAAAATAAAAGAGTCTCATAGATTTTTCTGCCTCAGATCCTCAGATCTCAGCATCCTGAGTAGCTTGGATTCCAGGTGTGACCCATGGGTACCTGGCAACCATTGCATATTGATGTAAGCAAAAGGTAATGGATAACACTTTCTTAAGACTACTACTGAGCCACATATCATCCATGCAACAATTTCATTTAGGTCTTTATCCTTTGTGCTGTCTCAATATGTGAGGATGTAAAACACATCATTTGCCAAGATGCTCTTGAAGTTCGAACTTGTCTAATGTGTTTGCCAATTCTCAGTATGAACTACAAATCCTACCAATTAAAATATATGTCATCCATGTTTCTAAAACAAAATGGGAAATAGGAATATGTATATGTTTTGGGCAAAGATCAGTTCGATTATGAAGAAAGAAGATGAGGATTTTTCTCCAAGGCAAGGAAAGCCCATTTCAGATACAATAGACTGAAGCAGTATGAATATGAAAAGATGGTGGTTTTGATTGTCAATACATCTCATATAAATAAACCATGTGAAATGGCTTCTCAGGAAGTCAATCTAGAATTGGCCACATCAACAGAAATGTGGTGCTTGTTGAATATGCTAGACCTTAAGAATTGAGATCTGTTCTGGGCCTGATGCTTTAAGAATGCTTGTGACAACAAGAATCCAAGAAGAAACCTGCAGGATGATGACACAGATTGAAATCACTTTATGATTTTATGATGAGCCCCAATTCAAGCAATATAGTTCAACACAGGAAGACCTGTCAACTAGTATTTGAAATGTAGTTCATGGGAAAAAGCGAATGTAAAGTATGTTTCATACTTTATGAGGACAAACCTAGGACCAACAGGTAGAAGATTCAGGTTTTAGATCAACTATTTTGTAACCCCACAAACAAGCCCAGGATGTTTGTTCTGTGAGCAGGGAAGCCTGGATGCAGAGAATAGGAAGCGTAGCAGTAGACGCATTTGTCCCTCTTGTGGGGGTGGGGTGGGCTCCAGGGCCAGGAACTCTCCAGGCTCTTTCAGCTGCTCTTTCTTCTTTAGAAAACCTTGCTAAGCTGAGTCTCAGATTCTCTGACTCAGTCCAGGTCAGTTGTAAACTAACATCTATTTCTTTTCTGACTGCTTTGCAACCCTTACTGAAATCCAGATCAACCTTCCTGTTAGACATAAACTTTGGGGATTGTCACACTGTCACAGAATAGGTACTTATCACAGAACCAAGCTGGGTTTTAGCCAAGAAAACTTCTACTATTATTCACTCTTAAGTCCATTTATAGGTACAAGCCAGAAGTCTTTTCAGGTGTGCAAGTTAGCCTTGTAGGATTGTCCCTCACATCCAACCCACTCCAACCTCCTGCTTCACTTCGCACTACCTAATGGAGAGCTCTCTTAGGAAGAGGTGTAGAGAAAGCCTCAGTCCTTTATAGATGTCTCAAGGGCCCGCAAGTTTGTTTTTCCTGTGCTGGTAGGTAGTGTGGCCAGGAATCTGAGAAGGGAGCTGGGAAGTTGAGCCTCCTACCTTGACAGGTGAAGCATCTGATGTGGAAGTGGTTGTTGTGGACTCGGACTACTTCCCCTTTGCAGGTGTCCCCGCAGCGGTAGCACTGGATGACATTGGAGCTGCCCCGGGGATTGTACGGATTCTGCTGATAGGGAACTGCAGGAAGAAACACAAGATGACTATCCAGGAGGCTCTCTCTAAAAAGTCTGCCATAGGTCATTATTATAACTTCAACTAAAGGAAAAACAAACCTAGAAAGTGTTGAAGTGATTAGCTAAAATACACTACAATATAATACAATGCAATATAATATAATAACATCATACAATAACTTTATCATCAGGTTGAGGGGTCAGGATAGAGCAGCATTACTGAAGATCACTAAGTGAATCCATAAATGTCCTAAGCAGGCAAAGCTGTAGGCATGAGCACAGCCTTTTTTTTTTTTTTTTTTTTTTGTGATAACAGAGGTCAAATCCCTGAATGAAGAGAATTGAAAGAGGAAGTCGAGTACGGTTAGATGTAAATAACCATGTGTCAATGTCAGATATAGCACATCCCAACATAGTAGGACCATGATATTAGGAACTGAAAAACTCCTATTGCCTTCGTGACATTGTAGCAGAGTTATGGCCTGGTATAACACCTTATTCATGTGGTGATGCTAGTATAAATAAACCTGCTGCACTGCTGGTCATATGGGTTTTACACAGACAACTACATACAATACATACTACTTAACAATGGTGGTGAAACAAGGACACAGGATAACCCATTGCAACAAAGATACCCACAGGACAGTATATTGGAAATGAACTTTATAACTTCAGGTGGTGAGGGGGGGAGGGGAGGATAGGAGTGTGGGAAGTGGAGGAGGGATGGGATAGTGGGAAAACAACAAGGAAAGGAAGGAGTAATGATGATCGACAAGTAATGTACTCATTGCCTTACTCATGTAACTGTAACCCCTCTGTACAACATCTTAACAATAAAACTTAAAAAATTGTAAATAAAAAAAGATGGTGAATGACCATGTTACTGGGTTTGTTATTTACTATACTGTACATCTAATTTGCTTACATGAAAAACTTTTCTGTGTAACAGTATGCCATCAGCAGCTTCATGCAACCTGTATTTACCTTGGTCAGGAGGCCATGGTGGGTGATGAACCAGTGTCATCTAGGTCTATATAATATGTACAGGCTATGATGTTTCCAGAATGACAAAATAACAATGTATTTCTGAGAAAGTTCCTGCCATTTAGCAGCACATGATTGTATTTCAAGGCGAATGATTCAGAAATATCATGTCTTGGATGATCTCTGGATCAAATTAGGCCCCAAACTTGTCAGAGGGAATTTGATTATTGTATTGGACTCATTGGTCTCAAAGCAATAGTGACTGATCCTAACTTCACATGGCTTTTGAGTGAATCAAGCCTCTCTTGGCCTCCATTTCTCATGTATGAAATGAAGGTGGTTGGTCAGTGGTAACACAGACTCTCAAAGGAACCACACAGGATATCTTCTTCTGTCTGGAAAGGGACAGGCCATGGGACTAATCTTAAGGTTGCTTCTGGCCAGCACTTCCCATAAGATTGAGAAAATAACCAATATGTATAATTAAGAAAAAAGAGCACTGGACACTGGTGACTCATGCCTGTAATCCTAGCTACTCAGGAGGCTAAGATTTGAGAATGAAATTTGAAGTTATCCGAGGCAGTCAGACAAAACTCTTATTTTCAATTTGTCAGCACTGGAGACATGGCACAAGTGGTAAAGCACCAGCTATTCATGGAAAAAGCTGAGCGAGAGCTTGAGGTCCTGAGTTTGTCTCAGTACACACACACACACACACACACACACACACACACACACACACACACACACATGCACACACACACATGCACACACACATACACACACATGTGCGTGCTGATCCACTGGGAACTGGAGTGCCGTATTAATATTTGGTGATACATAAGATTATATTAAGTGGAGTAAGCCAGGCCCAAAGAAACATAAGCCTCATGGTTTTCCTTATTTGCAATAACTATTATAAGTCTAAGACAAGCAGAAAAGGTAAAAATCTATGTACATATGACCATATAAGATGATGTTAAGTGGAATGAACCTTAAGATAGGGACACAACTGGTTTTTTTCTTTCTTGCTATTGTTTTTAATGTATTTAAAATGCACTATGTGATTCTTTTTGTTTCTTTTGTATGTTCTTCCCCCACAGTATAATCCTTGTTTTCACTGTATTTGATGTTGATGCCCTATATCTTGAATATACTTCTAATTTGGGGAGGGGAAGAGAAATAACAAAATGCTGAAATAAGGATACAGTTTGACCTATTGTAACAATGAGATATACAAGACACTATGTTGAAAATGAGCTATACAACTTGGGGGCAGGGGAGGGAGGAGTTGGGGATGTGGGGAGGGAAGGGATGGTAGGGGAAAACAAAGGAGGAGGTAACAACGCTCAATAGGAAATGTATTCATTACCTTACTCATGTAACTGTAACCCCTCTGTACAGTATTTCTACAATAAAACATAAAAAACTCAAAAAAAAGTCTACTAATCTTCTGTACATAGCTCCTTTTCAAGACCTATTTTTTTTTTTACCTAAAATATACATAGTTTGGCCATCCTAAACAATGGTCTAGACTCCTGTCTAGATGACAAAATCTCAGGGTTGGAAAGATATTCACAGCTATGTGGTCTAATCTCATACATATATAAACTGCTGAGATAACTTTGCCAGCAAGAAACTGAATCTTCTGTCGCAGGCAGATGCTGGTGGTCCAGGGAAAATAATGACTCAGTTCTTGGATTCCCAGCAAAAATGGAAGCAATAGTCCCAAACACTGGTTCATGCCTTATGAGAAGGCTCACTTCTATTCTGGTTATAAAAATTACCACCTGGGTGAAGAGAAATTGATATCAATTTTTTTTTTTGTCGGTCGTGGGGCTTGAACTCTGGGCTTGGGCACTATCCTTCAGCTCTTCAGCTCAAGGCGAGCGCTCTACCACTTGAGCTACAGCGCCACTTCCGGTTTTCTGGTGGTTTATTTGAGATAGGAGTCTCACCGCCTCGTCTCTCCTGCCCGGGCTGGCTTTGAACCGCGATCCTCAGATCTCAGCCTCCTGAGTAGCTAGGATTACAGGCGTGAGCCACCAGCTCCCAGCGATATCAATTATTTACACAGGTAAATAATTATTTACACATCTTAAGCTAAGCTAGACTCATAGCAACTTTGAACTACAAAGGAATTTAGAAATCTCATCCTTCAGGAGTTGTTGACCTGGTGTGGTAGTTGTTCTCTCTTGAGTGAAATTTGATGTTTCCTTCTAGGCACATGGCAACTGGCTTACCCATGAAGTATCAGTGAAAATTGTGTGTTTCCCTTCCAGTTGAAGTCTTGGTGCTAGTATTTGATCTGCCATATTGCCTTTCCCCTCACCAGCAATGAGTGACAGATGACTTGATGGGACACAGGATCCAGGATCCATCAAACCTAATATGAACATCTATCAGAAGCAAGAACAAGCCGGGTGCTGCTGGCTCACATTTGTAATCCTAGCTATTCAGGAGGCTGAGATCTGAGGACCATGATTTGAAGCTAGCCTAGGTAGGAAAGCCCTTGGGACTCTTATCTCCAGTTAAGCACCCAAAACACCAGAAATGAAGCTGTCGCTTAAGTGTTGAAGTGCAAGCCTTGAGCAAAGAAGCTCAGGGACTGCATTCAGGCCCTGAGTTCAAGACCCATGACAAAGAAGAAGAAGAAGAAGAAGAAGAAGAAGAAGAAGAAGAAGAAGAAGAAGAAGAAGAAGAAGAAGAAGAAGAAGAAGAAGAAGAAGAAGAGGAGGAGGAGGAGGAGGAGGAGGAGGAGGAGGAGGAGGAGGAGGAGGAGGAGGAGGAGGAGGAGGAGGAGGAGGAGGAGGAGGAGGAGGAGGAGGAGGAGGAGGAGGAGGAGGAGGAGGAGGAGGAGGATGACAACAGCAACAAATCATTGTTGTCTTGGTTTCTAAGACTCAGTCTTAGATTCTACAACTCAGTCTATCCTATGAGACCCACCCACCTGATACTTCTCTCTAGTTATTTGGTGCATTGTGTATTATCCCCTAGTTATCTTCATAGACGCAAAGAGGTCTATGATACCTATACCTGATCTCATCCACTCTTTTCTTTTTAAAGATGAGGAACAAGTAAACAGAGGTTCTTATAATATTCTACTCACAGGTTTCCTGAATCACATATGTGCTGTAGGGCAAGGAGCTGCTTGCTTATCCCTATATTGGTTTTTTTGTGTGTGACAATTTTGCTAACTAGGGTGAGGAAAAGAATATCTGCCACACAATCTTCCTCTCCATTATTCAAATCTTTTTTTTCTATCTGAATTCAAGACAAAATAAGAAATGAAGTAGTTAACCAAATTGTTAATTAAGTCACTGAAAGGTATATTGCATTCACCACAAATGTTCAAAGGAGTCATGAACATTACATTGATGTTCATAGCTCAGAGTCAGCCTTCTTGTCCTTTTCATTCTAATCCTACTTTCTTCTTTTTCTGATTCCTGCCAATGTCCCCTGGAAAGTATTTCACTCCCCCACCTCTTCCAACTTGTGAGAAAAATAGAATCCCTATTTATATGAGCAATGTGGTGTTTTACCACTGCCAAGGTGGGTGTGAGCCTGAAATCAATTAGAACAAACAGTACTATCACCCCTACGACTGAGGACAAAAGCTTGGAATTTCTGAGAGTCTCTCCAGAATCACTACAGGTTTTCATCTGCCTGCTTTAAGCCAACCTGCCTTAGGGTTTAACAACTTCAAAAATCAGTTTGATTTTTTTTCTAATTTAATTCGATTTTATGGGGAAGTGGATTTGTGAGCTTGGTCCTCAGTCAGAACTCAGTCTTTGAACCACCCAGATAAAAAGACAAAGTCAGAGTAAAGGGATAGAAAATAGACATTTTGGAGCAGAAGTACTAACTGTGCTGTTTCTCCTAGGATGAGAATGCTGATTGGTGGATACTGAGTGTGACCAGAGCCTCAGCACTGTCTGATGTTTGTCAACTGGCCCACAAACAGAAATTGCTGGTATAGCGCCTCCCAAGTTGTTCTTGTAAGATGTGACTAGAAAAAGGCAAAAAATTTGATTTCACAGTTGTGGCAAGATCTTTCCTTATCCAGGCAGTACTGATAGGAACTCTGGGGTCAGGGAAGCGGAGGCATCTCTGTTCTAGTAAGATTTTTCTATTCTTGGTGAATTAGATCAGGAACATAACCAACTCTTATTTGATGTGTAGGTGTGTATGGAGGGAAATGTGTCATTTCTTCCCACCAATCTATAATTTCCACGAACACTGATTTGCGTTCGTGTATGCATGTGTGTGCGTGTGCGCATGTGTGTGTGTGTGAGAGAGAGAGAGAGAGAGAGAAAGAGCGAGCGAGCGAGAGAGAAAGCGAGAGAGAGAGAGAGAGAGGGAGAGAGAGAGAGAGAGAGAGAGAGAGAGAGAGAGAGAGAGAGAGAGAGAGAGAGAGAGAGAGAGAGAGAGAGAGATCATAGCCACTGTTAAAACTTAGGGCTTCTCATTTGTTAGGAAATGGAAAGACTTGGGGAAATTATATTAAGTGAAGTAAGCCAGGCCCAAAGAAACATAGGTCCCATGGTTTCCATTATTTGCAATAACTAGTATATGTCTGAGTCAACAAGAAAAGGCAGATCAGTTGATGTTAGGGGAATGAACCCCAAGATAAGGATTCAAATGTTTTTTTTTCTTTCATGCAATTGTTTCTATCATATATATAAGACGATTTCTTTGTTGCTTTGTATGTTCCTCCCCCACGGTATAACCTCTGCTTTCACTCTATTTGATGTTGGTATAATTTGTGGAGGGGAAGGGAAAAAACAAATCGTTTAACTAGGGATACAGGTGGACCCATTGCAACAATGAGTTGTACAAGTTGTTATGTCGAAAAACGAACTTTACAACTTTGGTGGGGGGGAGGATCAGGTGGGAAGAGGTGGGGGGAGTATGGGAAGGGATGGGAAGGGGAAACAAAGAGGAGGCAACAATGCTTGATAAGAAATGTACTCGTTATCTTGCCCATGTAATTGTAACTCCTCTGTATGGTATTCTCATAATAAAAAAAACAACAACCCAAAAACTTAGGGCTTTGCACATGCCAAACAAACATTCCATCACTATCCACATTCCTCACCCAAGATGCTGAGAATTGAGTTCTGCAAGTTGTTATTTCTACTAATTTTTATCTGAGTATATTAAGGTTTGGCCACATGATTTATAATACTTACCCTAGTAATTATCTTATGGCAAATATCTTTTGAATTCCAAGTTGATTTACACACAAATTTTCAAACTATTATACATGTCAGGAGCTACTTTCTTTTGAGATTACTATATAAGTGTCCATAAACCTCATTGAACATTAGCTCTCTTCAACTGTGAGATAATCCATAACATTACCAAGTTCAAAAACATGAATTATGTGGTACGTTCCTGTGATGCATGAAGGGAACCTCTGGCTTCTTTTAGAATTATTTGTTCAATAAAGGGAACCCAGGGGAAATGTTCCCATTATCAGCCTTTATGAAATGCTGTCCAGTAGAACTGTTGAGAGTCTGGCGCTGTTCTGTACTGACACTATCTAGAACACAATTTAATGGCCATTTGTGGCTATCAGATGCTTGAAATATGTACTAGACAACTGGATTTGAAAAACTAGATTTCAAATTAACTTAGTACAAATTTATATTACATTAGCACAAATTTACATTAAGACAAACTTATATTAGTACACATTTACATTTAAATAGTCGCATATGGCTAGTAGCTACCATATTGCAATTGATAGTTAAAAAAAGTTCACCACCAGGTAAAGAAATGAAAACTGGTTGAATCCTATCATATAAAATAACATGTATAAATTAATTCAAGAATGCCATGTCTGACTTAAATTATTCATTTTTAGTCATGCAGAGTTTTAAAAACAATTTGAATTGGAGTAATTTATGTATACTTACTCATCTTGAATTTGATCTGTAATTGAGTCTGAGCAACACAATAAATACAGATTAAAAATAATCATAGCTTTTGGGGATATTGAAGGACTGAATAATCCCAATCTTTCTAGGAATGTAAGCAAGAAAATCAGTTGGTGATAACTATCAGTGTAATTTTTTTTTTTTTTTTGGGTCCAGTCATGGGGCCTGAACTCTGGGCCTGGGCGCTGTCCCTCAGCTCTTCAGCTCAAGGCTAGCGCTTTACCATTTGAGCCACAGGCCACTTCCGGCTTTTTTCTTTTTGCTTATGTGGTGCTGAGGAATAGAACCCAGGGCCTCAGAAATGCAAGGCAAGCACTCTACCACTGAGCCACCTTCCCAGCCCCTCAGTGTAATTTTTTAAGGCAGAAAATCAGCTGTCAATAACTTTGAGATTAAAATGGTGGGTTGGAAAGAGTAAGTTCTCCATTATATACATATCAAATCCTCAGAGTACTATGAGAAAATATGTCTTATTCCCACAAGAGATCATTTGAAGACCATTTTTGTTGAACCATAACAACATATTGGAAAGGGAGGCGAGACCTACATCCTGGTAAATTAAGGGATTCTGGATGTTACATATTACAGCAAGCTGGGTGCTGGTGGCTCACGCCTGTAATCCTAGCTACTCCGGAGGCTGAGATCTGAGGATTGCTGTTCAAAGCCATCTGGGGCAGAAAAGTCCCTGTGATACGCTTATCTCCAATTAACCACTCAAAAACCAGAACTGGCCCTGTGGCTCAAATGGTAGAGTGCTAGCATTGAACACAAAGAGGCTCAGGGATAGGGCTCAAGCCCTGAGTTCAAGACCCACAATTGACCAAAACTCAAAATAAAATAAAACAAAACTACATTAGAGCAATGTATCCAGCTTCTGCACCTTCCATTTCCTCTCATTCCGTCTTTCTTTGCACTCCTATGCTTCTCTATTCTCTTCCCACTAACTTGGGTCCCAGTGTCTTCTTTGTTGTTACCTAGTTTAATTTTGAGCAAATAGTCTGACTTCTTCCTAACTCAACTCTATCCCTGATCACTGAGAGGGTTGACCACACGATTTATAAGACTTCCTCCCCAAATGCCTTTGTACATCTGCTCAGAGCTTTTTTCTCTTCTTTTACTAACAGGTCCCACATTTAAACTAGACTGTGTGTTATGCTATCAGATTAACCTCTTTCAAAAGCAAATTATGGTATGATGCCTCTCATAAGCACTACAACCTAAGTTATGTTTGTTCTATCTATGTCCTACCTGCATAATTTTCCCCCCTTGAGGGTCACCTGACCCTGTCATATAAAAAATATCCTCCCATTTTAATAGACTGTTTTTAACATTGTCTTTAAAAGGTAGGAGCAGACAGTCACTGGTAGTTCATGCCTGTAACCCTAGCTATTGAAGAGGTTGAGATCAGTGGATTGAAGTTTGAAGGCAGCTTGGAAAGAAAATCTGTGAGATTCTTATCTCCAATTAGACACTAACTAAAAACCCAGAAGTGGAGCTGTGGTTCAAGTAGCAAAGTTCCAGCCTTGAGAGGAAAAGCTAAGGGATAGAATGCCTAAGCCCTGAGTTTTAGCCCCAGAAACACAAGAAAAAGAAGAAAAGGAGGATGAGGAAGACAACGACAAGGAGAAGGAGGAGGAATAGTAGGAGGAGGGGGAGGAGAAGGAGGAAGAGAAGGAGATGATGAAGAAGAAGGAGATGAAAAAGAAGGAAGAGGAGGAGGAGAAGAAGAAAGAGAGGAAGAAGAAGGAGATGAAGTAAGAAGGAGAGGAGATGAAGAAAGAAGAAGGAGAGAAGGAGGAGGAGGAGGAAGAACACTTCTGATGGAATGTAATTGAAAGAAAAAGAAAAGAAGAGGAAAAGGAGGAGGAGGAGGAGGCAGGAGCACCTATTATGGAATGTAATTAGAAGAAGCTGGCACTAGTGGCTCATACCTGTAATCCTAGCTACTCAAGAGGCTGAGATCTGAGGATCCTGGCTCAAAACCAGCCCAGGCAGGAAAGCCTGTGAGACTCTAATCGCCAATTAACTACTAGAAAAACTGGAAGTAGAGCTGTGGCTCAAGTAGTTGAGCAGTAGCCTTGAGCAAAAAAAGCCTTGAGCAAAAAAGCTCAGGAACTAAGCCCAAGCCCTGAGTTCAAGCTCCATGGCTGGTACAAAAAGAAAAGAAAAGAAAAAAAGAAAGAAAGAAAAAAAGAAAGAAAGAAGGAAGGAAGGAAGGAAGGAAGAGCAGTAGGAAGAAGAGGAAGAGGAAGAGGAGGAAGAGTATATATAGGAGGAGGAGGAGCACCAATACTGTGATGGAGTATAATTAAAAGAGTGACAAACTGACTCGGAGACAGTATAACAACTATCACTAATTGCTTGGAAGTGTAATACAAACAGAGGAGCTTCTAGTTGGAAGGTGAAACATCAAGCAGAGACTGAGCTTGGTAACAGCCTGGGGCCCAGGGAACACACACAGAAGCAGGTGAGCATGCAAATGTCACGCTGTCACTCTATGACTTCATTAGAGTCTAAAGTACCCTGAGTGTGTTCACAGCTGTAGCAAAGTACCGAGGAGAGCCAAGGTGTACCCAAGCATTTCCTGGGTGGAAAGTGGTGGGCAGGAAGGTTAAGGTATTCTGTGCGGAATCTGAGGGGATCTGGTTGCATACAATAGGGGTGTTGGGTTTGACTTCAGAGTTGAATCAGGACCAGTGTCTTGTTCCTGCTTCCTATAGGGAGACTACAGATGGCAGCACACTGCATGGTACAGTGCTATGGATGCTGGAATCAGATCACTGGGTTGGAACTGCAGGCCTGCCACTTCATGGCTGGGTGAATGAGAAAGCCACAAAACCTAGGGCCTTCAGTTTTCCATACCAATAGGGTGGGACTAACTCACCATTTATGACTTTGAAACTACTTAATCATGTAAAAATGTTTAGCCCATTGCATTTCAAGAAGCTCAGGCTCAATAAGCAGTAACTAATATTGAAGGATCTATGGAGTCACATTTGTTCACTGTGAACTCAACACAGAAAGTCTCTCTAAATTCAGCTAGCCACTGAACTTGCCCAGATGTTTCTCAAATCCATCTTTGGACTCGTCTAGCAAAGGTTTACTGTTTTTTTCCCCCTTCCTGCTGACTGTCAAGATAAAGCTATTGGCAGAAGACCATGCACTACCTTAGATGACCTCTGCTTGCTCCAGTGCTCTTTGTTTCTGGGTTTCCGTGGGCTGCGGAGGTGGGTGGCTGGCCTGCTCCTGATATATCTTGCAGAGGAATGTGTGAATTGGGTGTTTCCTGCTGTGGGAATGAGCAGCAATGATCAGGCTGCGTTACCCTGGGGTGGTGCATTCTGGGAACATCTGTTGTTTCCAGGAAGATGAGCTCTTGTGTTTGTTGTGTTCTTAGAATAAGTGAGTGATTTGTGGCTGCTTTTGGTAGCTCCAGAGGGTCATGCAGGTGCATATCATTGCATCATTACATGGGTGCTCACTGAGCCCTAGGGCAGAAAAGGCCTGGCAGGCTATCCCCTGCAGGAGACTCAGCTCCAAGCAGGTGAAGATTATGTTGCTCTTGCTTATGCCTAGGCACCAGGCATTCAGTAAATTCTCCTCACAGCATCATTCCTTCTGTACTTGTTGAATAAGAGAGTGACTGAGTCCAGCCCACTGGCTTCACTAAGTTCCAGGGGAAGATGGGGGAGAGGGGACCTCACCAAGCTCACACAACAGCTAAGGTTGCTCAGTGCATGAAGATGTCTGATCTAGGATGACAGAATGAAGGACAAAAATGGAGAAGTTGAAAAAAAAAAAGAAAATAGAGAGGTTGGATGGGTGGGCTCCAAACTTCAGAGTCATAGAAAAGTGAGCATAGAGTTCACAAAAGGTTAACTTTTCGTAGGCCTAGAGGCCATGCCGTGGTTCAGTGTGAAAGCAGTTGGGCTGGAAACAGTGTTGTAAAAGGCGGAAGCACACCGGGCGCCGGTGGCTCATGCTTGTAATCCTAGCTACTTAGGAGGCTGAGATCTGAGGATCATGGTTCAAAGCCAGCCCAGCAGAGAAAGTCCATGAGACTCTTATCTCCAATAAACCACTTGAAAACCGGAAGTGGCGCTGTGGCTCAAGCGGTAGAGCGCTCACCTTAAGCTGAAGAGCTGAGGGACAGCGCCCAAGCCCAGAGTTCAAGCCCCATGACTGACAAAAAAGAAAAAATGCGGAAGCACAGAAGAAGTTGAAACAGCTGCCATGCAGGGAGAATTGGGCAGGGGGAAGGGCAATGCCCAAGAGCAGGTGTGCAAGAATAACAGGAAATATTAAAGAGAGGGGTTCCTCTATCAGAAAGTGTGCTCATCAATACACAAGGGGGAGGACATAATTCTCAATTTACACAAAAGAAAACTGATGTCCAGTGTTGATGCTGCTCACCCAAGGGTCTCAGAGTTATTAAGAAGCTGAGGGAGCCATAGCTGGGCAGTCTCACTTTAAAAACTTATGCTCTGACCACTAAGTTTCTCTGTCTGCAATGTAAACAAGCCTCTGTTGGGGAGTGGGGCTACAGCAGTGGCTAAACATATATCTTATAGTCAACATCCATTACTCAAATATTTTTTTTTAATATTATTTTATTTTATTTGAGAACATACTGTACAGAGGGGCTACAATTACATGGGCAGGATAATGCATACATTCCATTACTCAAATATTTTAAAGAGATTTAAAAACTGTGATTGGACACCATGACCTCTTCCACCACATTGTGCAATTTTATGTGCTAATAAAAAAAAGTGAAAAATAGATGTAAGAGTAAAGGGTAAGGGCGGTAATCCTAGCTACTCAGGAGGCTGAGATCTGAAGATCTCAGTTCAAAGCCAGCCATGGGAGGGAAATCTGTGAGATTTTTTTAAATCTCCAATTCATCAGCAAAAATCCAGTAGTGGTGCTGGGAAGGTGGCTCAGTGGTAGAGTGCTTGCCTTGCATGCATGAGGCCCTGGGTTCAATTCCTCAACACCACATAAGCAGAAAAAGCCAGAAGTGGTGCTGTGGCTCAGGTGGTAGAGTGCTAACCTTGAGCTGAAGAGCTGAGGGACAGAGCCCATGCCCAGAGTTCAGGCCCCATGACTGGCAAAAAAAAAAAAATCAAATAGTGGAGCTGTGGCTTGAGTGGTAGAGCATTAGCATTGAGCAAAAAATTAAAAAATACCCAGGGCAGCATCCAGACCCTGAGTTCAAGCCCCACAGTGGAACTAAAAAAAGGGCACGAGGTAAGAAACATGGAAGAACAACTCAGCATCTTGGCTGAGCTCCCCAGCTCGAACAGATAAAACCTGACAGGGATCCATGCTGATCCCTGGGACAGGCAAGCTCTGCAGGGGTTGGTGCTGTGGCAAGATGGAGATCTAAGTCCTCTGGGAATTCACAAATGGCTCCAGTCAGGCCACAGGGACAGGAATACTGTCTGACACCGGAGCCTATGGTAAAATGGGCGCACTTAACAGAAAGTCTTCCGCTGCCAGCATCACTGGCTGGTCATGGTCAGGCTGCCTTCTTTAAGGAAGTGTTGTCAGTTTATGTGCCACAGCAGCATGCTGTTGGCCAGCCAGCCTCTGTCTGGTAGCTCCTGCCATGGGACAGGGATGACAGAGGGACTTGGTTGGACCTGAAGTGGTCCCCATGGTAGCAAGCATTATGAGCGAGGAGGTACACGGTGCAGTCCACCAAATCAAAGACTAACGGAAAGGCCACTTGGTTCAAATTGAATTACATCTATCTATAGCTGTATCTCTTTCAAAATCAGTGGAAACTACATCTGAATCACTTTGCCCAGTCCTGCTTCTCTTCCCTCCCTGTGTGCTGTTGACTCTTCCTGTGTCCATCCATGGTTTAACCCAGAGGGCCAGCACTCAAATAGATCTGTGTTCTCATTTCTTGCCCGGAGATTCTCCTCCCTCCCCTTGGGCCAGGAATCATCTTGTTAGCTGTGGTACAGGCGCCCTTTCTGTCCTCTGTAGCTCATGCTTTGCCCAGAACATTTAGCTTCTCAGTAAACCTTCCTGTTCATCTGAGGGTGTGGACTTTGGAAATCCCAAAGCCAGGAAGGCGTCCCTTGGGCCCTGCTTTCTGCAGTCCATCCTGGCCCCCAGGCCTCACTGGATGGTGGAGGGGAGCCACAAGAGATGTGTGTGGTAGAGAGGCCAGTTACTATTTCAAAGATGCCATCTGGCAGTGGGTCATGGCATCTTAGATTGTATTCAGAGCTGTGTAGCAATGGCTGAGGACAGACAGGAAGGTCTGTAGAAAAGATAATTAACTCAGATAAAGTTCTCACATAGGCCAAGGCTGGAGTTCAGGTAGGCATCAATAGGTTTGAGAAAGGCTCAATTTTCTTTTCGGTCTTCACTGTCCTAGCGGGTATTTTTTAAAAGCAAGATTTGCCCAGTGCATCTTAAGAGAAAGAAGTCGGGGGTGGGGGGGAACCTGCTCTGTCCTTGCTGAGTATATGGATTTTGGGACCTGCTCAGGCATCCTTAATAGGGAAACTGAGGGAGGAAGGTGTTGTGCTCCAGTGTGGCAGCCCCTTTCCAGCATCCCTACAGCTTATCTGAAAAATACTATTTGGTTTTGTCTGGGGCCTTGGAAATCATGTTGGAAGTAGAGGAACTTTGGGGAGCCAGCAATTGTCTTCGTGCTCTGGATGACTCAGCCCCTTGGCCTCTGAACCAGAGGTTTTAGTACTTATACAATGTTTGTTTCCTGAGCTCTTGGCAGCTCTGAAACATTGCAGGGAAAGCCAAGGAATATCAACTGTCAACTCAGCTACCCTTGACTTGCAGGTTGCCAGCATTAGAGTGAGGGAATATAGAGAACATGTAATTTTCTAGAAATATCTAGAAGTTTCTGGAACCTTTAAAAAAAAACTATGAATTCTTTCTTCAAATGGCCTCTTGGTTATGCTAATTCTATTGCGAGCCATGCATGGAATGTAAACATCCGCTGACCTGATGGTCATCCAGGGAAATTCCCTAGACCAGCGTTTGCTTGCATTGGCTGTGGCTCCCAGACATGCTTTATTTGGGTGGCCTGGTGTTTGTTTGGAGGGCCCTGCAGATCACGATGGGTCCTACCTCTTCCCTTTGTCATAGCCTTGGCTAGCTCCTTTCTTGCATGATAGGCTCTTAAAAGCACTGGGTTGGGATTTTGGCTGAAAACCAAGGCACATGGACTCAGAGCCAGTGCAATGAATGTGGACATGAGTCACCAACCTGTGAGCCCTGTCCACCCAACGCAGGCCCCAGGGAAACTTCAGCTCCATCCCATTCACTTCCCTACCTGTATGGATGCAGCTCTGAACACACTCGGGGTCCCTATCATGCTGGCCAAAACGAGGACTAGACGGCAGCATTATGGAAATGCTGTAGTTTCAGATCAGGGGCTTTGCCTGAGGGCAGTGAGCATGCTCAGCCTCTTAGGTGGCAGAGGTCTCCTGAGGTCCTCTGTGTCTAGAGGGCTCCCTTTGATGGCTTCTGAAGTCAGTCATCTGCTCAACTCACCAGAGGCTCATTGTTTGATGGTGAGAAGTCTGACCTGTCAGTCTTTATCTTACCCTGGCTGTTTGGGTGGCTTTGCTATGGTTCCAGCTCTTGGTTCTCCTTCCGTCTTACCTTTCCCATTCATTCATCTTTCCATCCTTCTTTCCTTCCTTCTCCCTTCCCTCCCTCCCCCTGTCTCACTGCAATTTCTGCCGCTGTCTTTTCTCCCTTATGAGAACCAGTTCCCTCAAAGCCATTAATTGTCAGGTTTCCTATCTAGGCCTAACTTCTCCATCTACAAAGTACAAACGCTGCATGCTATAATCTTCAACTTCCTCTTAGATAGATAGGCTGTTTGATGCAGATTAAACACAGATCATAATAAAAAATGCCTTCAGGAGCTAGCTAGGTAATATAATTGGCATAATTGAACCAAAGGGACCAAACTGAAGGGTCTGGTGCCCAGCCATACAGCAGTAATTTTTGAGTAATGTGTTGGCATGGTTTAACAGATTGTGAAGTCAAGTTACTTAGTTTGCAAATACCATGTTTAATGATATAATATAGAGTAATGGAATGGACAAGAAAACGACATGCAGGTGGGGGGGGGCTGGTGGCGGCAGCTGTGGTCATGCAAAAGCACATTGAGTTTGGGACCTATCTGTGCCAGCTAGATTCTGCCTGTAGGTTACCAGTTTGGGACTTTGCATGTAGACAGACAGATGACCACAATGTCAATTTCAATTAGCGTCTGAGAGAAGTCACATGCCATCCTACATGCCTGTAGGACCTGGAGGAACAGAATACTCCTAACATAAGCCCTTGTAGAGCCTAGACTAGAAGAGGCAGCAGCATATAAAAATGTTACTTTCAAGGTTTTAGTGACATTACTCAGTGGCAGGCAATGGTTTTCAAGCTTTTTATGACTATGACCTCCTGGAAGAAATTTATTTTGCACAATGACCCAGTACACAGATACATGAAACTAAAGTATCTCAGTCAAAAAAATTTAGCACATGTAATACATACTGATTATTTTCATGTTCTTGTCCATTCCATTACTCTATATTATATCATTAAACATGATATTTGCAAACTAAGCAACTTGACTTCATTCTCTGTTAAACCATGCCAACACATTCCTCAAAAATTACTGTAGCATGTCTGGGCACCAGTGGCTCCATGCCTATAATTCTAGCTACTTAGGAGGCTGGGATCTGATGATCTTGATTTGAATTATGTGAGATTCTTAGCTGTAATTAATCACCAAAAAGCTGGAAGTAGAGCTGTGGTTCAAGTGGTAGAACACAGACCTTGAGTGAAAAAGCTAAGGGACAGTGCCCAGGCCCTGAGTTCAAGTCCCAGGAGCAGAAAAAAATGTTACTCTTACTAGGCAAGTTATAAAAGGGTGAAGTAAAGGGTATATTATAAAAGAATTACAAAGATGAGTCTACTCTGTGTTATCCAATATGGTAACCATTAGGCACCTGTGGATATTTAAATTATAATCCCATGTCACACTAGCCAACTTCAAGGACTCCATAGCCAAATGTGACAGTAGTGTCACATTACCCATATGAATGGGTAATACAGCATTAGAATGTTTTCCACAATGAAGAGTGGTCTGTTAGGCAGCTGGTCTATGCCATGCTTCATCATTTTGTCAATGAAGAATTTGGAACCCAAGGTTCTTCATAGAGATGTGAATGAGATTGAGGTGCATGAGATGAGGCCAGATGGAAACTTCAAGCTGTCTGTGAGTGGTCCAGGAGGAGTGAGATGATGAGCAGGCTTCCTGGCTTATCCTTACTAAAGACTCACAACTCAAAGTCTACCCTGCATTTTGCATGCAAGGTGAAAGATCCAACCTTAATTCCACAGAAAGATAGAAGACAACTTTTGTCTTTTACTGAGCATGTGTGGAGCATCTTCTGTGATCTGGAGAGGAAACAGGTTGGTAAATCTGCCAGATTTGGGTTCAAATCCAGCCTTCATCTCTTAAATACTATATGAGCTTCAGCAAGGTGCTTCATGTCACCTAGACTTAGCATCTCTGTCTATGAAATGGGATTATTTATCCTTTAGGATTTTTGAGAGGATTGGAATATTCATGAAGCATCTATCACATTCTCTGGTATTTGGTAAGTGCTAAAGAAAAGTTTGCTATAGTAATGATAGTAACAATGATAGAATGCTGCTGCTGCTGCTACTACTACTACTGCTACTACTACTGTTGACATAACAAGATAGAGCTCAAAATTAAGGACATGTAGAGATAAACACAGTTTTTTACCCAAATGGAAGATCCAGGCAATGAAATGGGAGATTGTCTTTTTACTGTATTGCTAATGTTCAGCCCAGTACCTGATAATAGTAGCTACTAGGCACTAAGTCAGATTGTGAAGTGACTAGCTACAATCTAAGTTAAAAGTTGATAAAAGAATTATTCATGTATTAGGTGATATGGTTAGCTCTTATTTCTGATATGGAAGGGAAGGAAAAGCCAGAAAAACTGAGGAAAGTATATGGAGAGATGTCTTTTTCTCTCCTCCTCCTCCTCCTCCTCCTCCTCCTCCTCCTCCTCCTCCTTCTCATGTGTGTGTGTGTGTATGTGTGTGTGTGTGTGTGTGTGTGTGTGTGTGTGTGTGTGTGTGTGTGTGTGTGTGTGTGTGTGTGTACATGCATATGTGTCAATTTTGGGGCTTGAGCTCAAGTCCTGGGTACTGTTCCTGAGCTTTTTTGCTCAGGGACAGTATCACTCTACCACTTGAACCACAGCTCCGTTTTCATGGTTAACTGGAAGTAAGTCTCAAGGATTTTCCTGCCTGGCTGGCTTTGAACAGTAATTCTCAGATCTCAGCCTCTTGAGTAGCTAAGTTTACAGTCACCAGTCCTGGATGCTCAGTTTTCTTTTCTTTCTTTTGTTCTTTTTTCTGTCTTTTCTTTTATGATACTGGGGCTCAAACCCAGGACATTGCACTTGCTAGATAAGCGCTGTGCCACTGAGTTACATCCCAGTCCCCTTTTCATGTTATTTTTACTTTTATTTTTGTAGATTGCTAGCTCTATGATTTATGGGATTAAAAAACCAAGACATAACAAGCAACCAAGAGAAAATATCATGCCGTAAAGATACAGAATATTATTAGATATAATTATGGAAAAAGAATGGAAAAATCCTCCCAGCAAACCAACAGATCAAAATTCCCTTTTTCATATTTAGGAAACAAAGTACCTTTCAGGGTTTCGAGTTTAATGTGTATCTTCCAGGGGAATGGAAGGAGATGTTTAATCTCTGTATCAGCAAACAGCTCTCCTTATGGTTTGGCCCATGTATATTGCCCTGAAAACAGCTTTTCCCTCCACCTTAAGTGTTGTGGACATCTGTTGTTTTGCCTGCTCAGCATCTGCTCTCTGCATCTTCTGGCAATAGAATCTTTTTCTGTTAAGAAGCTGTCTTATGGAGTTGAGGTGGGGAAGATTGACTCAGGACAAGGTAAACAAGTAGCCAAGCCTGGGTCCATACAAGAGTCACCACCCCTTTCATTGTCAGTGGCAGTCTTTTTCTTTTTTGGGGGGAGGAGATCTTGGGAAAGCTGTCTGGGTATCTAACCCAGAAGGAGACAGACTGGTGCCATCTTGTTTCCAACTTTGAAATATCCTGAAAGCTGACAGTAAACATCACTGAGTGCTTCATCTGTCACTTGCAAGAAACTAGTTTATGTCCTGATAATCATACTTTTCCATCTAAATTATAACCTGACATCATTAAACTGAAGAAATACTTCCGGGCCACATCACGCTAGACTTCATAGCAACTTGCAGAAGATACAGTGGCTGAAATGGACCTGGTATCTGCCCACATGGGACCCTGACTCCAGCAGGGGAAAGAATGGAAAAGAAAGTAAAAGGCTTGGAGGGAGGAAGGAGACTCAGATGTGGTCCTCCCGGCGGCCACTCCTCCCCTTTTCTATTAACAGAGTGATTCTGTGCAGAAAATCTCCTTGGAGTAGCTATGACTTTTAGGGTGCTATGGTGTGAATATAAAGTGTCCCCCCTAGGCTCATGGTGTTGAATCCTTTATTTGCAGCTGGTGGTGCTATTTTGGAAGGTTGAAACCTTCGGAGGTGGAAACTAGCTAGAGGATGTAGGTCACTGATGGCATGTTCTTGGTGGGCTATTCTTGTCCTGGGCCTCTGCCACGCTTTCTTTCTGCTTCCTGTCTACCATGAGGTGAACAACTTCCTCCTCTATGTGCTCCTAACACCGTGCTGTTTTGCCAAAATCAATAGAACCAAGGGATAGCAGGCTGAAATCTCTGGAATTGTGAGCTAAAATTAAACAATTCCTTTCCTTGAGTTACTTTTGTCAGGAATTTTGTTACTGTGATGCAACAGTAATCAATACAAGGGCTAAGCTGTAACCTTCCCTAGAATTGAAGAGAGATCCTTGCTTGGTGAAATGATCCTTTCCTTTATCAATGGGTTGACTTAGGCAAAGATATGTGATCCACCCCTGCCAATGGGACACGAATGATGTCTCCTGGTGTGAAGGGATTGGGTCCTAGGAATGTTTACCTCCATGGATGGGACGGATGACAGATACTGTCATTCATATGTGGTGCTGGACCTGCTTCTGGGTATTCCAGATACATTCAGAGGGAACCACTTCTAGTGACAAATCTGGGGGTTTCATGGCGTGGCTAAGCCTCTCAGTGAACCCACTTGGTCCTCTCTGGGCTTCCTATTGTGTATAATGAACTGGTCTAGATCATTTCAGGCAGTTGTAGTTTGGGCATGTTACTTGTTGCTATAAGCATGCTACAGAACCAAGGGTGCTGTACAGTGGAAGCAACTGAGCTACTAAGCAATGTTAAATACCAACAAATTAACTGAGCAACACTGGGGTAAGATGCAGGGATCACAGGGCAAAGGTCAGAGGTAGAAAGAAATCACAACTAATGCTTTCAAGGTGCTTTTCCTTTCAGGAGTGTTTCTGAAGATGGCCAAGTAACCACTTGTTTCAGACCCCCTGAGGTTGTGCGTCAGAGGGTGGGGGGGACAGGGGGTGGGATATAGATATAGATTCCTGGACCATACTCCAGACTTCACATTTTTGAACAAATTCCACTAGAGATTTGTTTTCTCCCAGTTGAGAACCCTTAGGCAAGTGACTAGAAGGAAGATTTGCAAACTATTTAGCACTGACATGAGAAGTGCAGAAATCTTGAAGTCTGATACTAATTTGTATCGAAAATACTGTCACCAGAGAATGTGCCAATATCCTTCTGAACACCACAAAGTCTATTTTCTCCCATGTGTTTGCCAACCTTTGTGAATGTTTAGAGAAGTCAACTGGCATTGAAATAATGTCTTAATACAGCTAGATTAAACACATGTTTAATTTTGCTCAGCTTTGGCAGATGGCTTTTCTTTTCTTATCATTTCTTTGAGGAAGAGCTGTTTGGGGTCTATTACTGGAGCAATCTCACATAGGTAGAGATGAACAACACAGGCAGCCATGCTGGCAGTAGGCAAAGGTATTTTCTGATACTTGGTGTAGACTCCAAACCCTGGGTCTTGAGGTCCCACAGCCCACCCGTGTGCAGACCAAAGTCCGTCCTTTAATATGATAAACTCTGAAATTCATCCTTATCCTTCTTATTCTACCTAAGTCTATCCATTACCTCCACACATATCTATGTATCTATGTATGTGTAGGCACACAACATACATTCATATTTCCTTCATATCATCTCTTGAGATCAGCCTCCTCTCCCTCTCCACCAACTCTTTCAGCCAGAAGCATCTCTCACCCGGACAGCACTGTGGTCTTCGTCCCACAACTCTGTCACCAGTTCTCTCCACCAGGGATCATTTATTAAAGCCTGGAAACATGTAAGGTGGTCACATGTGAGGTCTGTGCATGCATGTGGTTGGCATTCCCACAGGTTGGCAAATACAAGGGAGGAATAGACTTGATGATATTCAGAAGAATGTTGGCACATTTTCTGTTGACAGTATTTTTTTATACAAATTACTATCAGAGGGCTGGGAAGGTGGCTCAGTGGTAGAGCGCTTGCCTTGCATGCATGAGGCCCTGGGTTCGATTCCTCAGCACCACATAAGCAAAAAGAAAAAAGCCGGAAGTGGCGCTGTGGCTCAAGTGGTAGAGCACTAGCCTTGAGCTGAAGAGCTGAGGGACAGCGCCCAGGCCAGGAGTTCAGGCCCCACGACCAGACCAAAAAAACACAAAAAAACAAAAAAACCAAATTACTATCAGACTTCAAGAATTCTGCAGTTCTCATCTAGTACATAGAGGCCAGAAATGTGCAGGACAGTTCTTATCTCTTTTTTCAACATTATCTGATCCAAGATGTTAATAACTTCAAGGTGGGGAAACCCTCCAACCCTTGATCTCAGGGCAAAGGCCTTTTACCACCTTCCCTTGACTGTATAAACTTTACCTAAAGGGAATCTGCTGGTTCTCACAATCATGGCTATTCTCTCTTGATGACATTTTTCAGAATGTTCTGAATAGTTGTGGTTATTTGTTTAATTTCTGTCCCTCTCATTAGACATTGAGCTTGACTGAGGCAGACATATAGTATCTACTGAGGTCATCTCTCTCATCAGAATGTCAAACATAATACTTGGATCACCATGATTTACAATAAGCACTTTACAAGTAAATGAGCCCACTGAGTATAAATTTATGTGCACACATAAAACACAATCATCAGCATAGCTCCTGTCTGTGAGAAATGATATTCTTGTGAAACAAATCTGAAAAATCCAAACTACAAGATGAGCATGTTTAGGGAAAGTGTAATCAGAATCCTACAATGTCAGCAGCTGTGAAAATTGTGAGTTCTGGGACTCCTCTGTCCTCTTGAATTTTATTCTGAACTTCAAAGGGTTTGGAGTTACATGGGTTACCTATAAATATTTATCAGATTAGAATTTACACCTGATGCATGCTTTACAAACAAAAATACACAAGCACAGATTCCATTAACTATCAGGAGTGATGACCTCATCACACACTGACTCTGGAAAACTCCACTCCTAATTTGTGGGAGAGTGGAGGTGGAAAAGGCAGCTACCTGCTAAGGGTTAGAACACAAATCACACTGCCCTTTAGGGGAGGGACACACTCAACGGTCTCAATGGACTCTCTGCATGCCCTGAAACATCTTTAACAATGTTGCATATGGCCTGGGAATGTGGCTTAGTGGTAGAGTGCTTGCCTAGCCTGCATGAAGCCCTGGGTTCAAGCCCTCAGTACCACACACACACACAGAAAAATCTGGAAGTGGCGCTGTGGCTCAAGTGGTAGAGTGCTATCCTTGAGCAAAAGAAGCTCAGGGACAATGCCTAGTCCCTGAGTTCAAGCCCCATGACTGGAAAAAAAATGTTTCATATAGGAATCTTTTTTTTTTTTTTTTTTTTGGTCCGGTCGTGGGGCCTGAACTCTGGGCTTGGGCGCTGTCCCTCAGCTCTTCAGCTCAAGACTAGCGCTCTACCACTTGAGCCACAGCGCCACTTCTGGCTTGTTTCTTTTTGTTTATGTGGTGCTGAGGAATCAAACCCAGGGCCTCAATTCTGGCCTCCTGCCTGCTTTTGTAAATAGTTCGCTGGGAACACAGCTGTGTTAGTCAGACCTCCTGGGGCTGTGAAGAAGTACTACTCAAACAGTGTAAGGAAGGAAAGAGTTATTTTGGCTTATGGTTTCAGAGGTCTCAGTCCAGGCTTTGCTTGCCCCATTGCCATGCGCATGTGGTAGGGTAGACATCATGGCTGCACCAGTGTGTGGTAGACAGGGCTGCTCACAGATCAGAGAGTATGCACCTTTGCGATTGAGCTCCCCTCTTCCCCTTCTATTCCACCCAGGCCCCCAGCCTTATCGGTGGTGACACCTTCATTCAAGTCAGGGCTTCCTCTCTGAAAATCCCCTCTAGAAATGCTCTCAGAGACATACCCAGACCTGTCCTTCACTAATTTCTTAGGCTTCTCTCAATCCAATCAAATTGACATTCAAGACTAATCTCTACAACAGCCATACTCTGCTGTCATGCAGAGTTGAGTACTTTCAATAGAGATGGTATTATTTAATATTTGAGCCCAAATATTTACTGTCCTGTTTTTTTATTTGTCTGAAAATATTGGGGCTTGAACTTTAGGCTTTGTGTTCTTTCTTATCTTTTTGCTTAAGACTAGTACTCTACCATTTGATCCACAACTCTGCCTTTGTTTTTTTTCTGGCTAATTTCTTGGATTTATCTGCCAAGACTGGCTTTGAACCATAATTCTCAGATTTCATCCTCCTAAATAGCTAGGAGTATAGATGTGAGCCACTGGTGCCTGGCCATTGTCCTGTTCTATAGAGAAAAAGCATTCTATTCATTTTCTTTAGAGTGTTTATAGAAGTAGAGAATTTAGTAAAAAAAAATGAACCTGATATCTAATGGTTTCTTAAGTATACCTGCCCTAAATCAGACTAGGAGTTTGAGAGTGGGACAAAGAAGGTAGGGAAATCCTACTTCTCTCAGGTGGGCTAAGTGGATCACTGTCTTAGTGAGCCTTTGACCTGTAAGCTTCTAACACATCAGGAAACTCAGGGCAGTGCTTACCACTTGGGGATGATGACTGGGAAAGGCCACACAGTGGAAAATTTCTATAGGTCAACATTTCCCAGTGACAACACAGGCAACCTCTCTAGCTAGTGAGCGACCTCCTATGGGCTACGACTTAGAGAGATGGGGAGTCAGATCTTTAGAAAGCTGATATATCAAGTCAGAAAGCCATACTCAGTGCTAAAAGGAGGAAATGGTGTGTGTGTGTGTGTGTGTGTGTGTGTGTGTGTGTATGTGTGTGTGTGTGTGTGTGTGTGTGTGTGTGTGTGTGTGTGAGAGAGAGAGAGAGAGAGAGAGAGAGAGAGAGAGAGAGAGAGAGAGAGAGAGAGAGAGATGATGATGATGATGATGGCCAAAAGCCACAGGTATCTACTTGGTTACATTTGGGTCTTGCTATGTGGGGACTTGAGTTTAGTGAAGCTCCTAAATCCAGGTTTTAAAGTGAAATGCAGTTTTTTTAACCTGGATTTGACTATTAACAGTTAAAATAAAATAAACAAGAATACTATGTGAGCCAACTAAAACACATTTACGGGTCATTTTATTGTTCACTCATGAAGATGAGATGAATTTTACATGTGCTTTGATTGTAAGAGAAAAAAAGCAATCCTTTATATTTGTTGTGGTCTTTTTTCCTCATTTGTTTGTCTTGATGCTCAAAGTCTGCTGTCATCTTACCCTATATTTTGGCTATTTAGTAGCACAATCAGGACTTCTGACTGTCAGGCTAGTATTTGTGTGGCAGCTGAGAATACCAATGTATCAGAAGAGAGATCTGCACTTAGCAGAAGAAACTGAATGGGACTGAATGGAGATGGGCAGTAAAGACAGAGTTAGCCAGTGTGATGAGGAGAAAGCGTAGAGCCGGAGGTGTAGACACGACCCAGCTGCTTATACACAGAAGACAGTTCAACTGGAACCAGCATGGGTGATCTCAAGCAGATAGCTAAGCTACTCCAGGCAGGCCTGGCCGGCCTTGCTTTCACAGTCCTAGGAACCAATAGATCCTCTTTAACTTGAAGCAGTTTGAACTGGGTTTTGGTCATTTTGGTCTGAGTTCTTATGTGTGTGTATGGGGAGGACAGAGGAGGTAGATGAACAAAGAGAGGAAGGTGGTAATGCATTCAAAGTATGCAATGTATATCATATGAAATTAGAAAAAATGAGGGGATGTGTGGGGCTGGGAGGGACAGGGAGAATGATGAAAGGGGTGAGAGTGATCGCGACACGCATTGTTCTCATAAACTGACATGTTGGAGAGTAACCCCTTTGTACCACTGCTTAAAGATCATAAAATATGAGTTATAAAACTCTCAAGGAGGGCTGGGAAGGTGGCTCAGTGGTAGAGCGCTTGCCTTGCATGTCTGAGGCCCTGGGTTTGATTCCTCAGCACCACATAAGCAAAAAGAAAAAAGCCGGAAGTGGTGCTGTGGCTCAAGTGGTAGAGTGCTAGCCTTGAGCTGAAGAGCTGTGGGACAGAGCCCAGGCCCAGAGTTCAGGCCCCATGACCGGACCCCCAAAACATGCATGATTCCAGTCAAAAGTATAGCCAATGTATAAGGGAGTGAGCATGGTTTTATTTCAATAAAACTTTATTTACAAAGACAGGTAGTAGATCCCATGTGATCTCTTAGTTATTGTTTACCTACTGTTGCTATAGAATCATTCAATGGTCTGGCAGGAAACATGTGTGTCTATACTATGTGTTTGATGCCACCTATCATTCAAGGTGTTATTTGGTTAGGCTAAATGACTAGATGATCTTGACAATCCCCACTGTGAAATTCAAGAATAGTTTGATGGATTTGGGGTGTGTGTGTGTGTATGTGTGTGTGTGTGTGTGTGTGTGTGTGTGTGTGTGTGTTTGTGTGTGTGTGTGTGAGAGAGAGAGAGCAAGAGAGAGTGAGAGTGAGAGAGAGAGAGAGAAAGTAAGGAAGGGAGGGAGGGAGAAGGAGGGAGGGTGAACAGCGACATACACAGAAACAGAAACAGAAAGACAGAAGAGACTCACGTGATAAAGATCTTTCCCAGCAAATACCAGGTCTTGGATTTAGTATTGCCTTTCCCCAAAAAGATAGGAGTAGGGGTCAAGGAGGATGCTTTGAACTGATTTTATCTCAGATATGTGGATCAAATCCTTACCTCCAGTTCAAGCAACTGTTGGAATAGAACAAACAGGCCCTCCAACAAAATGCCTCCAGTCACAATGACCAGTTCCATAACAGAGCATATGTTGAAGGAAGCCTCAATTCATATGAGCCAGTTAAAATGCAAGGGAAGGACAGCTAGCAGATCTCACCAGTTAGAGTCCAGGCTGTTAATTAGTTTTGCAAAGAGAAATACATAAACATACAGATGGCAATTGTAGTAAATATGGTCTTCTACACATAAATATAAAAATCCTACCCACTCCTCAGGCCTATCTCATATTCAGCATACTTCCAGAAATAATCTTGGATTCTATTTTCACCCGCTCTCCACATGAGTTCTCTTCCTTTAAACACATTGCATGTGCTTCTTAGGACTAAGAAGGTATTACAAAACTTGAGTATGTGTCAGGATTACAGGGTGTCTTGTTAAAACACAGGATGCTGGGCCTCACCCCTAAGGCTTCTGGTTCAGAGATCTAGGTGCTGGCTGAGACCAGAGTTTCTAGCAATTTGCTAGATGATGCTACTGCTGTTGCTAGGAAGGCCACAGCTTGAAAACTACTGGCCTCCAGCACAGTTAACATGCCATATGGTTTTTCACTTGTTTTATTTCACCATCAGACTATAAATTATGGGGAAGGGGTGCTTCTCCTGGGTCTATATTCCTAGAAGTGTTCTTGTGGGCATTCAACAAACATATCCATGTGATGATATGCTAAGTTATAGTCTTGTTCTGGATGAACTTGACAGCTGTTTTCTATAACAGGTATTTCTTGAGGTCATATTGAAGGTAAATTGCCACAGACGTGTTCCTAAGAAGTGGCTAAACCACACCATAATGGGAATCATGAGATTGTTCGAGTAGAAGACCAAAAACCCAAATGAAATCTATCAAGTATTTATGCAACTTTCAGTATGTATGAAGTAGATACTGTGTGCATGAGGGAGATGGCAGTGGATAATAACAAATAAAAACTCTAGAGGTTGCTTATGTACTCTTGAGGAAAAATACAAGGAAAAAAATGTTATAGTGTGCTGGGAATCACAAAAACCCTCCTCTATAACCCGTTTCCTAATTTCAAATATTTCAAAGATCCTTTTTGTGATCCTCTTTGTGGGAGAAGAGCTCACACAGGGAAGATAATTTTCCCCAAAACAGCAATAGGAAAAGCAGGGACCTATCCATAAGCACAGCCTTCAACCTAGGAAAAGACAAAATTTGAAGAGGGCTGAATAGGGTCTCCAGCCATTTACATGTTGAAATCCTTAATATCTAGTATTTAAGAACTGACTTCATTTGGAAACACAAGTTTTAAAGAGAAAATTGTTAAAATAAGCTTATTAAGTGAGCCTTGATCTAAAACCATTGGTTTCCTTACAAGATAAGGAGCTCAGAATACAAGTATGCACAAGGAAGAGTGTGTAAACTTACTGGGGGGACAGAGTCAAGTAGACCAAACTTTGAATCATGATAGCAGCCTCCTCAGTCGCTAGGATTATAGGCATGGGCCACCAGTGCCTGGCTCCAAATCAAACCTGGCCTATCTCCTATTTTAAGCAGTGTCAATAACATAGACACTACCAGAGAATGAAAGCCATGCAATGGCTGGCACCCTATCCTAGCTACCTTTACCCCCACTCCATCATCTGCCTGGAGGATCCCATCAAGCCTAACAGGCCTTCCTCCCCCACTCATTCTTCAGATATAGCCCCAGTGATGATTTCCAAATGCAGACCCAGTGCAGCCGAACCCTGACTCCTGCCATCTCCAGCCACACTTAACACCATCGAATAGCTTCACTCTCGGGAGAAAGGCCTGGTGTCTGGAGGTGTTCTACAGGCCCCTGCGTGATCTGGACCAGTTGGGCTCCTGGGATTCATCTCGCTGTTCTCATGGCAACCACATTGACCTTCCTTTGACTTTCCCCTGGACGCATCTGTCTCCCTCTGCATACTGGGAGATCCCCACTCTGAAACAGAATCACGCCAAAGCTACTTCAGTTCACAATACATGGAAACAGGTGGTTTTCAGCAGGGAGACGTCATACCTGCTCCACCCCGTTGGCCTGTGTCAGGTGAGCCCTCTGTGGACACTGTCTAAGGAGCATCTGCCAAATGCCAGGAGCATGAGCCAGGGGAAGGGTCGAGTGAGGCCTCCTAAGAGGTGCACAGGATGTGCAGCCCAATCTAGACAATCTGGCAAATCCCGATGACGACACCATTCATCTGGGAGCTGTAAAAGGAGCCGAAGGGTGACATTCTGGGTCTGTTGGCCAAAATAAGTCACCTGCTCAGATGGGCATGATGAAAGGGCTCTTTCTTTTCTAGATTGTTCACTGCCCTTCCAGACACAAAGAGGAGCAGCAAAGCCTCTTTCCTATGTTTATTGTCCTGTGTCTCTTTTTTTGGCGTCATTTAATTATAGAGACCATGTTTCCTGAATGAGACACTGAAATGCATGACTAGCTGTGCAGCCTAACAATGAGGTGAAATATCTGAAATTAGGACAGGGGTATAGAAGCACACCCAGCCCACAGTGTGTTAACATTTTTTTTATCTTGTCCTATTTATCTATAACCCAAATAAACCTGGATTTTCCTTGTGCTCTGTTTCTGTCTAGAGCTGTATTAAATTTTAATAGTTAAAAGTAATTAGCCAGTCACCCAAAGCAATAAAAGAAACAGCAGTTCAGATCTTTGCTGGTTTCTTTTTTGCTCAAAACAAAACAACAAAAAAACAGTCAGGGGAAGAAGGGATCTGCTTAATAACCACACAACCCAGGTTAGCTCAAAGACTTTGTCATGCTTTGTCTCATTTGGCAGTTCCCAGCCAATAAGGCAGTTAAGACCAGGATCACCTCACCCAATCTACAGTGAAGCAGACTGAGGCAAAGGGAATTGAAGCCATATGCCAGATGCCAGTTAGACGTGCTCCAGACAACTCTTTCTACACATGTGCACATGCCTTCATTTACACACAGAAGTAAACTTTTTTTTCTATCCTGCGCCCTAAAATATCAGAAGAATTCTCTGCCATCATTGACAGCATAAAAAGTGATCATTATCATTATGAGTTCAAGAAACTCCAAGCCATTCATTAACATTTGATTCTCAAACACAATCTAAGTATGCTGTTCAGACAAGAAAAGGGCAAATATCAATGAAGCATACTTGCTCAGCCTTTCTAAGCTAGATTAAAGTAAAACAAAGCAATCCACCCCAAACCCTACCAGAATAATTCTCTTCTAGCCAAAGAGGTATCTTGTTCACAATGGCTCAAGAACTCTAGTCTAAGAACTAGTGAACTCATTGGCATAAGAGACACTCTCAGGTGAGAAACAGAGGCCCCTCCTTTCACATAAAGAGCTTATTGACATTTTCTATTGAAAGGGAGAAGTTCAGAATTATGGTGGTGGAGAATCAGGTGGGAGGAGGGGTGAACTTGTCCCCAAGTTCAAAACCTCTTGGAGTTTTCCCAAAGCATTTTAAGTTTGTTCCTTCAAGTGGACTTTGCTACCTGTGAAGGGCCATTTCCCCATAGCACTGATATCACAGATGCCAGACTAATCCAGGTCAGCACACACATTCCAGCTGCAAAACAGAGGGCTTTAGAGAGCTCTCTGGAGATGAGCTATGGGCTCTAGGGCTGCCTCTGGACCTGGGGATAACTCAAGAGGAGTCATGGCTCAGTGAGACCAGTGATATTTAGATCCAGAAAACTAAGGAAGAAGGTGGTCTGAAGAATATGAAGACAGATAGGAACAGGTTTTAAGCTAGGCGCTCCCACACTAAGTGCTGAGTAAGAAGACAAATCTGGACAAATGTTCATTTCATTTGCTCCTGGACACAGTGCTGAGGCAAGGAATGAGGAGGAATCTGGAGATGGAAGACAACTACTGCATCACATGGTTAGCCTGTTGGTGCTTCAGATTCTTCTCAACCTGAAGATACATGCATAACTCCCAGGTTATAGCTCAACAGAAAAACATGCAGTGGAGCCATACATACACATTCAGTCTTCCTAAGAACGAGATGTTGGAAAGCTTCCTCTGGGTTTCTTACATGAACAAAGCTTTTCCCAAGTGAACATTCTTGTAGCGTCATTATTCTGACATCCACAAAACCCAGGGGAAGGCCTGGCTTCTGAGTCAGCATAACTGGATTATAAAGTCCATGTACTAAAGCTCAGGGGCATTGGTACAATTATTTATTCATCAATATTTACTGGGTAATTTCTATGTGTTATAATTGGGGATATACTAGTGAGTAAAGCAGTCAAGTTTCCTGTATTTGGGGGTTTATAATCTGATGGGAAAAATCTGCAGTAAGTAATTAAACAAATAAGTTTGTACAAGAAGGAACAGGTAGAATGAAGGAAATGAGTAGCAGGAAGAAGTAATCTTCAGGTAATCAGGTAATATAGTCTAACTGCACAGAGGTGAGGAAAACAGATGCAGAAAAGCAAAGGTTTTAGGTGGAGGGATAGCACATGCAAGGGCCCCGAGGCTGGAGAGAACATTCTGAGTTCCAAGAGGTCTGTGTGGCTGGGATATCAGGACCAGAGAAACCAGAAAAAATAAGCTGAAGGAGGCAGGTGAAATGTACAATGCTGCAGGATGCCAGAGGCTCAGGCCTGCAATCCTAGCTTTGCAGGAGGTTGAGATCTGAGAATCTTAGTTCAAAGTCAGTTAAGCAGGAAAGTCTGTGAGACTCCAATTAATCAGCAAAAAACAAGATATGGAGGTGTGGCTCAAGTAGCACAGCACCAGCTTTTTTATCATTTTAATTTTATTGTCAAGGTCATGTAGAGAGGGGTTACAGTTACATAAGTAAGGTAGTGAGTACATTTCTTGTAGAACTTGTTACCTCCTCCCTCATATAAGCACCAGCCTTGAATTGAAAAAGGCAAAGAAGAACATGAGGCATTGATGTATTCAAACCCAAGTACTAGTATACACACACACACACACACACACACACACACACACACACACACACACAGAATATGTAATGCATAAAAATTTACCAAGCATTTTTATAGGTATTACAGTCCTTTGAGGAAAGGAAAATTGACAAGTGCCCCTACAGAATTGATGAGAATGTTAACTGAGAGGCTGAGATTTGATGTCAGCTCAAGTCTAAAGAAACACACACACACACACACACACACACACACACACACACACACACACTTAACTGAACTACAACTTACAGTAAGTATATAGATCTTAACTACAAAGAGTTTTGACAAATATATAAACAAGATTTTCAATCAAGATAGGGGACATTACCATCTCTACAGATTATTTATTGCAACCTTTTTCAATCTGTCAGTCCTCTCTGACTCAAAAGCAAGCTCAGTTATGCTTTCCATCCATGTAGACTAGTTTTATGTTGAATTCATACAAATGGAGCCATCCAGTCTGTATTCTCTTTGGCTTCTCTGACCCAGTGTTGCTGATTCATTCATATGGTGGCATGTGTAAATGCTTTGTTAGTTTTTATTGCTAAGTAGTAAGCCATTGCTCAAATGTAACACCATTTGTTTATCCATTTGTTCACAAATGAACATTTGGGTTGTGTCTGACTTTGGGCTATTATCAATTAAGATGCCAGGAACATTCTTGCATAAATCTTTTGGCAGGTATCTGTTTTCGTCTTTCTTGAGTAAATACCCAAGAAACATGTTGCTGGATCATAGATAGGTATTCATTAAATTTTATGAAGCTATCCAAAGCCACTGTACTATTTACATTCCCACCAGAAATGGATGAGAAATATTGGCCACTTGGCTTGTTGTAAACAAGTGTGTGTCTATTTTGAATTTCCCCAATAACTAAAGGTGTTGAGCTCTTTTTTCTGAATTTGTTGACCATTTGTTTGTGTTATGATACGTTGGTTAGGATTCTTACCAATTTTTATTGTTCTAGGAAGTCATTGCTCACCTCAAGATCCCAAGATTTTTTCCTATTTTTTTTCTAGAGTCGACATAGCTTAGCATTTAGTTTACTTAAGTTGATGATCTATCCTTGACTGATTTTTTAATAGGCATTTTTATTGTTATTGTCAAGGTGATGTACAGAGGGGTTACAGTTATGTAAGTCAGATAAAGAGTACAATTCTTTTTTTTTTTTTTGTCGGTCGTGGGGCTTGAACTCTGGGCTTGGGCGCTGTCCTTCAGCTCTTCAGCTCAAGGTGAGCACTCTACCACTTGAGCCACAGTGCCACTTCCAGTTTTCTAGTGGTTTATTGGAGATAGGAGTCTCACAGACTTTCCTGCCCGGGCTGGCTTTGAACCGTGATCCTCAGATCTCAGCCTCCCGAGTAGCTAGGATTACTGGCATGAGCCACCGGTGCCCGGCAAGAGTACAATTCTTTTTGAACAATTTCACCCCTTCCCTACTCTCTCCATTTTTTCCTTCCATTCCCACCCATAATTGTATAGTTTATTTTTTAACATAATATCTAGTGAGTATCACTGCTGACTTTGTTCATCCTTTGTCCCACTATTTCTGTGCCCCCCTTACCCTACCAAAGACAGATAAACAAACATGACAAAAGGAAAAAGAAACAAAAAGAATAACAAATAAAAAAAACTTCTTGTTTCTATTTCTTGGAGTTCATTTCAATAAATATTTTTTATATGACTAGATGCATATAGGTATTATGCCTTGTGTTCCTCTCCTAAGAATATCCATTTTTGGTTTTTGTGAATGCCTAGAGACCTGTATAATTTACTTGATTGATTTTTGTGCATTTAGGTTAAAGGAGCAGTGATGCATAGAGTTGTCAAGCATAGGGATTTTTATTTTAATTTTTTACGTTGATTTTTTTTATTGTGGAATAACTTACATAGTATTCATGAATCTTAAGCATACAGCTCAAAATATACACATACATCCAAGCAAACACATTCAGTTTATTTGAGGACTCCTTTTTAATGTCAAAATATTTCTAAGCCTCTCCATACCTGTATTACATCTAATTAATATTTACAGTAGCTTTTTTCCATGCCGAATTTTTTCCATACATACACATTTGGCAGGCATTATGCATTTGAAGCTAGGAGTTCACATAGGTTAGAAGTTCTAGAAAGAATTCCTTGTTTCTCTGGGGTCTATGACTCACAGTTGGGGAAAGAATACAGAATACAGGACTAACATAGGACTGCTATCCTGAAGGAGTTCATCATCTAAGAGGGGCACTGAGATACATACATGAAAACCATGCTAACAAATATATAAACATGGACTTCCCAAAAGGGAGTAAGATCATTCAGGACGAAATGAGACATAGCTGGATGGAAGACTATTATTATCCTAAAGATGTAAGAATAAAAAAAAATGGTTTACAAAACCCTATCTTGGGCTGGTTGCCAATGGCTCACACCTGTAAGCCTAGCTATGAGGATAACAGCTAAGATTCTTGGTTTAAAACAAGCCCAGGCAGATAATTCCAAAAGACTCATTACCAATTAACCAGCAAAAAGTCAAGAGTGGAGGTATGGCTGAAGTGGTAGAGTGCCAGCCTTGAATGAAAAAGCCAAGTGAGAATGCAAAGCCCTGACTTCAAGCCCCAATACTAGCATAAATAAATAAATAAGTAAATTAAAACTCTGCCTTTATTAGGATCCTTTCTGCTGTAGTTTGCAGAAACACAGCTGAAACTAGTTTATGCAAAAGTAGGATTTGCTAATTCTTACAGTTGGGATACTTGAAGTTTGGGGTATCTCTGTATTAGGTATGGCTGTATTTAGAGGCCTTCTTATATGACAAAAGCAATGATTTTATTTTTCAGACCAATTCTTTCTTTGTGTTGGCCAATCTGATATCACCAGACCTTCTCTCAAGTCAGGAATAAATATGCCATCTTTCCAGTCTCTTACTTATCCAATTTCAAAGAATACTATGATTGGCCTATCTGAGGTTCCATTTCCACTGAAGAATAAATCTTGTGTCAACTTAGATAGAATTCTCTGATGGGTCAGATGTCATCACTGAAGGAGAGTCAGGACACCACACTGGCAACCTATTAGCACTACAAAGGCATAGGGACAGGTTTTTACCAAAAATCAGAAGGAGGGATAAGAAAATATGTTGAGCAAGCACTCTGGCCATATTTAATTGCAAGGGAATGCGGGCTTTGAGTAGAAATGGAAATAGAAACTGATGGGGTAGGAAGGAGACTGTAGTAGGTACAGTAGAGTTGGCATGGAATATCTTCAGGTATGTTTTTTCCTAAATGAGAAAGTCTCTAGGTTTGAGTATCATTCTCTGCAGCCCAAGATGTTTCTTCTCAACAGATCCCAGGGCAAACAGCCTGCCAGACTGGTATTTAGTAGCCACTTGAGAAGAGCCATGAAACCAGAATGTGAATTGTGGACTGTTTGGATTATGAAGGCAGCACAAAGAATAGTCTTATGTCTGCTTTTCCAACAATCATATTTGAACTAAAGCCACTACGATGACAAAGGTGAATCAGATTAGGATTAATTTGTGTACTTAAAAGAAGTTTCCCCAATATATTCAAACATATTTCATTACTTTATCGCTATCCACCTGTATTGAGTGTTCTCTATGTGCAGGGCACTGTGCTAAGCCTCTCAGGTCTCATCTCTCGCTCAATGTTTGCTTCTTATTTCCCCACCTGGGCAGGCAAAGATAAAGCAACAGTGAAGACTGTACAGCTAGCAACTGGCTAAGCTGGAATTCGAACCCCAGCAGTCTGCCTCTAGAGCTGAAGCATTGATCAAATATGTTATCTAGGCTTCTCCATTCAGTCCACAGCCTGGTTTTAAAAGTACGAGTTTACACAGTCCCCGAATCAGAATCAGAATCTGATGCCAGGTGCGGGTGGGCGTGAGGGCAGGGACTGGCAGCAGTGCCCACAAGCAGCAGCACCACGCAGAGCCTGCACGCCCACACTCTCCTTTGCCCCACTCTCTCCATTCTCCTGACTCTCCTTGGTCTCTCACTGCCTCTGGGCTCTGCAATGCATCAGACCCATGTTGCCAGGAGATCGGCCTAAATAATGCACAGCTCTGGTCGGGTCAATATGCAGCTCAAAACCTCTCTTGACTCCTCATTGGCTGTTGGCTGTAATACATACTGCTTAGCCTGGCATCTAACACTCTCCAGGATCTGATCTTTACCCCTCTCCCTTATCCTCCCATTGCCATGAACTTACGCTCTACAAAGCACAGTGGCCTTTCTGATACTTTCTGAAATGCTGGTATCTTTTAATTTTTATTCTCAGTATCTTAGTATTGGGCCAAGGCCCAGAACTCAGGATTTGCAGGATGAGGGGCTGTGGTGTGTATGCCTGAGTGAATAGATAAAAAAATAAATAAGTCCTACTGTCGCTTTTACTCAATCTAACACAAATTTGTTTGCCCCCTTAACATCTAGGTTTAATACCTTCCCTGGGACTTCCAAAGGGTTCCCTTCCCTTTTCAACACTGGTCATAATACTCTCCGGAACTTGTGCTTCCCCCTCAGTGACACTGGACGGAAGCTATTTGAGGTCAGGCTCTGTCCCATGCCTCTCAGATTCCATAGGGCCTAGAGTTGCCATACAGAGTGGGGTTGAATTTCATTGCTTCAGTGAGCGAGTACCGCTGAGACATTCAATTGCAAACCAGCCATGCAACCCACACATTCCCTATGTGTCCCTTATCACAGAAAACTGGAAAAGGTGGTACAGAGCAGAAGCAAAAAGGAAAAAAGGTGGCTTCAGCCAGATACACATGGTTTAGGAACCCATGCTACCATTTCCTAATTCATGGGGCCTTACCCAGGTGGGTTCATGGTGCATCTCATTTTCCCTTTCCGTAAAACCAGGATATTACAGTCCTTCTCATTAAATCCATCTTTTCACATATTCATCAGGTTTCCATTGCTTATTTCAAATTTATCTTTTCTCATAAGTACTGTGCGCTAACCAGTTGCATGACTTTTCTTGAAACTTCAGTTTCCTCCTCTGTGAATTGAGGATAATACGTAGGGTCCACCTTGCTGGACTTTTGTGAGGGTTCAGTGGGCACAGGAAGAGGTGAGCCTGAGTTCCACAACTGCTGCCCTAAGTAAGCATCGCTCCCAGTCCAACACTGTGTTGTGCTTTGGAAGACTCAGCAGAGTAAAACTGTCAGAGTCTGTCACCTAGCCTTCATGTGTCTTACAATCCAAAGGGGGTAAGAGGTAGAGATGAAGTCAGTGAGCTAATGAATAAAATAATTATGGATTATGGTTGGTCTCAGGATGAATGATGAGATCTAATAGAACATGATATGGAATTTAGGGAAGGCCCAGACAGGATTATTGTAAGGATTAAATAAAGTAATATAGGGAAAACATATGTATTCAGGAGGAGTTAGAAAAGCAAAAACAAAAAACAATCTGATATAGTGAAAACAGGGGTTATACCGTGGGGGAGGGACATACAAAGCAACAAAGAAATCATCTTATAAATATGTTAGAAACAATTTCAAGAAAGAAAAAAACATTTGAATCCTTATCTTGGGGTTCATTTTGCCTAACATCAACTTATCTGACCATTTCTGCTTGTCTCAGACATATACTAGTTATTGCAAATAAGGGAAACCATGGGACCTGGCTTACTTCACTTAATATAATTTTTTCTAAGTCTTACCATTTCCTGTTTTCACTGTATTTGATGTTGGTATATTTTGTGGAGGGGAAAGGAAAAAACAAATTGTTTAACTAGGGATACAGGTGGACCCATTGCAACAATGAGATGTACAAGATGTTATGTCGAAAATAAACTTTACAACTTTGGCGGGGGAGGGGGGTGGGAAGGGATGGGAAGGGGAAACAAAGGAGGAGGCAACAATGCTTGATAAAAATGAACTCATTACCTTGCCCATGTAATTGTAACCCCTCTGTACAGTATTTTCACACACACACACAAAATCTGAGGCTAAAGAATCTCAGGGGGAGGGCTGCCCTTCTTCCTGAGTGACAGGACTCTGTCTCTGCCCTTTGAGAGAGTCATTTATAGTCAGCTGAGGTTCCTGGGATATACAATCCTAACATCTCCTTCCTGAACAAGTCAGGCGGACTGCACACATATCTCATGCTATGCCACCTTACACATCCTCAGACAGGCAGAGTTGGGATGCCTGGGCTATTTCCCCAAATCTCAACACACAGGCGCCGACATGGGGCAGTCCCTGCTCTTGCATGCTGAGAGTAGCTTGCTTCAGGAACAGAAGATTGACACTCGGTGAAGTGTGCTTCATGTGCTTAAAATAGATCAACTGTGTCATTAGACCATTGCAAAGCCGTCATCTCATTGGCCCTGCCAGAGAGGGTAAGTGATAACAGCCCCTGGAGAAAGACCTGTGCTTTGCACAAAATTAAGCAGAAGCAAGGAAGAAGCTTTGGAAATTGGACAGGCAGTAGCCGAGTGTGATTCTGCCAGGAGAGGGGGAGAGGTGGGGCTGTTGGAAACCCACAAGCAGTAATCACAGCCCTGGGAGCAAACGGGCAGCAGTGTGGTGCCCGTGTGTGCTTCTTGTTTGGCTGGTGATATACTCAGAAAAGAGGTCCAGAGATGTCTAAGACCTGTGCACAACCCAGGGGCAGAGCCTGAAGTGGTCGAGGGCTTAGCTACTCTTTCAGGCAGTCACAGACTCATTTTTATGGTGTTCGCTCCATTGTCTACCTATTGTGCTTCTTTCCTAAAATGTCTTGCATCCTTTTGCTCTTCTGATCACTCCTTTCTGGGCATGCGCCAGTTGATCACGGTCCTCTTCCTGGACACAATGTTGTGTAGATGGAACAATGGTAAGATCCCCTGCTGCCCACACAGCAGAAACCATGTATTCTATCACCCATTGCATCCTTCTGAACCTGACATCAACCCCGCCTTCCTCTCCTTGTTACTCCAATGGCTATCTTGTCTGGTGCCATGTTATTGATTAGTGATGGTGGTTGAGGAGGGGAAGAATTCACATTAGGGGGAAGAAGTAACCACATGCAGTAACAGACTAGAAACAGGAGACTGGAGGAAAAGGAAATGTCAACGAGAACTCCTTTTTAAGCATAAACTTAGGTGACTGGATGGAGGAAGGGTCTGCCCATCAGTGGGCACAGTGAGAGTTGAAACAGTTCTTCCTTTGCCTATGAGGAACCTTGAGATATTCAGATGAGACTTTTAGCAGACACTTAGAAAGATGAACTAGGGCTTAGTGGAGTATGGTCATCTGTCTTTATTGTAGGGCTTCCCAGAGAAAGTGGGTTTTTCATGAATAAATTAATTCAGGTGTTTTATGAATTATTTGCTACCCTGATCTATGTCAGAGGAACCAGGAAGCATCTGACCTGAGTAGAAGTCATTATATACTAGGGAAATTGGGATCACTGTTGCGGCCACATTTCAATGCCATTTCAGCCATGGTTCCAGAGGCAGTCTGTTTTAAAGTGTCTTTGCTGATGAAGAGCTCATGCTGGGACTGGATGGAGGCTTATCTTCTATGTTAGAACCATTTTGGAACAACTGTAACTAGGATGTCTTCCAGGATGCCTTCTTTCTTCGGGGCTAGACAAAGTACTTACAGCTGGAATACAGAATTGCTCCTTTTCTCTGGGCCCACCTCTTACTATGAGGTTCCTAGGAAACAACACCAAACTCCAGAAGGTGGAGACAAGGAAGTGCTTGTTCTGTGATTTGTCCAACTATAGCCAAGAGGACATGATGTCACCCTTCTGAGAAAGGGCTAATTGGGGAATATAAGGACCATAGTAAGGTTTTTTTCCCTAACTTTATAGCATGCAGAGCATATTAATTTGTAACTCCAGGCAGGACTTCCCCCACAATCAATACATTGGCTGCAGTTTCTTCATGTCTGTATAAAGACACTGCTGCAAGTTTGACACTACAAAGACATTCTATTAGAGTGGGTTTTTAAAAATCCAAATATAGAAATGTTAAGCCATTGTTGCATAATGTAACAAGGACTAGTGGCCACTGTGTCAAAGGAGAGATGTTTGCATGTACCATCTAAAGCCAGCAATCCTACCAAGTGTCCTCATAGGAAAATAGAGTCAGGGATGTAGTATCTTTGTTTTGTTTGTCTTTAAGATGAAAGAAAAATGTATTAGAAAAATACGACAGGGAAAGTGAGCACGTGCATAGACACAGCCCATCTCAGTCATATTGGACGTCTTCTTTGTTACAGAGCTTGGCTTTGGGTTAAATAGTGAGAGTTACAGTCCTTGAAGAAGACTTTTGGATAGCCTTGTTTGCTTTTTAAGAGAAGCTGGACATTGGGTTTGGGGTGTGGTTCAGTTTGTAGAGCACCAGTCAATGAGCAAACCCAGTGGCCACCAAGTTCAAGTCCCAATCTTGGACAAACAAAAAGAGAGAAGCTAGAAAATCCAAATTTGATTTCCCAATGTTGGCAGAGGATTTAAATTTATGAAAAATCAATAAAGGGCAAATAAAATAATTCTTATTATGCTGATTCCAGAGTGCACATTCTGTCCACATGTGTGGTTCATGGGGGAAAAAAGACCATAATGGTTATACTTGTTCTAGTGGTTATATTTGTGGGCATGTACCCACAAATATGCCTGGTACAGACCTGGTGTTGACTAAATAATTATCCAGTTCCTCATGTTGGGCTTTTCCAGGAGCTAGACAGAGTGAAAGCCAATACTGAGCCTGTACATTTCCTTGCAATATTGAAACACTATAGTTGTGTATAGTGACCTGAATGGGTGAGAGTGAGCTTCAGGACCTAGAGTAACTATGGACATATAGATTTCCTGTGATTCCCTGCATGGAGTGGGGACCTCCTGCAGGTGAGCAGCAGGAAGGTCCATCTCTCTCACAAGGGATGGCAAAGGAGATAACCTTTGTTAACCAGAGAGATAACCTTTGTGACACTGGTATTTAATAATTACCGTCAGTGTCCTACCTCAGCTTTGAGGGTCTGGGTAATATTTGGGGGAACCCATGCCCCAGGGAAGTCTTCCTCTTGGGACATCAGTTCACTGACAGACATAATGCTGAGAATTTGAATTGTATTCCCTCTCCAGGAGTCCTACTACCTGGATCTTCAGAATGTGACAGTATTTGGAGACAGATTTTAACAGAGATAATCAAGTTAAAATGAGGTCACTAGGGTGGGCTCTAATCCACGTAACTGAAGTCCTAATCAAAAGGGGAAATCTGGACCTCTGTCCATGGAAGATCTGGAGAACCAGGGAGAGGCCCAGAGCCTCCCAGCCTTCAGAAGGAACTAGCCATGTCCACACCTTGGACTTTTAGCCTCTAGGATTGAGAAAGAATACATTCGTGTTGTTTAATCCACCTGTTCACAATACTTCGTTATGGAAACCCTAACAAACAAACACACTCTAACTTTTCACTTTAAACATCTACTATGTTCTAGTCACTGTTTAAAAAATACCCACAAATTTGTTTATTCTTGGTAACAACTTTGAGAGAGGCACTATTATGAACCCCCTCCCCCCAGAACCTCTGTGAGTGTCATTAGAGATGAGGAAATTGCGTACAGAGAATGTGACTTGCCTGAGGACATAAAACAAATAAGGATGGAATTTAACCCCAGGAATCTAGGTCCACTCTTCCCTTAAGGATCGCAATGATAATTTAATTGGCAAAATACCCCAAAACTCAAGGTGCTTACACACTTCTGGTTGTTTTCTGTTCGTTTACAATGGCATCTGCGGATGCTGGGTGGGAGCCAGGTGTTGACCGCTCACTGTTCACGACAGCAGATGTGATTGATTGCGGCACGGCAAAGCTTCTGCCAGACCGGGAAAGCTGGAGTTCAGAACCAATATCACTCCCTTTGTGCCATCCAAGTGCACTTGAAATCACATTGTGATTTTCAGAGCTGTGTTATATTCATTTGGGAAGATTTTTAAATTGTTGCTTTCATTATTCTCTACACCCCCTTAAATTTCAAACAATCATTTGTCAACTACTGCTTCATTCATTTGGGAAGCCCTGTTTCAGAAAACAAAAACGCTCTGTTATTGCAATGTAGACAGCCACCTCTGTTTGATCAGTTTCAGAAATGCAGGATTACTAAACAGAGACTATGCTATTGCTTTGTCGTGTGCAACGCATCCTTTGCTAGAAACTTTTTAGAACCCCTGACCCCGGCAATGTCGTCAGCAGAGGAAGACCATCACGCTCCTAGTACCAGGTGTCTTCCACTCTGAGGTCCCTTATCTCTCCTGACCCATTCTGCCTCCTCCCAGCCTGCACTGTGCCCCGGAGGACTGACCACTACAGGCCTCATTACTGCCTTGCGTGTCCTATGGCTCCTGTTTGGATTGGGTCAACAGGAAATACTCTAGGGAGGGAAAAGAGAGGTCAGGATATTTATCTTTCTGGTTCCTCCTCTACAACTGAGCTACTAGCTGCCTTTCTGGAACCAGGACCCACAGAGTCCCTAGCCAACAGCCACAGGGCTCTGGATTCCTTCCTTTAGCCCTTCAGGCTGGGATGGGACTGTAGCAGGCTTCAGTTACAAGCCCCCTGATACTGGGACATTATGGCCTTTCTGTTTTTCTGTGCTTTCCCCACACACTTGTGCAGACTCCTTTGATTAAGCTTCTCTCAGAGTGACTATCCTTCCCCTGTCGGGACCATAACAGAGAGCTTCCCACCCTTCTTTCTCACTCTATACTGTATGCAAGGGTGAAGTCTATGGCTGCTTTCTTCTTCTGATTCTGATTTTTATTTTTGTGGTTGTGAGGCTTCAACTCTGGGCCTAGGTACTGTCCTTCAGCTCTTCAGCTCAAGGCTAGTGCTCTACCACTTGAGCCACAGCGGACTTTCCTGCCTGGGCTGGCTTTGAACTGCAATCCTCAGATCTCTGCCTCCTGAGCAGCTAGGATTACAGGTGTGAGCCACCAGCGCCTGGCATCTATGGCTTTCTGTGTACAAAACCTAGCACTGGCTACTGGGCCAACATGACAGGCTGATTTTCAATCCAAGAGTTTGGTTGTTAGGATACCATCAACCATCAGTTCAGTGCTTTATTGAGTGGCCAACTTTAGATTCAGCTCCATTCACAGGGACCCAATGCCAGTGAATTTCTTGTGGTATTTCACAGTCCTCTCAAGAATCTTGCACCCTGTCTTGTTACTGCTCACATGACAGAAATAATCTATTCAGTCTAAGACCACAAGGCATGTGACTGATTCTGAGTTTGATTTCAGGAATCTTTACCTCTCAGCTCAGGGTCTTACTGCCCCATGACATCTTTGGGAGGCTACATGATTCTTTTTTTGCTGGTCCTGAGGCCTGAACTCTTGGCCTGAGTGCTGTCCCTCAGCTCTTCAGCACAAGGCTAGTGCTCTACCACTTGAGGCACAGTGCCACTTCCGGCTTTTTCTTCTTATGTGGTACTGAGGAATCGAACCAGGGCCTCATGCATGCAAGGCAAGCACTCTACCACTGAGCCACCTTCCCAGCCCAGCTACATGATACTTGAATACAAGCTTCAACAAAACCAAGTTTACCCCCAAATAGTAATTTTTCAACATGCTAATCCATGATAAAGGCTACAGTGGGGCCAGAGGCAGGATGGGGAAGCTTAGAAATGGGGAAGAATCCATTGTTCACAGTGTTCAGGATGCTTACCTCACCTTAGGGTTGAACCATCCCTGAGTTTTGCACTTGTGAAAACCATAAGCATTCAGAAGCTTGGGAAGTTCTGGTCTAAGTGAGGAACATAACATTTTACAGGACACAGAACTGACTGGGTCTAAGCATACTTGGGATCGATTCAGTCTTCCTTAGTTTTGGAATTCCTTCTACCAACAAGAACTGGAGATTCCAATAAAGGATAACCAAAATGAGAATATGCACATTCTGTAGGTATTGCCCCATGGCTCTGGACGGTGAAAGCATATGGTTTGGATTCATAAGAAAGGCAGTGTATAAGCTGGGCGCTGGAGGCTCACACCTGTCAACCTAGCTCCTCAGGAGGTTGAGGTCTGAGGATCGCTGTTTGAAGCCACCCAAGGCAGGAAAGTCCAGGAAACTCTCATCTCTGATTAACCACCAAAATGTTTAAAGTAGAGGTGTGGTAGAGTTTCAGCCTAAGGGACAGTGCTCAGGCTCTGAGTTCAAGTCCCAATACTAGCACAGACAATAAAAAAAGGCAAAGTACAAACTAGAATGAAGAGTCCAGGATGTTGCTGGGGGGGGGGAGGCGCCAAGGAGGAATTGAGCAGCTGTGGAGGATGGGTGTGGAGTGGGCAGAGGGGCACCAAAGTCAAAGGAACAAGCTCTTCAAATGGAAAGAGGCAGATGTGACAGGGACATAGAGAATAGGGTAGTGCAGAGACCATGGCCAGGCCAAATAGGACCCCACACAGGGTGATGCAGAGTGGATGTCAGGGGGTGACTGGAGAGGGCTGATCTGAAAATCAGGAAACAAAGGATCCTCAAAATTAGGTTGGGAAGGTGCAGGAAGAAAGAAAGGCTGGATGATGGAGCTACCCTATAGAACTCAGAACTCCCCTATAGAATCCTCCTTGGGAGGGGCTGTGAAGGTGGCTCAGTGGTAGAGCGCTTGCCTTGCATGCCTGTGGCCCTGGGTTCAATTCCTCAGCACCACATAAGCAAAAAGCAAAAAGCCGGAAGTGGCGCTGTGGCTCAAGTGGTAGAGCACTAGCCTTGAACTGAAGAGCTGAGGGACAGCGCCCAGGCCCAGAGTTCAGGCCCACGACCGGACCCCCCCCCCCCAAAAAAAAGAATCCTCCTTGGGAATCCTTCACCCAGAGGAGAAGGTAGCACTTGGCATGGGCCTAGGCTTTGCCAGGTCTGGGTGGCCTCCAGTCTTGTTCCTCCTCTAGGAAGTCTCTTTCCTCTTCCTCATTGGCTCAGAGGACCATACCCCACCTGTCATACCCACTCAGGTCTGTCTGCTACTCTACTCTTTCAACTCCAGAATTATCCTTTTCTCAAAAGTGCCCATCATTTGGTGTACTAAGGCTCAGCAAAGTGTTGCAAGAAAGGATCCTGATGAAACTAACATCTACACTGAGCAGTCTCTATTTGAGAAAAATTTCCTTCCTTCCTTCCTTCCTTCCTTCCTTCCTTTCTTTCTTTCTTTCTTTCTTTCTTTCTTTCTTTCTTTCTTTCCTTCTTTCTTTCTTTCTTTCGTTCTTTCTTTTCTTTCCTCTTTCTCCTTCCTCCCTCCCTTCCTTCTCCCCCTGTCCTTTCTTCCCTTCTTTTTCTCTTCCCCCTCCCTGCATTCCTCCCTCCCTCCCTCCTTCCCTCTCTCCCTCCTTCCCTCCCTCCTTCTTTCCTTCCTTCCTTCCTTCCTTCCTTCCTTCCTTTCTTTCCTTTTCTTTCTGTCTTTCTCTTTCTTTCTGCCAGTCCTGGGCAAAAAACTCTGGGCCTGGATGCTGTCCCTAAGTTCTTTTGCTCAAGGTGAGCACTCTACCACTTGAGCCACAATGCCACTTCTGGCTTTTTTGGGTCATTTATTGGAGATATATATTAATAATTTATACATGTTTACACAAACATTTCCTTATAGCCGCATCTAATCCTCAAAATTCATACTTCAGGTTCACTTCACAATTCATGGTTTGGGTGTGACATCTGAGAGGCTGAATGACCTGCTTACTAATGTCCTTAAATCAATGGTGACAATGGTCCCAACCGGCCAATTGCTAGAGTGACGACCACAGCTTGGCCACCCATCAGTGATGTGATGACAGCGCATCAGCGGGCAAGTCTCCCAGTTCTGTAGTTTACACTAAACATGAGCACATAGTTTCCATTCTCATCTTTGCAGGTGGTGAGACACCATTCTGAAGGTCACCCAATTAATAAGAGAAATGGGAAATATGGAATTTGGAACCCTCCGATTCCACAGCCTGAACTCTATCACTCTCTTTTTTTTTTTTTTTTTTGTCGGTTGTGGGGCCTGGACACTGTCCCTCAGCTCTTCAGCTCAAGGCAAGTGCTCTACCACTTGAGCCACAGCGCCACTTCTGGTTTTCTGGTGGTTTATTGGAGATATGAGTTTCACAAACTTTCCTGCCTGGGCTGGCTTTGAACCATGATCCTCAGATCTCAGCCTCCTGAGTAGCTAGGATTACAGGTGTATGCCACCGGTGCCTGGCAGCTCTATCACTCTTATAGCCACACCAAGAATATAGCTCTCTGCCCTTCTCAAGATGAAGTGATTAAGAGTTTAACACTAAGCTCATGCTTTGTCAGCACTTCAACACTGGCATTTGAATCACTAATTAGGGATGGTACCCACTGTCAAATATAGTAAATAGCCCAGTGCCTTTTGTAACACAATTAGCTTCCTAACTTGAATGAAGTTACTGAATATTAGCTACTAAGCTGTAACAATGACACCCATCCCACAGCTTAGAGAGCATCTGCCTCAGGGGTGGGGACACCCAAACCAGAACTGAAACAAACACTACTGACTGCGCATTTCTGCTAGGGACAATTTCAGGTGTAAGAATTAGGTTAATAACTTCACATCTCAAAAGGGAGCATTTTTTTCTTAGATTAGGTCAGCCAAGGATCTTCTGCCAATGCTCAGTCTGTCACTCCTATGAGGTCTGATTTCTGTTCTTCATTGCACACTCTCCCAGTTGGGAGAACTTTGATGATGGCTAGATCCCAAGTCTTGAGTGTAAGTCTCTTCCACAACCTTCCCCCAGCTACTTATTCAGAGAAGCATTTTTTTTCCTTATGGGTAACTCAGATATCCCAAGGTTACCCATGAAATACACATCCTCCTTGCTTAGAAAAAGTGGATGAAACTTGAATGGCATTTTTGCCAGGCCTTGTCTTCTGCAGTAATCACTCTATGGATAACTATTTCTTTAAACAACAAAAGAAAGGAAAACCTGTTTCTTTCTTTCAGGAATATTCATAGTTACTAACAGGGTAAGAGTTCTTTAGGATTCCGGAGACAGAAAGGCAGAGTCAGATGCTTATTGCCTCTTAGTTTCTTGAAAAATAAATGAGCCATCTTTCCCCTCTATCACTTAATGGGAAAAGACTCCCATAAATACATTTCTTTTTTTCTAGAGATAGAAGTGACAGCCAATTCATATCTTTATTTTTTTTTTTCTGGAATCACACAGATGCAAACATATAGCTCACGAGGTAAAAGCGTCCAGAGGATTTTGCTCTTTTCTCCAGTCTCGTATGAAGCCAACCCATCATTCCAGACTATCAAAATCGAAAGGCAAAATGCTTTGGCTGGAAGTGGCTGAGGGAGTCCAGCCTCACTCCCTTGCTTAGCATGGCTATGCAATATACAAAGAAAGACGGGGAGAGATGACTCATACAAATACATAGTAAATACATTTCATTTCCATCCCAGTTGCGTTTGCTTTGTTTCCTCTTCTCTATGCCAACGGCCTTGAGACGAGGGGAGGGTGAGGGTTTGGCTGGATGGTCTCAATACAGGTACTCAAAATTTGTTTGGCTTTGCTATTCAGCTCTAGCTCTTGGAGACAGAATTTACAGATGATTAGATCACAGTCCCTCTGATCTCAAAGATGGGCAATCTGGGAGGCAGAACAGGGACTAACAGCAAACTCAGAGCCTCAGGGCCGGGAAATGTTTGCAGGGCCCCTGGTCCAACAACCCCACCTGATGCTGGATGAACCGGGCCAGCCGAGCTGATAACAGAGCTGGAGAGTACGACCTCCCCAGCACCCCGCCCCTGCCCACGATCCCAGGGGCTGTTACTGAAGAGGCACACAGTGCCTGTACCTGAGGCTCCAGTGCATTTCTCAGGAACCCAGGCCCGACCCCTCAAGCAACATGTCTGGTCCTGGCTCTGTAAGGCAGTTGCAGCCCCTGGCACCTGAGAGCGGCTGCGGGAAGGGCTAGCTCTTTCCCTGGGCTTTTCAGGGTGTCTAAGCAGCCTGCCAGGTCGGCGGGGAGCCTGCCTGGGCTCCAGCGCACCGAGGGACGCACGAAGCCGGATCTTCCACAGCCTCCAGACCCCCCCAAAGGTGGCTTCGGAGGGATCTGTTTATCACATTGCGCTTTCCCCACGCCAGTGCCCGCCCATGCCCGCCCAGCACCATCCTCCCCGCGTCTGGCTCTTCTCAGAACGCACAGGGCCTGCACGGCGGGCCAGGGGTGCGCAGGGAGGGCCCCTCCGAGCCCCCACAGCCAGACAATGGCCACATTGCCGCTTCCTAGGCCTTCGCAGGCAGTGCCAGAAGGAGACAGCAGCTCCCCCCCCCCCCCCCCGGGCAGAGGCAACTGACGCCGGGGACGACACAGCAGCAAAACCATCACGGAAAGCCAGACGGACAGGCTTCCCGGTGCCCGCCCGGGGGACGCTCCCGAGGCGCGGCCGGGGCGCGCGGGGGGTCCGGGCCGATGCCAGGCGCCGGGGCGCGGACTCCTGCACCCCCACCACCCCCCGGCCCTGTTCCCATGGCAAAGGAGAGGAGGATTCACTCACTGCTCGTGTTCATGGTGACGCCTTCGCACGCGTTTCATTCAATCCGGAGGCCCCGGTCGCTGTGTGACTCTTCCCTGCTGCCGACCTCGCTCATCACCTGCGGGGTGAAAAGGCGATGCCGGGCAGCCCGCGTCCGTCCGCAGGTGCTCTCTCCGCCCGGTGCAGCCGCCGGCCTTGAAGGCAGGGGGACCGCTAGGGACAGGT